>NC_090647.1:483375606-484716856 GCF_040937935.1 Hyperolius riggenbachi | reverse complement strand
GCCGTAAGGCAGATCGGCGATCCCCGGCCAATCAGCGGCCGGGGATCGTCGCCAGGTGACAGGGGACGTCCTGTCACTGGCTGCACAGGACGGATAGCGTCCTGTGCAGCCCCGATCACCAGGGGGCCAGGTAGGAGAGGGGGGAAGCGGAATTTCGCCGCGGAGGGGGGCTTTGAGGTGCCCCCCCCCCGCCAGCCACACGCAGGCAGGAGAGATCGGACCCCCCCAGCACATCATCCCCCTAGTGGGGAAAAAAGGGGGGTGATCTGATCTCTCTGCCTGGTGTTTGATCTGTGCTGGGGGCTGTAGAGCCCACCCAGCACAGATCACATAATTCAATGCTGGTCCTTAAGGGGGGGTAAAGGGTGGGTCCTCAAGTGGTTAAAGAGGGATTGTCAGCCACAAAATCAAATTCCATTTATCCTCTGCCCTGTGTTCATTATGCAGCCTGGAACTTCACCCTGCATTGCAAGCATTCCAGTCTAATCAGAAATGTTTCTGCTGTAGTAAATCTTATCTCAGTCAGCCTTGCTCTATTTGGTACATTGCCGACAAGAAGGAAGCTTGTCATCATGGCTGAGGGCAGTTCAATGTGAAGCTGCTAAAATCCATGCTTGTGCTCACATGTTTACAAACCAAGCTAGCTATGACAGTGCAGATTTTAGGAGAAAAAAAGTAAGGGAGGAAATAACATCAGGATTGGCTCTAGTCAGAGGGAATCAAGATGGCAAATGTCAGGAACATAATTCTCTGTATTTACTATAATTAATTCACTGAAATAAAAACATGGACAGTGCAATACATCTGTTATGTAAGTAGAACAAGTAGTTATCTACTTATATATGAGGTTTTTTTTTCCTTGGCATAGTATGGCTGACCTTGCTGCTTTAAAAAAAAAACATTGTAATTTGACAGGCATTGTTCCAACATGCTCTTACTGAATGCTGAACAAAATGTAAGGGATTTTCATAACGCGAGTTTTCACAGCTTCAAAACATCCTAAAAATTGGCTACTCCAAAAACCATTGTGTAAAAGCCCTGAGTTGCAGTAATTGTGATCTTGCTGTTGTGATACACAATGAAATGACAATATTACGTCTTTTTATCCCAGGGCCCAGTCTGCTGTTCATCACCTATGCAGAAGCCATTGCCAATATGCCAGCATCCACATTCTTCGCTGTTGTATTTTTCCTGATGTTGATTACACTTGGCCTGGACAGTACGGTGAGTTCTACTTGCAATACTGGGTATTTATTATAGATTAGAGGGTAACTTATAAAAAATAAAAAATTGTTATTCACTTACAGCGGAATGAAACCCTGCATTTCTTCTTTGCTCTAATAGATTATTTACAGCATATTATATACAACCAGCATTCAAAGGGTTAAACACAGGCCTTAGAAGCTCCCCTGCAGGGAAAGCTGGACAAATCGGAACTAGAGATAATGTTATCTTGTGTCAAGTGGGAAATGTAAACAAACACTTCTCTGACACTGCAAACTCTCCTGAAGACAGTGAGACAATCAGAAAGCATTTCTGCTTACGTTAGAAGATGAATAAAGCAGTTATGAATACAAAGCAAAGTCAGCTTTCAGAGCAAAAAAAGTGTACTTTGGGAAGATATAATTTCTAAATGAATAATAATACTTATGCACAAAAGCAAATATGATAACCGTATGGCATATAAAAAGTAGGAAAACATGTTTTTATTGAATACTATGTCAGGGTTTTATACCGCTTTAAGAAAGGTGATCTCTGTTACTATGCAAATGCATAACCATCTAATGCAGCTATCTGTGAAGAGGCGGGGGACAAAAGCCACCTATAACTGTAACCTGGAGGGCAGAAATAATGAACACCTAATGCTGCTATCTGGGGGGGGGGGGGGGGCAGTAATGGCCACCTAATGCTGCTATCTGGGGGAAGAAACAATGGCCACCTAATGCTGCTATATAGGGGAAGGAACAATGGCCACCTAATGCTGCTATCTGGGGGAAGGAACAATGGCCACCTACTGCTGCTATCTGGGGGAAGGAACTATGGCCACCTAATGCTGCTATCTGGGGGAAGGAACAATGGCCACCTACTGCTGCTATCTGGGGGAAGGAACAATGGCCACCTAATGCTGCTATCTGGGGGAAGGAACAATGGCCACCTAATGCTGCTATCTGGGGGAAGGAACAATGTCCACCTAATGCTGCTATCTTGGGGAAGGAACAATGGCCACCTACTGCTGCTATCTAGGGGGAGGAATGATGGCCACCTAATGCTGCTATCTGGGGGAAGGAACAATGGCCACCTAATGCTGCTATCTAGGGGAAGGAACAATGGCCACCTACTGCTGCTATCTAGGGGGAGGAATGATGGCCACCTACTGCTGCTATCTAGGGGGAGGAATGATGGCCACCTAATGCTTCTATCTGGGGGAAGGAACAATGGCCACCTACTGCTGCTATCTAGGGGGAGGAATGATGGCCACCTAATGCTTCTATCTGGGGGAAGGAACAATGGCCACCTACTGCTGCTATCTGGGGGGAGGTACAATGGCCACCTAATGCTGCTATCTGAGGGGGAACAATGGCCACCTACTGCTGCTATCTGGGGGGAGGTACAATGGCCACCTAATGCTGCTATCTGAGGGGGAACAATGGCCACCTAATGCTGCTATCTGGGTGGAGGTACAATGGCCACCTAATACTGGTCTCGGGGGAAGGGGGAAGGAATTGCCAATGTGTGAAAGTCCTCTCAAGATGACAATCGCTGAAAGCACAGTAACCCAACATACATGGTTTAATTATGAATGTCTGAAATAATGCTAAATATAAATTTGCCTTCCTAAAACAGAAGGCATTTTCAGTAATAAAGCTTTATCTGAGCAAGACGTTAAATCCCATAATGCATCACTTCTGCTCAGAGAGTGAATATGTAAACCATTCATTTATGTCCCTGAAAAGCCAAACACAAATCCAGAAACATTGGTGCGCAGTGTGACTGTAGCCTATTTATTTTCAGAGTCATACTTATTTGTAAAATTAATAGACTATAGGCACCAGTAGAGGTCCATGAAGCTGAAAAAATGCTATTATTTTCAAAATGAAAGCAGCACAAACGGAACACAAACAAAGCAATAACCAAACACAATTACATTTTTATTTGTGCTTGTAAGGCTTGGTGGTGTATTCTCCACAGTCAGCATGCAACGCATGAGCTGGCGTGGAGGAGGTACACACACTAGCACCAGGAAACAGGCTATCCCTAGTATAGTGGAGGGGAGGACTGACTCCAATAGGAGATTGTGGCGCACAGAGCCGGTGCAGATCTGACAGCCACAAACAATGCTTTCGTTATAACGTCTCAGCGCAAAGTAGCGCCGAGCGCATAAACCAGAACTGAGGAGATCAGGACAGGTAGACAGAATGAACGCTTGCTAGCTAGCGGCTACTTAGCGACAGCAAGCGTCCAAAACCAGACAGACTGGAATGAGGCAGCCAATGCGATGCGGCGATGGCGTGCCTCACAAAGACAGGACAGGACAGTCAGAAAATAGCAGGATCAAGAAAGATGAACGCAACACAGACAAATATACAATAAGTATGTTTTCCTAGCGTATTACAATTACAGCTATCAATGAAACTATTTGTAACGTCTGACTAACATATGTATATATCGGCAATGAACCGATATATGACATAAGCAGGAACGCTGACTAGAAATAGAGTAACACAGGGAACAGGACTCAGAAGGATTCGCTATCTCTTCGCAGAGATGAACGCAATCCACAAACGGTAACAGAACAGGATTCAGAAGGATTCGTTATCTCTTCGCAGAGATGAACGCAATCCACAAACGGTAACAGGACAGGATTCAGAAGGATTCGTTATCTCCTCGCAGAGATGAACGCAATCCACAAACGGTAACAGAACAGGATTCAGAAGGATTCGTTATCTCTTCGCAGAGATGAACGCAATCCACAAACAGAACCAGGAGCAGGGTAACTACCTCAGCACGGGTGGTCACGGTACGCGCAACCTACCAAAACGTGCTGGAAAGCTGACTAACTGCACACAGGATATAAACAGTTCGTGTACGTATACATCAGCGACACTGATGTATCAACGTAACACAAATACAAGGAAAATAATAAACGTGCTGGTATGCATATATATTGGCAATGAACCAATATATGATGCAAAGACCAGCAAAGTATCTTTAGAACAAGAAACACGATCGAGGGCTGAAGCGACAGCAAGACAGACTTAAGCTGAAGCTATGAAAACCCAAGGAAACCCTGCAGGAAGCAGATCTTTATACTGAGGTCATCCAATGGGAGCAGACATGCAGATTCCCACACAGGTGAATGATAATCAGTCACAAGCTGACAGCAGGGAAAGGCAGACAAAGCTATGCAGCTTGCATGGAAATAGATCAAAACTGCCTGAGCTGCAGCACTACTGCTTCCAGCAATACCTGCTGCAGCAGCGATCATTACAGTACCCCCGCCCTTAAAAGCGGATTCCAGACGCTTTTCAAAACTGAAATTCCCAACAAAACAGTCCGACTGATAATTCATGATGACCGGGACAGCCCGGCAAGACCGAATTCCAGAATCAGTCCCCACAAGACTGGACCCATCAGAACCAGAACCTATAGAACCATGTCCATCAGTACTACAAGCCCCAGTGTGACACCCATCAGAACCATGATTTCCAGAAGAAAGCCCTCCGAAACTCCCTGAGCGATAGCCACCGCCTTCCAGGAACCGTTCAGAAACGCCAAAGCCTTTGCAATGCCCACCGGTACTGTCTTTACCAACACAAAACCCACTGTTGAACCAGTCCAAGGCACCAGGACAAGTTTTCTCAGAGACCTCCCAGAACACCTTGAAGCTCCAAAGAGATCCCCATAGGTCAGAATGCCCCTTAGGCTCACATGGAGAACTATCAAGAACCCCTATGGAACCTAGGGCAATTCCCGAGTCAGGGCCACAAGGACAAACATCAATATCAGGGCTTTCAGGGACCAGAACCATCTCTGGGCATGCAGGCAGACTGGCAACATCAGAACATGTTCCCACTAAGGAAGCATCAGAGCACGCTAACACCTTAGACACACTTGGGCATTCTGGTACACAAAGAACATCTGGGCACACCGGCACAAGAGAAACCTCTGGGCATGTCAAGGAACTGTGAGCCTCAGGGTCAGCCAAGACAGGACCAAAACCAGGACTGGCCAAAAAAAAATCATCATGACTAGACTTCGCAACTACTGGATTTTTACACGAGAATGCAGGATCAGACTTAGATGTCGCTGATTCCAGCAAAGTCAGTAACAAATCAGATTCAGGGGCACTAACAAGACAGGACAAATCTTCTGATGTATGCACTGAACCAGATAGGGACTCCACAACTACCTCTGGACTGGACAGAGACTCATCTAATACACTGGATTGGAGCTCATGAGGCGCTGCAGAACAAGTCAGTATTGCAGCAGCCCCCACTGGACTAGGCAAAACTGAGGAATTCCCTGGACAGGAAGGGGACTCTGGAACCTCTGCCACAGCGGCCAGAGAACCAGAATCTTTCAGGATACAGGGCTGGGTTTCAGGAACACTCATCAGACCGGACTGAAATTCTGAGATTTCTATTATTTTGACCAGAGAATCAGAATTATCCATGTTACAGGGCAAGACTTCTGAAACATTCAGAGGACAGGGCTGGAGTTCCTCGGCTGTTACAACACTGGAGAGGGACTCAACATTGGTTAAATCAGACTGTGTACAGGGCAAGGTATCTAACACAATTGCTGACGAGGACAATATTTCAATGGCTTCTGCTTTGCTGGGCAGAAATTCACCAAGTTTTATTAGAGCAGACTGTAATTCCAAAACAGCTGCTAGACAAGTGAATATTACTGCAACACCAACTGAGGTAAGCAGTGCCTCAGACCCTTCTGCTAGAGGGTTTGAAATATCCAAAGTACTGGGTGAAGCATAAGACTCTGCGACCACAGCTTCACTGGACAGGATCACTGAACAGTCCATATTGCAGGGCAAAACCATGGAAGCACCTGCTGGACAGCATAATGATTCTGTGACCTGAGTTTCATTTGAGAGATCTACTGCACAATTCATGGTACAGGGCAAATTTACTGGAAGATTTTCTGAACAAGGTAATAATTCTGCGATTTCAGGTTCACATAGCAGATGCTCTGAGCTATTCATGAAACTAGAGCGAGGTGTAGAAACAGGAAGATCAAGACACAATGTTTGCGCATCTGAATCACCATTCATTTGTAAAATTGGAAAATTCAGATGCCGGGGTTCTGATGTTTCTAGACAGGATTGCTGGGACTCGGAAACTGATGTAGTGCATCTATTGGCATCTGCTGGATCAGACAGGAGTTGAACTTTATTAACACAGGTAATTTCTGCAGAAGTATTTGCAGAGGCAGGCAAGATTTTTCTGGTGTCTGTTTCACTGAACAAAGAGTCATGACTACTGGCTAGGCTGGACTCGGAAGTCAGCAGGACCTCTGGATTCTCTGCTGAGAAATTTGCGCAGGGCAAGGTTAAGAATGTATCAGTGGCTTCTGTTTTACTGGTAAGTAACACTGAGTTATCCATGGTACAGGGTGGAATTGCAGGAACTTCAATTTCACACAAAAAGAGCTCCGAATCACCTGCTGAATCAGCCAAAGGTGCTGAAGCAGGCGGGTCAGAACGCCAAATTTGCGAATTCGGAGTCACATAAAAATCATCCAAAATCAGTTCCCACACATCAATCAATGGAGCCACAAAGTCATACTCACACACACCAGTTTTTATTAGGTTATAGGCAGACTTAATGCATGCATTCAATACTAATTCACTTTTTGCACTGTAAAATTGACAAAATGAACTTGAATCATTCTTCCATTCATTGACCAGAGCTTCCATCTCTCCTTTCTCAAATGGAGGATTCCAAGCATACTTAACAGGCAGATCATGGTTTGCAGATATGATTGTAGCAGGGACATATATTGGGTTAATTAGCAGGTGATTGGCAGATTCCTTATTCCTAAGAATCTCCAATACCTGTAGCAAGTGCTGAACTGTAGTGTATGCAAACTTTCCTTGCTTCACAAATAAGTTGATTTGTTCAATACCCTGTAATATCTCCTCATAATCATACTCAGATAATTCTTTTAAACAAAAATCTTTATTTTCCCTAGCCAGTGATGAAAGTTCATTAGTAGTTTCATAAGTCCATTTAACTCCCCTGAAAGACAATTGCATTTCATTATCTGTTAATGGCAGAATCTCATTATAGGTCTCAGTCGCTAAGGATAACGATTCTGCAGATTGGACACGTTTCTTAGAACGTTTGCGTTTTGCCTTTGACCCTGCCGTTTTTGGTGATTTATTCAAAGCTGCAGGAAAATTATCAGTAACACTTTCTGCTTGCTGCTCATTCTTGCAAGCAATTGAAGGAGCAGCTGATTGGCCTGCTGCCAGGAGTTCATTAAGAGGAAAAGGCAATGGATCTATGCGCAACCAGTTATGGATCACAAACGCTAGAAATTCCAGCGGTCTCTCTTTCAAATCGGAATGATTGAGAACATCAAATGCCCACTGGAATAATTCCCCTTTAAACAAAATATAACTTAGTTGGAGTGCCCAGGTTGAAACAGGAGTCGCTTGGAGATCAGGATTGGTCAGGAACCTGGCACATTCAGAGAAAAACTCATTTTCTGTTTCAGAGCTAAGTTCTTCAAATTTCTTAAAGGAACAGGAACCATAATTAACAGTGTCATACTTTCTGGGAATCCCCCCCACAATGGGGATTGGTAATGGGGTTTTCATAATGTAAGGCTTGGTGGTGTATTCTCCACAGTCAGCATGCAACGCATGAGCTGGCGTGGAGGAGGTACACACACTAGCACCAGGAAACAGGCTATCCCTAGTATAGTGGAGGGGAGGACTGACTCCAATAGGAGATTGTGGCGCACAGAGCCGGTGCAGATCTGACAGCCACAAACAATGCTTTCGTTATAACGTCTCAGCGCAAAGTAGCGCCGAGCGCATAAACCAGAACTGAGGAGATCAGGACAGGTAGACAGAATGAACGCTTGCTAGCTAGCGGCTACTTAGCGACAGCAAGCGTCCAAAACCAGACAGACTGGAATGAGGCAGCCAATGCGATGCGGCGATGGCGTGCCTCACAAAGACAGGACAGGACAGTCAGAAAATAGCAGGATCAAGATAGATGAACGCAACACAGATAAATATACAATAAGTATGTTTTCCTAGCGTATTACAATTACAGCTATCAATGAAACTATTTGTAACGTCTGACTAACATATGTATATATCGGCAATGAACCGATATATGACATAAGCAGGAACGCTGACTAGGAATAGAGTAACACAGGAAACAGGACTCAGAAGGATTCGCTATCTCTTCGCAGAGATGAACGCAATCCACAAACGGTAACAGAACAGGATTCAGAAGGATTCGTTATCTCTTCGCAGAGATGAACGCAATCCACAAACGGTAACAGGACAGGATTCAGAAGGATTCGTTATCTCCTCGCAGAGATGAACGCAATCCACAAACGGTAACAGAACAGGATTCAGAAGGATTCGTTATCTCTTCGCAGAGATGAACGCAATCCACAAACAGAACCAGGAGCAGGGTAACTACCTCAGCACGGGTGGTCACGGTACGCGCAACCTACCAAAACGTGCTGGAAAGCTGACTAACTGCACACAGGATATAAACAGTTCGTGTACGTATACATCAGCGACACTGATGTATCAACGTAACACAAATACAAGGAAAATAATAAACGTGCTGGTATGCATATATATTGGCAATGAACCAATATATGATGCAAAGACCAGCAAAGTATCTTTAGAACAAGAAACACGATCGAGGGCTGAAGCGACAGCAAGACAGGCTTAAGCTGAAGCTATGAAAACCCAAGGAAACCCTGCAGGAAGCAGATCTTTATACTGAGGTCATCCAATGGGAGCAGACATGCAGATTCCCACACAGGTGAATGATAATCAGTCACAAGCTGACAGCAGGGAAAGGCAGACAAAGCTATGCAGCTTGCATGGAAATAGATCAAAACTGCCTGAGCTGCAGCACTACTGCTTCCAGCAATACCTGCTGCAGCAGCGATCATTACAGTGCTGAGTTTAGGGATGGAGCTCATCACCAGTAGCTCTTGATGTGTGTTTGGTTTTTCAGGGACACAAAGGAATGATTTGCATACTTACTCACTGTTCAGAAGTGATTCAGACGCAATGCATGATGGGAGTTCTTTCTTGTATACATACGGTGTACTGATTAATTGCAAACATTTTTATTTAGCATGGCTTGTTAAGTAAGATGGCTTTTTAGGTTATGTTTAATCCCTTATACAGTTATGGCCATTCTGGTTCACCATGACTTCACTATGTACCCTTTAAAACCATCAAAAACAATAGATAACTGTCATGATATGACATGAGGATTCTCCATAAACAGTGAGCAGACATGGAATCCGATGATGAACACTTTATTCTGAAGCATTTGTAAGCAAAGTTACATCCACAGAGTAGCATACAGCTTTCACCCAGCTGTCTCACACCAAACTGACTGTTTCTCTCTCTCTACCAGACAATAAATTAGGATGGTCAACAAACACACCTCAAATGTAATCAAGTGATAAGGATAAGGCCAGTCTGCTAACACACAATAGAACAATAGTATATCCCCCACCCGACTCCAGTAACACAATCACAGCAAACAAACAAGGCAGGAACAAAATACATTAAACAAAAAATACAGTTATTACATATCATACATCACATTCCTCCCCCCTTACATTCCTGGACCCCCAGGTGATCCCATTAGTTGGGGGAGACTGAGGTACAGGCACGTGGCAAATCTGTCCACCTGCTCCGTCTCAACCTAGGTGGGAATTCATAATTAATTGTCCTCGCTTTTGTATATGCCAGTTCAACTTTGACTCGATGTCCACATACAATTTGTCCATTCAATTCGAATACAGCCCTTGCTGCATCTTCTGGATTCTCAAACTCCACAAAGCCAAATCCAGGTGGACTCCTGGAGACCCAGATATGGCGCACAGGTCCATAGTGGCAAAACACTCGCCCCAACTCCCACTTGCTGATTTGGCTTCCCAAGTGTCCAATGTACACCTTGGAATTTGTCCTGCAAGCTCCGTGGGACTGGGCACAGTCAGATGAGTCACTGGTCAAGATATTATTTGACAGACGAACATAATTAATCCCTCTGGCATTGTCTTTTTCCGCTACTGTTCTTAAGAGTGGGGAAACGCCCGAGGAGTTAGTTGCCACATTTCTACCATCAGTGGGCTGAGGAAACTGAGCAGTTCCATTGTCTGTGATGACATACGGGCATGCTGCTACCAGGTGCTCAGCTGACCCACAGCCAAAACAGGACTTCCTCACCTTGTTCTTTGTAACATCTGAAGTGGCAGAACTCCTCTCTGGAGTGGTAGGTCTGGGCTCTACACACGATGCTGACCTGGATGCTTCACAGACACACGAATCCTCTGGAAGATGACACACCTGAGACCGGTTCTCCACAAACTGATCGGCCAGCTTTGCAGCCTCCCTCATTGTTGGAGGGTTCCGATCCAATACCCACATTTTCAGCTCTGGAGGACAGCAGCTCAGGAATTGTTCCCTCAAACACAGTTCTTTTAAGTCTTCCAAAGTCCTGAAACCACTGCCCTGAATCCACTGATTAAATACATGATGCAGCTTCGCTCCGAACTCAGTAAAAGAGGTTTGTGAGGTCTTACACAGTGATCGGAAAGACTGTCTGTATGTCTCGGGAGTTTTGGCATACCGAGCCAGCAATGCCCGCTTCAATTCAGTAAAGTTCATTCGTTGTGCCAGAGGGAGCGATTTAAAAGTGTCGCTGGCCCGGCCAGTCAGCTTTCCCAACAGAATGCGATGCCACTCACTGGTTGGGATACAATGTGTCTCACATATCAGTTCAAAGGTTTCTAAGTAGGCATCTACTTCCTCTTTACTTTCATCAAACATGGGGAATAAGGAATACAGTCTGACAGTGTCCGTATGTGGCTGCGACATCCCCCCCTGAGATCTGTTCACATTCTGTGCTATCATCTCACTCAGCACTCTGAGCAATGTGTAAAGCATGTCCTCACCTCTGGCAACACCTTCCTGGGTCTGTTCCTGAGACTGTTCCTCCGAGCCTTCATCGGTCTGCACTTGTCCACCTTCACTTGGTGCCTCACCATTACTGGCAGCTTGTATCCTCTCCATCAAAAGTTCCACAAGCTGAGGTTTCTTCAGGCCATCAGGTTGTAAGCCCCTCTTACGGCATAATTTCCGAAGGGTAGTGATTTTGAGCTCTTGCAGCATCTCCTCCATGCTTCTGGTCTTCCAAAGTCTGCTCTGTCCCAGCACTGCTCACCAATATGTCATGATATGACATGAGGATTCTCCATAAACAGTGAGCAGACATGGAATCCGATGATGAACACTTTATTCTGAAGCATTTGTAAGCAAAGTTACATCCGCAGAGTAGCATACAGCTTTCACCCAGCTGTCTCACACCAAACTGACTGTTTCTCTCTCTCTACCAGACAATAAATTAGGATGGTCAACAAACACACCTCAAATGTAATCAAGTGATAAGGATAAGGCCAGTCTGCTAACACACAATAGAACAATAGTATATCCCCCACCCGACTCCAGTAACACAATCACAGCAAACAAACAAGGCAGGAACAAAATACATTAAACAAAAAATACAGTTATTACATATCATACATCACAATAACGTTTAGTGAATTGTGCATTTGTTAAAACTATGACTTAACCAATTTCTTCAATTATTATGAATCCCTTTGGTTAAATATGGTTTTCTTTTTATATGCAGTTTGCAGGTCTGGAAGGAGTTATAACAGCGGTTCTGGATGAATTCCCCCATGTATGGGGCAAGCGGCGGGAAATTTTTGTCTTCCTTTTAATTGCCATCTGCTATCTGGGGTCTCTGTCCACCCTGACATTCGTAAGTATGGAACTCTCTTAGATAGTGTTATTACTGGTAATAATATGCATTCATTTTTGTTAGATATAGATTTGGCCCTTAGATTTACTAAGACGGAACCGCAAAAGTGAAAGATTTTAGAAAGGCTAACTAAAGCCAAAGTGGAGAATTAAAAAAAAAACAGTTTTGTAGTTCTGCTTGCCTGCAGCTGTACACCTATCCATACAGGTTGTTATTGTGTAAAATGTGAATAAAAATAATTGTGATACAACTTAAACTTATTCTGGACGATTAAATTCCTAGATTTGATAAAATCAAATGTGCTCATCATCATACACTACTTGTTGGGCACAAGCCTGCTACCGGCACTGAAGCTTATTTAATGTCCTATGTTCCTAGCTTGTACAGAACTTTTAGACTTACTCGAGAACAAACCATAGAACCTGGTGTGCGCCACCCCAAGTCCTGGCCCTGTTTTTAACCTATGCTTTCCACTCTTTTCCCTTGTTTTTTTTTCTGTTCCTACAACCACAAGCCCTAACATTTGGCCTGTTTATGAATGGACCTCTGGGAATGTGCAACTACACTGTCTCCTGAGATATGTTTTTGCTTCCGCTGCAAAAGTTGCAGGACACACCGGCATTACTGTTGCTCTTTCGTTACTCCTCATTTGTACTAAATAATTAAAAGTAATGTAGCTCATTTAGGTGTATGTATTGTACAGTATGTCCAGAGCCAGATTTTCCATAAGGCACTGTAGGCACGTGCCTCTAGGGGGATGAAAAGGTGTCTCACTCCTTCCCTATGCAGAGTTCGAGCAGACCGTAAATGAGAGGTTACTCACCCAGCTCATGGCATTCCACTGATGAGATCTCCCTTCAGTCAGGGGAAACTCTAGCTACTTAGTACTGAGGGTACCTCTGGCTACCTAATACTAAGAGGCATCTGTAGCTACCTGTGACGGGCAAGGGAAGTAAGTGAGAAGTGACAGCTAGGACAGCCAGCACACTTGAAGTGCAGTTTGGTGGGGTTTGTAGGTTCATGGAGGCAGAATCTAGGGTGCCAGTACATCTGTACCTATTGGCTCCTGTGATGTAAATCTGGGCCTGAGTATATCTGTTTGTTACATTACATAGTTTGCTCCTGGTAAAATTTACGTATTACTATCCAATATTGAATATCCCCCTTAAACTTATTATTTTCATTGAAAATAGTCCAAAAACCTGTGTGAATAACATAGGTTACGCTATTTGTGTAAAGCCTGCTGGAATTATGTGCGCTTCCTCTGCACTTTAAGGTTTAGTGAATGCACCCAGTGTTTTTCCAGGAAAGGCCTCGCTTATTTTAGAAAGACAATGTCAAACTGTATCATGTATTAGGAAAAAATGGGACAGCATTTCACTTTCAAAGCTACAGCAGTTTGTCACATTTAGGGCACAATTTCATTACAAATCATAAAACTATTTCTTTATACGTAAGAGATTTGGTATTCTTACAATTAGAACACAAGTGTGATTGCTGCTAACACTGCCATTGCTACCATAAGGGCAATCTGGGCAATTGCCCCCGGGGGCGGATTGACCCTCCAGGTCTCCCTCCCAACTTTATTTTGAGCCCCTGGGCTCCTGCAGTGTAGAGAGAGACTCCCCTGTTCTGGCTGGGGGGTGCTTCTCTATATGTCCATGCACTTCTATTTTAAACCTTGCAGGGGTGCCTCTCCTCCATGACCCAGCACATGCTACATGTCATAACATGTGCCGGGTCATGGAGGGGAGACACCCCTGCGTGGATGAAGACTGGAGTTCACAGAGCCACGAACATATGGAGGAGCATGCACCAGCTGGAACAGGTGAGCCGCTACACTGCAGGGGCCCCAAGGACCCCAATACAGTTGGGGGGGAAGGAGTGGGGGGCTTGGTGTGGAGTCGTGCAAATTTGGCTGCCTGTAATGCTCCTTTGGTAATGGGGAGGAAGAAGGTCTGGTCTGTCAGGGGGGCCCCCAGGTTAATTTTGCCCAGTGTGCCCATTGTACCTAGAACCCGGCCCTGGTGGCAACATTGTTGTCACTATTCTTCCTCCTCTAATGAATGTTCCCTCTGCTCTCCCCTTAACATCCCCAATATAACATGTTTCTCCCCCTCCCCATGTAGAGTAGTGCAGCAGAGGAGGTAAATGACTTACTCCAGCACTGGGGCAACATGAGAGAGGAGGCCCCTGGATCAGAGGGAGGAAGGGAAGAAGCCACGCCCCTCCTTCACACCTGGTACACTAGGGGTCGCCGGGTCTGCTCCCTCAATAATTACATCATTGGCCCGGTGGTTCCCAGTTATGTTTCACTTTTGTCACCTAAGTGTAAGCAGTTCTCATAAACCCAGGCCAGGTTTCCAGGATTTCCCATGATCTCCAGTGATATCTGACCTTGGAGAAAGCTAGTTATCCAGCCCCACAGTCACGCCTAAGGATTAGAACGATCATAAATAGGAGAGTAGACGTGAACTCCGTGAACTTTAAATATCTATTAATCACTCCAGAGAACTTTCTCTCATACAGGAAAGCACTTGAAATTCAATTGGAGCCGATTAAACTGACCTAAGACTGCCAAGTTTCCCTTCTTGCCCACAAGCACTCTGTGCCAAAGACGAGAGCTATTAATAGCTGCCCGGGATTACATTTTTACTTTGTCAATAAGGTCTTGTGCAGAGTGTGGAAACCCGATAGCAGCCAATAAGACTTCATCTTCCTCGGACATCCTTTCATTATCTCATCAGTTCAGAGGAATCACAACTGCGTGCATGTAAAAAAACAGCGCCAGAAATAGCCGCTAGTAGAATATAGGCAAAATTACCAATATCCTACTATTAGGCTCTATGTAATTACAACAGTAAAATATTGGTATTTTTTTCCTTAAATTTTACTATCACCTAATCTGACTCCATTGTCACTTGAACTCCCCCTCTATTAATGCTTAACCCTAACCAACTCCCTCTAACCAATGCCTAACCTTAACTGATTCCCCAACCAATGCCTATTGCCTAACTTTAACTGACCCCCTCCCAACTGATGCCTATTGCCTAACCCTAACCATCCCCACCTCACACCCCGACGATATCTGTGCTGCCTTAGCCGCTAAATAGCTGCAGTTTGTATCCATTGCCAGAGACATTTTATCCACGCCATAAGCACCCACAAATATTAATAGCCATGATAACTGGAAATGGGGGTGCCGGAGGCTGCACCCAAACTTTTCCAGCTCCCAAATAACCTCATCATTACACCAATGTGTTTTAAGAAATCTTGGGGCATATTCAGTAAACAGCAGTTAAATTACCTTGTGCAGAAAATGCATAGCAATTTTCCAGTGTTTATACAAGTACAGTAGTGTACCATGTGTTATAGAAGCAGTGTAGGCGTTGTGTATGTAATCATTTCCGTAATTCCTCTAATCAGAATCAGATTTTATTATAACTGCTGTAACACCTGCAATTGTTTTGTGGTGCACATCGGCAGTAGACATAGTGCAAATTTACAGGTAGTGTATAATGGACATAGAAGACAGACATATCGGTAAAAAATATAAAGAAAAAAATTACTAAAGCAAGGATATCCCAAAAACGGGGCTAAGGGTTTTGCTGTAAAAGGGGCTTAAGTTAAAAAGAAGGACTGCTTGGGGGGGGGGGGGGGGGGAGGTGTGTCTATGCCTGGATGTTCTGGTGGGAATGGTTTTGTAGTGGCAACAGAAGGGAAAAGGTTGAAGAAACGACTTCTGAGGTGCGTGGTGTCAAGTGTGATCCTGCTGGCCCTGATCCTCAGTCTAGATGTGTGGGGAGGTCCAGTGGACGTAGGGCTGCGCTGATGATCCTTTCCTCAGCGTTGATTACCCTCTATAGCCTGCAATGGGGCCAGTTGGTTAGCAGGTTGGCACAGATGAGGAGGTTGCAGTAATCACACTATAAAATTAAATGATTATGTTTGTTTAAGAAAAAGCATGGATAGATCCACTTTCTATTTTTTTTTTGTATAACATTTATTTTAACTTTGCAAGGTGAGCAAGGAACATGTCCTTTTCCATTAAGGCATAAAACCAAAACCTTCACCCCAACTAAACCCTGCTGGCATCTCACCCCTTGTTCTTTCAGTCTATGTTTTTCTTTTCTTACGTTCCCAGAGGGTTGTCAGTGGCATGCCAGTACATTTTCTCTTCATAGTCATCATACAATTGGAAATCAGTCCACACTGCCCAGATTATTTATTAGACAGTTTTCACACTAGAGCGATTTGTTTTTCATGAAATCAAAAAAGCACTACATGCATAGTGAGTAAAATAAGATCACTGATTAAATTGCTATGAAAGCATCCGCCCTTGTGGTCCGCTAATTATATCTAGTGAGTTGACCATGACTGCTTTACACCAAAGCATAGGCTTTGTAGGCAGAGGCTTATGCAAGAACCATGACATGCAGGCTTAGACCTAGGGAAGCTGCTCATGGGGGCAGCTGGACTGGAAAGAGGGGTTGCTGGATATGGAAGAGAAGGCTTCAAATAGAAAAGGGAGGCTTTCATTGGGAAGCAATACATGGAAGAGGGCTGCTGCTGTCTAAGGGAGCTGTAATTGAAAGGGAGAGGCTGCTGTTCATGGAGGATGTTACACATAAAAGAGGGGCTGCACATGGAATGGGAGTGAGGCTACTGTACATGGAAAGAGGGCCACAAAAAAGCTTGTCTAGAGGTGGAAACTGTAGATATCCAGCCTTACTCTCAGGGGCATATCTGGGTAATATTGTGCCTATGGCAGACACTGAAAATATCAGAGTTTGATATGCCCAGATACATAAATTGAGAAGCCATGGTCCCCTAGATATTAAAATGAAGAATCCATGTGCCTCATAATTCAGTAAATGGTCACATGCTTCCAGATAATAGAATAAAGTAGTCACATGATTCCAGATAAAATATCAAATATTTCCATGCCTCCAGATAAAAACCTCCAGACAGTTACATACCCCCAAATAAAAATATTCAGTAGTCACACACCTCCAGATAATCTAATCAAGTAACCAGGTGCCACACTATAAAAAAATCAAATAGCCAGGTGCATCAAGATAAAATAATGAAATAGCCAAGTGCTCCCTATATGCATAAATTAAGTAGCCATGTTCCCCAGATAACAAAATTAATCAGATCTGAGGTCTGAGTGATAGGGAGGCACAGGGGACGCCCATGGAGCTGTGGCGTCCATGGCAAGAGCCATACCTGCACCCCTCTAGATACGACACTGCTTACTCTATTTTTCATGTTACATGCTGCAGTATAGTAAGTGAGGCTGTATATTATAGGCATTTTATTTTACCATTACAAGTGTACAGCAGATGAATACATGTCAGTGTGTGCACAGTGGAATAGGAAGGTGCTGATGGAAAGCTCTCTTATTCTCAAGCACCCCTGAGCTGTGCCACAGTAATATGTGTGTATTTTCATGCATCAAAGCACTATTCTTCAGGATTGGTAAATAAATACACAGATGTACCTTTTTCAGTGTGACACAAGAACAAAGGGCATAGCTTATCCTTTGTGTGTATTTCTTCACTGAGATAATAAGCAGCACATATGGTTATTATCACTACCCGTTTCAATGAATACAGGCTTGCAGTATTTATCTAACTGATCCCCCTGTACTTATAATTAACATGTTAGGAATAGGATGTGTGGTTTGAAGATTTCTTACACATTACCAATAGTGTGCTAGCAGTCAGACAACATAATGCCTGGTACACACCTTGCAATTTGACCATTGGCCATTGCATGAATTTCACCATGCAATGAAATCAGATTAGACCGTTGCCAGGAGCGTTTTGTGCATGCACAGTAGCCATTTTCCCATACTGCGCATGTGCAGAATGCTGCGGTGCATAGGATTGCGTCAAAGAGGCATCTCAGAAGGATGGTGCGGGCACAGTATGACTGCGGGGGCTGCAAGAAGCCCCAAGTAAGTTACACTGTTTTTTTCTGATTTTAGATTTCTTTTAAGGGCACTATTTATTTAGTGTGTATAAACAGCTTAAAAGGGCAAAGGAAGCATAATTGCTTAATACTAAATAGGGCCACCTTGTTGTATATCAGGGCAGTTTTACTATAGATTACACTCCCTTCTCTACAGGCACAATAAAGTATTTAGAAATATATGGGTTGAGTCTCTAAACCTCTGTAAAGTTGTCATGCACAGACAGGGCACTGAAATGTTTCCAGTATTTATGCAAGTTGTGCACATAACATGAGTTGCACTATGTTACTTGCCTAAATACTGGTAAAGTTGTAGTACGCTGTGTGTGCACAACAATTTTGCTGTTTATTTTTTTAACTGTTCTAATACGCAAATTCTATGTTCGAAAAAGTGCTGCTGTAGGTTCTAGGATGTAAAAACTGCCGTTCTGCTGCTGCGCCCGCATGTGTAAAAGTAAATGATTGTTGCTCCAGCAAATCGCAATAATCATTCAATAAAGTTAGGCAAACAAAAAGAAAAAAAGTATTACAAGGAAAAAAAATGTAAAGGTACAAGGCCTCAATACAATAAAGGGATTTTTTTTCCAGTTAAGTTTTAATCCCTAGCCTAGCCTATTGATCCCTTCTTAACCCCTGTAATACCTTTACCTGTTTATACACCTCTAATGACTGCCGCCTGTAGCGATCGGATGCTATCTGTAAGACAACAGTTTGGGGCCCCAATGCTCTACAGATGCATTGCTCTGCCGTTGCCTAGCGATGCATCTGTACAGCACTGGGGCCCCTGAACTGACGCCCAAGCAAACGCATCCGATCACTACAGACGTTCAGGCTGGGGATAACTGTCCGCCACATGCCCAACTAGTAATAAATTAAGGCATAAAATATGTCATATGTGGCATCATTTTAATCAGGAAGGGCCAAAGAATATATGAATATTATGTGTTTTATAACTGTGGGAATTGTCATGTGAAAATTAGGAAGGGTGAAAAATGAAAAAAAAAGTTTATTATTTGTATTTACGCCTCATTTTTACCCCTAAAATGAGAATAAAATGAAATAGTTTTTGGAAAAAAATATTACCCAAAGAATGCCTAGATTATACTGAAAAACAAAACAAAATATATATCACTAAGATGGTATACTTAATTAAAAAGTTACAGCTGTATAAAAAGTGACACAGCTAAAGTGGCAAAAATGTCAGGAACCTTAATGGGTGAAAACCTTGGAATGCGAAATAACCAGTTAACCACACAGTCACATGACCTCTGCTGTCTGTGCCATCTTTGACCTAGAGGAGGGGAGTTGCATCACATCTTAGTGTGCCCTATTAAGTTTTACAAAGATGGAGAAGGGGAGTGTGGTGAAATATTGCTGTGCTGTATGGGCGTCAAGAGTGAAGGGTGGCATTAGCAGCAATGGTCACTTGAACAAAACCAAGTTTTAGTTTTGTTCCGAAGAATTTTATAGATATTTGGAGGAATGCCAGAGGATTTGGGCCTTCTCCACCAAGACCTCAAGGCACAAGAACAGTTTTTTCCCTCGGCTCTCAACATCCTGAACTCTCACCACGCCCTCCTCCTTAGGTTTTCACTGTTACCAACAGATCGTTTTTCCACTGCTGTACTTTCTGTATATTGTGTTACTCTGCTTTGTTGTATTGTATCAATCTGTGGAATACTGTGTGTCCTATCTTATACTTTTTAGTCCTGTATGTCAAATCCTATTCCAGGCACGATCCAGTCATGCTTGGTGGATAAAATGACTATGATTCTTAATTCTCTCCCCTTATTTAAAAACTGACTGTAATGCAGATGGTTAAGGTGTTGGTTTGTTCACATCCCTGACACATACTGGTATAAGACTCATTCTTAATACTGAATTTATGATACATAAGATATGTGTGTCTTTTTTTTAGGGTGGTGCTTACGTGGTGAAACTGTTTGAGGAATATGCCACTGGGCCAGCTGTTCTCACAGTCGTGTTTCTGGAAGCCATAGCCGTGTCTTGGTTTTATGGTGAGTTGAACAATTTTTTTTTTTTGCATTTGAATTCCTTTGCTTTTGTTAAGTTCATTGTTCCTTACCATTATTGTGGCACAGCTCCAAGTTCGTCCAGACACCCGTTTGCTAGATCCAGTGGGTGATCCAGTGGGTCAGACATTGCATCTACTGACTGAGAAGCTCCACTATAGTCATTTTTGGGGTTGATTCACATACCTCCAGTAAAATTGCCATCAATAGGCAGTGCAAAGCAATTTTACCAATTAGCTCTATCCACATTACCTAGGTAACACATGTAACTGGTGCACTGGTACCTACGAAATGCAATTTTACTATAGATACCTGAATCAACTCCTATGAAACCACCAGAACTACAGCCAGGGAACTGGAGTGCCTGACCCATCTTTTCACACATAAAAAGTGACCAGGAATTGGGAGACTGCAAACATAACTGGTGATAAAGCTGCATTGTATGCAGCCTCAGAAGCACTCGCTGCTGTAGCTAATAAATGTGACTATAGACTCAACTGCTTCCTGGCCTCTGCGTTAGTTCAGATACCAGATTAATATGAGGTGAGGGACGGGAGGGTTTGTGGCTGGTGGTCGGAGTGGTCAAAAACATGGTATTGATCTTACCATGTGTGACCTGTAATGCAGGAGAACCCACCGCAGGACAATCGCACCTCACCATTTCGTATTTAAATCACCCTATTTAAATTTGTACAGCTCAGCCCCCCACTCAGTAACATTCTCCTTACTGGACAGGAAGTACATCACTAAAATGTAATCGCCGCACCGCACTGCTCTATCGCAACAGTTGACTCCAATGAAATTGTGTGCCGAGCGATACCACTCGGCAGTGCACTGCAGAGTCTGTGATGGCTCTGCGTCATCGGAAGCACTTCCGTTGCACTGCGTGACTGATGGCCACTGTGGCATGGGAGCAGTGAGGAAGAGTACCACAACCATCCGAAATAGCGCGAAAGGGGCCTTACTCTTTGTTGCCATCACTGTAGCTATAGACCCTCACAGACACACTCATCCTGCCCAGTAGGTTTACCTCTGCTCACCTTGCCATGCTTGCAATAAGAAGCCATTCCTCAAAGTCAGGTGATGAGCTTTCTGCTGGCAGGGAAAAACTCCCTGAAGTCCTCTCCCAATTCCTTACTGACTACCTTAATTAGATGGTGGAATGGGGGAGGAGTTTGGTAAGTTCACAGACTACTGTTCTGTCACCCAGCAGGATCCCTTTTTAGTACCCATTTTTTGAAGACATTTTTGCAAGTCCAGTTAACTAGGTAACAAAAAAAAATTACGGTAACTGCAAAGATTGGTTATTTGCACATGCCTTTGACTTGAGTTTTTACCACTGCTAAAATCTGTCTAGCGTGTGAATGGGTTTTAAGGTACGTTACATGCTTGGCCTCCTGGCTGACAATAAGTCCCCTGACAAAAGCTTCCAGCATCTAGTTCTGTACTAAGTTATGCAAAACTGCAGGATATCAAGAGTGATACTGTTGTTTTTATAGTACAGATGACAGTCACATCTGATGACAGATTTTAAATAAAATTTGAGCCTGGTTTTAACTAATATTTTATTTCTTTGCTGTATATACTTATATTGGTGTCTTTGGAGAGTGAATAACACATCAGCAGCAAGAAACATGAGACTGGCGTGATTTTCCACTTGTGTTTATGTTTTGGTGAGACAGTAGAGAGCCTCCATGGATACTGAGGACGTCTGTATGAGTTCTCATACTACTCAGAAAACAGAACACAGAACAGAATCAGATAGTGAAACTGTCACATCTAATGGGCTAAAAATAGCTAAAAATAGTCAGTGGATATATTTATGGTGTGCATCCCTGTGGATTACTGCAGAGTTTTAAGCTTTAAATAATAATTTAACAGCACACTATACGATGGTTTATTGTCAGGGGCCAAATAAAAAATCACTCCACTAAATTCCTATGAGCTACTGCTGGTTGCCTCACGCTGGTGGCCTGGCTCAATAGCCTCTTACTGAGGGGTTCCAAATATTTCTCACTGATATTTCTGCCCCTTTATTGTTTAAACAGTGAACTTTTAATTTTCCATTCTTGACCTTGTGTAGTCTTTTTCTCTTCTTCCACAAGGTCTTCTTTTCTCTTGGTTAAGGTAGACTTCACATAGACCTCATCTGGGCTCTTGTCAGCCTCAACTGTTCAAGGCAAGTTCTAACTGCAAGCAGATTACTAAACAGCCTATGGAGGAAAAGTGCTGGACAGTGGACCCTTCTTATGAGCTAAATGTGTTTGATACTTCGCTACAGTTTGCTTCCTCTCCTTCTTGACTGTAGGGTGGACAAATCTAGAGAATCCAATGTCCAAAAAGACACAATGGGGACAAACACTAGGAGCCAATAGAGTAGTATGCCACTGTAGAAGAGAGTTTTAGAATAAAGAAAATTGATCACACTTTTTTGGTTGCAAGACAAGTGCAACCACCTATAAGTCCTCTCAGGTCGCACTCCTGATGATTAGGTAGACCATCAAGAGGGAACTAGACTAAAATAACAACCTCCCAAGGTGTAAAACAGTAATACTGGTGGATAGAGGAGGCACCCAAGAATAATAAAAAGAACTAAAACAGATTAAAAAGGAGAGACAGTGGTTGGCTTACCTCTCCTGTAGACAAAATAGCCAATACAGCTCAAAGTAACTTCATAAGGTTTATTGCATAAAAAACAGGGTTGGACAATGTGTTTCACAGATGTAATGCTTCCTCAGGTCAATAGAACTCAGAAAAAAGTGCCGAATGGCTTGAGTGAAAAGACTGGAGCGTATCAGTGCTGTCTGCAGGAGAGGTAAACCAACCACTGCCTCAGCCCAGTATTCTTCTCTTTCTTGGATTGAAAGACCTTAGTGTGGTCAAAGGACGTTAGAGTCAGGAGAGGGCTATATTGATAGGTGCTCAGCTGCAGGCAAGTTGCATTATGGGTTTTCACAATTTAAAGCTCATTTCTAAAGGTGGTAATGTTATAATTTACACTAATCAGCATGATTGCTTTGGGAATATGTCTAGTTGAACCTTTGGTTTGGATGGACGCACATCCACTGGGAGTATATGTTAGAGGACTGGCCATAAATTGAATTTTATGTGATAACATTCATTTTGTTTTGTTGCAGGCATCAATCAGTTCTGCAGGGACATAAAGGAGATGCTGGGTTTCTCTCCTGGCTGGTTCTGGAAGATTTGCTGGGTTGCCATTTGTCCTCTATTTCTGCTGGTGAGTACTTTCCCAGTTATGAAAATCAGGATGCAAATGTGGAACTAATTAGAAGAATTTTTAAATCACAAGCAACAAGCACAATAAATAGCACAAGATTGGAATGACTTACTGAGCCATGGGTATATGCCCTAATCTCCGCCACTTTCTTCACCGTATGTGGTGCATCACCCACTCAGCATCCCCTGCTACATCCCAGAGCATGGTTACGGCCAGGCCTTAATGTGCAAGGTATAGGAACTGATGGCATGAAGGCAGAAGTACCACCAGAACCCCACTTGGCAGGACATGGGTAGGTAGAGAGGTCAAACAGTCCCAGATCATGCACAGAGGTCAGATGACGATAGGGAGTCAGATAAACTCAAGGCCAGGAATAAGCCAAAGGTCAAACACAGTAGAACAGGCAGACGGGTGCGAAACAGGGCTTTTTGGCGTTCGCCGCGCGCCACGTAGTGCCGAAGCTTGGCGCGGCTATAGTAGTAATGCTATAGCTGTGCAGGAGTAGTTCAGGGATACGGCGTTTGCCAGACCCCGAATTACTTCTTCCTCCGAGTTGCGATGACTCGGAGGGGGAATAGTATTAAACACGAATTTGTGCATCAGCCGGTCTGAAGAAGAACTAACCGGTCTCATCCTACAGGGAGATTTCTACAATAGTCTTTTTTTAAGATAAAAAATGACCAGAGTGCTGAAAAGAACTGTTCAGAAGGGTATTAGATAGTGAATAAAAGTGAATATAGTAACAATTTAGTTCCTTTATACTTTTAACGTATACAAACCAAGATTCCAAGATTTTTATTTGCACATCTGCTTTCCTATATCATGCACATGCTGTATAGTGTATTTTTACCTGCTTCAATAAAATGTCTTTTTTTAAATCTCTAAATACCATGACCTGTGCGGCCAGGCTTTTCTAAACCAGCGTATAAATACAAATGCTATAGGAGTGCCTAGCAGACTACAGGACTCACCAACTTCCCCTTCAGGATTGTATAGTGTGTTATAATTCTGTTCCCCAACAGCTGTGTTAGTGTCCCGTTGTGAGTTTTGAAGAGAGGGGTGGGTGCAAGCTCAGATCTTCACAGGAGACTATTTATGCAATCATACACAAGGAGATAAATTAAAGCTATACATTTTCTTTCTACATGCTCCTGCAGTAGCTACAGGTTCAACAAGCACAAACATATATTTCTAAGTCAGGGCAATTCAACCCAGATCATGTGTAACGTAAGTATAGTCTACAGCCCGTCTCCACTAGTGCCAGCTTGCATCTCTGAGACTCATGTCAGCACTTGCTCTGCTACACATACTCATTAAACCACTCTAGCCATGCCATACACGGCCATGGAAACTCACACACGTGATACGATATTTTGCTGCCAATTGTCCATTTCTTTCCCTGCACATTTGGAGACAGCCTAGTCATTCTCTTTCCAATTTTGAGATAGCCATTCTTTCTCTTCCCAATATGCCCAGGCCACAGAGCAGAGACAGAAGGTCCATGGGGTGGTTCTCTTAGCAAAAAATAGCCTGGCCTCAGAGCAGGGACTCTTGAAGGGTCTATTCTGACATTTTTGGAGGGGTCTCCCTAAGAAACGACCAAAACCTCACAGGTCTTAATTATTTTAATTTGCTCTATGTGAGAGTCATTCTCAAAGCACTCCAACATGAAGGTACTCATGTGGCTCAAAGTACAATGGATGAAATGTTCCTTACTAGTCTTTGCCTTTTGCTTAGAAGCCCCTGCTTCTCCTCATCTTACTAATCTAAATCCCCCATCTATTGCCCAGGTATGCAGACATGTAATAGATAAAGCCAGGGCAACTTGCTCCTCTCTTTTTTGGGTAAAGTCCCTTCTCTTGTGACATTGGTAAAATGGCAACTCTTCCTCCTCCTTTTGTGACTTCCCTGTTTGGAAGCCCCTTGAGCGTCTGCCCCAGAAGGCAGACATAAACTGTCTGGTGTCACTGATGAATGCTTGATCTTAACTGAATACTGTTAGCTTCCTGAAAGGGGGTTAAGATGGCACATCTTAGCTTTGAAAAAAACTCATCGTAGGTGAAGTAGGGCCCATTCCAGTTCACTTTTTTTCCTAGGTTTTCTCAAAGGAGATGATTTTTCATCTTGAACATCGAAACTCAGCATGTTTTCTGGAAGGTTATATAATTGCTGGACTTCTGCCATGCGAGCATTGAATATGTAAGACTTTGGAAAATGAGCATCATGAGATGAGGTGACTTTCCTGGCATCTTCCAGTACTGCCTAATAGCTAACTTGAAGTAAAAAACAGTACTGTTGAGCTTGACCTCTCTTTGCTCTAAAGTGGGCAGAGGAAAGCTCAACACTTACGGTAACCTCTCTTTCCTTTGTTACTTCTATCCAGTGATGCTCATCCGGATCCGGGTACCCAGGTAAACCCAGGTATCCAACCATTTTTCCGCTATCCAGGTCAGATCCGGATCCGGATACCTGGGCCACTATCCGGATAGCACTATCCGGATTCTATCCAGATAGCTAGCTGCATAATCCGGATACCCGCGGGTATCCGTCCAGATATCCGGATCCGGATAGTGTAACTAGTAAGGAAATGATGTCATTCAGCCAATCAGAGGGTTCCCAGCAGAAGCCCTAGCAACCAATCACAGAGGGGAACCCTGGCAAGGCCCACCTGACCTGATTGAGCCAATCAGAGGCCTACCAGCCTAAGTCCTGGCACCCAATCACAGAAGGGAACCCTGGCCAGCCCCCTGTATAGCAAGGAGTGCTGGCATGATGAGACAGATCGTCCTTGCTTGTGTGGCTGGCTGATCACTGACAGACTTGCTCCAGTGCTGGCTTAGCAAGTGCTGTATACAGTGATAGTACATAGCAAGGAAATGAGCAGCGCTACTTAAAAACAGACTAGTGCCTACCTGCAAAAGAGTGCAAGCCCCACTTGTGGGGTCGAATACACACCGAGCATACACATGACCTGTCTACCACTGGAGGAGGATGTGGGTTTCCATTAACAGCTTGCATGCAACCTATTAAGTACTCATCCCTCCCACTGCGAAGAAGTCAATCCTCCATGGGAGGGGCCTAACACTAACTAAATCCTAACCTATGTATATGCATAGCCTGGGTGCGCTACCAAATAAAATTGAAAAATCGAAAATTGCGCAAAAGGTGGATCAGCGCAACACCAGGCCGCCTCCGAATGGCCTCCAATCAGAGATGCGCTGAGCCCCCCCAGGAACTACAAATGCACCTTGAACCCAAACAGAAGCTCTGCATATACACCAAAAGCATGGCTGTTAAGTGGGAGCAGCTGACCAAAAACGAATTAAATTAGTACATAGCAAGGAAATGAGCAGCGCTACTTAAAAACAGACTAGTGCCTACCTGCAAAAGAGTGCAAGCCCCACTTGTGGGGTCGAATACACACCGAGCATACACATGACCTGTCTACCACTAGAGGAGGATGTGGGTTTCCATTAACAGCTTGCATGCAACCTATTAAGTACTCGTCCCTCCCACTGCGAAGAAGTCAATCCTCCATGGGAGGGGCCTAACACTAACTAAATCCTAACCTATGTATATGCATAGCCTGGGTGCCCTACCAAATAAAATTGAAAAATCGAAAATTGCGCAAAAGGTGGATCAGCGCAACACCAGGCCGCCTCCGAATGGCCTCCAATCAGAGATGCGCTGAGCCCCCCCAGGAACTACAAACGCACCTTGATATATACAGTGATAAACCTAAAGCTTTGAGTGCTAAACATCTTCACTACGCTATTGTTCTATTGTTTTTTTTAGCTAGCTAGCTTGTAATTGTTTGCTTTCATTCACTCAGTTAGGTCCTGTTTGTGTCCGTGTCTGTGTAGGCCAGCAGGACAGTATAGGGAATAGGAGGATTACTGTGTTATTGTATTGTAGTTAGTACTGCAGTTAGTTGTTATGGCGGCGGCCTGGCGGGTACACACGTTGCGTTCCCACACTCGATTTCCCGCTCGATTCCCGTCGACTCGATTATTCCCGACATGTCCGATTTGCGTTTCGATGGATCGTTAGGTCGATTTGCATGTAAAGTATGCCAAATCGACCTAAAGATCCATTGAAGCGCAAATTGGCCATGTCGGAAATCGAGTCGATGGGAATCGAGCGGGAAATCGAGTGCAGGAACGCACCGTGTGTACCCACCAGGCCGCCACTATAACACAGTGTGCACTGTCTGTCCTCTACTCTGCGGTCTGTCACTCCGTGCTGATTTGATGTAAAGTCCAACCCCGATTTTATTAAAGTAAAAGTACCCCACATCATCTGGTGACATCATCACATATAAGTTGTACTATGCTGGCCCGGCAGCTGGGGAGGGGCAGCAAGGGCAAGAGGACGGGGAGCAACATTACAGCCACCCTCAGAAGGTCTGCCGTGTCAGTGTCGACCCCAGCGGGCAGCCTACCCTCAGTCAGCGAGCTTTTCGCTCCAGGCGCCGCGATTGAATTCAGGGCTGTTAGCCGTAAGGAGTTTGAGGAGGATGTTCTGGGTTTTGAGGAGGGGGGGATATGATGTTGATAATGGGATGAAGGACCGTGACTACCATCCACAGGATGGGGATGTCAGCTCTAACTCTGAGGAGGAGGATGCGTCGGTGGGTTTGGCACGGAGGATCAGCATTGCAGACATTGGCCGTGGAATGCGGGACCCACCATATCCTTCTGCCGCTACCACCAGCCGCACCACTCAACCCCCAACTGCCACAGGGAGAAAAGCCGCAGCATCCCATTCTGGCCGCAGGAGAATCTTCACCTCCCCAATCTGGCCGCCACGGTGCCACAGGCCACTGCTGCTGATACCGCCACCTATATTCAACCCAAAACACAATTGTGGTGTCATTTTTTTGGAGGTGTCTGGGCTGAAAACTGTCATGTCCCAGTTGTGCGATTGGACTTTGGACACAAAGTGGGCTGCACGACCGCTTTCTGGAACCTAGTCCTGATGTTAATTGACAGCTTTTTTTTTTTATTTTATGTCCCCCAAATAATTAATTAGTATTTCCCTTGAAAAACATGATGCTACATGCATCATTTACCCTAAAAACCATTTTAAAGCTATTTAAAGGGCACTTCCGGGTTTTCTATTCGGATACCCGAATAGGTCGGGTACCTGCGGGTAATTTGGTTGGATATCCAGATCGGATCCGGATATCTGGGTACACGGTTCGGGATCCGGGCGGGTAATAAAAAGCACTACCCGAGCATCCCTGCTTCTATTCCACTTTAATGCCATACTTCCATCAACTAGAGGTAATATGGAGATCTCAAATAATTAATGTTGGTGTTCAAGTTTGGAACACAAAGAAATGCATTCGGCACCATTTCAGCACGGAATAGCAGAACAGGGTGGGTTTAATATAACTCCAATACTTACTCCTTTCAATCTTCCTCCATGCTGATTTGGTTCTGAATGCAGGTGTTCAGGTTACGAACCTCGTGGTGCTGTATACAAACACCAATACTATCAGATATGCTTAATTTTGCCATTCACTTGCAAACCAGATGCTTCAAGTAGTGGTCAAATAAGGAGAATAGTTTACAGTAACTGATATCATTGCGAATAGGGTTTTCAATGCTATGGTAATATGAGCAGCCCATCATTTATTACCACGGTAAATGGCTCACCATCTTGGACATGACTAAAGCTATCCAGGGCTGGCGCTACTATTAAAGCGGACCTGAACTCAGAACTTCCTCTCTGCTCTAAAAGATACACAATAGCATAATAAACATTTCTTTGTTACAGCGGATACACATCCTGCAATAAATCTGCAGTGTGTCTACTTCCTGCTTTCATGGAAGCAGACATCCTGTGTTTACCAATTAGCTCTCTGCAGTGGCAGTGAGCTGACACAGCTGGGGGATCAAATTACACTAGTGATTAATCACAGATAAGAGGGGATTCGACAGGTTAAACTCTTTAAATACATACCTTTCTATATGTTTTCCTTCTGTCCTGCACAAGAATTCAGGTCCACTTTAAAGCAAAGAGGGCAATTTCCCCATGGCCCCTAAGTGCTGCTGTACCCCTCCTTCCACACACTGCCACTCCTCCCAAGTCTCCCTTACGATTTGTGCCTCCCTGCACAATATGTTACAGCATTGCAGCTCACCTGTTCCAGCACACTGCTCTGTCCGTGCTGCCTGTCATCACCTCCAATGACTGCATCTTCCCCTTGACCCTAGGGCCGGAGCTACCATAGGAAAAAATGGGCAATTGCCCCAGGGCCCTAGAGCCCCATCTTAACTGTTGCTCCCCAGGGACTCTGCAGAGTCTGTTACGTTGGGAGGTGATTGGGGAAGGTTCAGCAGCCAGCTCAGGGGTCCAGGAGGGAAATTTGGCTGCAACAAAGGGCCTCTAATGACACTTTTTGGTCGGGAGTGTCTGTTGGGGGGGCCCCCCAGGCTAATTTTGCCCTAGGGCTCAATTGTTACTTGAACCGGCCCTGCTTGACCCGTCGCATATCATTATGCAATAACATGAGCCGGGTCACTGAGAAGGTGCAGCCAGGGCAGGTGAAGATGGGGAGCGCAGACCGAGCTGTGCGCTGGGACAGGTGAGTTAGGACCCCAGGGTTACCTTTGCCTGGGGCCCCATTGGAGCTTGAACTGGTCCAGATCCTTAATATTGCGCAGTAGAGAGTTGTCCACCAAAACCAAATACAAGCCCACATGGCTAATTTTCACAGCAGTTGTGAAGTCAACACAAGGTCACTCCGTACATTTGGAGACATTTGTATTATAAAAGCTTCAGCAAATAGGCCAGAATACAGAGGCCTGCACAACATCATCTTACAAGCTGACATGATTCTGGCATCCTTCAGTGACCTTACATAGTAGCTTAACCTTCTTAAGTGAGTTTTACTGTCTTTGTATTAACCTGTTGTCTGCACCCCAGAGTATCCAGGGGATTGCTCTGCCCATAGAGTGATCCGGATATTCCAGCCCAGGACCAGTTAATGAGAACAACAGGTTTACTATGGAGTGAGACTTTGCAGAAGCCCTGGTTAATCTCTTCCCTTTTATTAGCTGTATAAAAATAGATCTGATTCCCAGAGATTGCTTGTGGCTCCATGCGGTACGGATGATGAATAGGGATGTGTTGTGGTCACTACGCACTGGCAGTAGTAAAAACATTGGCACTGTAATGATAAGCAGCCAGGAAAGAGAAACACCCTCATAAGTTAGAAAAGTAACACATACTTAATGCTGTCTCACATCTCTTATTTCAGATTTAAACCAGCCATAACCCATAGATACGTATTTATTTAGTTATAGGTTTTCCGGGAAACCTGTGCAGTATTTATACTAATCACCCCATCCTACGTACGCTGGCTTTAGCAATGTATAGGCTATAATGCAGCAAACTTAGCAGTGTACACTATAATCTGGTACCAGTAATTGTGAAACCAAAATGAATTATGGATCAACTATAGTGTGTAAAGAGGAAGATGTGGGGAGACTGGTTTTCCATTGCACTATATAAATGTATGTTTTCCTGTGTTAGTAAAGGAAATTTATCCCCAAATAAATGCTAATCATTCTGGATTTTTTCCTACAGCAGTGTTTGTAGTTCAGTGCACAGTGCTCAATTTCCCATTAGATACAGCAGAGACTCGCTTATAGAAAATATTGTTAAAAATATGTCTATAAACCTCTAATTGACTGTATAGTTATTCAACCTGCCTTTGATCAAACGTAACGTCATCTGTGTAAAAATTTCCTTCCAGCCACAGTCAGCACACTGGAAGCTGCTACCTTGAATAATTATGTAATATCCAGTTAAGTCTGTAAGCACTACACTGCTATGTTCTAAGCTTTGCAAATACTGTATGCCGCTGGACTTTGGACCTTTGCAATCACTAATCAATCATTAGAGCATCCGTTTCAGGAACCAGGAGAGCAACTTATATTGTTCTGTGTAGAGGTTAGAGGGGACAAAAGGTCAGTGAACAAACCAGCAGGGAGAAAAGGACACAATGCACTCATTTGTCATTTAACAATCACTGGTGGTAGATGTTATGAGGCAGCTGTACACACCGTAGATTCTTGGCCAAGGGCGCAAAATGTCTCAGCCAAGGATTACTGTATTTTTTGGACTATAAGACGCTCCTGACCATAAGACGCACCTAAAATTAGAGGAAAAAAACCGGGGGGGGGGGGGATATATACTAAACCTGGTGCACCCATGGTGAAAGGGCATCTTGTGGATTATGCCCCCTTTGTACTTCATGCCATCTTGTAACTTGTGTCTCCCTGTGAGCTCCTCTGTCCGCCTTGTGTCCTCCTATGTCCCCATCTGTCCTCCTTGTGTCCTTCTCTATGCCCCTTTGTGTCCCCCTGTGTCCTCTGTTTGGCCTCCTGTGTCCTCCTCTGCACGGGCACAGTACAGGAAGTCACCGACATTGCGGTGGGTAGGAGATTTGTATTGGCAGCTGTTCACAAGTCACAAACTCCCTGCATTTGGACTATAAGACACAGTGACTTTTTCCTCCACTTTTGGGGGAGAAAAAGTGAGTCTTAAGGTGGCCACACACGATACAATAAAATGATCTGATTTTACAGCAATTCGATAAATATGATCTGATCTCCTGAAAAAATCGAAAGCTTTTTTTCATTCGACTGAAAAATCCGATCGGATTTCCCATTTTTTTTTTCTTCAATTTTTCTAAAGATTGTGTGGTGTGTGTTAGATTGTCAATGTATTATTATACACACCCTAGCAATATTATCAGAGTTTACAATCATTTTTATCATAATTGGGGAAAACTTGAACACAGGTGTGTGGTACATTGTTCATATTTTTAAAATGTTACAATCACTCAGAAAAATTGTTTGCAATTCTTGAATTAAACAGATATTTAAAAAATTGTATGGTGTGTGGACACCTTTATAGTCCAAAAAATACAGTACCTAGCTTTATCTCTTGCATTCAAAAATAAAATTTTTATTATCCTTTTCAAGCCTTTGTGGTGGGCTTTTAAAATGGAACTACTTAGAGTAGTACGATTATGTCGGTTGGAATGCTTTAAATAAGGTCTTGGGGCAAATTTAATCAAATATATTTATTTTATAGGGACAAAGGATTATTGTTATTATCTTAATCCAGAATGGAGTTAAATTACAAGGATTTTAGCAAGCATCAAGTTTCTTACCTTGCTCTCTTGTGTATGCACTAATACCAATCAAAGTAGTGAGCTCTTCTTTACAGTAAATTCTCTTTAACAAGAAATCCTGGATTTGCAAAACAAGGCATCTTTTTAGGGCAGGCCTCAGCAAATGTGTCACCTGTTTGATTATCCTGCAAATTGATGTGGAAAGGTTATTTTACTAATGCTGAGTTACAGACTGGTTTGTGCAGATGGGTGTTTACACCAGTTCTTCAAGGAAAGTTGAATTGTAAACACTGGAAACAAAATGCATAAATCTGTTGATAATGATGAATTCACTGTTTAATTATATAGTGACATGTTTTTCCTTTTTGTTCAGTTTATTATTTGCAGCTTCATGTCCAGTCCCCCAGAACTCCGTCTCTTTAACTACACATACCCAAGCTGGTCTGTTGTGCTCGGCTACTGCATTGGGACGTCTTCATTTATCTGTGTTCCAGTGTATATGGTGTACCGCCTTGCCAGCACTCCTGGATCTATAAAGGAGGTAAGGGGACCTTTGTCTAATAGCTCTATATTTAAATCATGCAGATAAGCTGGTAAAATATCTTTATGTATACGAGAAAAAGCAACAGTGCGGCACTCTCTATATCATACAATCAGAAAAACGTGAGAAGGGATAAAAAATATCAGCAAGCTCTCACCCCTCATGCCAGGTGTCGTCAGCCAAATCACTTTGGGACGTGTGCTCTGTAGTAGGGAAGAAGAAAGAAGTATCAAACTTGTAAACCTATCCTATGGATAGACATGATACGGGCGTCGCCTTTCTCCCACCAGTACCCCCGCCACCCACCTCCACCACCATGAATGCCATACAGGTCAGGATGTAACTTGTTTCTGATGACAATGATGTATCTCATCTGGATGTCTTGTGAATGCCAATAAACACGGACAGCAACGGACGGAAGGTGCACGTGCTTTTTCTTGTTGTTTATAAGCTGGTAAAATAGTTATGCCCTGGATAGACCTCTACAACAGGAATGGTGAGAAAGATGCAAATAATTATTATTTGATGCAGGATTATGAAAATTTTGTGTTTAGATTTATGAAGCTTGAAATAGACCAATCAAATAAAGCCGAGGTTGGATTCAATTGGCTAATTTTCAAGCTGCATAGATTTACAGTACATAATCCTGCATCAACATGGCATTAATTGCATCTCAGTAACCGGCAATTTTACTGATACTTACACCAGTTATGTAGTGTACGTTGCACAGCTAGTGCAACCCAGTGTTACCTACAGCATAGTGCGCCTAGGTAATGTGGGTTGCGCTAATTGCGCAACGCATGCTACACAATTGTCTTTAATGAACACCAAGACGAAAATAAACTGATGAGATAAACAATTGTATCTATCCTCCTTTCCCTAAAAATTACCTTTTTTTTAGATATTCCACAGTTTTATTTTAAATTTAAATGTTTTACTGTTTCATTGCCTCTGCTCGCTGACACATGAAGTATGCTATAGCTAAAATCTCTGAACTATTGGCCCTTTTTATCTTTTTCCTGTGCTCAGAAGCCATTTTCTACCAGGAAAGTGTTTTATGGCTATAATTCACTATCAGTGACAGTCATGCTGCAGTCAGACCAGGTCCTGACCAGGTTCGACTGGACAAAAACTTGCAGGAACACAGCATAGTTATTTCTGTACTTGGCAATGTACAGTACATATACATGCCTATGTCACATGTCACCTCGGTATTCCTATCATGTTTTTTGAGTAACTCAACAAGTTTTAAAATCAGGATAGACAGGGACTCATCATTTCATAAAAGGGACTTGGCAGTGGCAGCCTCCATGTTTCATCCAGTACATGTTCCTCCTAATCCTAAATCTGACGACTAACATTACCGCCTTTACTGATCATGCTTTGTTTTCTTATAGCGCTTCATTAAGAGCATAACCCCAGAGGTGGGCACAGATATACCAATGGGAGGTATTCACATGAATGCCGTGTAACCAGGAGGCAGAACCCCGTCCTGTCTGCAAACTTTACGCACCCTGTTCTGTGCCTAAGGAGAACTCTTCAAAACTTCAGACTGTGTAAGGTTCATCAACCCACAATGCACTGGATAACCCCCGAATATAGCCACCTGGGCTCATTCTAAGTCCAGGATGAAGTCCACAACAACTTCAGGGTCCAACTTACGGCTTGTCATTGATGCATGGATCCATGGCAAGGTGGTTTGCATGTTTTGTGTTTCTCAGAAGTCTGAAAACAAGATATAAAGGGTTATTTGTTAACTGCAAAATATCTAAATGTGAGTGTGACTACACATCTATGTTTGGTGTAATCCTGGATGTTAAAGCATATCCCCAATGCCCACTGACCTTCTTAGACATTACCATCACATTCAGTTTGACAAGGAATCTGTTGCAAAGCCAATTTCCCGTGTGAAAGTACTCCTATATAATGGTCTTTACTTACTGGTACAAGGCTCTTCAACTTTATTGACACCAAGAGAGGCAGCTGAAGAAACCAACCCATTGCATGATGCCTGGCACTTATTCCTGATCAGCAGGTGTGAAGCATATTGGCACTGGCAGTTTCTGCTATTATTTCAGCCGCTTCTGTTTATGTTCATAGTTTTGTTGAGCATTTTACAATTAGTGTTTTTTTTTCTCTGACACGTGAGTCAAACTCGTGACCTCATGCTTCACAGTCAGAGGCAGTACCTCTGTGTCTTCTCAGCTGATTACAATTAGTGGAGTTTGATATTGCTTTGCCCTGCGTCAGGCGAAAAGCAATGATAAAAACATTTAATTTATATACTAAATAGCTCTAACAATGGAGCAGAAGTATGAATTAACAAATCAACTCTTGTAGCAGCAGATCCACTTAACCAAGAGCTGTGGTAATTATGGATTTGGTAGTTCCAGTGTTTGCCTCTTGGCCAATGAGCATATTAGTCCCATTTGTTTTATAACCACTACTGACAGACACCGACCATGCTCCAGACTGTTAAAGATAAAACTGTTTCTTGATAACCTGTATAAAAAAAGCCTCAGGTAGACTGTGAGTTGTATTCACAAAAGAACAGTAAACCTTATGCATATCTAGCTTTATACATAAAACCAGGGTCGGATTTACAACTCAGAGGCCTGTAGGCACAGGTGTTCTGGCATGCTAAACTCTTCCCCTGAACACAGGCCACACCCCCAAATAAAATATTCTGAACTCTAATGCCTGCCTTATGACACTAACTGTCCTTAGAAACTTACACTTTAATCACTGTCTCTTATCATAATTAGTGACATGAGACAAGGATTAGGGTGTAAATGCCTGAGGTCAGTGATATGAGGCAGGCATTAGACTGTAAGCTCCTGAGGTCAGTGATCTGAGGAGGAGGGGCCACCTCTCCTACACAAGGTGCCTGTAAGCATGTTCCTACGGTGCCTTATGGAAAATCCAGCCCTGCATGAAACACTTACGTTGCTTGTGTAACAGGCCACAGGATTGATGCATGTGTATAGCGCATTATGCAATTTGTATAACTCACTGCATAAATTGCATAGATCCCAGTAAACTTAGGGTGTCTGTTTTTTGTGACTATAGCAAAGTGTGACTTAACCACTTCGCATCCAGACCTTGTTTTGTACTTATTGACCAGAGCAGTTTTGACAGTTTAGCTATGTCCCTATTTAATCAGAAATAACTTTATCCCTACTTATGAAACAGAAATGAAATATATATTGTTTTTTTCAAGACAAACTAGGCTTTCATTGTATGCCATTTTTTCCCTCAAACTATTTTGTTTTCTATGAATTTTAATGGGAAAACAAAGAAAAAAATAGAAAAAACATGGATTTTTCAGTTTTACCAATTCCAGTTTAAAAATAAAAAGTGCTACTGTAGATAAAAAACACAAATTTTGTTTGGCTATTCTTACTGCTTATCACAAAACTTAGATTATGTTCCGGTCACAATTTATGGTGAAGATATTTGATTCTGAAATAATGCTACAGAGTGTATTTTTCACTATGAAATGAGAAAATACAAGTATTTTTAATAGTAAAAATCAATCTCATTCGCTCAGGAAACTTATATTCCCGTTCAACAATTAGTGCTGCATCAGATAGTGCCAGAAATGTGCACAGGAGCAAGCCCAATCCTGCACAGCACTGCTTCTGCTACAAGACGTATATCTACTGACCTGTGGCTTAGATGAAGTCCCAGAGGACGTATATCTACTGACCTGTGGACGAAGTGGTTAATTGTGAAAGCAGCGACACCACTTACAGCTAAGTCAATTAGGTTTAGTTAACTTGCCAAGGAAGTACTACTTATACTGAGATGCACAGAATGGCAGCTTCTACAATAAAATTCAATGACAGGCATTTTGCTTTATACTTGAAAAGAGAAGAACAAGAAATCCCTTCTTCAAAATCATGAAATGAGTTCACATCAACTACTGCATTATGTAATAATGTTCATCATAATATCAGTTCAAACCAAGGCGTGACCACAGGGTCTCTCAGACTCATATAGAGAAATAAATTATTATTGATGTCTCTACATGAGACTCAGAGACCCTGTGGCCACGCCTTGGTTTTAACTGATTTTATGATGTTGTAGGCTTAACAATAATGTGAACATTATCACATTACGCAGTCGTTGATGTGAACTCATTTTATGATTTTTTTGAAGGGGGGATTTCTTGTTTTTCTCTTTTCATGCGTAACTTATGAACGGGTTGATGACCCATGTCCCCCTTATCATATCCCCATATTTATGGGTAGACATTACGTTATTATACGGTAGATGGATGTGACTTATGTGCTTAAGTTTTTTTTGTTTAATATAAGGTATTTTGCTTTATGACAGATTCCTCCATGAGTTGTGTGTGCGCACCATGCCCTCCCCCTCCCCCCATCTTCCTATCAGGAGTAAGTGGAGAATTGAAGGATTACTGCTGTGCACCCCTAATTCTATTTTGAATTGTCTGTTACTGGAACCTAAATTGAAGATTATCCAACTTGGATATGTTTAAACATACTGTTTGTTTACTTTGCATTTTACTTACCTACTTCTGGACCTTGGTGATTGAAATCTACACCCTGTTTTGATGGCTATCTGGCTGCCAGGGCGTAGATTTCAATCAACCGCCGCTGGGCGCATCCGCCATTTTCGTCACTCCCGCCGCTAAATCCCCGCCGTCTCTCGCTGCAGCTCACTGGTTCTGCCTGTCTCTATGACGACAGAGCCCTGTGAGCAGGTCAGGAGCCGATTTAATTGGCTCCAGGCCCTGTCTTTCAATGTAAGCAATTCCCTTTGGCTTACATTGATAGGCAGCGTCAGGAGCCAATGAAAGCGGCTCCTGACCGGCTCACAGGAACATAGAGAAGGCAGAGTGGGTGGCCCAGGTTCCCGACGTGTGGCAGTGACGGCGATTGCAGCTGGTATGTGCGGCGATTCGTCGTTATCTGTCGGTGTTCTGCCGATTCTGGTACCAGTGGTCTCTGGTCCTTAAGGGGGCCGAGACGGCTGGTACTTAAGTGGTTAAAGGAACCTTGAAGTGCAAGAGCTATGGAGGCTGCCATATTTCATTTTTAAACAATTCTAGTTTCTTGACTATCCTGCTTATCTGTTTGGCATCAGTAGTGTCAGAAATACACACCTGAAACAATAATGCAGCTAATCCAGTCTGACTTTGTCATATCACCTGATTTGCATGCTTGTTTTGGGTCTATGGCTAAAAGTATTTCGAAGCAGATGACAACAAATACATATATATGCCATCCTTCATATCCATTCTCACTTCAAGTGTACTTTAAAGCTTACATTATATTCATATGCAGACTCTCTCTCATATCCACCCTCTCCCAAAAAAAGGAAATCCTGAAATACTATTTTTGTAGAAAATGCATCTCTTGGTTCTTATGGCAGCTGGTTGCATTACATAAACTTTAATCACTTGACTATACAGTCTGTGCTGACAACATAAAGCAAGAGTGACAGCACTCAAATGAGGAAAGGACATGTGCTCAGCAGATATGACCCTATAACCCTATAACCCTACAGGGTCTGGACGTAGTAGCTGATAATTAGCAGCTCTTTATTGCATGATAAATATAGAGGTAGCCATCCCCAGCTGGTAATGACTACCTCTCCGTTTTATCACGCAATAAGGAGCTTAAATTCACTGACGTGATGTTGCTAATTTTCTGCTATTGTGCTGACAACATAAACAACTGGACCTGAACTCTGAACTTTTACTTCAGTACTGATCATGTGACCAAATGCTTAAAGCCCAACACCAGATTCAGGAACCCAGCAAATGGTCACTTCCTGGACCACAGACTATCATCAATTTAGGCTGCAGTTTTCTCATAAAGTACAGTCTGTACCCCTCTTCCCCACACAAAAGGTAACATTTGTGCGCTCTAATATTTTGATCAGTGCCTGGAGATTGAATTTAATAAAGCTATTTGGTGATATGACTGATTGCTATGGGCGGGTTTTAAGTGGTCCAGCCATATGAAGTAATTTAACTTTGTGCTTCATTCATGCTTTCAATAAGCCAAAAATTATAAATAAGAAATACTGATTTGTATTATTTGTGTTCCATTTTTATACTCGCATTAATGCAAATTCTCACCTACAATCACATGAAATCGTAATGCCGCAGAATAACCTGAAAGTTATCTATTGTCTCTCCCATTGTGTTAAATAAGCCATGTGTATTTATTGACCAACTTTTTTGACTTAATTAATGTTTATCTTAACACAAGCAATGCTAGGTAACACAGTGTGCGCTATCTGCGCATGGTGCACTATGTAACTAGCATTAGTACCAGTAAAATTGCAGTGAGCTACCTCTGCTCTGCATTTTTAATATACTTTTGTGAATACACCCTAATGAGGTTTTATTAAAGAGAAAATGGTGCAAGGTTTTGTATACAAGTATAGTAAATTCTAATAACAGTTTTCCCTTCGGGAGCTATTTTTATCAGACACTGGCTCCAATTCACTAAGTGTTACCGCATGCAATAAGCAGAAAACAGTTGATTTTACCAAACATTTTGTAAAATGACAATTCGCTAAGGTTGTAGTGCATGGAAAACTGAGATTACCGACTAGTGAGGTAAATGACCGATTTGTGAGGTAACTAACTTAAGGTATCAATTCACAAAGAATGGTGCATGCGGTAAAACAACTTGAGATGTTCAGTATTTTACCTCCAGCCTAGAGCTATTGGGAACTAAACATTTATACGGAAAGTTATAGAAGGGAGGAAACAGAGCAAGGAAAATGTGAAAACGAATTAAACTATTCAGGAAGATAAGAAAGTTAATAATAAAAACATATTTCACTTATTTTACAGCATTATTATTAAGTAATTTAAATTATGGATACTAACGGTTGTAAGTTTATACAAATGTCATGTTAATTTAATCACCTTGGTCTTGCACTTTACTTGTCAGTATAAAAAAAATATGCTATCTGTATCACATCTTTCATCCATTTTCCCTTCACTGCTATTATCTATCAAATACCAAATAAAATATCACATGATTCCTTAAAATACAATATGAAATACTGGATGAGGTAAAAAATCTCAGTGAATTCTCATGCAGTTTTTTGGTAAATTACCAAACTATTGCCACAATTGTGAAAATCTTAGTCGATACTCAAATAAAAAAATATTTTTTACTGCATGAGATAAATTACCGAACATGATTTTTTTTTTTTACCAAACAATAAATTGATCCATTTAGAGGGCCAGGACCTCTAAGACCGGAGATCCCAAGTGACCCAACTAGTCTGGCCTGGGTTTACTGAAAACTGTCTATTAATTTGCAGGAGTTTGCAAATTTTGCCTGTGTTTTAGTAAAGATTGTTGAAAGGTTAGTGAAATAATCGTCATGTGACTGCATGCATGCACTTTATACTCTTAAAGTGGACCCAAATTAAAAATACAAGATTTCAGAAATAAAACCTATTTTCTAAATTATAATAATATATAGCAGCCTTTTTTTTAGCTGCATGATGACAAATATAAAATATTTTACATTTATTGGAGGAACCTCTCTCTTCCTTTCATATTGCCAAGACAGAATCCAGCAGACTGGTGGAGGAGATAAAAAACAAAAACAAAACACAGGCTGCTACTGATGATGTCACAGGGGAGGTGATCTCAGCTTGTGTGAGATTTCACATAGACGCCACCCCCCCCCCCCCCCCCCCCTGTGAGGGAGGGTAGCTGATTTTGTCATCCCATGATCTAAAACCTCCTACTAAGCTCAGAAGTAATGGCTGCCATCTGCCACCTGTATAACCCTAGTTATGAAAAGAGGAGGGTGAAAAGCATGCACTGAAATGCTCATAGGCTTAAAGGAGTGTTTATTTTTCTTTGTATGTGTCAGAGTGGTGCAACTAAATATTTTGAATTAAAAAATGATTGGTTTGGGTCCGCTTTAAGGCAGATACATACCAGTAATTTGTTAAATCAAGATGACACTTAAAGTAAAAACTGTAGTGAGTGGGATATGAAGCCTGACATCTTTTTTTTATTTTGCTGATATTTTGGCCAAGGATCAGAATTACAGTTAGGCCAGAGGTATTTATCGAAGGGGAAGAAATTGACATTCTCCATATCTCTGTCACTACAGCATAAGGTGCAATGACGTCCTTTGCTGACTGGCTCTATAGATTCTATACAGATTATATTCTTAAATATATATATATAATATTCGTGAAAGACTTTAAGAAGCATATTTGTGCAGTCAACTTTCATACCACACATTTTTCACTGTTCAGTTTTAAGTTTTATGTACAGTATTGATTTTTCAGAGTGTGTGTTATCATAAGTGTGTAACTGTGATTGACATATATGGGTATGTCATTTACTGCTGTCTGAGACAGAAAGATTCCTTATGCATCCCACTAACCAGAGTCTTATGTGGGAGCTAAGTATTGGGCAGGTTCAGCAATTTGACCACCGTTGTTTTCCGCTTGATAAGCTGGTACCATGGGTATCTGTGACTGGCTTTGTTGTCTGCAATAGTTGACACAAAACCTAATTCAAATCTACAATAACACGATTTTATACTTCAACAAGAGCAATTAAAATGTAAGTAGCTTGATAGAGCATACAAATATTATTAGTCTACCTTTTTTACCCAGACTGAGTTGAGCTAATTACTAACACAACGACCCACCACAAACCAACATGTTTCACCTCATAAACAAAAAAGGGCTTTGTAAGGGGTAAATAAAGTGCAAAGTGCTTTACAGTGCTATAACGTAACAGTGCAACATCAAAGAAAATAATAAATCTGCATCATATTCTCACAGATAGCACTTTATTAACCCTTGACAAAGCCATTTTTTGTTTATGTTAATATAGTAAAAGTTATGTTTTCATTGTGGAAGTATACAATTGTGTTATTGTACATTGAAGCAATAGCCAGGAAGGCTTTTGTACAACAAGTGCAGGCAGTGATTGGTATTCCTAAAATGGTGCACTGATCTGAAGGATTTTGTACACTTGAACACTGCCCAAAATAATTACTTTATGCGTATCTGTACCAAACTCTGCAAGCCCAATAGCTTTACGTGCTCTTCCCAAATGGATGTGCTGCTAGGAGTGTCCAAGGGCCTGGACAAAAAAAGGAGGTGAACATAGTGGTTGTTGATTTGAGTGCTGCAACATACCCGGTGAAAATTTCCAGATTATGTCGCATGGGAGTACCAGGTATAATAAAATAGCCGAGTGTTGCCTATCAGTTACAGCACATTAGCTGGGGCCGTTTAAAGTGGACCTGAACTCTTTTACAGGACAGAAGGAAAACTTCAGGGAGAAATCCACCCTTTCAGCCTGTCTAATTCCCCCTCATCTGTGACGAATCACCACTGTAACTTGATCTTTCAGCTGAGTCAGCTCACGATTCAGGGCTGCCTTGGCAGAACAGTTTATTTGTAAACACAGGATGTTAACCCTATGCATGCTTCCACGAAAGCAGGAAGTAGACACACTGCAGATTTATTGCAGGATTTGTATCAGCTGTAACAAAGAATTGTTTTTCTTTAAAGGTTATTATGCTGTTGCTTATCTTTTAGAGCAGAGAGGAAGTTCTGAGTTCAGGTCCGCTTTAATGCATTGTAGTGTATAGCCAGTGCTCAGCTAAGCAATAGCCAAGCACCCACATAAAACACCTGCAAACAATAATGATGGAAGGCGAGTATTGCTCAGGGTTAGGTGCTATTTTTGAAAAATCGGGCTACTTTCACACTGATACATTGCTTCGGACAATGTAACCGCATAGTAAATGCAATGGCGTGTTAGCAGTGCGGAATCCATCAGGCATTTCAGGGCCAAGGCTGTACTGAAGCGATGTGTGTGTGTGTGTGTGGGGGGGGGGGGGGGCAGATGATGGGGGTGAGTAAGGAGAACAAACAATGCTCTTGGCTGCAATCGGCCAAATTCATCTGACAGGCTGATAGCTGGCCAAGGCATCAGGACTGCTGTTCAAGGCTTTAATGTTGAGAAGGGTTAGAGTCAGGCATCATGAAGGTGTTTTAAATTAGGGGGAAGTGTAGGGTTTGATGTTTAGAAAGAAAAGGGGATTATTTAGGGAAAGTGGTTCAATGGATAGTGCCAAAACCCAGACGAAGGCACTTTTGTAAAGCAAATATTAGAATATTGGTAACTATGCTTTTCCAATGGTTTAAATATTGTTGGCACCCATGTAAGAATGACACCACATTCGTACATTCTGCTCTTGTGCTGATTCAGCTCTCAGATGCCCGACATGGTTTCGTTTTTCTCTTCAATAGTCATGCAAAATTGTGGGCAAAGAGTTGGAGATTATGGTGGTTTGTCATGATGCAATTGGAAAACATTATGGCTCTGCTGTCGGGCACAATACAGTGTGCTAATGAGAAGAACAAATGGCTGGGGAAACTTCAAATACACCCAAAAACTCAACAAGTCATATTAATGGTTATCAGATTAATTAGTGATTTTTAAAGCGTAGTGCTGGACAGAGTAACTTTCTGATTGGCTGAAATGTACTTGTCACTGCAGACAGCCAGCATGTTCATCTCTCTGGATCAGCTGGTGGGAGACTCAAACAGGTGTGGCCATCAAAGTAAAAGAGATGCTAAAAGGCATTTCCCAGAATCTCTGCATTGCAGTAGACCTTATGTTCAAGATGTGGAGACACACTAAGTAGGTGTGAAGCAATTTTAAGGACCTCAGTTTGGTACCAGGAAAATGGCAGGAAAGAGCATAAGCCTGTAAAGATAGGTGCACAGCTGCCGGCAAGCAAAGATGCACAATGGGTTTTTCAACTGGAAATTCTCAGTTCCAAAGCAGATACTTATAATTTACTCTGATTAACATGATTGCTATGAAACTTTGCTGCGCTCAGTTGTTGGTTTAACTGAGTTTTAACTTTGACAAATCTTTGCTTGTATAACTTGTATGCCAGAGCAGATTATTCTTTGTTAATAGAACTTGTTTTGTTTATTTGTTTGTTTTGCTAGTGACCAAAAACCTGGACTCTTGGCCAAATAGCTAGTTACAATTTACTGCCGAGATTTTTGCCTGAGCTGGAGTCCTTTTTAAGATCATTCAGGAAGCCATATTGTAAGTGAACTGAGCTATTCTCATAGTGTAATATACCAGATAAAGGCGTGTAAATGATTAGATTATTCAGATACACAGAAGCTAGCGTTCCCTTCAGCTTCATGTGTACATTGTGTATAACAATGACGTATTACACCAAAGTGCACCTGTCAATAGAGAAGTATGGTGGCTGTCTTCTTAAAGGGAATCTGAAGTGAAAATGATCGTATGATATAATGATTTGTATGTATAGTGCAGCTAAGAAATAGAACATTAGCAGCACAGATATTGTTTCCAGTAGAGGAAGAGTTAAGAAACTTGAGTTGGTATCTATGCAAAAGAGCTTATCTGAGCTCCACAACCAATTTGGTGGCGCTTTCTGGAGCATTTATACATCAAAGAAACAGCCAGAGACAGATTTAGAGCATTTTTACTCCTGGGAAGGTAAAAGGGCCATTAGCTCTGCTTGTGCTATAGTGTAAAATACAGAGTGTGGTTTGTAACTGCAAATATTAGAGAATTATGCAATGTTATAAAAAAAAAAGGCTATATATCTAAATTAAAATATGAGACTGTTTTCTTTGCAACTAATGTTCTATTAACTATCAGTACTACACATACAAATCATTACATCATAAGTTTTTTTTTTCACTTCAGTTGCACTTTAACTCCTTCTACTACCATACTAGTTACTCATTAAAGAGACTCTGTAACATGAAAAAGATCCCCTGGGGGGTACTCACCTCGGGTGGGGGAAGCCTCCGGATCCTAATTAGGCTTCCCACGCCGTCCTCTGTCCCACGGGGGTCTCGCTGCAGCCCTCTGAACAGCCGGCGACAGGCCCGACTGTAATTTCAATATTTACCTTTGCTGGCTCCAGCGGGGGCGCTGTGGCTGCTTTCCTCTCCGAACTACACGGAAATACCCGATCTCAGTCGGGTCTGCTCTACTGCGCAGGCGCCGGAAACTTGCGCCTGCGCAGTAGAGCAGACCCGACGGCGATCGGGTATTTCCGTGTAGTTCGGAGCCGACAGCCGTCAGAGCGCCTGCGCAGGAGCCAGGAAGGTAAATATTACGTCACGGCTGCACGGAGGGCTGCAGCGAGACCCCCGTGGGACAGAGGACGGCGTGGGAAGCCTCATTAGGATCCGGAGGCTTCCCCCACCCGAGGTGAGTACCCCCCAGGGGATTTTTTGAGGTTACAGATCCTCTTTAAGAAAGATGTACATTTCTGGGCAGCTGGTACTCCAGAGTATGATTGCCATGGTTGCAAGGAGTGCAGTTTGAGTGAACAGTCAGTTATTATGGAAATTATAGCTGGTTGCAAATTCGTATAACGCAGCGCATAGTGCAGAGAGGACAGCGGACAGTGCAGATATGAATAGTTCCATTCTCATCTCCTCCCCTGCCAGTGCCACGCATTGCTGCATGCTTTTTTGTGGATGTGTTGCTATCTTACCTAATAAAATGGCAGAGTGGCTGCATTCTCCATCTGCGTCCATGTCCATTGTGCGCATGCGCAGCCACACGTAGGCATACAGTGTGGCTGTACTGCGCATGCATGGTTCTACAGTCACAAGTATGTCAGCTAACACATATGTTTGCGTCATTTACGTGCCTGCATGTGGCTGTGCACGTGCACAACAGACTGTTCTAGCACTCATGTAACGGTCTTAACCTGCTGAGCGGTCTGGACGAGCTCAGCTCGTCCAACACCGCCAGAGGCTGCCGCTCAGGCCCTGCTGGGCCGATTTTCGTAAAATAAAAAGCAGCACACGCAGCCGGCACTTTGCCAGCCGCGTGTGCTGCCTGATCGCCGCCGCTCTGCGGCGATCCGCCGCGAGCAGCGGCGAAAGAGGGTCCCCCCAGCCGCCTGAGCCCAGCGTAGCCGGAACAAAAAGTTCCGGCCAGCGCTAAGGGCTGGATCGGAGGCGGCTGACGTCAGGACGTCGGCTGACGTCGATGACGTCACTCCGCTTGTCGCTATGGCGACGATCTAAGCAAAACAAGGAAGGCCGCTCATTGCGGCCTTCCTTGTTTATTCTGGGCGCCGGAGGCGATCGGAAGAACGCCTCCGGAGCGCCCTCTAGTGGGCTTTTTTGCAGCCAACTTTCAGTTGGCTGCATGAAATAGTTTTTTTTTTATTTAAAAAAAACCCTCCCGCAGCCACCCTGGCGATTTAATCAGAACGCCAGGGTGGTTAATGTCTAGTTGACCATAATGGTGCCTATCCCCATACAACTTTCTGAATCATGCAGATCCTGTGTTCTGCCTGCATTTCATGCTTGATATAGGTGTGTGACTTCTGTAATCAAATGACCAGCATGACAACCAGGCAGCTGCCATTGGTTATTAGGAGATAAAGATGGCGGCCTCACTATATCTCTCCCGCTAGGAGTTAGCTCGGCTAGTGACCGCAGACATAATAGGCTTTTATGCACTGTTAACAGTTGTTAGTGTTACTCAATAATCTATGTGTTAAAAGTATCGAAATATATTTTTCTCTGTAAGAAAATGGAGTTTTAAAAGCTCCAACGTATGTTTTGTGACTTTTTATTTTTATATGAAATAGTTTAATAGAAAGTTTATCTTTTTTTTCACAGATATGCAGAGACTGGACACTATCCGTTCAGTATAGCAGAGTATGAAAATTATTATGAATTCTATTATATAATAAATCTCTATATTTCTAAAGGCAGAGCTATTCTAAGCTATTATGGACCAGCACAGTTGGTTCGTCTGTTACATGTGGGGAAAGATTGGTTGATGGGTTGGTGGTGCTTCAGCACAATGGGATTATGGGAAACAGTTCTGCACAGTGACTTACAATAGTTGGATCTGGGATACCGGAAAGAGAATACTAATTATACATTTCCGCATTTATGCTTCATACTTCAAGCAAGTCTTGCATTATAGCTTTAAGTAAGAGTGTACTTCTACTTAAAGAGAATCTGTATTGTTAAAATTTCACAAAAGTAAACATACCAATGTGTTAGGGGACATCTCCTATTACCCTCTGTCACAATTTCACCGCTCCCCGCCACATTAAAAGTGGTTAAAAACAGTTTTCAAAACAAACAAAATGGCCACCAAAACAGGAAGTAGGTTGATGTACAGTATGTCCACACATAGAAAATACATCCATACACAATCAGGCTGTATACAGCTTTCCTTTTGAATCTCAAGAGATCATTTGTGTGTTTCTTTCCCCCTGCAGCTTTCATCCACTGAAGTGACAGGCTGTTTCTTCCTGCAGAGTGCAGACAGCTGTGCCCGTATGTAATTCCTCAGTATGTGAAAGCCCAGCCAGCTCAGAGGATGATTTATCCAGCTTGTAAAAGATAAGAGAGCAGAGAGAAGCTGCCCTAATCTAAATAACACACAGGCAGTGTGCATAGAGGGGCCAGGAGGGGGGAGATGCATCACAGAACCACAACACTGAAGAACTTGGCAGCCTTCCAGACACAGGGCGACAAGTCCGACAGGGGAAAGTTAAGCTGATTTATTACAGAGATGGTGATAGTAGAAAGTGCTGTAGTAAGCCAGAGCACATTAGGATAGGTTTTGGAACTTGTAGAATGGTAGAAAACAGGATGACATTTTTGTTACGGAGTCTCTTTAAACAGTAGCTGCAGTGCAAATAATGTATGGTAAATAATAAAATTGCTTATTTTTTTACAATATTAATTTATAAATGATTGTGTAGTCAGTGTTTGCCCGTTGTAAAATCCTTCCTCTCCCTGATTCACATTCTGACGTTTATCACAAGTGGCGGCATCTTTAGTCCTGTTAAGCAGTCTCTTCGTAATGTTTGGTTACTGAGAGTTCCAAAGCAAATACAAAATAAACCCAGTCTCCTATAATGCTCTGTGGTGGAGAATTCTGCATAGTGAATCAGCCTAGGCTAAGCACCACTGGAAGGGCGGGCTTCATTCAATATACATCATTATATCAATATAGGAAGTGTTTCTGATGCTGAAACCAGGAAAACTACTGAAAAAGTGGGTATCCTGAATAATTTACTGCATTCTACTATATGTCAGTACAGTGCCTCTTTAAAGTGGTAGTCTATTGCGTAAAATATATATTTATTTTTTGAAATAACCAAAATGATGCCCTGATCAGTGGCGTAGCTAAGAAGCTATGGGCCCTGATGCAAGGTTTACATTGGGCCCCCCCCCCCCTTCCCAAGCGCTCTATACATGGCAACTGATACGGCGCACCAAAACCTGCCAAGGACAAGCACAGTGTCAGAGCTGCAAGGAGGGGATGGGGAACAGTTTGATAATGATTGCTACTAATAAATGCACCTATAGAAGTGATTATTAACAGCATAGGACCAACAGAGAGCTAATACTGTGGTTAAGGGCGGGCCTCTCTGGCCCAAGAACCCCGATGCCGTTGCTGTCTCTGCACCCCCTATTGCTACGCCACTGGCCCTGATCAATAATGCAATATACGTGCATTATTTATTTGACAGACTTTTTCATGTGGTAACCCTGGCATGGACAGTATAAGCTGTTATACCTGGTACACACCATGCAATTTCCCATCAGATAGATGGGTCGATAGATTATTTCCGACAGATCCGATCTGATTTCTGATCGATTTTCTGATCACTTCTATGCAAATCGATCAGAAAAACGATTGGTAATCAGATCGGATCTCTCAGAAATTATCTATTCGGCCCATCTGTCCGACGGGAAATTGCATGGTGTGTACCAGGCTTTACACTGACAGTAGACAAGCCAAAATCTGTGCTGATCTCTGCTTGATTGGTTAAATTGTGTACACTCATAATTATCTCTCTGAAAGCAATCCTACAGAGAGGTGGGGGGATCGGGGATACATTTTAGACATTCTGGGCTGTATCCTTTCCTTGGTTAGCGAGAGGTTCATTTGCTTTTGGTTCGTACAGTTTGACTTTTGTATAGGTTGCACTGTGACTGATATTTTTATTTTTCATGGTACATTTGATTTAATTTGAATCAATCAAAGAAAGCCCAATTTACAAGTCGCAAAAAATATTTTCATGATCTCCATGAGACTTAAAAGCCATGATTTGCAGTAAGCAGCAATGGGCTTTCTTCACTTAAAGCTGGTAAAATGACCATGCAAACCAAAGCACACTGCAGTTTTACCAGCACTTACACAACTGAAGTAATGTGCAGAATCTGCAGATAGCACAACTCATGTTATTTAGGTAATGCACAGGTTACTAGTAGGTAGCTCTCTTGCCTTACAGGGCTGGGTCACCGGTTTGAATCCCAGCCAGGTACACACCTGCAAGGCGTTTGTAGGTTCTCATCGTGGGTTTCCTCCTGGCATTCTGTTTTCCACCCACATCCCAAAAACATACAGATAAGTTAATTGGCTTCCCCCCAAAATTGACCCTAGACTACAATGAACGTATGACTATGGTAGGGATTAGATTGGGAGCTCCTCTGAGGGGCAGTTAGTGACATGACTATATACCAGTGATGGCTAACCTGGTGGTGGTGTGGGCATTCTCCTCTCAGACAAATGCTCCTTCAAGCCTCTTACTCCTATTCCCTCTCTCTCCCTGCCATCCTTTGAAGTCCATGCAGTCCGACTATACTCTCCCTTGAACCTCCAAATTGCAGTTATTTACCGCCCTCCAGGCCCTGCTTCTATTTTCTTGGATCATTTCTCTGCCTGGCTTCTCCAGTTCCTCTCCTCTGACATCCCTACCATCATCATGGGTGATTTTAACATTCCTATTGACACCAATAACACTGTCTCCAAAAAACTTCTATCACTTACTTCCTCCTATGGCTTGTCTCAGTGGTCCTCTACCTCAACCCACACTGTTGGCCATACGCTTGACCTTGTATTCACTCGTCTCTGCTCTGTCACTGACTTTACTAATGATCCACTACCACTCTCTGACCATAACCTACTTAGCTTCTCTCTCTCCTCCTCTTTTCCTACCACCCTGGCACAAGCACGCTCACATACTCGAAGAAACTATCGCAATCTTGACATTCAAACTGTCTCTGATGCCCTGGCACCTCTCCTCAAACAATCCTTCACTGACCCAGACTCGGCTGCTATACACTACAACAGCTCCATTACAAAAGTCATGGATGACTTCACCCCCCTCGTCAAGACCCGCCCTCACCATGTCTGTCGCCAACCCTGGATGACCAAAACCACTAAACAGTTAAAAAGATGCTCTAGAGCAGCTGAACGGCGCTGGAGGAAAAGTAACACAAGTGAGGACTTCATCTTATATAAAATTGCCTTGAACAACTTCAGAAACACACTCTCTGTGGCAAAAAAGTCCTATTTTTCTTCCCTAATATCCGCCCATTTACACAATCCAAAACGCTTGTTCAGCACCTTCAACTCCATTCTCCATCCCCCTCCTCCTCCTCCTTCATCTTGCTTATCAGCTGAAGAATTTGCAACATACTTCACTGATAAAATTGACAAAATCAGAAGTGAATTCTCCATGCGGCCCTCAAATCCCACCTCCACACCTCTCATTGACTGTTCTCTAACTGCCTTCTCTCCACTCTCTGAACACTCTCTTTCCTCTAAAATTGCCAAAGCTAATCTAACCACCTGTTCTTTGGATCCTATTCCCTCCCATTTCATTCCGCAGCTATCCTCATCTCTCTTGCCTGCACTAACAACGCTATTTAACCTCTCCCTCTCTACTGGCATCTTTCCGTCCCCACTCAAAAAAGCTGTTGTGACACCACTACTTAAAAAACCCTCTCTAGATCCTACCACACTTGCCAACTACCGCCCAGTGTCACTTCTCCCATTTGCATCCAAACTACTTGAACGCCATATACATGCAGAATTAAGCCATTATTTATCTGCTAACTCCCTACTTGATCAGTTCCAGTCTGGCTTCCGCTCTAACCACTCCACGGAAACAGCCCTTACCAAAGTGGCCAATGACCTTCTTACAGCCAAATCCAAAGGTCAATTTTCCATACTCATCCTTCTTGACCTGTCATCAGCATTTGATACTGTCGACCACACCTTACTCCTACAAATACTTTCAAATGTCGGAATAAAGGGCCTTGCTCTCACATGGTTATCTTCCTACCTCTCTGGAAGGTCCTTCACAGTCTCCTACTCAGATCAGATCTCTTCTCCTCATGCTTTGTCTGTCGGGGTTCCCCAAGGCTCTGTCCTTGGTCCCCTCCTCTTTTCCATCTACATGCATGGTCTTGGTGATTTAATCAACTCATTCGGGTTTCAATACCACCTCTATGCAGACGATACACAACTGTACCTCTCTGCCCCAGACCTTAACTCCCTCCTTAAACGTGTTCCTGACTGCTTGTCTGCTATATCCTCCTTCATGTCCTCTCGCTTCCTAAAACTTAACATGAGTAAAACGGAACTAATAATTTTTCCACCGTCTCTGTCCACCTCCCTGCCTGAAGTAACAATAAATGTTAATAACACTCCCATAACTTCAGTTCCCAAAGCTCGGTGCTTGGGGGTGATATTCGATTCATCTCTCTCTTTTATTCCTCATGTTCACTCCATAACCAGCTCCTGCCATCTCCAACTCAAAAACATATCTCGCATCCGTCCCTTTCTCACTCAAGACACAACTAAAATGTTAATACATGCTCTCATAATTTCTCGTCTGGACTACTGCAACGTACTACTTTGTGGACTACCGTCTAACAAACTGGCCCCGCTCCAGTCAGTACTGAACTCAGCTGCTCGTCTCATTCATCTCTCTTCTCGATCTTCCTCTGCCGACCCTCTTTGTCAAGCTCTTCACTGGCTGCCAATAAACCAGAGGATTCAGTTCAAACTCCTAACCCTAACCTACAAAGCTCTCCACGATCTCTCCCCCCAGTACATATCCTCATTAATCTCCAGATACAAACCCAATCGCAATCTCAGATCGGCACATGATCTTCTGTTGTCCTCCTCTAGAATCAACTCCTCACATTCACGTTTACAAGACTTCGCACGCGCTTCACCCCTCCTCTGGAATGCCCTCCCACAACACATCCGTCACTCGCCAACCTTTGCTACCTTTAAACGCTCTCTAAAAACACACTTGTTCCGACAAGCATATGCTCTACCTTAGGCCACTTCCCTTTGTACTAAGACCAAATTGCACTCCTACTAGGTATCCTAAAACACAAAGCCTCTATATATTTGCTGCATACTACCCCTCCTCTTGTTTCCCCCCATTCCCTTTAGATTGTAAGCTCGCAAGGGCAGGGCTCTCTCCCCCTTTTGTGTCTTGGTAACCATTATACATTTTATTTATCATGTTAATTTTATCACTGTCATTACCAATTCTATAATTTGTATTTTGTATCATTCTTTGTATTTTGTCACTAATTATGTATCTTGTATATTGGTGTACACCATTGTCTGTATTATTATGTACCCCATGTTTGTTTCTTACTTTGTACAGCGCCACGGAATATGTTGGCGCTTTATAAATCAATAATAATAATAAATAATAATAACCTTGGCACTCCAGCTGTGACAAAACTACAAATCCCATCAGGCCTCTGCCTCCCCAAGTTATGCTTAGAGCTGTCAGAGTATTGCAATGCCTCATGGGACTTGTAGTTCCACCACAGTTGGAGTGCCAAGGTTAGCCATCACTGCTATATACTCTGTACAGAGCTGCAGAAGATATTGGTGCTAAATAAATCCTAAATAATAATAATACTAGTATAATGGTTTTTAGTCTGTAGAGCCCAATGTCCAAAGCAGATGCTTTGTGCTTTGACCTTACTGCTGCAATATGAAGGCAAGCGATGAAGGATCAAAGATGATGTGGAATGAGTAGCAGTATGTTTGCTGCAAATGGGAAAAGGGCATACGGTAATTGCAAAATTACATTAAATTTGTTATATGCACAGGCAGCGCACAGCAATGTACTGTTAAGGTCTATTCCCACTAGTTACGAATACGTATTGTTTCCTTGCTTCCAAGCCGTACAGGAAACGCTGCCTATTCCGTACAATAGCATGTTGTCTTTTTTTTGTAAATTCTTTTTATTGATTTTAAAGAATGAACATACACAAAAAGGTAAAGCATTACTCACTCGCAGGTGAGCATAACGAACATTTAAACATAAAAGGAGAAAAAACATGCACATGTCCTCTCAATAGCATGATGTCTAAATTGCATGCCGATGCGATTCTGGATGGTGTACAACAGTAAATCTACCCATAATGTTGAACTTAACTGTTACCTTACCTCTCCCTACTCTCACACAGAACCCTCCCCTGATGGTGCCTAGCCCTAAACTCCCCCTGGTGGTGCCTAACCCTAATACTCCCTTGGTGGTGCCTAACCCTAAAACCACCCTGGTGGTGCCTAACCCTAAGACCCCCCCGGTGGTGCCTAACCCCCTGCGGGTTCATAACCCTAAGATCCCCTTGGTGGTGCCTAACCCTAAAACCACCCTGGTGGTGCCTAACCCCCTGTTGGTTCATAACCCTAAGATCCCCTTTGTGGTGCCTAACCCTAAAACCACCCTGGGGGTGCCTAACCCCCTGGGGGTTCATAACCCTAAGATCCCCTTGGTGGTGCCTAACCCTAAAACCACCCTGGTGGTGCCTAACCCTAAGACCCCCCCTGTTGGTACCTAACCCTAAGACCACCCTGGTGGTGCCTAACCCTAAGACCCCCCCTGTTGGTACCTAACCCTAAGACCACCCTAGTGGTGCCTAACCCTAAGACCCCCTACTGGTACCTAACCCTAAGACCCCCCCTAGTGGTGCCTAACCTTAACACCCCCTGATCCCTGCTACCAATAATATGATAAATTTCAATTTAGCCGCCCGCTAAATAGCATAACGGCTTTCTATATTATTATTATTATTATTATTATTTATTGTATTTATAAAGCGCCAACATATTACGCAGCGCTGGACAATAAATATATACAATGATACAAGGATGACATACATAGGGTTATACACATAGAACAAAGTTATACATACAAATTGTACAAAATACATGATCATGCAATATGGGCTGGTTAGGTAGGCCCAGTAATACAAGTACAGGCTGTCATAGGACAGGAGCACATGATCCTGAAGATTACACTAGGGAGTGGAGGACCCTGCCAGAGGCTTACAATCTAAAGGGAGGGGTGGAAACACTAGGGGGGGCTGTTAAATATTCCTTAGAGAGTTACTGTGTGGTAGGAGGTGGGTAGGCCATCATAAAGAGGTGTGTTTTGAGGGCTTGCTTGAATGTGTTGAAAGAGGGAGCAAGTCTGATGGGTGGTGGAAGGGCATTCCAGAGGGTGGGGGCAGCTCTTGAGAAATCCTGGAGGCGGGCATGGGAGTGTGAAATGCGGCGATATATGCCCACATATATCGAGAAATAACAATTGCGCCAATTTTTGGTCACAACTTTTTCAACTGCGCCTCCTCAGAGCCAGATGTTATACAGTGGCACAGCTCACATACTTTACTCTGAATTATTAAGATCAAATGCTCCACTTGCACAATTCACCTTTCTAAGTAATCTCATGCGGACTCCGCTATGAAGACAGGCAGCTGCTGGATATTAGCTGCCTATATAAACAGTAAGCGCCTTATCTCTGCTTCAGGGTTTGTGTTCCTACTGTTGCCAAGTGATACAATTGCATCACTTTATTTTTAGGAAAGATAATCATCTAACCTGGCCTTCTAAGTTACACAGTTGTGGCAGCGCCCACATCCAGTCATGCTGCTCACACGCCAGAGGGAATCATCTGCACAGGTGGGGCAGATCAGTCACCCTCCAGCGCTGGTGCTCTGGGTTGAATGATCACCTGGAGCAATATTTGCATGAGATTCGCAAATGTTGCTTTTCCAGAAAACAGTTGTGTATATTGATTTTCCAAGTGCAGGGTCCCAAACCAGGCTTTTATTGCTTATGTGTGGATTTTCTTTAAAAATGGGGCCCTTCATGACCCTAAAATGTTGAAACTGGATTCAATTTTGAATAAAACTTGTTTATTTTGACGTTCAATGGGCTTTGTACCATGAGTGTAATGGTGCTATCCACCACTCCTCTGATAGCATGGGATTTGCTGATACTGAGAGTGTGCAGAGTTCTGACACTAACTATGCCTGTTAGAGTATACAGGACACCCCCATTTCTCAAAAGAATTGTAATCGTAGTCCACAAACTGCTGCACTAAGCCGCTGCCCACACTATGCCTCCGCCCACCACTGTGCTGCCCATACTAAGCCACCAACCATAACTGCGCCATCCACACTAAGCTATCGCTCACACTCCGCCGCCATACAAAGCCTACACTAAGCCGCTGCCCACACTATGCCTCCGCCCACCACTGTGCTGCCCATACTAAGCCACCAACCATAACTGCGCCATCCACACTAAGCTATCGCTCACACTCCGCCACCATACAAAGCCTACACTAAGCTGCTGCCCACACTATGCCTCCGCCCACCACTGTGCTGCCCATACTAAGCCACCAACCATAACTGCGCCATCCACACTAAGCTATCGCTCACACTCCGCCGCCATACAAAGCCTACACTAAGCCGCTGACCACACTATGCCTCCGCCCACCACTGTGCTGCCCATACTAAGCCACCAACCATAACTGCGCCATCCACACTAAGCTATCGCTCACACTCCGCCGCCATACAAAGCCTACACTAAGCCGCTGACCACACTATGCCTCCGCCCACCACTGTGCTGCCCATACTAAGCCACCAACCATAACTGCGCCATCCACACTAAGCTATCGCTCACACTCCGCCGCCATACAAAGCCTACACTAAGCCGCTGACCACACTATGCCTCCGCCCACCACTGTGCTGCCCATACTAAGCCACCAACCATAACTGCGCCATCCACACTAAGCTATCGCTCACACTCCGCCGCCATACAAAGCCTACACTAAGCCGCTGACCACACTATGCCTCCGCCCACCACTGTGCTGCCCATACTAAGCCACCAACCATAACTGCGCCATCCACACTAAGCTATCGCTCACACTCCGCCGCCATACAAAGCCTACACTAAGCCGCTGACCACACTATGCCTCCGCCCACCACTGTGCTGCCCATACTAAGCCACCAACCATAACTGCGCCATCCACACTAAGCTATCGCTCACACTCCGCCGCCATACAAAGCCTACACTAAGCCGCTGACCACACTATGCCTCCGCCCACCACTGTGCTGCCCATACTAAGCCACCAACCATAACTGCGCCGTCCACACTAAGCTATCGCTCACACTCCGCCGCCATACAAAGCCTACACTAAGCCGCTGACCACAACTGCACCGCCCAAACTAAGCCACCTCCCATAGGTGCTTCGGGCCCCGTGCATATTTACAACCTTTGGTTATTATATAGGATAGGCACTCCTGTGAATGGTTTAGCTGGCCTTAAATTAATTCTGCAGGATTATTGAGTAACCCAGATATTCTGTACTGTATATGACCCCACTTATTTCCTACTAGTATTTTACTCATCCGGGTTACCCTAATGCCAACCTTGCTAGAGACCTCTCCTTCATAGTAACCAACAACCTGACCCCCTCTCCTGTGCCTAAAAAAAGAGAAGAAAAAAAGGATCTGGAAAGAGATCTCCATATTTCTAAAAACGTGATTTCCACTTCTATAACAGCACATTTATAGAAGATGGAACAGGGGAGCTACCAGGCTTTCATATGTAAGGAATTTCAGTATTGTAATAGTATAGCAGCAATTGAAGCACAAGTGGCGATCACATTGTGAAGTGCTGACCTGTTTAGCATGTGGCACTTTCTCAGGTGAGCAGCCTGTTTTACTGCTTATAATTAGGGCCCTAGATCTTTAAATGAAACGTAACATGGATCTAATACCTGTCCGAACCCCAACGTGCCTAAATGCCACTAACCTGCAACCAGTGGGGTTGGCCCTGCCTAGGAGAACCCACTGAGAAGCATGTCATCAGTTTGATAAGCTGATAGTTTTGTAAGGCTCTGATTTGCTGGTCATGATCATGTGTTAAACCAGGAAGTCATCACAGCAATCAGAACCTTACTAATCTATCAGCTGATCAAACTGATCACGTTTCTACTTAAATTCTCCTAGACAGGGCTGTCCCTAGCAACAAATAATATTTCCTAATTTAGATAGGACATCCTAACATGTTTTAGTCCTCCAGGCAATTTGATAAAATCAAGTAGTGCCAAATGGAACTATTTAGGCTATGGCAATCTAGTTGTACTTGATCTACAAAGGCCAGACTGTTCAGGCAGCCATGGCAACGACGAGCAAAAACTTTCCTCAAATGTAGGTTTATGTTACTAGAAAGGGGAAAATCACTGAACAGTTAACTGGATCAGGGGCTGCTAGGGACGTCGATTTGCTAATTATAAATGCTACTTACTGGGTGAAATTAGAAATATTTTGGTCATTACTAGCCATGATTCTGGAAAGCTAATCTTTTTAGAGATTCCGCCAATCTGCATTGAAAAATGTTTGTTTACACCTGCATTCAGTTGGTGATTCTCAAATCAGACCTTAGCTGTCATCAGTGTATATCTGGTATGTGCTCACATGTAAATACAGTTCATGTATATATTTCACAGCTACTCTGTAGATAAGGTAATCGTTTTTAAGTGTTTCTTGTTCGTAATATTGAGCTTCTGTAAGTGGATAAGCGCATATAGCATTGGTGTCTCGTTGCATCATTAAATTCTATTTAATAGTCTGAGTTGATTCTACCTTAAAGGAAATACGAGGGGAAAATAAACTGATGAGATAAACAATTGGAACTGTCCTTCTTCTCCTAAAAATGACATTTTTTTAGACATCTCACAGTATTTTGGTTGTTGTTTTTAAAGCTACTTTTTAAGCTATTAATGTTTCATTGACTTTGATCAATGACACATACATTGAAGTCTGCCAGAATTAAAATCTATGAACTGTTGACCCCCTTTATCTCTTTCCTGCTCTTAGAGGTAATTTTCTGCAAGGAAAGTGTTTTATGGCTGCAATTCCTAATTAATGAAGGTTAGCCTATAGTCTGTCCCGGTCACGACCTGGACAGAAACCATCACTTGCACACCTGATTTTTAACTATTTCAGGCAGTGAAAGAAAAACAAACAACACAGCATAGTTATTTGTGTGCTTGCCACTGTACATACACATGTCTATCTCATCATGTATCGTAAATCCTTTAAAACTCCAGCAATAATCCTTTTCAGTTTATGGGGAATGGGGCTACTGTCTGCCTTACTACATTCTTATTAAGAGAGGAGGGTGCAGACCACCTCCTGGTCTTTTTTATTAAGTATGGACATACAGCTAAACACACAGTCAAAATGTATTTATATATATTTACCATAATATCTTATAAAAGTTGCTTATGAACTTTACTCATAGCAGATAAATAATGCATTCTCCATATTTGTAAGCATTAATAGACATGCAAAGTGTCAAATCAATATTGCTTTCAATTAAACTGAGTCTGTGTCCTTCATGATATAACCTATACATTTTCAAGCTAAAGTATTGTTTATGGGGAGAGGAGGAGTGATATTTGCATTCTAGAGTATGAATTTTTGTGAACCGATACATAAGTCTAGAGGTTCCACTACCTTTTATCATAACTGCCTTTGTGAGCGAAAGACAAGACAGTGGTGGAAGTGGCACACCTTATCCGTAGAGTGGGACCATAGCCTGTAGATGCTGAGCCCAAGCACCAAGTACATATAGCCAAATGTAGATCCCAGACCAGCACACCGTTCAAGTTGCAATAGTCTTCTTTATTGCTGTATCAGCACATACATGACAATTGTTTCGGGGCCAGCAACGGGTCCCCTTCATCAGACAGTGCTGGCCCCGAAACAATTGTCACATGTACGTGCTGATACAGCAATAAAGAAGACTATTGCAACTTAAACGGTGTGCTGTCCTGGATCTACATTTGCCTTTGTGAGCAGGGAGCTTGCACTCATGCCTTCAAGACAATCTCAAGATTCTCCCGTCATTGTAGCCAGGGGCATAACTTCAAATCATAGGGCCAAAACTTTGATTCTCTCCCCCTACTTTCACACCCCTGTCCTCATCCCCCTCAACACTCACAGCCTAGAAGTCCAACAGGCAAGACACAAGTGTGGCCATCATGATCTTCACAACTATAGCATGTGACCACAACACCTGGGGCTTGATTCACAAAGCGGTGCTAACAGTTAGCACGCTGGTGAAAAGCCCTTTATCACGCCTAAACTCAGTTTAGGCGTGATAAGTTTAGGTGTGATAAGTTTAGGCGTGATAAGTTTATGCGTGATAAACATAGCACCAACTGGGTTAGCAGTAGCACCGCAGTGCACAGCTGATCAAAAGTTTTGCGCTAGCAAAGTCTGGTGCACTTCACATAGAGTTTAATGGCGCTGCTTTGTGTGCGATCTAAACTTATCTAAACTTATCACGCCTAAACTTATCACGCCTAAACTTATCACGCCTATACAGGCTTTTCACCAGTGTGGTTAAAAAGCCTTGTAGTCGTGCTAACTGGGTTAGCACCGCTTTGTGAATCGAGCCCCTGATCTGGAGGATGGACCCCTGTATCAGAGAGTGGATAATTAGTTACTGCCTTCCACAGCTTTGGGCCCCCTACGATTGTTATGATGCCCCTAATTGTACATCTTTCTATAGACAGTGTGTGTTGAGTCTTCTGTGATTGGTCAATTATAAGTACGTCTGTTTATATCATGGGAACTAAACAGCATCACATATGTGTGGAATGCGAGAGGTTGCTTGAGAAACTCCTACAGTTTAACACTTGGTGCTGGCTCTACCTAACTTGCTAGTTTGTGGATTGTGAAGTACCGCTGATACTCTGACGTAATTATCTTGTAAGGGTGTACATTTTTACCTATAAAAGAATACAAATTTATAACCATCAATATGTAGATAAAGAACTTGAAACATAAATTTGTATTTCACTAAGAAGTTTGCAAAGTTCTATGTAGGTCCAGGGCTGGTTCTAGACTTTTTTCTTCCTGAGGCAAACTTGAGAGGATGCGCATTAAAACAAATAAGGAGAGATAAATTATGTTTTAAGACGGATAAGGGGAGATAAGTCATAAGGTAAGTATTATAAACAAACCCTCTCATATCTTTTGGTTTTTCTTGTTCCACTTTATCAACACATTGGTATGTCTCTGGTTCTGACATGGGCGCAGCAGCCATACTTAAGAACATATACTGTATCTTGTTACACACATCAAAGTCCACTTCATTATGTGTAAAATAAATGAAAAGGTGAGTTTTAGGAAAACTTTTTTCAGTATAGACCAAACTAAATATACAAGTGCTTATTTTTAATGTTCTAAACGCTGTTCGGTATACAGAAACAAATCGTACCTCTGCCACAACAAAAGGAGTTTGCGCAGTGATTCAATGAGAGCTCATGCTATTTCTGAACATTTATCTTTTTGAAGACTGTTATTAAAGTGTGTTATTATAATATGAATATTACCTAATAGCACAAGCACAGTGTGTACAGTATGTAAGCATACTGCAGTATTTCCAGATGATCCTATGTCGACATTGTGTATCCAAAGCCATCCTGTGTTACCGATATATATGTACATTTTTATCAGGAATAGTCAAGGCTTTAGTAGAGCATGTAACTGGAGTCATATTTGTACATATCTCTATATTCATTCACCTGTATATTATGTATCTGTATTAACTTATGCAGCCATTCCACTTCTGAATGTTCTAAGATGGATTGTAAATCATCAGTATGTGCCTTGTATTGTAACTGTTACTGTATAAATAATGCCATAATAAATATGTCTACATAGTTCTTGGCTTCCTGAAGTGGTCCTGTTCATTTGTATAAATATCTCCAAATGTGATTTCTATGTGTACAGAACCAACACCAATAATGCAATACTATCAGACAGTGGGTGGGGCTACATGTGAAATGCAATTCTACAGGACAGTGGGTGGGGTTACACTCATAATACAATACTATAGGACAGTGGGTGGGGCTACATGTGAAATGCAATACTACAGGACAGTGGGTGGGGCAACATGTGAAATGCAATACTATAGGACTGTGGATGGTGCTACCTTTATAATGCAATATTATGAGACAATGGAGGTGCTATACTCATAATGCAAGACTACAGGACAGTGGGTGGTGCTTACACTCATAATGCAATACTAAGGACAGTGGATGGTTCTACATGTGAAATACAATACCAGAGGACAGTGGGTGGTGCTACACTCAATATGAAACATTATAGGACTGTAAGTGGTGCTACATGTGAAATACAATACCCAGACCCAGATTTACATCAAAGGAGCCTATAGGCACAGATGTCTTGGCACCTTAGACTCCACCCTCCATGGACCTACAAACCCACGCTGAACCGTACCGCAAGTGTTTTTCCTTTCCCAGCTGTCACTTCTCTCTTATTTCTTTTGTCCATCATTGGTAGCTACAGGTGCCCCTTAATATTGAGGGTACTTTTGGCTACCTAATACTAAGTAGCTGGAGGTGCCCCTAAGTATTAGGTAGCTGAAGGAACCTCAGTATTAAGTAGATAGAGGTGTCCCTGACTGAGGGGAGATGTTGTCAGTGGAATGCCGAGAGCAGGGTGAGTAACTTCTCATTTATACTCTCATCAGGACTCTGCATAGGTAAGGAGGGAGAGAGGTACTCAAGGAAGGAAGTGAGCCGCCTTTCCATCTTCAGGCGCCTGTAGGCACATGCCTACAGTGCCTTATGGTAAATCCAGCCCTGACAATACCAGAGGGCAGTGGGTGGTGCTGCACTCAATATAAAACATTACAGGACTGTGAGTGGTGCTACATGTGAAATGCAATATCAGAGAACAGTGGGTGGTGCTACACTCATCATGCAATACTAGAGGATGGTGGGTGGTGCTACATGTGAAATGCAATATCAGAGGACAGTGGGTGGGTTTACATTCATAAGGCAATACTACAGGACAATTGGTGGTGCTACATGTAAAATGCAATACCAGAGGACAGTGGGTGGTGCTACACTCATAATGCAATACTACAGGACAGTGGGTGGTGCTACACTCATAATGCAATATTATAGGACAGTGGGTGGTGCTACATGTGAAATGCAATATCAAATGACAGGGTTTGGCGCTACACTCATAAGGCAATACTACAGGACAGTGCGTAGTGCTACATGTGAAATGCAATACCAGAGGACAGTGGGTGGTGATACACTCATAATGCAATACAAAAGGACAATGGGTGGTGCTACATTCATAATGCAATGCTATAGGATAGTGGATGGTGCTACGTGTGAAATACAGTATCCGAGGACAGTGGATGGTGCTACACTCATAATACAATACTATAGGACAATGGGTGGTGCTACACTCATAATACAATACTGCAGGACAGTGTATGGTGCTACACACATAATAAATTATTTTTGTACGGTGGCTGGTGCTGCACTCATAAGACAATATTTGAGGGGAGTGGGTGGTACTACACTCATAATACAACAATACTATAGGACAGGCCGGGGCACTATCCACATAATGCAATACTTTGCACATGTTAAACTGCAATTAACATGTGCAACAAAACACAACAGGAAGAGGCCATTGTATGCTTACAATCTAAAGTAATAAAATAGGGAGGAAACAAGAAATTGGACATAAAAAATTATGTCTACATTACAAATATGCCTTAAAGGACCCCTTTCACAAAATATTGTAAATTATAGTACATATATATGAGATGTACATTTGTCCCAGAGTAAAATGCGCTGTAAATGACCTTGTTCCTATGTTGCTGTCACAGTAGATAGTAAAAATCTAATAATTGTAATTGGTTTTGGACTAGTCCACCTCCTTGTGGGAGAATTTGGGTAACGAGGCGCCTCAGTGGGAATAAAATTGGATTAAAACAAGATAAATTTGAAAAAAAAAATGAGGTGGCTTACCTCAATGACGAGATCTTTATATGGACAAATATTTATTTAGCACAGGCAACGTGTTTCACGGGTCTAAGCCCGCTACCTCAGGCCAATAACAGTGCCAATTGCAAATAGCAGCAAAGGGAACTTCAGCCTCAGAGACTCCCTTTGCTGATCGGCTATTTGCAATTAACCCTGTTATTGGCCTGAAGAAGTGGGCTTAGACTCGTGAAACGCATTGCCTGTGCTAAATAAATATTTCTTTGTCCATACAAAGATCTCGTCATTGAGGTAAGTCACCTAATTTTTTTCAATTTTGTCTTATTTTTAATCCAGTTTTATTCACACTGGTGCGCCTCTTTACCCAAATTGTGCTTTACGTACCCCCCAACATACCCTGTTGGAGGGGTCTAGACAGACCACACATGGTTTAAACCATAGCGATAATCTGTCACTTTTACCAAGGAGAGCGACCACACACAGGTCCAGCTGGACAACCTCGAGTGGAGTCAGGTTTGTTGTCTCACCTGCGTCCTGTGGTCGGTAGCCCCTCTGCAACCCACCTTTGTAAGTAGTACAATTACCTTACCTGTTGATATCCCGTATATGAAAACATATTGCGCTATTGGGCTCTGTTTTTTTTTTATCTCCTGTGTCTTTTTCTCTAGGGTGATGAGACACCCCTACTACTCTACCTCCTTGTGGGGGATTCTCACGGTTGTTCAGGCCAACTGCCAAAACAGTGTTTAAACCAGTAGGGAGGCCGGCCAGTATCTTGTATATATCCTTTCTAGTGACAGTGATATAGGAAGAAAGGTAATTTATACTGCACCATACTTTGGAAGAAAGCTATGTCTGATGTGTATGTGTGCAGTGCCAGAATTCTGGAAAGGCAACATAGGCCCAGGCCTTGGGCGTCTGCTGCTTAATGGGGCCCATGGAGATGCAAGAAAGACTGCTGCATATGGAAGAGAAGGCTGCAGATAGAAAATACAGGCTGCAAATGGGGAGCAACACTTGAAAGAGGGGAGCTGCTGTACATGCATGTTTCACATGGAAGGGGGGCTGCACATGGATTTGGGAGGGTGGCTTCTGTACCTGAAAGGGGAGCCCAAAGAAAATGGACTGGGGCAGAAAAAGTATAAATCCGGACTTGTATATGGACCCATGTATTCTATATTTTTACAATTTTGGGGTCTGAGAGTTTTGGAGGACCAGAATCATCTGGAATCTTGCAGTTGGCCATTCAGAAGGTAAACGTCCTCTTCTGTGACTAAAGCACAATAATACAAGTTAAAACAAACAAATACTGTAAATATGCTAATCCAGTGTCAGCAGTGGTGTAGCAATAGGGGATGCAGAGGTTGACCATAGGGGAGGCCCTGGACCAGAGGGGCCCCGAGAGGCCCTCTCTCATTGGCAGTATTACATTTTTATTGGTCCTATGCTCATAATGATCACATCTATAGATGTCTGAATTGTGGTAATCACTAACAAACTGTTTCCCATCCCCTTCTTGCACCTCTAATACTGTGGCTGTCCTTGGCAGGTTTTGAAGCACCATATGAATTGTTATGTATAGCGTGCTTGGGGGGCCCAGTGTGAAACTCGCATCGGGGCCCAAAGTTCCTTAGCTATGCCACTGAGCCTCAGGGTGTTCCCTGATCAATAAAACAGTTCATGCATTAATCACTTTGCCTCCCTGCGGAGATTCCATGCATATTGTGACACACCGAGGCTTCCATCTCCAGGGCTCTCGGCAGGCCAGCTCGCTCTTGGGAAAGATACATAAACAGGAACATTTCTGCAATGTATCACATTTTATTACAATGACCTCTACTCCTACTAGATCCACTTGCTGCACATAGCTATGTTGCGTATCACACCTGCAAACTAAATAATTGACATTATCCAGAATGGCACACAAAAATTTATTATACTTATAAAACAAGATGTAGGTTTCCTTACACCACTTCAGAAGACATTAAAAAAAAGTAGCAATCGCTTAAAGAGAATCACGAGACCACGCATTGCAAGGATGGCCGACATACATTATTTTAACTTGCTTACTTTTGTTCTAATATGCAGATAAAACTTGATGATTTAATGGGGCTTCTGGCAGCAGTTTGCTGACAATCAGTGAATTAGTGCAGGGGTTGAAAATGAGCAATGATGTGTTGTGCTTTGTGCAGCTCATTACTTACAGAGCAAAATGGGAGAATAGGCGCAATCTTTAATACACGCATGACAAGTACTGTTGTCATGGTTACAAAAATTGCTATTTGAACTCCATTGTCAATTTCGGAAAATGTTAGCTTACAAACTGAAGCGGAGATATACTTTTTAATATATAGTAATTAAACAGCAAAAAGACCTGTGCAGTACCATGTTCGTGGCAGTGTTCCCTTTAATGAACTTCTGTACAATTCTTCCTCTTGTTACTAGATACAAAAAAATACCTGCCTGCCAAGTGTGGGGATTAAAATGCTTGTCAACAAGACAAGACGGGACATAAACACCAAGCACCTTCACCCGCCCTACACCCAAATTACCATGCTAAAAAACCTGAAAATTTAAAATGTATACTGGGCCAGTGAATACTTGCTAATGTAGAAGGATTAATTGAAAGATCACCTCAAGTGACTTATAAAAAAAGTTAGATATGTTTAAAGAGGGCTTAGATGCTTTCCTTGCATTGAAGGGCATCCATGGCTATAATTATTAGGTCATTCCCGGGAGAGTTGATCCAGGGATTTATCTGGCTGCCATCTGGAGTTGGGAAGGAATTTTTCCCTTTTAAGGCTAATTGGTTTTTCACCTTCCCCGGATCAACTGGGATATGTGCGGGTTATGGATAGTGTTTTTTTTTCTTTTCTTGTTGAACTTGATGGACGGATGTCTTTTTTCAACCAAATTAATTATGTAACTATGTCAGTAGTGGAAACCTTTGATTGGTCCAGAGGTTTGCCAGATCCTTCTACATCCGAACGTTCTAGCACAGGGTCCCTCTATACCTATTCAAAAAAAGTTGAACAAAAGCACTTGCGCACAAAGGAAAAAAGCCATCCATGACTGTCTTTGTTCTACTGGGCATACGTGGACCTTGCCTGTGCAGGCCCAGTCTAGGTGCATTCATGCATGGCTGGGAGCATGGCCAAACGATGGAGATAGACCCTGCCTGAAAAAAAATGGTCTCTATGGGATCCGGAAAGCCTCAAGACCATCCAGAGGCTTCCAAGCTATTTAGGTATCCCCCCACTTCAGGTGTTCTTTATTAAGGCTAGAGATCTGCAGAACACCTAAGTGAACCTGCAAATCTGGACTGAATTCAGGGGCAATGCTAGGAGCCCAGAAGATCCAGGACTCTTCTTAGCACCAGGATAGGAACAATCATAATTATGCTCCATATCTATAATGAAGCACATCATTTAAAAATCAAGAGCACACACTCTGTAAGACAACACAACAAAATTTAGTTGTTAGTCCAGCACTGACAATAAAAGAGCAGAAAAAAATCTAAAATATATTTATTTAGTTATGGACTAGCTGGTGGAGCGAGAGATTCTACAGTGTTTGGAATAGGGTTTTGGTGGAATACAAACACGTTGGGCTATTGGTCTAAACAACTATCAAATCAGACATTGCAATGTTGGAAATGAATATGAACACCTCCACATCCCTCTCACTTGCACCCTTGCGTGTTGCGTTGCATCGCAGTGCACTTCCTTGCATCTCGGAAGCGTCAAATATAACAATTGCTGCATGTGCAGTACCCGCTTTATCACTCGCTTCTTGAGGGTCTCGATCTGTAAGCTTTCCCCAGTTAATGTCGGGAAGGGGGGGGGGGGTGCATCATTTTTACTATAGGGACAAACAATGCTGGTATCGAGGTTCAGATATAAATGCACACACAACAAGGTACTGTATACTTTCGTCTCCATCATTTTTTTTTTTTTTTTACATTCAATATTTTATTTAGTTGTAAAAAGCATGAAACCGTAACACAGACGTTTCAAACAGTAAGTAGAAAAAGCACAAAACACAAATCAAATGACAGTTTACAAAATTGTCTTGTAGGATCTTGTGTCTTCTTTTTGTATTTGGGGATTCATCACTATAACAAAACAAAACAAAAAAATGGAGCCATATGACAGTAGGTTATCAGTTCCCTGGTCCAGGGAATACAGGAGTCAAGAATTGAAAGGAAAATAAAAAGAGGAAGAAAAAGAAAAGAGGACAAGACGAGAGAGTGAAGGGGAGACAAAAGACAGGGTTCTAAGGTGAATAACTTCCAATCATATTTTTGTATTCATCAAAGTCTTTAAACAGTGCCCAACAGGCCCAAGTTTTAACATATTGGTCCACCTTGTCTTGAGAAGAAAGGATAATCTCCTCCATCTGAGCAATTCCATCCACTCTAGCCCACAATTGAGTAATAAAAGGAGTGTCTTGCTTCTTCCAGAGCAAGGGGATCAAAGCCCTAGCTGCATTTATAATGTGAACCAGGATAGCTTTTTTATAGGACTTTTATAGGGAGATGGAGCAACAATGCAATAGAAGAGATTCTGGAGAAAGAGGAAATTCTATTGAGGAGATCGCCACTGACCATTTATGAACCTCTTTCCAGAAAGAAGTTAAGTGGAGACAAGACCAAAAGATGTGTAGTAGGTCAGCTTTAGGGGCAGCGCACCTCCAACAGGAATCTGGTACACCTTGCGCAAATTTGCAGCGCACCTCCAACAGGAATCTGGTACACCTTGCGCAAATTTGCAGCACACCTCCAACAGGAATCTGGTGCACCTTGCACAAATTTGCTGAGAAACGCAGGAGTTCTGTACCAAAAAGTAAGGATCTTGAATCCCTGTTCTTGAGTTGAAACATTGAGTGTAGATTTATGCGTAAGGGACAAAATGGTCTGCCACTGCTCGCTAGTAAGTGACCTCCCTAAAACGTTCTCATATTTGGTTTGGTAGGGAAGAGTGGTCTATTCTCCATAGTTAAGATAATTGGATAGTAATTGTAATAAATGATCCACGAGAGCTAATGCGGTGCTGTTCAGTAGGAAATAAGCAGAGGATACTGCATACTGCATCTGACAAGCCCCATTCATTATTAGAGAGGCCCAGCAGAGCACAGAGACACAAAGACCCTGCCTCTGCCTCAATCAGCAGCAGTCACTGTACACTATGACAAGTAGTGAGCTCAATGCAGGGCTCTGGGCTCTGTCATCAGTGCTCTCCTACATACACACAGCTGCACTCTACATGTCACATGCACAACACCAAGACAAATAGCATCATTTAATCAACCTAGCTCTGACGGGCAAGCAGCTCTTTCTGCATACTGCTCATTTCCACAGCAAAGCAGAACAGATACTTGTAGCAGTAAAAACATATTGTAATCTCTTGAGAATATAAAGCAGAGTAAGTGGTCTAATGGTGATCTCCTCAAACAGTCCAAGCTGTCGGCTAATTTGATGGCCTTCCAACAGAAAGGGCATTAAAGCACACCTGAAATGAAAATAGACTAATAACATAAACAATTGTTGTCTATTAAAAACGTGTAAACCATTTTATGGCCAGCTGCCCCCAGGTTCCACTGCTCTTTTGTTAGTAATGGCCCATACTCACGAGGGACTTTTGTCGCCTCAACACGCGGCGCGCGCGTGTTGCGGCGACAGGTCGCCCGTGAGTACGGGCCGTTGCATGCGTGCGCACCCCGAACTGTCGCCTGTCGCTCTTGTCGCCATGCGATTGAAATTTTCAATCGCATGGCAACAGTCGCCGCCGCACCTCCGCCGCAACTGTCGCTAGTCCGCGTGAGTACGCGGACTAGCGACAGCAACCTCCATAGAGGTAAATGGAGCTTCCGGCGGGGGGAGGAGGAACGTCGGCGACAGCTTCCGTCTCGCCGCTGGTCCCTCTTCCGCGTGTGTACGCGGAGGGACCTGGAGAGAAGCTGTCGCCGGCCTGTCGCTAGCACGCTCACGTGTGCTGGCGACAGGCCACTTCTGCAGCCCGTGAGTACGGGCCATAAGAGGTTAGGGTCCCTTCCAAAAGAATAGCCTCATCGTGGTGGAAGAGTCCAGTATGGAATACTTTGCATGCAAACTGTTTCGGAAGCTAACATCCTCTATTAAGGTTAATTTGGTGCAAATATTTTGAATGCAAGATGTGTACCCTGACTATAGCTCTGTACACCTATGCTGTTAGTCATTTGGATGCAGTCTGCTTTTGGAAGCGCTGCCACCTCTTCCTGCTGTATAATGAATATTTCTATCTTTCGATAGAAAGTCCTAAATAGGACTTTCCTGAATCCCGTAGTTTTATTTTGTGTAGCTTAAAATCTAAATGTAATATTTTTATTATTTTGGATAACAGTTTTTAATTCACCACAGTTCCCATCTTCAACTACTGACATGTGTTATCTGTCCCCTGCACTCAGAAGAGCTTCTCTGCTATTTAAGAGTTTTATGGCATGTAATTAGTTATCACTGAGAGTTACTGCTAAAAGGAAGTGTCATTTGCATACCTAAATTCCTAACCATTACAAATGAGAAAGAGAAAAAGGGAACTAGTTTTATGTAGTGTTGGGTAGTGGGAGGGGCAAGTGTATATATGGGTATCCTAATCTAGTTGTTTTTGAAGCCCATTAGGGCCCAGAAGAGTGATGTGATGCATGACTTCTGTGATGCAGCCTATGTCTATGATGCAGACTATGATGCAGACTTGTTTTTGAAGCCCATTACTTCTGTGATGCATGACTTCTGTGATGCAGCCTATGTCTATAATGCAGACTATGATGCAGACTTGTTTTTGAAGCCCATTAGGGCCCAGAAAAGTGATGTGATGCATGACTTCTGTGATGCAGCCTATGTCTATGATGCAGACTTACCACCATGAGTCTGATTCCATTGCTTTACCCTATGATGCAGACTTGTTTTTGAAGCCCATTACTTCTGTGATGCATGACTTCTGTGATGCAGCCTATGTCTATGATGCAGACTATGATGCAGACTTGTTTTTGAAGCCCATTAGGGCCCAGAAAAGTGATGTGATGCATGACTTCTGTGATGCAGCCTATGTCTATGATGCAGACTTACCACCATGAGTCTGATTCCATTGCTGTACCCTTGTAATGAGCTCCTCTACACTAAGCTAACATCATGAAGACATTTTTCAAAACAGTAATACATTTGCATGCAAAATGCAGCAGACTGCTTCAAGTCTTTTGCCTGGGCTTCTCTCTTCCCTGTTTCCTCATAGTAACCACCAAAGTGAAATAGGAAGAGGCTAAACAGAAAATGTAGATAGAGGTGCTTGTTCCTGAAGGTCCATACCTACCTCATGATTTTGTTTGCGATTCTTCCGGTGATTTTTTGAGTGACAATCGATCGTTTCCATGACCTTGTGATGTGGGTACAGGGGCCATGATTAGGCAAACAATACTTTAAGACACGCGATGATAATGACCATCACAGCGAATTGGATCTCTAAGATCCCTGACAAAGCCCAATGACTCTGACACAAAGTGCTGCAATCTCTTGTTTGCACCTGTCGTGTGCTGTCACTTGATATTGCACGTTCCCGTGGGCAAGAAGAACCTCATTCATCGGCAGACGTTCCCCGATTTATCGCCAGGTGAGTATTCAGCTGTACTCATTCAAGCCACCCGACACAATTGGTATTGACTTGAAGAAGCAGGGTCAACCTGTGAAACGCGTAGTCCTCCCTTGTGCAATACAAATCTTTTCCTTTAGTCCGTGTTCAACCGGTTCATTCACCTAGATCGGTTGGCCGACCTACTTCTCTATTTTAGTATGCATTTTATTGTGCTGGATGCCTCCTCCCACCAGTTGTCTAAACAGAATGTTAGTCATATACGATAAGGTTAAAAAGCAGGTATGGGAATGCATTTTATCAATTTCCATAGACTTTCATTATGTCTGTTTGTATTCTTTTTTTTTTCCAGTGTTTGAAAATAATGGGCAGGTTGGGGTTGTCCATTGCAGTACCATGAGAGACTTCATGAAAATGTCAAAAATGTATGAAACCATAGAAATGTATTGGGTCTGAAAAAAAAATCTGTTTATCCACAATCCTTAGATGAGGAAAATGATCTGGTAGCAAATGTAGTGTGAACCCTCCCCCTCCCCCCCCCCCCTTAAAATGTACAATATATTGCCACTGGAGGTAGTTATGCCAAATTCCATGTCTGTGTTTAAAAGGACAGGTCCGGGGTTAACAAAAAACAAAACAAAATCCACTTACCTGGGGCTTCCTCCAGCCCCTGGCAGCCTATCTGTCCCTTGCTGCAGCTCCACTGCCAGCCGGTGTCCCAGGGTTCTGCGCCTCCGCAGAACGCTTGAAGCCACATAAGCGCAATTGCGAGCGATGCAACCATGCACTCGCGCAGAAGATGCTGACCTGGCGAGGTCGGCATCTGCAATGAAGGGGACCCCGGGACACCGACTGGGAGTGGAGCTGCAGCAAGGGACAGATAGCCGGCTGCCAGGAGCTGGAGGAAGCCCCAGGTAGGTAGATTTTTCCTTGGGGGGGGGCTTAACTTCGGACCTGTCCTTTAAGAAGGCTTGGATGCTTTCCTTGCATTGAAGGACATCCATAGCTATAACTACTAGCTAATCCCAAATGCTAATCTCTTTCTCTTATAGGGCTAATTGGTCCAAGTCTTGTAAAGGCTGGTTCCCACTCAGATATCAAATCGCAAATTGCAATTGCCCAGTGACTGCAGTCGGGATTCCGCAGCACAACATTGTGACGATTTTGTTGCAATTTGCGATTCCCATTCAGGAGAACGACAATCACATCCTGATCAACCCCCAAAATGCTGCATGCAGCGCGTTCGCGATGTATGAAAGTTGCAAATGTTGCTGCAGTTCAAATAATCCCATGAGGATTCTTTTGTGACAAGTGCTGCAAAGCTCCCCAGAAGTGCCCCAGTGTGAACTAGCCCAGCCAGGGTCACACTTACCAGAATCGCATGAGTTTTCCCCATAGACAATAGTGGAAAACTCATGCGATTCTAAGTGAGACCCTGGCCTAAGGCTTGGCTCACACATAAATCTGTACATTTCTGGTCCAGTGCAGTTCTATACTTCCCTGTCAGTTTTGCATCAGTTTTCTATCAGTTTTACCTTACTGGATCAGAAGTGTACACCATTTATGTGTGAACATAAAAGCATTTTGTATCAGAAAAATGATACAAAACTGACAGGACTGGAAATGTACAGATTTATGTGTGACCCCATCTGTAGAAACACATACAAAACTGTTGCTAACTGTGAAAACTGACAGGACGGGACACCTTTTGGTATGTGAAGCAAGTTTTTTATCTTCCACTGGATCAACTCAGTGGTCATCCATATTTTTTCAACCCAACTATGTAACGATGGGCCTGATGCACAAAATCACAGTAATACACAGACAGTGCACGGCAATAATACCCTTACTTCCATCAGCAAGTAATGCTATTAGCGCGACCCACAGTTCTCTCTTCTTCTCGCACAGAAAAATAAACCTTTTAGAGGTTTAGCAACATTATTACCTAAACTTCAGTGTAGTAAAGCAACCGCAAGATGTCACTGTCTGTAAAGTGAGGCAATGATCTCTATAGTATGATTGTGTTTTCCTGTATTCATTCTGTGCTCTTCTCTGTTCTAAGTAAGCTGCATTACCTGATGACGGTGTATGTTTTATCTCTGCCTGTTTTTCTTCAGTAAAGAGTTCTAACTTGTTATACTGGGTGTCTATCTGCGGGTACAGACCCCTCTGCTGCATCAAAATCTACGTATTAGCCATCTATGGACAAATCTGATTCCATGACACAGCACAAATGGGCTGTATTCCCTGATATACTGGAGCCATCAGAGGACATAGCTATGGCACTCATCCAGACTCTTGTAAGGAAGAAAACTAGGGCATTGGTCTTTTAATACAATAGCGCTCATTTGCCAACGGAAACTGATAACAATGTAACTGAGTGGTTAAGGCGCAACTAACACAATTCCCAGGAGAGGCGCGCAGCGGTGAAAAATAACCCTTATGTCTGAAGATAAAAACCACAGAGGACTTGTGCAGAGTCAGTAATCCGGCATCGCAGAACAGCTGCATTCATTCTAACACAGGGAATTTGACTAAGCTCTTTGTAATAGGTGTGGAAAGTTTTCCACATCACATAACTGGCTACTTGTAAAAGGTCACCATCCAGATAAGATCACTCAGATAGCTTGTATGTTTAAACTCACATTTTGGTTTATGTAGTACATTTGACTTAAAGCGGACCTCTGGTATAAAAATAAAACCCACACTATTAGCACAGCAGCACAAATAAAAATAAAACCCACACTATTAGCACAGCAGCACAGAGTAGCAAGAAAACATATCTAAAAACTGGCCACTTGTGCCATAAAATCAAATTTGTTGGTTAGCCATGCCCCCTTTCTTAAGGGCTCTTTCACATTAGACATTGCGTGCAGGAGCCGTTTCCTGCACGCGTTGAATAGGCTGCAACATGTTGAGAATCTGCGGTGGGACGCTGAGTAGCGGTGGTAGTAATTAATGAACCCGACGGGAAAACGCAGATTCCCGACGATATAATGCTCCTGGGTGCGTTGTACAGCAATGCATCGAAACGCAGTGGTGGGTGTGAAAGGTAAAATTAAAGTTTATGGAATTTCATTTTACCTTGGTCAACGCAAAGTTTCGACTTTGCGTTGAAAGGCTGAAAAAGGGCTCTAGTGTGAAAGAGCCCTAAAAACTGCCAGGGCAGTTTTCTGCCTCTGCATCGACTGCTAGGATATTGCATCATCTGTGGGTGGGAGGAGCCTCATAGTGTGGCCTGAAAAATACTCTGCTTCTACCTGTGCTACTGAGCCATTCTATCTCAGAGAGGAGAGGTGAAGAGAGAAGCAGTGCAGTGCCAGCCATGGCATGGTGCATTCCAGAGCTGCCACAATCTTACTAGAGATGGCTCGAACCTCAGATTTTCGGTTCCTGGCGAACTCGGTGAACCACAATTGACTTCAATGGGCAGTCGAACTTGAAAAACTACAAACACTGTTTCTGGCCACAAAAGTGATGGAAAAGATGTTTCAAGGGGTCTAACACCTGGAGGGGGGCATGGCGGAGTGGGATACACTCCAAGAATCCCGGGGGAAAATTACGGATCTGACGCAGAGCAGGGTTATAATACCTAAAGGGCAGAAATCACATTGCATTCCTAAATTGGAGGCGTAAAGTACTTGAAAACATCTTGCGTGTGTATACATGGATCAGCAGGTAGTGTAAGTAGTGTACTGTTCAGACCAAACTCACTGTGTAACGCACCGCAAACAGCTGTTTGTGTAGTGATGGCCATGCTGGACTGGTGCGCATGATGGCGAGAGTGCAGGCGATGGCGGTTTTCAAGCCCATATGGTCGCCGGGCTAAGGTAGCTTAATGACAGAACAACAGTGACTGTCCAGCTGATCGAATTTGGTCTGTCCACAATGAAGCAACTACCTTATCTTGGGTAAGCCCCCCAACACACTCATATAGGTCATTGCTTCATTGTGATACGCAAGCCCCTTCACCGCGGCAAGGTAATGATCACGAAGGGGAATTTACACCTGTACATGCCTTTTGTTTTGTTGTTGCAGCTGCAGTGCAGCCAGAAAAATTAGGCAGGCATGTATCGCACCAGAAAAATTATTATTCTTTTTGTTAGTGGCTGCTGCTAGCAGTAAAAAATTCAGGAATCCACCTGGAGTCCTGGACCCTGTTGGTGGTGGCGGAGAAGGCAGTCAAGTCGGCCTGCAGGCAGAGATGCTGTGTGGGGACTGACTTAGTCTTGGGGCAGGCAGCAGTGGCCGGCAGGCAGGCAGAGATGCTGTGGGGGCACTGACTTAGTCTTCGGGCAGGCAGTAGCCCTCCGGTATCCATGCCTCATTCATTTTGATAAAGGTGAGGTACTGAACACTTTTTGGACCTAGGCAACTTCTCTTCTCACTGACAATGCCTCCAGCTGCGCTGAAGGTCCTTTCTGACAGGACGCTTGAGGCAGGGCAAGCCAGAAGTTGGATGGCAAATTGCGACAGCTCTGGCCACAGGTAAAGCTTGCGCACCTAGTAGTCCAGGGGTCCGGAGTGGGAGCCTGAGAAACGGCTACCACCACACATCTAAGGAAGGACCCAATGTGCTGTATAAGTAATGTACCTGCCCTGACCGTGCTTTGCAGACCAGGCATCTGTGGTCAGATGGACCCTTGACCCAACGCTGTGTGCCAGAGATGACACCACTTACCTTTCAACATCATGATACAGTTTGGGTATCGCCTTTTTAGAAAAATAATTGTGGCCTGGTATCTTCCACTGTGGTGTCCTAATTGCCACAAATTTTCAAAAGGCCACCAGCTGGTATGGTAACAGCTGGCGAGCTAACAGTTCTACTAAGCCAGTTGTCAGATGCCGGGAAAGGGGGTGACTGGAAGACACTGGTTTCTTCCGCTCAAAGATTTCCTTAATGGACACCTGGCTGCTGTGGGCAGAGGAGCAGGAACCGCTGGTATAATACAGTGTGCAGTCACACTCACACAGATGCAGTGAAAGATATGCACTTACTGGTATATAAAACAGTGTGCACTCACACAGATGCAGTGAAAGGTATGGGAACCAGGGTTCGATTCCAGTCCGGAGTGGGAGCCTGAGAAACGGTTACCACCACACATCCAAGGAAGTCAGCAGGCACGACATGCAAGTCCCGACAAGTCCCTGATAAATGCTGTATAATGATGAGATGAATACACTTGAAATCCTTTAATTTTTAATGAGAATCTGTTATGGAGGGCAAGTATGCCATCCATTCAAGTAAAAGCTATGCACTGACTGGTATAATACAATGTGCAGTCAAACAGATGCAGTGAAAGGTATGTACTGACTGGTATAATACAATGTGCAGTCACAGAGATGCATTGAAAGGTATGCACTGACTGCTGGTGTAATACAATGTGCAGTCACACAGGTGCAGTGAAAGGTATGCACTGACTGGTATTATAATACAATGTGCAGTCACAGAGATGCAGTGCAAGGTATGCACTGACTGCTGGTATATTACAATGTGCAGTCACACAGGTGCAGTGAAAGGTATGCACTGACTGGTATTATAATACAATGTGCAGTCACAGAGATGCAGTGAAAGGTATAAGGTATACACTGACTGCTGGTATAATACAATGTGCAGTCACACAGATGCAGTGAAAGGTATACACTGACTGCTGGTATAATACAATGTGCAGTCACACAGATGCAGTGAAAGGTATGCACTGACTGGTATTATAATACAATGTGCAGTCACACAGATGCAGCGAAAGCTACTGACTCCTGGTATAATACAATGTGCAGTCACACAGATGCAGTGAAAGGTATGCACTCACTGTGCTGGGTCTGGCACAGTATAGCAATTAGCAAGGGCCAGCTGTGACAGACAGGGCTGTATATGCAGTGTCAGTGGCACACACACACACACACACACACAAAACACATCACAGGAACATTAGCTCTCAAAAGAGCTTTTTTTGTGGTGCTTTTCAGCAACAAATATCAACAAGGAGCAAGCTAACAAGACCTAACTAACGCTTTCCCTATCTCTGCAGCAACCTCTCCCTTCTCTCACTAAAGCAGGCAGCAGACAGAGTGAGAAAGTGGCAGACGCAGCAGCGTTTTTATGGGGGGGGGGGGGCGGGGGTCCAGGAGGGAGTGCAGCCTGATTGGCTGCCATTTGTCTGCTGACTGTGATGTCAAAGTTTAGCCCAATGATGTAGTATAGGGGGCGGGTCGAACTCGCTAAGTGTTCACGGTTCACCGCGAACAAGTTCGCCGGCGAACTGTTCAGGCCATCTCTAAATGTTACCCTGCTACTTAATAAAGTAGTCAGCCATTACTACATGGGGGTAAAAAAAAGAGGGGGAATGGTCACAGAAGGTGAGATTCTAGCTTTTTTCACTTCGGAATTTATAGTGGAGGTAATTATGTAATTTAATTAACATACGCCATTCAATATGCTCATCTTATACTGTAGTTACCAGTCCACAAGTAGTAACTACTCTGTGGGCAGCTTTGCCAGCAAACACACTGCTTCACGTGGTAGTGGTGGAGTTCTGTTAGCGGGGTCAGCATGGTTAGGTTTTGCAGGGTGTGCACATAGCTTAGGTCAACTAGTTTTGCCCCGCCCTCGAGACTTCGTAGCAGAGCCTAGAGGAGATCCTCTTAGATGTGTATCTTTTCTTTCTTTTCTTTTTTTTCCAGCTAGGCCCATCTCACTCCCATGCTCCCACCTCCATCACTGACGGGCTAATTACGGGAATACAGATAAGTCTGCCAACTATGATATGCACATCAAACATGTAATACAGATGATTCATGTTATGCACCGTATTGTATCTGCACTGGTTTTTGCCTATCCGCAATAAATGCACAAATCTGGACGGATGATGCACGCTCTCTGCTCTTCATTTTACATTTTCTTTTTTTTTACCTTAGGTTTGCTTTAGCTACACTTTAAGTAATTATCTGCAGCTAACTAGTGGTCGATTGAAGGCTATGGTGTTTATCACTTTCAAAGTGAAGAAGCCTCTCTACTTTTCCTGCAGTCCTTTCAACTAATGTTAAATGGCATGATTTGTGTGCCACCAAGAGTTACTCTATAAGATCCAGACCTGCAGGAAGAGACAGCAGCAAAAGAAGAGATGCCACAGTCCTGGCTCAGAACTGCTAGTGAAGTGTTCTTATTTATGGATCAGTGATGCTGTTGGGATAACAGCTACAAAGATGCACATTAGTGATACAATCTTGATTGTACAATCTTACCAAAACTATGTAGCAGAAGAGTAAACAGAGTGAACATACTTTGAACCAGTGGCTTAGCTCTGGTTAACATGGTTACTTCTGGCCATTGCCTTAAATGTCATGCACCTGCCAGAAGTAACCATGGTGACAGAACGTGAAGCCGGTAATAGGAGAGCAGTGAGATTCGGTGCTGGAACAGGCCATGTGAGTTACGGGCCAAGGGCCACTGAGCACGGAGCAGCCTGCCAGGGACAGCAAGGCACCCTCTAAAGTGAGGCCACCAAGCAGGGGCTTGCCTTGCTTGTACCCTGGAAACTCCCCTGGCAAATGGAATTTTCATAAGGGAACAAAGATGGCAGCCTAGATGTTCCTTTCACTACATGTTTTCCTGTAAGAAGTCCAGATGAATTTGACTTTTCTCCCCTACATATACCATGACCTGGATAATGATAGCCTTTGGAGACATGTGGACAGTGGCGGCTCCAGGAAATTTTTTTAGGGGGTGCTATGCAGGTGCTATGCAGGTGCTGGACCAATTTCCGGGGGAGCTGACGACCTGGGTGTGGCTACAACCTGCGCCGCGGCGAAAAAATGGGCGTGGTCATGACCGGATGAGGGCGGGGCTAACTGTAATTTAAAGTGAACCCAGGGTGAGAGTGATATGGTGGCTGCCATATTTATTTCCTTTTAAACAATACTAGTTGCCTGGCAGCCCTGCTGATCTATTTGGCTGTAGTAGTGAACTGAATTACACCAGAAACAAGCCATGCAGCTAATCTTGTCAGTTCTGACAATATTGTCAGAAACCCCTGACCTGCTGCATGCTTGTTCAGGGTCTATGGTTGAAAGAATAAGAGGCAGAGGACCAGCACGGCAGCCAGGCAACTGGTATTGCTTAAAGGGAGATAAATATGGCAGCCTCAATATTATTCTCACCTCGGGTTCCCTTTAAAAGTGCAACGCAAAGACAGAGGGCCCAAGTTTTGGTGACCCTTTTCCCAGAAAATTCACATAATTGTGCAGGTTTTCTCAAGAAAATACACGTAATGTGAGCAGATTTTAACAAAAAACACGTCCAATGACCCCAATATGCACAATCGTTATCAGATATGGCTCCAATATGCACAATCGGTAGCAGATATGACCCCAATATGCACAATCGGTAGCAGATATGACCCCAATATGCACAATCGGTAGCAGATATGGCCCCAATATGCACAATCGGTAGCAGATATGGCCCCAATATGCACAATCGGTAGCAGATATGGCCCCAATATGCACAATCGGTAGCAGATATGACCCCAATATGCACAATCGGTAGCAGATATGGCCCCAATATGCACAATCGGTAGCAGATATGGCCCCAATATGCACAATCGGTAGCAGATATGGCCCCAATATGCACAATCGGTAGCAGATATGGCCCCAATATGCACAATCGGTAGCAGATATGGCCCCAATATGCACAATCGGTAGCAGATATGGTCCCAATATGCACAATCGGTAGCAGATATGGTCCCAATATGCACAATCGGTAGCAGATATGGCCCCAATATGCACAATCGGTAGCAGATATGGTCCCAATATGCACAATCGGTAGCAGATATGGTCCCAATATGCACAATCGGTAGCAGATATGGTCCCAATATGCACAATCGGTAGCAGATATGGTCCCAATATGCACAATCGTTATCAGATATGGCCCCAATATGCACAATCGTTATCAGATATGGCCCCAATATGCACAATCGTTATCAGATATGGCCCCAATATGCACAATCGTTATCAGATATGGCCCCAATATGCACAATCGGTAGCAGATATGACCCCAATATGCACAATCGGTAGCAGATATGACCCCAATATGCACAATCGTTATCAGATATGACCCCAATATGCACAATCGTTATCAGATATGACCCCAATATGCACAATCGGTAGCAGATATGACCCCAATATGCACAATCGGTAGCAGATATGACCCCAATATGCACAATCGGTAGCAGATATGACCCCAATATGCACAATCGGTAGCAGAAATGACCCCAATAAGCACAATCGGTAGCAGAAATGACCCCAATATGCACAATCGGTAGCAGAAATGACCCCAATATGCACAATCGGTAGCAGAAATGACCCCAATATGCACAATCGGTAGCAGAAATGACCCCAATATGCACAATCGGTAGCAGAAATGACCCCAATATGCACAATCGGTAGCAGAAATGACCCCAATATGCACAATCGGTAGCAGAAATGACCCCAATATGCACAATCGGTAGCAGAAATGACCCCAATATGCACAATCCGTAGCAGATATGACCCCAATATGCACAATCCGTAGCAGATATGACCCCAATATGCACAATCCGTAGCAGATATGACCCCAATATGCACAATCCGTAGCAGATATGACCCCAATATGCACAATCCGTAGCAGATATGACCCCAATATGCACAATCAGCATCACCTGAAAAAGAAAAGAAAAACCCATTTACTCACCTACAGCCAGAAGACCTTCTTTCCCGACCTCCTGTCCCGAGTCCCGACCTCATTGTGGCGCGCAGCGCCCGCGCGCCCACGATCCTCTTCCTTCCCGACGTCACGACGAGACTTCCTGCCTGCATGCAGAGAGCAGGGCTACGGGAAAATGGCCGCCCGAAGCCATGCACTGCAGACTCGAAGTCTGCAGAACAGGGCTCCGGGCGGCCATCTTACCGTAGCCCTGCCTGCTGCTCCGTGCTGCCGCTGTGTGAACTGACTTGGCGTCTTTTAGACGCCTGAAGTCAGTTCACTCCAGGGGGTGCTTTGGGGGTGCTTGGACAATTCTAGGGGGTGCTCGAGCACCCCCTTGCACCCCCCTGGCGCCGCCCCTGCATGTGGATGACCAAATATTGCAGTTAACCTTTGTTGCAACTACAATCAATTGGTAGTAGGTGAAATCAGATTGATTCTGTATTACTGCAGGAGTGGACAAGTGACTGCTAACAGGTGACTTCTAACAGGCAATTATAAGGAAGCGGGAAACATTTTCCTCCATCAACAGCTAGATGACTTAAAGTTAAGGCATTCTCTTGAAATGTTCAATAAAACTGTCCCAATATCCCTTGGGATTTTTCCATCTTTGTGTTATAGCACATTATTACGCTTTGCCAGCTTGTTTGTTTCTCTCCCGCTTGTTATACAGCTGCTAACATGGTTCCAATTCCAAACTGACAAAGGTTGTGGATCTTTGACTTAAAGCAGATCTAACAAGTAAACAATGAGTACTGATTTTGCTAATAAAAGAAGGCCAATATGAATCCTAATGGATCTTCCATATAAGAAGGGAGTCAAGGGTTCAGCACATCTCGTCCCAATCCCTTGTGTACCTGACCATTCTCTAGCATCTCTAGCATCTGTGCTGCTGCAGGGACTGAAGGGACACATGCCCTGGATTTACTTCTCTGGACTTGAGGAAGAAGCACCAGCAGTAACTGCCAGGGATTAGCAACGTAGTATTCTGGTGAATAAGATACCTCCCAACTTTTTCAGATGAGAAAGAGGGACACTTAAAGAGAAATCGTGACCAAGAATTGAACTTCATCCTAATCAGTAGCTGATACCCCCTTTTACATGAGAAATCTCTTCCTTGTCAAAAACGGATCATTAGGGGGCTGTGTATGGCTGATATTGTTGTGAAACCCCTCCCACAGGAAACTGTGAGGACCATGGTTCTGGCAGTTTCCTGCCTGTGAATCTCATTGCATTGCGGGAAATAACAGCTTTTTTACTGTTTACAGCTGTTTCCAACTGCCAAAAAAGCAAGCAGCATCTGCTGTCACTGACATCACCTGCCAGCAATTAAAAATGTCACCATGTGATAAACGTCAGAATGTAAATCAGGGAGAGGAAAGATTTTACAATGGACAAACACTGACTAAATAATTTATACATAATTATTATAAAAATGAAGCAATTTTTTTATTACATTATTTTTGCTGGAGTTCCTCTTTAAGCCACACCCCTGCCACACCCATGACCACGCCCCCATTCATAAGAAAAATATGTTGTTTTATAATTCAAACCACATTGGTTTGTGGCTTTCTATCCTGGTTCATTTTCCTTCATATTAACATCTTAAAATTCGTAATATATCAGTTTAAAGGACGGAAATAAAGTTTAGAGTCAATCAAACACATTTTTGGTAGAGAAATATATATATTTACATAGAAAGGGATAAAGTCCTGAAAGAGGGACAAATGAGGAGGAAAGAGGGACAGAGGGACAGGTCTCCCAAAGACGGACTGTCCGTCCAAAAGAGGAACAGTTGGGAGCTATGTGAATAAGGAATGTGAAGTGTAAAATTTTAAAGAGAACCCGAGGTGTGTTTAAAGAATGTTATCTGCATACAGAGGCTGGATCTGCCTATACAGCCCAGCCTCTGTTGCTATCCCAAACCCCACTAAGGTCCCCCTGCACTCTGCAATCCCTCATAAATCACAGCCATGCTGTGAGGCTGTGTTTACATCTGTAGTGTCAGTCTCAGCTGCTCCCCCGCCTCCTGCAGAGCTCCGATCCCTGCCCCTGTCCCTTTCCTCCAATCAGCAGGGAGGGAAGGGATGCAGGCGGGGACTGGAGTTCTGCAGGAGGCGGGGAGAGCAGCAGACTGACACTATAGAGATAAACACAGCCAGCTCTGACAAGCTGTTTGTCAGCAGCGTGGCTGTGATTTATGAGGGATTGCAGAGTGCAGGGGGACCTTAGGGGGGTTTGGGATAGCAACAGAGGCTGGGCTGTATAGGCAGATCCAGCCTCTGTATGCAGATAATATTCTTCAAACCCACCTCGGGTTCTCTTTAAGGCTGAATACAGGCATACATACACGCTCAGTATGTGTCACCTTTAAGGATTATTGCTGTATTGTAATGGCACAATACCTGTGCATGAGCACTGTACAGATCTCCACCATTACCATGTGGAGCGGTGTGCTTGCTGGCAAAGCTGCCATCAGAGTAGTAACTTGCGGACTGGTAACTATAACATGAGGATATTGAATGAATACAACTGATGCTGATGATACTAAAGATTATTCATGACACATTTCTTGGGACTAAGCAGGTGAGTTCTCAAGTGAGCTTATAAAAGAGCCTAGCTCCTCAGTCTGACCAATAAGGTTATTTAATTTTGTATTTCTGAGTCTTCGTGGAGGAGGCTAGTCTACCATTGCCTCTTCTTTTTAGACAGTTTAAATATTTTATTTCACTTTGGTGCCTTTGAACAATTGCTTAGTACCCCACAATGCTGCGGTCACCAGACCTGCAATGGCTTCTCTGTAGGGATAAAGTATGACAGCAGCCAAGATGGGGAGTAAAAAACGTTTTGGTTTGAATTGAATCTCCTTTTTAAATGCCCTTTTTTGGCCCCAGAACCATCACATTTTATTTGCCTGTTTTAGAATTTCCTTCTGTTGACCTTCAAGCAGAAAAGCAGGTTATTTCTGCATTTCTCAGTGACTTAACAGAGCTAATTTTGCAAGCAAAAAAACAAACGTAAGACTCTTCAATAGGATTAAATCTCAGTGTAAACTGGCCTGATAAAGCTCGGAGTACCAGGCACCACTCATTTATAAATGATACAACTGCATATGAAGCTAAACAAAAGGGCAAAGTTGCCAAAAATGCAGAGAATCTGCCAATATGTACGTCAAGCACTGCTCCGTCCCGTCATCAGGGGAGATCTGGGAGGCCTGCGTTGTCCAATATTTTCCCTTCTTGTGTATCTGTATATTTTTAAACTGACTCAGAGCACGTTAATCACACCTGTGCTGCGAGGGAGGTCTGCGCAATTGTCTGCATGCTTACATGATGGAGAACATGAGATCTTTTTGTCCTCATGTGTAAAACATTCTGTACTGCAACAATAATCTGCAGACCAGAACTAACTTGTGTTGTTCATAAGCTGCTACTCTTTGGTAGAACAGAAGTTTGCCTTCTTAAAACATAAGGTATTTGCAATTATTCAGGTTGGTGTGCGCTTTAAAGAGACTCTGAAGAGAGTCTAAATTCATGCTTTTTCAACTTCTATTTATGTTAAAGGAATTATTATAAGTCAAATTAGGTAAAATCAGCTTTACTCACCTGGGGCTCTCTCCAGCCCCTTGCAGCCGACTTTCCCACGCCGACCGCTCTACTCCCCACTGCTGTCCTGGTTTCCGTTCTCGTTCTTCAGGCCGACCGCGGCGTCGGCCTTACTGCGGCTGCGCGAAGTGCCACTGTCAATCACGGCCACGTGGGCCACGGCGAACTGTGCAGACACAGCTTCATGCAGCCGCAGTAAGGCTGACCTGGCGGTCGGCCTGAAGAATGAGAGCGGAGGCCGGGACAGCAGCCGAGAGCAGAGCGGTCGGCGTGGGACAGTCGGCTGCAAGGGGCTGGAGAGAGCCCCAGGTGAGTAAAGCTCATTTTACCTAATTTGGCTGATAACTCCTTTAAGCACTATAGCTAGGGCTAAAACGCCGCATCCCTGCGGCAAAACAAAGTGTTTATACCCCCCAAATCACAGGGCAAAATCCACGACTTTCTTGGTCATGGATTTTTCTGCCCATGGAGGCAGAGCTTTGAGTTGCAGCTCTGCCTCCATTCGTGTCAATCTGCCTGCGGATCTCCACCTCTCCCTCGCCCCTCTCAGTGAAGGAAGATTGAGAGGGGCGGGGAGAGGCGGCGCTCAGCGGGGATTGACACGCGAAGAGGCAGAGCTACAGCCCTAAGCTCTGCCTCAAGCAGGAAGCGCTCCCCGCAGTTAGACAAGGGGATTTGGGGGTATAAACCCCTCGTTTTGCTGTGGGGATGCTGCGTTTTAGCCCTAGCTATAGTGCTTTACATAAAATAGAAGTTAAAAACACAGATTTAGAATCGCTTCAGAGTCTCTTTAAGGTGTCCCACAAAGCATTACTGCTGAATATGCAAATGATCTCTTTATTGTCCCTGTAAGATAACCACACCTCCAGAACAGCTGCAATGCAATTATGTGTCAACCCTACAGGTGCGTACACACGTACAACTTTACACCTGATTGTCGTTTAAACTGGTCGTTTGAACGACTTGAAGACGTCATGTACATACTGACCAACAAAGCGTCTAATATGCTAATTTACATGTCGTTTAACCAACTTGATAATGGACAATGGACTGGGTAGAACAATGGACTAGATTAAACGACTGATCAAAGGACTTGTTGTTTGAACGACTATTAGTTGGACAAATGACTAAAAGTGGTCTATACACATGTACGGACCTAACAGTCGTTTGAATGACAGTCGGTGCAACGGATCCGCTGAGCAAATTGGGCAAACCGGCTGTTATCAGTCTCTCGACAGCGTGTACAAACGTCCAACTTGTCGTTCAAATGACAAGTCGGACAACAAGTTGGTCAAAAAAGTTGGACATGAGTATGTACTTTACCTTTAGGTAGAGTTCACACTTACAGAGATTGCGTACGGTTTCCTTGCATGCAGATTTGCATGAAGTCTGACAACCCAGCATAATAAATGGGCCTGTTCACATGTAATGTAATTTAAGCATGCAGGAAATAGAAGTTACTGCAGTGCAGCATTTTTCTGCACAACACGCACTATTGCCATCAAATTCATGACCTACAGTATTTTGTCCAGCCGCGCACACTGTAACAGAAATGAATGCATGTCATTTGCAGGAAATTGACATGCACATTGGCCGCATGCTAAAAGAGTAGGGGGGCAGCTTCACCGAGCCATGAACCTAGCTTTAAGGCAGGGGTCACACTTACTGGCTTTCGTACGCGTTTTCTGCACAGAAAAACTGACTTCAACTGAGAACTCATGTTAATCAATGAGATAGGTCACACTTTAATGCAGATTTCGCATGCAGAAAAAAAACTGACATCTTGCGCAATTTGTCAGTTTTCTCTATAAATTACATTAGCTGTTGTACGGTAGAGGTCACATTTGTCTTTCAGTTTTCTGAGAAGTGTAGAAACTGAAAGACAAGTGTGACCGCTGCCTAAAATCTGACTACAGGGAGAAGTATCACTACAGTCAAGAAAGAAGTGTGATCTGTCACATGGTCAGTGTCCAGCTTCAGAGGCTGCCTCATATACAGTATCTGCCTGATCGCACCTCCAAAGGGGATCTTTCCAAATCCCATACTTTTGCCCTCATGTACATTGTTTAAGTCATCAGGTGGTGGAAGCAGCTAGTGTGATCAGTTTATTGGATCTACGAATGGGAGCTACTCACTCCTGCTTCCTACTCTATAGGCTTCTGGCCACGCCCCCAACTTCAGCCATGTTTAATCAGATCCATTATTTCGTACTTACTGGTCTCTGCTGGTGAAAATATTATCCCAGATGGCCAGCTTGTATTTTGGCTTAAATCTTTCATCACATGTTTTCCCTTCATCTCATATTTGATAGATTTCTGCAGCTGATGGATACCTTTGTCCTCTCTGTATGGCAATAAATGGCTGAAATGAGCCATCTGACTTGTATTTGGGTACAGTGTCTGAACATTTTAAAAAGTGTCTGCAATGCAAACAGCCGCCTGTCAGTGGTTTATAGTGACAATTTCCTGTCCTTCAGCAAGCACTGATAGATTACAATTTCCTGCACCTTTTATATTATTTTCACTTATCAACAGGTCTTTTATGAAAGGTCCAGCAAGCCGCCACCAGGCAAGCCTCCTTTGTCAGGCCACACAAAGGCGCTGCTGTAGAGGCACAAAGCCTTCATTTCAGTCCATTTTTTAAGGTAACAATAATTTCACCCTCTGTGTTTGCCTCAAGACAGGTTCTCTTTGTAGTCACAGTGTAAGACCATTTAAACAAGTGTTTAAACAGCGAGCTGGTTGTACTCAATGCACATGTCAGACCTGTCATTTACTATTATTACAGACACATAATGACATTGTATGATCCGTGGGGACATCGCTCATCTGCAGCCGATAAAGCTTGCTTGTCAATGAGACAGATGACATGTGCAAGCAATGTATTTACATATGGACCTAACAATCACTCACAACTTCAAATGAATAAAAGGTTTTAGGAGATAAAGCTTTTTTCTCTCTCTCTCTTTCAGATATAAGACACTATATTATTTGAAAACCCAAGAATAGCATAGTAAGTGAAGTGAGTGTACAAACACCTGGGCATGTTAAAGTGGACCTGAACTCTTGCACAGGACAGAAGGAAAACAGAGAGAAATGTACCATGTATGTATTTAGAGAGTTTAGCTTGTCTAATTCCACCTCATCTGTGACTAATCACAAGTTGTAATTTGATCTCAGCTGAGTCAGCTGCCTGCCAAGCAAGAGAGCTAATTGGTAAATGCAGAATGTTAACAATATGTCTGCTTTCATGAAAGCAGGAAGTAGACACACTGCAGATTTATTGCAGGATTTGTATCAGCTGTAGGGACCCAGTCACACTAGGGATTGCAAAACGCTAGAAACATAAATCACTAGCATTTTGCGGTGGCGATTTTTCGTGATTGAGCGTATTTTTCATTGTACATTTTTGCAATTTTTGAGCGATGGCGATTTACAGTTCTGTAACGCGATGTTAAAAAACGTGAATCGCAATCGCTCAAAAATCACAAAAATGTACAATGACAAATCACTCTAAAATCACGGAAAAGTGCTGCATGCACCTTGTTTGCACTTACCGCGAATCGCTAGTGATCACAGCAGTGAGATCACTGCACTATACTTATTATTACATTAGCACTAGCGATCACCGGCGATTGAGCGGTAAATGGCCACTAATTGTCCCAATGTGAATGGGCCATAACAAAGAATTATTTTTCTTTAAATTTTAATTTCGCATGCGGGTCTATGCGAATTTTATGCGAATTCGCATGGATGACGATGTATGCGAATTTAACCATGGCAGTGCTGGTGTGATTTTCCATTGTTTCTATACGAATTCGCATGCGAATTAGCATGAAAATTCTCATACCCAAACCGCATGCGAATTTCCTATTAAATACATTGTATGCGATTCGCATAGCGGTATGCGGTATGCGAATTCTGATGGCTCTGCCATGCGAATTTTTTCTGCACAGAAAAACGCAAAGGAATCCTGACAAGTGGAAACAGTCCCATTCAAAAACCACATGCGAATTCGCGATAGTGGAAATGGGCCCTGAGTTTATTAAGCTTGTGTATAAAGGCACCAGAATATCTCCTTAAAGCTCAGTGGATAAGTGAATCACAGGTTATTCCACTTCTCCGGGTACACATGCCACGGTCCACGTCTGAGGAGTGGAACACTGAGCATCTGAGATATGCTTGCAAATTTTTGCACTCTTGTACATTTCTTTTGCAATTTGCAAACTGAATTACAGGTATTGCACCATAGAGGTGCTCTCTTCTCTCTCCTTTTTCTGATACAGACACCTGTCAAATCTCACCACTGAGAGAGCTGCTCCTTTCCTCCTTTCATTGTCTGACACTGGTATTGGAGAACTGATTCACTTTTGACATAATGGGGTCAATTCATAAAAGGCTGTGGCCCGGTTCACACTTGCGTTTTCTGCAAATACTGACCGGTGGCACGGATCCGTTCCGGTCCGGTCCATTCTGAGAACATCCGTTTGCCATCCGGAATGCGGCGGTCAGTTCACGTTCAGTTTGCATCCGGATTTACTTCTGTTCTGCATGCGGATTTGGATCCGTTTCCATTTTCAAAGAGGGGTCTGGAAAAGCGCTGGGGTCATTTATGGAGACAGCCTGCTGTGTGGACATCATCCTTGGAGAGAGAGACTGCTGTGTGGACCATGGATCCAGTGGTCTGCGTGCCCCTTGTCCCGTGGGGCTGCGCCTGAACGGTCGGGTCCTCGGTGAAGTATTTCCTGGCCTCCCGGGTACCTCTGGGGGAGGCTGGGGGCTGTCCGGCGCTGGGCACATGCGTTTCGCTGTCCAGATGGCCGCCTGTACCATAGAAACCCCACAGGAATTGGGGTAGGACGACCGGCTTTCATCCGGAAGTGTGCTGTGCACTTCCGTTTTTCATTGGTTCCTGTTGTGCTCGGTAATTTGTCTGGATCCGTTCCGGCGGCGGTGGCTGGAGGACCCAGTCAGGAAAAACGGTGCAGGATGGAAAAATCCGGACCGCAGACCGGACCGCAATCCGCATCCGGATGCGGAGGAACGGACGAGTGCGTACGGATCCATTGATAAACATTGGACCCTTTCTTGTCCGTTCTGTTTCCGCAGTATGCGGTCCGGCTGCGGTCCGCAAAATAACGCCAATGTGAACCGGGCATGTGCAGTAAAAAAAAAATCTGGTCAGGAAAATACCGCATTCAGTATTTTAGACTTTTGTGTGCTAATTCGTAAACGTTTTCACAGCTGCAATAGAAATGCAGGGATTTACCGAACTAAACTGTCGGAAAAATGAGAAGAGTAGCTGGCTGAGTTGTTACATTTGCTGTTCTCCGTGCAGAGACAGCGTTACAATAAAAGAGGCATCCCCAACTTCAATTTAGATCTGATCTGTATCTGTCTATTAGTCTTTCTAAACAATGTATTTAATTGCCACAGCTTAGAAGAACTTCAAGAAACTTTACACATGGCAGACTTTCTGATGTGAAATACACATCTTAAAAGCAGGAACCCAAGAGGTTAAACACACAACCTAAAGGTGCGTACACACGCACTAGTAAATGCAACGATGGGTCCGCCGGACCCTCCTGCTGGGCGGTCTTTAGCCGACAGTACGGGTGTGTGTACGCGCTGTCGGCGGGCTAATAAGGCTGTTTCTGAACTATCTGCTCAGCGGACCCGTCGTTGCATTTAGTAGTGTGTGTGTATGCACCTTTAGTTATTTAGGGGAAGCCTTGTTTGTTCCGCTCTCGCTGCTGCTGCCTGGGGGAGATCTCACGGCTTCTGCTTGTGATATCTTCACTCTTATCACTCTCTTATCACCTCTTCAAAGCAGGCGGTATTCTTCGTGCCATTACCGCCTGATCTAATCTTTATGAATTGACACCTACTGACATGTGTTGAGGTAATTACCGCACAAGTCGGCAATTTACCTCACTGCTCAGGAATTTTAGCTTTTCATGCACTAACTGCTTTTATTGAAATTTTGCTAAGTGGTCAGTAAAGTCAGCTGTTTTCTGCATTACCGCATGCGATAATGCTTTATGAATCGACCCCAATATCCTTTAGTCCTGGTTGTGACACAGAGCACACATATATTTGTCTATTGAGATGTACTATTAGTGCCTGGGATAGTCAGGAGAGATGGAAGCTGAGACCATCAATGATACAGGGTGGTGCATGAAAAACTCATCCGTCTGTCTGCCACGAGTGTTAGTTTACAGACAGCTGCCAGCCGTTCTGTGCCCATGTGGCTGTTACTGGGCTTGTGCTGTGTGTGCGCTCCTCGGCTTTTTTGAAGCCTGTGTTGCCTGCATTTGCTGCAGTATAGGTAACACACATGAGGGATTCAGGCTTGGGGAAGAGATCATAACGAGATAGCAATTCTCTGAGTTGTTGCACATTTTAGTTGCAAATTGTAACAAATTTGCAATAAACTCTGAAAATTAGCGTCTCATTGAGCAGGCTCAACCAGAAGTGGACCTGTTGACTTCACCGCAGTGGCTGGATAGTGTGCTGGTTAAGGGCTCTGCCTCTGACGCAGGCGACCAAGGTTCATATCTCAGCATTTTCTTTTCAGTAAGCCAGCGCCTATTCAGTGAAGAGACCTTGGGCAAGACTCCCTAATGCTGCTACTGCCTATAGAGTGCACCCTAGTGGCTGCAGCTCTGGCACTTTGAGTCCACCATGAGAAAAGCACAATATAAATGCTCTATGTCTAGTTAACTGCACAGGGCAGAGCCATGTGGAACCACACACATAAAACAAAGTAATTAAGCTGAAATAAAGTTGTGCATTCATTCTTGCACTATATGGAGACAAAATTAAAACATTGAGGTTTCTTTTAAACAAAACTGGAATTTTCCCATTAACCGTGTGAAAATGGTTTCTAGTAGTTCTTTATGAGATGATCTATGTCCTGCTTACTTATATGGGTTTCAGAGAGTACATAACTGGCGAGGCATTCTACAAAGGACATTATTTTTTTACAATGTGGATATACCAGATCAGCAAATAAACCTACTGCTTAAGAAAAGGGAAGCGGCAGAACAAAACTGCAGATAAGGAAAATAAATATGGATATAAAGAAATATATAGACACGTTTGTGCTGTGGTTTGCAGCTGGCAGAACTCCAGATCTAGCTTGTGAAAAGAAGCAACACACTGCACACAGCAGGGCAGTTTGTAGCAATGCTAAAGCACTGGACAGTACAACCCACCTAAAAGAGGTGCCCACAGGAAGCTGTGATTGCTACAGACCTGAGGAAGCGGGTCAGCACCCGGTAAACATGTTGTCTTTTTTTGTGCATCATTAAAATCAATTTGCCCGTATGGTTTGTCCTTTTATGGAGGTAAGATTTAATTACTCCTATACCTTATGATTTAAGATAGTTATATTCTGGGCGACTCCAACAAGTTCTCTCAGTTGTAGTCCAACCTTTCGGGGTAGGACGAGGAACTTAACAGAGTTAATGATGTACGACAGTGGGCGTTTCCAGTTATGCAGCAAAATGCACTTGATATGGGAAAGTGTGTTCCCTGCCTAAGGCCCTGTTTCCCCATGATTCAGTTCCCTCAATTTTCCTAAATGCAGATTCGAATCTGGAATCCTATTGAGGTCAATAGGTTGGTTGTGAATCGCGTGTGGTGAAAAAAATTGCTTCTGCAGCCAGTGGCATAACTACAATTCATGGGAGTCTCCCCCGAAACTTTAATGCCCTCCCCCCCCATGTTCACACCTCTTCCCTTGCCTCCCCCTGGTGCCCTCCACAGTCTTGGGGCCCAACTCACAACGGTCATAAAACAAGTATGGCCATCAGGATCACAAAAACACCAAATCTGAAGTATAGTCCCCCGTGTGGCGGAAAGGAAGGTTAGTAGTTGGGCCTCCTCACAGCTCTGGCCCCCCTTTGATTGCAGGTGCTGATTCCTTCTACTTATGTCCCTGCTTGCAGCATATTTACTCAGATTATATTCCAATCCCCAGTGCTGTGCATTAGTGCAGTGTGGAAGTTCAGATTCAAATTTGTATTAGCACAGGTGCCGTGTTCATTTTGGAGACAGGCATGGCACGCTAATTGTGTTGTGTGGAAACAAGACCTAAGAATGAACAGGAAAAGAAGTTTAGTTGAAGCTACCTTATCATTTCCAGGCATTCTATGGCCTGGCTGGATAGATTATAGCCTTCACAGTAATTAATTGAATGGACGATTACTGGACTTTTTAAATAGCATTATATGACTCATTATTCCAATTGAAGTTGCAGAGCTAACTAGGCTTGCAGTAAAGTGGAAGGATAAAGACAATCCAGGACAAGCAATTTAGCTAATGACGACTTTGCTCCTGAATAACTTTGTTATTTGCTTTGTTGCTAGTCACCTGCTGTATGCCTATGGACAGGTTCCTTGGACCGCAGCCCATGCCATAATGCGAGGGAGATTACTATACATTAATAAACATTACATGACATCTGTACAAGGATGTGCTGGATTGTTCTGTTATCTCACAGCTAAGGCAATTAAACAAGACTGAACAGCTTACAAATGTATCCCAAATAATCAATATCAGAGCAGGTTGTTACAGTAAATGTAAGATGGACAAACGATATCCGTGGACCAAAAATACACAAGGGGAACAAAAAACAGGAGCCAATAATGTAGTATGTGAACACACCAAAACGTATATAAGTATAGAGTGTCACTCGCAAATTTTGGGTTGCAAGATTCATTCATTATGGAGCATTCCCTGCCTCTAATCTTGTCTGTGAGGGCCCTCAGAATGTCGCTCTAATGAGGAGTTTTGTTAGATCCCGATATAACAAGAACTACTAAAATGACAACCTCCCAACAGAGATGTGAGGACAATACTTGAAGGAGGGGGCAGTCAGAAAACTATAAAACTATTAAAGAAAGTTTAAGAGGGAGAGGTATGGTTGGCTCTCTTCTGAAGTTCTCAAAGAAGTCAAAGTGACTCGATATTCCTTTAAAAGATTTATTGCACGCAGTAGATTTCCGACAACTTGTTTCACAAGGTCTGAGGTGCTCATTCCTGTTTCCTCCAGCTTTTTGCTTGTCGAAAACCTGTGTGAGTGCAATAAATCTTTTAAAGCAGTGGTGCTCAGCAGAGCTCGAATATTCGAGTAGCTCGAATATTCGAGCTCTTTTTCAGCTATTCGAGCTCGGTATTCGAGCTCCGAATAGCTGCAGCTATTCGAATGGGCTATTCGAGTAAACGCGAATAGCCCATTCACTATTCGAGCTATTCGAGCAAACGGCGCTATTCGAGCTCGGTACCGAGCTCGAATAGCGTCATAGCCCAGATTGATGTCCTTAGAGCCAATCAGAGGGCTCCCAGGCCCTCTGACGGCAGCCAATCACAGAGGGGGACCCTGGCCAGCCCCTACCCTATAAATAGCGGCCGCCATGTTACGTTTCTCCGTCCTTGCCTGAGACTTGCATAGAGAGAGAGTTGCTCCTTTGTGCTTTGGCTTAGCAAGAGCTTTATTGTGGTCATTTACCTAGCGTTTTTGCTCACATACACCTCCTATACACACCTATATTGTTGTTAGTTAGTTAGACATTGTATTTTAGTTAGTAGCTTTTGTGTTACATAGAGACAGGCCAGCTGCTGCAGGCTTACAGCTTTAGGCCTCAGGGCCTGCCTGTGTGGGCAGCTGTCCTCCTGTCCTCTGTTTATTTCTCTCTATTCTATACCAGTATTTCTGCTGTCCTTTACTACTGATTGTATTAGTATTGTAGTTATATACTGTAACTGTACTAGGACACTCACTGTCACTGTTCATAGGCTACTAGCTGCTCCTGCGTGTGTGCACTCACTGTCTGTGTACACACTACACACACTCTATTTCCAAGTTCTGATAACTGATTGATTATTGTAATTGAATATTGTAATTAGTTAGTTGTACTCACTGTTACTACTTACTGTACTAGGAGTCTAGGACACTCAGTCACTGTTCATAGGCTACTAGCTCCTGCGTGTGTGCACTCACTGTCTGTGTACACACTACACACACTCTATTTCCAAGTTCTGATAACTGATTGATTATTGTAATTAGTTAGTTGTACTTACTGTTACTACTTACTGTACTAGGAGTCTAGGACACTCAGTCACTGTTCATAGGCTACTAGCTCCTGCGTGTGTGCACTCACTGTCTGTGTACACACTACACACACTCTATTTCCTTCTGATAACTGATTGATTATTGTAATTAGTTAGTTGTACTTACTGTTACTACTTACTGTACTAGGAGTCTAGGACACTCAGTCACTGTTCATAGGCTACTAGCTCCTGCGTGTGTGCACTCACTGTCTGTGTACACACTACACACACTCTATTTCCTTCTGATAACTGATTGATTATTGTAATTAGTTAGTTGTACTTACTGACTGTTACTACTTACTTACTTACTGTACTAGGGACACTCACTCAGTCACTGTTCATAGGCTAGCTCCTGCGCGTGTTTGCGCGTGCGTGCACTCACTGTCTGTAGTGTACACACACTAAATTTACTTGTGATTACTACTGATTATTGTAACTGCTAGTTGTACTTCCTGACTGTTACTACTTACTTACTGTACTAGGGACACTCACTCAGTCACCTCACCCACCAACCCACTCCATTAAAGTACCCCACTTTTCACCCGCCCTTTTAAAAAACTTTTGTCTATACGCCCAAAACATCGAAGATGTCTGGAAGTGGCAGCCAGCGCGGTTTGGGCAAGGGGAAGGGCAGCAAGGGAATCAGGAGGAGAGGGAGCAGCATTGTGGCAAGCCGCGGGCGCGCCACCATGCACAGTTCCGCGGCAGCAGCAGCAGCGTCAGTGGCTAACATTCCTCCCATAGCCACTGGCCGTGGACGCCTTGGGTGCCGCCCAGCAGGAGCATCTGCAACTCACGCTGCAGAGACACAGCAGCAGCAGCGTGTAGCACCTGCTCCGATTTTCCTCCAGCCGGGTCGGAAACGTCCCATTGAGGAAAAGCATGCAGACACTGTGGTGCAACTCATGACGGAGGATGAGCAGCCCGCCATCAGCTCTGCATCTGAGGCCTCCACCCTCACCACCACCACCACCACCCCTGTTCGCAGCAGCCGCCCAGCAGGGTCTGGGGAGGAGGCCAGTTCACCGTCACTCGCCGACCTGTCATTCAGCAGTCTTTTGACCCCAGGCATCATGAGTAAATTGTCTGCTGTTGTTGGCGATCTTGAGGAGGAGATGCTGATGGGCACTTTGGGGGATGAGGGATTGGACAGCAAGACTGTGGCGACAGTCAAGCAGCCCATCCATGCATCAGGAGAGGAGTTTGCGGGGTCCTCATCCCAGCAGGACATGTTTCAGGAGGGGGAGGATGTTGATGACCCGGTGACAGACAGAGACTGGGTGCCACCACCTCCAGGGGATGTCGTCCTCAGCAGCTCTGAGGAGGAGGAGGAGGATGCTCTTGTGGGCCTTGCAAGGAGGCGCATCATTGCAAGCATTGGCAGCAGCAGTAGGCAGGTCCCACAGCCTGCTGGTGTCTCAGGCTCAGCAGCAGCAGCAGCAGCATCTGCCAGTACCACCACCAGCCGCACCCAAGCCCCCCAAGCCCCACCCCCAACCACCACAGGGAGACAGGCAGCAGCGCTTCCATGCCGTAGGGGGATGTTTCTGTCACCAATCTGGCGCTTTTTCACCATGCCCACAGTGTACAGCAAGTACGCCACTTGCAACCACTGTCAGCGGAAGTTGAGCAGAGGTGCAGACCCCTTAAAGTTCTGCACCAGCTCGCTCATCAACCACCTTGCTGCGAAACATTTCCACCAGTATCAGGAGTTCCAGAGGCTGAAGGCATCTGGTGCTGGCAGTGGCACCACACCCATCACTGCACAGCCTTCAGCAGCAGCAGCAACAGCAGCCACCCGCCCTCCTGCTCCTCCAGCAGCACCAGCAGGAGTGCGGAAACGCACTGCTCCTCCCCCCTCTGCAACTCCTGCCGCCGACACTGAGGCCTGTTCTGGCAGCCAGTCCTCAGTGGCCTCCTCCGCTGTGTCTGCTGATTCCCGTGCCAGCAAAAGGCCACGCCAGAGCCTTTTGAGCGAGTCCTTCCAGGGGGTGGTTAGGGCTCTGCCTCCCAGCAGCCGTCGCGTGCGGCAGCTGAACGGCTTGCTGGCACGGGCCATGTGCTCCCAACTCCTGCCGTACACGCTCGTGCAGGAGGGGAGCGACATTCGTGCGCTGCTTGCTTGCGCAGCCCCAGACTGGCAGCTCCCCAGCAGACACTTTTTCTCCCGCAAGGCCATTCCTGCACTGCACCGCTTTGTGATGGCCAATGTGGAGCGAGGGCTGGAGCACGCGGTTGGTGAAAGGGTCCACGTCACCATGGACTCCTGGAGCAGCCGCTTCGGGACAGGCCGCTACCTGTCCTTCACTGTCCACTGGGTCAGCTTGGTGGAAGGGGGTGAGGATGGGAGAGCAGCAGCGGGCACAGCAGCAGCAGCAACACAGTGGGTGGTGCCACCCCGCAGGGTCAGGGGAACTGCAGCAGGTTCCTCCGATCCTCTGCCATCCTCCGGCACACCTGGCCAAACCCCCCGCCTCAGCAGCAGCGTGAAGGCCCGCCACTGCCAAGCGCTGCTGCACTTGGTCAGCCTTGGGAAGACCAAGCTGACGGCAACCCATGTGTTGGCCAAACTCCAGGAGCAGGAGAGGATTTGGCTGACCCCCAGAGGCCTCAGAGTCGGAGAGGTGGTGGCCGACAATGGGGCCAATCTGGTTGCCGCAATAGACAGGGGAAACCTGACCCACATCCCTTGTCTTGCCCACGTGCTGAACCTGGTAGTGCAGAAGTTCTTGCGCACCTACCAAGGGATGGGCGAACTGCTGGAAACGGCAAGGAACGTTGTGCGTCACTTCCGGCGCTCGGCTGCAGCCTGTGCGAGCCTGGAAGACGTGCAAAAGGAGCTGGATCTGCCACGCCATCGGCTGATCCTTGACGTTCCGACTCGCTGGAACTCCACCCTGGCGATGTTGGAGCGTCTGGTTGAACAGAAGCGCGCTGTCAAACAGTACCTTGCCCTGGCCACTGTTTCCGCCGCTCAGAGAAGGGACAAGACCAGCAACATCCCGTCCATCGTCCCCGATGATGACTGGAGGCACATGCAGCAGGTGTGCTTAGTGCTGGCTCCCTTTCTGCAGGCCACTAACATGGTGAGCAGGGACCATGCTATGGTCTGCGAGTGGGTGCCCCTGGTTTGTCTGCTGAACAGGGCCCTCGATGCTTTGCTGGAACAGGGAGCGGCAGCCTTGGACCAGCAGGAGCGGCAAGCAGCTGCACAGTCCACCTCTGAGGGGGAGGAGGAGGAGGACTTGGTGGAGGTCCCTGACCTTGCTGCTGATGAGGGGGAGCAGCACAGTGCAGCTGAGTTGGTGCGGGGGTGGAGAGAGGATGAGGCTGACGAGGCAGAGGAGGAGGATGAGGACAGCAGCACTGCCGTCGATGTGCCAGCAGACGTGGCCCGCCTCTTCCCAATGGCAGCGCACATGCTGACGTGCCTGCGCAGAGACCCCAGGGTGATCCAGATGAAGCAGAGGGAGGACATCTGGATCAGCATGATGTTGGACCCACGCCTCAAGGGGAAGTTGAGCCAGTTCCTGCCGCCTGCAGGAGGAGACCCAGCGCAACAAATAAGGAGCTTGCAGCAGGCCCTTGTTGAGCGCTTGGAGGAAGCCTTCCCCCAGCCTTCCACCCCCACTGTCCAGCAGCCAGCACAGAGGCAGCAGCAGGTGCCTGCATCCAGCAGCAAGCGCCCCACAGACCTGCTGTCTCTCAGCCACGAGCTCTACAGGACTGTAGAGGCTCCGGCAGCAGTGACTAGAGAGGAGGTGCATGCAGCAGCATCCTTCACCGGTCACAGCCAGCGCCTGACCCGCATGGTGGCTGACTACATGGGGTCCTACAGCGGGCTTGACAGCGATGCCCCTGTTGATCCCATGGAGTATTGGGTCAAGCGCCTGGAGATCTGGAGCGAGCTGGCGCAGTACGCCCTGGAAGTGCTGTCCTGCCCCCCTTCCAGCGTGCTGTCCGAGCGCTGCTTCAGTGCAGCTGGTGGTGTGGTCACCGAGAAACGCTCACGTCTGTCTCACAAGTCTGTGGACAGACTGACGTTTCTCAAGATGAACCAGGCGTGGGTGGAAGGCGAGTTCCTGGCCCCTGTTGTCGGCGAGAGGGGGACATGAACTGGCTAAGAACCATCGTTAATGTGCCTTACCACCCTTTACCACCTCCTGGCTCCTGCTCACTAAGCCAGCCTGGTTCACTTTGACTATTAAGTCGCCTGCAGCCACACATTTTACACCTACAGTGGGCTGCGTACTGCCCTTCTGCTGTCTGTCTGTGTTTCCCACTGCCAGGGTACACAGATTTACCTTCTGCTGCCACTCTGCCACCAGCTATTACGTCAAACAATAGCTATATATCTGTGTAATTTGTTTTACAAACAAAACCAAAAAACCATAAAAAAAAAAAAAAAAGGTTTAATTTTTCTGAGGTGCCCGGGTTGAAAACTGTGTTGTCCCAGTTGTGTATTGGACACGATGTGGGCTGCACGACCGCTGTCTGGGACCTCCTGTTGTGTTCATTTACGGCCTGGTATCACCGCTAGGTACCAGGGCTATTATGTCACGCTGCCTGCCTGCTGCCACACTCACACTACTCCTCCATTCCTCCTGCTGATGCTGCTGTCTGTCTGTGTTTCCCAACGCCAGGATACACAGATTTACCTTCTGCTGCCACTCTGCCACCAGCTATTACGTCAAAAAATAGCTATATCTGTGTAATTGGTTGTAAAACCAAAACTACAAAACCATAAAAAAAAAAAAAAAAGGTTTAATTTTTCTGAGGTGCCCGGGTTGAAAACTGTGTTGTCCCAGTTGTGTATTGGACACAATGTGGGCTACACGACCGCTGTCTGGGACCTCCTGCCTGCTGTGTTTATTTACAGCCCTGGTATCACCGCTAGGTACCAGGGCTATTATGTCACGCTGCCTGCCTGCTGCCACACTCACACTACTCCTCCATTCCTCCTGCTGATGCTGCTGTCTGTCTGTGTTTCCCAACGCCAGGGTACACAGATTTACCTTCTGCTGCCACTCTGCCACCAGCTATTACGTCAAACAATAGCTGCTCACATTACTCCTCCATTCCTCCTGCTGCTGCTGCTGCTGTCTGTCTGTCTGTGTTTCCCAACGCCAGGGTACACAGATTTAGCTTCTGCTGCCACTCTGCCACCAGCTATTACGTCAAAAAATAGCTATATCTGTCTGTGTAATTTGTTGTAAAAACAAAACTACAAAACCATAAAAAAAAAAAAAAGGTTTAATTTTTCTGAGGTGCCCGGGTTGAAAACTGTGTTGTCCCAGTTGTGTATTGGACACAATGTGGGCTGCACGACCGCTGTCTGGGACCTCCTGCCTGCTGTGTTTATTTACAGCCCTGGTATCACCGCTAGGTACCAGGGCTATTATGTCACGCTGCCTGCCTCATTGACTGCCTGCTGCCACACACTCATCCTCCTCCTCCTGCTGCTGAATTTACCTCCTGCTGTCTGTGTGTTTCCACTGCCAGGGAGCACATACAATGGCGCTTCCAACATGCGTGCGCCACCAGCTATTTGTTACGCTCAAAAATAGCTGCATTTCTTTAAAAAAAAAAAATTTGAAAAGAGAAATAAGTGAAGAAGAAGACGATATAGAAGAAGATGAAGAAGATGAAGAAGAAGAAGAAGATGAAGAAGGAGAAGAAGATGAAGAAGGAGAAGAAGATGAAGAAGGAGAAGAAGATGAAGAAGGAGAAGATGAAGAAGGAGAAGAAGATGAAGAAGAAGAAGATGATGATGAAGAAGAAGAAGATGATGATGAAGATGAAGAAGATGAAGATGAAGAAGAAGAAGAAGATGATGAAGAAGAAGAAGATGATGAAGAAGATGAAGAAGATGAAGAAGAAGAAGAAGATGATGAAGAAGAAGAAGATGAAGAAGAAGATGAAGAAGATGAAGAAGAAGAAGAAGATGAAGAAGATGAAGAAGATGAAGAAGATGAAGAAGAAGAAGATGAAGATGATGAAGAAGAAGAAGATGAAGAAGAAGATGAAGATGATGAAGAAGAAGAAGATGAAGAAGAAGATGAAGATGATGAAGAAGAAGAAGATGAAGAAGATGAAGAAGATGATGAAGAAGAAGATGATGAAGAAGAAGAAGAAGATGAAGAAGAAGAAGAAGAAGATGAAGAAGTTGAAGAAGATGAAGAAGATGAAGAAGATGAAGAAGAAGAAGAAGATGAAGAAGTTGAAGATGAAGAAGAAGAAGAAGAAGAAGATGAAGAAGATGAAGAAGATGAAGAAGATGAAGAAGAAGATGAAGAAGAAGATGAAGAAGAAGAAGAAGAAGAAGATGATGATGAAGAAGATGAAGAAGAAGAAGAAGAAGAAGACAATATAAAAGAAGAAGAAGAAGATATAGAAGAAGATATAGAAGAAGAAGATATAGAAGAAGAAGATATAGAAGAAGAAGAAGAAGAAGAAGAAGATATAGAAGATAAAGAAGAAGAAGAAGAAGTATATACAGTACTGAACAAATTTCTGGACACAACTTCTCTTTTCAACTTTTTTTTTTTAAAGGAACATCCCCACATAATCACTTGCTGTTGTTACTTGGAAAAAAAGAGGTTTCTTGCATCATTCACCCTCAAAACAAGTGTTGGAAGCTATTTAAGGCCATTTCGAATAGTCAGCTCGAATAATGAGCTCGAATACCGACTCGAATAGTGAGCTCGAATTCCGAGGTCGAATCGAATAGTAAAAATTATTCGACTCGAATATTCGACTGATCTCGAATAATTTACTATTCGAATTCGACCTAACTCGAATTTTGAAAAGGGGTATTTGAGCACCACTATTTTAAAGGGCAAGTCACTTTGACAATTTAAGGAGCGAAATCTGAAGGCTCTTTTATAAATTTGCCATTGTGAAAATGGGAATCAGACTTTGAAAAATAGACAACAAGAAAGTGTAGATCTACTATCGGACTAGTCAGTAGGCCACTGCAACAGGAAATGTAGGCTACAACAAGCTTAGCTAACATCTGAATAACAAACGTAACTTCTGCCCACTGTAAGCCTTATTCAATTCACCTTTTTGCCTAAGACAATTTTTTATCTTCTGGTTAACATAACATTTCTTCTGCACTCTGCAACTGAAGAAGCAGCAAAAAGTATTTTCTTGCTTGCTGCGTCCTTACTCAATTTACCGGTACCTTTTCTCCTAAGTTTTGTACTAGGTTATATTTTCACACTTCATCAATAAAATGCCTGTTAAGTCACCAGCAAGCAAGAAAATACTTAAAATAATGATGGAAGTGTCACGGACAAACCATGAAGAAACACAATTAATCGGTTTTCTGATTGTGTTTCACGTTTCAATCCAGATTGCTGGTCTATTCCAGCTAGATACACATAGTATTCTGAGCTGACAATGTTTTTCTTTAATTACTGGGAATAAAAGAATCTTCCTTCAACAGGTAGTTCACAGGTAAGTGTGAACTCCAGTCTGAAAAAATCCATTTGGTTTGCTGCTGCCAGAGAGAGCCTCCAGCACACCTCCAACCCAGCAGGAGACCAGACACAGAGGAGCCACTATGGCTAGATTTAAAATAACTGTATTGTATTATTTTTGCCATTTTCAGAGATAACTACTGATGTTTGATATGAAAATTACATAATTTGATTGCTAAGGTCCAGCCGAGTATCCTTATATTTCATTTATGAAGCTGACATAACAAGCAACCCAGTTATTAAACTTCTCAGGAAGGGAATGTCACACACTATTCGTGTCTGGAATTAACGTGATCTATATTCTTTGGGGATTGTGACTTTGCTATTATTATCTGTGTGCAATGAATGTGGCCTGAGATATGGAAATGTCCCATATTCTGGATTTAAAGCGGAATGAAACCCAGCATTTCTACTTTGCTCTAATAGATTATTTACAGCATATTATATACAACCAGCATTTTTTTTTTACTAGAACTGCATTCAAAGGGTTAACACAGGCTTTAGAAGCTTCCCTGCCAGCACAGCTGGCCGCTTCCGAACTTTGCATAATGTTATCTTGTGTTTGATTGTATCAAGTGAGAAATGTAAACAAAGCCTTCTCTCACATTGCTGGGTCCCCTGAACAAATTCAGACAAGCATATATGCTTTCTGATGCTTTCTGATTAAGTTAAAGGATGAATAAAGCAGTTATAAATAAAATGCAAAGTCAGCTCTCAGAGTAAAATGTGTACGTAAAATTTCTAAATGAATAATAATACTTTTGCACAAAAGCAAATATACCAAGTCTCGTAATGTAACTGTACGGAGAACGAGACTTCGGAGATGGAGGAGGGATTGCGCTGCAGCCGTCGCTGGAGAAAGCCCTCGGGTGAGTACAACCATTTAGGGCCACCCAAATAGCCACCATTGAAGGGGGATCCCCCCACCCGCACAGAGGGGGATCCCCCCCGCCCACATAGCCATCATTGAAGGGGATCCCCTCACCCGCACAGAGGGGGATCCCCCTCCACATAGCCTCCGCATACAAAGGGGAACCCTGCACATTCTCTGCCCCGCTGGCTGCCCAGGGATTCCCTAGGGTGGCTGGATGCTTGTTCTGCACGCTGTGGGTAGCACAGATCGCTACCCACAGCGTGCAGTCAGGCATCCAGCCATCCTGGGGAATCCCTCTGATGAGAAAAAAATGCAGCCGGCGGGGCAGAGAAACAGGAAAACTCCGTCGGCATGGACGAGCTCAGCTCGTCATTACTACTTTTTGCAAGTTTTTGCTGGACGAACTCCGCTCGTCCATACCGCCAGGGAGTCTACTAAAAAAAAAAAAAAAAAAGTTACCTTAGGGACTCAATTTTAACATGTATGTCATCGGGGTATATTAATGTTATATTTGCAAATAAGGGCTTGTAATTAGTGACGGATGCAAAACTGAAAAAAATACACTTTATTTCCAAATAAAATATTGTCACCATACATTGTACTACGGACATATTTTAAACGTTGTAATAACCGGTACAAATTGTCAAATAAAATGTGTGGCTTGTATCAACAGTACAACGTTTTATTTTAAAACTATAATGGCCGAAAACTGAGAGAAATATTGAATTTTTCATACTTTTTTCTTATTACTGCCTTTAAAATTCAGTTAGAATAAAATTATTTTTAGCAAAATTTACCACCCCAAGAAAGCCTAATTAGTGTAAAAAAACACCCCAAGATATACATCATTTTGTTTTGAGAAGTAGTGATAAAGTTATTGGCCAATGAAAAGGAGGAGCGCTGACAGGTGAAAATGGCACTAGTCCATAATGGGAAAAAACCCTCAGTGGTGAACTGGTTAAACCACCAGCAAGCAAGTAAATACTCAAAATAATATTTCTATTACTTTTTCATCTACTTTTTGGTACTATTTCAATTGTAAACTGCTGAAAGGTTATTTTTAAAATAATTTGAAAAATTATAGCCTAACCTTGGAGAAAACTCAGGAGAAAATTTTAATTGCTTATGGGCCCATATGCAATTTGTTTTTTTCTCCTGAGCTTTCTCCTAGGTGATATTTTTAACCTTGTAAATAAAATGCCTTGTAAACCAACAGCAAGCAAGAAAATATTTAAAATAGTTTTGTTTGTACACTTTTACCTCATTTTGGTACCTTTTCAATTGCTGAGTGCTGGAAAGTTAATTTAATAGAAAATAAAAAATAATCTTCTAGGAGAAAATCTTCTAGGAGAAAAACGATATTTTCAAACTTTGTCGTAAAAAGCCCTTTAAATCATCAGCAAGCAAGAATATACTCAGAATAATTTTGATAGTACGTTTTCACCAACCTTTGGGTACTTTTTCAATTATAAAATGCTGAAAAGTTAATTTAAAGAAAAGTTGGAAATTATCTCCTATGAGGTAACTCAGGAGAAAAAGTTAATTGCATATGGGCCTTTTTCTGTTAAGTTTTCTTCTAGGTGATAATTTTTCACTTTCTTTTTAAAAAAACAAAAAAAACTTTTTAGCATTTTGCAATTGAAAAAGTACCAAAAATAGGAAAAAATAGGAACTATCAAGATTATTTTGTGTAATTTCTTGCTTGCTGGGGGGTATAAAAAGGCATTATAATGATAATGTGTGAAAATATCAACTTAGAGAAAAAGTGAATTGCATATGGGCCTTGGTGGCTTAAAGGCATTTTATTAAGGGCTAAAATATCACCTAGGGGAAAGCGTAGGATAAAGAGTGACTTTATAAGGGCCCATAACCCATATGCAGTAAACTTTTTCCCCTAAGTTTTCTTCTAGGAGAAAAAGTACTATCAAAATTATTTTGAGTATTTTCTTGCTTGCTGGGGGTTTAAACGCATTTTATTGACAAGTTTGAAACTATCACCTTGAAGGAATTGTTAATTGCATATGGGCCCATGTGTTAAAATGGAAACTTAAGGACACATTCACATTGGCAGTTACATTGCGATGGGACAGTGGCGCCATGCATTTTCCACGCGTTGCATCAGGTACGGTGAAGCATACAGTCAATGAAAAGTATGCTTCAATTTTGCAGTGCACATTTAGTGGTAACACGCTGTATACAGTGCATTACCATATCGCAACCTGTTGTGCCACAACTCACCTGCCACACTGTGAATTTGGCATAGATGGTGCATTGCAGAGTGGTAAGCCGCATTACAAAGCGCAACACGCCACTGTGAACGTGGCCTTAATGTGTTTTTTTATGAATACACATCTGAATTAAAAGGACATAACAATAGCCATAGCAGTCACAGTAGCTGCTGTTGGGCCCAGGAACAGTTCACAGTTGGGTGGGTGCAGAATGTGCCTAGCTTTCCTGCTTTGGGCGTAGACTACATATTTCATGCACTACATACCCAGTTGTAGGTGACCGTACATAACCATATCCATACTTACTGTATATCAATAGGTAGAGACAAACCTTGCTGTGAGCCCCATGATCTGCAGCCGTGTCTCTGCATCTACAGCAAATTAGAAAATGTGTTGTGGGCTTGCCAGAGCGAGTAGGAGTCATGCTAAGCTGTCTGTTTCTAGCAGATTTTTTTCTTGCACTGACTTTGAAGTCATGCATGCACAACTGGTAAATGTATGCAAATGTCCACAAGACAGAAACCGATTTTTATTAACCAACATTCTCTTTGTAGATGGGTCTTCAGAAGATGTTATTAGAGTTCCCGGTATCACAGAAGCACCCTTTACAAGCTAGACGTGAGCAGTAATTGGCTGCAGAGCAGAAGAATGGAGCTTGTTCCAAGGGGAAGAACACGGCCGATATATCAGCCGGGGGATCGCTGTAGAGTGTGAGCAGTCCCCTGCCTGGACTTTATTAGGGCTTTGTTATAAATACACGGCCCTGAAGCCGAGATGCTTCTCTCGCACTGATAAGTCTCAGGAAATGAATCTCTACCTCTGTGCAGTCCCTTATCATTCCAAGCCCTGGAATTAAAACTCACCTAATAAAAAAAGTGATATTAAGTAAGCAAACATAAGAAAAAAAAACAGATAGCATCAAGAATTTAATCTGTTAAAGGCAGAGGGAGCAAGAGGTCTTATTACCTTGTATTTTATCCCCATTTTAATAAAGGATTTTATATAAAAGCTGCGTTATTCTGCGATGAGCAGCCGCAGAGACTGCCTAGAACGAGGCACGAAAGTTTGCCTTATTTTTCAGTTCGACACTATTTATATCTAAAATAATCACTGTGTAGTCATTCCACGAATAATATAGGTTACCTCCTGGCACAGATCCACAAATATAACCGCTTAGCGATCAGAGTGCACCAACATTACCTTTAAAGAGGTAATGAAAAAAATGTAATGAATAAAATTGATTATTTTTACAATATTCATTTTACATCAGTCAGTATTTGCCCATTGTAAAACCTTTCCTCACCCTGATTTACATTCTGAAATTTATCGTAGGCGGCGACATCTTAAGTACTCTGAAATGCAGCTCGGCTTAATATTTGGCCTGAATTCACTAAGCCTATCTCCTGTATTTAATAATGATTCTGTGCTGTTTTTAGCGTTATCACCATGGTGGTTTAGCATTTGGTATTCACTAAGCATTTTACCCCATGCAAACCTTAAAATAAGGATTCTGTCCTTAAGTTAAGGAGTGATTTCTAAAGTTAAATTTACAATTCTTAAAATAACAACAGAATTCTAAAGTTAAAGACAGAATGTTAATACACAGAGAGGAATGCAAGTGATAACAACTGTAAAGTGTGTGAGGAATTATCACCTGGCCTGTGCTGTCATTTATAGGAGTGTTACTACAGACTGCAATGTAAAGTGAAGAAGCCTGAGCTTTTTGCTTAATTTTACTAGTTTATGCAGAAGGGGAGTCTGTATAGAGAGAAATATACAAAGCAGGTACCCACGGCAACTTGACACAGACTGTACTTTGGCACCTCTGCACCCACTGCAACTTAGGACAAACTGGACTGTAGCATCTTAGCACCTGCTGCAACTTTGCACCTACTGATGCTTAGCACTTAGCAAGTGTATATTGGCAACCACTTCCTCTTTGCCTTAAATACAGCCTGGAAGCTTATCAAGAGGGACAAAGGTCCTAGTCATAAGCCTTGTACACACGCTGAACTGCAGGGAATGATGGGACGTCAGACCCTCCCGCTGGGCGGGCGTTCCAGCGACAGTAGAGTGTGTGTACAGTCTGTCAGGCAGACTGATAAGGCTGTTTTCTGAATGATCTGCCCAGCTGTTTTCAACAGCATCCTGAACAGCAGTTTAACTGCCAAAATTGTAAGATAGCAGCCAGCCTCCCTACTCACTTGCACACTATTTTGTCAGTTAGACTTTGCCACTGCTGTTTAGCAAATGCTGTTCAAAACAAAGAAAACCCTGAGAATCCCCCATGAGGAGATGGACTGGCCAAAAACCTGTCAGTTCTGTCAGATTTGAACGGCCTACTTTTTTCACGATAGTGGTCCTTTACAAATGATTAAAGAGACCCAGAGACGAAGATGATACTAAATTTATACATACCTGGGGCTTCCTCCAGCCCCATCAGCTTGGATCGTTCCTACGCCGCCGTCCTCCGCTGCCTGAATCCGCTGGTACCGGGTCCCGTAACTTTGGTCAGTTGATGCAAGTGCAGTGTACTCCCTCCATACTGTGCAGGCGCATGCATACAAAGCCGGACGGAGCCCCTGCGCATGCGTACAACTGGTCGCGTCCGCCGGAAGTGACAGGACCCGGTACCGGTGATAGAGGCAGCAGGGGATGGCGGCGTGGGCGCGATCCAGGCTTATAGGGCTGGAGGAAGCCCCAGGTATGTATAAAATCTTTTTTCATTTTTCAGCTACCCTTCGTCTCTGGTTTCCTTTAAGGGGTCTGGAAAGACCTTGTTATTCATTCACCTGGGCAAGGGTGGTTATCTGCTCCTTTATCAGAACTGGCAAGTGTCATGTAAACCAGGAGTACAAAAGAGTTTGGTGCCCATCACCACTGGGCACAAATGCTGGTGTTGTTTTATTCTGAAAAGCATTCCCTATTGCCAAACAAACATTAGTTATCTGATACAAGCTCTGGCCTCTTTTCTAGGCATGAATCAGTTTGCATGCCAGGGTTCTAAGCTGGTATGTATCCAAGGGTGGCAATACACTCTTTTTATTTTCCCTGTTTTCATGAAGAAATAAAAATACCATCTGAATGCCCAATCTGTTTCTCTGATTTTCATGAAAGCAAAGCTTCAGTACCATGGAGAGCACTGGCTTCCTGTGAGATCTTAGCTAATTATGGTAGTGCTAACTACAGTTGGCCAACGAGATTCTCTACCTGTACATCAATTTCATTCAAATTGTACGCAGCTTGCAAATGAGACAATCAAAATCGACAGGAAGTGCATTTGTGCGGCCATTATACAAAATACAAGAAAGTTTTAAATGTTTAATCATAGCTAACCACAGGCTGCCATCTTTTAAACGAAAGTGGTGCATTCTCACTGAGCTCCAGGGCAACTGAAAGGCAGTGAGCTCTAATGGTGCATATACACATCAAATTATAACTGGCCAATGAATGGCCAATTTTTAAGGCAGATAAACTATAAATTCGGCCTTGAGCAGTGAGCGTTGTACTCAGTGTTGCCAACTCATCCCTTTAATTACTGACTCATCTAAGTTATACAGGTTCTGGGGCTATTAGCACATAAACAGTGCCTTAACTGCATCTACCTAGCCACAAAACCTGCATAATTCATATGTGTCAGTAATTAAAGGGATGAGTTGGCAACACTGGTTGTACTTGGTGAATGTCCAAGTACTTCTAACTAGTACTCATAGTACTCATAGTAACTCATATCATGTACACAATGCCCACACTGGTCATATCAAGCATGTAACATAAATATCCAGTTTGAGCAATTCATTTTTTTATCTTCTATATTGCAATTGACTCTAAGGATGCATACACACATGCAATTTTGACTGGCCAATGCCCGGCCAATGTTACCACCTCCATGTAGTATGAGGGCCAGCAGATTTTCATTACTATGAGCAGTTTTGTGTAGGTAAGCTCTTATATACTACATGGAGGTGGTAGAAGGGGCCAATGATTGCCCAATCAAAATCTGATGTATGTACGCACCTTAACCTATCTGATCTGCGAATGGAGAAGTTTATGAAACATTCAGCCATTTCTGATATTGCAGTTCTAGGTCAATTGAACAATTTTCTTGTAGGATGTATTAAAATTTGTATTTATGACAAAGCTCTGATAATTACACATTATTATGTAAAATCGAGAGTCGTAGAGTTGTTAAAGGACCACTGTAGTGAAAAAATGTAAACTTTAAAATACATTTGTACAGATACATATATGAATTGCATTTCTCCCAGAGCAAAATGAGCTAAAAATTATCTTTCTGCTATGTTTCTGTCACTTACAGTAGATACTAAAAGTCTGACAGAATTGACAGGTTTGGGACTAGTCCATTTCCTTTTGGGGGATTCTCAGTATTTCCTTTATTCTTTACAAAAGCACTCCCTGAAAAGGATCTATAGAAATATGTGAGTCCCACTTTTGGCAGTTGGACAGAGAAACTGCCGCTCTCTAAGTGCTTTTGAAAACAAAGAAAACCCTAATAATCCCCCAAGAGGAGATGGACTTCACCAAAACCTGTCAGCTCTGTCAGAATTTTACTATCTACTGTAAGTGACAGAAACACAGAAGAAAAAGTAATTTTCTCTGGGGTAAAGGTACATTTGAACCGTATGCATACATACAAATTTTTACATTTTACTATTTTTTTGAGATAGGGGTCCTTTAATGATTAGATTACAGTCCATCCTTGTGCTTCTGGAGCAACTCATTGACATCTAACTGCTGTTCCTATACTTGGGGGCTTCGTTCCTAACTCTGTGCAGAAAACTGTCTGCATCATCCAGTAGGCCTTGCTGAGAAAGCACAGCGCTACATGCGGTGTCAGGACTGTAAAACAATTAACTATGATTACAGCAATAACATCAAGTTTCTTAGCAATGTGTGCTAGGAGCGTCATAGGTTGGGTTTTTGCTTGAAGCAAACATTACATCTTGGCTTTGCGGTTTTAAGAAACTTTCAAACTCTGGCAAAGGACCAAATCATTCATCACCTTTGTTATGACAAAGCCGTATCCTTCACAGCTCAGAGGCCTTAAATATTGCCCTTTTCTCTTCTCGCTAAACCTTCTCCATTTAAAAGTGGATGATAAACGGTACCGCAAATGTCACACTGCAACGTCTCCTCATACTGCCGGAAAATATTAGCATGAAGAGAAACTCAGTCCCTTAGGCCCAAATGGTTCGTAAGTCACTTCCCAGATTGTCTCACTCAATTAGAAAAATACTGTTTAAAGACTTGTAGGAGAAAACTAGACTGTGCAAAGCAATACTTCAAACTTTACAGGCCGGACAAAATTCCCATTAAAATGCAGAGTAATATTGGTGTAGAGGTAAACAGTGCGGAGCTGAGAACCAAAACTGTTCACATTGTCCCTCAATTATGATATGTGGGGGAAAAATGCTGCTGTCCCTTTAAAGATGAATTGCAGGCAATTCACCTGGGTTTTTACAGGGCCAAATAAAGTTCACTTTAATTTAAAATCCCCATTTGTCAAAAAAAAAGTTAGGGCACTACAAAAAGTTAATAAAAACATAATGTGACATTTCTGCCTGTTGGTGGCAGCATTGAATTGGTCTGTCATGGACTTCCATTATTCCGCCAGCAGATGGCTCTAAGGAATTTGAGCGTCCTGAACTTCCACTGTTCCACCAGCAGGTGGCTCTATGCTTTCTGGAGACAGCTCTGTCTCTGCAAATGTTGCTCTGAGATCACTCTGTGGTTTAATCATGCAGCAAGTGTGGCCTCCCTATATAAGAGCCCTGCAAGAACTAACTTGTGCCAGAACATTGTGCTGGGAGGCCTCAGTATCTGGACAATCCTGATTCTATTGCATTCCTGATATCCTGTGTCTGCCACTCTATTGCCAAACCTGTATTCTGTCCTGACCCTGCTTTAGGCCTGTTCTCTTGTACTGGGATTGCTTCTATATTTCCTATATATTATAGATTCTGATGTCGCTTACTGCCAAACCTGTATTCACTCCTGTTCTGGCTTAATGCCTGCTCCCGTGTACTGCAATTTGATGTATATTACTTGTGTGTATATTCTGTGTATTGATTTAGTTAGATAGTTTAGGGTTTGGGTGGCTTACATTGATGGACAGGGTCAGGAGCCAATGAAAACAGCTCCTGACTGGCTCACACAGCTCTGCCGTCATAGAGACGGTAGAGAGAGGGACCTGCAGTAATAGGAGAGTGGCGTGACCGGTGGGAGAAGCGGGTATGTGCGGCGATTCAACGGGAGGCGTCATTGTTCTTTGGTACCAGCTGTCTCTGGTCCTTAAGGGGCCAGAGACTGCTGGCACAGAAATGGTTAAAATGCAGAAGAAAAAAAATTATAAATAAAAGTATTACTCAAAGAAAGCCCAGTTTGTTCAACAACAAAAAAAAATATAGAGATCATTTAGGTGTGACAAGTAGCTAAAAAGATATTGTTGAATGAATAAGGGAAGCATAAAATGTGAAAATTGCTCTGGTTTTAAGGGGAAATAACCTGTGGTACGGAAGTGGTTTACACTTTAGCTCCCTCAATGATCATTAGGGGAGATACTGTCATGAGCAGTACACAGGGACAGAGGCAAAGAACACTTGGACAAATGTGGAGCAGATGCCCAGAGAAACCAATCAACAGTGGCATCGCTAGCCCTATTTTAGGGGGGCCCGTGCCCACAACAGGTCCTTGGGGTGCCCCTAATCTATTTACAGGGGTGCCTGCTGGCCGCCCGCTGTCCCGACCCCCGCCCCTCCCCCCCCCACCCCCGGCCGTCCCCGCTGCCAGACAGCCCAGCTTCAGACCTCCGACCAGCCGGCGACCACTAATGCGGGCGCTAGGACCCAGCGGACACCGCACTGATATGCGGAAGTGACATCACTTCTGCATATACAGCGTGGTGGGTCCGTGCGCCAGCTCTTACTGGTCACTGGCTGATACTGAGGTGTGATGCTGCTGGCTGTCAAGGTGAGGGGGCGCCTGTCACTCACTACCTAACTGGGGGTCCCTGTCACTACCTAACCTGGGGGGGGGGCTGTCACTCACTACCTAACCTGGAGGTCCCTGTCACTCACTACCGCATATACCCCCCATCTAGTGCCCACAGGTGCCCCCGATCTCCAAGGACCCTAGTTACGCCCCTGCCAATCCAAATCCTTATTTACTGTAACTAGGCACAAGGCCTGGGCCTTGTCACATATCAGGATACCACTGTATTGAGAGTGTATTTCCTAGAAATTGTTCCAGTTTATAAGCACTATTAACATACATTTATAAAAGTCACAACATTTTCAGCAGCACTAGAAAGCTAAGCTGCTGATAATGGAAGTGCCCTAAGCTTCAGATCTGACAACTCAAAGGTGATAATCCATACTGCTCTGCAAAGCGCTATATAAATGTAGGATGATAATAAACTCTCCGAGCCGGCTGCTATAAAAAGAGATTTCTTCACTTTCCTGTTTTCTCTTCAAATAGCAAATCAGATTCATTAATATTTCTATTTTTTTTTAATTGGTTGATTTGGCTGATTTGGAGGAATTGTTAAAATCTTCACAGTACAGAAAAAAACACAAAGAAAATATGAATTTTGTTTTCTACCAGACATGCTGTATTAGAGAAAGTCAAGGAATTGCAAAATGTATGCAGCTTGAAAATAGACCAATCAAATTCCACCTAAAGGTGGTACGATGAAATAGATCGATTTTTCAGTTTTTACAGGGAAAACAATCAATTGTATAAGACATTTTAAAAAAATTTGAAAAACAAATAGATTTTTTTATTTTTATTCTATATAAATCTGATTGGATATGTTGATAAAATCAGTCTCTGGTAAAAAAAAAATAAATACATTTTGAATTGTGTATTGCCACCTTTAGTGGGATTTTATTGGTCCATTCTCATGCTGAACAAATTTGTATACAGGATTTACATAATCTTGCATCAACTATGAATTATTTGCATACCATAGAATTTAGGTTCTCAACACATGGTATGCGTACCCCAAGTGTACTTGGCCTGGGTTCAGGGGCTATTTGAACTTGTCATAGACAGTCCATTACAGTCAGATTGGGGGATAAAATAATAAACCATATATAAATAAGTCTGATTAGGTATTGTAGTGTAGCCATTTAAAAGCATAAAGTAATGTTTGCAAAGCATTTAAAAACAAATATTGAAGATGCCACATAATAGGTGAAAGGTGTACCTGAGATGATGTTATTCACAATAGGGTTGTGTTTGTGCAAATCCGGCCCAGAGAAGAGAGACACAGCAGACTGTGCATTGCAAGCACTGGCACTATGCTTACCTTCCTCCAAGACAGCTTCTCCTGCCTGCTGACCCACAGCATCATCTGATCCCCAAGTTGCCAGGTATGTGCTGCAGTGGCGCTGCATCACTCACCTGCTCTCAGTGGATTAGCGATGGGATCACCAGCCACGCATAAAGTCCTGCTTCCTTCCTGATTTCAGTGGCGACTCGTGTCCTGGCCAGGGGCGCCTCTAGCCATTTTGTCACTCCAGGCGAGAAAACCTGTGGCGCCCCCCCTCCCCCCTGAAAATAATCGTAATACAGCAATGTTACACCAGAAAATAATCGTAATATGGCAATGTTTCACACAAATAGTCTCCAGTGCAGGGCTTCGGACGCCATTTTCCCATAGCCCTGCTCTGCCTGCTGAAACCCACAGACTCCACAGGCTGCAGAAGTGAGCTTACGGGCTGCGTCCAGTAAACTGGTGTGGCGTATATAAGACGCCGCAAGCCATTTCACCACCTGGGGGCACACCATCAGGCGTAGGTCCATGCCCCCGCCCCCTCCGCACAGCACTCGTGACCGCCTCGTCACGGCAGAGAAGGATGGAAGGAGGCAGAAGGGGACAGAGAGAGCCACAGGGAGACAGAAGAAGGCACAGAAGGAGGCACAGGGGGACAGAGGAAGGTGCAGGGGGCAGAGGTGGCACATGGGAACTGACGAGGCATATGGAGACAGAAGGAGGCACAAAGGGAGACAGAAGGAGGCACGGGAGGACAGAAGGAGGCAGAGTGGGACTGAAGGAGGAACAGGGGGCAGAGGTAGTACAAGGGGACAAATAAAGGCAAAGGGGACATAAGGAGGCACAGAAGAAGGCAGAGGTGGCACAGGAGGACTGAAGGAGGCACATGGAGACAGAAGGAGGCACAAAGGGAGACATAAGGACAAACAGGGGGTCAGACATGGCACAAGGAGACAGAAGGAGGCACAAAAGGGACATAAGGAGGCACAAACGGGGAAGCAAGGATGCACAAGGCACAGCGGTGGCAGCTGCCTGCAACTTACGCTAAGTAGATTCAGCAGAAGCAAGTAATAGAACACCCACGGGGGTGGGGCTTAGTCTGGGGCTGGGCTTAATTTGGGGGCAGGGCTTAATCCAGCAGTATGGCGCTCCCCAGGACCAATGGCACTCCAGGCAATGGCCTGTACTGCCTATGCCTAGAGGCGCCCCTGGTCCTGGCAGCACGTAACAGGTCACATTAAACACTGTTGTTGCCATTGATACCGGAAACTGGAGAGGCAGGTGGAGATCCCATCGCTGCAATGCTGAGAACAGGTGAGTGAACCGGCGCCATGCATCTAGGGAGAAGGGGATGGAGAGTGCGTGGAGGGGAACATTTGGGGATGGGAGCCGCCTCTTTCAGCCTTCTAATTGTTGCTGCCCTGAAGCAACTGATGCAAGTTGCTTCATGGAAGAACTTCCCCTGATCAGGAGATAGTCGGTGATTATCTTCTTTGCAAACCGCAGTATAATACAAGGACTCTTGCTTCTTAAATACACCTTTGAATGATAGAGGTGTAAACAAAGGCTCTGATTCACTAGTAGTTTGGCCAATTAGAGATTTTGTTAAAGGGAACCAGAGATGAACGATTCACACAAAATAAACATATCAGTTGATAGCTTGTAAAGAATAAATGCTCTACCCGATAATTTTGCCACTCGTGTGCCTTTTTGAGTGCTCTTTATCCATTATTGCTCCAGGATATATCCAATATGGCCGCCGGCTCATATCCCTTCTGCTTCCAGGTTATGAGGTGTTCTGGATGTGCTGTCTAGCCTCTATGAGACTATAGACAAGCAGGGCTGCTGCTGCAACATTTCATCTGTGTGCTTTCAACTTCATATTCTGGTATGCTGTGTGGCTGCCTGTAGGAAGTGTCTCTTATAGTAATGAAACTGCATACAGTAGATAATAATGATGACTGGTTGCACAGACAGAGCACACAGATCACACAGCCACACTTGTCTGTTTCAGAGATTTTTCCTGCAGCAGCAGCCCCTCCCATGTCATCAGAGCTCTCGGTATGTAAAGCAGGAAATCTGATCGAGGAGGGGGAAGGCTTGGGCTTGAAAAGACTCCACAAAAGAGTGACTCAGCTATAATGATTCCAGGTCAAACCTCGACTGACTCAGTCAGGGATTCTTACCACAGCTGATTATAGACAGATTAAGCAGAGAAGATTTAAACTAAAAGCAGGGTAGGTGTTTACTGTCGTGTTCCCACTGATAAATGTAATAAAATACATGAGGGTGCTTCGTCTCTGGTTCTCTTTAACAATGAGGCCTGGGACCCGTTGGCAGCACTTTTTCAGCTTCTGCTGATTGCTGGTGATCGGCAAAGTACTGCAACAGTGGAACCCTATGGGGGTGGTTCCACTTGCAGCATTGGGATGCATACAGCATTTTGGGTGCAATCCCAGAGCAATCGCATCAATGGCTGCAGAGCCAAATCTCAATAGCTCCAGGAGTCATGGTCAAAATTGCAATTCCAGCGGTCCCAGGCCTTAACCTTGCCAATTTAAGGTTTGGGTACCTCAAAAGGCCCGCCTCCAGCATAGAAAACTGCATTTATTAGCCAGTCAGAACTCTCCAGGGGTCAGTCAGGAAGGGGGAGTGCCTGCTGTGATCGATACTAGCCAGCATAGCATCATTATGAAGGGCTTCTTGAGACCTCACTAATAATTGTAATGGATAGCGGAGATGCCGCCGTGGAGACAAGCGGCATGGCGGCTATCTCCGCGTATCAGCCGGTGGCTTCGGCCGCGCAGTTACATGCTGGTGCTCTGCCTGGTCCTTCTATTGCACATAGATTGAGGGCTACACACAGGCGACAGGACCTTTATGCGAATAGAAGGGGAGTCAGCTGATCTGCCAGGTCAGCTGACTTTAAACGCTATCTCGGATTGGCTGAGTGACTGGGGCAGCGCTGCGGAGCTGCTATGTATATATAGTGGTAGTCTGCCAGTTGCCCCGTGTCTGCTGTTGCGAATGCTAACGTGTGAGCGCTCAGACCTAGTCAGATCCCAAAGTGTGCTAGAACCAGCCGGAGCTGGGGATCCACACTTAGCCAGATTCTGTTGATAGCTTAAAGTACTAGTTTATTGTATTATCTGTTATGACCTTCTGCTTCCGTTGACTATTCTCCTGCTTACTGACTCTGTACCTCTGCTCATCTGATTCATGTTGCCGACCCTGCCTGAACCTAACACTGAATCAGTCTTCTGTCTTTGTACCTTATCTGCCCGTACGTTGCCTACTCTCGTTGTCTGACCTTCTTGCCTCACCAGTGGGCCTAGCCACTGGCGAGGGATCTGTGGCTTTGCACCTGCTCCTCAGGTGAAGCTCAACTGCAGCACTGTCTGTAAAACACCTGCTCCTCAGGTGTCCCTTGGCTGCAGTGTAGTCTTAATCACCTGCTCCTCAGGTGAATACCCTTTGCAGCACCGTCTGTAATACCTGCTCCTCAGGTGCCCACTGGCTGCAGTATAGTCTTTATCACCTGCCCCTCAGGTGAATATCCTTTGCAGCACTGTCTGTGACACCTGCTCCTCAGGTGTCCACTGGCTGCAGTATAGTCTTAATCACCGACTCCTCAGGTGATCATTCTCTGTTTAGCTGACACCAATCGTTACAATAATATACTGTAGATTTAAAGTCTCAAGAAAAACAAGGGCAGTGTACTCCATCACTGCTATTGGTATGAATAGATTGATAGATGAGAGATGGATAATACGTTGAACTAAATATAACTGACATTTATAATCTATACAGTACTTCAGAAGCAGGACACAAGGCAAGTGGAACAATGTAAATATAAAGTGTTATAGGACAGCCCCTGTGAGACTTGTTTTTAATAATAAAGCATTTCTTAAACATATAAACTGTACAAAGTTCTTAGAAAATATACACATACTAATCAACGCACTGATACAAAACAAACATTTAGATGTCTACAGTTTACAGGCAATGTAATTATTTATCCCTGTCCCAGAGTATGGCCTTTATATACTGGACTCCCAGAGGCCTCCATGGTTATGACGTCAGCACAGGAGGCCCGCTTTCAACTTCAGATTAGACTGAAGATTACTAGTGCTAAGTTATGACACTTTATTTCCTCGTGTAGACCTGTTCATTGTCAAGAATTTATTTTACTAATAAAAATATGCTAAAAAAAAGAAAATAAATAAGAGTGCACAACACAGAGTAATAGTGTGCTTCCTATATGATACTTCTTATTTTTAGTATTAGCAGACACTATAGGGCCCAGGTATTTTGAAGAACAGCAATGGGACATACGTTACAGATATGTACTCGCATTCACGGACTTCTAGCATGCATTGCGTGATTTTGCCAGGAAAAATCAAAATGCGGGACAGCTGCAGTTTCTCCTGGGGCAGTTGGGGGATCCCATACTAATAACTTTAGCAGATTACAGAGGAGCAGCGCCAAGAAGGTAAGTAATGAGGCTCACCCTAACGCTCAACCCCATCAAATGGCACATCTTATATTTTTATATATTTTTAGTTCCAGGTGCTCAGTTGCCCTTCAAAGGGTACACTGCCTAATTATGTTTGGGGCTTTTTAGGAGGGGACGATTCGGCCTGCTTACTGGTATGTTTGGTGGGGTGGGGAACTTTGCCTATTAAATGGGGAAAACCCTGCTTATTGATGCAAAATGCTGCTTAAAGAGACACTGAAGCGGAAAAAAAATATGATATAATGAATTGGTTGTGTAGTATGGATAATTACTAGAATATTAGTAGCAAAGAAAATATTCTCATATTTTTATTTTCAGTTATATGTTGTTTTTTTTTTATAACATTGCATCATTATCTAATATTTGCAGTTTACACACTACTCAGAATTCTAAATGATTTTACAGAGCAGGCTAGTGAACTTTTGAACTGTCCTCGGCTGAGAAAAAAAATATACAGTGACAGACACTTGAGATAATAAGCTTCAGAAGACAGAGCTCTCTGCGACTTTGAAAGTCCTGGAGCTCAGAGAAGCTCTTTTGCATAGATAACAACTGGAGTTTCTTAACTCTTCCTGTACTGTAAAAAATATTAGACTTATATCTCTGCTGATAATGTTTTATTTCTAAGCTGTACTACACATACAAATCATATCATAATTTTTTTCCGCTTTGCTTCAGTGTCCCTTTAAACATGTTTGGGGAATATGAATGGCGAATAAGCTACTTAATTATGTTTCCTTTTTGTTTTGGGGCAAATAGCTGTTTTCAGCAGATTGGGATTTGGGGTGTGGGTGCAGAGGGGAGAGGGAGGACCCATTAGGTGCCCAGAAAATTCCTGACAGTGCACATGACACATCCCACAATCCCCTTATATGTGGAGCACAAGGGTGTCTGGGGTCTTCCACTATTACACAACGCTCTTGCCTATCATTGTCATGGAAAAAACACAGGAAAGAGTTCCAACAAATCAGGAGAGACCTCAAGAAGGCTTCCAAAACACACTAAAATCATAAAGCCAAACTACACACAAATAAAAAAAGACACAACCTAATCCAATTGTGTATTTATTAATCAACAAAGCAAACCTGAAGGGAAAATAAACTTATGATATAATGAATTGTATGTGTAGTACTGCTAAGAAATAGAACATTAGTAACAAGGAAAATAGTCTTATATTGTTTCCAGTACAGGAAAAGTTAAGAAACTTTAGTTATCTATGCAAAGGAGCTCTTAGCTGTTCGACTCAATGTTTTCAAAAGCATTTAAACAGCCAAGAGACAGCGAGAGACAGCTTGCGATTAGGTTTTACTGCAGGAAAGTTCAAAGGGTCATTATTTCTGCTTTGTTTTATAGTTTAAAAGACAGAGTGTGGTTTGTAAACTGCAACTATGACAGAATGATGCAATGTTATTAATAAAAACCTATATAACTGAAAATAAAAATATGAGACTCTTTTCTTTGCTGGGAATGTTCTATTAATTATCTGTACTACACATAAATGTCATGTACACAAAGGTTTTAGATTCAAAAAGCTCATTTGATACAAATAGTTATGGGCAATCTGTATGTTAAATGATAAATAATAAATACCACTATTTGTATAGCGCTTTTCTCCTGTTGGACTCGAAGCACTTGCGAAGCAGCCACTAGAGCGCAAACAGGCAGTAGCAGTGTTAGGGAGTCTTGCCCAATAACTCCTTACTGAATAGGTGCTGGCTTACTGAATGGGAAGATCCGAGGTCTCCCATGTCAGAGGCAGATCCCTTAACCATTACACTATCCAACCACATGCTTATGTTAAGCTTTTCTTTGGAACATTGTCTTAAATTGGACGTACCGTTGGTATAAGTACCGATTTCATGTCTGGATTACATATTTAGTTGGGTGTAAAGAAGACATCCATCCATTAAGTTCAACCTGATTTTTGTATCAACTCATGCAATAAGGGATGTTGAATCACTCCCGATATAATACAGGGAGTGCAGAATTATTAGGCAAATGAGTATTTTGACCACATCATCCTCTTTATGCATGTTGTCTTACTCCAAGCTGTATAGGCTTGAAAGCCTACTACCAATTAAGCATATTAGGTGATATGCATCTCTGTAATTAGAAGGGGTGTGGTCTAATGACATCAACACCCTATATCAGGTGTGCATAATTATTAGGCAACTTCCTTTCCTTTGGCAAAATGGGTCAAAAGAAGGACTTGACAGGCTCAGAAAAGTCAAAAATAGTAAGATATCGTGCAGAGGGATGCAGCATTCTTAAAATTGCAAAGCTTCTGAAGCGTGATCATCGAACAATCAAGCGTTTCATTCAAAATAGTCAACAGGGTCGCAAGAAGCGTGTGGAAAAACCAAGGCGCAAAATAACTGCCCATGAATTGAGAAAAGTCAAGCGTGCAGCTGCCAAGATGCCACTTGCCACCAGTTTGGCCATATTTCAGAGCTGCAACATCACTGGAGTGCCCAAAAGCACAAGGTGTGCAATACTCAGAGACATGGCCAAGGTAAGAAAGGCTGAAAGACGACCACCACTGAACAAGACACACAAGCTGAAACGTCAAGACTGGGCCAAGAAATATCTCAAGACTGATTTTTCTAAGATTTTATGGACTGATGAAATTAGAGTGAGCCTTTATGGGCCAGATGGATGGGCCTGTGGCTGAATTGGTAAAGGGCAGAGAGCTCCAGTCCGACTAAGACGCCAGCAAGGTGGAGGTGGAGTACTGGTTTGGGCTGGTATCATCAAAGATGAGCTTGTGGGGCCTTTTCGGGTTGAGGATGGAGTCAAGCTCAACTCCCAGTCCTACTGCCAGTTTCTGGAAGACACCTTCTTCAAGCAGTGGTACAGGAAGAAGTCTGCATCCTTCAAGAAAAACATGATTTTCATGCAGGACAATGCTCTATCACACGTGTCCAAGTACTCCACAGCGTAGCTGGCAAGAAAGGGTATAAAAGAAGAAAAACTAATGACATGGCCTCCTTTTTCACCTGATCTCAACCCCATTGAGAACCTGTGGTCCATCATAAAATGTGAGATTTACAAGGAGGGAAAACAGTACACCTCTCTGTACAGTGTCTGGGAGGCTGTGGTTGCTGCTGCACGCAATGTTGATGGTAAACAGATCAAAACACTGACAGAATCCATGGATGGCAGGCTTTTGAGTGTCCTTGCAAAGAAAGGTGGCTATATTGGTCACTGATTTGTTTTTGTTTTGTTTTTGAATGTCAGAAATGTATATTTGTGAATGTTGAGATGTTATATTGGTTTCACTGGTAAAAATAAATAATTGAAATGGGTATATATATGTTTTTTGTTAAGTTGCCTAATAATTATGCACAGTAATAGTCACCTGCACACACAGATATCTCCCTAAAATAGCTAAAACTAAAAACAAACTAAAAACTACTTTCAAAAATATTCAGCTTTGATATTAATGAGCTTTTTGGGTTCATTGAGAACAAGGTTGTTGTTCAATACTAAAATTATTCCTCAAAAATATAACTTGCCTAATAATTCTGCACTCCCTGTAGATTGATAATGTAGTAAATGAAAGCTTGCACTTCTCATAAAATAAGTACAGCATGGCTTGTATATAGTAAGTTCTACACTAGCTGCTCCGCCATTCAGAGTGGCAAAGGCAGTACTTATAACTAACTAGAACTTCCTGTTCTCTGGTGTTTCCTACTCAGATTTAGTACTGATTTTGTCTGTTTAGCTCCTCCACAAGTCCATCTATACAGGGCCAGTGCTACCATAGAGACAAAGGGGGCAATTGCCCCAGGGCCCCAGAGCCTGTAGGGGCCCCCAATGTATCCCCCTCCAACTTCATTGTTGTTCCCAGTGGGTCCCTGCAGAGTAGTATCTCACCTGGCCTGGCTCAGGGTCCTGGAGGGAAATTTGGCTGCAACAAAGGGCCTCTACTGCGGCTTTTTGGTTGGGGGGTGTCTATTGAGGGGCCCCTGGGTTAATTGTTACTAGAACCGGCCCTGCATCTATAAATTATGCAACTGGTCACGTGACAGTCATACGACCAGTATAAGGACTCAGGGATGTACCCACAGCAGACCAGAACAGAAGACAACAGTAATTGAAAGGAAGAAGAACAGACAAGCAGCAGGAAGAGAAAGTATGCTTAGTTCTGTGCATTCCCTGAGCCACTCTGCATGACTGAGGAGAAGAGGGAGGTGTCTTTGGAGAAAGAGAGGTCAGAGGAGCTATCAAGGCATGGGGGGAGAGTGAGCAAGGGCCCTACAAGTGACCATGTTTGACAGGCTCCACCTCAACCCTGGACCACATACAAGACAAAGACGAAAAGGGAGGCGCACTGACTTGCTAGAAGCTCAATTAAGTTGATCCTTTTATATTGCCTGATGAAGTGGGTGAATGCCCACAAAATGCATTGCTGATGCATTGGAGTACACAATTAAAACTTTTTTTGTGTTTAACATCGACTATTGAGTTGTTCTTGGGGAGGTAAGTCCACTACTACCTCTTCTTTCAAATGGCCTTTAGCATAATTTATTCTTTTTTAGTGCCTCTGTTGTAGTTTATCTTACCATCTAGGACACACAGTCATTATGGCTTGCTATGGTGAGTCCTCCATTTCCGCTTGGAAATTTACAGTAATCTCATACTAGGAGAGGGAGGGCCTAAGCATCACACAGTTACATCAGGAAGAGGGGCGTGTCCATGACCAGACTGGGTTTGGCTGAAGTGCAATGGAAAAAGGTGAGGTTAGGGAGCTGGATGGGCTATCTGGCTGGACTGTCTAATGCTGCTGCTTACTGAATGACAAATCTTTCAGTTTACGTATTGGTATTTAATCTGTGTTTTTGTCAGTCTGCCAATGGCTGGCCGACTATTATTAAGAAGGATAAATGCAACGCCCACCTCCCCTACCTTGGAGAATTATGTTTATGATTAAAATACACTGCATCTCCATAAATTATAGCATCTCTGCTCCAGTACACATTAAGATTAAGGCAAGCAACATTTCATTAAAATCATCTTTACTTTTTTAATGTATTTAAATGAAAATCGTTTATGGTGTAGGACTGATTTCCCAGAGAATCCTCAGGAATCGGCTGTTACAGAGTGTATAGGTATTTTCGAAAAATAATGTTTTGTACTGGCAGTTTAATATCTTTTAGAAGATTATTCCTGGAATCACGACTGGTCCTCCCTAATTGTCCCCATACAGAAATACAAAGGCATGAGCAGATTATCGCTGGGATCAGGTAGCACAATAATAAGAGCACCTTATCACAGAGGAATCAGCGTGACTGCTGTGACCTGGTATTGGCGGTGTATTATCAGCAAAATAAAATAACTCACAGAAGTCATTTCCCAAATTTCACTGTTATTAAAAAGATGTTCAGGCTTGGAAGGTATCATTACAGAGATGGGATCTATCTGTCAATCTCACGGGGGAGGGGGGGGGGGGGGGAGAATCTTAACCGCTTCAGTGCAGAATGGATGGAGAAGGGCATTTATAGAAATGTAGGAAGACACCTGGCACTGCTATTGAGGCAAAGGGGGCTATTGCCTCGGACCGATGCCAACCCCCCCTGCACTGCTGCTGGACCCCCATGTGGTCTCTCCCCAAATTGTCCCCAAGTCCCCTGCATGTAAAAACTCACCTGTTCCAGCGTGCTGCTCACTCCATGCACCACCTTGATTCCTCTGCCTGGCTCTTTTCCATGACCCAGTGCAGATTCTTTATGCATAAAATGCGCCGTATGGAGAAGAGGCTGGCAGCAGCAGAGGCGTATCTAGAGGGGTACAGGCATGGCTTGTGCGCCACAGCACCATGGGCGCCATGACTGCCCTCCTCCCTCGTGCGCCATCACCTTACTGAGGGATGCCTCTCAGGTGTTTGTACCTGCTATCACTGGTAGTCATCTCTCACTGCCAATACTGGGGGGGGGGGAGATTGTACTGGGGTGGACACCTCTCATTACCTATACTGGGTGGGCTGCTTATACTGGAAGTCATCTTTATTATACTGGGTGGACACCTGTCACTAACTATACTGGGGGGCTACTTATACTAAGGTACACCTCTCACTACCCATACTGAGGGGATACCATTCATTACCTATACGGAGGGGGGTTGCTCAGGGGCGTAGCAATAGGGGGTGCAGCGGTAGCGACCGCATCAGGGCCCTTGGGCCAGAGGGGCCCCGAAGGGCCCTCCCTCAACTACAGTATTAGCTCTCTATTGGTCCTGTGCTCATAATAATCACTTCTATATATACATTGAGTAGTGATAAACATTAACAAGCTCTTCACCATCCCCTTCTTGCACCTCTGACACTGTAGTTGCCATTGGCAGGTTTTGGTGCGCCGTATCAATTGTTATGTATAGAGTGCTTGGGGGGCCCCATTGTAAAACTTGCATCAGGGCCCACAGCTCCTTAGCTACGCCACTGGGGTTGCTTATACTGGGGGGCACACCTCTCACTACTTATGGTGTAATTTCAGTATCTGCCATAGGCGCTATATTGCCCAGATACGCCCCTGGGCAGCAGTGCTGAAGGTAGAGCATGGAAAGAGCAGTGCACCGGGACAGGCGAGGTTCTACAATGCAGCTACACATCATGCAGGGGAGCAGTCGGGGAAAGAGACTACCGGGGGAGGGGTGTGTGCGGGGATCTGCCAACTAAGGGGCCCCAGAGGCTGCCTTTGCTGGGGGGGGGGGGAAGAGAGAGAAGGGGGCCCTCAAGTTACCTTTTCCTTGGGGACCCCATGCCACTTAAACCGGCCCTGGAAGACACACAGACCATAGGTGATGCCTTCTTTCGTGGAGAGTCTCGTAAGAACTAAAGACAACAGCCTGAGATGCCTGGAACAGTATTTTAATTCAGATTTCAGTTTGGTGCTGGTAGGGAGACTTGGGATGGCAAATTTGAGTTTTGGAGTTTCTTGGTAAGTTCCATCAGAGATAGGCAGGTGAAAGCCCAGTTATAGAAGTGCTCTGCAGGGATAGAGCCCTGTTTCCACACAGCTCCTCTGGGAATACCTGCAAGAAGTGTGTACACCATTATATACCACACAGTACTTCTTATACTAGATATATTCTGACAAAATGCATTACACAAAAACTGCTTATTTTGACAATGTTTATTTAACCACTAACCCTACAATGTTAGATAGGGAAGTGTTAGTAAAGTTGGACGATGCCAAGGCAAGGGCTTCTATAAGGGACAAATTGGGCATCTCTTCCCCTTGACCTGCTAGCATGTTACTTCAGTACATACATGCCTGCGGGAAATGGTGAAGGGGTGCCAGCGGGGAGATACAGGATGCTGCTGGAGCGCGCTGAGGAAGGAAATAGGAAGCAGGCAATACACAGTAATACACTCTAATGTGCCTGCTCTACATTGCTGAGGCAAAGGCCACCTAATACAATTATCTGGGGTATGGTCACCTAGGTTAAATATGCTTTCTATACCGAGGGGGCTGTCTAATACTTGGTCACATTTGGCTACCTGTACAGGGAGGGGGGCACATCTGCTACTATACTAGGGGCCTGCCTATTACTGAGAGTAAAAACAAAAACACAAATGCGCCAGACACCCGGGTGCACTGGCTGAGCTCCCCCAGTAGTAGGAATAAAACAAAACAAAATACCTGGTTCGCCTCCTCTTCTTGATAAGATAAAACAATACACAGAGGTGGCACACTCATTACGTGATCAGTGCACAAAGCACTAAATTGTTAAAACACTAAGAAGATTTATATACTGCACATTATTATTGTAAGGTGGTACACTCATATACCACAATAGTCTCTATAATACTATTTCAGTCACAGAGTCCATATAATGTATACACAGTCCAAGATAGTGTCACAAAAACCAGCTTCTCATTCCATCCAGATAGGTACAAAAGATTATTGTTCCCATGTGCCAAGCGTACAGCCAATAGAACAGCCTCCACCTCACCCTTTGGTGCCTGACTCACCGTCTAGGAAGACCCTCAAGTGGGTCTATCACAGCATTGGGACCGTTCCCGGGTCGTCCCCCACCACTCTGGCAAACAGCTGGATGAAACTCCACCACTCTATGATGCCATCCTTATGCTCGGCTTGCTGTGTCTAAAAACTCAATAAAAATCCTCTCATAGCGTAAAAAACGTCTCAGTTTATTATATATAAAAGAATATTGCACTCACACTTTCCCAGAAGATATAATCACATAGAGTTTTATGTTCAATACGGGCTCTCTGATACTAATATTTAGAGGCATACCTGGCTACCTAACACCTGTCACTACCGAGAACACGGTGTTCCTGGTATTGGCGTTGCGATCTTTAGTGGCAGTTCTGCTAAAAGGAAGTGTGTAAGAGGGGAGGGTTGAAATGCCAATGGCACCAACATTTGGTTTTGTTCAGGGCATTGTGAAAATTGAGGCCGGCCCTGGCTCCAATGATGTTCTGATACATTTCCCTAATTTACAGTTACATTTTACCAATTCACAGTTCTCCAGTGATCACCAATACTGGTGAAATGAATCAGATCCATTGCATTTGCAGTAATAGGTTAGTGTATGTTGCAACCTTAGTGTAGATCATATTTACCTTTGATATATTTTGCCACGATTTCTGGATTGATTGTAACTGACTGAGCTGTTGGATCAAAAGATAAAATCTTCCGGATCATATCAGTGTTCACTTTCTGAAAAGAATAAATGAAACTTAGAGAATTTAATGATTGCTGTGGAACTGTACAGTCAGAGTCAGAGAGTAGAGAAAACTCTGTAACATACGGCTTGCTTGTTCCAGATTCTAGAGAAGATTAGGAAATTAAAAGTTTTGTCTGATTAGTAATTAAGGGGAAAGGGGGAGAGGGGGTTGGACCATAAGAAAATTAGGCAGAAAGGTATTTAAAGTGTACTTGAGATGAAAGACATCTCAGGTTCTTTACTTACCTAGGGCTTCCTTAACCACTTGAGGACCGCAGTGTTAAACCCCCTAAAGACCAGGCCATTCTTTAACAAATAGGCCACTGCAGCTTTAAGGTCTCGCTGCAGGGCCGTCCAACTCAGCACACAAGTGTTTCCCCCCCCCCCTTTTCTTCCCACCAACAGAGCTTTCTGTTGGTGGGGTCTGATCCCCTAACGCCGCCCCGCCGCCTGTGTTTATTTATTTATTTTTACAAATATTTATGTTATTGTTTTTTGAATAAATGTTACTATTTATTTATTTATTCTTTTACTCCCCCCTCCCTCCCTCCGCCCCCCCAACAGCCAATCAGCAGCATGATCAGCTTTCATAGGCTTCAGTCTATGACAGCAGATCACTTCCGCAGCTACAGAGGGGACAGCCGTAGATCGCAGCACTGTACAGGTTAATTAGATGGCAATCGCCGCTTGGGGACTGATGACCGTCATTCATGCAGAGATGCGCATGAGCACACGCGATCTCCTGCGAAACCAGCCCCAGGGACCTTGCGCCAATTGGCGTTAGGCGGTCCTGGGGCTGCCGCAGCCACGCCCATCGGTGTGACGCGGTCGGCAAGCAGTTACAAAGAATGTGCAAGGTAATGGGAGTGTGATAAATCACGAACACTCCCGGTGATGGGAGCGCGACTTGACCAGGCTATCGGGTCATACTGTAGGGGACAGGAGCCATCCAGGGAGATGGCGAGGGTCTGAGCGGCCTTTAGGGGGCTTAAGGAAGCCCGCGATGCTGTCTATACTCGAGTATAAAAGGTAGCCATACACTGGTCGATTTGCCATCAGATTCGACCAACAGATAGATCCCTCTCTGATCGAATCTGATCAGAGAGGGATCGTATGGCTACCTTTACTGCAAACAGATTGTGAACCGATTTCAGCTTGAAACCGTTCACAATCTGTTGTGGTGGTGCTGCTGCCGCCGCTCCCTCCCTCCCCCCCCCCCCCCCCGCCGCATACATTACCTGCTCCGCCGGCACGACTGCCCCTGGTCACCGCTGCTCCGTCTCCGCTCTGGTCTCCAGGTCCGGCATGCTTTACTTCTTCCTGCCCAGCAGGAAGTTTAAACAGTAGAGCGCCCTCTACTGTTTAAACTTCCTGCCGGGTTAGAAGAAGTGAAGCATGCCGGACCCGGAGACCAGACCAGCGCGGAGATGGAGCAGCAGTGACCGGGGGAGCAGTCGTGCCGGTGGAGCAGGTAATGTATGCGGGCTCTATTGCGTCGGTCGTCGGGTACTCGAACGCCGCTAGCGACGCGCTCCCTACCCGCGGGCGATCGACGGTAATTTTCCGCACTGAGCGATCGACGGGATCGGACAAAATGGATCGAAATTCGGCGTGTTGCGGGAACGATGTGACAGCAGATTCGATCCCAGTGATCGAATCTGCTGTCGATCTGGTGGGAATCGGCCTAGTGTATGGCCAGCTTAAGTCTAGAAATGTAGGTCTGACTCAATAAATCAAAGTATAGGGGTCGCCTTATACATGAGTCATGGGCAACACTGAGCACACTAAGTATTGTGTGTACAATGACATTACCATTTGCAACAATTGACACTTTCTTGATAAAGGAAATGCCAAGAAAACACAGGTCTGAAAGTCTTGGCCACAACAATTAACAAGGAAAGGGGCGGGGGAGAATACTGGGCTGCAGGAAGGGGAGTGAATAATTAATTAATAATTGCTGCACTTGGGGGTCTGGAGGAGTTATTGGCTGCACTTAAGGGACAGGAGGGGTTAATGGCTGCAATACTGTATGTGGTGCAGTTATTAACCCCTCCTGAGCCCCAAGTGCAGCTGTTAAATCTTCCTAATCCCCAAGTGCAGCCATTAACTTTGCTGGGTAGACTTATACTCAATCAATTGACTTATACTCAGTCAATTAAAAATTCCAGCTTAAGAGGGTTAAATATTGGGGTCGACTTAAGGTTCTGCCGACAGTAGGACGTGTGCACAGTCTATCGGCAGACTGATTTGACTGTTTTTTACAGATCCGCTCAGCGCTCAGTCTTATCAGTCTGCCGACAGACTGTACACATGTCCTACTGTCGGCAGGACGTCCGCCCAGCGGGAGGGTCTGATGGACCCGTTGTTTGTTACAATAGTGCGTGTGTACGCACCTTCATACACAGACTCGACTTGTATTCGAGTATATACAGTAAGTATGGAACCTGAGATGGTTCCATCTCAGGTACACTTTTAAAGTAAAGTTGTTTTATACATACATTATTTTAAAAACTTAAATAGCACTGGCACTTTTCTACAAATATTACAGGGGACAGTGAACCAGTCATTCCCAGTACTTCACACGTGCTGGGAATCTTGAGGAGCCCATACATGGTACAACCCAATTAAATTGCCTTTTATCTAAATGTTAATCAAAGCACTTGCCTGCACTTTTCCTGGATTGGACTTGTATTAATCTAAAGACAGGTAGAACCTGTTTCTCAAGAACAACAATACAATTAAAGGACACCAGAAGCGAGGTGTAGGCTGCCATATTTATTTCCGTTTAAACAATATCAGTTGCCTGGCATCCCGCAGATCTTTCATGCATCAGTAGTGTCTGAATCACCCACCTGAAACAAGCATGCGCCAAATCCAGTCAGACTTCAGTCAGAAACATCTGATCTGCATGCTCGTTTAGGGTCTATGGCTAAAAGTATTAGAGGCAGAGGATCCACAGGACAGCTAAACAACTTGCATTGTATAAAAGGAAATAAATATGGCAACCTCCATATCCATTCACTTTAGGTGTGCTTTAAGTCGTACCCCAACCCCCTCCCCCCATTTCCCCCTATTCCATATGCAGCCAACCCACTTTCATGTCCTGACACCCAGAGCAGGATCATCTACAACTCTAGGCAAGTGCCTGGGGCCTTGTGGGTGTCAAGTCCCCCCCCCCCCCCCTTCTCTGGCCTCTATTTATTTCAGCTTATCTGATCAGAGAGGGATCGTATGGCTGCCTTTACTGCAAACAGATTGTGAATCAATTTCAGCATGAAATCGATTCACCATCTGTGAAGCTGCAGTTGCGGCCTCCCCCCAAGCCCCCCCCCCCCCCCCTTCCCCGCCAGCTACACATTACCTGCTCCGCCGGTGCGAGTCCCCCGGTCTCCGCTGTCTTCTTCTCCGCGCTCGGCTCCGAGTCCGGCTGGCTTCACTGAACTTCTGTCCGGGGAACAGTAGAGGGCGCTGTACTGTTTAAACTTCCTGCCGGGACAGGAAGTTCAGTGAAGCCAGCTGGACTCGGAGCCCAGCGCAGAGAAGAAGACAGCAGAGAGAGCGGGGACACGTGCCGGCGGAACAGGTAATGTATTGCAGCAGCTAGCGTCTGTCATCGGGCATTTGAACGCCGCTATCGACGCACTCCCGACCCGCCGGCGATCGAGCAAAATCTTCCGCACGGACGGAAATCGACGGGAACAATTGATTTCAGACGGAAATCGATCGTTCTGTCAGCGTTTGCGCAACGATTTCACAGCAGATTCGATCACAGTGATCGAACGCTGTATATCGGCGGGAAAATCATTAGGTGTGTGGGCCCCTTTAGAGACACAGGATCAGCAGCAGCCAGGGAATTTGCATAATTTAAAGCAACAGGGATAGCCATACTATCCCATGAAAAAAAATCATATATATAAGTAAATATTTGTTCTACATTCATAATATATGTATTGTACTGTCCACGTTTTGATTTCAGTGAATTCTATATAGTAAATAAAGAGAAAATAGTCATTTTCCATCTTTACTGCCTCTGACTGAAGCCAATCCTGCTGTCATTTCCTCCCCTAAAACTCTTTTTTTCTCCTAGAAACTATCTAGCTTTCTTTGTGAACACGTGAGCACAGCATAGATCGTATTTCACCAGCTTCTGCAGAGGGGTGAGATGTATTTCCTTTTTCAGTCTCATGTCACACTGAACTGTCCTAAGCCAATCAGTAAGGTGCAGGGATGTGGGAGGGGAGATAACAAGCTTCCCTCTTCTCAACAATGAACCAGAATAGAGCCAGGCTGACTGAGGTAAGATTTACTACAGCAGAAACAGTTATGATTATATTGGGATGCTTGCAATGCAGGGTCAGGTTTGTAGACTGCATAATAAACACAGAGCAGTGGGTAAATTAAATTTGATTTTATGGCTGACAATCCCACTTTGAAAGAAAATAATATCCGTCTAACTTCAGGTGTCCCTTAAGTGTTCACAAAGCTCAGTGTGTTGCATCTGTGATTGGACCACGTGACGACAATGTGATGCGGCTGAGATCCTGCTTAAAGCTGGCCACTAACGGTCCAATTTCTAGCGAAAAATCGTTCGAGCGATCAGAAATTCTGATCGGATTGGTTGTAAATAATCTCCATTGGTGGACACAATCGATTATGAACGAGTGAAAAAAAATGTCGCCCGAATGAATTTTCGTCGAACGAAAATTTGGATTTTCTTGGTGGTCGTGATAGATAGGAAGCAATGATTGGTTAGTTGATGGTGTAGTGGACGATTTTTCGTCCGATCAAAATTTCTAATCGCTCGAACGATTTTTCACTAGAAATTGGACCGTTAGTGGCCAGCTTAAGGTATCCCATCTTGGGCTGCTTTGCTACTTAGCAATACAAGAACATTTCTATGCATAGATTATATAGCTTGTGAGGTAACAATATCATAAACCCACCAGTTTACATTGATTCCAGCTGTGAATCTCTTCAGACTCGGCCCACTCTGGGCAGAAAAGCAGCAGCATGGCTTTCAGAATGCTGTGCACCATAACTGGGGGCTCCTTGTAGCTCTTCAGTTCAGCAAATGACTGGTGATCCAGTTTACTGACACACTGCCTCAGATCCTGCAGCATAAAACGGTGGAATAGGACTCCCGCTTTCCTCTGTCCGGAGACTTGTTCTACCTCTGCAAATACACAACAGGCTAGCACAGCCATCACAAATAGTAGAGATACTCAAGTATGCTACACAGGGGCCAGTTAGCAATGTTAGCAATTAGTTCACTGTAACTACCTCCTTAGTGTGGTAAGTGGGGCTGGGCCTACAGAAAAGTTTGGGAGGCAGGCAGAGATTTAAGTCATTGTGGGATTGGCATGACTTTGCTCCTCTGGTCCAAGGGCCCCGGTGAGGTCGCAACTTCTGCATCCCCTATTGTTACGCCACTGCCATATACTGTAAAGGCCAGTTGGGTACAATCCAGCCACCCTCAGGCATCAAAAAATGTGAAGGTGTACCTCAAGCTAATCCAAGCTTTCACATTCCTGTAGGAGTGGTATATAAGGGTTCCGGAATGCTGATATCAACTTTACCACTGTGGGCGTACACAGGAAGTTTGTAATCAGTCCCCTTCTTCCAGCTTGTGTCTACAGACACTTGTGGTTAATGTGTGTGTCTACCTAACACAGTAACACCATCAGTTTCAGGGTTAGTAAAGACCAGATAAAGACAACTTAGGGATTGCCTCTTGTGTTTGATAACTAGCTGAAATGCTAATAATGAATATAATGAAACACAAATTTTGCTACCATCACTAGTAAGTGAGTTTGGTCAGAGGGGGGCCGCCCATTGTAGTACAGTGGGCGGCATTGCAGGAAGTGACGCAGCGAGCGGTGGAATGCAAGGAAGTGAGTAATTGCTTCCCCGCTCGCTGCTGGCTCTAAATTTAGCAAAAATAGATAGAGGGGGAGCGCGGATGGGGGAGCCCCAGGTGAGGGGGGGTGTCTGACCACTCTCCCCACTGCTGTGCCTGCTTCTCCCCCTTCCTGGCTGCTACCCCCTCCAGACTACCTATCAGGGGGAGAGGCATCCTCACAAGTTTGCCTCAGACGGCAAAAAGTCCAGAATTGGCCCTGCATGGAGCCCCTATTGATATGAAGCCCAAAAACCTATCAAGGACAGCTGCAGTGTCAGAGAGGTCAATTTAGAGTAAGGACACAGATTGTTAGTATTACCACTATGCAGTGCTCATATAAAGGTGTTCATTTTGCAGCATAGTAACAATGAAAAGCTAATAAGATGGATGAAGGAGGTCCCCTAGTAGGCCCCTCAAGTCCATAGGGCCCCGGTGCGGTCCTAAAGTCTGCATCCCCTATTGCTACGCCAGTGCTGCTCACAGAATAATGTGAACTTGTACTATTGGGACTACTTACTGCTTATTACCTGCATTATGTCTGTCACCCCTATTATCATTGCCTGTAGCCTTTTTTATTGTGCAACGCTGCATAATATATTGGTGCTATATAAATCCCATGAATAGTAATAATCCTTACAGGGGTCATACATTTTTTTATAGTTGATTAGGCATTTAGTTCAGTAACCACATTCAATAAAAAATAAAAATTAATATAAAAATCAGAGCTTCCGTAAATCAATTCTGATCAAATGATCAACTGAAATCTGACTAGGAAAGACAGTACATTATTTCGATTGCATGTGGGGAAGAAGAGTGGTGTGTCATAGCTTTGTGCTGCAACCAGCTACTAATATCTGGGGACAGTGTAAGTAACAGAACCAGGGCTGTTTCTTGGGCAGTGAGGGCAGGGCGACCGCCCGGGGTGCAGACTGGCAAGTAGAAGAAGGGGGGCGCAGGCAGAAGGACATAACCAATAGGGAGCTGGTGATGCGCAGTGCAGCCAAATGGAAGAAGAAAAAAGATTACCAGCGAGATCACCTTCCTTGACTCCTCCTGGGCTGCCTGCATCAGACGTCAAGTCATCATCACGTCACCATCGCGTGATGACACCTGATGTCCTGTAGCGGTACTGCAGGCTGTCAGTACGCAGTGCCCATGGAGGAGTTGGCTTTCCGGGCTTTCTTTGCCTGTGTGTTTTCCTGGTCTCTGCTTTCTCCTGGATGAGAGGCTGGTCACTAGAAAGAAGGCAGATCTACCAGTACTTGTGACCTGTAGCTGTGTGAATGTCCCTAAAGAGTAAGGGTCCGCGAGTCCACGGGGATGGGGGGAAGAGGGGTCAATTTTTACACCCTCGCCCTGGGTGCAATTTAGCCTAGAAACTGCCCTGTACAGAACACAGTCTTTTAAAACTGATCTCAGGGTGTACCATAATAATAGCTGGCATATTCCTTAGGCCTCTTTTCCACAGGCAGTTAATAAGCAGTGAAATTCCTCTCACAAACTGCTAGCTGCTTCCTGGTAACTGCTCACTGCTGCTTGGTAAATGCTGGCTGAGGACACAGTCCATGGGAAAGAGGCCTTACTTTGGTTGTGTGCAGGATAGCAGAATTACTTAGTAAAGAAATGCCTTCTCTCTAAGGACAATGCTGCCATCTTGTGGGTTAAATTGATTATGTAAGTTTGTAGGTAAAAGCTAGGCAACTCACTGGTGAATTACTAAAATCTATAAAACGACCCTCTCCCTAAGGGCCCATTCACACTAGAAGCTCTTTTCTGAGAGTTTTGTGCTTGATCAGTGGTTTTTAAAATCGCTCCCATTCACTTTCATTAAAATCACGTAAAAATCGACGCGCTTTCCACGTACGCAATTGCGAAATTGCAGCTTTTTTTCTTCGATTTTACCGGGGCCTACTCATGTCAAGGACCCAGTTGCCACCTTTTCTGACTCCTTTCCCACCTCAACTTACCAAAAAGACCAATAGTGGTTGCCAAAGCTACTACCTTGCCCTGGGCCCCATTGAATCTTAATTTTTCTCTTGGGCCTGACAGAAAAGAAACATCCTGAATTATTTTAGCCACCAAGACAAAGACAAGACAAATAACATTTATATCACGCTTTTCTCCTGGCGGACTCAAAGCGCCAGAGCTGCAGCCACTGGAACGCGCTCTATAGGCAGTAGCAGTGTTAGGGAGACTTGCCTAAGGTCTCCTACTGAATAGGTGCTGGCTTACTGAACAGGCAGAGCCGAGATTCGAACCCTGGTCTCCTGCGTCAGAGGCAGAGCCCTTAACCACTACACCAGTCAAAAATACTTTTTTTGCCCCAACAGTGATACCACATATGTGTCTCTCTACTGAAGAGATCACACACAATTCTATATGCTAAGTAGTACCAAGCCTACCTAAAAGAGCCTTCTTTGGGGTATCCTTAAATAGCTGTTCATCCAGAATTTCATAGACAGCTTCCTGCAGCATCTGTAACATCTTCTGCAAGTCCTGATACTCATGAGGGGGGAGCTCCTTGCAATGTCCAGTGTTGAGGTCCAGCACTCCTATGGCTCTTCCTGCATGGTCGCGAATAGGTACAGCAATGTGGTGCTCTCCATAGGCTTCAGTGGTGATGACTTCTGAGCTATCTGCACACTTGAACAGGTAATCCCTGCTCAGAACACAAGTATATACAAAGCGGGTCACACCCATAAAATATACCTTACTGCAGTCAATATATTTGTAGACAGCTGCCCAAAAAGAGCCACGTTTAGCTGGAGCATCTGCATGCACTTAGGGGCGTAGCAATAGGGGTTGCAGAGGTTGCAACCGCATCGGGGCCCTTGGGCCAGAGGGGCCCGAAGGGCCCTCCCTCAACTACAGTATTAGCTCTCTATTGGTCCTGTGCTCATAATAATCACTTCTATAGATACTATGAATATTGGTAAACATTAACAAACTGTTCCCCATCCTCTTCTTGCACCTCTGACACTGTAGTTGCCTTTGCCAGGTTTTGGTGCGCCGTATCAATTGTTATGTATAGAGTGCCATTGTAAAACTTGCATCGGGGCCCACAGCTCCTTAGCTACGCCACTGCATGCACTCCACTTCGCTCCATCAACCCTATCGGCATGGGCAGAGAGAGGTTACGGTTGGCACTACAGTGGCATGACATATATGCCTCAACGTTGGAAACATGCAGTGGATGTAGATGGACTGCAAGCACACCTCTTCATACGAACCTCTTCAGCGTGCTCAAGCTATAGAGTTTGATTGCAAGCGAATAAAGATGGCGGAAAAGCTGGCACTGCTGCGAATGTTCAATTTATTGCTGAGATATCAAATAGTGCAAAAAGTACAACATCAAAGAAAGCTGTAATTGGAGCCTCCGTAGAAGCGCTGTCCAGCGCAAAACGGCCGTCAGGCATCCTGTGCCCAGCACCCACCACCACCCACGCCTCTTATCACATGGTATGTGCATCACCAATTACAGCTTTCTTTGATGTTGTACTTTTTGCACTATTTGATATCTCAGCAATAAATTGAACATTCGCAGCAGTGCCAGCTTTTCCTCCATCTTTATTCGCTTGCAACCCTATCGGCACAGTTAAGAGTGAAGCTACATCGCACAGCTGTGTCTGCAGCTATTACAGCACACTGAGGAGGCAGATGTGTGTGCTGCTGCGGGCAGCCAACTAAGTGGACACAGGAGCTGTGACAGGCCGGGACATTTTATTACCTTTTGTACTTGTACTTTTTGTGGACCCTGGGGCGAGGCACCCTCATTCTGGGACTGTCCCAGGTAAACTGGGACCTCTGGTCACCGTAATTTAAGTATTTCTTGGATAACCAACCAGAAATTGACAAAGTGAGAGTCTGTAACACGGCCTTTCTCAATCTTTTTATCCTGGAGGAACCCTGCAATTAACTTTTGGATCTCAAGGAACCCCTGCAAACAATGTTTTAATCTTGAGGAATAGAGATGGCTCGAACCTCCGATTTTCGGTTCCCGAACCGGGTTCGCTAACTTCCGCGAAAGGTTTGATTCGCGCAAACTTTCGCAAAGCACAATAGACTTCAATGGGGAGGCGAACTTTGAAAACTAGAAACACTTATGCTGGCCACAAAAGTGATGGAAAAGATGTTTCAAGGGGTATAACACCTGGAGGGGGGCATGGATGAGTGGGATAGATGCCAAAAGTCCCGGGGAAAAATCTGGATTTGATGCAAAGCAGCTAAGGGCAGAAATCCCATTGAATGCTAAATTGCAGGTCTAAAGTGCTTTAAAACATCTTGCATGTGTATACATCAAACAGGGAGTGTAAATAGAGTTCTGCTTCACACTGACACACCTAACTCACTGTGTAATACATCTGTTTGCGTAATGACGGCTGTGCTGGACTGGTGTGCACCATGGCGAGAGTGCAGGCCATGGCGGTTTTCAAGCCCATATAGTCGGGCTGAGGTAGCTGATACACAGAACAACAGTGACTGAGTGTCCAGACGATCAAATTTGGTCTGTCCACAATGAAGCAAAGACCTAATTATCTTCTTGTATGTAGGTAGGCATAGGTAGGTGCCCCAGTATAGGTAGATAGGCATAGGTAGGTGCCCCAGTATAGGTAGGTTGGCATAGATAGGTGTCCCAGTATAGGTAGATAGGCATAGGTAGGTGCCCCAGTAGTTAGCTAGGCATAGGTAGGAGTCCCAGTATAGGTAGGTAGGCATAGGTAGGTGTCCCAGTATAGGTAGATAGGCATAGGTAGGAGTCCCAGTATAGGTAGGTAGGCATAGGTAGGTGCCCCAGTAGTTAGCTAGGCATAGGTAGGTGCCCCAGTATAGGTAGGTAGGCATAGGTAGGTGCCCCAGTATAGGTAGATAGGCATAGGTAGGTGCCCCAGTAGTTAGCTAGGCATAGGTAGGAGTCCCAGTATAGGTAGGTAGGTATAGGTAGGAGTCCAAGTATAGGTAGGTAGGCATAGGTAGGAGTTCCAGTATAGGTAGATAGGCATAGGTAGGTGCCCCAGTAGTTAGCTAGGCATAGGTTGGAGTCCCAGAATAGGTAGGTAGGCATAGGTAGGAGTCCCTGTATAGGTAGATAGGCATAGGTAGGTGCCCCAGTAGTTAGCTAGGTATAGGTAGGAGTCCCAGTATAGGTAGGTAGGCATAGGTAGGTGTCCCTGTATAGGTAGATAGGCATAGGTAGGTGCCCCAGTAGTTAGCTAGGCATAGGTAGGAGTCCCAGTATAGGTAGGTAGGCATAGGTAGGTGTCCCAGTATAGGTAGGTAGGCATAGGTAGGTGCCCCAGTAGTTAGCTAGGTATAGGTAGGTGTCCCTGTATAGGTAGATAGGCATATGTAGGAGCAGAGGCGGACATAGCCCATGCTAGGCTTTTCTCCATGTATCTATCTCTGAAACTCAAGAGAAACAGTGATAATAACTTGTGCCCCAGTCATATACAAGTTTAAAATGTGTGCTACATTAATAGAGTGCCTACAGAATGTGACCTAGGTTTATGTACTTGAATCTTATTAACATTGTTTGGATCCAACCATGATCTGTTATGACCACACCCACTCACATGGGGCCCGCTTTATTCATTCTGCACAGGGGCCCATCATTGGCTTTGTCCACCACTGGGTAGGAGTCCCAGTATAGGTAGGTAGGCATAGGTAGGTGTCCCAGTATAGGTAGATAGGCATAGGTAGGTGCCCCAGTAGTAAGCTAGGCATAGCTAGGAGACCCAGTATAGGTAGGTAGGCATAGGTAGGTGCCCTAGTATAGGCAGGTAGGCATAGGTAGGTGCCCTAGTATAGGTAGGTAGGTAGGCATAGGTAGGTGTCCCCGCATAGGTAAGTAGGTGCCCCAGTAGTTAGGTAGGCATAGGTAGGTGTCCCAGTATAGATAGTTAGGCAGGGCCTGGCTGGCACAGTAATAGCAATTACCAAGGTTCAGCTGCAACAGATAGGGCTGCATAATGCAGTGTCAGTGGGCAACAACAACAAAAAACACACCAGGAGAACATTAGCTCTCAAAAGAGCTGTTGAGGGGTGCTATTTTAGCAATAACAATCAGCCAGGAGCAAGCTAACAAGCCTACAAGAGCCTAACTAATCTTTCCCTATGAGAGTCAGCAGCTGTCCCTTCTCTCACTATAGCAGGCACACAAGTGAGTGTAATGCCCCGGGAGCCTGCCTTTTATAAGGGGGGGAGTGGCTCTAGGAAGAGTGTAGCCTAATTGGCTACAATGTGCCTGCTGCCTGTGATGTAGAGGGTCAAAGTTGACCCTAATGGCGCACTATGGGGGCGAACCGAACTTCCGTAAAAGTGGGAAAAAAAGCGAACGCGAACCACCGGAAGTTCGCCTGGAACCGCTCGCCGGTGGAACCGTTCGCCGGCGAACATCTCCAAATCCCTGGGGCTCTTACTACTTCCGGGTCGCACTGACCCGGAGTAGTACGCCTGCGCTGCCCGGCTGAGCGCGTCCTAGATCGCGCTCCTGTTGCCGGGCACTTTCTGCACATGTGCGTGGCGTCATGAATGACGTCACGCTCATGCGCAGAGAGTGCCCGGCAACAGAAGCGCGATCTAGGACGCGCTCAGCCGGGCAGCGCAGGCGTACTACTCCGGGTCAGTGCGACCCGGAAGTAGTAAGAGCTCCAGAGATGTTCGCCGGGCAAACAGTTCGCCACATCTCTATTGAGGAACCCCTTTATTTATTTTTCAGGAGGCATGGTCTGTAAAAGTAGGTGAGGCTGTACATTTCACTAACTCCTATTCCACTGCCACTCATTATACTCCTCATTATTCTGACTCCCAATTTAGTGTTTCTTTTTACAGCAGCACCTATTATAATGTGCTCTATTATACTTCCCCCACAATGGGGAAAATGCCAAGGAACCTCTGCAGAGTCCTCAAGGAACCTTGGTTCAGAAAGCCTGCTGTAACACATTCCATTCACTGCTTCACATCCCACAATCACATTTTTGGGCACTCTAATAACTAAATTAATAGATGGTATATGTGTTTGGAATTGGTCTAAAAAAACTAAGCTCATACATGGTGTAATTGGGGGCGGTGAAAAATGGCGCCAGGCACCGGCGTTAAAAAAAGGCGCCCCATAGAGAACCGCTATCGCTCGCCATTTATCGTTTTTGTGTGTTAAAAATGGCACCGACTTCAAAAACGATATTTATCGTTTATGTTTATATGTTCAGTGTTTTCGTTTAGGTTTTTAATATATTTAACCCTACTATGTTTGTCGTTTTAATGTTTTTTTTTGTGTCTTTTCGTTTTTAAAGAGACTCTGAAGCGAGAATAAATCTTGCTTCAGAGTTTATAGTTAGCAGGGGCATGTGTGCCCCTGCTAAAACGCCGCTATCCCGCGGCTAAACGGGGTTCCTTACCCCCCAAATCTCCTCTATACAGCGCCGGCTGCGCTTCCTGATTGAGGCAGGGCTAACCGCTGCAGCCCTGCCTCACGCGCGTATCTCCGCCTCTCCCCCGCCCCTCTCAGTCTTCCTTCACTGAGAGGGGCGGGGGAGAGGCGGTGATGCGCCGCTGATAGACGGTGCTGAGAGGCAGGGCTGCAGCCGTTAGGCCCTACCTCAATCAGGAAGTGCAGCCGGCGCTGTACAGAGGGGATTTGGGGGGTAAGGGACCCCGTTTAGCCGCGGAATAGCGGCGTTTTAGCAGGGGCACACATGCCCCAGCTAACTATGAGCTCTGAAGCGAGAAACGGAACTCTAAAACGAAAATAATTCGTTTTTAAAAATGAAAAATATCGTTTTAAAAGAAGAAAAACAAAAAAAAACCCCTCTAAAACGAAAATGATGATTAATTTCTTTAAAACGAAAAATATCGTTTTTAAAAGCATTATCGTCTGCGATCTGGTGGCATTATTTCGCCTGCGCCATTTTTCACTGGACGCGTGTAATTTAACTGTGATGATGACCAGCTGAGCTTTAATAAAATGGTCTGCCCCGCAGACAGTTCTAGAGATATTATCGGTAGATTAAGAGGAAAAAAATAAAATTATTCCTGGACAACTACAATTTCTTTATGTTAGGAAAAACGATCATAGTTGTCCATTATTTAGCGTTCCAAACAATGCTAGCTTTACATAGTAGCGGCACTAACCTGAAGAGATTGTCCCGCCTGCGCAGTGTGACCGGAGAGGCGTATACGTCAGACATGCCCGTGTTGTTGTCTGTGTGCATCATGTTTCTGAAGACATAGCCCTGTTTCTACAACACAAGAAGACATGGAACCTCGTCAGATTGTCACAGAAACGCTTTACAGTATGAATAATGCAAAGCAAATTCGGTTGGGTTTTCTGAATGTGGTAAAATACATTTTTATACACTCAGACATGTTTCTCAACGTTGGTTAATTAAATAATAACTTATATACACTGCTTATTAATGGCCTATTCACACCTCCGGGCTATCACGTATGTATAAGGGCCCATTTCCTTGCAAATTTGTGCGGATTTGCTGCACACCAATTCGCATATCAAGGCATTTCAATGGGCATGTTTCTATTATATGCGAAATTCGCATCTAGGAAAATGGATAGCATTGCTATAAGTTTCTGGATGCTGCATGTGATTTTCGTGTCCATTTTTGCATTCATGTTTTTTTTGTTTTTGTTTTTTTGCGTGTTTTCGCATGCATTTTTATTAATGTCAATAGAATTGAAAAACAAAAATATAAAAATATCTAGCGATGACGCATGTGAATTTGCATGTAAAAAACTGGATATGTATGTGTATACTCATGCGATTTTGCGTCAGAAAGATTTGCATGCTTCTAGTGGAAACCCACCCTTAGAACACCTGTTCAGTTTATAATGTACTTATATATGGGCTGATTTTTTAAATATAATCTACATCTATTTAACTAAACAATAGTAAAGAACTGGATCTTGCATACATCAGTTTAAGGGACAATAATTTTGGCACTGTTTAACTAGATGATATTATAATTATTCCTACATCCCTAATATCGTCAGTCCTGCTGTATGGTCTTGCCCCAATTCCTTTATATAACCCCCCCCCCCCCCCCCTTCTCATGTCTAGTACTAACTGGTACCCCTACTCAACTACTGCCCCAAACAGCCATACCTTATACCTAACCTTCCTCTTCTTTCCGAAAAGCCTTATTTATTTGTTCATGTATTGTATTTGTAAAGCACCAAAATATTACGTAGCCTTACTTTAACCTTTCGCCTAAGCTTAATGCCAACTTATGCCATCTACAAAATGTGTAACAGAGCACGTGGCGGCATCTCAGAAATGCAGACCGGCTCATATGGAAATAAGCCTTTTTTTCTTCTGCTGATTTTATCAGTAACCCACTCCTAATCTAACACTGTCCCCTTGCCATTAGCCCACCATAACCCTTACTTAACTAAACTGAGCTAAAACCTCAAAACTTTACACTAATTTTCTGAGCATATAGTGGCAACTTTATTGCATGTTCAGCACCTGTGACAGCTCCCATTCTGCAGTAACTGCACTGGGGTGTATTCAGCAAACAGTGGTAAAGTAGCTGTGCAACTTTACTGGTACTTACAGCAGTTATGTGTTTCGTAAATAGCGCAATTCTTATTACCTAGGTGACATGTGCAGCGCAAGTAGCATTGCGCACAGTTTAATTGCAACGTGCAAATTGCCTAGGTAACAAGAGTTGTGCTATTAACGAAATTAGACTAAATATTGGTAAAATTGCAAAGCGTTGCCTGCATGACACATTTACCTCTATTTGCCATCACATATTAAGTGGTGCGGCATACTGATGACTGATCTGAGCATCCAGAAAGATGTGGTATTCCAAGCTAATTAAACACACAGCCCTGCAGCCCCCTGCAAGGCCTGCTCCCCCTCTCGGTATGCTTCTGACCTCTTGGGTTATAATCCCAGATCCCCAAAAAGACCTTCATGCTGTCCAGTAAGCCCAGTGCTGTGCCAGCAATCTTCAGGACACTCGGGCCGGTTTCACACAAAAAATTGGTGGTAGCGTTGCAGCTGGGGGACCGCACTGAACTGGCAAAAAGAGGCCTTCGGGGATTACTCCATTAGTACGCGGTAATCCCCGGTGGCAGCAGGCCAAGCAAGAAGTGATGCTCACTTCCTGTTGGCGAATTGATGACGTGGGCAAAAGCGTATTGCTAAAATACAGTTCCTCGCATGCGCGACGTGGAAAATTGCGGCAGTCAGTTTACAAACACGCGCATCGCCATAGACTTACATGACTTCCAGTCCTCCGCAGGAGGCACACAGTCACGTAGGTATGCGCTCACATCAGATAGGGTACTTCCGGCGTAGCCCACTGCACTGCAGGCAATGTGAACTACCCTATAGACTCACATTGCCCTAGTGGTAGCCTGCAGTAAAATGCTGCACTGCACCAGTGTGAAAGGAACCTGAGCCCTTGACACAGAGATTTGTATTGGCACAAGATGTCACATTCAGATAGGTAGAATGTTGCGGTACCTTGTCTGCACAGGGTTCCATTAGATACGTGTCGATGACCTGAATGTCAGGGGCTCGGCTATAGATCCAGGCAAACGCACTGCTCACAAGCTGCAGGATATCCCGTTTCTTCTGCACATGGTGGTATGCTGAGCTGAATGCGTTTGTCACCCCCTTAAGAAACATATCTCAAATTATTATACAACAGATAAAAAAAAGGTTTAGCATAATTTAGAAATAATTTTGATCTGTGGTATTTGGAGAAAACTCAATTGCTGCTTCACTGATAAAAACATTAATAATGGGCTGCCTATCACCCTTTTTATCATACGCCCCCTGGAGGCCAGACCGCACAATGCCTTCCAATCGGTTTCAGCACACAGACCATCCAATCTCGTGGATGCAATCGATGAGCTGAAACCGTTGGAATTTTGGCAGCAGACAGGCTAGAAGGGAGCTTGTGAGTTACAGTAACACAGATGACACACTTTTCAGGGTACAAAACTACCATCACTTCTGCAGAAGGGCAGAAGACCTAACCTCTCCGATTCTAAAACCTGCAAATAAAAAAATGGTTAAACACACTCCATTCTAACTGGCTATATGAACCGTAGTTTGTGAACACAGAGCAAACAAGTTTGAAAACAGGGCCTCAACATGATCCAAAAATACAAAAAAATCTTTATTATGGACCTATTCAAGATAAACATACAGTTAAAATCACTTAAAAATTGAGGATCCCCAAGCATCCTCAATTTTTAAGTGTTTTTTACTGTATGTTGATTATCTTGAATAGGTCCATAATAAAGATTTTTTGCATATTCAAATCATGTTGAGGCCCTGTTTTCAAACTTGTTTGCTCTGTATTCACAAAGTCCTGTACTTTAGTTTTTAGGGCCCAAAAGAGTTGGGGTTTTATATGAGGAGCTTTAGGCTCTCATGCTATAGATTCTAACTCTGATCCTCATTTATTGAGGGCTGCCTTTCCTTTTTATTTATATTCTATATGAACCGTAGTAGCGACTCTTCGGAAAGCTAGGATTTGTTCTGTGTGGCTGAATAGTAGGTTTAGCTGAGAAATAAGTGACTTTTAGAAGTCGTTTATTATAAATGCAATATAAATAATTAAGATATACAGAAAAGCATTAAAATCAACAATTAAAGAGACAAGTAACCCCGTGTAAAAATAAAAAGGAAAGAAATAAACGAATACTTAAGGTTCCGATGAATTATGTCAGTTTGGGAAAGCAAGTTAAATTCCTTTGTTTCGATCAAGGTATATCCAAGATGGCCACTGGCTAAGTCCTCACGCCAGTAGCATGCTCGCTTTACATTGTTAAAATAGAGGATTGGGGAGAAGTCCCCGTCGAGTTCTTTTGAATGACCCGCATTTTTGGGCGGAGTATCAGGGTCAGCCCCTGGGCTGGACGGGGTGCGTTTAACCTTCTGGATGGAACACTGGAGTCCACAAGAACAGTCACAGATTAATATTCCTCAGAATATAACAATTCTTATGACATCAAACTTGATTAGGGTCACATGTTCTGGCACGAAGCAGCTGAATACCTCGGGGTCCTGGGGATGTCCGCGCCACCAATTTAATATTAAAATATTCACTAGATCCGGACCAGCAGAATTATATAATTTTCATACCTCTCATATAAACGGTATTCCTTAAACCATCTAAAATCATATACTCCATGTATTCTCAATGTTGGTTTGAATGGCTCAGTCATGTCTACCAGAGACCAAATTCTGAATAGGCCCCCTACTGTGGGCTTCCTGCATTCTAAAGTAGTTTAGGCCAAATTGTACTGAATCCCATTTAACTGTGATCTGCATGTGAAGGGAAACCCTTGTTAATTAAACAAACATTGGGACAGTCAGAGACCAAAAGGGGACTTCATGAAAAGAAAACTTTGCTGCAGCTGAAATGCCAGATTCCCAAAGGAAGACCCCCAAGGCTGCAGTCTGCTAGGGCCTAAACATCCAATTTTGACCTAGCCCATTGACAAACATCGGTGCAGAAAACCGATTGCGATTTCTTTTCTCACAGCTCTTCCATGACACTTCTTATATGTAATAAAAATTATTATTAGACGACTCATCAGGGGTGTTTTTCAGTGTTGGCTACACAACACAGCAAGTGGTAGAAGATAATGAAATTAAATTCTATAATATCAGATGTTTAAAGCGGGATTAACCACTTGACCACTACAGGCAGTGTCACCCTTATGGACCAGAGCAGTGTTCACATTTCAGCACTACTCTCATTAATTCGCCGATAACTTGATCACTACTTATATCTATGGTCTATACATCATATTTTTCATCATAAATTAGGCTTTCTTTGGGTTGTACTTTTTGCTAATTATTTTATTGTATACTAGTGGACCTAAGCCCATTTAAAAACGGACTAGGTCTGTCACTGCACATGCGCCCGCACATTTCCGCCGCTCGCGCCCACCCGCCGCACGCGTGCACTACACGCCCACCCACCCGCGCACGCCCACCTGCCAGCCCGTCCGCCCCTTCGCCTGTCATCGCTCTCGCTCTCCCTCATTGTCTCTGCACCCCTGCACATGCACAGAACGCATGTGGGACACAAACAGGGACACGGGACACAGAGACATTAGGGTTTTATTATAGAGGATGAATTTTCACAGGAATAATAAAAAAAAATTCAGTTTTCAGCCATTAAACTGTAGTTGTCAAATAAAACATGGGTCTGTAGATAAAACTCACATATTTTATTTGTCCATTTGTCCTGGTTATTTAAACATGTAAATTATGTCCCTAGTGGAATGTATGGTGACAATATTTTATTTGGAAATTAAGGTGTATTTTTTCCATTTTGTGTTCATTTATACTATATCACTAATTACAAGCCCTTATTTGCAAAAATAACAGTAATACTGTATACCCCCATGTGATACAAGTCTGAAGAGTCTGTGTGAATGACTGGCTGTTAGGTGAGAAACACATTAGCAAGCTAGTATGTAGGTAGAGAGGATATATATCTTTTTATATCTATCTTTTAGTAGTGATGAGACCATTCTCCATAGAAAACCGTTGACAGAATAAAGGTTATTTTAGGTTATGAAAACATGCTGTTCGCGTCGTGATCATGCAATGATCACGAGGGGAGAATCATACTTCCACGTTGTGGATAGGCTGACGGCCGACTACACCCTATCAAAACAAGTACTGAGCATGCGTGGCACGTGATATGGTTATATAACATTGTGTTGCAATAAGCGCGTAACCCTGAATTAACTGTTTCAGGAATTGCACGACTTAACTAGAACTAGTCCTGTTCATGAAAATATTGACTATAAGTCATCCAACCATAGTGAGGCTCATGCCTGAGCATCCCCAAAATGCAATAGGGAAAATGGGTGGAGCTATGAGTATAAGACAAAGAGATTCCCCTTGCTCTGATGGGACTCTCCACTACTGACGAGTTGTGTGATGTTGTGTATGCGCTGCCTCCTGACGATCGCTGGTCCCCCGATACGGAGTGATGATGCAATATCCGGTAATGTATTGATTCTTTACTCTATTACTTATCCATGATTCACTGCTATACCTGTAAATAATGTAAATAATTGAATAAATATCCTAATACAGTGTGAAGTTGTAAGCTATGTATTTACCCGGCCTATAGGCTGGTGTGAGTCGAGTGTGAGGCCTTAGCAACGCCAAAAACATAGCAATACACCCCATGACATACATATTCAAAAAGTTGAGTCCCTAAGTTAACAACTTATGTATTTTTTTTAAATGCTATCACTTTTTATTCAACAAGTGGGGTTCTTTTTTGGTAACTATGAGGCAGGGGGTAAAGGACTACTAATAACTAATGGGGGATTTTATTTGTTTTATTTAAATGTGTGTCGGTGTAATCCTACATATTGACCGCTAGTTGTCCCTACACTTTATCCCCGTGTACTGTGATTGTGAACAGTACACAGGAAGTATTGTGCTACCCACTATGCAAATTGCGGCTATACATAGCGTGCACAAACCAGGTGCCAAAATCTCCAGATAATACTGCTAATTGTTGCTTTTATCATAGAGGCCTATGGCGGCGCCCTTCTTTCCAAGGTGCCTCCTGTGCCGTTTTTACCGGTTTCGACCGTACACACTCTTTAAAGAGAACCCGAGATGAGAGTGATATGGAGGTTGCCATATTTAATTCCTTTTAAGCAGTACCAGTTGCCTGGCTGTCCTGCCGATCCTCTGCCTCTAATATTTTCAGCCGTACACCCTGAACAAGCATATGCAGATCAGGTGTTTCTGGCAATATTGTCAGAACTGACAAGAGTAGCTGCATGCTTGTTTCTGGTGTTATTCAGACACTACTGCAGCCAAATAGATCAGCAGGGCTGCCAGGCAACTAGTATTGTTTAAAAGTAAATAAATACGGCAGCCTCTATATCCCTTTCACCTCAGGTTCACTTCAAGATTTAATATCTATACTTCTCTTACCAAGCACCTCAAAAATAATTTTTTATATCTTTGTCACCTGGCCCTTAACTGCAGCTTCACGTATAGCAAAAAATCAGCTCTGTGAGAGGGACTCACAAAACCAAACTCATCCAGTACACCAAGTGGGCAAGTGCTGAATATGCTGTCTTCTACAAGGTGAATATTGGAATAATGGTGACATAACCATTTTTCTTTAAATATATGGTATATATATTATTAAATTATTTTTGGACTTTCAAAAATCTTTGTTCATGGGCTATGACATACTCTAGCTTGAGATTGATTGGACTGGATGCCTGGAGTTCAGCTTTCATAGTCATAGTTCATACCCACCTGGTAAAAGCTGATCTCATGTGTTAGGAAGATGTTTCTGTCACGAGGTTCTCTCAGAGTATCAATGCTGAGAGTGCCAAATATCCGCTGCTGTGCATCTATTAGCGGCAGCACAATAAGGGACCCCTTTGTCTCTTCTTCAACGCGCTCCGTGTTCCAGAACTGTATGTTGCCATGATACTGTACTCGTGGCACGTGCTGTGGCATCCCAGTGTCCACTGCTGCAAAACTGAACCAGAGAACATTATAACATTGATGGGATTACAGTTTATATTCAGTATATGCTGTTAATATTTTGTTTATGTTGGTTCCATCCATTAATACGTTTGTTGAAGGCACATTTTCCCATTCTTTCCAGCAGCCTTTAATCTGGATTCTTTGATGCAACAGGTGGTACCAGTCCTGCTGCAAGCTCAATCTCCTGCTGGCCACACCAAGGCCGAAACCTGAACAAACAGTACAGATACGCTGCTCAGCTCTGGAGATACGCTGCTCAGCAGGTACAGATACTCTGCTCAGCTCAGATACGCTGCTCAGCAGTGTTTTGCAGTGTCCATTGCACTCGGGAGTGGACATGTGCCACATGGTGGTGCGGTAGGCAGGGGCGTAGCAATAGGGGTTGCAGAGGTTGCATCGGGGCCATTGGGCCAGAGGGGCCCCTAAGGGCCCTCCCTCAACTGCAGTATTAGCTTTCTATTGGTCTTTGCTCACAATAATGACTTCAATAGATGCTTTAAATAGTGGTAATCATTACCAAACTGTTCCCCATTCCCTTATTGCACCTCTGACACTGTAGTTGCCATTGGCAGGTTTTGGTGCACCATATCAATTGCTATGTATAGAGTGTTTGGGGGGCCCCATTGTAAAACTTGCATCGGGCCCACAGTTCCTTAGCTACGCCACTGGCAGTAGGTGCGGACCACACTAGGTGTCAGCAGCAGAGGTGGTGACACCAAGCTCCAAACTGTAATTATAGACCAGGCTAGTGCTTGATGTACCTCCCCCTCCTGCTCTTCTCCCTCACGCTGCCACCGCAAACATGGGCAGACACCTCCTTCCTCAGCGCGTGACTGGCATAACAATCATTAATCCCACTTCTCACCACCCACAGCAAACTTATCTCATTTAAGCCCTTCCAACCAACAATAACATGTTTGTCCAGTGTGGTACACCTCCCCCCATCCTTAAAACCAAAGTAAGTATGGCCAGAGCCCGACCCACCCACCCACCCATAGAAAAGTGTGGCCAGCATAACACTTAACCACTTGAGGACTGCAGTGGTAAACCCCCTAAAGACCAGGGAAAATTTAACTAAATAGGCCACTGCAGCTTTAAGGCATAGCTGCAGACCCGTACAACTCAGCACACAAGTGATTCCCCCCACCTTTTCTCCCCACCAACAGAGCTCTCTGTTGGTGGGGTCTGATCGCCCACCCCGCCTGTGTTTGTTTGTTTTTTACAGAAATATTTATGTTTTTTTTTAATTAAAATGTGCTGCGGTTGTATGTGCTGTCCCCCTGCTCCCTCCCTCCCTCCAGCCAGCCAATGACGCGATCGGCTGTCATAGGCTTCACGGCTGTCCCCAGTACAGCGCTGCTGCTGATCGCAGCGCTGTACTAGCAGAAAAGACGGCGGTTTCGCCATCTAACAGTCTTCCGAGCGGCAATCACCGCTCAGAGACTGAAGGCGGGGCGGAGCTCCGCCCCCCAAGCAGGAGATGCGCACGCACCCTGCGCGCGATCTCCTGCAAACTGCAGCCCCAGGACTTGACGCCAATTGGCGTTAGGCGGTCCTGGGGCTGCCGGCGCGGCCTTGCCCATGGGCGTTACGCGGTCTTCAAGTAGTTAATATGGCCTCTTTATAGCAAGTGTGTCCAATGTGGTGCTTCTCCCCCTCACCCCCCCCCCCCCACACACACACACCACCACCACCAATTCATGCATGACTGGAACCCCCCACCCCCATAGCAAAGTGTGGCAAATATAACAATCCCTAACTCCTTTCTCCCCCCATAGCAAATGGGTCTAGGATAACCCCCTTCCAACCCCATTCTCAACAAACTTCAGTTACAAGTCACGTTATTACAAAAAAGTGTTATTGATTTTGTTTAGCCTGGTGAGGTTGCAGGTTCATGGGGTAAGAAGGGGTTACACCATTAGTTTTTGCAACGCCCAACCCTAACCTTAGTGACTCCTCTGACGTGCCATTCTATAAGACACACGGCAATGCATCCGCTTTCCAAAAATATTGTACAGGCTGAGTTTGTGCACTGCAGAAACACAACAGACAAACCCAGACACAGTAAAGACAAATATACTGTATGAACACACGGGCCATTTCTGCTTGTCCATTGGTCTGTTGCTGTCCATGCTGGAAAATTATCCCACAATGGACTTGTGAACTGAACCTATAGTGTCTGTATAGCAGGAGTGAGAACATAACCAAATCGGTATACAGTGGCACTGACACTCCAGCTGTTACTTCTCAGACTCAATTGCACACATTCATTTGAATATGAGTAAAGGAGAAAAACATTTGAAGGAGAAAAACTATGAATATAAATTACAAATGTGACTCCTGCTTAGTTTCCAGTTCAATGACTCTTTGTGGAATTCTCTATTAAGGATGGTTACACTGTTTTACCTTATGCAAAACAGAATTTTACCTCCTTAGGGCTTGTTCAGACAAGGAGCGTTTCCGTTTTTTTTTAAGCGCTGGCGATTTTATAAATCGCCCCAAAAGCGCTTGTGCAAAGTTTTCCTATGAGAGTGTTCACATGTGAGCATTTCCATTTCTTTGAAATCGCAAATGACCTACATGTACCATTTTCCAAGAGCGCTTTGGCTCAATGGAATGTATAGGGAAATCGCAAATCGCTTGAAAAAGCGCTTTGTATAGCGATTTCCCGAGCGCTTGTATGAATAAATACACGTCAGGAAGTGAAAAAAATGAATCGTTCAGCAAAAGCACTTAGAAAAGCACTTTTCAAAATGCAGAGAAAAGCGCTTTTAAAAAAAGCTCAATAAATCGCTCAGCGCTTGTGATAGCGCTGGGGATTTATAATGTGAACAAGGCCTGAAAACAAAAAGTATTTGCGATTATTCAGATTGGAGTGAGTATAAGTGGTCTCCCACAATGCATCACTGCTGAATATGCAAATCACCCCTTTGTTGTCCTAGGAGTTCTGTTCACCATGAACTTGCTGGGCAATCTGTAACTGTTTTACCTGACACCCTTCATGTCTCTGCGTAACGTCTTGTTTAATACATAGGCGGCATCCTCTGAGGTGCAAGCAACGTATCGGAGAACCTCATTCCATCTTTCTCCAGCTGAGCTCTGCTCCAGAAGAGCAATGTTGGCACTAATCTTTTTGTTGTTGCCATGGGCTTCGGCATCCTTTAGCAAAGAGATTAACAGAGAGATCAATGTACACTTGTGTATGCAGGGCATATAGGGTGTTTATGCTCAGTACAATGTGATAGCTCCTTGAGGTGTGGCGGTACCTTATAGAGGGCCTGGAACACAGCTTTGTAAACAGGATCCAGTCTTCCACCACTAGTTTCAGCCACCGCCTGAATGTGCTGAAGCCATTTCCTGCGGGAGGCTCCCCGCATCTTTTCCGCTTGGGTGCGCTCAACGCTAGAGGTCAGAAATTCCACCACATTTTCATACACTTCTTCTTCTGGGCCTGGTAGACCCTGGACCACGCCTAATATGTACTTAGTGAAATCGGTCACTGACATCTTCCTGGACCCACGCTGAGACTGGGAGGAGCCTACATTCTCTCTTCCTGTATAGTTAGGAACAGAGTTTATTAATATGTGGTAGTCAGAATGTGTATATAAGATCAGGAGAAAATACATTTCCACATAGCTGAGTATATATGCGTAAATGTATGAGCATGCAAGGGAAAATTCATTTTTGCCAAATGCATTGAATTCAATGGGCATTTTTACATAAATAGATGGATATTTTGCGAAAAATTAATTTTGAGCAAAATTAATTTTGCAACATTTTGACATTTCAAATGATGATTTTGCATTGTAATTATACATTTTCTATGCAAATTAACTACCAGGTGCAATTTTAGCTCATCACTATATGTCAGGAGTGCTGCTAAGGTTTCAGTGGCCCCAAGCAGCACGCAATTTGTGCCCCGCCCCCAAGGCAGGTAACCAAAGCTGTCCCCCCCTCCCCACAACAAAAAAATATAGATTTTTTGGGGGGGTTGGGGGAGGGGGAGGCAGCTAATTTAGGTAGGTAGCCAAAGGTGTGCACCCCTTTCCCCCAGTACAGGTAAACAAGGTGTCCCTCCAGGATAGGTAGCCACTACCAGTATAGGTAGCCAGGGTGCCCCCCAGTATAGGTAGCCACTACCAGTATAGGTAGCCAAGGTGTGCCCCCAGTATAGGTGGCCACCCCCAATATAGGTAGCCAAATTTGTGTGCCCCCCTATATAGGGAATTGGTGTCAGTAAGGGGTATGTGTAGCTTCCTACTCCCTCCCCTTTCCCAACACCTGCAGACCAGCGGTGACCTGAAGAGAGGAGAGCTGCGCACAGTAACCATGCGGCACATGTCAAATGCAGGAAGTGACCAATTACCTCACTTCTACATCTAAAGTGTATTCCATGGTCAATGTGCTGCTCTCCCCTGTGTTCGACTTGCTGCGGATCTGAGGTCTGTGTGTGACGGTGAGGCAGTGGCAGCCATGCAAGTCACAGACAGGGCGGCCCTGGCAACATGGGAAGCCCCTGCTATGGGTGAGACCTCAAGCCACTGCTTGGTTCAGCTGGGCCTAAACTGCACCCATGCTAAATGTAGGTTAGAAGAGGGAAAACTCTGACCTTTAGCCAATGCCTCCGATTCCATCCCTTCCTTATATTTGGACAGAACTCCTTCTACCTCCTCCATCTCCAAATAGCCAGCGCCTTCATTGTCCCACTTCTCAAACAGAGCCTGCAGTACAAGCTTCTGCCTGGCTGCAAGGGCATCTCGACGGACCTGCCAGCAGGGGAGACAAATATAGATATAGATTAGATTACATAGATTGGTGACCATTTTTTACACTCAGCAACAATAGTGGCTCAAGATCAGCACAGCAGCATAGAGGGTCAATGAGATGCTATTTTTTTCTAGCTTGCATGCAAGTGCTCCTCTTCCAGCTAGAGAACTGTTGGCTACCCACTCAACCTTCTTTACAGGGGAGGAGGGGGCAGGCAGGGAGACAGGGGCCTAGGCCGGCCCGGTACATAATGCAGAGAAGCAGAGGAAGGGAGCAATTTAAAGTATATTACCTGCTCCTGGCGGTGACATAGGCCAATCAAAAGAAGCAGGGCTGTAACTACCACGTATGGAGCCCCCTGCAAAAAAAAGATTGCAGGAACCCCCTAGGTCCATAGCTTCCCCCCCCCCCCCAACCCAGCAGGTAGCCACTAAAGAAACATCCCCACCAACTCCTCCCACCATGCAGAGTAGTGCAGAGAGCGTTATATTTACCTGCTTTCAGTATCGCGAATCTCCATGCATCACAGCCGCACTCTCTGCTGCCATTCGCCAAGCTCCTGATCACATGACTGTCCTTTAATAGGGAGCTGGTGAATGGCAGCAGAGAGAGTGTACTGTGATGCATGGACATCTGGGGCATTGTAGGCAGGTAGCGAGTGTAATATTACCTGCTTCCAGTGCTCCAGGTCTCCTCCATTCACCACAGCACACTCACTCTGTTGCCATTTACTGGCTCCCTATCACATGACTGATGCAAGTCATGTGATCAGGAGCTCAGCGAATGGCAGCAGAGATTGCTGGTGCTGGAAGCAGGTAAATATAACTCGGGGTCACAGGGCTATTGATACACCCATGGAAAGAAGTTAAGTGTGGGATTCAATTTGTTAATTTTCATGCTGCATGGATTGGCATACAGAATTTGTACAATCTTGCATCAACTAGAAATGATTTGCATCTGATTAATAATCCCTAAATTTGATCAACCTGTAAACTACAACTTCAGAAAATGTACAGTGAGCAGCTATCATTACTTTGGCCAGCAAGGCAAATCTTTCCTCTTCTGTCTCCACATATTCCTTCTCAATAAAGGAGGTGAGCTTCTCAACGCCAGCCAGCGGCGCCCCCTCCCCGACAAACGTCTCCATCAGCTGCACAAACTGAGGCAGGTTCAGGGCACTGCCGCTGAAGGCGCTGGGGATGCGGGACGGACCCCGGGTGCTGATATCTGAGATGAGGTTGCGTAAATCTGAAAACACAGATGAGAAAATTGCAAAACAATTTGTTTTCATAACATTTTTATTAGCAGAAGAAATATTAAACAAACTGGGTTAATTGTGTTGAATATACAACCGCTTGTTGAACAGTATTATAAGTGTACTGGAAGCAAACCTCAGGTATAAATCACATACTTACCTAAGAAAAGGAAAGCCTCTGGATCCTATAGAGGATTCCCACGCCCATTCTCCGGTCCCCCTTTGCTAAGCATGGACAACCCCCGCAGATTACCATTAAGAGCTTGGCGGTAAGAACATCGTAGCCGCACTCGGCTGTACTCTGCCTGCACAACAATGGCCACACTTGCGCAGTAAGTTGGAGCTGCTGCTGTGCATACAGGTGCAGCCGTGATCATGCAGGGGCGGCGTGGCCGCACTGGTGCCTGGAGGAGAGTGTGCCCCAATTCTTCTGGAGGGTCCTGGTTAGCGGTGACAGAAGTGAGAAAGACCCGGGAAGCCTCATGGTTTTATAACACGTGGAAGTGATATTCTGCCAAATACTTTCCATATTAAAAGGAGATACTGTAATAGCAAGTAGGTAAAAAGGGTGCCGCAATAGACTTTCATGTTATTTGCCTGCGATTAGTGGCTAACACCAGTTAAAGGATACCACAACTGAAATGTGACATAATGAGATAGACATGTGTATGTACAGTGCCTAGCACACAGATAACTATGCTGTGTTCCTTTTTTTCTTTCTCTGCCTGAAAGAGTTAAATATCAGGTATGTAAGTGGCTGACTCAGTCCTGACTCAGACAGGAAGTGACTACAGTGTGACCCTCACTGATAAGAAATTCCAACTATAAAACACTTTCCTAGCAGAAAATGGCTTCTGAGAGCAAGAAAGAGGTAAAAAAGGGGAATTTCTTATCAGTGAGGGTCACACTGTAGTCACTTCCTGTCTGAGTCAGGACTGAGTCAGCCACTTACATACCTGATATTTAACTCTTTCAGGCAGAGAAAGAAAAAAAGGAACACAGCATAGGTATCTGCGTGCTAGGCACTGTACATACACATGTCTATCTCATTATGTCACATTTCAGTTGTGGTATCCTTTAAAAGGACGTTGGGGCTGCCCACTTTGCAAAGTGCATCGCCCTTTTTACTGCTGATCGCTAAATAACTTTAAATACTATTGCAGCTATTATCGTTACAAAGTACACCGGAGGGCCGGGCCACCCGCTATGCAAACTGTCCAAAGTTCCCTCTATTTGTAGCCACAGTTTGCATAGCGGACAACTCCAGTGCCCCTTGCAATGATAATAGCTGAGGGAAGATTTAGGTAGGGGAGAGGTTTAGGTTTAAGCATTGGGGAGTTATTTAAAGAGAATCTGTATTGTTAAAATCGCACAAAAGTAAACATACCAGTGTGTTAGGGGACATCTATTACCCTCTGTCACAATTTCGCCGCTCCCCGCCGCATTAAAAGTGGTTAAAAACAGTTTTAAAAAGTTTGTTTATAAACAAACAAAATGGCCACCAAAACAGGAAGTAGGTTGATGTACAGCATGTCCACACATAGAAAATACATCCATACACAAGCAGGCTGTATACACCCTTCCTTTTGAATCTCAAGAGATCATTTGTGTGTTTCTTTCCCCCTGCAGTTCTCATGCACTGAAGTTTCAGGCTGCTCGTTTCTTCCTTGCAAACAGCTTTGCCCTTGTCTGAATTTCCTCAGTATGTGAAAGCCCAGCCAGCTCAGAGGACGATTTATCCAGCTTGTAAAAGATAAGAGAGAAGCTGCCCTAATCTAAATAATACACAGGCAGTGTGCATAGAGGGGCCTGGAAGGGGGAGTTCATAGCAAAACCACAACACTGAAGAACTTGGCAGCCTTCAAGACACAGGCCGACAAGTCTGACAGGGGAAAGATACATTGATTTATTACAGAGACTGTGATAGCAGAAAGTGCTGCAGTAAGCCAGAACACATTAGAATAGCTCTTGGAACTTGTAGGATGATAAAAAACAGGATGCAATTTTTGTTACGGAGTCTCTTTAAGCTTAGGCACCACCAGGGTGGGTTAAGGTTAGCCACACCTGGGGGGGGGGGGGGAATTAGGGTTAGGCACTGATAGAGGGAAGGTTCGTGCGAGAGTAAGGTTAGGTTAGGGCCTAGTAAAGTATTAATAAAGAATACTAATATTTTACTATCAAAATTAACTAGTTCAATATCACCCTTTTTATCAGGTGCCATTTTTCTTGTACGCACTGTACTAATATATAAGTATAAAAAGTCAGAGTCGGCTCCACTCAGGTCATCATTATGCTCCCTGTGGAGTGTTACCTCTATCACTCCCTGTCCTACATGACTGAAATTACTCATTTATTTTTATTACTTTTCCTCCTGAAAAAAAACAGATTATTGTTTTTATCTCATTTTCTCTTCAAAGAACCTCAGAAATTAAGTGACACCGGAGTCCACATAGTCATATTACAAAATGAGGAAGCATTTTATAAGCGCTGGATTCTTATAGTACTTAGTCAGCCTATTTCAATGGAGCCATTTTGTTCGAAGGAGAATAGATGATCTTAAATGATTTCCTGGCTGCCAGAACCTCCCTTTGATCTTACAGTCAAATGAAACACAAGAGTTTATACGAGTGACCACATCAAAGTGAATCGCAGATTGTGGTATAATAAGCTAATTCCACATGGCACAATATATAAAGAATTTGACTTTATGCAATAATCCTACACTCAGCGCCAGATATCCACCTGTACAGCTGCAGAGGGCAAATCAGCCTGTCCTGCTTTGCTGGGAAGGAAGACAGCTCCTAACAGATTAGATTCATACTCAGATTTGTAGAGATGTTTTTCTATGTCTATGAAAGTAAACATGCTGTTTGATTTTTATCCTTAATACCTTTACAGTGACCTAGCAACAGGGGATGCAGAAGTTGCTACCACACTAGGGCCTCTGGACCTGAGGGACCTTCATAAGGCCTCGTCCAGTCACTACAGTACTGGTAATAACCACCTCGTATATGCAGGGCCAGCGCATTCATAAAGGCAAGGGGGGCAATTGCCCCTTGGCTCCCAAGCGCTGCTGGCCCCCCTGCGCTGCCCGTCTTCCTAGTTCGATGCCTACCTCTTGTGACCGGCGCATGTCATTACGCAACAGGGGTAATGATCACAGGAGGTAGACCTGGGACAGGTGAGATACCAATGCTGTTATAGTGCAGGTGCCCCAGGAGCACATCAGAGATAAGGGGGGAGATTGGGAGGTGTCAGCTGGCTTGGGGCTGAGTTTGCTGGTGGGGCCCCCAGGTTACCTTTGCCCCAGGGCCCCATGGGGTGTTGAACCAGCCCTGAGTATATGAGCTTTGGATATTATAATCATAACAATTCATTTTACACAATGCATTTTTTTTTTTTAGCCACAACCTCTAGTTAGTTATCAATGAGAGTTATGCTACAATTTGACTACAGAAAACATTCATTTGGATTCTTAACCCTTACAGTGAGAACAAAGAAAAAAGGAACACAACCTAGTTCTAGTCAAGACTGGGACTGTACATATGCACGTTTATCTCATTATGGGGTTGATTCACACAACCCTGGTAAAATTGCAGTACGCATACATGTTATGTATACAGTGCATCTGTTCGCAGTAAAATCTGCATTAAGCAAATAGCTTTAAACGCAGATTTTAAATACAAAATAAGGCCATTTTTCTGGGGTTTTGGTAATCAACCCTCATATCACTTCAGGTACCCTGTTATGTGTTTGCGTTAAAAGTACAGTAACTGTGGTGTTCATACTTCTGGCCTGTAGATGGCACTGTGATATTACTATGGTATTACTGTGATACTGCATGATTACACAGGATCTATCTATGCTGTTCTAGTATTGTTGATTCCAGGTCTTGTCTGCCTGTGTGTGCTGGATATGAAAAGCAAAGCTTGGCTTGATGTACAGAACTGCAGTAATTTGTAAATAAACCTAGTTCCAATTATTCTGCATCTGTGCTTACTGAACACATGAGTAACCTACTTTATGTAATTAAAACCAGGCAATCCACTGATTATTCCCCCCGCCCAAATAAGATAGGGGAGAGGCGATATACCAGTAAGAGAGGGTGAGAAAACATGGGGGAGAGCGAAACACACACTTCAGTGAGAAAGAGGTAATTGGATTTAAAGTTAACCGAAACCGAGTGAAAAGAGTTTTACATACCCGGAGCTTCTACCGGCACCCTGCAGCCTTCCTGTGCCCACGCCAGTCCTCAACAATAAACAATCCTCCGCCGTTACACCCAATGCCCGCCCCCCCCCCCCCCGTTTATATTTGTGAGCACATGCATCCTTGTTCGCGTTCCTGTCGGCAAAAGCCTCCTGTGCAGTAAGAGAAAATCTTGTACTGCACCTGCGCAGGATGCTATAGCCGAGCTGTGCAGGCGCAGTGGCCTGTTGACTGTCAGTCAGCAGAAAACTAAACGAAGCCATGGCAGGAAGGATTGGACGGCTGCTAGGGGGGCGGTAGAAGCCTCAGGTAAGTGAAACTGTCTTGTTTTTTTTAATCGGTTTAGGATCACTTTAGGAGGGCTGTCACATGAGCAGCCCGAGACCAGAAAGTATTCAGCTGATTTATCTGTCCAGACCAGGCATGGGCAAACTTGGCCCTCTAGCTGTTAAGGAACTACAAGTCCCACAATGCATTGCAGGAGTCTGATAGCCACAATCATGCCTCATAAAGGCAAATGTATTGTGGGACTTGTAGTTCCTTAACAGCTGGAGGGCCAAGTTTGCCCATGCCTGGTCCAGACAATCCTCAGTGCTTCTTCTCCTTTAACTACAGAAGTCAGCTCAGCTGATTATAAGCATTGTTATCTATATCCACTGCCCTCTGCGGCATGTTCAGTTTGGTGTTACAGGAGACAATGAATAGAGATAATAATGAGGACAGTCGACATCTGTAATGAAGAGGGAAGTGAACAAAGTAACTATCAAATTCCTGAAGGCAAATAGAATTATTCCTTCATTTTTACCTGTGAATTTAGAGGCTGCATCATTGCAATCTTCCTGGCTTCGGTCACCATATGAGCTGTACCTGATCGCTAGATCTGACGTTAGCAGATCACCTATAAAGAAGAATCAACCATGGAGTAATTTCATACATATTATTTGACAAGGTGTATCCCCTTGAAAAATATTTTACCCAAAAATGAGCAGCCACATGACTTGTGTGAACAGTGCTCTAAAGAGAAATTTGAAGTGCTGCTGAAGAATGTCCTCAACAATGACAGTTTCAATCTAGACAGTGAAGAATATGTTCAGCCTCAATGCCCTCCCCTACCTGCTGCCCCCCATATAGTATGGTGCAGCAGGTGTTGCTTTATGTAAGCATAATTACCTGCTAGCATTACCTGGGTTTCCTCTGCCTCTTCAGTTGCTGATGGATGTGGCACGGGTCAGAGAGCATGGGATCAGAGGACGATAAGACAAACATCTAGCTATATACGCTGGGGAGGGGGAGGAGGGACATAGATGTCTGGCTATATATACTGGGGGAGGGGGGTGTCATCTAGCTGTACATACTTGACTGGGGGGTGGAAGGGGGGCATTTGTTGGCCATATGTACTTGGCTGGAGAAGGGGGGGACATCTAGCTATATATACTGGACTGGGGAGAGATGGATGATTGGACGGTTATCTAGCTACATATTCTGGGCTGGGTAAGACATCTATACTAGGGAGGAGGGTCATGTGGCTATACATGCTTGGCAAGGGGGGGAACGAGTTACCTAAACTGAGCTGGGGATAGACAGATGAACAGACAGACAGTCATCTAGCTACATGTACTGGGCTTGGGGGGAGGGGGGAGGGGGATTGCACTACCATCTGGCTGAATATACTGGGGGACAGACATCCGGCTGCATATTCTGGGGGGTTGTGGATCTGGCTACATATATCGGTGAGGTTATCTGCCTACATATACAAGGGGGTCATATAGCTACATATACTGGGCGGGGGGGGAACGGGACATCTAGCTATACATACTGGGGGAGCACTGGCATAGCTAAGGAGCTGTGGGCCCCGATGCAAGTTTTACATTGGGCCCCCCCAAGCACTCTATACATAACAATTGATACGGCGCACCAAAACCTGACAATGGCAACTACAGTTTCAGAGGTGCAAGAAGGGGATGGGGAACAGTTTGTTAATGATTACCACTATTCATAGTATTTCTAGAAGTGATTATTATGAGCACAGGACCAATAGAGAGGTAATACTGCAGTTGAGAAAGGGCCCCCTCGGGTCCCCTCTGGCCCAAGGGCCCTGATGCGGTCGCTACCTCTGCACCCCCTATTGCTGGGGTAGAGGGGTCATCTCGCTATACACATTTAAGTTATAAACTAGGCATTAGCTTTGAACCTGGCCCCACTGAAAACAGGTTTTCCCATTTCTGTGACCAAAAGTGGTATTTAAAGTGTAATGTTAGTTACCTGACCAAGGTTTTCCCTCAATAAAGTGTGACTCTCGGCTGCCAATGTCTTCAGTTTGAGGGGCTTGTTCATTCTCTGCAGGGTCTGTTGTGCCTACAAAAAGAAAGAGGATTAAATGGGAATGCATATGGACAAGGAACAGTAACATTCTGTCCAGAACATCAGTCTTAAAGGACAACTGTCACAAAAATATATAACATTTCAAATACATACATATAAAATGTAGATTTCTTTCAGAATAAGGGATAATTTGCATATTTAGTAGGTGTGCATTGTGGGTAACCACAAATGTTCATTTATAACTGAATTATTGCAAATTTCCTTCTGTTTTAAGAAGGCAATTACACCTAGCTTTGCTTTTTTAGTAGGAGGGCTTTTTGGTTCCTTTCATCCCCCTATACATTCCTAGTAGTTTGGGTCACCCTGAGCTGCTTGGTTACTCTTTCAGAATAAAATGCACTATAAATTACTTTTTTCTCCCCACTGTCTCTGATGCTGGATCCACACCATACAATTTTTTGGCCGATTTACCTGCCAGATCGATTATTTCTAGCATGTCCGATCTGAGAATCGATTGATTTTTTTGAGCGATTTTCTGACCGATTTCCATAGAGACGAATGGAAATCGATTAGAAAATCGCTCAAAATCTATCAATTCTCAGATCGGACATGCTGGAAATAATCGATCTGGCAGGTAAATCGGCTAAAAAATTGTATGGTGTGGATCCAGCATTACAGTAGAGAGTGAAAATCTTAGGGATCTGACAGGTTTTGGACTAGTCCATCTCCTCATGAGGTCCTTTAATAGCCCATTGATAGGGGTGGATACACGAATGTACAATTACAGGCAATGATGCAAAATACAGTACTTTAAGGCAGAGATATTAGTTGCCACTCAACCGAAGACCAGATATAGCATGCTATTCATTATCAAACATGCTATTAGATACACCAATAGCTCTGCTGCAGGTTCTTGGGGCAAATTAAGTCACTTCCTGCAGTGGATTAACTTCATACTATTCAATATGCACCTGATGAGTCACTTTAGACTATGAAACTAGTAGAGCTGCGCTGTTGATGTGGAAATAGTGTGGCATGGATGTGACATCAGAGGTTGATACGGAAGGAAAAATGTCACGACCCAAGCCAGCCACATGGCTCATGCATGGGATAGAGTTGCTGAAACTCTGTGATTTTATTCATCGTAAGTGAGCACTCTTATTCATATTACATTTCCTATAGGTTTTACGCTATAGTGGCCTGAATGTTTTTTATCTGAGGTATTGATACATGAGACCTGTGCAAGAGGAAGCAGTCTAAGAGAGTCCTGGGCGGTGGGGGCAGCTTAGATGACCTCAATGCGCTGAGAGGGTCAGATCTAAAGGGTTGAGTGCTCACTTCTGAAGGTGAAGTGGTAGTGTCTAGCTTCAAAATCGTCTGAAGGTTGTCTTCTCAGATGTGGACCTCAAATCCACTGTGGTGTTACTTGGTGGAAGAATACTGCATTTTTTCAGCATAAGGACTTCTGTTATCCATGTAGGCTATCATAGTATTACATATTGGATTTATTTTTTCTGCGTTGTGTGAAGCGCACCACCGGGACTGTTAATTAGTTTCTGAATTTTCTACCAAAGTGGTTCATTGTGTCAGCGCACCACATATCTGTTATGTAATTTCAGTGTTCAGGTAAAGCACTGAAATAAGCAATATGGCTTACCTACAGACTCTGCATCCAATACTACTAAATTAATTTAAAGAGACTCCGTAACAAAAATTGCATCCTGTTTTTTATCATCCTACAAGTTCCAAACGCTATTCTAATGTGTTCTGGCTTACTGCAGCACTTTCTACTATCACAGTCTCTGTAATAAATCAATGTATCTTTCCCCTGTCAGACTTGTCGGCCTGTGTCTGGAAGGCTGCCAAGTTCTTCAGTGTTGTGGTTCTGCTATGAACTCCCACTTCCAGGCCCCTCTATGCACTCTGCCTGTGTATTATTTAGATTAGGGCAGCTTCTCTCTTCTCTCTTATCTTTTACAAGCTGGATAAATCGTTCTCTGAGCTGGCTGGGCTTTCACATACTGAGAAATTACAGACAAGGGCAAAGCTGTTTGCAGGAAGAAAAGAGCAGCCTGAAACTTCAGTGCATGAGAATTGCAGGGGGAAAGAAACACACAAATGATCTCTTGAGATTCAAAAGGAAGGGTGTATACAGCCTGCTTGTGTATGGATGTATTTTCTATGTGTGGACATACTGTACATCAACCTACTTCCTGTTTTGGTGGCCATTTTGTTTGTTTATAAACAAACTTTTTAAAACTGTTTTTAACCACTTTTAAATGTGGCGAGGAGCGGCGAAATTGTGACAGAGGGTAATAGGAGATGTCCCCTAACGCACTGGTATGTTTACTTTTGTGCGATTTTAACAATACAGATTCTCTTTAAGTATAGGAGAATGGCTGACACAGAGGCATTTTAGGGTCACTCAGGACCCCAACTGCTTCTGGGCCCCATAAGAGCCACTGTAGCTGTAAGGGTTATTGCTATGCCCCTACTGACCACCATACAACCTTCTCCTGCATCTTCTGCAGTCTTCCTCTGCTCTTCTTCTGCAGGAAGAGACTCCGATGTCTCAGTAGAGATCTCTGCAGTGGGCTTTTCTCTTTTCTCTTCTGCTGGGTTCACACCTTCCTGGAAATCAACCCAGAAGTCACTGGGATCCATTTCTCCTAGCTCAATCACAGGCCCTGAAATAAGAATATGTATGCTCAAAATTCCTTCATCCACACTCATACAAAATATAGCATTAAATTAATATTCATGGCTTTTCCATTAAAATAACCATTATGCTTATATTAAGAGAAACACACACACACATAAAAAAAACTACCCAAACTACCCCCTTCATTAGCTCATAGAATCTGACAACCATCAGAACAGTTTCCTTTCTGGTAACCTTGTTGCATTGTGGGAAATATTGGCTGTTTCCAACTGCCAAGCAACCGGTATCTCCATCTGTGTATGTATGTATATATATGTACCTATAAAAAGCAACCTTTTAGACTATCACAATGTTAGTGGTTGTGGTTATAGATAATGACAGTTGGTGCCGTCTAGTTTTTTTCTTCTCTGCCTGTAGTAAAGATGATGACCAGCAGACTCATTGTGAATCAAACAACATGAATAAATTGTATGGAGAATATCAATCATTTATTTACCTTTCTTCTATTTTTTAACTTCTCACTTTAAAAATTACAAAAATAGTACAGTTGTCTACAGCTGCCAATCAGAATTCACCTTCCAGTGATCCAGCTTCTAACAAATTGACCTTTATTGAATGTTTTCTCTCAGGAGATAATTTTTCATCTTATCTAATAATAACTTTTAGCATTTGCAATTGAAAAATTACCAACAAGTAGGTCAAAAAGTTATATCAAACTTATTTTAAGTAATTTCTTACATGCTGGAAGCTTTAACCACTTAACGACCAGCCAACGCCGATAGGCAGCAGCTGGTCGCAGTGGTGTTTCCATTCCATGTCAATTGACGGACGGAGTCTCAGTGAACAGCCTGCGAGCCTCCAATCGCGGCTCGCAGGCGAAATGTAAACACGCGGGGAAGAAATCCCCGGTGTTAACAGCGTACGGCGCTGCTGTCACAGCAGCGCCGTAAAGGAGATCGGCGATCCCCGGCCTCTGATTGGCCGGGGATCGCCGCCGTCTGATAGGCTGAAGCCTATCAGAAGCAGTACAGGCTGGATCGCCGTCCTGTACCGCCCATAGAGGGAAGGAGAGGGAGGGAAGGAGAGGGAGAGGGGAATAGCAGTGCAGAGGGGGACTTTGAGGACCCCCCGCTAAACACAGATAGCCGGCGGCGATCAGACCCCCCCCAGCAGGACATCCCCCTAGTGGGGAAAAAGGGGGGGGGGAGAAGTCTGATCGCCCTGCCTAAAACCTGATCTGTGCTGGGGGCTGAAGAGCCCACCCAGCACAGATCATTAAGAAATCAGCCGGTCCTTAAGTGGTTAAAGGATTACCAAGGTAAATAATATTGCAAGGACGGGGGTAGCAGGCATGTACAAGGAGCAGTCCTCATGCCTACCGCTCCCCTCATTCACCTCTATCCCCCTCTGTTCTCTTGTAAAAGCCAGCAGAAGCTGCTTCCTGGTCGGCCAGGTTGGCAGCAGTGCGCATGCATGAGGCCCAGCGAGGCGTGTCATTGATCGCACACCCATAGCCGGGAGTGCTCTGCGCATGCGCAATAGGAGTCGTCTTGTAGTACGCACACTCCTGGCCAACAATGATACCCGCCACTGGACCTAGCGCTTGCATGAGGAATGCTCCCTGCACATGCTTGCTTACCCCGTTCTTAAAATCTTATTCACCTTGATTATCCATTAAAGGTATTTTATTGGTAAGGTTTGAAAGTGTCTCCTTTGAGAAAACTCAGGAGAAAAGTTATTAGGATAAGGGCCATTGGCCGTTATTCAATTCACTTTTTCTCCTAAGTTTTCTCCTGGGAGATAATTATTCCTTCTATGTTGAAAATAACTTTTCAGAACTCTGCAATTGCCCAAAAGTAGGTGAAAAGTACATTTAAAATTATTCTGAGTATTTTCTTGCTTACTGATGGCTTAAAAGGCATCCTATTGATGAGGTGTGAAAATATCATCTAGGAAAAAAAGTGAATTGAATAAGGGCCATTGTGTTATAGTTTGTACTGATGCTTTAACTCGTTTCTCACATTGTCGAGGGTTTCTTGGCTGCCAGTCCTCGTCCTCAGGGCTTATTGTGTCATAGAACATGTCCATGAGTGCCAGAACCCGCTGTCTGTCCAGGAAACCAACCTGAAAACACAACCAAATCAAAAGTATTGATGTCAGCAGGCTCAGCACTATTAGAAGACACTCTTCTGAAAATTCAAATGAAGAGCACTACTCAGGGGCGTAACTAGACTTAATAGGGCCCCCTGCAAAAATGATAGCATGGGGCCCCCTTGGAGATGAGCGTAATGATGTAATTACGATTTCGCGAAATTTCGCGTAATTAGTGTAATTACGATTATGGCCGTAAGTACATAATCGTAATGAAGAAGGATTTCGTGAAATTTCGCGTAACCGTAATTTTCGCGTAATTTTCGCATTACTTTGGGTGTTACGAAATGAATGCGTATGGCCATGCTCCCAAGCGGAAAAGTTGACGCATGGATCAATGTTAGGTAGCCGCCGACTTTAAGTGTTAATAGCAAAGCCCCCTTAAATGCTAAGAGCCTCAAATTTGGAGAATACATTAAGGAGATCAGAAGGAATAAGAGGAAAACATTTTTTTTCAAAAAGACGTTATAGTTTTTGAGAAAATCGATGTTAAAGTTTCAAAGTAAAAATTTATACATCGGAGGTGGAGAAGAGCCCCTTGTCCTTGGATTGGACAAGGGCTCGGAGGGGGAGGGGAAAGCTTGGCTGCCCCTCCCCTTCCGAGACCCCCCAATCCATGGACCATGCGGGCTGGTATAGTCAGGGTGCGGAGCCCCACGCGGCCGGTGCTCCGCATTCTGGCTATCCCAGCCTGCATGGGGGACAAGGGGTTAAAGAGGTCTGGGAGGGGGGACCCCACGTCGTTTTTTTTAATATTTCCCACACTCAGAACGAAGTAAGTAAAACTCTTCCCACTTGGGGGAATCTATAAAAATAATACACTATTGTTACCTGTGCAAAAAAACCTGACATTTTCCGCATTTAAAAGACATTTTTGCCCTTGAAACTTAAAAATCGATTTTCTCAAAAACTATAAGGTCTTTTTGAAAAAAAAAAAATTTCCTCTTATTCCCACTGATCCCCTTAATATACCCTAGGAATTTGGTGTTCCTAAACTTTAAGCAGGCTTTGCTATTAACCGTTAAAGTCGGCGGGTTTTTAAATGTATACATTTTTACTTTGAAACTTTAACATCGATTTTCTCAAAAACTATAAGGTCTTTTTGAAAAAAAAAATTTTCCTCTTATTCCTCCTGATCTCCTTAATATATTCTCCAAATTTGAGGCTTTTAGCATTTAAGGGGGCTTTGCTATTAACCCTTAAAGTCGGCGGCTTTTTTATATTATACGGAGCGTTACGGTTTAACGCGAAATTACGGTAGCGTTTAATGCGAAATTACGGCATGAACGAAACGCGAAATTACGCTTTGAAAATTACGCTTACGGTATTTTCAATTACGATTTTAATGGCAATTACGCTACGCTAATTTCGCATCGTAATCGCAAATTTCGCATGCGTAATTATAGTAATGCGAAATTACGAAAATTTCGGCTCAACTCTACCCCTTGGTCCCCGAACCCCATGAGGGTCATGTGATTGGGAGTCGGCGAATGGCAGCCGGGAGTGTTCTGCTGTAAAGCAGTGTCTAGAAGCAGGAAAAAATTACAGCTACTCGCTACTCTGCATGGCGGGAGGAGGTGGCAGGGACTTGTTTTGAGCGAACGGGGAGGTTTTTTTGCTAATTGGCTGCATATATGGTTGGGGAGAGGGAGGAGGAGGGGCCCCCAAAGCCTATGGGCCCCTTGCGATGGCAGGGGTCGCAGGGGTGATTGCTACACCCATGGCTCTACTTTATAATTCTGGTACTCTCACATTAACCTGACAACCAGGAATACGCATGAATACACTAAGCCTGATGATGAGGCTGATAAACAATAATGATTTTATAGCACAGTAATCACTAATTTAGTTTGTGAATATCCAGGTCATTCACAAGGCAACTTAGGCAGGTGCCTAATGCCTGGTGGGTGTTCAGAGGCTTAACTACCCTGCAAGGGCGTAACTAGAAATCACTGGGCCCCCCTGCACAACTTTGGATGGAGCCCCCTTCCCCTGCACACTGAATAGGGACAGTCTACAAATCTGTCTACAAAACTTTGTATGATTTGTTATCAGTAACTGAGCAGATGCAGTCATTAGAACAATTGTACAGAGAGCAGAAAGTTTTCTCTCTCCTTGCCCTTGGACTGAGGTGCTACACCTGCTATTGCCGAAATTCTGTTTTGTCCCCACGTTTATTGCCTGATGAAGCGAGCTGGGCCTGCGAAACGCGTTGCACTGTTTTTGGGGTACCATATAATAAATGTATTGATTTATATGAAGACAGGATCTCGTGTCTGCTTTTGGGAGGCAAGCCCACCACTTTCTACAAGCTATTTTTAAAAAGGTTATTGACTTTTATCCTGCTGGCGCCTCTGTTCTACATACAAATACTCTGTGTCCACTCCTGGTGGAAGGGAGTGCTACCCCCTTTCTTGTTTCTTTACTACAGAGGGCGACTTCTTAATCCTGAGTGAGGACATGCCTAATCTCCTCACCTGCCTATTGAGTGGTTGCCTGAATGGTAACCCATGTTTGTGAGTATAAATTCTCTGACTAAACCACTTACCAATTGTCTTTAACATACTACACCATATTGGGCTCTCGTTTTTTTCTATTTTATTTCCTTGCCCTTAGTTGTCAGTCTCTCAGGACAGGGCCCCCTGTGGCTTCTGGGCCCCCCTGCGGCTGCATCTCTTGCAGGGTCTATTGTTACGCCCCTGCTACCCTGTCCTATGAGGCACTGCCCCACTTACCTTACCATAGTGGTCAGGTGCCTTTATGCATGTACAGTATGTTTTAAGGGAAACCATAACCAAGGATTTAACTACATCCCAGTCAATAGCTGATACCCCCTTTACCACAAGAAATCTTTTCCTTTTCTCAAATGGATCATCAGGGGGCTCTGTATGGCTGATAGTGTGGTGAAACCCCTCCCACAGTGTGATGTCAGCACCTAGGTCCTGACATCACACTGTGAGAGCCTTGTTGCATTTTGGGAAATAAGAGCTGCTTCCAACTGCCTTTTAAAAAAAGCAGCATTTCCTTCCGCAGACATCGCCTGCCAGCAGTAAAGATGTCTCCTGTTATAAACTTCAGAATATAAATCAGAGAGAGGAAAGATTTGGGCAATCAATAACTAAATCATTTATAAATAAATTATTGTAAAAATGAAGCACTTTTTTTCATTACACTGCAGTTCCTCTTTAAGATCATTATCTATATTTGTGTATATCTATGTACATGTGTTTTGCTATAAATGTTATATAACCACATTTTTAAATAAAACCCGATCGGGAGTGACGGAAATTTCTGTAAAATTTGATTGACTGGTTTAGGATAGATTGTCAATTTCCTGATTTATGGGCCAATGCAATTTTTTTTTTTTTTTCAGAATTAGGGAAAAATGTTACGCACGTGTGATATATTGGCCAGAGTTTTCAAATGTTACAATCAATCAGAGAAAATGTACATCTCGAATTGAAAAGAAATACAACAAATTGAGTGGTGTGTGGCCAATAAAAAGACCAACCTTTCCTGCGTCACAAGCCAGGAAGAGCTCTGTAAACTTCTGTCTCCAGATGTCGTGTCTGATGGTCTCCCGGAACATGTCAGCACACTGCGCCATGTGGTGGAGGAACTCCTGAAATACGTCTGTGCTGATGTGGCTGATAAATGGATAGACATACTGAAAAGATATAAGGCCACAAAATCATTTAATATTGTTCTGTAGAAACAAAAACACAAATCGGCAAAATAAACTTACAGTATGTAAATGTATGCACTATAATCCCTGGTCCTCCCTTTCTTTACTCTGCAGGTCTCTCCTTACCTAGGACTGAAGTGATGAGGTGAAGACACTCCAGTGCATCTTCCAAGATGGCTAATGTGTCACGCCTCTTCCAGTTACAGGAAATATAAAATAGGTATAGTGGCATTGACTGACTGACTGACCCAAGGAAACAGGGTAGACGGCCATTGGAGACCATCACAGAGGAACCATCAGGAGCATCATTGGACATGTGAAATGATTATGAATGTTCTCTGCCTACAGGTTTTTGTTTTTTTTTGAGATTATGTCTTTATATGTGCTTAACTAGAACTATGAAAATTATTATTTTTTAGCAAGAAAGGAAAATAACATATATAATATACATATATAATTTGCACTTTCAGGTGTAGCTTTAAATTACCAGTGTGTGCTTCTTTCTTAAAATAATCCATGTGTGAGCCCTGGTGGCTTCCCCATAGATGAAGGAGTCCAGGGTTTTCTGTGCATACTTGCCCTCCTCTTCCCCTGTGTGACTATGCTGTAAAGTCTGCCTTGCCACATGTAGGAGGCTGGAGGTAGAAGGAAGCATAGTTATGAGCCCCAGAGACAATTTAACTCTAGGGCCCTCCTAGCATTGTACATACAACACCCGCATCATACAAAGTACCAAAATATTATTTTCAAATACACCCGTAGTGTTAGAGGGCCATCGTTTAATGTTTACGACTACTTAAAGCACTGACAAAAGGTGATAATTATCACTATAGTGTCATTAAATCGGTCACTGTTCAATTCCAATCAGATGGGTATCAATTGGCTTGTCATATTGGGTAACAATCGACCCATGTGCTTTTGTCCCATGGTAAGCAGAGCTTTGGGTACATTTTCGGCCGGGTTAACCCTCGATTTGTGTGATGCGATGCGGTGCGAGCACTGCAGATATGAGGCTTTCTATGACCCTGCGCCATATTGCAATGACAGGGTCATATGCATAGGCCCACCCCTGGCTAGTGACGTACTCCCTGCTGGGCAGGAAGTATGTCAGTGAGATTCCCGTTGGTCCATGCATGCGCAGCACCTTGCTCTCGTGTGCACACTGCCTGTGTCGCCCATTGACTTGCATTACTGCATAATCCATGCGGTTAGCATGAATCATGCTGTAATGCACTGCAGACTTTGTCTCGGGATTGCTGTGATTTCACATCACACCGCTTGAACTGTACAAGTCTCCATAGACTTGGATGGCACGTGTGGCGGGGAAGCATACCACGGTGTGACACAGTCAGTGGCGTAGCTAAGGAGCTGTGGGCCCCGATGCAAGTTTTACAATGGGGCCTCCCAAGCACTCTATACATAACAATTGATATGGCGCACCAAAACCTGCCAATGGCAACTACAGTGTCAGAGGTGTAAGAAGGGGATGGGGAACAGTATGTTAATGATTACTACTATTCAAATTATTGATTATTATGAACACAGGACCAATAGATAGCTAATACTGTAGTTGAGGGAGGGCCCTTCGGGGCCCCGATGCGGTGGCTACCTCTGCACCCCTATTGCTACACCCCTGGACGCAGTGTGCAAGTGTGCTCTGGGCCTCGAAGAAGAAATTAGTATCCATTAGTATCTAGTGCTGGCAGACCTGTATAGCATTCCAGCTGAGATGGTTAAAGGAACTTGAAGTGAGAGGGATGTGGAGGCTGATGGTTAATTTTAAACAATACCAGTTGCCTAGCAGCTCTGCTGATCTTCTGCCTCGAAAGCATAGCCCTGAACATGCATGCAGATTAGATGTCTCTGACAAAAAACTGACAAGATTAGCTGCATGCTTGTTTTTGGTGCGATTCTGACACTGTGAATGCCAGAGAGATCAGCAGGGCTGATTTAAAGGAAATAAATATGGCAGCCACCATGTGCATTGCATTTCAGGTTCCCCTAAGGATAAAATATGAGCAGGCGAAGCTCCTTCTTACAAAGGACCACTGATAGCCACAGTGATAAGTGATAAAATGCACACAGTATTTTGTTGTAGAAGGAAAGAAAAAACTTGATCAAGTGTCACCTCTACAAATTCATCCTCACTGAGCTTCTGTTCAAGAGTGTCTACTGTCTCCAGATCATTGCTGTGCACTGACACAAAACAAAAAAAATGGTTTAATACATTCAAAATATTAGTCACAATAAATGAAATATGCATCCATCCTACAAGATTTGGTGTGAGAAAATGTGATGATTTCTATACATCACAACTAGGGATGGATATATATATTACCAAATGCACTTTCTGATTGGCCAAGTTCCAAGCTGGATACACTTTGCATTAAGATGTTCCTGAGATCTTATTAATGTGTTTATTTATACTTACCTGGGGCTTCCTCCAGCTCTCTGAGGTGCGTGAGCTTCCTCGCCGTCCCCTCCGTTCTTGTGCTGTACCTCCAGGTAATCTGGACAGTCGCGGCCAGTCGTGCTCTTCTGCGCATGCACGGCCCAGCCGCGAGCCCCCCGCCGTGTTATGCAGACGCAGAACTCTCTCAGCTGCGAGAGCACAACAGGGGGGGTACAGGCGTGGCCAGCTGGATTACTGAGGGTCACAGCAGCAGAAGGGAGAGGCCGAAGAGGCAAGCAAGGGGGCCCCCACACCTCATGGAGCTGGAGTATATATGGAGGGTAAGTATAAATAAACACATTAATAACATCTCAGGTTTCCTTTAACATTGCACAGAAGCCAAACTTATTAGCATCTTGTTAATCATCTCCAGTGAAGAACAGTGGTGGGCCTTTCTGACACCAACGTTTTTGCCAACATGAGAATATTCATGGAAATATGTTGAAGTTAGTGGGCAGAGCGTGAAAATGCGTCTTTGCAGAAATCCACATTGGAAGATTAACATTTAGGCTGTTTCTTCCACATTTATAAAGCTTGAGGGAGGGGGGGGGGGGGGGAGGGGGGCTGGCTCCCTCCTCCTTGTACCTTGCTTTTTGCCATCATTGTGCCACTTTGGTATCCTTGGCGTGGTAACTATACATCCATCCATCTCCATGCTCTCTCAGCTCTATGCAGTGCTGCAGCAAGTTTTTTGTCATCTGTTGAACATAATTTCATGCAATCTAGAGGCTCAATGGCAGGCCTAGATTTACATCACCGGAGCCTATAGGCACAGATGTCCTGGCACCTTAGACTTCTCCCTTTATAAACCTACAAACCCCCGCTGAACTGCACCGCAAGTGAACTGGCTGGCCCAGTGGTCACTTCTCTAAGCTACTTGTGCCCCAACTGAAGGCAGATCTCATCAGTGGAATGCTGAGAGCAGGGTGAGTAACCTCTCATTACACTCTCATCAGGACTCTGCATAGGGGAGGAGGGAGGCGCTCAGGGAGGGGAGTGAGCTGCCATTCCATCATCAGGTGCCTGTAGGCATGTGCCTATAGTACCTTATGGTAAATCCGGCCCTGCTCACTGGCCACTCAAACGCCGTTGCACCATGAAATGAACATGAAATCATGCCAAAACGCACAATAAAATTCTTGCTATAAATAGAACAAAATGGGATCGCATTGCATTGCATTTGCAAACTTAAAGGGAACCTAAACTGAGAAGGATATGGATTTTTTCTTTTAAAATAACACCAGTTGCCTGAGTCTCCAGCTGATCCTGTGTCTCTAATACGTTTAGCCACAGCCCCTCAACAAGCATGCAGATCAGGTGCTCTGACTGAAGACAGACGGGATTAGCTGCATGCTTGTTTCAGGTGTGTGATTCAGCCCCAACTGTATCCAAAGAGATCAGCAGGACTGCCAGGCAACTGGTATTGTTTTAAAGGAAACATCCATATCCCTCTCAGTTTAGCTTCCTTTTAAGAAGAAAAGAGCCATTAGGCTATAAATTAAAAGGTCCATCAGCCCTGTGTACTCCTATATCCATAAAGTTAGTAAGAGCTATTGATAATGGTCACTCTTACCTGCTTTGACTACTGCTCCATTCTGGGAGATTACCTCAAAAAATGACTTTAAAGCACTTTGCACCTATCAGGAAACAGAAACACACAGTTCAGGTGGGAGCAGGAAAGCAGAGCATGCATGTGTGACACTGTGGATTAAGTAAGGATGAAAAACTTGTCCATTTAAGCGGTTGCACACCTAATGTTAGTGGTACAAGCGCTGCATAAATCAGCCCACATATGACCCTGTTGCCACGTAGCACCGCCCCCGAGCTAGTGATGTACTCCCTGCTGGGCAGGACATACGTCACTGGTATTCCTGTCGATCTGTGCATGTACGCCGCATCACACCGTGCTCCCGTCCTGCACACTTACTGCACCTCCCATTCACTTGCATTGCGGCATAATCCGTGCGGTAGGCAGAGAGGTTAGAAGACGGCACTGGAGGGTCAGTAAGTATTTAATGCCCTGCAAACCCACCTGCTAGCCTGCCAAAATGCAGTTCCTGTTATCCCCTCACACATGCCCTTTAGCTGAGATTCCGGTTGTCTCAGTTCCAGATAACTGGGACTTTGCTGTATTTGTTTTTGACTATTTCTACCTCGTGTGAAAGTATGAAAAACTGACTTCTGCATTGCTGATGAACTTCTCGGTGCTCTGTGTCTTTTCATTACCCAATTATATTTTCCACTAAAGGGTGTCCTTTCCCAGTTTCAGAAAGCTGAGTGTATTGGGCATAAGTTGGGAAACTGAGTAGCCCAGTGCCAGCAATAAGGAGTTGCCTTCCATGTATTTAACCTCAGTTAACGAAGGTTTACTCTTCAAGATTGAATTGCTGACATTCAAATCCCTGCACAATTTGGGCCCTGGATACATGAAGGACTTGCTGAAGCTGCACCACACCTCTCACAACCTCAGATCAGCAGGTTCTATAAACTTGGTCACTCCCAGAGTGCACCTCAAAACCTCTGGAGACAGAGCTTTCTGTCATGCTGCCCCCACTCTTTGGAACTCCCTGCCACACCCAGTAAAGACAGCCCCATCCCTGGAGTTATCCAAATCCAGACTGAAAAGCCATCTGTTTAGCCTGGCATTTCCGGACTTATAAAATTCTTCCTCTGTACCACGATGGTCTGAGCCATGCTTATGCGCGTTGAGTCCTACGGGAGAAAAGTTCTTTACAAATGTTATTTGTTGTTGTTGTTGTTGTTTGATTGACTTCCATGGGCTACATAATGTTGAACCACAGGTTTGTACTTTGCACCTCATATTGCCAAATAAGGCTAGGTTGTGAACTATTGTATACTTGAGCACCTGCTATGGGTTATTGATGCAGGGTGCTTCTGTTGCCTATTGTATGGCTGAGTGCCATCTACTGGATGTTTTATAATGGAGTGCCATCTACTGGATGTTTTATAATGGAGTGCCATCTACTGGATGTTTTATAATTGAGTGCCAGCTACTGAGTATTTTATAGCTGAGTGCCAGCTACTGGGCATTGTATAGCCAGAGCTTGTCTAATGTATATCAAAGTGCTGGCTATTGGTCCTACATAGCAGAGGTGACGGAACTCCCCACTGGAGAATGAAGACCAGAGAAGGTGAGTATTGGCTAAGGCCACAGGTTAGGGATATGTGTTGGTTTAGGAGGGTTAGTGTGAGGGGATAGGGTGGTGGTGGTGTGTGTGTGTATGGGAACAGCACTTAATACCCCAAATTAAAGTATCTGTAAGCCGTTACTAGAACATCAGTAAGGCTCTGTTCACATATAAAATCGAAATCGCAAGCGTTTTGCGATTTTGTGCACAGTTTTTTTTATCGCCTCTCAGCGCTTGCCTGCGTGCTGCGTTTTTTTAAAAGCACTTTTCTAAGTGCTTTTTTTTTATTCACTCCCTGACGCAAGTCAGGAAGTGAACTCTTTGACCCGGAAAATAATAAATACAATGTATTTATTCTTAAAAACGTGAACGCAATTGCTGCACAAAGTGATTTTGTGAGCGTTTTGCATTTTACCTGAGGCAAAATCACCTCAAAAATGGTATAGGCAGCGCTTTGTTGAGCGGATCAGAAACAAACCGCTCAGATGTAAACTCTCTCATAGGGAATCATTGCACAAACGTTTTTAAAGAGACTCTGTAACTTGAAAAAGATCCCCTGGGGGGTACTCACCTCGGGTGGGGGAAGCCTCCGGATCCTAATGAGGCTTCCCACGCCGTCCTGCGTCCCACGGGGGTCTCGCTGCAGCCCTCTGAACAGCCGGCGACAGGCCCGACTGTAATTTTAATATTTACCTTTGCTGGCTCCAGCGGGTGCGCTGTGGCTGCATTCGGCTCGGAAATAGACGGAAATACCCGATCTCCGTCGGGTCTGCTCTACTGCGCAGGCGCCGGAGACTTGCGCCTGCGCAGTAGAGCGGACCCGACGGCGATCGGGTATTTCCGCCTACTTCGGAGCCGACAGCCATCAGAGCGCCTGAGCAGGAGCCAGGAAGGTAAATATTGCGTCACGGCTGTACGGAGGGCTACAGCGAGACCCCCGAGGGACGCAGGACGGCGTGGGAAGCCTCATTAGGATCCTGAGGCTTCCCCCACCCGAGGTGAGTACCCCCCAGGGGACGTTTTACCGTTACAGTTCCTCTTTAAGGCGATTTTGAAAACATGCTGAAAACACCCTTAGTGTGAACAAGCCTTTAGAACACATTATCAATATTCTATCTTGGCATCACCTAACGCCTATATTAACGGAAACCTTGATAACATACATGTGTTCATGCCCTAACTGTGAAGATTTATTCCTCCATTGGTGCTGTCAATCTTACCAGTGCCAGAGGGATCCTTCCAGTGACATCGAGTGTCCATTCCTGGAACTGCAGGTACAAGGCTCCCTTCCTCTTCTGCATCACTTGGCTCTGGATACTTTCTACTTGATCCCTGTTCTGCTGCGCATCCTTCAGTTCTTCCTTTAGCTGCCCTAGCCTGCCATCAAAAAAAGGTCAGTTATGTAGTGCGCAGTAAAGATATGGGGGATGACAAGTGAAATGGACTTGTGATCACGTCAGCTGTGCCAAAATTTTTTTTACAGAAATAGGAATTTCTCTGCACAGAATTACACAATGTAAAACTTGCACTGGGGCCTATCGCTCCTTAGCTATGCCACTGATCTGAAGTCTTTCATTTATTAATACCTTTAGAAGCACTAACAATGTGGCTAGATAGTGTACTGATTAAGATAAAAAAGTAAAAAGCGGTCCAACCAATACCAGTCATCCAAAAACTATTCAATGAAGTAAAACAGTCTATATAAGACTCAGAGTGGTTTTTGGAAAGGGGTACAAGAACATAGCAGACTAAACTGGCCCAAACAATTCAATGCGTCATAAGATGTGCGAAATATATCAGCATTTATTCAAACATTTATACAATTATTTTGGTTTTATAACTGAATACTAAAGCTTAGCCCCATACATTTGTATAAAGTTATCGAAATTACTTATTAGCAGAGACTAAACCAGAGATTAAACCAGACAAGCCTGCAATATATATCAAGTTTGTGGCTATGTTTTTAGTGCGCCTCATCATTAAGTGCAACCTTAATCCTTTAACCTAAACAACTGACAAACAATGTTAACCTCTCACTTCTATACCCCCGGACTTCTTAATGTAACACGTAGTAACATTAACAGCCCTTTCACACTGGGGAGGTACTGTGTAATTTTACTACACCCCACCACAGGGCAATGAAAGTCTATAGGCTTGATTCACAAAGCGGTGGTAACAATTAGCACGCTGGTGAAAAGCCCTTTATCACGCCTAAACTCAGTTTAGGCGTGACAAGTTTAGGCGTGATAAATTTAAGCACCAACTGGGTTAGCACTGCAGTGCACAGCTGATCAAAAGTTTTGCGCTAGCAAAGTCTGGTGCACTTCGCATAGAGTTTAATGTTGCTGCTTTGCATGCGGGACTTTGCGCGTGATCTAAACTTATCACCAGGGCCGGCACTACCATAGAGGCAAAGGGGGCAATTGCCCCAGGGCCCCAGAGCTTGTAGGGGCCCCCAGTGGCTAGAAGAGGAAAAAAAATTTCAAATCGACCTTATAGTTTTTGAGAAAATCGATTTTAAAGTTTAAAAGGAAAAAGAATACACATTTAAAAACCTGCCTACTTTAATGGTTAATAGCAAATCCACCTTAAATGCTAGAAACCCTAAATTTGCAGAATATGTTAAGGAGATTATTGGGAAAAAGAGGAAAAAACAATTTTTCAAAAAGACCTTATAGTTTTTGAGAAAATCGATTTTAAAGTTTCGAAGGAAAAAAGTATACTTTTAAATGCGGTAAATGTCACTTTTAGTAGCAAACCTAACGGTAGTGTAATTTTACATGCATCAAAAGAAAGAGCAATAAATTTCCTGACGGGGTTTCAAGGGAGTCCATACGCAGCCGCAGCGCTTTGGCCAGGGATCGCTATACAGCCGCAATATGGCTGCATGAAGATCCCTGGCATTTTTTACTATTTTCCCCCCAAAAAAATTTTATGTTTAGAATGTGGGAATTTTTTTTTTTTTAATTATGTGGGATCCCCCCTCCTGAAACTTTTTAACCCCTTGTCCCCCATGCAGGCTGGGACAGCCAAAATGTGGAGCTCCGACCGATTCGGGCTTCACACCATGACTATACCAGCTGCAAAAAAGGTCCCTTATTGCCGATTTCTGTTCCGGGTATCTGTTGGGGGGGGGGGGGGGTATTTTTCCCTGGGGCCCCATTGTTGCTTGAACTGGCCCTGCTTATCACGCCTAAACTTAAAACGCCTAAACTGGCTTTTCACCAGCGTGGTGCAATGGTTGTCACGCCTAAAGTCTTTTACTGGGTTAGCACCGCTTTGTGAATCGAGCCCATGAAGACTTTCATACTGACCAGATACGGCACGATGTGATGGAAGTGACATTTTCGATGCATCCCTGATGCTTGGATAGACCTATGTTACCGCACGGTTATGCGTCGACCTGCAGCGATGTGTGGCGGACCGGAAGCCATGTAAGTCTGTGGCAACGCAGGGATGTTAAAAATGACGGCGGTGGCGGTGCATGTTTTTTACAATACGCTTCCGTGCTCTTCCGTATTTCCAAAGCAGGAAGTGAGAGCAAGCGAGCGTCACTTCCTGTTTTGCTGTCGGCCAGAAGGGGATTTCCACGTATTAATGCAGTAATCCCCAAAGGCCTGTTTTTGGCAGTGCGGTATGGCCCCCCAGGCCTCATACTGCCCTTATGTAATCTGGTTTGGTTTCAGCATTTAGACATTCTAGTACTGAAGTTGGCAATAATTTCACTAGTGTTTATAGGACAGGCAACTGACTACCTTGAACAACAATAATTACTCTCAAGCAGAATTTGAATGGTTCCTTATACAATCCCTTTCACCATGTGTGCACGCCACTCACACAGTTTTAACTTACCTGTTAAATTCTAAATCAAAAACATTATTTTTCAGATCGGCCACAACTTGTTCTAAACCCCGGACATATGGAGATTTCTCAGAACCAGCAGAGAATTCAGGATTATGTCTCATCAGATATTCTCCAAGATAATTAATCGGATCGAATTTGACTGAATCACCTTCAAGCACTTTTTTCTTTTCGACCTCCATTAGCATGGCTTCCATCCCCTCCACTACAGAGGGCATTAATGTGTCAAGCAGATAAGCTCTTGTGCCCACAGTGGCTTTGTCCTGGCTAAACCAGTCCCTCGCCAGCTCGTCAGCAGGAGCCCTTTCCTCAGTTTTTGCCTTGTGTTCTCTTTGTTTTTTTGCCATATCCAGTGTTTTCTGTTGCAGCTTCAATCCTCTTTCATGCATTTTGTTAGAGAAGATTTGTTTGAAGTCTTCATTAGTCTCTAAGGAGAGGTGAACCTGTGTATCCTCCACTGATTCCTCCATGGCTGACCTGAGAATGTTCAGTCCTAAAATTGGAGATCAGGAGAGAAAAAAAAGAGTAATTATCTAAAAATGTAACCATTTAATGTCTGCTTTTCTTCTTTTCATTTAACGAGCGCCTGTTAGTACCAAATCTTTTGTTCGCTAATAAGTAGTTTACCCGGCAACACAGTCTTGGTATCTCACAGATACTAGCTCAAGGCTAGTTCTATGCTGCGCGGGGCACGTAAGAGTAATATGGCGGATACAGTGAATGTCAGACCCCAAATTACATCTCACTCCGAGGTGCTACAACTGGGAGGGGCAATAATATTTGACGCAGGAAGTGTTACAGGAATGATCAATGGCTTCTCATTAAAGCCTTGATCATTCCCTTAAATGGAATTCAATTCAACACAGATGTGTCAGTCCCGGCGGGTGCAAGCAGCGGGAGTGCACATGCGCATGCAAAGCAGCGGCAATCGACGCATTAAAAAGTCCTGTTAATGATAAGAGGGGCAAATGGGATGTGTTAGTGCATCCAGATTGCAATAAATGGTGAATAAACAACGCCAGTTGCCCGACTTCTGTACTGATGCTTTGCCTCTAATACTATAAGTCACTGGCCCAAAATGCGCAGATCAGATGCTGTGACTCTGCTCTGACTCCACCAGTTGCATGCTTGTTGCAGGTGTGCGTCTCAAATAAAACTAAAGCCAAAAGCACAACATGACAGCCAAACAACTGGAATTGTTTATAAGGCAATGAAGATGGCAGCCTCTGTGTTAATCTTACTTCAGATTTCCTTTAAAGGGAACTCGAGGTGAAAAACATGTGGAGGCTGACATATTTTTTTTTCCTTTTAAACACTGTCAGGGGCGTAGCAATAGGAGTTGCAGAGGTTGCCCTTGGGCCAGAGGGGCCCCAAAGGGCCCTCCCTCAACTACAGTATTAGCTCTCTATTGGTCCTGTGCTCATAATAATCACTTCTATAGATACTTTGAATAGTAGTAATCATTAACAAGCTGTTCCCCATCCCCTTCTTGCACCTCTGACTCTGCAGTTGCCATTGGCAGGTTTTGGTGCGCTGAATCTATTGTTATTTATAGAGTGCTTGGGAATGCACCATTGTAAAACTTGCATCGGAGTCCACAGCTCCTTAGCTACGCCACTGAACAATGTATATTGCCTGGCTGTCCTGCTGATCCTCTGCTCTAATACGTTTAGCCATAGACCAGGCATGGACAAACTCGGCCCTCCAGCTGTTACGGAACTACAAGTCCCACAATGCACTTGCCTTTATGAGTCAATGCTGTGGCTGTCAGACTCCTGCAATGCATTGTGGGATTAGTAGTTCCTTAACAGCTGGAGGGCCAAGTTTGCCCATGCCTGCCATAGACCCTGAACAAGCATACGGATCAGATGTTTCTGATAAGATTAGCTGCATACTCAATTCACATATGTTATTCATCCACTACTGACCAGAAAGATCAGTAGGCTAGCCAGGTAAATGGTAACAAATATGGCGGCCTCTTTATGTTTCTCACCTTGGGTTCCTTTTAACGTCCTGAGTGTTACGCCGCTCAGGAGGGTTTGCAGCCGAGAGTCCCCCAGTATAATTTTTAGAGATTGCATAGTTTTAATAGCTTCAGCTAGCACTAGGCTAGCTAGCAGTGGTGGCCGGCAATCCCCGATTACTTTTGATCCCCCCGATCGCCCGCTAAATACATTATCCAGCGATCGGCGCTGCCTCCCCGGACAGCTCCGCTCTTCTCTATGGGGAGGATTGAACATGACGTCATGCGCAGACCCGATCCTTCGCATAAAGAGGACCGGAGATGTGTAGGGAGGCTGCGCAAAATGCTGGATCCAGGGGGGGGGGGGGGGGGTAATGTATTTAGCGGGCGATCGGGGGATCAAAAGAAATCGGGGGATGCCGGCCACCACTGCCAGCTAGCCTAGTGCTAGCTGAAGCTATTACAGCTATGCAAGCTCTAAAAACTATACTGGGGGACTCCTGGGCACAGCCGGCGGTATGCTCGACACAGTGTCGGGCATACCGCTAAGGAGGTTAAGGTACTTAAAGGGAACCTAAGTACCTGGGGCTTCTACCAGCCCCCTGCAACCAGCAAACAAATGCTCCGGTCCCTCGCTGAGTTGCCGGTCGCCGGAACTGAAAGTGGGTCGCCGGAGGATCAGTTTGTCATGGCGCAGGTACAGGCAGGCTGCAGGGGGGCGGTAGAAGGCCCAGGCAAGTTAAACTGGCTTTTTTTTTATTACTTTAGGTTTCCTTGAAGAGGAACTGTCGCGAAAATCTTAAAATTTAAAACTCATACAAATAAGAAGTACATTTTTTTCCAGAGTAAAATGAGCCATACATTACTTCCCTCCTATGTTGCTGTCACTTACAGTAGGTAGTAGAAATCTGACATTACCAGCAGGTTTTGGGCTAGCCCATCCCTTCATGGGGGATTCTCAGCATGGCCTTTATTCTTTATAAAGACACTCCCTGAAAAAGATTTATACAAAGATGCAGGCCAGCCTCCCTGCTTGCTGTATACTTTTTTGGGCAGCTGGACGGAGCAATTGCCATTCACTAAGTGCTTTTAAAATAAAGAAAACCGTGAGAACCCCCCATGAGAAAATGTGCTAGTCCAAAATCTGTCGGTAATATCAGATTTCTACTACTTACTGTAACTGACAGCAATATAGGAGAAAAGTAATTTATGGCTGATTTTACTCGGAAAGAAACGTACTTCTTATTTGTATATGTTTACATGTATTTTAAATTTTAAGATTTTCATGACAGTGGTCCTTTAAAGATCTGATAAAAAGGCCTACTTGGAAGTGCATAACTACGTGTGATGGAACCAAATAGCAAAAATTATCAAAAGCCTTGACTTTCGAACCTGCACTTCTGCATGAAAAGAAAAGCATTATATGTGAATGGAACCAATAATTATGTGGGCTGCCAGTTGTAATGCCTTTGTGCATTGCATAAAAGCACACAAAGGGCCTGATTCACAAAGTGGTGCTAACAGTTAGCACGCTGGTAAAAAGCCCTTTATCATGCCTAAACTCAGTTTAGGCATGATAAGTTTAGGTGTGATAAGTTTAGGTGTGATAAGTTTAGGCATGATAAGTTTAGGTGTGATAAGTTTAGGCATGATAAGTTTAAGCGCCAACTGCGTTAGCACCGCAGTGCACAGCTGATTAAAAGTTTTACGCTAGCAAAGTCTGGCGCACTTCGTATAAAGTTTAATGGCGCTGCTTTGCGTGCGGGACTTTGCAAGCGATCTAAACTTATCATGCCTAAACTTATCACACCTAAACTTATCATGCCTAAACTTATCACACCTAAACTGGCTTTTCACCAGCGTGGTGCAATGGTTATCATGCCTAAAGTCTCTAACTGGGTTAGCACCGCTTTGTGAATCGAGCCCAAAGTGTTAAAGAGCCTGTAGAGATATTTGAAAAACATCCATGTAAACTGAGGCTAAAAGCAAAATAAAAAAAATATCAGTGAAAAAAAATACCAACCTAAGTATCAGCAGAATACTTGTTAGGAAAATAATGTAGATCTTTCTATATGGTAATAAGTTACCTTGAAAGAAACCTCCTTGCAAGTCACGTCAGGATGTTTCATTCATAGCCATTTGTGCCTCAGTAGATGTGTGTGCTGTGTTTGGCTTGTACTAGTTGCTAAGCAACCATTAGGGGAGTAGCTACGCCTCAGTTGTGTCCCAGTTCCTGTTTTGCCAGTATCAGGCTATGCATTGTTCTCAACCTGTGCATGCCACGCTTCTGTCTGATTCCTCATTTCAACTAACTTTTCTGCAGAAAATTGCTCCATAATAAGCATGAATCTGTTTAACAGCATCACTTTACTGAATTAAGAACCCTGCAACGAGGGAAAACTGCCATTTGCATGCTCAGAAATACGCTGATCATTAAAGATGGTCAATGAATTGACAGGGCCAGATTTGTACTCTTTACTGCCCTAGGACACTGTCACCAGCCGCCCCCTTCAGTATAGGTAGCGAGATGACCACTCCCCCCTTCCCTCTAGTATAGATAGCGTTATAACCTCCCCAGTATAGGTAGCCAGATGACTCCTCCCCTCTTTCCCTCCAGTATAGGTAGCCAGATGACTCCTCCCCTCTTTCCCTCCAGTATAGGTGGCCAGATGACCCCCTCCACCTTCCCTCTAGTATATGTAGCTAGATGACTCATCCCCCCTTTCCCTCCAGTATAGGTAGCCAGATGACTCCCTTAATCCCTCTTTTTCCCACCCCTGCACCTTCTCACCTTCACATCGCAGCAGCCATCAGTGTCACTCATTTCTTTGCTTGTCTCCAGTGCAGAAGCTTCCTCTTCCTTTCCGTCTCCAATGCTGACCAAGTCCATAGCCACCAGCCACAATGCAAACGCGCACAGAGAGCAAGGTGGCTGCTGCACAGGCAGCTAGCAGCAAAGTACCTGCTGTATTAGTTTAGCCTGCTGCTTTGGTGCCCCTGCTCCTGTGGTGCCCTAGGCAATGGCCTAGGCGGCCTTGGCCTAAATCCGGCCCTGTGAATAGTAACTTTTTAGGATGGTCAATAATTGTGAGTTTGATGCACATTTTGAAGATAGGCCATTCAAATGCAGCAGCTGATTGATTGGTCCATATTCAAACGATGTATAAATTTGCTGAAAGTGAGCATAAATTTCCATCAACTCGTTTATTAGTATCGTACCATCCCATTTCCTATGGATCAAATAAAAACTGACCAAAAATACTCAGCCTGGGAATTCCGTTTCAGTTGGACAACTATGAGGCCCGTTTCACAATGGCACGTTGGGTTACACTGTTTTACCGCAGGGTAACTATACGCCAGGGCTGCCCAATAGGTCGATCGCGATCTACCGGTAGATCGCGGCCTCTTGGCCGCGTCTCGTTATTGTTTGTTGCAGCCAGCAGCTCGTGTTTAGCTGCTGGCCGCTGGCCAATAAGGATGCATGCAGGCGAGGAGAGAGGGAGGAGAGAGGCGGCGCGTCTGCTGCGTCATGGCTGGGGGCGGCGGCGGGCAGCCTGTGTAATGTGCGTGTGTAACGTGCCCGGCGCCGCCCCCAGCCATGACGTAGCGGCCGCGCCGCCTCTCTCTTCGCCGCCGCTTCTCTCCTACATCCCATTGGCCTGCCAGAGTCTCTCCTCGCCGCCTCTTCTCCTCTGCCTGCAGGTACATATACCTGGCTAACCTACACTGGGGGGCCCTATACCTGGCTAACCTACACTGGGGGGCCCTATACCTGGCTAACCTACACTGGGGGGACCTATACCTGGCTAACCTACACTGGGGGGCCCTATACCTGGCTAACCTACACTGGGGGGCCCTATACCTGGCTAACCTACACTGGGGGGCCCTATACCTGGCTAACCTACACTGGTGGGCCCTATACCTGGCTAACCTACACTGGGGGGACCTATACCTGGCTAACCTACACTGGGGGGCCCTATACCTGGCTAACCTACACTGGGGGGCCCTATACCTGGCTAACCTACACTGGGGGGCCCTATACCTGGCTAACCTACACTGGGGGGCCCTATACCTGGCTAACATACACTGGGGGGACCTATACCTGGCTAACCTACACTGGGGGGCCCTATACCTGGCTAACCTACACTGGGGGGCACTATACCTGGCTAACCTACACTGGGGGGCCCTATACCTGGCTAACCTACACTGGGGGGCCCTATACCTGGCTAACCTACACTGGGGGGCCCTATACCTGGCTAACCTACACTGGGGGGCCCTATACCTGGCTAACCTACACTGGGGGCCCTATACCTGGCTAACCTACACTGGGGGGCCCTATACCTGGCTAACCTACACTGGGGGCCCCTATACCTGGCTAACCTACACTGGGGGCCCCTATACCTGGCTAACCTACACTGGGGGCCCCTATACCTGGCTAACCTACACTGGGGGCCCCTATACCTGGCTAACCTACACTGAGGGCCCCTATACCTGGCTAACCTACACTGGGGGCCCCTATACCTGGCTAACCTACACTGGGGGCCCCTATACCTGGCTAACCTACACTGGGGGCCCCTATACCTGGCTAACCTACACTGGGGGCCCCTATACCTGGCAAACCTACACTGAGGGCCCCTATACCTGGCAAACCTACACTGAGGGCCCATATACCTGGCAAACCTACACTGAGGGCCCATATACCTGGCTAACCTACACTGAGGGCCCATATACCTGGCAAACCTACACTGAGGGCCCATATACCTAGCAAACCTACACTGAGGGCCCATATACCTGGCAAACCTACACTGAGGGCCCATATACCTGGCAAACCTACACTGAGGGCCCATATACCTGGCTAACCTACACTGAGGGCCCATATACCTGGCTAACCTACACTGAGGGCACGCAACCTATGCTGCAGGCACATATACCTGGCTAACCTACGCGGGGGGGGGGGGGGGCGTGCTTAGCATTTGAGTCGTTGGTAGATCTCCTGGCCTCGGCAAATTTAAAAGTAGCTCGCGAGCCGAAAAAGTGTGGGCACCCCTGCTATACGCCATGATGAAAACTAGAGCCATTATTAGCCATGGATAGCAATGTTAAGAATAGCAGCTGCCTTTACCGAAACAAAAAACGGATCCGCCTGCGTTTGCAGGGACCGGTTTTCAAAACCTGAACAGAAGGTCCGGATCTGCTGCATTTTCACGGACCTCATATGGATCCTGATACACGCAGTAGTGAAGGGCAATAGGAAAATGGATCCCTCTCTACACAGGCCGTTTTGGACAAAGAAATGGATCCATTTTCTGTGTCCCATCCCTGCCTGTGGGTGTGGAGCCACGCTGGAGGGGGTAGCAGCCAGGACGGGGTGGTCGTCCCCCTCACCTGGTCCTCCCTTCTTGGCTCCCCCTCCAGCTAGTTTCTGCTTAAAATACTTTAAAAATCAATGTTATAAAGCAAGTGGTGTGTGGGGAACTTACTCACTTCCTTGCGCTCCACTGCTTGCCACGTCACTTCCTGTATGCCGCCCAATGAAGTACAGAGGGCGGCATTACAGGAAGTAATGTGGTGAGCGGTGGAATGCAAGGAAGTTAGTTCCCCGCTTGCTTTATAACATTGATTTTTTTAAGTATTTTAAGCTTATTTTAAAGAGACTCCGTAACAAAAATTGCATCCTGTTTTTTATCATCCTACAAGTTCCAAAAGCTATTCTAATGTGTTCTGGCTTACTGCAACACTTTCTGCTATCACAGTCTCTGTAATAAATCAATGTATCTTTCCCCTGTCAGACTTGTCGGCCTGTGTCTGGAAGGCTGCCAAGTTCTTCAGTGTTGTGGTTCTGCTATGAACTCCCCCTTTTAGGTAGAGTGACCAGACGTCCCGGATTGCCCGGGACACGTCCCGGATTCGGGGTCCGCTGTCCCAGGCTGCATGAGGTCCCGGGAAACGTCCCGCTTTCAGCAGCGGGACGTCCCGGCCTCGGGACTCTGGCCACTCTCTCCTCAATGAACTGGCAGCGGTGTCTATAGACGCCGTGCCAGTTCATTGCCCGCAGCCCCGCTCCAGCCTCCTCTTCCGGTGTCTGTTTCCGACACCGGCAGGCGAGCAGGGCTACGGCAAGATGGCTGCCGAAGCCCTGTACTGGAGACCTATTTGTGTCACTAGTACAGGGCTTCGGGCGCCATCTTGCCGTAGCCCTGTCAGCGCGGGAGACCAGAGCAGGAGGAGGAAGACGGTCCCGGGACGGAGCAGCGCGCCAGAGGCCGGACACTTCTGCCAGGTGAGTAAATGCTTTCTTTTCCAGGTGAAATGTTTGCCCGCATTGTTTCTTTTCCAGGTGAAATGTTTGCCCGCATTGTTTCTTTTCCAGGTGAAATGTTTGCCCGCATTGTTTCTTTTCCAGGTGAAATGTTTGCCCGCATTGTTTCTTTTCCAGGTGAAATGTTTGCCCGCATTGTTTCTTTTCCAGGTGAAATGTTTGCCCGCATTGTTTCTTTTCCAGGTGAAATGTTTGCCCGCATTGTTTCTTTTCTGGCGAAATGTTTGCCCGCAGTGCGTTTCTTTTCTGGCAAAATGTTTGCCGCATTGCGTTTGTTTTCTGGTGAAATGTTTGGCCGCAGTGCGTTTCTTTTCTGGTGAAATGTTTGCCCGCAGTGCGTTTCTTTTCTGGCGAAATGTTTGCCCGCATTGCGTTTCTTTTCTGGCGAAATGTTTGCCCGCAGTGCGTTTCTTTTCTGGCGAAATGTTTGCCCGCATTGCGTTTCTTTTCTGGCGAAATGTTTGCCCGCAGTGCGTTTTTTTTTCTGGCGAAATGTTTGCCGCATTGCGTTTGTTTTCTGGTGAAATGTTTGGCCGCAGTGCGTTTATTTTCTGGTGAAATGTTTGCCCGCAGTGCGTTTCTTTTCTGGCGAAATGTTTGCCCGCATTGCATTTCTTTTCTGGCGAAATGTTTGCCCGCAGTGCGTTTCTTTTCTGGCGAAATGTTTGCCCGCATTGCGTTTCTTTTCTGGTGAAATGTTTGGCCGCAGTGCGTTTCTTTTCTGGTGAAATGTTTGCCCGCAGTGCGTTTCTTTTCTGGTGAAATGTTTGGCCGCAGTGCGTTTCTTTTCTGGTGAAATGTTTGCCCGCAGTGCGTTTATTTTGTACTGACATGTTGCCCGCATTGCGTTTATTTTGTACTGACATGTTTGCCCGCATTGCATTTATTTTATACTGACATGTTGCCTATTGCGTTTATTTTCTGGTGTCCGGGGTAACTGTTACTGCATTTATTATTTAATGGTCATAGATGGCTATGTTTGCTGCTTTGTGGTTACGGTATACTATTAGCATCACACAGTTTCTGCACACCCATGATACAAAGTCTCGTTTGTCCACATCATGGCGTAAACACTGCTTTCTTATGCCTCGCTGTTACATCATTACGTTAGCTCCGCCCATACAATGTCATGGCCACGCCCATTTTTTCGGCGCGGCGCACTGCGCGCGCCGCAGCCCCCCTCCCCCAGTCTTCGCCGCTGCGTGCTCCTCACTCCTTCCCACTTTTCGCCCCCCCCCGTCCCAGGTTGGACCCACAAAAATATGGTCACTCTATTTTAGGCCCCTCTCTGCACACTGCCTGTGTGATATTTAGATTAGTGCAGCTTCTCTCTGCTCTCTTATCTTTTACAAGCTGGATAAATCGTCCTCTGAGCTGGCTGGGCTTTTACATACTGAGGAAATTCAGACAAGGGCAAAGCTGTTTGCAGGAAGAAAAGAGCAGCCTGAAACTTCAGTGGAAGATAGCTGCAGGGGGAAAGAAACACACAAATAATCTCTTGAGATTCAAAACAAAGGGTGTATGCAGCCTGCTTGTGTATGGATGTATTTTGTATGTGTGGACATACTGTACATCAACCTACTTCCTGTTTTGGTGGCCATTTTGTTTTTTTATAAACAAACTTTTTAAAACTGTTTTTAACCACTTTTAATGTGGCGGGGAGCGGCGAAATTGTGACAGAGGGTAATAGGAGATGTCCCCTAACGCACTGGTATGTTTACTTTTGTGCGATTTTAACAATACAGATTCTCTTTAAGCTAGCTGGAAGGGGAGCGGGGAAGGGGGGGACCCAGGTGAGGAGGGGAGGACCCCCTACTGCCGTCCGCTGCCACCCCCGTCCTGGCTGCTACACCTTCCAGCATGGCAGACCCCCCCCCCCCCACACACACACACACACGCACACACCCATGGCCAGGGCTGGAGATACATTTCCACGGACTGGAAATGTAGGCTGCAAAGAGGTATTTTTAATGAAAACGGGGAGGAAAACAAATGCATTACAAAAACGGATCCGTTTGCAACGGATCTGATCTGAAACGGACAAATGTGGACCTACTCTGACAGTAAACTAACGGCCCAGGGTGCTCTGACAGTAAACTGACATCCCAGGGTGCTCTGAAAGTAAACTGACATCCCAGGGTGCTCTGACAGTAAACTGACATCCCAGGATGCTCTGACAGTAAACTGACATCCCAGGATGCTCTGACAGTAAACTGACATCCCAGGGTGCTCTGACAGTAAACTGACATCCCAGGGTGCTCTGACAGTAAACTGACATCCCAGTGTGCTCTGAAAGTAAACTGACATCCCAGTGTGCTCTGAAAGTAAACTGACATCCCAGTGTGCTCTGACAGTAAACTGACATCCCAGGATGCTCTGACAGTAAACTGACATCCCAGTGTGCTCTGACAGTAAACTGACATCCCAGGATGCTCTGACAGTAAACTGACATCCCAGGATGCTCTGACAGTAAACTGACATCCCAGGGTGCTCTGACAGTAAACCGACATCCCAGGGTGCTCTGACAGTAAACTGACATTCCAGGATGCTCTGACAGTAAACTGACATCCCAGGATACTCTGACAGTAAACTGACATTCCAGGATGCTCTGACAGTAAACTGACTTCCCAGGATGCTCTGACAGTAAACTGACTTCCCAGGATGCTCTGACAATAAACTGACATCCCAGGGTGCTCTGAAAGTAATCTGACATCCCAGGGTGCTCTGACAGTAAACTGACATCCCAGGTTGCTCTGACAGTAAATTGACATCTCAGGATGCTCTGACAGTAAACTGACATCCCAGGATGTTCTGACAGTAAATTGACATCCCAGGATGCTCTGACAGTAAACTGACATCCCAGAGTGCTCTGACAGTAAACTGACATCCCAGGTCCCAGGGTGCTCTGACAGTAAACTGACATCCCAGGGTGCTCTGACAGTAAACTGACATCCCAGGATGCTCTGACAGTAAACTGACATCCCAGGGTGCTCTGACAGTAAACTGACATCCCAGGGTGCTCTGACAGTAAACCGACATCCCAGGGTGCTCTGACAGTAAACTGACATCCCAGGGTGCTCCGACAGTAAACTGACATCCCAGGGTGCTCCGACAGTAAACTGACATCCCAGGGTGCTCCGACAGTAAACTGACATCCCAGGGTGCTCTGAAAGTAAACTGACATCCCAGTGTGCTCTGACAGTAAACTGACATCCCAGTGTGCTCTGACAGTAAACTGACATCCCAGGATGCTCTGACAATAAACTGACATCCCAGGATGCTCTGACAGTAAACTGACATCCCAGGATGCTCTGACAGTAAACTGACATCCCAGGATGTTTTGACAGTAAACTGACATCCTAGGGTGCTCTGACAGTAAACTGACATCCCAGGATGCTCTGACAGTAAACTGACTTCCCAGGATGCTCTGACAGTAAACTGACATCCCAGGATACTCTGACAGTAAACTGACATTCCAGGATGCTCTGACAGTAAACTGACTTCCCAGGATGCTCTGACAGTAAACTGACTTCCCAGGATGCTCTGACAGTAAACTGACATCCCAGGGTGCTCTGAAAGTAATCTGACATCCCAGGGTGCTCTGACAGTAAACTGACATCCCAGGTTGCTCTGACAGTAAATTGACATCTCAGGATGCTCTGACAGTAAACTGACATCCCAGGATGTTCTGACAGTAAATTGACATCCCAGGATGCTCTGACAGTAAACTGACATCCCAGAGTGCTCTGACAGTAAACTGACATCCCAGGTCCCAGGGTGCTCTGACAGTAAACTGACATCCCAGGGTGCTCTGACAGTAAACTGACATCCCAGGATGCTCTGACAGTAAACTGACATCCCAGGGTGCTCTGACAGTAAACTGACATCCCAGGGTGCTCTGACAGTAAACCGACATCCCAGGGTGCTCTGACAGTAAACTGACATCCCAGGGTGCTCCGACAGTAAACTGACATCCCAGGGTGCTCCGACAGTAAACTGACATCCCAGGGTGCTCCGACAGTAAACTGACATCCCAGGGTGCTCTGAAAGTAAACTGACATCCCAGTGTGCTCTGACAGTAAACTGACATCCCAGGATGCTCTGACAATAAACTGACATCCCAGGATGCTCTGACAGTAAACTGACATCCCAGGATGCTCTGACAGTAAACTGACATCCCAGGATGTTTTGACAGTAAACTGACATCCTAGGGTGCTCTGACAGTAAACTGACATCCCAGGATGCTCTGACAGTAAACTGACTTCCCAGGATGCTCTGACAGTAAACTGACTTCCCAGGATGCTCTGACAGTAAACTGACTTCCCAGGATGCTCTGACAGTAAACTGACATCCCAGGTTGCTCTGACAGTAAATTGACATCTCAGGATGCTCTGACAGTAAACTGACATCCCAGGATGTTCTGACAGTAAATTGACATCCCAGGATGCTCTGACAGTAAACTGACATCCCAGAGTGCTCTGACAGTAAACTGACATCCCAGGTCCCAGGGTGCTCTGACAGTAAACTGACATCCCAGGATGCTCTGACAGTAAACTGACATCCCAGGGTGCTCTGACAGTAAACTGACATCCCAGGTCCCAGGGTGCTCTGACAGTAAACTGACATCCCAGGGTGCTCTGACAGTAAACTGACATCCCAGGATGCTCTGACAGTAAACTGACATCCCAGGATGCTCTGACAGTAAACTGACATTCCAGGGTGCTCTGACAGTAAACTGACATTCCAGGGTGCTCTGAAAGTAAACTGACATCCCAGTGTGCTCTGACAGTAAACTGACATCCCAGTGTGCTCTGAAAGTAAACTGACATCCCAGTGTGCTCTGACAGTAAACTGACATCCCAGGGTGCTCTGACAGTAAACTGACATCCCAGTGTGCTCTGACAGTAAACTGACATCCCAGGATGCTCTGACAGTAAACTGACGTCCCAGGATGCTCTGACAGTAAACCGACATCCCAGGGTGCTCTGACAGTAAACCGACATCCCAGGGTGCTCTGACAGTAAACTGACATTCCAGGATGCTCTGACAGTAAACTGACATCCCAGGATACTCTGACAGTAAACTGACATTCCAGGATGCTCTGACAGTAAACCGACATCCCAGGGTGCTCTGACAGTAAACTGACATCCCAGGGTGCTCTGACAGTAAACCGACATCCCAGGGTGCTCTGACAGTAAACTGACATCCCAGGGTGCTCCGACAGTAAACTGACATCCCAGGGTGCTCCGACAGTAAACTGACATCCCAGGGTGCTCCGACAGTAAACTGACATCCCAGGGTGCTCCGACAGTAAACTGACATCCCAGGGTGCTCTGAAAGTAAACTGACATCCCAGTGTGCTCTGACAGTAAACTGACATTCCAGGATGCTCTGACAGTAAACTGACATCCCAGGGTGCTCCGACAGTAAACTGACATCCCAGGGTGCTCCGACAGTAAACTGACATCCCAGGGTGCTCTGACAGTAAACTGACATCCCAGGGTGCTCTGACAGTAAACCGACATCCCAGGGTGCTCTGACAGTAAACTGACATCCCAGGGTGCTCCGACAGTAAACTGACATCCCAGGGTGCTCCGACAGTAAACTGACATCCCAGGGTGCTCCGACAGTAAACTGACATCCCAGGGTGCTCTGAAAGTAAACTGACATCCCAGTGTGCTCTGACAGTAAACTGACATCCCAGGATGCTCTGACAATAAACTGACATCCCAGGATGCTCTGACAGTAAACTGACATCCCAGGATGCTCTGACAGTAAACTGACATCCCAGGATGTTTTGACAGTAAACTGACATCCTAGGGTGCTCTGACAGTAAACTGACATCCCAGGATGCTCTGACAGTAAACTGACTTCCCAGGATGCTCTGACAGTAAACTGACATCCCAGGATACTCTGACAGTAAACTGACATTCCAGGATGCTCTGACAGTAAACTTACTTCCCAGGATGCTCTGACAGTAAACTGACTTCCCAGGATGCTCTGACAGTAAACTGACATCCCAGGGTGCTCTGAAAGTAATCTGACATTCCAGGATGCTCTGACAGTAAACTGACATCCCAGGATACTCTGACAGTAAACTGACATTCCAGGATGCTCTGACAGTAAACCGACATCCCAGGGTGCTCTGACAGTAAACTGACATCCCAGGGTGCTCTGACAGTAAACCGACATCCCAGGGTGCTCTGACAGTAAACTGACATCCCAGGGTGCTCCGACAGTAAACTGACATCCCAGGGTGCTCCGACAGTAAACTGACATCCCAGGGTGCTCCGACAGTAAACTGACATCCCAGGGTGCTCCGACAGTAAACTGACATCCCAGGGTGCTCTGAAAGTAAACTGACATCCCAGTGTGCTCTGACAGTAAACTGACATTCCAGGATGCTCTGACAGTAAACTGACATCCCAGGGTGCTCCGACAGTAAACTGACATCCCAGGGTGCTCCGACAGTAAACTGACATCCCAGGGTGCTCTGACAGTAAACTGACATCCCAGGGTGCTCTGACAGTAAACCGACATCCCAGGGTGCTCTGACAGTAAACTGACATCCCAGGGTGCTCCGACAGTAAACTGACATCCCAGGGTGCTCCGACAGTAAACTGACATCCCAGGGTGCTCCGACAGTAAACTGACATCCCAGGGTGCTCTGAAAGTAAACTGACATCCCAGTGTGCTCTGACAGTAAACTGACATCCCAGGATGCTCTGACAATAAACTGACATCCCAGGATGCTCTGACAGTAAACTGACATCCCAGGATGCTCTGACAGTAAACTGACATCCCAGGATGTTTTGACAGTAAACTGACATCCTAGGGTGCTCTGACAGTAAACTGACATCCCAGGATGCTCTGACAGTAAACTGACTTCCCAGGATGCTCTGACAGTAAACTGACATCCCAGGATACTCTGACAGTAAACTGACATTCCAGGATGCTCTGACAGTAAACTGACTTCCCAGGATGCTCTGACAGTAAACTGACTTCCCAGGATGCTCTGACAGTAAACTGACATCCCAGGGTGCTCTGAAAGTAATCTGACATCCCAGGGTGCTCTGACAGTAAACTGACATCCCAGGTTGCTCTGACAGTAAATTGACATCTCAGGATGCTCTGACAGTAAACTGACATCCCAGGATGTTCTGACAGTAAATTGACATCCCAGGATGCTCTGACAGTAAACTGACATCCCAGAGTGCTCTGACAGTAAACTGACATCCCAGGTCCCAGGGTGCTCTGACAGTAAACTGACATCCCAGGGTGCTCTGACAGTAAACTGACATCCCAGGATGCTCTGACAGTAAACTGACATCCCAGGGTGCTCTGACAGTAAACTGACATCCCAGGGTGCTCTGACAGTAAACCGACATCCCAGGGTGCTCTGACAGTAAACTGACATCCCAGGGTGCTCCGACAGTAAACTGACATCCCAGGGTGCTCCGACAGTAAACTGACATCCCAGGGTGCTCCGACAGTAAACTGACATCCCAGGGTGCTCTGAAAGTAAACTGACATCCCAGTGTGCTCTAACAGTAAACTGACATCCCAGGATGCTCTGACAATAAACTGACATCCCAGGATGCTCTGACAGTAAACTGACATCCCAGGATGCTCTGACAGTAAACTGACATCCCAGGATGTTTTGACAGTAAACTGACATCCTAGGGTGCTCTGACAGTAAACTGACATCCCAGGATGCTCTGACAGTAAACTGACTTCCCAGGATGCTCTGACAGTAAACTGACTTCCCAGGATGCTCTGACAGTAAACTGACTTCCCAGGATGCTCTGACAGTAAACTGACATCCCAGGTTGCTCTGACAGTAAATTGACATCTCAGGATGCTCTGACAGTAAACTGACATCCCAGGATGTTCTGACAGTAAATTGACATCCCAGGATGCTCTGACAGTAAACTGACATCCCAGAGTGCTCTGACAGTAAACTGACATCCCAGGTCCCAGGGTGCTCTGACAGTAAACTGACATCCCAGGATGCTCTGACAGTAAACTGACATCCCAGGGTGCTCTGACAGTAAACTGACATCCCAGGTCCCAGGGTGCTCTGACAGTAAACTGACATCCCAGGGTGCTCTGACAGTAAACTGACATCCCAGGATGCTCTGACAGTAAACTGACATCCCAGGATGCTCTGACAGTAAACTGACATTCCAGGGTGCTCTGACAGTAAACTGACATTCCAGGGTGCTCTGAAAGTAAACTGACATCCCAGTGTGCTCTGACAGTAAACTGACATCCCAGTGTGCTCTGAAAGTAAACTGACATCCCAGTGTGCTCTGACAGTAAACTGACATCCCAGGATGCTCTGACAGTAAACTGACATCCCAGGATGCTCTGACAGTAAACCGACATCCCAGGGTGCTCTGACAGTAAACCGACATCCCAGGGTGCTCTGACAGTAAACTGACATTCCAGGATGCTCTGACAGTAAACTGACATCCCAGGATACTCTGACAGTAAACTGACATCCCAGGATACTCTGACAGTAAACTGACATTCCAGGATGCTCTGACAGTAAACCGACATCCCAGGGTGCTCTGACAGTAAACTGACATCCCAGGGTGCTCTGACAGTAAACCGACATCCCAGGGTGCTCTGACAGTAAACTGACATCCCAGGGTGCTCCGACAGTAAACTGACATCCCAGGGTGCTCCGACAGTAAACTGACATCCCAGGGTGCTCCGACAGTAAACTGACATCCCAGGGTGCTCCGACAGTAAACTGACATCCCAGGGTGCTCCGACAGTAAACTGACATCCCAGGGTGCTCTGAAAGTAAACTGACATCCCAGTGTGCTCTGACAGTAAACTGACATTCCAGGATGCTCTGACAGTAAACTGACATCCCAGGATACTCTGACAGTAAACTGACATTCCAGGATGCTCTGACAGTAAACCGACATCCCAGGGTGCTCTGACAGTAAACTGACATCCCAGGGTGCTCTGACAGTAAACCGACATCCCAGGGTGCTCTGACAGTAAACTGACACCCCAGGGTGCTCCGACAGTAAACTGACATCCCAGGGTGCTCCGACAGTAAACTGACATCCCAGGGTGCTCTGAAAGTAAACTGACATCCCAGTGTGCTCTGACAGTAAACTGACATCCCAGGATGCTCTGACAATAAGCTGACATCCCAGGATGCTCTGACAGTAAACTGACATCCCAGGATGCTCTGACAGTAAACTGACATCCCAGGATGTTTTGACAGTAAACTGACATCCTAGGGTGCTCTGACAGTAAACCGACATCCCAGGGTGCTCTGACAGTAAACTGACATCCCAGGGTGCTCTGACAGTAAACCGACATCCCAGGGTGCTCTGACAGTAAACTGACATCCCAGGGTGCTCCGACAGTAAACTGACATCCCAGGGTGCTCCGACAGTAAACTGACATCCCAGGGTGCTTTGAAAGTAAACTGACATCCCAGTGTGCTCTGACAGTAAACTGACATCCCAGGATGCTCTGACAATAAGCTGACATCCCAGGATGCTCTGACAGTAAACTGACATCCCAGGATGCTCTGACAGTAAACTGACATCCCAGGATGTTTTGACAGTAAACTGACATCCTAGGGTGCTCTGACAGTAAACTGACATCCCAGGATGCTCTGACAGTAAACTGACTTCCCAGGATGCTCTGACAGTAAACTGACTTCCCAGGATGCTCTGACAGTAAACTGACTTCCCAGGATGCTCTGACAGTAAACTGACATCCCAGGGTGCTCTGAAAGTAATCTGACATCCCAGGGTGCTCTGACAGTAAACTGACATCCCAGGTTGCTCTGACAGTAAATTGACATCTCAGGATGCTCTGACAGTAAACTGTCATCCCAGGATGTTCTGACAGTAAACTGACATCCCAGGATGCTCTGACAGTAAACTGACATCCCAGAGTGCTCTGACAGTAAACTGACATCCCAGGTCCCAGGGTGCTCTGACAGTAAACTGACATCCCAGGGTGTTCTGACAGTAAACTGACATCCCAGGATGCTCTGACAGTAAACTGACATTCCAGGGTGCTCTGACAGTAAACTGACATTCCAGGGTGCTCTGACAGCAAACTGACATCCCAGGGTGATCTGATAGTAAACTGACATCCCTGGGTGCTCTGACAGTAAACTGACATCCCAGGGTGCTCTGAAAGTCAGGTGACATCCCAGGGTGCTCTGACAGTAAACTGACATCCCAGGGTGCTCTGAAAGTTAAGTGACCTCCCATCGAGCCCAGAAAGTAAACTGACACCCCAGGGCATTCTGACAGTTAACTGACATCCCAGTGAAATGTATCACTGGTGGTGTCATCTTTAGTTATGCCAGGTGATTTGTAGAGTTGGGCCGAACGGTTCGCCTGCGAACGGTTCCATGCGAACTTCCGTGGTTCGCGTTCGCGTCCCGCAGGCGAACCTTTGCGGAAGTTCGGTTCGCCCCATAATGCACATGGAGGGTCAACTTTTACCCTCTACATCACAGTCAGCAGGCCCAGTGTAGCCAATTAGGCTACACTAGCCCCTGGAGCCCCACCCCCCTTATATAAGGCAGGCAGCGGCGGCCATTACGGTCACTCGTGTGCCTGCATTAGTGAGAGTAGGGCGAGCTGCTGCAGACTGTCTCTCATAGGGAAAGATTAGTTAGGCTTAGCATGTTCCTGGCTGCATACCTGTTCTGTGAACCCACCACTGCATACCTGTACTGTGAACCCACCACTGCATACCTGTTCAGTGAACCCAACACTGCATACCTGTTCAGTGAACCTGCCACTGCATACCTGTTCTGTGAACCCACCACTGCATACCTGTACTGTTCAGTGAACCCGCCACTGCATACCTGTTCTGTTCAGTGAACCTGCCACTGCATACCTGTTCTGTGAACCCGCCACTGTATACCTGTTCTGTTCAGTGAACCCACCGCATCAGTGCGCATACCTGTGCAGTTAAGTGAACCCACCTACCTACGTTAGTGCACGCAGTGTGATATACCACTCCGTGCATACCCGATATGGACAAAACAGGTAGAGGAAGAGGTAGTGCCAGAGCCAGAGGAAGGCCACCCGGCAGGTCTGCGCGAGGTCGTGTAAATGTAATTTCGTGTGGACCTGGCCCACTGTACAGTGCTCGGAAGAAGGCACGTCCCATCACCTCCCAAGATTGTCAGGACGTGGTTGAGTATTTAGCGACACAGAACACCTCATCTTGCTCAGCCACCAGCGCTACTACTAGCACCACTTCCGCTGCATTTGACACTTCGCAAGAATTATTTAGTGTTGAAATTAGTGTTGCTCAAATACCCCTTTTCAAAATTCGAGTTAGGTCGAATTCGAATAGTAAATTATTCGAGATCAGTCGAATATTCGAGTCGAATAATTTTTACTATTCGATTCGACCTCGGAATTCGAGCTCACTATTCGAGTCGGTATTCGAGCTCATTATTCGAGCTGACTATTCGAAATGGCCTTAAATAGCTTCCAACACTTGTTTTGAGGGTGAATGATGCAAGAAACCTCTTTTTTTCCAAGTAACAACAGCAAGTGATTATGTGGGGATGTTCCTTTAAAAAAAAAAAGTTGAAAAGAGAAGTTGTGTCCAGAAATTTGTTCAGTACTGTATATACTTCTTCTTCTTCTTCTTTATCTTCTATATCTTCTTCTTCTTCTTCTTCTTCTTCTTCTATATCTTCTTCTTCTATATCTTCTTCTTCTATATATTCTTCTATATCTTCTTCTTCTTTTATATTGTCTTCTTCTTCTTCTTCTTCTTCATCTTCTTCATCATCATCTTCTTCTTCATCATCTTCTTTTTCTTCATCTTCTTCATCTTCTTCTTCTTCATCTTCTTCTTCATCTTCTTCATCTTCTTCTTCATCTTCTTCATCTTCTTCATCTTCTTCTTCATCTTCTTCTTCATCTTCTTCATCTTCAACTTCTTCATCTTCTTCTTCTTCTTCATCTTCTTCATCTTCTTCATCTTCTTCTTCTTCTTCATCTTCTTCATCTTCAACTTCTTCTTCTTCTTCTTCATCATCTTCTTCTTCTTCTTCATCTTCTTCATCTTCATCTTCTTCATCTTCTTCATCTTCTTCTTCTTCATCTTCTTCATCTTCTTCTTCTTCATCTTCTTCTTCTTCTTCTTCATCATCTTCTTCTTCTTCATCTTCTTCATCTTCATCTTCTTCATCTTCTTCATCTTCTTCTTCTTCATCATCTTCATCTTCTTCTTCATCTTCTTCTTCTTCATCTTCTTCTTCTTCATCATCTTCATCTTCTTCTTCTTCATCTTCTTCTTCTTCATCTTCTTCATCTTCTTCTCCTTCTTCTTCTTCTTCCTCTTCTTCATCTTCTTCTTCTTCTTCCTCTTCTTCATCTTCTTCATCTTCTTCTTCTTCATCTTCTTCATCTTCTTCTATATCGTCTTCTTCTTCACTTATTTCTCTTTTCAAATTTTTTTTTTAAAGAAATGCAGCTATTTTTGAGCGTAACAAATAGCTGGTGGCGCACGCATGTTGGAAGCGCCATTGTATGTGCTCCCTGGCAGTGGAAACACACAGACAGCAGGAGGTAAATTCAGCAGCAGGAGGAGGAGGATGAGTGTGTGGCAGCAGGCAGTCAATGAGGCAGGCAGCGTGACATAATAGCCCTGGTACCTAGCGGTGATACCAGGGCTGTAAATAAACACAGCAGGCAGGAGGTCCCAGACAGCGGTCGTGCAGCCCACATTGTGTCCAATACACAACTGGGACAACACAGTTTTCAACCCGGGCACCTCAGAAAAATTAAACCTTTTTTTTTTTTTTTATGGTTTTGTAGTTTTGTTTTTACAACAAATTACACAGACAGATATAGCTATTTTTTGACGTAATAGCTGGTGGCAGAGTGGCAGCAGAAGGTAAATCTGTGTACCCTGGCGTTGGGAAACACAGACAGACAGACAGCAGCAGCAGCAGCAGGAGGAATGGAGGAGTAATGTGAGCAGCTATTGTTTGACGTAATAGCTGGTGGCAGAGTGGCAGCAGAAGGTAAATCTGTGTACCCTGGCGTTGGGAAACACAGACAGACAGCAGCATCAGCAGGAGGAATGGAGGAGTAGTGTGAGTGTGGCAGCAGGCAGGCAGCGTGACATAATAGCCCTGGTACCTAGCGGTGATACCAGGGCTGTAAATAAACACAGCAGGCAGGAGGTCCCAGACAGCGGTCGTGTAGCCCACATTGTGTCCAATACACAACTGGGACAACACAGTTTTCAACCCGGGCACCTCAGAAAAATTAAACCTTTTTTATTTTTATGGGTTTGTAGTTTTGGTTTTACAACCAATTACACAGATATAGCTATTTTTTGACGTAATAGCTGGTGGCAGAGTGGCAGCAGAAGGTAAATCTGTGTACCCTGGCGTTGGGAAACACAGACAGACAGACAGCAGCAGCAGGAGGAATGGAGGAGTAATGTGAGCAGCTATTGTTTGACGTAATAGCTGGTGGCAGAGTGGCAGCAGAAGGTAAATCTGTGTACCCTGGCGTTGGGAAACACAGACAGACAGCAGCATCAGCAGGAGGAATGGAGGAGTAGTGTGAGTGTGGCAGCAGGCAGGCAGCGTGACATAATAGCCCTGGTACCTAGCGGTGATACCAGGCCGTAAATGAACACAACAGGAGGTCCCAGACAGCGGTCGTGCAGCCCACATCGTGTCCAATACACAACTGGGACAACACAGTTTTCAACCCGGGCACCTCAGAAAAATTAAACCTTTTTTTTTTTTTTTTATGGTTTTTTGGTTTTGTTTGTAAAACAAATTACACAGATATATAGCTATTGTTTGACGTAATAGCTGGTGGCAGAGTGGCAGCAGAAGGTAAATCTGTGTACCCTGGCAGTGGGAAACACAGACAGACAGCAGAAGGGCAGTACACAGCAGCCCACTGTAGGTGTAAAATGTGTGGCTGCAGGCGACGTAATAGTCAAAGTGAACCAGGCTGGCTTAGTGAGCAGGAGCCAGGAGGTGGTAAAGGGTGGTAAGGCACATTAACGATGGTTCTTAGCCAGTTCATGTCCCCCTCTCGCCGACAACAGGGGCCAGGAACTCGCCTTCCACCCACGCCTGGTTCATCTTGAGAAACGTCAGTCTGTCCACAGACTTGTGAGACAGACGTGAGCGTTTCTCGGTGACCACACCACCAGCTGCACTGAAGCAGCGCTCGGACAGCACGCTGGAAGGGGGGCAGGACAGCACTTCCAGGGCGTACTGCGCCAGCTCGCTCCAGATCTCCAGGCGCTTGACCCAATACTCCATGGGATCAACAGGGGCATCGCTGTCAAGCCCGCTGTAGGACCCCATGTAGTCAGCCACCATGCGGGTCAGGCGCTGGCTGTGACCGGTGGAGGATGCTGCTGCATGCACCTCCTCTCTAGTCACTGCTGCCGGAGCCTCTACAGTCCTGTAGAGCTCGTGGCTGAGAGACAGCAGGTCTGTGGGGCGCTTGCTGCTGGATGCAGGCACCTGCTGCTGCCTCTGTGCTGGCTGCTGGACAGTGGGGGTGGAAGGCTGGGGGAAGGCTTCCTCCAAGCGCTCAACAAGGGCCTGCTGCAAGCTCCTTATTTGTTGCACTGGGTCTCCTCCTGCAGGCGGCAGGAACTGGCTCAACTTCCCCTTGAGGCGTGGGTCCAACATCATGCTGATCCAGATGTCCTCCCTCTGCTTCATCTGGATCACCCTGGGGTCCTTGCGCAGGCACGCCAGCATGTGCGCTGCCATTGGGAAGAGGCGGGCCACGTGTGCTGGCACATCGACGGCAGTGCTGTCCTCCTCATCCTCCTCCTCTGCCGCCTCATCCTCTCTCCACCCCCGCACCAACTCAGCTGCACTGTGCTGCTCCCCCTCATCAGCAGCAAGGTCAGGGACCTCCACCAAGTCCTCCTCCTCCTCCCCCTCAGAGGTGGACTGTGCAGCTGCTTGCCGCTCCTGCTGGTCCAAGGCTGCCGCTCCCTGTTCCAGCAAAGCATCGAGGGCCCTGTTCAGCAGACAAACCAGGGGCACCCACTCGCAGACCATAGCATGGTCCCTGCTCACCATGTTAGTGGCCTGCAGAAAGGGAGCCAGCACTAAGCACACCTGCTGCATGTGCCTCCAGTCATCATCGGGGACGATGGACGGGATGTTGCTGGTCTTGTCCCTTCTCTGAGCGGCGGAAACAGTGGCCAGGGCAAGGTACTGGTTGACAGCGTGCTTCTGTTCAACCAGACGCTCCAACATCGCCAGGGTGGAGTTCCAGCGAGTCGGAACGTCAAGGATCAGCCGATGGCGTGGCAGATCCAGCTCCTTTTGCACGTCTTCCAGGCTCGCACAGGCTGCAGCTGAGCGCCGGAAGTGACGCACAACGTTCCTTGCCGTTTCCAGCAGTTCGCCCATCCCCTGGTAGGTGCGCAAGAACTTCTGCACTACCAGGTTCAGCACGTGGGCAAGACAGGGGATGTGGGTCAGGTTTCCCCTGTCTATTGCGGCAACCAGATTGGCCCCATTGTCGGCCACCACCTCTCCGACTCTGAGGCCTCTGGGGGTCAGCCAAATCCTCTCCTGCTCCTGGAGTTTGGCCAACACATGGGTTGCCGTCAGCTTGGTCTTCCCAAGGCTGACCAAGTGCAGCAGCGCTTGGCAGTGGCGGGCCTTCACGCTGCTGCTGAGGCGGGGGGTTTGGCCAGGTGTGCCGGAGGATGGCAGAGGATCGGAGGAACCTGCTGCAGTTCCCCTGACCCTGCGGGGTGGCACCACCCACTGTGTTGCTGCTGCTGCTGTGCCCGCTGCTGCTCTCCCATCCTCACCCCCTTCCACCAAGCTGACCCAGTGGACAGTGAAGGACAGGTAGCGGCCTGTCCCGAAGCAGCTGCTCCAGGAGTCCATGGTGACGTGGACCCTTTCACCAACCGCGTGCTCCAGCCCTCGCTCCACATTGGCCATCACAAAGCGGTGCAGTGCAGGAATGGCCTTGCGGGAGAAAAAGTGTCTGCTGGGGAGCTGCCAGTCTGGGGCTGCGCAAGCAAGCAGCGCACGAATGTCGCTCCCCTCCTGCACGAGCGTGTACGGCAGGAGTTGGGAGCACATGGCCCGTGCCAGCAAGCCGTTCAGCTGCCGCACGCGACGGCTGCTGGGAGGCAGAGCCCTAACCACCCCCTGGAAGGACTCGCTCAAAAGGCTCTGGCGTGGCCTTTTGCTGGCACGGGAATCAGCAGACACAGCGGAGGAGGCCACTGAGGACTGGCTGCCAGAACAGGCCTCAGTGTCGGCGGCAGGAGTTGCAGAGGGGGGAGGAGCAGTGCGTTTCCGCACTCCTGCTGGTGCTGCTGGAGGAGCAGGAGGGCGGGTGGCTGCTGTTGCTGCTGCTGCTGAAGGCTGTGCAGTGATGGGTGTGGTGCCACTGCCAGCACCAGATGCCTTCAGCCTCTGGAACTCCTGATGCTGGTGGAAATGTTTCGCAGCAAGGTGGTTGATGAGCGAGCTGGTGCAGAACTTTAAGGGGTCTGCACCTCTGCTCAACTTCCGCTGACAGTGGTTGCAAGTGGCGTACTTGCTGTACACTGTGGGCATGGTGAAAAAGCGCCAGATTGGTGACAGAAACATCCCCCTACGGCATGGAAGCGCTGCTGCCTGTCTCCCTGTGGTGGTTGGGGGGGGGGCTTGGGGGGCTTGGGTGCGGCTGGTGGTGGTACTGGCAGATGCTGCTGCTGCTGCTGCTGAGCCTGAGACACCAGCAGGCTGTGGGACCTGCCTACTGCTGCTACCAATGCTTGCAATGATGCGCCTCCTTGCAAGGCCCACAAGAGCATCCTCCTCCTCCTCCTCTGAGCTGCTGAGGACGACATCCCCTGGAGGTGGTGGCACCCAGTCTCTGTCTGTCACCGGGTCATCAACATCCTCCCCCTCCTGAAACATGTCCTGCTGGGATGAGGACCCCCCAAACTCCTCTCCTGATGCATGGATGGGCTGCTTGACTGTCGCCACAGTCTTGCTGTCCAATCCCTCATCCCCCAAAGTGCCCATCAGCATCTCCTCCTCAAGATCGCCAACAACAGCAGACAATTTACTCATGATGCCTGGGGTCAAAAGACTGCTGAATGACAGGTCGGCGAGTGACGGTGAACTGGCCTCCTCCCCAGACCCTGCTGGGCGGCTGCTGCGAACAGGGGTGGTGGTGGTGGTGGTGAGGGTGGAGGCCTCAGATGCAGAGCTGATGGCGGGCTGCTCATCCTCCGTCATGAGTTGCACCACAGTGTCTGCATGCTTTTCCTCAATGGGACGTTTCCGACCCGGCTGGAGGAAAATCGGAGCAGGTGCTACACGCTGCTGCTGCTGTGTCTCTGCAGCGTGAGTTGCAGATGCTCCTGCTGGGCGGCGCCCAAGGCGTCCACGGCCAGTGGCTATGGGAGGAATGTTAGCCACTGACGCTGCTGCTGCTGCTGCGGAACTGTGCATGGTGGCGCGCCCGCGCCCGCGGCTTGCCACAATGCTGCTCCCTCTCCTCCTGATTCCCTTGCTGCCCTTCCCCTTGCCCAAACCGCGCTGGCTGCCACTTCCAGACATCTTCGATGTTTTGGGCGTATAGACAAAAGTTTTTTAAAAGGGTGGGTGAAAAGTGGGGTACTTTAATGGAGTGGGTTGGTGGGTGAGGTGACTGAGTGAGTGTCCCTAGTACAGTAAGTAAGTAGTAACAGTCAGGAAGTACAACTAGCAGTTACAATAATCAGTAGTAATCACAAGTAAATTTAGTGTGTGTACACTACAGACAGTGAGTGCACGCACGCGCAAACACGCGCAGGAGCTAGCCTATGAACAGTGACTGAGTGAGTGTCCCTAGTACAGTAAGTAAGTAAGTGGTAACAGTCAGTAAGTACAACTAACTAATTACAATAATCAATCAGTTATCAGAAGGAAATAGAGTGTGTGTAGTGTGTACACAGACAGTGAGTGCACACACGCAGGAGCTAGTAGCCTATGAACAGTGACTGAGTGTCCTAGACTCCTAGTACAGTAAGAGTAAGTAGTAACAGTAAGTACAACTAACTAATTACAATAATCAATCAGTTATCAGAAGGAAATAGAGTGTGTGTAGTGTGTGTACACAGACAGTGAGTGCACACACGCAGGAGCTAGTAGCCTATGAACAGTGACTGAGTGTCCTAGACTCCTAGTACAGTAAGAGTAAGTAGTAACAGTAAGTACAACTAACTAATTACAATAATCAATCAGTTATCAGAAGGAAATAGAGTGTGTGTAGTGTGTGTACACAGACAGTGAGTGCACACACGCAGGAGCTAGTAGCCTATGAACAGTGACTGAGTGTCCTAGACTCCTAGTACAGTAAAGGTGCCCATACACTCGTCAGATTGGCAGCAGATAGATAAGAAATGCATCTGATGATCTATCTGATGCGTTTTTAGAACATTTTTTACCAGGATAGAATTCCAATAGATTTCAGTTTGAAATCTATTGAAATTCGATCTGATGGCATTTTTTTGCCATCAGATTTCCATTAAGGCCAATGCAAACTGATAAGCAATCTCATCAGATCGACCTAAATTTTCCACCCTGCAAGTTCGATGGAAATCCATCGAAATCGATCGAAATCGGCCGTCGATCGGTCGATTGGCCAACCGATTTGCAATCGATCGATCGATCGATCGATCGGGATCGATCGGTCGGCCAGAAAATCGGCTGAGTGTATGGGCTGCTTAAGAGTAAGTAGTAACAGTAAGTACAACTAACTAATTACAATAAGCAATCAGTTATCAGAAGGAAATAGAGTGTGTGTAGTGTGTGTACACAGACAGTGAGTGCACACACGCAGGAGCTAGTAGCCTATGAACAGTGACTGAGTGTCCTAGACTCCTAGTACAGTAAGTAGTAACAGTAAGTACAACTAACTAATTACAATAATCAATCAGTTATCAGAAGGAAATAGAGTGTGTGTAGTGTGTACACAGACAGTGAGTGCACACACGCAGGAGCTAGTAGCCTATGAACAGTGACTGAGTGTCCTAGACTCCTAGTACAGTAAGTAGTAACAGTGAGTACAACTAATTACAATATTCAATTACAATAATCAATCAGTTATCAGAACTTGGAAATAGAGTGTGTGTAGTGTGTACACAGACAGTGAGTGCACACACGCAGGAACAGCTAGTAGCCTATGAACAGTGACAGTGAGTGTCCTAGTACAGTTACAGTATATAACTACAATACTAATACAATCAGTAGTAAAGGACAGCAGAAATACTGGTATAGAATAGAGAGAAATAAACAGAGGACAGGAGGACAGCTGCCCAGTGCCCACACAGGCAGGCCCTGAGGCCTAAAGCTGTAAGCCTGCAGCAGCTGGCCTGTCTCTATGTAACACAAAAGCTACTAACTAAAATACAATGTCTAACTAACTAACAACAATATAGGTGTGTATAGGAGGTGTATGTGAGCAAAAACGCTAGGTAAATGACCACAATAAAGCTCTTGCTAAGCCAAAGCACAAAGGAGCAACTCTCTCTCTATGCAAGTCTCAGGCAAGGACGGAGAAACGTAACATGGCGGCCGCTATTTATAGGGTAGGGGCTGGCCAGGGTCCCCCTCTGTGATTGGCTGCCGTCAGAGGGCCTGGGAGCCCTCTGATTGGCTCTAAGGACATCAATCTGGGCTATGACGCTATTCGAGCTCGGTACCGAACTCGAATAGCGCCGTTTGCTCGAATAGCTCGAATAGTGAATGGGCTATTCGAGTGTACGCGAATAGCCCATTCGAATAGCTGCAGCTATTCGGAGCTCGAATACCGAGCTCGAATAGCTGAAAAAGAGCTCGAATATTCGAGCTACTCGAATATTCGAGCTCTGCTGAGCACCACTGGTTGAAATCACTGATGCACAGCCATTGTTGTTACAGCCAGATGAATTTTCACCAGCTCATATGTCTGAGTTACGCGGCAACACTATGGATGTAACGTGTAAGGAGGAAGAAGGACCTACTGATGGTGCATGTTTGGATTTGTCTGAGGCAAGCGAAGCTGGGCAGGATGATTACGATGATCCTCTGTATGTTCCCAATAGAGGAGATGAAGAGGGGGACAGTTCAGAGGGGGAGTCAGAGAGTAGTAGGAGGAGAGAAGTTGCTGAAAGAAGCTGGGGCAGCTCTTCGTCAGAAACAGCTGGTGGCAGTGTCCGACCGGCACCATGTATCGCCACCTATGTACAGCCAGCCAACTTGCCCTTCAGCATCAGCTGCTGAGGTCCCCATAGTGCCCACATCCCAGGGTGGCTCAGCGGTGTGGAAATTTTTTAATGTGTGTGCCTCAGATCGGAGCAAAGCCATCTGTTCGCTCTGCCAACAAAAATTGAGCCGTGGAAAGGCCAACACTCACGTAGGGACAAGTGCCTTACGAAGGCACCTGGAGAAAAGGCACAAACAGCAATGGGATGGCCACCTGAGCAAAAGCAGCAGCAGCACACAAAAGAAAAGTCACCCTCCTTCTCCTCTTCCTCCTTCAGGTGCATCATCTGCTTCTGCCGCTTTCTCCCTTCCACCTTCACAGGCACCCTCCTCCACTCCACCTCTGCCCTTGAGCGGTTCCTGCTCCTCTGCCCACAGCAGCAGTCAGGTGTCCGTGAAGGAAATGTTTGAGCGGAAGAAGCCAATTTCGGCCAGTCACCCCCTTGCCCGGCGTCTGACAGCTGGCGTGGTGGAACTGTTAACTCGCCAGCTGTTACCATACCGGCTGGTGGACTCTGAGGCCTTCCGTAAATTTGTGGCCATCGGAACACCGCAGTGGAAGATGCCAGGCCGCACTTATTTTTCGAGAAAGGCCATACCCCAACTGCACCGTGAAGTTGAGAGGCAAGTGGTGTCATCTCTTGCGAAGAGCGTTGGGTCAAGGGTACACCTGACCACGGATGCCTGGTCTGCCAAGCACGGGCAGCTACATTACGTACACAGCCCATTGGGTTAACCTGGTGGTGAACGATGGCAAGCAGGGCGCAGCGGACCAAATTGTGACACCTCCACGGCTTGCAGGCAGGCCTCCTGCCACCTCCTCTCCTCCTGCTACATGCTCTTCGCTGTCCTCCTCCTCCTTGGCTGAGTGGCAGTTCTCCTCTCCAGCTACACAGCCCCAGCTCCGCAGGGCCTATGCTGCATGCCAGGTAAGACGGTGTCACGCCATCTTAGACATGTCTTGTCTCAAAGCGGAGAGTCACACTGGAGCAGCTCTCCTGGCTGCTCTTAAGAAACAGGTGGATGAGTGGCTGACCCCGCACCACCTGGAGATAGGCAACGTGGTGTGCGACAACGGCAGCAATCTTCTTGCCGCTTTGCATATGGGGAAGCTGACACACATACCCTGCATGGCACATGTCAAATATCTAGTTGTTCAAAGATTTGTGGCAAAGTACCCTGGCTTAGCGGATATCCTGAAGCAGGCCAGGAAGGTCTGTGGGCATTTGAGGCGGTCTTACACAGCCATGGCACGCTTTGCGGAAATTCAGCGGAAAAACAACATGCCGGTGAGACGCCTCATTTGCGATAGCCCGACTCGCTGGAATTCGGCCCTGCTCATGTTCTCCCGCCTGCTAGAACAGAAGAAAGCCGTCACCCACTACCTCTACAACTACAGTAGAATGAAACAGTCTGGGAAGATGGGGATGTTCTGGCCCGACAACTGGACACTGATGAAAAATGCATGCAGGCTCATGCGGCCGTTTGAAGAGGTGACCAACCTGGTGAGCCGCAGTGAGGGCACCATCAGCGACTTAATTCCCTACGCTTACTTCTTGGAGCGTGCTGTGCGTAGAGTGGCGGATGAAGCTGCGAATGAGCGTGACCAGGAACCGTTACGGCAGGAACAGGCATGGGACCAATTTTCATCAGACCCAGCTGTTTCCTCAACACCTGCGGCAGCACAGAGGGGGGAGGAGGAGGAAGAAGAGAAGTCGTGTGCAGAAGATGAGTCAGACTCAGAGGATGATGAGCAAGGTGTTTCTTTGGGGGAGGAGGAGGAGGAGGGGACGGCGGCAGGAGAACACCCGCAGCAGGCGTCGCCGGGGGCTTGTGCTGCTCAACCTTCCCGTGGTATTGTTCGCGGCTGGGGGGAGGAGGTCGACTTACGTGACGTCACTGAGGAAGAGCAAGAGGAGATGGAGGGTACTGGATCCGACTTTGTGCAGATGTCGTCTTTTATGCTGTCCTGCCTGTTGAGGGACCCCCGTATAAAAAACCTCAAGGGGAATGAGCTGTACTGGGTGGCAACACTACTAGACCCTCGGTACAGGCACAAAGTGGCGGAACTGTTACCAACTCACCTGAAGGTGGAAAGGATGCAGTACATGCAGAACCAGCTGTCAACTATGCTTTACAATGCCTTTAAGGGTGATGTGACAGCACAACGCCAGCAAGGTACCACTGCCACTAATCCTCCTCCCGTGTCCACGCAGTCAAAGACAGGATGCTCCAGCGATCTCATGGTGATGTCGGACATGCGGACGTTCTTTAGTCCAACGCCTCGCCGTAGCCCTTCCGGATCCACCCTCCACCAACGCCTGGAACGGCAGGTAGCCAACTACCTGGCCTTAAGTGTGGATGTAGACACTGCTGTGAACAGCGATGAGGAACCCTTGAACTACTGGGTGCGCAGGCTTGACCTGTGGCCAGAGCTGTCCCAATTTGCCATCCAACTTCTCTCCTGCCCTGCCGCTAGCGTCCTGTCAGAAAGGACCTTCAGCGCAGCTGGAGGCATTGTCACTGAGAAGAGAAGTCGCCTAAGTCACAAAAGTGTTAAGTACCTCACCTTTATCAAAATGAATGAGGCATGGATCCCGGAGGGCTGCTGCTCGCCCCAAGACTAAGTCAGTCCCCGCACACACAGCATCTCTGCCTGCACGCCGTGTGACTGGCTGCCTGGCCTGCCCCAAGAAGACTAAGTCGCTCCCAGTCCCTCCACACAGCATGTCTGCCTGCAGGCCGCTTGACTACCTTCTCCACCACCACCAACAGGGTCCGGGACTCCAGGCGGATTGCTGAATTTTTTAGGCCTAGCGGCCGCTGTAATAGTTTTTCTGGTGCGTGTACATGACTGCCTAATTTTTCTGGCTGCACTGCGGGCAGCTGCAACAACAAAAGAAAAGGCATGTACATGCGCCCATTCTCCTTCGTGATCATTACCTTGCCGTGGTGAAGGGGCTTGCGTATCACAATGAAGCAATGACCGGCGCCTAGATGAGTGTCTCGGGGGGCACACAAAAGATAATAAGGTCGTTGCTTCATTGTGGTCAGACCAAATTTGATCAGCTGGACAGTCACTGTTCTGTCATTCAGCTACATCAGCCAGGCGACCATATGGGCTGTAAAGCCACCAAAACCTGCACTCTCGCCATGGTGCGCACCAGTCCAGCACGGCCGTCACTACATAAACAGCTGTTTGCGGTGCGTAACACGGTGAGTTTGGTGTGTCAGTGTGAAGCAGTACCTTAATTACACTACCTGATTGATGTATACACATGCAAGATGTTTTAAAGCACTTTAGGCCTGTCATTTAGCATTCAATGTGATTTCTGCCCTTAAAACGCTGCTTTGCGTCAAATCCAGATTTTTCCCGGGGACTTTTGGCGTGTATCCCACTCCGCCATGCCCCCCTCCAGGTGTTAGACCCCTTGAAGCATCTTTTCCATCACTTTTGTGGCCAGCATAATTTTTAATTTTTTTCAAAGTTCGCATCCCCATTGAAGTCTATTGCGGTTCGCGAACCTAAAATCGGAGGTTCGGCCCAACTCTAGTGATTTGTATGTAATGTTTATTACTGAGAGTTCTGTGCACATAGAGAGATACTGGTTGCTTGGCATTTGTAAAAAGCCATTTTTCCCATGATGCAAGGAAGTTCACAGACAGCCAACTGTCAGGAGGACCTTAGTCATGACATCACAGTGTGGGAGGAGTTTCACCACAATATCAGCCATGCAGATGTCCCTGATGATCTATTTGAGAAAAGGAAAAGATTTCTCCTGGGAAAGGGGGTAGCAGCTACTGATTGGATTGAAGTTCAATGTTTGGTTAAAGTTCCTCTTTAAAGTGAACCTTAAGCCAGGAAAAAAAAATGAGTTTTACTCACCTGGGGCTTCTACCAGCCCCCTGCAGCAGTCCTGTGCCCTCGACAGGCCCGTCAGGACTGGCCATGCAAAGCTTTTTCCGCATTCCCGACTGTAATTAGCGCTATTGCGGGCCGCAACGCGTACAAAAATATGTCGCATATCTATGCGTGCGTAATGCGGCAACGCGTATTTTTGTACGCGTTGCGGCCCGCAATAGCGCTAATTACAGTCAGGAATGCGGAAAAAGCTACGCATGGCCAGTCCTGACGGGCCTGTCGGCAAAAACGAAACTAGTTGGCAGTGGGGGACCAGAGGATGAGTGAGTGGCTGCGAGGGCACAGGACTGCTGCAGGGGGCTGGTAGAAGCCCCAGGTGAGTAAAACTCATTTTTTTTTCCTGGCTTAAGTGTCCCTTTAAGGCAGTTTAGTGCATACACCCCAATGTTTTCTAACCTGCCTAATCCCTTTTCCTAGGCAGGACTTGGCTGGTGGTGTTAGCTTGACACCCACAGACAGGGCCGGATTTACCATAAGGCACTGTAGGCACATGCCTACAGGCGCCTGATGCTGGAAAGGTGGCTCACTACCCTCCTTGAGTGCCTCCCTCCTTCTCTATGCAGAGTCCCGAGCGGAGTGTAAATGAGAGGTTACTCACCTGACTCTAAAGGCCCCTACACATGGAGTACAAATGCCTGTTGAGCAATGGTTCGTTCATGTGGACATGGCAAACGACAAAGACAGTCTGCAGACACAGCCATGTCCGAGCAATTGGTGACTCGCTAATGGAAGTCTTCGGCAGACAGTAGAGTTGCTCTCAACAAACATCCGGTTGTCGGCTCATGGACAACTTCCGCCGTGTCTTCGCCTTTTCTGTTGTCGTATGTGTACAACTGTTGCGAGCACAAATTGTCGCTGCCATAATCAGTTGATGTCTCTGTCGCTGCTCACAGCTACAGACAATTGTACGTCGTGTGTATGGGCCTTTAGCATTCCAAAGACGAGATCTACTTTCTACTGGGGGAACCTCTAGCTACTTAATACTGAGAGTACCTCTGGTCTACCTAATACTAAATGGCACCAGGCAAGGGAGTAAGGAAAGTGCGGTTAGGCTCAAGTGATTTAAATCCAGGCCTGCCCGCAGACATACCACCACTTGATCCAGCAGAAAACTGTCATCTGATTGTTGTAGATATTTTTAGACAATTAGGCCTGGTGCACACCAAAAACCGCTAGCAGATCCGCCAAATGCTAACAGATTTTGAAACGCTTTTTCTTATTTTTCTGTAGCGTTTCAGCTAGCATTTTGCGGTTTTGGGAAGCGTTTTTGGTGTAGTAGATTTCTTATATTGTTACAGTAAAGCTGTTACTGAACAGCTACTGTAACAAAAACGCCTGCAAAACCGCTCTGAACTGCCGTTTGAAATACATTACCCTAGCGTTTCCACATCCGCAATCGGATCTGAAAACGCTGCCGAACCACTCTGGTGTGCACTAGCCCTGAAACAGCGATTTGCCAGGTTGTGGTCTTTGGTGAGGTTTTAAAGTAATTCACCAGCAGAGGGCACAGTTCTCTAATATAAGTAAAAAAAATCTTTGTGTCATTTCAAAAGACAGATCCATAGCAAACCATTTTTATGCGTTCCTCCTTCAGATGGTTCCCTAGGGCAGCGATTGCTGAAAGTGATTTCCTTACATAAAGTCAGATAACCTTAATCGAAGTTAATAGATCAGCTTACTAATGCACAGATAAAGCAGAGGCCACTGATTTCTCACTACGATGGAGATAGGCTACAGGCTTAAAATAAATTACTGTGATGGAGAATGAATGTCTGTTATTAAACCAGCTGTCTAATGAAAGTAATTGTTTCCCAAGTGTATCATCAGTAAGAGTGGTGGAAGCAATACATTTCAAACAGATAAATGTGATAATGAAATACTGAAGCTTAAAGGACAACTGTAACGAAAGGGATGTCATGTGGAGGCTGCCATATTTATTTCCTTTTAATCAATAACAGTTGCCTGGTTGTCCTGCTGATCTCTTTGGCTGCAGTAGAATCTGGGATGGAGAGGCGCACTTTGGGGTCTCAGCCTTGGGTGATGAAGGACCTTGTCCCAACTCTGTCCTTTTGTTTGCAAATAAAAATGAGGACATTTAATCTATTGCAACTCCAGCTGCAATTCCAGTAATGACATTGGAAATCCAGGACAACTATAGGATAGAGAGAAAGTAAAGTAGCACACAGTCACTGATCCACCAATGACATGTATTTTATATATACAGTATGTACTTTAAAATAACATTTCCAGACACACTACTAGTTTGGCATCACTTACAAATACACTAAGGCCCGGTTCACACTTGTGTTGGAGTGGCAAACGAATCCAGTTCTGATCACCGTTGCCACTTCGATTCCGTTCCATTGGTTACATTCCGTTGAAGACACTGGAGGCTGTGAATTTGCTGCCCGTCAGCTGCTCCCATTAACCGGCAAGGTGCTTACTTGCGTTCAGTACAGGAGGTGGACAGGCAGTCTCCTATGGATAGGCATCTGAGCATGGTGGTTGCCGTCCTCAGTTAAGACATGAGACAGTTTGAGGCCGCCAGGCTTTGATTCTTTATAAATATATTCCCTAAAATGATTTATACAAAGATGCTGACTATCTTCCCTGCTCGCTACACAGTTTCTTGGCAGGTGGACAGGCAACTGTCATTCACTAAGTGCTTTTGAAATTAAATGAATCCCTGAGAATCCCCCATGAAGAGATTGACTAGTCCAAAACCTGTCACTTCTGTCAGATTTCTACTACCTACTGTAAGTGACAGCAACATAGGAGAAAAGTAATTAATCTAACCAATGACATGAGCGCATCGCTAACCCAATGCGAACGCGCCATGTCATCACAGTCAGGCACGTCACTAGCTACACTGGGCGATCCGCCCCGCTATCATGTGACTCCCTGGTAGTAAACATTGTACCTATGGTAACCGCAACGCTAGGCTGCGGTATTAATACAGCAAATAGAGCGGCCAAGTGACCAGGAATCCCAAGCACCCCACCACACAGCGACCAGAACATGACTAACCCTGGAAAATTTAACTTGCCAGTCTCCGCCTACCTCCTCATCGTCGGCCCGAGCAACCTGGAAAATAAATAAAACAACATTAGCACAAGAAATGCATCTATCACCTAAAGACAACAATACAATGCAACTCTATATACACCCTGACAATTCATATTCTTTATTCAGCCCACCTCTACCAAAAGTACCTAACCTCCTAATCCACATGGCCTCTTTTTTCAACAATAATTTATGCCGATCTCCCCTTTTCACACTAAAAGGGGCATTATCAATAACCTGAACTCTAAGTTGTGACACTGCATGTCTACATTCCTTGAAGTGACACGCTACTGCATGGTCTGAACTTTCTCCTCTAATGGCAGATTTGTGTGATTAAATACGATCACGAAGTGGCTCTGTCTGTCTGCCCAGACAGACAGAGAGCCTCTCTCTGAGAGGCAACTAGGCCTAGAGGCCTAGAGGCAGCCGCAGCCAGCAGAGTGCCACTGCCGCCGTGGTCAGAGAGTCTCTGACAGAGACACAGACAGCCAGCCAGAGGAAGCCAGGCTGAGCCAGCCAGAGCCACAGCCAGGCCCAGGCCAGTCAGTGAGATACTTTAATATATGTGGGGAAAAATATGTGGGGCAATCTGCTGCCAATCTCATTGCATTTGTGGGGCAATCTGCTGCCAATCTCATTGCATTTGTGGGGAAATCTGAAATCTTCTGCGAATCTGATTGCATTTTGTGGTCGGCCGGCCCTCCACCATGTGGACTAATGTGCGCCACTGTCCTCGGTACGATGTCCTCCTTTTCAGTGTGTGATGTCCTCCTTTTTGGGGTTCTGCAAGTGGCCACCCTACGACCTCACCACCTAGTGACGCCACTGCCTCCAGTTAGGCATGCTATGAAGATTTCCTGGGCAAAAGACACATTTCCATTTTCCACATTACACTGGTCCTTTCTTCTGCAGCGTTTGCAGAACAGCAAGGCAAAAATGCAGATTTTGGAAATAAAATTTAGCACAATGTAATGGTTTTTAATCGGTAAATACAATTATCCAGATCAATACATCAGAGCAAAAAAGTAGAATATTAGAAGAGCAAAGAGGGATTTGCTTATAGAAGAGAGTCTCATAAGATTAATGTGCACAGCAAAACTGAAGCGCGTTTAAAAAAAAAAAAAAAATCACAATGTTTGCTGTGAAATTAACTTTTCTGAGTTTTGACCGCGCATCCCTTGCGATGCTAGAACTTTAACCGAGGATCGATCCAATCAGTAACTTATACCTCCTTTCCCACAAGAAACCTTTTTTTCTCAAATAGATCATCAGGAAGGGGGGGGGGGGGGGTCATTGGGGGTGCCTATATTACTGATATTGTGGCAAAACCCCTCCCACAGTGTGATGTCATGATCATGATCCTGACAGTTTGCTGTCTAGGACCCTTGTTGCATTGTGGGAAATAATGGTTCCTTCCAACTGCCAAGAAAGCAATATCTCCCTCTGTGAATGGAACTCTTAGTAACAAAGTGTGTGTGTGCGTGCGTGCGTGCGTGCGTGTGTGTGTGTGTGTGTCAAATCTGATTTCACCCATTCATGTCAATGGAAAAAATGTAAAAGGCTGCCCTTCTCACAGTAATCAAGCCAGAGTTCCCACACTTGGCACAGTTGGTCACTTGGCGACTGAGGTTACAAATCCAGGAAAAGTGGGTGGAGCATAAAACAGCCAATCAAATTTAAGCCATTCATTTTAAATGGTAAAATGTAAACTGCAGCCATTCTTACACTGCTAATGGCAGGGTTTTCAAACTTGCCATATTTGGTCACTAGGTGAATGAAATTAAGATTCAAGAAAGTGGGTGGCGCCTACAACAGCCAATCAAAATTAACCTATTGATTTTCAAGGGGAATATTTAAACTGCTGCTATTCGTAGGCCCAATGCACACCGAGCGGTTTTTGATGTGATCAGCCGGCCGCATCCGCCTGTCAAACCGCTCGGTTAATGTATCTCAATGAGATGGTGCACACTGGCGGTTTGAGGATTGTAGCAAACCGCAAACGTGCCTCCTACTGCACGTTTGCGGTTTGCAGAAGTGTTTCAGCCTCAATGTAAAGGAGAAACGCAAACCGCTCTAAAAAACGCTACTTCAGAGCGGTTTGCCAGACGTTTTTGTTACAGAAGCTGTTCAGTACAGCTTTTACTGTAACAATTTGTGTAATCTGCTACACAAAAACGCAGCCATAACCGCTAGGCATGTTTAGAAATCCGCTCTAAACATGCCTAGAATCGCTCTGAAATCTGCTTCCAAAACTGCTAGCTTTTTTCAGATCTGCTAGCGGTTTTGTGTGCACTGGGCATTACACTGTTAATGGCAGAGGCTTCAAACTTGCCACAGTCGGTCATTGGTTGACTGGGGTCCAAATTCACTAAAGGGGCGGAGCCACAAACAGCCAATCAGATTTCCTTGGTGGATAAACTGCTTCCATTCACACATTTTTGATGCCGGGAACATGAAAGCTCACAAACTTGGTCATTAAGTGACTGTGTGTTCAGTTTACAAAAAGTGGTAGGAGCCAAAAACAAATTTTACTAGGAAAATATAAACTGCAGCCATTCTTACACCGTTAATGGCAGGGATATCAAACTTTGCACAGTTGGTCACTAGGTAGATGAGATTAAGATTTTGGAATGTGGGTGGAGCCTACAACAGCCAATAAAAATTAACTTTTTGATTTTCAAAGGGAATATTTAAGCTGCTACCATTCTAAAGGTTCGTATACACGTCCGATAAAGATCGTTCGTTACGAACGATTCGTGACGTTTACACGATATTCAAATTAGACCGAAAAGATCGTTCGTAATGAACGATTGTGTACACACGTGAACGATATAAGTATAAAGTACTGAACGACGAACGATTAAAAAATGCGTGCGCAAACGGAAGTGACGTTATGACAGGCAATAAGAACATGCGTTATCGGACGATCTTTGTACACACTGCAACGATTGAACGATTATCTTTCGAAAAAATCCGCCGGGTTGGATCGGTCCGATTGAACGATAACGATCGTTATCGTTCACAAAAACGATCGTTCACACTTTTTGAACGCACGATTATCGTTCCGATTGTCGTTATCGTTCGTTTTTGAACGATCGTTATCGTACGTGTGTACTCAGCTTTATACTGTTAGTAGCAGATGCCTCAAACCTGGGTGTACGAGAGATAACAGCACCAGAGACTTGGGCTCAGGACACAGCCTGTATATGGCTGATCCTGCTGCTGCACAAGTCCGGGCCGTGTTAATTACTACTCCCCCTCCAGGCTGCCATGGATAGTGGGAGAATTAAATAATTCGGCTTCCAGCTATTGCTGGAAGCTGAATAATTGTTTTAAAAGCAACTTCAGCTCCGTGTTCTGACGGTGCTGAAGTTACTCCCTGTGCCTGCTATAGCCGTAGTTCCTATTACGGCCTATGGTGGCGCCGGCTGCGCCCAAGTCTCCAGCACTGGATTCAGCGTGTTCGAAACCTGGTACAGTTGGTCACTTGGTGACTAAGGTTCAAATTCAGAAAGGGGCAGAGCCACAAACAGCCAATCAGATTTGTTTATTTTTGAATGGGAATATACAAAGTATTGATACCAAGGACCTCAAAGCTGATAAACTTGATAACTGAGTGACTGTATGTCAAGGTTAGAAAAAGTGGGCGGCGCCAACTTAATTTTTTTACATGGTTGGGTTTCCAAACTTAACACAATTGGCCACTGGGTGACTGGGGTTAATATTCAGAAATGTAGGTGGAGCCCAGGCTCGGACAGAGCCGCCGAACCACCGACGGTCCCATCGGTGGGCCCCGACCCGACTGCCCCTCCTCCTGACCTGGGGGCCCCTAGAAGGCGTGCGCTGCATGGGAGAGCCGGGGAGGGCAGCCCGACTGTTTTTTTTTTTTTTTTATGTCCCTTAAAAAAAACTATTTTCCCCGGGGGGGCCCCCTCCTATCCTCCCCCTCCCTCACCTCGGAGGGCCCCCCTCCTGTTACGAGCGGCGGCGGTTACAGCAAAGTTCCTGCGAGGTATAGCAGAAGATAGAGGTCCAGCTGCCTCCCAGTCGCTGTCTCCTCTATGCCGCTCGCACTGCTTCCTGGTTTAGTGCGAGCGGCATAGAGGAGACAGCGACTGGGAGGCAGCTGGACCTCTATCTTCTGCTATACCTCCCCGGAAGTTTGCTGTACCCGCCGGCCGCCGCTCGTAACAGGAGGGGGCCCTCCGAGAGTCCGAGGTGAGGGAGGGGGAGGATAGGAGGGGGCCCCCCCGGGGAAAATAGTTTTTTTTAAGGGAAAAAAAACAAAAAAAAAAACAGTCGGGCTGCCCTCCCCGCGGCTTGTAAGGAGGAGGGGACACCCAGGTGAGGGGGAGCATAGGAGTCGGGGCCCCCACTGGCTACCCACCCGGCTACCTAACTGCCCACCCTCCCACCCTTCTGCCTACCCTCCCACCCGGCTACCTAACTGCCCACCCGGCTACCTAACTGCCTACCCTCCCACCCGGCTACCTATCTACCCACCCGGCTACCTAACTGGCTGCCCACCCGGCTACCTATCTACCCACCCAGCTACCTATCTGCCTACCCTCCCACCCGGCTACCTAACTGCCCACCCGGCTACCTAACTGCCTACCCTCCCACCCGGCTACCTATCTGCCCACCCGGCTACCTATCTGCCCACCTGGATACCTATCTACCCACCCAGCTACCTATCTGCCCACCCGGCTACCTAACTGCCTACCCTCCCACCTGGCTCCCTAACTGCCCACCCGGCTACCTATCTACCCACCCAGCTACCTATCTGCCTACCCTCCCACCCGGCTACCTATCTGCCCACCTGGCTACCTATCTACCCACCCGGCTACCTATCTACCCACCCAGCTACCTATCTGCCTACCCTCCCACCCGGCTACCTATCTGCCCACCCGGCTACCTATCTACCCACCCAGCTACCTATCTGCCTACCCTCCCACCCGGCTACCTAACTGCCTACCCTCCCACCCGGCTACCTATCTACCCACCCGGCTACCTAACTGGCTGCCCACCCGGCTACCTATCTACCCACCTAGCTACCTATCTGCCTACCCTCCCACCCGGCTACCTAACTGCCTACCCTCCCACCCGGCTGCCTAACTGCCTACCCTCCCACCCGGCTACCCTTCTGCCTACCCTCCCACCCGGCTACCTAACTGCCCACCCGGCTACCTAACTGCCCACCCGGCTACCTATCTACCCACCCGGCTACCTATCTACCCACCCAGCTACCTATCTGCCTACCCTCCCACCCGGCTACCTATCTGCCCACCCGGCTACCTATCTACCCACCCAGCTACCTATCTGCCTACCCTCCCACCTGGCTACCTAACTGCCCACCCGGCTACCTAACTGCCCACCCAGCTACCTATCTGCCCACCTGGCTACCTAACTGCCTACCCTCCCACCCGGCTACCTAACTGCCCACCCAGCTACCTATCTGCCTACCCTCCCACCCGGCTACATAACTGCCTACCCGGCTACCTATCTGCCTACCATGCCATGGGCGTCCCTACATAGGGCAAAATGGGGCATGCTCACTCCCCTGGCTAGCTGCTGCCCCCCCCTAGCTACCCGGACGTGGCTGGCCCGCCCGCCCTGGGGTGGCAGCGGAGAGAGAAAAGAAGCGGCAGGCACAGCGGCGCTGCCTGCCACATCACTTAATTCTAAAGGGGGGAGCGAGAGAGGGGGAGCCCCAAGGTGAGGGAAGGGGGAGGGGGAAACGTCCTCCCTTCCCCACCGCTTCTCTTCTCTCTCCGCTGCCACTGAGGACACCTATAGATCTGGCTATTTAAACTGGGGACACCTATAGACCTGTCTATCTATACTGGGGGGCCCTGTCACTACCTAAACTAGGGGCTCCTGTCACTATATACACTGGGGGGGGGGGTCCCTGTCACTGCATACACTGGGGGGCTCCTGTCATACCTAAACTGGGGGTACCTGTCACTAACTGAACTGGGGGGGCGCCTGTCAATACCTGAACTGGGGGCACCTGTCACTACCTGAACTGGGGGGCACTGTCACTACCTAAACTGGGGGCTCCTGTCACTACATACCCTGGGGGGCACCTGTCACTACAAACACTGGGGGCTCCTGTCACTACATACCCTGGGGGGCACCTGTTACTACCTTAACTGGGGGGCACCTGTCACTACAAACACTGGGGGCTCCTGTCACTACCTAAACTGGGGGGTATCTGTCACTAACTAAACTGGGGGGCTCCTGTCGCTACCTAAACTTGGGGGTCCTGTCACTACCTAAGCTGGGAGGCTCCTGGTGCTACCTAAACTAGGGTGCACCTGTCACTACCTAAACTATCCAGGCCAGCCCAGCATCACCACCAGCCAACCAGCCCAGAATCACTGTCAAAAAGGCCACAGCATCACCACCAACAGTCAGGCCAACATTTACTTCAACCAGCCAAGTACAGCCCAGCATCACCGCCAGGCCGGCCACAGCATCACCGCCAGGCCTTTCAGCCCACACATCATCCCCAATCCAGCCAAAAACAGTATTGCCTGGCACAGCAGCCAGTAGAGGAGAATTCAGAAGCCAGGTGAGAGGTGTCTACCATATTAAGTGGGCATTCTGCCTATTTATGTGAAATGCTGTTTATTTATGTGCCTCATGACTGCTGAATTTGTCTTGTTGGGGGCCTCATGGTTACTGAATGTCTTGTTGGGGGCCTCATGATTGCTGAATTTGTCTTGTTGGGGGCCTCAAGATTGCTGAATTTGTCATGTTGTCATATTTGTCATATCTAACCTATGCTGAGGGAAACTATTCTGGCTACCTATATTAGCCCACTGCCTTACTGTTACAGTTACATTACAATTACCCCCCACCCATGTGATGTCATGTCCACACCCATTTTTTTTGTCGCTGCGCGCTTTGCTTTTTTTGGGGGGGGGGTGTTGGTAAATTATCCGCACCGGGTGTCAAACACCCTAGCTACGCCACTGGAGGGGGGCACAGCTTGGAAGGGGGGGAATTGGGCACAGAGCGGCGGGGAGGGGGGGAAGCGTCCCCCCCTCCCTCACCTAGGGCCCCCCCCTTCCGCGCACCCCCCTCCTCCAGAAGTGCAGCCAGCAGCGAGCGGAGAATAGCTACAGAGATGATGCTATCTCCGCTCCGAGTCCGCATGCCGCTGCCCTGCTGGTCTCTGACTGTAGTGTGTGACGCTGTCCAATCACGTTCTCGCAGTACTTCCTGCTAGAGCGTGATTGGACAGCGTCACTACAGGAGACAGAGACCAGCAGGGCAGCAGCGGCATGCGGAGCGGAGATAGCATCATCTGAAGCTGGTAAGCTATACTCCGCTCGCTGCTGGCTGCACTTCTCGAGGAGGGGGCTGCGCGGAAGGGGGGGCCCTAGGTGAGGGAGGGGGGGAGGCTTCCCCGCTGATCTATGCCCTCTGCCCCCCCTTCCAAGCTGGGGGGGACTTGCATTGTGTCGGGGTATCTCTGCCACCAACCTGATTGCATTGTGTGGGGGTATCTGCAGCCAACCTGATTGCATTGTGTGGGGGTATCTGCAGCCAAACTGATTGCATTTTGTGGGGGTATCTGCAGCCAAACTGATTGCATTTTGTGGGGGTATCTGCCGTCAACCTGATTGCATTTTGTGGGGGTATCTGCCGTCAACCTGATTGCATTTTGTGGGGGTATCTGCCACCAACCTGATTGCATTGTGTGGGGGTATCTGCCGTCAACCTGATTGCATTTTGTGGGGGTATCTGCTGCAATTTGACTACTTGATGAATTATCATGAGGCATGTAACTACTTGAATATACAATGTATCTGGTCGGACCTAATCTCTGTGAATAACGCCGCTACTTATTTTGTGTTTTGTATTTTTTTTTTTTAAGTCTGCCCATGACTCATCATGACCACGCCGATGTTCCAGTGCATGGTGACACCCATTTAGTTTCGCATTTAGACATATCCCTATTGGAGACTGTCCTCAGAATTGCTCACAATCTATTCCCTACCATAAAGTCATGCAAAATTTCTAAAGTACATGTGTATGTGAGCCCAAAATGGGGGGGGGGGGGGGGGGGGGGAGGGAGGAGGAGGAGGAGAGGGGGGTGGGCCCCAGGCTGAAACTTCCTTGGTGGGCCCTTGGTGTCCCAGTCCGACCCTGAGTGGAGCCTACAACATCCACTTAAAATTCACCAATTCATTTTCAAGGAGAATATTTACATTGATACCATTTTTATGCTGTTAATGGCAGAGGCCTCAAACCTGATACAGTCGGTCATTGGGTGACTGGGGTCCAAATTCACTAAAGGGGGTGGAGTCACAAACAGCCAATCAGATTTGTTAGATTGATTTCAGCCATTCTGTTATTGGCAGGGTTCTCAAACTTGACACAGTTGGCCACTGGGTGACTGTGACTTATATTCAGGAAAGTGGGTGAAGCCTACAGCAGCCAATCAAAATTCACCTTTTGTTTTTCAAGGGGAATATTTACATTGCTACCCTTCTTACACTCTTAATGGCAGAGGCCTTAAATCTGGTACAGTCATTCACTGGGAGACTGGGGTTTACATTCTGAAAAGGGAGCGGGCCAAAAACAGACAATCAGATTTGTTTAATTTCAATGGTAAAATGCAACTTATTGATGCTAAAGACCCCAAAGCTCATAAACTTGGTCATTGAGTGACTGTATGTCAAGGTTAGAAAAAAAGGGTGTATAGCCAAAAACAACTAACTTTTTACATGGGAAAATATAAACTGCAACTATTCTTACACGGTTAATGGCAGGGATCTCAAACTTGACACAGTTGGTCACTGGGTGACTGGGAATAATAATCGGAAAAGTAGGTGGAGCCTACAAGAGCCAATCAAAATTCACTTATTGGTTTTCAAGGGGAATATTGAAACTGCTGCCATTCTTACACGGTTAATGGCAGAGGCCTCAAACCTACTACAGTCAGTCTTTAAGTGACTGTGGTTCAAATTCACTAAAGGGGTGGAGCCACAAACAGCCAGATTTTTTAACTGCATAAACTGCTTCCATTAGCACAATTTTGATACCAGGATCTCGAAAGTTCACAAACTTGGTCATTGAGTAGTGACTGTGTGTCAAGGTTACACAAAGTGGGTGGAGTAAAAAACAGATTTTTTTTGGGGGGGGGGGGGGGGAGGGGGGGAATTGTAAACTGTAGCCCTTCTTCACTGTTAATGGCAGGGTTTTCAAACTTTGCACAGCTGGTTACTGGGTGACTGGGATTAATATTCAGAAAAGTGGGTGAAGCCTAAAAAAGCCAATCAAAATTCACCTGTTGATTTTCAAGGGGCATATTAAAATAGCTGCCATTCTTGCACTGTTAATGGCACAAGCCTCAAACCTGGTAAAGTTGGTCATTGGGGCACTGGGGTTCAAATTCTGAAAAGGGGACAGAGCCACAAACAGTCAATCAGATTTGTTTCATTTCATGTGAAAATACAAATTATTGATGTCAAGGACCCCAAAACTCACAAACTTGGTCATTGAGTAACTGTGTGTTAGGTTTAGAAAAAGTGGGCGGAGCCAACACCGGTCAAATACTTACACGGACAACGCCGGGTCATCACTGGGTGGAGACAAATACAAATTTCACTGGGAAAATGTAAACTGCAGCCATTCTTACCCTGCAAATGGCAGTGTTCTTACACTTTGCACAGTTGGTCACTGGGTGACTGGGATTATTATTTAGAAAAGTGAGTGAAGCCTACAAAAGTGAATCAAACTTCACCTATTGCTTTTCAAGTGGAATATTTCATTGCTACCATTCTTGCACTGTTAATGGCACAGGCCTCAACCCTGGTACAGTTGGTCATTGGGTGACTGAGGTTAAAATTCAGAAAAGGGTGTGGAACCACAAACAGCCAATCAGATTTTTTCATTCCAATGCAAATTATTGATGCCAAAGATGGCAAAGCTCACAAACCTGGTCATTGAGTAATTGTGTGGTAGGGTTAGAAAAAGTGGGCGGAGCCAACACCAGCCAAATACATACCCGGGCAATCAGCTATTAATTATATTATTTTCACTACAGTTCCTCTTGAAGTGCTGCATTCATTTTGTGAACGTATGCAACTGTCATGTTATACGCATGCTTGTATGAGCTTCCCCCAGGTATGGCTGTTTCCTCAGTCACACCTCCTCATCGTACAACAGGTTCCAGCAGTCTGGGACAATGCAGCCTACTATGCACAATGTAGCCAATCCCTGCATTCTAAATGGATTTAAATAACTACCACGGCGTATGTATGCACAATACATTTACTCTGGTAAGCTGTAAACATTTCATTTTCTGCTCCTGTTGATTTATGATTATTGCAGTTTAATGAGGACAGGAAAGAGCTAAAAGGGAAGTACTGAATACGAGGAACAGTGAGAAATCTGTACTGCTGTGGTATCTGTGAAGAAGGGATCAATCTCGGATCAGGTCATTTTGGTGCGGGGATCGGCAGATGTTTATTAGAAGCATATGTTAATAATCGGTAATAAGGTGCCCAAGCAGTGCAGGTGAATTTGGCGCCGGATAGGGATAGCCGATCAGCTACTACATACGATATAATGGTTGTATCCAATCGTAGAAAACTAGCGGTTATTTGGGTGTAGGGTTGTGAATTAGGAGGGGGAGGTTGAGGGGGAGGTTAGTTTTAGGCACGTGGGGGTTAAGGTCCATACCCATGGCAAGATTATTCGTCCAAATTTTTTGCGACAAACTATCATTTTCCTGGTATCAAACGAAAATTTGCAGGCAACTTTTAACGATGGCAGACTACCTATAGCTATTGTTCATTTTAATGGATTACATCATAATGAATCGTACAGATTAGTGTGATAGTTTATACCAGAGTTCCCCAACCCTGTCCTCGAGGCCCACCAACAGTGCATGTTTTGCTGAAAATCACAACATTCACAGGTGGGGTAATTAGTGTCTTAGCAGAGCTGATTAACTACCTCTGTGGATTTCCACAAAACATGCTGTGTTGGTGGGCCTTGAGGACAGGGTTGTGGAACACTAGTTTATACGATTGTTCACAGTCGCCTGTTTTTGTGATTTTTGGTACATGGATCGGGGGACGATCACTCATCAGCGGAGATCTACGATCCATCTGTCCCCCACGGCTAGATGGATCATAGGGACGTCCCACAATGTTCCCGGATCCATCTTCCGGGTGGCAGGTATACACAATGTCCCACGATGGTACATGACGGGTGTGAGAGTTCAAGCAATCGTGGTACTCTGTGCGGGAGTCGTCGGGGGTCTTAAAGATTCGATCCACCGTGGCGTTCGTTATCACCGCACAACGCTAAGCGTCATTTGTGTAATTGCGCACCTGTACCCAAGTCATGAGATTGCCTAGTAGGTACGGACCTTGAGGCATTAGGTGGGCACGGTTAGTTTTAGATACTAGGAGGGAGGCGTTCAAGTGAGAATGCTGGGGAAGTGCATAGTAAAATATCAGTAATGTAAATTACCAATATTTTTTGCTAGTGGCACCATCTGGCACCCAACGCATGATAACTGAGTGTCACTTCTCTGTTCACAGCTGTTTAATCTGACCAACGCTTTATAATACCATTTTGATAGAATGGTAACCATATTTTGTATAGTGACAATCAGTGCTGTGATTATAATTATTCTGGTGATCAGTGGCTCTGTTCTCTTCAATGGAGCTGGGAATCAACAGCCACTACCATTAGTTCTCACTAGAAACACTAAAAAGTAGCCTATATACTTTAACTGTAGAACTAAAGGGCAGATTGGCAAATAGGGTGTTTCTTTTCTGTGTAGCCTGCCCTATAGCATTACACATACAATAAGAATCTATGGATCAAGCTGACCCTAATATTAGACCACCTAGAGTAGAGAGTCTAGAGTAGAGTGAGTCCTTGAATCAGGTTTAGTTCAGCATGGAATAGCCTTACGCATGTTTCACGTGTCTGAACATGGCCACTTCTTCGGAGCTATAGTTTTGCAAGTTCACAGATCATGATAAGGAGAGGTGAAAACATAGATTATGGAGTTTTAGTGTACAACCATATATTGTTCCAAGCATTCTTATCATCCAGTCAACGAGATGCCCAATTTGTAGTTAAGCTGGCCATACACTGACCCGATTTGCCGCCGTTTCGACAGCAGATTCGATCACTGGGATTGAATCTGCTGCCAATCGTTCGCGCTACACGCCGAATTTCGATCCATTTCGTCCGATCCCGTCGATCGCTCCGTGCGGAAAATTACCATCGATCACCCGCGGGTAGGGAGCGCGCCGCTAGCGACGTTTGAGTACCCGATGACCGACGCAATAGAGAGGCAATACATTAACTGTTCCGCCGGCGCGACTGCCCCCGCTGCTTCTTCTCCGCTCTGGTCTCCGGCATGCTTCAGTTCCTCCTGCCCGGCAGGAAGTTTAAACAGTAGAGGGCGCTCTACTGTTTAAACTTTCTGCCGGGCAGGAAGAAGTAAAGCATGCCGGACCTGGAGACCAGAGCGGAGAAGACAGCGGAGACCTGGGGACTGAAGTTGCGCCGGCGGAGCAGGTAATGTATGCGTGTATGCGGGCGGGGGGAGCGGCGGCAGCACCACCACCACCACAACAGATTGTGAACGGTTTCAGGCGATCAGAGAGGGATCTATCCCGTCGTTCAGACGTCAAATCAGTCGTGTGTACAGTCTGTCCGCTTGGTGGATCGCTCAAGTCCGGTCTTATCAGCTGAACGACAGACTGTACACACGCCCGATTTGATGTCCGAACGACCGGTCATTTGGACGTCCAAACGACTGGTCGTTTGCGCAAATCCGACGTGTGTATGTACCTTTTGAGGGCTTGGAACATTCCAGATATGGTTGTATGCTAAAACTCCATACTTTATGTTTTTACCTCTCCTTATCACGATCTGTGAACTTGCAAAACTATGCCTCTGAAGAAGTGGCCATGTTCAGGCAGTGAAACGTGCGTTAGGCTATTCCATGCTGAACTAAATGTGATTTAAGGATTAAATACCATACCTTGGCCCATATGCAATTAACTTTTTCACCTCAGCTTTCTCCTTGATGATAATTTTTCATGTACTATTTAAAATAATTTTCCAGCACTCTGCAAGTACCAAAAAGTAGGTGTAAGGGTACTATCAAAATTATTTTGAGTATTTTCTTGCTTGCTGGTGGTTTCAAATGCATTTTATTGACAATTTTTAAAATATCACTTGAGAAAACTCAGGAGAAAAAGTTAATTGCATATGGCCCCTTGGCCCTTATGCAATTCACTTTTTCACCTGAGTTTTCTTCTAGGTGAAATTTTCAAACTTGTCAATAAAATGCCTTTTAAACCACAAGCAAGCAAGAAAATACTCAAAATAATTTTTATAGTACTTTTTCATCTACTTTTTGGTACTTTTTCCATTGCAAAATCCTAAAAAAATTGTTATAAATAAAAGATGAAAAATTAACTCCTAGGAGAAAACTCAGGTGAAAAAGTGAATTGCATATGGCCCCTTGTGTCATATTTGACTACTAACGAAAATTGTAATTAAAAGCTGTTTTTTTATATTTGATTGTCATTACTGAGTCTACAAGCCCTCATTTTTGCTTTTTGTTCTCTACTTTACATAGCCTGTGGTATTCTCCACTATCAAAGTGCAGAAGGTTACTTTCCTCAGTTTCCTAATGCGGCTAAAATAAGCCAGGTGGAGTGCCTCCTCTGAACAAATCAGTAATACTAGTAACTGCAACAAGGAGAGGCTGTAGAGAGGAGCGCATTCTAAAACGTAATTTATATGTAATCCATATGGTAAAAATTCAATACAAATTGCATGTTCCCCAGAGCCAGCATAAACACACACAGAAGGGTGATGGTAGGGGTGGAGGAACCCAATTCATAAAAGATAGTCTAAGAAGCTATTAATCTTATAAAAAAAAGAGAGGGAATCTTACCTCTCTTGAAGAATTTGGACCAGTTTATTGAAAAAAGCAAGCACATAAAATTGACAATGCGTTTTGCGGGTACTTGCCCTTTTCCTCAGGTCAGTGAAAAAAACAGGTGCCTTAAAGGTGCACTACAGCGAAAAACTGTAAAATTTAAAATATGTTCAAACATATACAAATAAGAAGTACATTTTTTCCAGAGTAAAATAAGCCATAAAGTCACTAAGGCCTGAAACACACCAGAGGAGTTTTTCTGAGCGTTTTGAGTTTTTAAATCTGCTGCTAATGTTATCCTATGTATCTGTGCACACTGGAGCAATGAGGTTTTGTAAAAACCCCATAGCATTACATTGGGAAGAGCTTTTAGAGGTTTCAAAACCTCTTCCCAATGTAATGCTATGGGGTTTTTACAAAACCTCATCGCTCCAGTGTGCACAGACACATAGGATAACATTAGCAGCAGATTTAAAAACTCAAAACGCTCAGAAAAACTCCTCTGGTGTGTTTCAGGCCTTAGGCCTGGTGCACACCAGAGGAGTTTTTCTGAGCGTTTTGAGTTTTTAAATCTGCTGCTAATGTTATCCTATGTGTCTGTGCACACTGGAGCAATGAGGTTTTGTAAAAAACCCCATAGCATTACATTGGGAAGAGCTTTTGAAACCTCTAAAAGCTCTTCCCAATGTAATGCTATGGTTTTTTTTTTACAAAACCTCATTGCTCCAGTGTGCACAGACACATAGGATAACATTAGCAGCAGATTTAAAAACTCAAAACGCTCAGAAAAACTCCTCTGTTGGCACCAGGCCTCAGGGCTGGTGCACACCGAGCGGCTTTTTGGGCGTTTTCAGATCCGCTTGCGGCTGCGGATCTGCTTGGTCAATGTATCTCAATGGGGTGGTGCACACCAGAGCGGCAGGCGTTTTGCAGAAACGAAAAATGCCTGGGTGAGGCATTTTTTGGATTTCGGATGCGTTTCTGCCTCAATGTTAAGTATAGGAAAAACGCAAACCGCTCTGAAAAACGCCTGTTCAGAGCGGTTTTGCAGGCGTTTTTGTTACAGAAGCTGTTCAGTAACAGCTTTACTGTAACAATATATGAAATCTACTATACTGAAAACCGCAGCAGCAATCCGCAAAACGCTAGCAAAACGCCTCATAAAAATAAAAAAAAGCGTTTAAAAATCTGCTAGCGTTTTGCGGATCTGCTTGCGGTTTTTGGTGTGCACCAGCCCTCACAGTAGGTAGTAGAAATCTGACAGAAGTGACAGGTTTTGAACTAGTCCATCTCTTTATAGGGGATTTTCAGGGATATATTTATTTTCAAAAGCACTTAGTGGACAGTTGCTCTGTCCAACTGCCAAAAAACTGTGTAGGAAGCAGGAAAGCTGGCCAGCATCATTGTTTAACCTCCCTGGCGGTTTATTTATTTTGCCAGGGAGGCTGAAATGGGGTTTTTTTTAAATTAAAAAAAAAATATTTCATGCAGCCAACTGAAAGTTGGCTGCATGAAAGCCCACTAGAGGGCGCTCCGGAAGCGTACTTTCGATCGCCTCCGGCAATGAGCGGCCTATCTTGTTTCGCTTTCCTCGTCGCCATGGCGACGAGCGGAGTGACGTCATGGACGTCAGTCGACGTCCTGACGTCAGAGCCGCCCGATCCAGCCCCTAGCGCCGGCCGGAACTGTTTGTTCCGGCTGCGCTGGGCTCGGGCGGCTGGGGGGACCCTCTTTCGCCGCTGCACGCGGCGGATCGCCGCGGAGCGGCGGCGATCGGGCAGCACACGCGGCTGGCAAAGTGCCGGCTGCGTGTGCTGCTTTTTTCAGATTGCAAATCGGCCCAGCAGGGCCTGAGCGGCGACCTCCGGCGGCATACCCCGAGCTCAGCTCGGGATTACCGCCAAGGAGGTTAAATCCTTTTTAGGGAATATCTTTATGAAGAATAAAAGCCTTGCTGAGAATCCCCTATGAAGAGATGGACTAGTCCAAAACCTGTCACTTCTGTCAGATTTTTACTGCCTACTGTAATTGACAGCATTATAGGAGAAAAGTCATTTATGGCTCATTTTACTATGGCAAAAATGTACTTCGTATATTCGTATAGATTTGAACATATTTTAAATTTTACAGTGCCCCTTTAACTGCTATGGCTGTGTAGCAAGCATGAGCGCCTCTCTGGTAGGGAGAGGTCAGGCTGAGAGGTGGCAGCTGCTTCGCACAGAGGTGCTTCATCAGGACCGTTGACCCCTGACATATGGACAACTGGCCTTAGTGTATACAGATGGTAATGGTAAACATTCACCCAGCTTTTGGGAAGACAACCATGAAATTCGGGATAGCCATTAGGTGTAACAATATGCTGGCTCAGGGGAACATACAGTTTGTATTGGATTTTTACTGTATGGGTACCAAATAAATGTTGATAGTTTAGGTTGTGCTCCTCTACAGCCTCTCCTTGTTACTGGATAGCAGGATTGATGTTAATGTACAGCACTGGACATCAGGGGAAATATTTTTTTTAGTGAAGTATCCCTTGTCAGTATTCGTTGAGACGAGAAAGCTTTGGGGGAGGTAGGAACAGGGCAGCCATCAGGGGGGGGGGGGGGCAACTGACACTGCAGTGAGGGGCCCAGGGCTTCTGGGGGCCCTGGGCCCCCCACAAAGCGCTGGATGTGCTGGCTGCGAGCCTGTGGCTCACTAATCAGCACACCGCGTTCCAGCACTGAGAGAAGAGTGACATCAGCGCTTGAACATGGGGAGCAGATGAGTGAGCCAGCTACAGCAGACTTTCTATACTAGGGCACCACCTATATCTGGCTACAGGCTACCTATATTGGGCCACCACCTATACCTGGCTACCTATACTGGGGCTGGAACCACCTATACCTAGCTACATATGCTGGGGCAACACCTATACCTGGCTACCTATACTGGGGCACCATCTATACCTAGCTACCTATGCTGGGGCACCACCTATACCTGGCTACCTATACTGGGGCACCATCTATATCTGGCTACCTATACTGTGACACCACCTATACTTGGCTACCTTTACTGAGAGCACCACCTGTACCTGGCTACCTATACTGGGGCGCCTATAGCTTGCTACCTATACTGGGGGCACTTATACCTGGCTAAACTATACTGATGTACCACCCATACCAGGCTACCTATACTGGGGGCAACTATACCAGACTACCTATACCGGAGTACCACCTAAAGTTGAATACCTATACTGGGGCACCTGTATCTTGCTGGACTATACTGGGGCAACAGCTATACCAGGCTACCTATACTAGGGGTATCTACACCAGGCTACCTATACTGGGGCACCACCTATAGCTGGCTACTTATACTGGAAAAACCTATACCTGGCTACCTATACTGGGGGCGCCTATACCTGGCTAGGGCAGGGGGACGGCTGTGACAGAAGAGGACAAGAGGTAACACAGGGGGATAAAAGAGTCACGGAGGGAACAGAGGCGGACAAGAGAGGCACAGGGAGAAAAGAGATGAGACGGGAACATGAGGTCACACAGAGGGACACAAAAGAGGCACAAACTGAGGTGAGACAGAGGGGGACAAAAGAGAAACAGGAAGAAGAGAGGGGGACAAAAGAGAACAGATAAAGGATAAGAACGGACCTACAAGTCACTATCTCATTTGTTAACCAGAGACTACCAGTATTTAGCTAGTATTTGGCTCCACCCACAACATGCCATGGTCACGTCCACGTTTTGCAGCATCATGCTGTGCATGCCGCTTTTTTCAGTGTCGGAACCATGCACATTTTTAGCCGCTGCGCATCTCACGCTCGGACACGGGGGTGGGGTGGCTAGTGGGCAGGCACAGCAACCAGTGGGTGGGCCCAGGGAGGGGGCCCAGGCCTGATGATGTTTGAGGGGCCCCAAAATTTCTGATAGCGGCCCTGGGTAGAAAAGAAGAGTAATGCATGCCATGCAGAGTCGCATCACCCACAAGGCAAACCCAGGCTGTTGCCTAGGGCCTGGAGAGAGTGTAGGGGCCTGGTAGACGCTATCCTCCACCAAATCTTACTAAAAAAGCCAGGTAATCATCAGCGGTTGGCAAAAACTGCAATTTTACCTACGTCTCCATTTCATCTTAATCCATTTCTGCTGCCACGAATAGTAGTTTCGTAAAAAGCCTGAGGCTAGATTCACAGTGGGACGTTGCGTTTTGATGCAACGTTAAAGTCGCAACGCAAACTTACAACGCAACGTGCCAAAAAGGTTGCAACGCAGCATTACCGTCGCATACAGCAGATACAGTAGAGCATACAGGCAATGAAAAGTATGCTTCCAAGTCAGTACTGAGTACGTGCAAAGAGACTAACACAGCTAATGTCCTGTACAACGCACTGCGTGCAGTACTTTCTCTTAACATGTTGCGTTATTTAACAACGCAGCGTGTGCACTGTGAATGGCGCATTGATTTATTATTGCAGTGCGTTACTCTGCGTTAAATTTGTATGTAACGTGTGACTTTAACGTTCCACTGTGAACTTAGCCTTAAAAATAAAAAACAAATGGTAAATCTAAAAATTAATACTATACAGTACATTTCCCTAAAGGATGTAGGCTAGGTGAAGACTACTGGTTTTATGAGAAAGAAAAAATTAAAGAGGAACTCCAGTGAAAATAATGTAATAAAAAAAAGTGCTTCATTTTTACAATTATGTATAAATGATTTAGTCAGCGTTTGCCCATTGTAAAATCTTTAAAATACCTGATTTACATTCTGACATTTATTACATGGTGACATTTTTACTGTTGGCAGGTGATGTAGCTACTGCATGTTTTTTTTGGCAGTTGGAAACAGCTGTAAACAGCCATTTCCCACAATGCAACAAGGTTCACAGACAGGAAACTGCCAGGAGTACCACGGTCCTCAGAGTTTCTTGTGGGAGGGGTTTCACCACAATACCAGTCATACAGCGCCCCCTGATGATCTGTTTGCGAAAAGCAATAGATTTCTCATGTAAAAGGTATCAACTACTGATTGGGAGTTCAATTCTTGGTCGGAGTTTCTCTTTAAGATCTACCTCTCGCCAAACTGAGATTTGTGTGGTTCTTGATTACACAGTGATTTTTCCTCTAGATTTAGTATTCCACCTGCAAATATCCTTACCTGAATCCAAGATTTTGCACAACTGTGATTATAATGCCTAAAAAGGATGTCCCTCTCCCCTTGACAATGCTCTACAATGTATGCCTCTACACCTTTAAAGTGAACCTGAACCCAGTAAAATTATTTGAAATAAACACATGATGCACCTGCAAATGAAAATTATATATTTACCTCGCCATCTGTTCCTCTCAAAAGCTCAACATTTTCCTCTCACAATAATTCTGTAGAATTCTGACTAGATCTGGTCAGACTATGATGTGCAAGGAAATGTCCACGTTTCCCTATGGCACAAGCTAAGTATATTACTGGTTATCGCAGTGCTAACCCAGAAGCCTTTACAGGGTCAACACCATTTTAAAAATGGAGGATTCCATTGATCACAGTGGAAAAACAGGACGCTGGAGAGGAGAAAGAGATTGATGAGCAGACTACAAGGGAGGTAAGTATGACATGTGTTTGTGTATTTTGACTTTTTTATTTCAGTTCAGGTTCACTTTAAGAAAGTAACGCCATTGTTATGCCTTTGTGTATAGGAACAAAACCACAAATTGCTGCATGGAAATGTCAACTCAGGAGTCTCAAAGAGATGGAAGAAAATAGCAGCATACTCATCACTCTGCTCTGTATCCAGAAGAACAAAACCCGCAAACCTGTATTGAAACAAAAAATACTTACTGGACTGTCCAGAGGCTTCCCATAACTTCCTCAGGCCCACTGCCGCTGGCTGGGACCCTCTTCTTGTTTGTGGCCATAATCCCCTCCATGTATGAGTGCAACTATGGCCATGCCTGTGCAAAGATGCTCATCCACAAGTGGCTTCATGCTACTTTGCAGGTAAGGCCGTACTCACGGACCAGTGGCTTTGTGCTACTACACAGGCGTGACCTCACTAGCACATGTGCAGTAGGGAGCACGACCTCAAGAACATATCTGACAAGCTCTTGTTGGATATGTTCAGAGGGACCCTGAGCAGGAACAATGGGCTCATGGATGGATTAAAGAGGAACTCCAGCCTAAACAAACATACTGTCATTAAGTTACATTAGTTAGGTTAATTAAAATAGTTAGGTAATATAATCTATTACCCACCCTGCTTTAAAAGAACAGGCAAATGTTTGATTTCATGATGGCAGCCATCTTTTTGGTTGAAAGAGGTGACAGGGAGTATTATTATTATTAATTGTATTTATACAGCGCCAACATATTACGCAGCGCTGAGTCACAGTTCCAAATGTCCTGATCACCCATCCCAGTTGCTAGGCAACGAGAACAACAACATCAGAAACCCCATCATGCTTTCAACAGCATCAGAGGAAAAATGCCCGGGCATTTTTCTTTGATGGGGCGGGGCTTAGCTTCTAAGCAGCTAAATATTAGGCTTGGGTATGAAAATCTTGAGTTCTGATGCTGTGAACCTGTTAAAGAAACACCAAGCCTTTTCAGTGCTGCTGAGTAGATTTTTAGTCTGGAGGTTCAATTAATGAAGTCACTGGACTATCCAGAAGTTTCCCTATACTGAGGTATCTTTTTTTTTTGTATACAGGTTTGCTTTAATATAAGATAGCAAGCTGAATACACAGATGTATGGCTTACTATTGTTGGAAACCCGGTACAGAAATATCCGGCTGGTGAGAAAATACTGCCAGAACCTATTTTATAGTGGTTTTATTCTCCTCTCAAAGGTCAAGTGTGTGCTGCTGGATAAAAGGACAATTTATAAAAACTGATAATGTAGTCAAATGTATTTAGTACTGTCTTATCTGAATTCCTTGTGTTATCTTTATTTATTAAGTAGCAACACTGCCGTGTTCCTACTTTAGCTCCCTGGTCAATTTTACTTATGGATAAATGGATTCCACATTCATCGTAAGTCTTATTGCTGGCTGAAGCAACCTGCATAAGCATCACCATCTTGGTGCAACAATTATACCAATAATGCAAGTCAATGGGGTTCATGCAAAATCCTTGCAATAAGGCCTAGTTCACACTAGGGACATTGCTGTACGCTTTTCACAGCACATTGTACAGTATGTGCTTTGCAAGGTACAGCTTTTTCCACTGATTCTAATGTACCACGTTCACATCTATGTGCTTTTTTACTGTAATTTTAATAATCATATAGTGTTGCATGCATTTCTGTGCGTTGCCCTGTGAAGCGCATAGCAATGCTAGTGAATGGGTGTGCTTTTTCAGTGCATAGCAATGCGCTTTGAAGATGTATTTTTTTACCCCCAAGTATAAATTTTTTTTTTTAAAATGAAAACAAATCTTTATTGATTACTGCTACATCAAATAAGCAAAACATGGTGAACAAAGCAAGTTTAAAGAGACTCTGCAGTCTCCAGAAAACGCAGTTTTTATTTTACAATGTTAGGCATGAATGCCCCCCTCTGAAACGCTGCATTCCTGTGGCTGAAGTCTCAGTTAATCCCCCCAAAATTCCCTGGGGAAGATTCAGGGATCGCTTCCGCATAGAGGCAGACCTTTGATCAGTAGCTCTGCCTCTCCTCCGTCAATCTGCGTAGATCTCCGCCTCTCCCCGTCCCTCTCAGTCTTCTTTCACTGAGAGGGGCGGGGAGAGGTGTCGATCAGTGCTGATTGACGCGCATGGAGGCAGAGCTACAGGCAAAAGCTCTGCCTCCCCTAGGCAGCAAAATCCACAACCAGAAAAGTCGTGGATTTTTGCCGTGGTTTTAGGGGGATTAATTGAGATTTCAGCCACAGGAATGCGGCGTTTCAGAGGGGGCATTCATGCCTAACAACAATGTAAAATAAAAACTGCGTTTTCTGGAGGCTTCAGAATCTCTTTAAGGCCTGGTGCACACCAAAAACCGCTAGAAGATCCGCAAAATGCTAGCAGATTTTGAAACGCTTTTTCTTCTTTTTCTATGGTGTTTTGCTAGCGTTTTGCGGATTGCTGCAGCGGATTTCAGTATAGTACATTTCATATATTGTTACAGTAAAGCTGTTACTGAACAGCTTCTGTAACAAAAACGCCGGCAAAACCGCTCTGAACAGGCGTTTTTCAGAGCGGTTTGCGTTTTTCCTATACTTAACATTGAGGCAGAAACGCATCCGAAATCCAAAAAATGCCTCACCCCGGGAGGATTCGTTTCTGCAAAACGCCTCCCGCTCTGGTGTGAACCACCCCATTGAGATACATTGACCAAGCGGATCCGCAGCCGCAAGCGGCTGCAGAAACGCTGAAAAAGCCGCTCGGTGTGCACCAGCCCTAAGAGCATGTAAAATGCATGGGTCCACTTAAAAAAAACACCCTGCAACACACTGAAACACGTTCTGAAACGTGCGCATGTATTTTTTATCATGTGCTCAAATATTATGTTTCTGGAACTATTATTATTATTGATTTATATAACGCCAGCATCTTCAGCATCGCTGTACAATAGAATACAGGGTACCGGTATAACAATACAAAGCCTACAATACAAACAGTTGATACAAGACAAGAGGGTATAACAGCTAAAACAGTGAACAAATTAATAACATATTTTACACAGAGGTGGGGGGTATGTACACCCATTACACAGCATTGTGAAATGAAAGGGAAGAGAGCCCTGGCCAAAAGGCCTTACAGTCTAAACGTTTAAGGTATAGGATAGTAGGTAAAGGGAAGCTGTGTATGGGTTGGTATAAGTGGTGGTTAGTGGGCGCTGTCCTAGGTAGGACAGTAGGCTTGCCTGAAGAGGTGAGTTTTCAGATTGCGCCTAAAAATAGTAAGTGTGGGTGAGTGTCGGATGTGTTGAGGGAGAGTGTTCCAGAGGAGGGGAGAGGATCGAGAGAAGTCTTGAAAGCTGGAGTGGTAAGACGTGATCAGGGAAGAAGACAGAAGGATATCATTAGCAGAGCAGAGATTGCGTGTAGGATGGTATCTGGAAATAAGTTTATTAAGATAGGAAGGAGCTATGTTGTGGAGAGCTATGTAGACAAGAGTAAGGATTTTAAATTGTATCCTTTGTGTAACTGGCAGCCAGTGAAGGGACTGACAGAGGGGGCTTGGGCTGGAGAAGCGTGAGGAGAGGTGGATGAGTCGTGCAGCAGAGTTCATAATAGCGTGTAGCGGGGCTAAACGGTTGTGAACAAGGTTTTAGCTCTGGTACTCTGCACACATATTACTGGTGGGAATTGCAACTTACAGCATGGCAACTTAAAAACGACAGAATAAGGTATACCTTGGGTGCAAGCCAGTGCAAGCTAAACACTGCATGCTAGCAAAGCAGCTTAGGGTTCTAAACAGTATTTTTGTTTTTAAACCTAAGGGAGGTTTGTAAACTCTGGGGCCTTTTGGGGGTGCAGCAAGCATTCACTTACCTACATGGAGGACTCTATCTTCTCTCTCCCTGGGCCACAGGACATATATGATATAGGACCCCGGCCGCCAAGATGTTTGCTGGGAGATGTAGTTCCCATTGATATGATTACATCTCCTAGCCAGAAGATGTAACCACATCAATAAATGACATCTCCCAGCATGCATTGCACGTACCCAACATGCATTGAGGCAGCCAGGGATGTGCTATATTATCGTGGGCATTTTAAACTGTTGGCACAGGATAGAGAAGATGGAGGCTTCAATATAGACAGGGGGCTACGGAGCATTTGAGAGGACTCAGCAGGAAAACTCATAGACCACCGGCCACTTGCTGCTTGCAGCAATTGGGTAGCGATCACTAATTTGTAAGAAATAGGGGATCCAGCAGGAAACAGTAAGGGCGGTTTCACACCAGCAACCGGCGTTATAGATGCGGTGCGATCAGAGGAACGCACCACAATGTTAAAATTAGGCTTCGGAGATTACTGCGGCATTGCGCAATAATCTCACGTCTGGATTCACGGCAAACAAAAAAAATGAGGCTCTCTAACGCTTACTTCCTGTGGCAGAAATTTGAAGTGCACAGAAGTGTATTGACAAAATACGCTTCCGCACATCCGTGGTGCAAAACAGTGTACAATATCTGCAATGCCATTGACTTACATGATTTCTGGTTGCCGCGGGTGTTCGACGTTAACGCGCTGTTGTCACCGCATCAGATTGGATACTTCTGGCGCATCGCAGTAAGTATGAAATGCCACATAGGTTTTAGTGTTACCCTGCGGTAAAAAAAGGTAACCCAACGCAATTAAAATGTCCCAGTGTGAAAGGGGCCTCACTCCAAAATTGCACACCACGATTCTTGCTCGTGGTCTTCAGCTGCTGGGCTTCAGGCACCGTGCTCGCTTCAGCTACCCCATTCGCAACTTTACTACACCTATTCGGTTGGTGACGTGGATAGTATTTCTCGCTGGGTCTCCTAGTCTTTACAAATTAGTGATTAGGGCTAAATTGCTGTGAGCAGAGAATGGCTACCGGTTGGTCTATATGGAGGTTTCCTGCTGGATCACCCAAACTAGACTAGCATACCTCCCAACTTTATGAGATGAGAAAGAGGGACACTTAAGCCATGCCCCTGCCATGCCCATGACCACACCCCCACCACACCCCTAGTCACGCATACCATAAACATTTCATAAGAAAAAATATGTCGTTTTATAATTCAAACCACACTGGTCCTTTCTATCCGGGTTCATTTTCCTTCATATTAACATTTTAAAATTAGTAATATATCAATTTAAAGGATGGGAACAAAGTTTAGAGTCAAACACATGTTTTAGTAGAGAAATATCTATATTTACATAGAAAGTGGGACAAAGTCCTGAAAGAGCGACAAATGAGGAGGAAAGAGGGACAGGGCTCCCAAAGAGGGACTGAGAGACAGTCGGGAGCTATGGACTAGCACCTAGTGGCGTAACAATAGGGATTTCAGATGATTGCGACTGCACCGAGGGGACCTACCTCAACCGTAGTATTAGCCTTTTATTGGTCCTGTGCTGGTAATAATCCCCTCTATAAAAGCTTTGAATAGTAGTAATTATCAACAAACTGTTCCCCATCCCTTTTTTTGCTTCTCTGACACTGTGGTTGTCCTTCGCAGGTGTTTGTGAGCCATATCAATTGTTATAAAAGAGTGCTAGCCCAATGTACTACATGCACTGGGGCCCACTCCACCGCAAGCGCCCAAACTTTTATTCTTTCACTTCCAAAATCGAAATAACCTTTATGCAAAATCCTAGCTCAGACTCCGCTACTTCTGGTAACTATATTGTATGAAAATTAGTTTTCAACTCAGATTAAACATCTGTACTAGCAATGTATACATCAGAATAAAAGGTGAATTGTGATAAAGGCACAGGAATGATTAAAGGAGAACTGTAGTGAGAAGTATATAGAGGCTGCCATATTGATTTTCTTTTAAGCAATACCAGTTGCCTGGCTATCCTGCTGATCCTCTGCATCTAATACTTCTAGCCATAGACCCTGAACAAGCATGCAGCAGATCAGGTGTTTCTGACATTTTTGTCAGATCTGACAAGATTAGCTGCATGCTTGTTTCTGGTGTGATGCTGCAGGCAGATAGCTCAGCAGGGCTGCCAGGTAACTGGTATTGCTTAAAAGGAAATCAATATGGCAGCCTCCATATACCTCTCACTACACTTCTCCTTTAAAGGTAACCAGTCCACCCTGTAGACAGGGCCGGTTTAAGCAACAATGGGGCCCTAGGGCAAAATAAACCTGGGGGCCCCCCCCAACATATACCCCGGAACAAAAATCGGCATTAGGGGACCTTTTTTGTGAAGTCCCAATCGGTCGGAGCTCCACATTCTGCCTATCCCAGCCTGCATGGGGAACAAGGGGTTAAAACGTTTCAGGAAGGGGGACCCCACATAATTTAAAAAAAAAAAAAATTCCCACACTCTAAACATAAAAAAAAAAAATTGGGAAAATAGGAAAAAATGCCAGGGATCTTCATACAGCCATATTGTGGCTGTATAGCGATCCCTGGCCAAAGCGCTGCGGCTGCGTATAGACCCCCTGGAAACCCCGTCAGGAAATTTATTGCGCTTTCGTTTGATGCGTGTAAAATTACACTACCGTTAGGTTTGCTACTAAAAGTGACATTTACCGCATTTAAAAGTATACTTTTTTCCTTTGAAACTTTAAAATCGATTTTCTCAAAAACTATAAGGTCTTTTTGAAAAAAATTTTTTTCTTCTTATTCCTAATGATCTCCTTAACATATCCTGCAAAATTAGGGTTTCTAGCATTTAAGGTGGATTTGCTATTAACCATTAAAGTCGGCAGGTTTTTAAATGTGTATTTTTTTTTCCTTTGAAACTTTAAAATCGATTTTCTCAAAAACTATAAGGCCGATTTGAAAAATTTGTTTTTCCTCTTGTAGCTACTGGGGGCCCCTACAAGCTCTGGGGCCCTGGGGAAGCTGCCTCCTTTGCCTTAATGGTAGCGCCGGCCCTGCCTGTAGACAGATACTGGAATGGAGACAGTGGCATAGCTAAGAAGCTGTGGGCCCCGCTGCAAGTTTTACATGCCCCCTCCCCCCCCCCCCCCAAAGTGCTATATACATAAAAAAATGATACAGCACACCAAAACCAATCAAGGACAGCCACAGTGTTAAGGTGGCCATACACTGGTCGATGCGCCATTAGATCGACCAGCTGACAGATCCCTATCTGATCGAATCTGATCAGATAGGGATCGTATGGCTGCCTTTACTGCAAACAGATTGTGAATCGATTTCAGCCTGAAACCGATCACAATCTGTTCAGCTGCTCCAGCCGCCTGCCCCCCCCCCCCCCGTATACATTACCTGAGGCTGGCTCCCGGGCGTCTTCTCCGCACTGCACCGCACCGCTGTTCTTGCTCCATCCCGGCGCTTCCTGTGTTACTCCGTGACCAGGAAGTTCAAATAGAGCGCCCTCTATTTCAACTTCCTGGTCACCGGAGTGACACAGGAAGTATAAGCGTACACTGGGACATGCGGAAATGCGGTGCAGCGAGGAGAAGAGGACCCCGGAGCCAGCTTCAGGTAATGTATACATGCTCGGATCGGGCCCGAATCGTACGCCGCAAGCGACGCGCTCCTACCGCCGGGCGATCGAGGGTAATTTCCCGCACGGCGCGATCGACGGACCGATCCGATTTCGGGAGGGAATCGGATCGGCGGGTGCGTTTAGCGCAAGCGATTGGCAGCAGATTCGATCCCAGGATCGGATCTGCTGTCGAAACGGCCGTGAATCGAGCCAGTGTATGGCCTGCTTTAGAGGTGCAATAAGGGGATGAGGAGCAGTGTATAGATTACTACTATTCAAAGCATCTCTAGAAGTGATTATTATCAGCACAGGACCACTAAAGAGCTAATACTGTGGTTGAGGGAGGGCCCCTCTGACCCAAGGGCCCCAATGCGGTTGCTACCTCTGCACCCCTATTGCTACGCCACTGATTAACGGAGAGTTCCCTGGACAGCACAGGTGACACGCTGTGAGGCTCAGTAATGACAGCAATGTATGAGTTTCTGGTTAGTGGCCGCTCCGGAGCTGATAGTGGAGAACGGGTGTGGCTAAGTGACGGCTGGCAGTTTGCGCATGCGCAGTGCACATACACACAGTACTGCTGCTGCCGCTCCTCTCTATACAGTGTGTGGCTAGCTGGGGAAGCCTGGACTGATTCTTCATCATTCGCCAGCAGCTCCGAGGAGCAGGTCGCCGGGACTCGTATTCTTTCCGTGCGGTGTCAGCGGGACCCCGGGCTCTCTCCATCCTTCCCCGGGAGAAGAATGAGAGCCCGGTGGCGGCTCCAGTGTTTCTCCGGCTACTAGATGGCTCTCGTTACGGTGCAGCGATCCCCCACCCCCAGCACCACCTCCAGCCCCTGTGTGTCGGTGAGTGATGAGGCTGATGATGGTCCAAATGTTTTTTCCCATTGTCTGCTGCTGTCAGTTCTTCCTGCCTTGTAGTGTCCACTGGGGTGCACTGCGCATGCGTCGTCTTCCTCCTCCTGCTACTGCTACTGTCTCCTCGCCATCCTTCCTTGCCTCTCCTAAGTGTACCAACCATGGCCTGTCGTTCTGCATCCCAGCCTTGGCATAGGCTGTCATTTTGGAACCCAACCTTGGCTTGGGCTGTCATTCTGGACCCAGGCATGACCTGGGCTGTCATTCAGCCCCCCAGCCTTGGCACCCCAGTCGTGGCCTGTGCTGTCACTCTGCACCCCAGCCGTGGCCCAAGCTGTCATTCTGCACCCCAGCCATGACATGGGCTGTCATTCTGCACCCCAGCAATGGCATGGGCTGTCATTCTGCACCCCAGCCATGGCATGGGCTGTCATTCTGCACCCCAACCATAGACAGCTGTCACTCTGCAACCCAGACATAGCCTACTCTGCACCCCAGCCATTACATGGGCTGTCATTCTGCATCCCAGCCATGGATAGTGCTGTCACTCTGCACCCCAGCCATGGATAGTGCTGTCACTCTGCACCCCAGCCATGGATTGGGCTGTCACTCTGCACCCCAGCCATGGATTGGGCTGTCACTCTGCACCCCAGCCATGGATTGGGCTGTCACTCTGCACCCCAGCCATAGACAGCTGTCACTCTGCACCCCAACCATAGACAGCTGTCACTCTGCACCCCAGCCACTACATGAGCTGTCACTCTGCACCCCAGCCACTACATGGGCTGTCACTCTGCACCCCAGCCATGAAGCACAGTCTAGGGTGGCACTGTAATTGTGAAGCCCATTGGTGTCTATAATAAAGCATGTCCTTGATCACAGAAAGATAGACCAGAGGTGGCTGTTGGCTTACCACTAGCTATGAGGAGAGGGATGTGTAGCATATTCATACCTGCCAGCAAGAGATGTAATATTTTAGCTAACTATTCACCTTTAGCATTAAAGAGTACCTGAGATGTAGAAAAAAAATATACATACCTGGGGCTTCCTCCAGCCTTCAGTTAGCGCGGCCTGGAACCATTTAACGTACAGCGTGCTACTTATTACTGAGTTGGAGCGCGGTGCCCGGCACTGCACTAGAGACTCCAATAGGAATATCATTGCATTGCGATGATCTTGTCCAGTAGAGAGAATCAAGGGTATTCCAGTATGCCCAATCGATGTAAAGTGGCCCATAACATGTCAAATTGACCAATTTCAATGATCGAGCAGGATGGAAAATATTGGTCTATTGCACAGGAATCAGCTACTATTCACAGATCATTTGATCGACACTGAATGGATTGTTGCATTCAAAGCATGGAGGCACAACATCAGTCAGATCAATTAGTGAACGAGAATCGCATAGCATATTGCTTGTAGTCTGTGGGCCACCAGTCCAACGACTTTTGATCAACCACACTTTGGTTTATCGCCCACTATCATTGATTGCTTAGTCGACTGAAGCAAAATTGCTAGATGTATGGTTACCTTAAGGCTATGTTTGAGCTCTGTTCACAATCACACATTGCGGTGAGAGATTTTTTTACTGCTATATTACCGGCAGTGATAATTTCCAAATTTTTTGCACATTTGCCCAAAATTATACGCATGTTTTTCGCATGCGGGAACAATGCATAAAAAAAATTGGGGAAACGTGTAATTATGCAGTAAACATGCAGCAACCATACAGAAAAAAAGTAGCATAAAATAATTGGCAATTTTTTTTTTAAAGTGCAGCAAACAGCGCTCAAGGCTGAAGACTCCATTTAAGTCAATGAGAAGCAAAATATATCACCAAGTACTTGTAGGGGATATAAAATCGGTAGTTAATTCAGAAATAAGGCGCCCCTTTTTCTTTCTGAATTTCGCGGGAATTACCGACTTTTATTGCGCTTTTTACGCATGCGGGAAAACAATGCGTACAATTTTACACATGTGGTAAATAACCATGTGTAAAATTTTGCGAATGTCAAGATGGTCTTATTTCAGTAGGGAATTTACCGCAAGTGAATTTCCGAATGCGGAAAATGATTGTGAATAGAGCCCAATGCGCTGCATCAGCATATCTGTTGCCCTTTTCAGTGGAATGGCAGTGCATCTCTGTCTGCTAAAAATGCACATAGCAGTGTGTTATGTATTGCCCATACATTGAATGTCACAACACCTGGGCGGTAACAGAAATTCTAGCCCAGCGCACACCAGTCCTAATTGATGAATAGCGATGACACAAACTGTTCGACAGCAAACAGTTCACCATCTAGCTCCTTTCATACAGGCGAGCTGCAGCAGTAGTGTGCAGGCGCTGGCCCAGTGGCGTTCGTTTGTGATTGTGCGCCTGCGTCTGGGAGCGCTTTACACAGTCACACTCTCTATCAGGGCTGGGGAGCCGGTACAAAAATCTTCCGACTTCAACTCCGACTCCTCAGTTTCTGAAACCACGACTCCAACTCCCACTCTGGGTACCCAAAATGCCCCCGACTCTGACTCCTCGACTTCGACTCCTTAGCCTAATATTTAACAGTGCTGTGGATTTTGTGCAAAAATCATCCGGCTCCCGACTCAGACTCCTCAGTTTATAAACCACGACTCCGACTCTGGGTGCCCAAAATTGCCCCGACTTCTCGACTCCGACTCCAACTCCGACTTCACAGCCCTACTCTCTATCAGGGCTGTGGAGTCGAACTGAGGAGTCTGAGTCGGAGCAATTTTAGGTACCCGGAGTCTGAGTTGGAGTCGGTGATTTCATAAACCAAGGAGTCGGGAGTTGGAGTCGGATGATTTTGTACAAAATCCCCAGCCCTGGTAAGTATTAGACTAAGGAGTCTGAGTCAAGGCGTCGGAGTCTGAGCCATTTTGGGTACCCGGAGTCAGAGTTTGAGTCCGTGGTTTCATAAACTGAGGAGTCGGAGTTGGAGTCAGACGATTTTTGTACCGACTCCACATACCTGTCTCTCTATGTACTCTTGACTTTGTAGTGCGCCGGTGCAGAGCATTCCAAGCGCACCCCTCTGGAAATAGCTGGATGGTAAACAAGTTTGTGCCATCACTACTGATAAAGCAACAGTAGCCTTTCAAGTGTTTCACTTATAGCTGTTACCTGGAATAGCAATGCCTTTACATAGAAGTGTCTTACCTGTGTACTGCTAAGCAGTTGCTATGTACTTGCCTATGTGTGTCTGTGTTTGTATGTTGTGCGTAAACAGTAGCAGTTGCTGCAGGTGGCCATAGAGCTAATCATTACAGTGACATTAGTATGGCAATACATTGTACCAATTGCAGATTATAGTGCTGAAATAGAATTTTGCGGCCTTCAGGTGAATTTGGTATCAATTAAGCCATTTTCTGCAGATTTTTTACAACTAGGTTTAAATGTACTACAAGACCAGGGACCCACTACAAATTGTAAAGCAATATCGCAATCGTTAGCGCTGTGTATAAGCAATTTGAGCTGCATTTTAGGTATTGTACTCAAATGCTGCATGTCCTATGATTGCTATTTGCAAAATTGCAATTGCTCTAATGCTGGGTATGCTTTTGATGTGGTTTTTTTTTTTACGGTCGATTTCCAATTCGATTCTCTTATCTTTTCTTATCTATTTCCATTCACTTCTATGAGAGATCGATCAGAAAAGCGGACATGCTGGAAATTATCTATCGAACCATCTATCTAACACAAAATTGTATGGTGTGTACCTAGTATAATGGGCTCACCATAGACTGAGGGCTGAGACACACCAGAAAAGCTCCCCAAAAGCTAGAGGTTTCAAAAGCTCTTCCCAATGTAATGCTATGGGTTTTTTTTTTACAAGACTTCATCGCTCCAGTGTGCATAGATACATAGGATAACAGCAGGAGGTTTCAAAAACTCAAAACGCTCAGAAAAACTCCTCTGGTGTGCACCAGGCCTTATGGCCCGTACTCACGGGCTGCAGAAGTGGCCTGTCGCCAGCACACGTGAGCGTGTGGGCGACAGGCCGGCGACAGCTCCTTGCCAGGTCCCTCCGCGTACACACGCGGAAGAGGGACCAGCGGCGAGACGGAAGCTGTCGCCGACGTTCCTCCTCCCCCCGCCGGAAGCTCCATTTACCACAATGGAGGTTGCTGTCGCTAGTCCGCGTACTCACGCGGACTAGCGACAGTTGCGGGGGAGGTGTGGCGGCGACTGTCGCCATGCGATTGAAAGTTTCAATCGCATGGCGACATGAGCGACGGGCGACAGTTCGGGGTGCGCGTGCGTGCGACGGCCCATACTCACAGGCGACCTGTCGCTGCAACACGCGCGCGCCGCGTGTTGAGGCGACAAAAGTCCCTCGTGAGTATGGGCCATTAGGGCCCTTTCACATGAACAGCTGATAAGCGGAGAAGTCACCACCTGTCAGCTGGTGGCAAATAGTACTTGTCTGAAGTAAATTTTTTCAAGCCAATCAACAGGTGGTCTTATCCTTCCGCTCTGTAGGAGACTACGTGCAGTTCGGCTGAGTCAAGCATGAATGATTGACTGCCATAGGATAGCGAGCATATTGTTGGGAGAGGCAATCTAGAATGAGAACGTCAACCTACAATGAAAATGGTTGTATGGAATTTTGAATATACTATTAAGAGATTGTATAAGGCTAGACACTTCCTCATTCTACACAGAGGCGGTATGATTAAACAAACTGGTTCTGGTTGTGAGGTATATGACCAACTTAGGCCTTATTTGCACTGAATCAGTTACAGTGAGCTTGATTGAGGAAATGTTCAAGTTCTTTTATGGGTCACTTTACATCTATGCATTAACTAAAAACTTTCTCTAAATGCACTGCCTACATACAGTACATACAAAAGCACATGAAAATGCACAGCAACTAAAGGAAGCACAGAACAACATTTTTATGTGACTTCAGTGTAATCCTCAACGATTTGCACCTCACTGAAAATCTCGATTGTTGACCATTGAATGAGCTCCAGTAGTGGGTGGGTGTTCTTCCAGCCCTGTAACAAGCATTGCTGCTCGGAAGTTGAGCACAAGCAGTTCTATCAGTAGCTGGGATGTTGAGCCTTGATTGGTAATAGCCAGTCTCTTTACCCTGCAGTCTCAGGCTTCTTTTCCACATGCAGTGAAATGCCTCTCAAACTCTCAGGGCTGGTGCACACCGAGCGGCTTTTTCCGCGTTTTCAGATCCGCTTGCGGCTGCGGATCTGCTTGGTCAATGTATTTCAATGGGGTGGTGCACACCAGAGCGGCAGGCGTTTTGCAGAAACGAAAAATGCCTGGGTGAGGCATTTTTTGGATTTCGGATGCGTTTCTGCCCCAATGTTAAGTATAGGAAAAACGCAAACCGCTCTGAAAAACGCCTGTTCAGAGCGGTTTTGCAGGCGTTTTTGTTACAGAAGCTGTTCAGTAACAGCTTTACTGTAACAATATATGAAATCTACTATACTGAAAACCGCAGCAGCAATCCGCAAAACGCTAGCAAAACTCCTCATAAAAATAAAAAAAAGCGTTTAAAAATCTGCTAGCGTTTTGCGGATCTGCTAGCGGGTTTTGGTGTGCACCAGCCCTCACAGCTGATTGCTGCTGCTTAGTAACTGCTCACTGCCGCCTGGTAACAGCTTGCTGAGCACGCAGTTCAACTGTCCGTGGAAAAGAGGCCTGAAACCCACTAGGAGCGCTTTACTGAGCGCTTTGTAATTTGAAAAGCTCTTGCTAATGTAATGCTATGGGTGGGATCCCACTTGAGCGATGTGATTTTATAAAAATCCCCCATAGCATTGGATTAGCAAGAGCTTTTTCAAATCACTTATGCTTAGAAAAGGCTGCTAGTGGGTTTGAGCCCTCAATGTGCATCACATTGGCATTCTTCACTTCTCATTGACTTTCTCTAGCACTGGTTTTTGCGCTGGGGGTGGAATCGCTGAATTGGTAAAATGATAAATTCCTGCAGATGGTCTTTTTAAGATTTCAGTGTCTGATTTGCTTACTAAAGCCATATCTATTGTGACAGAAGTTCTTACCGTGTAGTTTCTCTCTCAATGAGAGCTTGATTTAGCAGGGCTAGAACTTAACATAGTGCTAATCGGATAAGGAAGCCAATAATTAATTTACTGACAAGTTATTATTGGCCTCCAAATCTGATTAGCTCCATGCAAAGTTCCGGTTCAGCCCCCACTAATTCTGGTAATTGATGATTACAAAAACAAGAGTGAACAGTCGACCTAAGGCCTCTTTTCCATGGGCAGTTGACAGGCAGTGAAATGCCTCTCAGACTTCCGAACTGCTCGCTGCTGCCTGGTAACTGCTTGCTGCTGCCTGGTAACTGCTTTCTGAGCACACAGTTCAACTGCCCCTGGCAAAGAGGCCTAAGGGCCCATTCACACTAGAGCGTTTTGCCGGCGATTTTGACAAAACGCTCAAGCGCTAGCGCTTTTTAAAGCGCTGGTGCAATAGTACCCTATGGGCCATACTTATTTGGGTGATTTGCATTAATCGCCGGTGATTAACGCAAATTGCCAAACGCAAATGTGTAGCCTGCACCATTTTCAGGTGATTTCACTGCCATCTCGTTTAGTGCTATAGAAGCGCTAATCGCGAAAAAATCGATACAGTGTCCAGTGATTTTTCCGCGTTAATCGATCCCGCAGTTTTGCGCTTTTAAGTGTGAATGGGGCCTAAAGGTATCTTCTCTATACTGTATTTGGCTGTAGGAAGGTCCCCTGGTCTCCAGGGATCTGTGGTGATGCCAGGGATCTCCTGTCTTTAGCTTGCTCTCCTTTTCTGTGAAAGAATTATCTTGTGTTTTCTTGAGGCAGGGGTCACACTTGGGGGACTCGCAGGTGATTTCATGCGATTTGTAATTGCATTGCAAACAATGTTTTCTCTATGGGCATGAAGCATCTGCGATTTGAGTAATAATTGGCAATGGTAATCAAATGCTGCATGCAAAAGTAGTGCATTCACTCACACAAAAAAAATTGCATTACCAGATCTTGTATGCTTCTGAAAATCACTGTAGGCCCATAGAGATACATTATGTGTTTCAAATGCGACTTTGCATTGCGGTAAAATGCATGCAATTCCCCCAAGTGTGACCCTTGCCTCAGGCCTGGGAACCACTAGAAAGCGCAAAGTGCTATTGTATTCGCTAGCAATTTGTGATAGTGCTTCGCAAGCGATTTTGGGAGCGATTTCCCTGCTCCTATATATACATTAGAATGGAAATGCTCACAAAATGCTGCATGTCCTGCGATTGCGATTTGCCTAATCGCAATCGCTCTAGTGGAATCTGACCCATCCATTTACACTGGCAGAGCAAAATCGATAGTGATTAAAAGTGATCCCTAAATGCTCAAAAAAACGCTCTAGTGTGACCCTTGCCTCAGACTTTGAAGGCCAATACCCTGTTATAATTTTTCCGAACGATTTTTCGTGATTAATGATTTTTTCCATGGTATCACTTCACGAAGCGCGGCAATCATTTGTTTTTGAACGATCTCCATGTTGGATTAAGTGGTGGGGGATTGTTCTGATCCACATTGACTTTCGCGGGTTTTGCCACAATCGTGTAAACAATCATTTACACTATTGTTCTCTTACAATGGCGCTTGCAGATTAGGCCAGATGGATTAAGGAACGATTGTTCATCGGCAGAGATTCCCGTTCCATCTGGCTGTGATCTGCAAGTGGGTACTTAGCTTGAGAAGTAAAAAAAACAGTTGATAACCCAGGTGGTGAGAGGATGCATTGTCTGTTCCCACCATGTACAAGATAAGCCTACAATGATATTTCGGGCCCATAACTTCACTACATCCCTTTCTTTTATAGAGCAGAGCAAAGCAGAGAGCATAGATGATCAGTGGGATGCAGATAAATTTAGCTTGCATGCAGATTTGATGCATATTATATGCAGCTTGGAACTGGTCCAATCAGACTTCTCAGGAAGTGACATGCATGTGGGTACAAAGGCTGTTATTCAGCTGCATTAAAGAGACTCTGTAACAATGTTCAGCCTTATTTCTTCTATCCTATAAGTTCCTTTACCTGTTCTAATGTGGTCTGGATTACTGCAGCCTTATTTATTATTTATTTATTGTATTTATAAAGCGCCAACATATTAAACAGCACTGGACATTAGTTTAGGTTACAGACAATATTTAGGGGTGACATACAGCAATAAGGGGTGACATACAGCAATGTTCTAGTTGTCGTCCCAGGGAGGAATGGGCTGCCTCTGTTGTAATGAATATATAAGTTATGTATGCCCCCTGCAGGCTCTGTGTGCTTTGTTTACTCCTCACAGACTGTTCTCAGTTTCAGCTTGTCTGTGATGCTTTCTGTGAGACTGATGGGGGAGGGAGCTGCCTGTCACATGCTGAGAAACTGTGAGAATCCCAGACTGGAGTGCAGATAATTCACTATGTAATAAAAACTTGTAGTATACTGTAATATATATATATATATATATATATATATATATATATATATATATATATATATATATATATATATATATATATATATATATATATATACACACATACAAACCTCACTTCCTGGTTAGCGGCCATGTTTGTTGTTTGTAAACACTGCCTAAAACTGGATACTGAATATGCAAATTTTCTCTCTGTGGTTTTTGATCGCTAAACACGCCTCCAGAACAGCTGGAATTTAATAATAATTTGGATTGGTTGATCCTCATCAGTGCATGACATGGATTAATATGGCTCTATGGGGTTGGACACCTAGCGTTACAGTTTGCCCAGCAAGCTCATGTTCCCCTACAGACTATGCAAAAGGTTACGTTGTGCCAGATTGTGTTTATGGGTATTGCTCATACTCTGTGCAGCAGCAATACATTACCTAAAGCATCTGAAAGAGGAACTGTCCTGCTGCCTCAGACGGCCACTCCTATTCTCCCTTCGGTTTCTGATGTGCTCTAGGTGCAGCATGTTTCCTCTTTTGACATTTGTAAGCCGTTGGTGAACTGCAGCAGTTAAGTGTAACGTTATTGTCCCAGTTTAGAGATAAAGTGACCTTGCAGCTGGGAACAGATGGCACCCACAAGCACAGACTCCATTTGTCACCATGGTTCCATAGACACTGTATGACCTGGCGAGCTTCGTACGCGGCTCCTCCTTTCTGTTTCAGTCAAGCTATAAATAAAAGACAATAAAGAAACCCTAGCATAAATAACGGCACAGCCGGGCGTTTGCTAATTTCATTTTGTGCCTGTATTGTTCTGCCCTCGGTCTCAGGAAAATGAGATTGACTTGCGCTTCTGCTGGAGGGTGTATTCTAATTTATGACTATGTATATATGTAAATTTTATCAAGTAAAAAGACAGCTCTGTATATTAAAGTGTGCTGCTGCTGAGGGAGACAGCTGTTGCGCTGAGCTTGTCATAGTCGCTTGTCATTTACTCAGAGGTGGATATGTGGCTGAGTTACTGAGCTCAGTGCTTTGTGTCTGCCTGCCACGTTATTATTTTTATTATTAATAGTTTTTATTTATATAGCGCCAACATCTACCTTATTGCTGTACATAATACAAAACAAATAATGGGAAGAATAGATGCGTGAGAAGTTCAAGACACTGTACAATCAGGATATCCATCCAGCAATACAAGTACAAATACATATATAGATGATGAGAGGGTACCTGAGAAGAGAGTAAGACAAAACTTATACATACCTGAGGCTTCCTCCAGGCTTATCCCTCCCACGCCATCCTTCTGCACTGCCCGGATCGTCTGCAACTGGTCCTGTACAATCCTCCAGTCGGGGCAGGTGCTGTCCGGCCATTCGCCCTACCCCATCACGCTCATTTTACCGGGAGCGTTCTGCGTCTGCAGAGTAGTACTGCGCAGGCGCAGACCGTTCCCTGCAATGGGGGCGCACATGTGGCTGGTCTGCGTATGGGCAGTACGCCCTGGACCAGAGGACTTTCCGGGGCCAATTGTGAAGGATGCAGGTGGCACAGAAGGATGACGAAAACAGAAGGGGGCTGGAGAAAGCCCCAGGTATGCATCATTTTTTTCCCCTTGCCATCTCAGGCTTACTTTAAAACCTCACCAATACTGGTACATGGTTCTATGTTAACTTACAGCAGAATAAGAAACAATAGGAGGAGGTCCATGCCTTTGCGGGCTTACAATCTTGAGGGAAGTGGGGTGGAGACACTAGGGAAGCAGACACCAAAGTTAGAGGATGAGGCAATGAACCTCCACTGTGACCTACAGGAAGTTCTAGGCTTGTTTGAAATGGTATGTGGTGATGGTACGTTTGAAGCTTTCCAGGCTCAGAGCATGACGGACAGGCTGTGGAAGAGAGTTACAAAGCAGAGATGACGCTTGTGAGAAATCCTGAATGCTTGATTGAGAGGTGGTCATCAAGCTATAGGACAAGAGAGTCTCCTGGGAGGAGCAAAGGTCCCGGGTGGGATGGCATTTTGGGATTAATGAGGAAATGTATGGAGGTGACAAGTTATGTAGAGCTTTTATGATCGGGTGAGGAGGTTGAACTGGATCCTTTGGGTAATTGGTAACCAATAGAGAGATTGGCGGAGAGGGCCTGCCTAAAGGTGTAATTTTGGATTCTATCTTCTGTGAGCGGTAGATCATATGTATGTTCATAATCTAGTTTTAGGACTGGTAAACAAGAGTAGATTGTGTGAGGCCATCGATCATTGTTTTCCCAGTCAGAGATTGAAAGATGAAAATGGCAAAAAACGCCATAAACACTTATACGTTGGCGCTTGTGACTGGTCTCTCTTCTTTGCAACTTCCTGCAGGTCCTTGTAAAGATTGGTCATAGTGTAACGTGTGCAGGAAAATTCGACTGAGGCATGATGACCAAAAACTTTGTAATTGTTTCTGATCAGGCTGCTGCAGAATTCATTTTCTGATCTTCAGCTAATCTGTTCATTTCAGTTGGACCTTTCATCAATCAGGAGTAAAAATTCTGGAAGGGAAAAGACACCTTAAAAAAGTATAAAATAGCTGATATCCTCATTAGTGGGAAAGCTCTGGATGGTTTCTTCAGCAAGCGAGCGTGGCCAGGACCGAGCGTCTACGAGTACAGTTCACACAGGCCCAGTAGTACAAGAAAGGTGCTTGCGCTCTGCCTTTTTCCTCCATGCACGTGCGCCTTCGTTCTGCTATTCCTGCGCAGCCGCACTTGCACTCTGCAGACACTAAGAGACTCATTACTGGAACAGTACGGTGTATGAAGATATGGGAGACCTCTGGACTATCCTGAAATTTTTCACTGATGAGGTAAGTATCTTTTTCTCTCTCTTTATGAGTTCAGGATTGCTTTAAAGCGTACCCGAGGCGAAACCTCTAACTAAACCGGATACTTGCCTAAGAAGAGGGAAGCCTCTGGATCCTGTGGAGGCTTCTCATGTCCTCCTGGCCCCCACCGTTGCTGCAAGAGGACCCCCAAAATAAATCCGACAAGAGGTTTTTGGATTTGAGATTGCGACCATGCTCCTCTGTATGCATGAGTGCAGGCGTACTGTGCCTGCAAAACAATGCAACCGAATAGTAGCATTCATACCCCATGCAGGACAGCGGTTGACACACGGTATGGTCCTGCCCAGTAACAAAACCACTGCATGTAGCGTCTGGGGCCCACCGGCTCGGATGCACACGCAGTGGTTGCTGCAAGTGCAGGACACTTATATGGCTGCAAGCACCTGCACAGAAACAGGAGCAGCTGACAAGCATTAAAGTGCGCTGCTGTCAGACGTTTGTGTAAAAGAGCCCTTGCAGTGCGGATAAAAGCGCATGCTGGCTGCTGTCCTGCACTGCACTGCCCACTCAACTCACATTATTTCAAATATTGCAGCACATGATTATGCACTGTGTACTGTAGAACATAGGTGTCTGTGATGCTATGGAGGTATTATTACATATTTACGAAGCGCCGAGATCTTCTACACCACTTTAGAGAGTATATTATCCTGTCACGGACTGTTCCTCAGAAGTGCGCTACTCATTTTATGCATAGAAATTTCAGATTTTTTGTTATTCTGTTGTCCTTACTCTGCAGTGGAAATAAAGAACATAGTTTCAGATTATGTTCCCTGAAAAAGACTACATTGTATTCCGAATAGGCAGCATCTGTTCAGCAAAAGTCCTCCTAGTTTGGATTATAGGAAACCTTGTGCAGACTTTTTCACAGTATCCAGCTTGATGTACCGTATTTTATTAGAAGACCTCTTGAAGAAACATACAGTATATAGCATTTGGAAAAGCTGGGTCAGGGGGGTTCACCTCTGTTCTGTACAAATAGAATACTGCTATTACCACAAGAATATCACCAGCGTGCACTTTTTTGTGTGAAAACACTAGCCTGAGACCTCTATAGTGTGTATAGTGTGTAGCAAGCTCACTGAAGTCAATATTGCCTTTATAAAATGACATTGTTTAAATTTCCTAGTGTAGAGTAATTGTAAAGATAAAAGGCATTTGTAATGTGTTAATGTATTTGTATAAGATGTAGAACAGCAGCCCAAACCCTGGCTTTCTGATATATAATACATAGGCAGTGCCCCCCCCCCCCCCCCCCCCCAAAATAAATAAAATAAAAATAAATCCATAAACTGTTTAAAATAAGAGAAGAAGGTGGACTCCTCCACAGAATGCAAACCACAGTTGATTATACAAAAACATTAATTAATCAAGGGACAACGCATTTTGTGGGACTTTAGTCTGCTTCTTCAGGTCAATTTGTAGTGCCGCAGTAAGTAGTCAGAATACACCAACAAATGCTGTGGGAGCTTTTTGTATCACTCAATGTGGTTTGTGATTGATGTGATTTATCCGTTTGAAAGTATTGTTTAGATTTGTATTTATTTATTTTTTCCTGCCTCTTTATGTTAATGGGAAGGTTTGGTTCTTAGTTTCCCTTCCCTTTTCATGATAAGTCCATCTGGTATCCCTGCAGACCTGAGTGGGGTCAGGCTCTCCTAACTCGCCCTGTGATAAGACACCTCTCATGTGACCTTGGTTTGTCATTACCCATTGGTTGCTCATTTCAGTGCTGATCCCTTGTCTCAACTTTCCACATTGCTGAAAAATAAGGACATATTGATTGTTGTTTTGTTCTTTTATTGATCAGACATTTATACATGTTCATTTGTTTTATTGTGTGTGGGTTGGAGGGTCAATGGGTGGCACCATTATGCGGTTGAGATTCCCACCTCCTTGTTATGTATCAAACTGTACAAAGCTACTGATGGTGGCAATGGTGTGATCAATATTAGAGAAGTTGTCTCTGATTAAATCTTCTTTAAAGTAAAAACAGCCCCTACAGGGTACTTACCTTAGGAAGGGGAAGCCTATGGATCTTACAGAGGCCTCCTCTGTCCTCCACCACCAGCCCATTTCAGGGATGCCCTTACTGCAAGCCACTTGACGATGGCTTACACATGCACAGTAGCATGGACCCACTCGGGTTCCGGCAGAAAAAGACAAGCCCGGTTGAGTCTGTGCCACTGTGTATGCACAAGCTGTCTGCACCTGCGCAATAACAGTTCCTTGGGGCTTTGCTTTTCCCACTCGAGCCTGAGCAGGTCTGTGCTGTGTGGCCACACCTTGGAGGTCTCGGTGCTGGAACTGCAAGGTGGAGGGAGTCGGGGGAAGCCTGTGGAGGATACTCTAGTGAGGTAAGTATGCAGGATCTGCGTTAAATAAACTCACAGGTTTACTTTAAGCTCTGATGGTACTAGGTGGTATATAAGAAAAAAGATCAGTATCGGGAGGCATAGATAGTTTACCTGGTCTATCTTAAATTGTATAGTGTATGTCCTGGAAATGCTAAATGAAGGTTTGCTGCTGACTGGCACTTTCACAGGAGTGGCACTTTTACCAGGTGCTGAGAGATGCTCAGTGGCAATTGCTCGTGATTACACTGGCGCTGACAGGTATCTTCCAGTGACTCCTTTGTAGTCTTCTAGTCATCGCCACCAAGATGCCTGCAGCAGGATATTCATAGAAGTCAGCCAGGGCAAGGTCTGTAGTGTGAATTAGGTTCATGGAGATTAATAGTGTTTGCATTGTCCTAGCATTTTGTTGGAGTCATACAGCCAGGAACCCTTTGCAGTGTAAAGTGGCCCTTAAAAGAGAACTGTAGAGAGAGAGGTATATGGAGGCTGCCATATTGATTTCTTTTTAAGCAATACCAGTTACCTGGCAGCCCTGCGAAGCTATCTGCCTACAGAATCACACCAGAAACAAGCATGCAGCTAATCTTGTCAGATCTGACAAAAATGTCAGAAACACCTGATCTGCTGCATGCTTGTTCAGAGTCTATGGCTAAAAGTATTGGAGGCAGAGGATCAGCAGGATAGCCAGGCAACTGGGATTGCTTAAAATAAAATCAATATGGCAGCCTCTATATATCTCTCACTACAGTTCTCCCTTAAGCCTCTCACACACGTACAATGCTCTTTTCTGCGCTCAGCCAAATTGTTCCACTAGTCTGTGTGGTGGTGGGAGGAGGGAGCTTTACGGGCTTCTGTACATGTGATATAGTCTTGGCAGAGGTGGTAGTTTTAATTTCATCTGGTGTATATGTTACGGCCAGAACCCGAAGTTTGGCCAGAACTAGAAGTGGCCGGCCACTTCGGGTTCTGGCCGGCCAATGCGCGAACTGGCCGCTGCGCTGCGGCTAATGTGAGAAATGAAACAATTCCTGTAAGGTTTAATGTGATGTTGTGACCGCAGCGCAGCAGGGCAAATGTATCACATCTTTACTTTATTCAATGGCATTAAGCCGCCCGGCTTTTTCCTCTGCCTCTCTCTCCTCCCCCCCCCCCCCCGCCTCTCTCTCCCCCCCCCCCCCGCCTCTCTCTCCCCCCCCCCCCCCCGCCTCTCTCTCCCCTTCTCTTATGGGCACAGCCGGGCGGGGACACGCGTGTCCAGGAGAGTCGTTCCTCGCGGCAGGAGAGCAGAGCGGGGAGGCTGCAGACATTGCTTCTGCCAGCACCCGCTCTGCAAGAACGGCAGGATTCCCCTGCCGCGACGAACGACTCCGGAGGGACACGCGTGTCCCCGCCCGGCTGTGCCCATAAAGAGAAGGAGAGAGAGAGGCGGGGGGGGGGGAGGAGAGAGAGGCAGAGGAAAAAGCCGGGCGGCTTAATGCCATTGAATAAAGTAAAGATGTGTGATACATTTTGCCCTGCTGCGCTGCGGCCACAACATCACATTAAACCTTACAGGAATTGTTTCATTTCTCACATTGGCCGCAGCGCAGCGGCCAGTTCGCGCATTGGCCGGCCAGAACCCGAAGTGGCCGGCCACTTCTAGTTCTGGCCAAACTTCGGGTTCTGGCCGTAACATATATATGAGACTTAAAGTGGACCCACATTAAAAATACAAGATTTCAGAAATAAAATCTATTCTCTAAATTATAATAAAAAATAACAGCCTTTTTTCAGCTGCATGATGACAAATAAATATAAAATATTTTACATTTATTTGAGGAACCCCTCCCCTTCCTTTCATTTTGCCGGGACAGAATCCGGCAGACTGGTGGAGGAGATAAAAAAAACAAAAACAAAACACAGGCTGCTACTGATGATGTAGCAGGGGAGGTGATCTCAGCTTGTGTGAGATTTCACATAGACGACGCCCCTGTGAGGGAGGGTAGCTGATGACAAACAAACCCATGATCTAAAACTCTAAAATCTCCTACTAAACTCAGAAGTAATGGCCGCCACCTGTATAACCCTAGTTATGAAAAGAGAAGGGTGAAAAGCATGCACTGAAATGCTCATAGGCTTGAAGGAGTGTTTATTTTTGTATGTGTCAGAGTGGTGCAACTAAATATTTTGAATTAAAAAAAATGTTTGGTTTGGGTCCACTTTAAAATGTACCTGTGGTGAAAAAAGTGCCCCTATGGCATACTCGCCCCAGGAGGGGTAAGCCTTTGGATTCTGGAAAGCCTTCCCCTATCCTCCTTCTCTGGCCTGTTGCAGCGATGGGACCCCCAAAAAGATGATTGTTGTCGGCTCATGTGTGCTAACTAGCACAGATCTGTGATAGTGTACATGCCGTCTGAACAGTAGCATGGACACTATCTGGCTCTGCCAGATCTCAAGTGGGTCCCAGCTATTGTGCAGGCACAGTGCAGCCACATTTAAGGGGGTTCCTGCTAGCAAACGGCTTGAGGATCCAGAGACTTCCCCGTCCCGAGGTATCTGTTTTTTTTTCCCGCCCAGGTAAACTCACAAGTGCAGTTTAAGAGTCCGAAATATTTGTGGTCAGAAATAGTGTCAGAAGCTGAGAATGTCATTTTCAGAATATGCAGAATGCAAGATGGCAGTCTCTATGACACAGAGATGACATATACAGCAACTCTGACCAGCTAAGCTAGAAGGCAACATGCACTAGTAAAACAGTGCTATTTCGGTATGCAGAACATGGCAGAGATTAGATAACGTAAAGAAAGGTTCATTGTTTAATTTTTAGAAAGCTGATTTCTGATTGGTTATGGATTTTTAGCATGCCTTTACCATCATAATGTTGGTACATGACTTTGTCGCCAGAAAGCTTGTGTGTCTCTGCATGTCTTAAGTTGGGTTGCTGTAAATATTTATATTCCCTTGCCAAGTAGCGTTATACTGGTCAAGAAGGGTAAAGGGGCCCATACACCTAACGATTTTCCCGCCGATATACGGCTGATTCGATCACAGTGATCGAATCGGCTGTGAAATCGCCGAGCACACAGCTGACAGAACGATCGATTTCTGTCCGAAATCGATCGTTCCCGTCGATCCATCCGTGCGGAAGATTTTTCTCGACCGTTGGCGGGTCGGGAGTGCGTCGATAGCGGCGTTCGAATGCCCGACGACCGACGCAATAAACCGGGTATACATTACCTGTTCCGGCCGGCGCGAGTCCCCTGGTCTCTGCTGTCTTCTCTGGTCTGGTCTCCGGCATGCTTCACATCTTCCTGTCCGGCAGGAAGTTTAAACAGTAGAGGGCGCTCTACTGTTTAAACTTCTTGCCGGGCAGGAAGAAGTGAAGCATGCCGGAGACCAGACCAGAGCGAAGAAGAAGACAGCAGAGACCTGAGGAGTCGCGCCGGCGGAGCAGGTAATGTATGCGGGGGGGGGGGGGGGGAGGGCGCATTAGCGGCGGCAGCACCACCACCACCTCCATCACCACCACAGATTGTGAACGGTTTCAGGCTGAATTCGGTTCACAATCTGTTTGCAGTAAGGCAGCCATACGATCCCTCTCTGATCAGATCAGAGAGGGATCTATCTGTTGGTCGAATCTGATGGCAAATCGACCATCGACCAGTGTATGGCCACCTTAAGGCAGAGATCTCTTCCTGGTTCCCACTACCATTCTGCCCTTTGCTGTATTTTACCTCATGGAGATTTATCGCTGCACTTTGGTCTCCTCATAAATCTAGTCACTGTCTGCTCTCTGTGTTGAAATGCCCTCGCGTCATGAACTGTGCCAGTGACGTGGGCAGCTTACTGCTTGTTTTTCTCCATGTTATTTCCTGTGTCGTGTGTGTGATACTACCTATTATTCAGGTGATGGCAGCTGTACAGCAATCTTAATTATAATAGCAGCATCGCTGGCAGAAATACACATACAGTACTGTTTACCTCACGCTACAGCTTAGTTTCTGAGCACATGGTACATGTACCCCCAGGGGCACTTGAACTTTTTATCATAGTCAATCCATTATGGTAAGTTTGATGTAACCAAACATGAATAGTGTACATATTTAGGGCTGAGACCCACAGATATCACAAATAACTCTCAAAAATGCTAATGTTTTTGAGAACGATTTTGCCAGTTAAAACCGAGTAAAGATAGAATAGCTCTGAAAATGCTGCAGGCACTGCAATTGCGATTTTGGCAAATTGCAATTGCTCCTGTGAAATTGCCATCATAAAACTTATGGAGATTAGAAGTGCCCATTGGTATAAAATGATTAAAATCAATAAAGTTAGGTAAGAGACTGCTTACCTAAAGAAGAGTGTGTAAGCTTGTATGCTCAAATAGTTAGTTTATTGCACAAGAAAAGACTTGTTTTGTGGGCTTCAATCCCACTTCCTCAGGTCAATAATGTGTCTGCTTAGCAGTCTCATGGAGCTCAGAGCGCCTCCCTGAGAGTGTATTATTATTATTATTATTGATTTATAAAGCGCCTACATATTCCGTGGCGCTGTACAAAGTAACAAACAAATGTAAAAATATTGTTGGAGGTGCCCTGTATGCCTATTAGCAACTATATATAAAATTTAGTAGTAGCTGGATCTTACCTCCTTCAAGGGCAAACCACTAAGGTAAGTATACATTTTATTCATGCACGTAAGACAATGCGTTTCACGGTTGCTGGCCTGCTTCCTCAGATCAATACAAAGTCGGTTGCATTTAACACAGGTGTGAGCGCCTCTCAAAATAAGAGACAAACATGGGGTACAAAATACAGACAATTGTATGCACCAGTATACAAAGTACAGATTTAGTGCAAAATACAGAATTGGTCATTACAGTGACAAAATTAATATGAATAACAAATTAATAATGTATAACAAATTCCAAGACACAAAAGGGCGAGAGAGCCTTGCCTTTGGGAACTTACAATCTATCTGTATGATGTGGGGGCAGCACAATGGCATAGTGGTTAGCGCTCTCGCCTTGCAAGCGCTGGGTCCCCGGTTCGAATCCCAGCCAGGTCAACATCTGCAAGGAGTTTGTATGCTCTCCCCGTGTCTGTGTGGGTTTCCTCCAGGCACTCTGGTTTCCTCCCACACCCCAAAACAGACAGATAAGTTAATTTTGTCTTCCCCCCAAAAAAATGGCCCTAGACCATACATGCACTACACGATACATACATATGACTATACTATACTATGCTCTGTACAGCGCTGCGTAATATGTCGGCGCTATATAAATAAATAAATAAATGTATGTATGATCTGTCAGTTGATTAAGTAGCCGTAATTGATCAACCGCTACATTAGTGGCTTTCATTTGCTAGCATATGTTCCACTCCTTGGTTCAATTGAGTTTTCATGTTAGGAGAATTTTCTGCTCCTTCCCACTTGTGAACTGACTTGTTTTAGTGTCACTGCCTCTAATGCTTCATACACACTTGAAAAGTCTTTGGAAAAGGCATTCCTGCAAAAGATCCATTCCTGCAAAATGCATTCATAGTCTACGAGATCTGCAGATCATCATACACACCTTGTTTAACAGACTTCATCTGCATATCTGGCAATCATCTGCAGATCTGAAAAACCATCCTGGTGGATCTGATCTGCAGATGATCTGCAGATAATTGTCTGTTAAACTAAGTGTGTATGAGGATCTGCAGATATCATAGACTATGAATGCATTTTGCAGGAATGGATCTTTTGCAGGAACAGATCTTTTGCAGATAATGATCTTTTGAGTGTGTACGGGCATCTTTGTGTGCAGCATCTTGCAAAGATTTTATCTGATGGGGAGTGCAGCTCCATAGAATAGACTGTGTAGAGTATGGCTCTCATACTACATGGAAGGGGGTAAAATTGGTCTGTGATCTTGCCTTTTCCAAAGACTTTTATCTCAAGTGTGTATGAAGCTTTACTCCAGGATTCATGCCTGTATGTTTCCAGATCCACTCAACTGAAATGGAAAGCAGTGCATGTGGATTTTTCCTAATGAGTCATTAAGTAATGATATATGTCTCCTCCACTGCCATGCATAGATAATGTAGATGACAAGGTATGTGCTAAACCTGGTAATGACTCATGCTGGGAATACACGGTTCGTTTTTGCCTTCGTTTAAACCTTCGTTTCGATTGTGCCTTTTGTCCTTTTCGATCCCGAAATAATCGGTCATACGGTTAATATCACCACCCACGGTTTCGGTTTTTTTTTCGATTCTGATGGTTTCGTTTTTCCAATGATCGAAGGCTGCAAAGAAACGAAACGAAAATCCCTTTTTACAGGGACGGACTAGCATAAACGAATATATAATCGATCTGAACAGCCATCAAGCCTACCAATGGCTCGATTAGATGGATAAAGAGAGATAATATCAAACATGTTCGATCACTAGTCGTTCGTTTTTGGGGTCTATTAATCGAAACTATAATGAGATTATTGCTGGGAATACACGGTTCGTTTTTGCCTTCGTTTAAACCTTCGATTCGTTCGGTAAACGAATCGAGTGTTGAAAACGTATGTGAAAATAGTCATAATCTCATTATAGTTTCGATTAATAGACCCCAAAAACGAACGACTAGTGATCGAACATGTTTGATATTATCTCTCTTTATCCATCTAATCGAGCCATTGGTAGGCTTGATGGCTGTTCAGATCGATTATATATTCGTTTATGCTAGTCCGTCCCTGTAAAAAGGGATTTTCGTTTCGTTTCTTTGCAGCCTTCGATCATTGGAAAAACGAAACCATCAGAATCGGAAAAAAAAACGAAACCGTGGGTGGTGATATTAACCGTATGACCGATTATTTCGGGATCGAAAAGGACAAAAGGCACAATCGAAACGAAGGTTTAAACGAAGGCAAAAACGAACCGTGTATTCCCAGCATATGGCTATTTTCACATACGTTTTCAACACTCGATTCGTTTACCGAACGAATCGAAGGTTTAAACGAAGGCAAAAACGAACCGTGTATTCCCAGCATCAGTCTCCGTCTGTAGGTCAGTAAAAAAAATAATAATAATTAAGTAGAACCTGCTTGCAGCAATTTCAAGTTAACCTAATGTAAAAAAAAAAAACTTCTTTTCTTTAATGGGGCCCTGCCATGTGGTGATGCTGATTGATGTTTGCTTACCGGTTTGGCTGATGGGAAATTATCTGCAACCTATCTTTTTGTCTGCTCACTGTAGCTTGCTGCTTCTGCTAACACACAAATGATCCTGTCACAGTTCAGAGCACACAGGCAGCAGGCCTGTGCTGTTCCCATCAGCCACCAGGCAAGATAAAGTGAACCTGTGTTCAAATCCTGTGACGTAAAGGAAATCCATGAAGGCTTCAAACTGCTCCATGCATGACTTTGTCATTTTTCTTTGCTGTAAATTCTACTTTGATCTTATGTGTATGAAGTAAGTTTCAGGCCCCTTTCACACTGGCGTGTTTCCATTGTGTTGTTTTTACTGCAGGTTAACACTAAAGCAATGAAAGGCTATGGGACATTTCATACCTGATGCTATGTGCCAGAAGTTTTGCATCTAACGCAAAAGCATCAGTGCGTTATGGTTCACCATCCGCGTGACGTGTGTTGACCTTAAGTTATGTAAGTCAACGGCGCCGCAGATATTTGAAACTTTTTGTGTTGCAGTGCGCAAGCCCGGAAGCATATTTTTTTCAATACAATTGCTTGCAATGCATATTTCCGTCACAAGAAGTAAGCGCTACAGAGCCTCACTTATGATTTCAATTGATGCCAAGAATTACTGAAGGGTTGTTAATGCAGGTATCTCCAGAGCCTGTTTTTAGTGCTGCCGTGCAAGGCGGTCATCTGATCGCACCACAAAATTAAAATGCTGGTTGCTAGTGTGAAACAGGCCTTAGGCTACCAATACACTGCAGAGGAGCCTGTTGGGCGCCATCTAGGCAGAAATTCTAGCGTGCACAGGTGTCCCCTCAATGTTGCATAAAGATTAGGCAGGCTGAACCTTCAAAAGAAATCTAAATTGAGCAAAATGTGCCTAATTTAACTTACCAAGGGCTTCTTCTAGCCCCCTGTAGCCATTCCGGTCCCTCGCCATTTTTTCCGCTACAATCCTTGCAGCAGCTGTTCTCCTCTTAAAGCTGCATGCGCACCCCCGGCCTTGTGCCTCCTCGGGCGCACTCCAGTGGCCGGTTGTGTTGTGTGCTTGCACAGTTTGTAAAACTTGCAACTGCCTAGGTTATGACCGCTCCTGGCAACTTGTGCACGATGGAGGAAAAGCAAGGCCAGGGGCGCACATGCGCAGTAGCCAGCGACTGGCTGAGGTTTTAGAGGGGCACCTCTGCTGCATGGAGCAGTGTGGAATGACAGCACGGGACAAGAACGATCACAGAGGGCTGGAAGGAACCCTAGGTAAGTTAAACTGGGCACAGTTTTTCACTTGAAGGGATCCTCAAACGAGAAGTATATGGAGGCTGCCATATTTATTTATTTTTAAACAATACCAGTTGCCTGGCAGCCCTGCTAATCTATTTGGCTGCAGTACTGACTGAATCACACCAGAAACAAGCATGCAGTTAATCTTGTCAGATTTGACAAAAATGTCAGAAACCCCTGATCTGCTGCATCCTTGTTCAGTCTGTATCTCCATATACCTCTAGCTTCAGGGTCCCTTTAAGGGAATGTGATGGTCAAGTGTAAGGTTCCCCTCCCCCTTACTTCACCCACCATAATCTAAACACAGGTGACACAAATACTGCCTTTAGGTCTAAGTTGTGTTTTCCCCTTACTGTCTCTCCTCGGCCAAATATCACCATCTATAGTCCTGTGATAGTGGTGAAAGAATTAGTGGGTATCAGTCTTTTGTTATAATGGAACAACTTTTTATATGGAAGAGATAAAACTGCACCCCAAAGCCTTGCGTGGGAAAAGTTTTGATTTCTGTCCATATCAACCAATCATTTCTTGTTTCTGTTGCCATTCTCGCCTACACTGAGGAAGGCAAACACAGGGCACACAGCCACACACTTCCTGTTCCTGTAATAGAAAATGTGAATTAGAATATCTACAGACCAAAAACAGATCATTATCACTCATTAGAACTGTACATGTATTCAGTGTATTAACCTAAATTCTTATGCTGGGAATACACAGTGAGAATTTTCAGCAGATTTACTGTCCGATCGGTTTTCTGATCGATATCCATTCACTTCTATGAGAAAGCGATCAGAAAATCAGAGCGGGCATGTAGGAAATTGTCTATCGAACCATCTATCTGCCAAAAAATCTCAAGATTTATTTCCAGCATTACACCAGCTTGCTTCAAGCTGAAGTGGCCTAGAGTGTGTCTGTACAGCTGTGGAAGGACACCTGAGTAGAAGCAACATGTGGGACAGGGATACTAATAATCAATAATAATTCCTTTTTTTGTATAGCGCCTTTCTCCTGTCAGACTCAAAGCGCTTGCGAGGCAGCCACAACTTGAGCGCACTCAGTAGGCAGTAGCAGTGTTAATGTCTTGCCCAAAGAACTCCTTACTGAATAGGTGCTGGCTTACTGAAATAGGAAGAGCCAGGATTTGAACCCAGGACTCCTACATCAGAGGCAGAGCCCTTAACCATTACACTATCCTGTAGTACAGCAGAAGCCATGTGTCACATGAGGTGCTGAGACTTTGCAGCTCACAGGATGGCTGAGGCCCCGTTTCCACTATCGCGAATCCGCATGCGTCTTGCGTATGCGGATTCGCATAGACAATATAAGTGAATGGGCCTGTTTCCACTTATGCGTCTGCGGGAGCGTTTTATTGTGCAGAGAAAATCTGCACGGAACATCCTGCAGAATTCGCCTGTGTGTGGTATGCAGGCGAATCGCACACAATGTATTTAATAGGGAAATCGCATGCGTTTCCCCATGCGTTTTTTGCCTCGAATTCGCATGCGAATTCGCATAGGTACCAATCTAATTCACACAGGCAGTGACATGGTTAAAATCGCATATACCCTCACCTATGCAAATTCACGGCAAAAAACGCATGCGGTATCGCATCCGCATGCGATTTAATCAGCGGTGGAATCCCTGGCGATTCCGCACCGCAATAGTGGAAACGAGCCCTGACTGGAAATAACAGGGTGTAGAAGTCTCAGGCTAAGTTCACAGTGGGACGTTAAAGTCGCGCGTTAAAACAGCATTTAACGCAGAATAACTCACTGCAATGAAAAATCAATGCCCTGTTCACAGTGCGCACGTTACGTTAGTGACTAACGCTGCACGTTAAGTAAAAGTACTGCATGCAGTGCGTTATACACGTTATTAGCTGCGTTGGACTGTTTGCACATGCTCAGTAATGACTTGGAAGCATACTTTTCATTGCCTGTATTTTTTACTGTATCTGCTGTATGCGACGGTAACGCTGCGTTGCCACTTTTTGGGCGCGTTGCGTTGTAAGCTTGCGGTGCTACTTTAACGTGGCATCAAAACGCAACGTCCCACTGTGAATCTAGCCTCAATCCTGTATGGATGGCCGCGCAGGTGCAGCAAGCACAGCTACACAAAGACATTTTTACAATGTAAGAAGCTAATTTAGAAAGGTAATACGTTTTACATCTGTCAACATAATTGCTTTCAGAATTTGCTTCATTAATTAAAGACTAGACAAGACACAGAACATTTATATTGTGCTTTTCTCCTGGCGGATTCAAAGTGCCAGAGTTGCAGCCACTAGGATGTGCTCTATAGGCAGTAGCAGTGTTAGGGAGTCTTGCCTAAGGTCTCCTCACTAAAGAGCTGAGATTCTAACCCTGATCTCCTGTGTTAGAGGCAGAGCCCTTAAAGCGGACCTGTACTCAAAACTTCCTCTCTGCGCTAAAAGATACGCAACAGCATAATAACCTTTAAAGAAAGTCATTTCTTTGTTAGGCCTAGTGCACACCGGAGCGTTTCCGCTGCTGTTTGCGATCTGCTTGCGGGTGCGGATCCGCTAGGGTAATGTATTTCAATGGGCTGGTGCACACCAGAGCGGGAGGCGTTTTGCAGAAACGCATACTCCCGGGCTGCTGCAGATTTTGGATTGCTGATGCGTTTCTGCCTCAATGTTAAGTATAGGAAAACCGCAAACCGCTCTGAAAAACGGCACTTCAGAGCGGTTTGCCAGGCGTTTTTTGTTACAGTAGCTGTTCAGTAACAGCTTTACTGTAACAATACATGAAATCTACTATACCAAAACCGCTACACAAAACCGCAAAACGCTAGCTGAAACGCTGCAGAAAAATAAGAAAAAGCGTTTCAAAATCTGCTAGCATTTTGCGGATCTGCTAGCGGTTTTTGGTGTGCACCAGGCCTTACAGCTCATACAAATACTGCAATAAATCTGCAGTGTGTCTACTTCCTGCTTTCATGGAAGCAGACATAGGGTTAACATCCTGTGTTTACAAATTAACTGCTCTGCTGAGGCAGCCAGCTGAGAGTACAAATTACTTGTGATTAGTCACAGGTGAGGGGGGAATTGGACATGCTAAACCCGTGGTCCTCAAACGACGGCCCATGGGCCGAATGAGGACTGCTGGGGCTTATTCTCTGGCCTCCCACACACAATCTTTAAAGAGAAGTATTTTGAACAGTGATTCCTTCGCATGTGGGTGATTTTTTTCAGGCTGCTGGGAAAAGAAAGAAAGAAGCATAATCAAATGTATTTTGGTCAGTTCTATGCAGGAATTGTATGCTTATTTTGCACATTGATTGCTTTGCAGAGGGGGGATTGAGGGTTGTGCTGTATATGTTGTTACAGTGATTCTATCTGTATTGGTGAGGTTGTTCTGAAGGCTTTTTCAGGCCATTGGGGTACATTATGGCTCACACATGACTTGCTATGTTAGGGTCACAATATCTGCAATTGCTGTGTTGGTGGCATAATTACTGCCCTTGCTGTGTTGGGGGGAGGGGGGGATACTATCTGCACTTACTCTGTTGGGGGGGGGGGCAAAATATCTGCAATTGCTGTGTTGTTGGCATAATAAATTCCATTACTGTGTTGGGTGGGGCTCTGTTGGGGGGAAAATATCTGCCCTTGCTTTGTTGGGCAGATAGTATGCCCTCCCAATAATAAGGATAATATTTGCTCTGGTTACATGGGAGAGACAAAAGGGCTGCACGTATTAATAGGCACTGTTTACAATACCTAGATCCAATGTAGTGTTTTTTCAACATCATTTTATGTATACTCTGACCCCCCAGCAGTCTGAAGTGTGTTGACCTGGCCCTTGACCAATTTAGGGACCCCTGTTTTAAACTCCCTAAAAACAAACCTACATTTTCTTTCTGTCTTGTGCAGGAGTTAAGGTCCACTTTAACCAGTACATTATCCAGCCACTGTAAAGCCTTGTACACAATAGCCGGTTCACGTGAGTGTCTGGAGCAGCACTGTTACTGAGCAGAAAAGCATTTGGCATACTTCGGCGGAGGTTCGCGGCAATTCATAATCACATTTTAACCCCTGAGGGCTCGTTTCCACTATCGCGAATCTGCATGCGTCCAACGCATGCAGATTCGCACATGTAATGCAAGTGGATGGGCCTGTTTCCACTGTAGCGTTGTTGAGGTGCGTTTTTTTCAGCAGTAAAAAAACGCACAAAAGAGCCAACGAATTCGCCTGCGAGTAGAATGCATGCGAATCGCCGCTAATGTATTTAATAGGAAATTCGCATGCGGCTATGGTATGCGAATTTTCATGCGAATTCGCATGCGAATTCGCATAGGTACCAATGTAATTCAAACAGGCAGTGACATGGTTAATTTCGCATATACCCTCACCTATGCGAATTCGCGGCAAAAAACGCGCAAAAATTCGCATCCGCATGCTAATTCATGGAATTTCAACAGCGGTGGAATCCAGGCGATTCTGCACCGCAATAGTGGAAACGAGCCCTAAATGTGAACTGCTGAACGTAGCCGATCCTGGACACTACACAAGATGACTGGAGCACGGCATTTACACGAATGATGGGAAATTCCGGTACCATCGTTTAACAACCGCTTCCATTCATAACCCCTTTCATTAAACTGAAATATAACTTTTGTTGTGTGGATACTTCATCCTACTACCAATTACTGAATCTGAGAAAGCCGAAGCGCTTTGAGTCCTATGGGAGAAAAGCGCTACAGAAATGTTATTGTATTATTATTGTATTAAACTGGTTTTGTCGGCCGCAGTAAACAGTGTGAAGCCCATTTGAACTGGCCCTTAGTGATTGGTTCTGCCTAAACAAGCATACAAGGGGAAGGGGATGAGGCGAACCTATTAGAGCAGTCAGGTCACTCTCCGTTTTACTTTAGCCGAGTTGTGCTGAGATAATGTATTAGGGCTCATTTCCACTATCGCGAATTCGCATGCGTTTTTCGCATGCAAATTCGCATAGCAATACAAGTGAATGGGACTGTTTCCACTTGTCAGGATTCCTGTGCGTTTTTCTGTGCAGAAAAAATTCGGATGGCAGAGCCATCAGAATTCGCATACCGCATACCGCTATGCGAATCGCATACAATGCATTTAATAGGAAATTCGCATGCGGTTTGGGTATGCGAATTTTCATGCGAATTCGCATAGAAACAATGGAAAAAGCACACCAGCACTGCCATGGTTAAATTCGCATACATCGTCATCCATGCGAATTCGCATGCGACTTCGCATGAAAATTCGCATACACCCGCATGCGAAATTCGCATCCGCATGCGAATTTTTACCGCGGCGATTCGCACCGCACAAGTGGAAATGCAGCCTTAGGGATTTCAATAACACAGAGCAGTACAATTATGGTACATCTGTTATTCTTTCCTTTTTTTCTCGTCTATTTTTTTTTTCTTTTTTCTTTCCCTAAGGGCTCATTTCCACTATCGCGAATTCGCATGCGTTTTTCGCATGCAAATTCGCATAGCAATACAAGTGAATGGGACTGTTTCCACTTGTCAGGATTCCTTTGCGTTTTTCTGTGCAGAAAAAATTCGCATGGCAGAGCCATCAGAATTCGCATACCGCATACCGCTATGCGAATCGCATACAATGCATTTAATAGGAAATTCGCATGAGGTTTGGGTATGCGAATTTTCATGCGAATTTTCATGCGAATTCGCACAGAAACAATGGAAAAGCACACCAGCACTGCCATGGTTAAATTCGCATACATCGTCATCCATGCGAATTCGCGTGCGAATACGCATGAAAATTCGCATGGACCCGCATGCGAATTTCGCATCCGCATGCGAATTTTTACCGCGGCGATTCGCACCGCACAAGTGGAAATGCAGCCTTATGCTAGAGGAAGGAAGAGGGATATACGGAGATAGGAAGGTGTCCATACACTTTGACCTTTGTCTTGTCACTGTGGTAGACTTCTTCCTAAAGCCTTTGCATGTTTGCTGAAATGCAATGATTCATTGATTACCAGTATTCACTTATTTACAGAGGACTTTCTATTCAGATAAAGCATCATTATCTGCCTTTCAGTCTGGAGGACGGAGCATTTCCATGGTTCTCTCAGCATTTGTTTATTTAGAGACATCCATTTGCGTTTGGCAAACAGCTGCTCATCTACACTGGCCCTACACCTTGGACAGGAAAACAGATTCTTGCATAAGTTATGAGCAGTGAGCACGTGCCTACATGTGCTGATCCTGCAACGGCTGATTCATACACAATGCGTTCTCGGTGGTGCAGTAGGGGACGGATCCATTGAGAGAGTGCTGAGCTACAGCTTGCTGTAAATGCAGATGTTACCATGACAACCATGTATGTGTAGTAAATTGATTACCACACTTTCAAGTATCCTCCTAAATCTTCCAGCCGTACTTCCTGTGCTGCCGTTATGACTCTGTGCGGCATAAACCAATGCCTATGGAAATCTCCTCTTTCATTCAGAATTTGTGTACTGCAGTGCTTATATGTCTTAGCAATATTTTAACCCAAATAACAGTTCACGCTCTGTATTATTTTCTGTAAAATAGGATGGGTAGGCCATGCATATTGCAGACAGGACCTGAGTGATAGCCGTGCCATATGAGAGTCATTTGTCTTCACTTACGGCTAACCAAACTGATGATTTTTATTTTTTAATTTTCTGCTCTTGTATAGTGTTGTAGGCACTGTTTTCTCCGAGCATCTGTCATGTGTACAGATGTCCTCAGGGGATGACAGGTCGCGTGCTGTACGGCGCACATCCGGGCCAGCGCAGGTGCAGTGATGCCCGACTCTGGTGACCCGGAAGAGTGTGCCGGAGGGCATTTACAGGCAACGGAGGGTCAGAATGGAGAACGGGGGGAGTGGTGAGCATCAGGACAGCTCGGCATACATGCCTGCTCCCCCGTTTCTCATATTGATTTCGGCTCTGGTATCCTTTTTAAATATCTGTCATGCTGAATCTTTAAAGAGAACCTGTACTGAGTAAAAATATTTAAAATAAACACATGAGGTAACTTCAAATGAACATTACATAGTTACCTTGCCATCAGTTCCTCTCAGAAGCTCACCATTTTCTTCTGACAATAATCCCTTCCAGTTCTGACAATATTTTGTCAGATCTGAAATGTATCAGTTGCTGTCAGTAAAATATCAGTTGCTGTCAGTTATAGCTGAGAGGAAACGGATGTACCAGGTAATGTCCATGTTTCCCTATGGCTCAAGTGGGCGATGTTACAGTTTAACTGTGTGCTGACCAGAAAGCTGTTATGGGTAATGGCTATTTTCAAAATGGAGGACGGAAAATTTCCTTGATCATAGTGAACAAATAGGACGCGGGAGAGGAGAAAGACACTGAGGAGTAGACTACATGGAAGGGAAGTATGACTTGTGTATGCTTATTTTGACTTTTATTTTCAGTACAGGTTTTCTTTAAACATAGACAATGGCCAAGCTTGTTCCGTTCCTCATCACGACCGGCAGAAGCTGCTTCATCGTGCACCTTCCTGTCATCCCTCCTCCCGTCTCCATAGCAACAGTACATGTTGTTTGGCTGTAGCTGAGGGACACAACTGTATGAGCTCATGCCCAGAACTTTTACTCTAGGGATTGAGTATAGATTACTATGTCATAGCTATGGCATGTCTGTACGAGTGCATCAATTCATACACATTAATGACTGTTCTGCCTGCTAATCTCTCCCCTAAAATAGTACCAATAGTCATTCCACTTGCTTACCTTTATAGGCAAGTAATTGGGGGGTGAACAACATACTTGCCTAATAAATTGCTTTTATTTTGCTGTACCTCCTCCATCCAGAAGGAAGTGCCATGGGCTATCCGAAATACCATACTACTAGGCCCGCCTTCTTTTCAGATAGGCTAGTCCTCCAACTGGCTAGACAGATTAGTTAAAGGGGCAATGTAATGGTATATAGTAGAATGCAGTGCATTATTCAGGATACCCACTTTATGGTAATTTCCCTGGTTTCAGCATCAGAAACACAGAAACACTTTCTATGTCTCCATGTAGACGTATATTGGTATGTAGCCCTGTCCTCCAAGTAATATTTTATTCATTACGTTCAATTCACTAAAGGTCCTCTTTAAATGTGCAGCTGATAACTTTTGCAGGTCACCCATTTTTTTTTTTTTTAAAGGTGTGAATCACAAGTGCTGTTCCTACTGAATGCCCAATTCAGTGACAGCTTGTGGAAGGACGCTTGAGGAAGGACAGTGACAGCGCTAGTCATGCTTCACAGAACCTTAATAGACATTATCTGCAAAATAGTGCCCTTGTCATGGAGCAGTTTGTTTCTACTGTCACTTTGCTAAAAGCTGAGCGTTTTTTTTTCTATGGATTGGTTCTATAAGAAAATGGAATTGAGCGGCGGGCTTCCGAAGCATAAGGCCAGGAAGCGCATGTGTTATTCACCACCCTGACCTAGCGGAGTAGATCTGGTTAGTGTAAATGGCTTACATTAAACAAGCCTCCTTGCAGGCCGTGAATCTCACGTGTGTAAATGTAAGCGCAATGAGAGCTGATTGAATAAAAGCCACCGGTTAATCTGATTGTCCTCTGCTTTGATTTAAAGAAGTGGCCTTTTAAGTATATTGCTTCCAAATAATAACGGCTACAGTTGATTCATTAAGAAAATGATGTTGAACGTCTAATCTCCCGGCCTCAGGCTATGTCTCGGCTTGATTAGCTCCAGATAGTTTACTCCTCAGCTAGAATCCATCTGACAGTATCTGCTGTATAAATCTTTTTTAAATATAAACACTTTTTTTTCATCATTGCAAATTCTCGTAGGCCTGTAGGGTACCAATTTAATAACAATAACAACAATAACAATAATATTTATATAGAGCTTTTCTCCCTTGGGACTCAAAGCGCTGTGACCCTGCATTATGCAGTCTCAAAGGCTATGGAAAAAAGGTGAGTTTTTAGCCTTTTTTTTAAAGCTGTCCAGAGAAGGAGCCTCTCGTACTGATTGTGGAAGTGAGTTCCATAGAGTAGGGGCTGCATAGGAAAAGGCCCGAGCACCAAATGTTAAGTGTATCCTGGGAATAACCAGCTTCATCTTGTTGGCAGAGCGGAGGGTGCGTGGAGGGGCATAAAGTTCCAATAGATCCACTATGTATTTGGGTCCTATGTGGTTTAGAGCCTTGAATGTCAGCAGGCAGATCTTAAAATTGATTCTCCATTTTACTGGCAACCAGTGAAGAGTTTGCAGTACTGGGGTGATGTGTGAGCTGCGGGGGGCATTGGCTAGGAGTCTGGCTGCAGCATTCTGTACTAGCTGTAAGGGGCGCAGAACCTTATCTGTAGATCCGTTGAACAGGGCGTTGCAGTAGTCTAGGCGGGAGGATACAAATGCGTGAACCAGGGCAGGTAGGTCTTCAGCTGGGATAAGGTGTTTGATTTTTGCTATATTTCTTAGATGGAAGAAGGAAGACTTGACGACAGCTGATATCTGCTCTCTGAGTTTTAGATTTCCATCCAGGATCACCCCAAGGTTTCGCACAGAGACTTTATACTGTACGGTATCTCCCCCAATTGCTAGTTTGAGGTGGTGAGCGTTGTGAACTGTATCCATCATATGTGGACCACCTACCACCAACACCTCTGTTTTGTCAGAATTCAGCCTCAGCCAGCTGGTGTTCATCCAATTTTGTAAATCCACTAGACACGCATTTATGCATGCTGATAGGTCTTGGGTGTCAGGCTTGAAGGACAGATACAGTTGTGTGTCATCTGCATAGCAATGGTATCCTAGGCCATAGTTCTGGATTATTTTGCCCAGTGGGAGCATGTAGACTGCAAAGAGTAATGGTGATAGTACAGAACCATGTGGAACTCCATAGGCAAGTGGCACTGGATTAGAGTAGTGTGTGCCCAGACATACTTGCTGTGTCCTGCCAGATAGGAAGGTCTGAAACCAGCTAAGAACAGTACCCCTTAGGCCACAGTAATTCTTCAGTCGCTGGATTAGTATTTCGTGATCCACAGTATCAAATGCTGCAGACAAGTCAAGAAGAATCAGAAATGAGCAATCACCCTTGTCCTTTGCAGTAAGTAGATCATACATTACTCGCACTAATGCCGTTTCAGTGCTGTGCCTTTTCCTGAATCCTGACTGAAAAGTATCAAAGATGTTGTTATCTGTAAGCCTGGCTTCTAGCTGGTTGGCGACTGCTTTCTCGATGACTTTTGATAGGAATGGTAAGTTCGCCACAGGTCTGTAGTTGGTTACAGAATCAGGATCTAGTGATGGTTTCTTCAAGAGGGGTTTTATGATTGCTTTCTTTAGTTCTTCTGGGAAAAGTCCACTTTGCAAGGAGCACTGAGTGATTTTGTGAAGTGCTGGCCTGATCAGCTCTGGGCACTGCATTGAGGATCCAGTTGGGCCAGGATCCAGGTCGCAGGTAGTGGGGCGGAGACTTTGAATGAGAATTCCAAAATCTTGTAATCATGTAAACGCCACAGAATTTTAAATGGATAAAATCACAGCATGCATAAGGTGTCCCCTTCTTGTGTTAGGCCCTTTTACACTGACACTGTTTCATCGAGCTGCTCAAACATGCCACATCCTGTCACAGAAATAGTGATAGCTTCATGGGGCTAGCACAGGCATGGGCAAACTTAGCCCTCCAGCTGTTAAGGAACTACAAGTCCCACAATGCATTTGCCTTTATGAGTCATGACTGTGGCTGTAAGACTCCTGCAATGCATTGTGGGACTTGTAGTTCCTTAACAGCTGGAGGGCCAAGTTTGCCCATGCCTGGGCTATCACAATGCGTGTGATGTGGAGCGGGTCCTGTCGTGACATGGTAAGAGAATTTTTTTTCTCTGTACATATAACACCATCTAATAGCTTGGTAATCAAAGTGCTCAAATGTTCCATTTTGTGTGTAAAGAGCTTTCTACAGCTGAAAATCATGTCTTGCACTTTTTATCACATGACCAAGGCCTACTGTTAGAGAGAGTCAGAATTCAGGTTGTGTAGGTGTGGCTGGATTGTGCCACTTTACTGTTCAGACAGGAAGTGGGGACAGCAGAGTCTGAATTTGTCTAAGAAGAATTCAGGCAGTCTGTAATGGAGGAGGTGGCCAGTGGCTGGGTTCCTGACAAGGCGTTTTACAAAAGATTGGAGAAGCCACTACATCTATCAGAAACCATCACGTTAATGCAGTGTGACCTGGCCCTTTAATTCCTGCATGTCCTATGTGTGTTTTTTTTCTCTTCAGAGCATCCCTGCTGGGGCTGCCTGGGATGAGGATCTGTCTGTCGCACATATTGCAGCCACATTCAGTTCCGCCAGGCTAAGCTCACACAGCAGAGAGGCAGGCTGTGGCGATGTGCACTTGAAGCTGTAATTTCCAGGCATGTTTGGTATGTTGAGGCCCGATATACTGATGACTGAGAAAACCAGTGCTCTACATATGCTTTGACTTTTACATATAAAAGTATCATGTATCAAAGTGTTTTCCTATTTAGTTCAGGGGTAGGGGACATTTTTTAGGAAATTCCTCTGCGTCCAAATTCTTTTTTTATTTTAAAAGGACAAATAAATCTACACCTAACTCTTAGGGCCCATTCACACTTGCGTTTGCAAAACGCCAGCGATTTTTGCCTGCGTTTTGCAGGCGTAATTTTTCTGCGATTTCACGCGGAAAAATCAGTGAACACTGCGGCGATTTTTCCGCGATGGCGTTTAGTGCTTCTATAGCACTGAAACGCGATCGCCGGGACATCGCCTGAAAATGGTGCAGGAAACGCGTTTGCGTTTCGCGTTTTTGGGCGATTTGCGGCGATTAGCGCAAATCGCCCAAGTAAGAAAGGGGCCCTTAGACTTTTATTACACTAGTGCTTTGAAAAGCGCTAGCGTTTGAGTGTTTTGCCGAAATCGCCGGCAAAACGCTCAAGTGTGAATGGGCCCTTAGCTGCTTTAGTAATCTAGTAAAACCTTGTGGCTGATGTGTTTTTATGTAAGATGGTAGCTGCATTCCTAGTATAGTGTCATGCACTGCCTATTCCCTTGTTTCTGTCACTAGGAGAATGCTTGTTAGAGCAGCAGGGACTGCCATACTAGATACATACTTGTTCTACTTACATAACATATGTATTGCACTGTCCACGTTTTGATTTCAGTGAATTTTATAAAGTAAATAAAGAGAAACCTGTTTCAGGCATTTTCCATCTTTACTACCTCTGACTAAAGCCAATCCTGATGTCATTTCCTTCCTTACTTTTTTTTCCTCTTAGAAACTGCACTATCATACCTAGCTTGCTTTGTAATCACACATGTGACCACAGCATAGATCGTATTTCAGCAGCTTCTGCAGAGGGGTGAGATGAATTTCCCTTCTCAGCCACGTGTCACACTGAACTGCCCTCAGCCAATCAGTGACGAGCGGGAATGTAGGAGGGGAGATAACAAGCTTCACTCTCCTCAGCATGGTACCAAATAGAGCCAGGCTGACTGAGATAAGATTTAGTACAGCAGAAACATTTATGATTATATTGGAATGCTTGGAATGCAGAGTCAGGTTGTAGACTGTATAATAAACACAGAGCAGTGAGTAAATGGAATTTGATTTTATGGCTGACAATCCTGCTTTAAAGTGGACCTAAACTCTTGTACAGGACAGAAGGAAATCATAGAAAAATGCACCCTTTATTTAGATAGTTTAGCCTGTCTAGTTTCCCCTCATTTGTGTCTAATCACTAGGTGTAATCTGATCTCCCCCTGTGTCACATGACTGCCATGGCAGATAAGCAGATAAGCTAATTTGAAAGCACAGGCTGTGAAAAATATGTCTGCTTCCATGAATCAGGTAGTAGAATCAAGTAGAAACTGTGCAGATTTATTGCAGGATTTGTATCAGCTGTAACAAAGAAATGTTTGTTGTTTAGGTTATTATGCTGTTCTGTCTTTTAGAGCAGGGAGGACGTTCTGAGTTCAGGTCCGCTTTAAAAATATCATGGATTCCTATGATGGTGTTGACAGAAATGTTCGTGCTGGACCTGCGTTTGGTGGATGTTGCATGTAAATGCCAAGTTGAAGAAACTATCTTCATTATTTTTCTCTTGCTCATTATTCTTGTAAGGAGGTTTGAAGTGTTATTGTGTACCAGGGAAGCAGAAATTTAAGGTAGTCGTACACTTACCAATTTTACAGTTCAGTTCCTGGCAGATTCGTTCAATCTGACCGACTCTGCCAGAAATCTATTGCCAAGTGCTCACAGATCCAGTTACAAATTCACAGTATTTACCATGTCGATTATGAAATTAGACCAGAAACTGTTGGGGCTTTTGAACATTTATCCCTTTCAGATGTGCAGAAGGCACCCATAAAGTGCCTGCTGCATATGGCTAGGAGACACATTGATGTGAAATGGAATCATAGGGGGCACCAACCAAGAGGGACTGAATCTCGTATGTGCACAGTGCACACAGATGTACTTCATAAAGCGAATATTTTCCAATGAAGTTGCAAAAGGGATGGGTTTTTTTTTTATGAATTACAGCTTGAGTAAGTTTTAGTGACCTCTCGGAAAGGAGTCTATACTGCTGGCTCTGGCTGTATTTTCTGGGGGATATAGTATAGTAACTAATGTTTATAGCCAATGGCTGTTACAGGAAATGATTGTTTTTACTTGACTACGTCTACATGTTCGATAGTAGGCCTGAATGATTTTAGGAAAAAATTGAATTGAGCGATTTCTGTCTGAAATTGCGATTTCGATTCACGATTTCCTTCAAATCAAGCTTTGTTCCCCCTCTGTCCCCCTGCCTCTCTTTGTGCCCCCTTTGCCTCTTCATGACTCCTCTGGGTCTCTTTCTTGCCCCCTTTGTGTCTCTGTCCCCACTCTTTCTCTCTGTCTCTCTCTGTGCCCTCTCTGTCTCTCTTTATTCCCCCTCTGCCCGCTCTCTCCGTGCCCACTCTGTCTCCTCTGTCCTCCAAGCTGAATCAGTTCTGGGCATAGCTTCAAACACAAGTTCAGCGATGCCTGTCAATCAAACCTCCTGCAGGCTCTTATGCACGGAATACTTCCTGTATGTCATGTGACATACAAGAACCTGGAGTTTTGCCATGCACAAGAGCCGGCAGACGGTGATAGAGGATGGACAGCGTTGGACTCGCACGGAAGGTATGTCCAACGCTGCAGGCCGCACGCGCCGGGACTTTGGGGAAGTTTGAAGCCACTTCTTCAAACATCCCCATGTGGAAATGACGTGATCGCGATAATTGCCGCTTTGACGATTCCGAAATTGTGATCTTGGTGATCGCGATTTCGGTTTAAATTCGATTCATCTTTCACGCCTATCCGATAGATTGAATTTCTATTGATTTTGACCTAAAATTTATCAAAATGATTGGGCGGACAGGATGGAAGATCTCTGCCAATCAGTGTTGAGGCAGGAGTGGTAATTGATTAACGTGCCATTGTAGTTCATCAAACAGTGCAACGCTGTGGGTCGATCAACTTTGAATAGATCTCCTGCTGAAATCTATTAAAACTCGATGTTTTAGGAGTCGATCCCTCTGTTATAAGATTCTGATGGGAGAGGGATCAATCTCTTTGCTACATCGAGGCTGGTACACATCATGCAATTCTGAATTTAGATCCTATTACCGATCGAGGAAATGATTTGAATCCGGCACAAAACCCATACCGCTTCTTGATTGCCAATGACGGATCCCAAACTCAAAATCAATCTTTGTCGATTGGGAGGAGATTAAACATGCTGGAAAATGCATATCGAAATACTAGTTATCGTTCTTTCTGAATGTACTTTCGATTCATTTTTGTTACTGAATTGGAAAAATGATCGGAAATCTGAAATTTGAAAAAAATTCCTACATGTATACACTAGCTTTTTGTTCTACAGCTGATCAATGCCAGATCTGCATATTGATCTGATCACTCGCTCGAGTAGGATCTGAGGGGAAGATTGCATGATGTGTATCATGCCTGTATCAGGTCTGGGACCAACTATGGATGCTTTGCCGCAATTGCAAAGTGCTTGCGATTTAGTGAATCATGGAAGTGCCACAATTTTACCGCAATTCCTGGAGTGATCGCGATGTGGCAACTATAGCCACAGATGCAATAGCTCCCAAAATGTTGCAAGTGGAACCGCCTCCATATGGATCCACTGGTGTAGCCCTTTGCCATTTGCCAGTGATCAGCAGATGCTGCAAAAGTGCTCCTAGTAGGTGCCAGCCTGAAGTTCACAATCTAGAAGACAAAATCGCAATCACCAAGCGATTTTGCATTGTGCTATTCCACATTTTTTTGCTGATTGCATTTAGCGAATGAGAATCATGACGCAATCGCTGGGAAAATGCTGCATGCAGCACATTTGCAATCGCCAGTAATCGTACATGTGCCATAATTGCTGCAATGAGAGTAATTCCATAGACAGTGGCGTAGCTAAGAAGTTATGGGCCCCAGTGCAAGTTTTACATTGAGGTCCCCACAAGCATTCTATACATAACAATTGATACGGCGCCCCAAAACCTGCCAAGGACAACCACAGTGTCAGAGGTGCAAGAAGAGGATGGGAAACAGTGTGTTAATGGTCACTACAATTCAATGGGCTTGATTCACAAAAGAATGCTAACTGTTAGCACGGCCGTTTTTGCACGAATTTTTGCATTGTGCGCGATCGCGAATTTTCACGCGAAATGATAACGTTTTCGTGCGCAAACGCGAATTTTACCGTGAAATCGATATCGTTTGCGCGCGAAGACGTTATCGTTAAGCACGAAAATTCGCGAACGCGCACAATGCGAAAATTCACGCGAAAACGGACGTGCTAACAGTTAGCACTCTTTTGTGAATCAAGCCCAATGTATCTATATACAGTAAGTGAATATTATCAGCACAGGACCAATAAAGAGCCAATAGTATGGTTGAGGGTTGGCCCCTCGGGGCCCCTCTAGCCCAAGGGCCCTGATGCGGTCGCTACCTCTGCATCTCCTATTGCTACGCCACTGTCCATAGAATTACTTGTGCAGCAGTGCTTTGCTGATTGCCTTCGCCCTGTGAATGGCCCCTTAGAGGTGGCCATAGGGTGACATCACAAGGATGAATATACTGTATATGTACAGACATCTATCTACAGTATATTACATGGAAAAATTGTTCTGATCAAACAAGTTTGATATGATGATGTGCACTTTTGTCACCTTGGGCACCCCGATCTGCAATCATCCTTTTTCAGTATTTGTTTTCCTCAAGATAATGAAGCAGAATTTGCATAGAAAAATCTTCCAGCCTATCAGAAGAAGCGGTCTATAACCCAGCAAGTCTAATGACAATAGAACGCTCATGTGATATAGTAGAGCTTGATTCCTGTGTAATAGTGCGTAACCCAATAAAGCCTGCCATCATCATCCTCATTCTCAAGGCTGGGAAGGTCTTTCAGGGAAACAGTCTATGGAAATAGCGGCAGTAAATATGGATGTGGAGTGAAATGCTGGCATTATGTGCATTATTGTGACCTTGTTCTTAGCTTGTGAAACAGGAGAGGAGAAGCACTCTGAGGCTGCTGGCTTGTCTTGTGCTCTGCACATCCACCTTGTGCTCTGCAAACGCACGTGATCCTTGTGTCCTGACCGATTGAATAGCCTTCAATTATTCACATATAATTTGAATCCTTGTCTGGCAACAATAATCGTTCAGTGTCGCCTGTGCTGCCAAACTGGTTCTCAAGGCAGCCTTGTTCAGCGCTGTGTGACTGCGGCGCTCTGTGAGCTGTGGCCTGCGCACACAATTACAGGGCTCATCAGTAATTATTTATCCCATGCAGCTTTTTCGAAAAATCCTTAAATTATAGTAGAGCTGCAGCTCATCTGAGCGGCCATTTCCCCTCTATGGCTGGGCTCACACGTGCCATCTGTCACCAACAATGGCCTCCCTGATGGGAGATGTGACAGGCACTGTGACTCAGGGCTGTCTTCCTGCATGCAGGCTGGCTGGAGGCTGAATTAGGGGTGTACTGAGGGGGAGAGAAGACATGGTGTTGATGTAATGCACAGAGCTTGCTAGGAATCCTGTATGTCTTGGGTAATGCAACTGCTGTGCAGAAAATGTGAGGATGCTGTTTTAGTTATGGGAAATGGTTACTTTCAGGAAGTTTTGTTGGGCTCTGTCCCTAGAGAGATCTCCCCTCACTTCCTGTAACTGTAACTTCCATGGGGCTATGCAGCTATAATATGGAAACTGCTTGTCTGAGAGATAGTAATAAGTACTAGTTGTAACTATTTATTTGTTGTGTTTGTAGGCTTCCTGTCTGCTTAGGAAGTGAAAGAAAGCCTCACAGTCAGGGGCACAGCTGTAAAGATCCACAGAGGTTCTAACCCCTGGTGGGCACATTTTTTGTTCTTGTGGACCACAAAGGGTTGTTAAATTTGATAGATTGCCTAGACCAGTATAGGTAGACGATGTGCCTCTCCCCCAGTACTGGAAACCAAATGTGCCCTTTGTTTTTTTCTGCCCCCAGTGAAGGTATCTGATGAGCCTCTTTCCCCCATAATAGGAAGCCAGGTGTGCCCCCAGTATTAAAGGGACCCTAAACACTAATGGAATGTGAACTTACCTGAGGCTTCTTCCAGCCTCTAGTAGTCCGTGAGGTCCCTCTGCATCCTCTGGGCTCCCTCCATTCTTCCGCTGGCCGGTCTGTTATCTGTGTGACTTCGCTAGGAGTCGTGCGCGGCCCATCCGCGCTCCTGTCTCGCTCCGATGCGTGCCTGTCGCAGTGAGCTTTCTGCGCACATGCAGTTCTGGAAAGAAAACTCACTGTGACAGGTGAATGAAACTGGCATGAGGAGGCTTCCCCTGTTCTTACGCTGGAAGCTCCGTTAGCTGCACAACTTCACCAGGAGTAGTGCGCAACTGCTCATATACGTCCTGTATATGAGCAGTTGCGCACTACTCCTGGTGAAGTTGTGCAGCTAACGGAGCTTCCAGCGTAAGAACAGGGGAAGCCCAGAGGATGCTGAGGGACCTCACAGACTACGGGGGGCTGGAGGAAGCACCAGGTAAGTTTATATTCCATTTTTAAGTTGTGTTCAGGGTACCTTTTAAGTAGCCCCTTCCCCAATATAAATAGCCAGGTGTGCCCCCAGTATTAAGTAGCCCCCTCCCCCCATTATAGATAGCTAAGTGTGCCCCCAGTAGCCCCTTCCCCTTTAAAAAAAAGCCAGGTGTGTTTCCAGCGTAGGTAGTCAGGTTTGCCCCAAGTATTAAGTAACCCCCCTTCACCTATTATAGGTAGCCAGGTGTGCCCCCAGTATTAGGCAGACCACTCCCCAGTACAGCTAGCCAGGTGTGCCCCCAGTATTAGGCAGCCCACTCCACAGTACAGCTAGCCAGGTGTGCCCCCAGTATTAGGCAGACCACTCCCCAGTATAGCTAGCCAGGTGTGCCCCCAGTATTAGGCAGACCACTCCCCAGGACAGTTAGCCAGGTGTGCCCCCAGTATTAGGCAGACCACTCCCCAGTACAGCTAGCCAGGTATGCCCCCAGTATTAGGCAGACCACTCCCCAGTATAGCTAGCCAGGTGTGCCCCCAGTATTAGGCAGCCCACTCCACAGTACAGCTAGCCAGGTTTTCCTCCAGTATTAGGCAGCCCCTCCCTAGCATAGGGAGCCAGTCTCTCCCTCCCTATGCAGAGTTGTGACCATTCTACTGCGCAAATATGACTCGTCATGTGCCGTACAGCCACACTCGTTCATGTATGGTAGTGGCTGCGAGTTTTCAGTAGGCGAAAAGCGGTGGTCTGCAGGAGGATGTGGGAAGCCTCTGGAGGATCCAACTTTTGTCTCTGTTGAACTTACAGGTTTGCTTTACCAGTGTAGATTTGATTAGCAGAATGATTCAGGCATGCTAGGGGAGCGTTGCTCCAGCATAGAGGTAGAGAATGTGTGAGTGCAGCCTGGCAGTGCTGAGTGGCTGGACTCTCTGGATCACAGGACTGTCTGTTCTGTCAGGTAAGATCATTGTGAGCTGTATGCTTAGTTGTGTGCCTGCAGTTCAGTATTCAGCTGTGTGCGCTCTGCAGCTTACTTCTCTCCTGCCTTGTTCTCCTCCACGTCATGGAAAACTGCTGATTCATTAATTGTGTTTTTTTATAGTCATGTAAAGCTGTCACTGTATGTGTTCCGTAATTACACTTACTGTAGAAGCCAATTCAGTGGGTAAAGATATAAAATAAGTGCTTGATGACTCATGCCAGCCAGTAGTTCTTTTGGCTGCTCGCCTAGATCTTCGTTTTCCTACGCGGAAGAGTCCACTGCTGAACTCAATTGTTCTTGTTATCTCCTTCTATTCATGTGGCTAACCAGACATAGCATATTTCTGTATTCCTCTGGCTGGAGGTGTATTGGAGCGAATAGAAGGATTTGCTGAAATCGATGCTTTGGAGGTGCAGGGGGTTGTATGACAGCGATGTTATTAAGGGCCCATTCACACTTGAGATTGCAAAATGCTAGTGATTAGTGCTAGCGTTTTGCGGTGACTTTTTTAATGCGATAAACAAGTATTTTTCACTGTACTTTTTCAGGATTTGTGAGCGCTTTTCATTACAATAGCAATTGCACAAAAATCGCAGAAAAGCTCCGTGTTTGCTGTTACAGCAAATTGCGAATCTCTGGTGATCTTGGCAGTGAAATCACTACCATATATAATGGTAAGAATAAGGTATGAAATTCCACAGTATGATAACAGTCTAAAAAAATACCACGGTATGACAGTATCATGGTATACGGAATTATACAATTATTTGGACCCTGGCCCCCCTCCTTACATTAAATAATGCGCCCACCCCAGTGTGGGGTGCCCCACTCGCTCTGCATACATATGATTTGGGGTGCCGGGTAAAACTGTAAAAAGGCTCACCCTGCTCCTGCAAAAGTCCTGGTGGCGTTAGAGATAGGTGTAGCCAGTAATAGGTGGTCGCAGCATAGGTAGCCAGGGATAGGTGTAGCCAGGATGGAAAGCCTGCAGTATACAGAGCCAGGGGTTGGGGAGGAGGCACACAGCGGCGGGGGTACAGATACTCACTTGCCGGCGGGTCATGCATGCGTTGGTTAGAATGATAAAACTAAGTCTTTTGTTTATGAATACTTTGTAGCTTGGGGTGTGGCGGGGGTGTGATTAGAGGTGTAAAGTGGGCGTTTCTTAAAGTAAACCTGAGGCCTTCTCAAATATAAAAGTTAGATACTTACCTCAGTAGGGGGAATTCTCTAGTCTAGAGCAGTGCTGTCCAACTTCATGGGCAGGGTGTGTGTCTAGCATCGGATTTTTCGGGGGGGGGGGGGGCAAAGCATCATTGTCTTGGCTTTGGGGCGGAGCCAAGCGCAAACAAAAGGTGGGCCTGCCAGAGGAGGAAGCCTGGCACAAAAAATAGTCAATCAAGTACGTGCAGTTTGGGGGCCACATACAGCCCTGCAGGCTGCCAGTTGGACAGCCCGGGTCTAGATAGAGGCTTCTCCAGTCCTCCTTTGCCCCTCCTTCCTGCACTGTGCTGGGACCCTCTAAACCAGTGGTCCTCAAACTAAGGCCAGCAGGCCGAATGCGGCCCCCTGAGGCTTTTTTTTACCAGCCCTCCATACACAAAATATATTATTTATAGATGCAGCAGCAGTGCTGGCACCACTTTTCCACATGGAAGCCACCAAGAAATAATTCGCTGGCTTCCTATCCAATTCCACATTAGGTGGCACTGCTGTCCAATTGTATGGCTGGTTGTTACCTGGGTATGCTTCACTGTCTGGTGTGCAAAAACATTGTGGAAGTGTTGGTGGTGGGGGGTTGGGTGGTTAGAGGTAATATAAAAGCAGTGTGTGCGCGCGTGCATGTGTAGGGGTGGATAATTTGCAGTCTTTCCAATTACTGGGGAAAAGGTTTTTTTTTGGGGGGGGGGGGGGCTTTTGCAAATATGTATTTTGAACACTGATTGCTTTGCGTGTGGGGGATGGTGTTTCAGGCACTGTTTACTCTACCTAGGTTCAATACAATGGTTTTTCTACAACATTTTATGTACACTCCAGCCCCCCAGCTGTCTAAAGTATGTTGACCCGGCCCTTGACTAAAAAAGTTTGGGGACCCCTGCTCTAAACAATCTTCAACATTAAAGTCGTAGATTGCTCGCGACCACACTCTCCTCTATGTATGAAAGCTTTTCACATCAGGCCATAATTGACCCATGTATGCCTAGCATCAGCTTAGTTGGTATAATTTGTTATGGAAATATAGCAATGATCTGCATTTGTTTAAGCTTTTGAGGAACAGCTTTTGCAAAAAACAGGCTTGCAGAGTGCTGGAATGTGGTTATAAAGAATGTAAACATAACAATAGCTTAAAATGTCTGTCTAAACACGCTCACAGCATACATAGCTTAGTACAATATGTGGGTAAAATGTGACTTTTGGAAGCTGCCAGTTTGACTCACTGAACAACTCAATTTTCTGGCGGTGGAAGAGGTTTCAAGTACCAGAATGACTCATGGCTTGACACACCTAATGGTTTGATCAATTAGGGATCATCCAAGCAGAGAACTGTATTGTATATCCTATCAGTGTCAGCGTCAGCAGACATATTAAATTAGCCTCATGCTTGCCGTAGCGAGTGTCCTATACTCTGCATGTACTGTACTGAGAGCGTGCTGAATGCATAGGGAGCAAGTGGGCAGATCCAGTATATGTGCTGAACTTACCCAATTACATAAAATAAATTGAAGTAGTTTGTGGAATAGGATGCCAATTATATAATGGCGCGCTATGGTGCCATTTCTCTGGACGTAGCGCGTGCCAAACCGCTAGCCAACGCTAACGACACATTTCTAGAGACTCGGCCTTGAACTGTCGGCTGATGGCTTTAGGCCCAAACTCTGCCAGGTGACAGTCCTCATGTGTTCACAGTGAATGGAGAGGTATCTATTCGCAGTGCTAGTTTGTTGGTGGATTTTAGTTCTGCTGACCAGAGGGAGAGCCAGCAGATAGGCCGGCTATTCACATATTGTATCACTTTTGTGATTTAGTCTGTTATCAAATTTCCCTGGGATCTATGGCCTTCTACATACCCAGTTCAACGTTTTTCAGTTTTGGGCATCTCATCAATTGAAACGAACACAATGTGCTTGAATCACAAAAGACTGCTAACTGTTAGCACGGCCGTTTTCGCGCGAATTTTCGCATTGCGCGCGCTCGCAAATTTTCGCGCGAAACGATAACGTGTTTGCGCGCAAACGCGAAATTTCCAACGAAATCGATATAGTTTCCACACAAAAATTCGTGAAAACGGCTGTGCTAACAGTTAGAACTCTTTTGTGAATCAAGCCCAATGAATCCAACGCAGGAGACTTGGGCGCACGGGGAGTAACTTCGGCGCCGTCAGAAGACGGAGCTGAAGTTACTTATAAAACACAATAATTCGCCCTCCAGCAATTGCTTGAAGCCAAATTATTTAATTCCCCACTATCCATGGCGGCCTGGAGGGGGAATAGTATTTAACATGTCCAGGACTTGTGCAGTAGCAGGATCAGCCATATACCGGCTGTATCCTGCGCCCAAGTCTCCCGCGCCGCTTCCTCTCGTACGCAATTGAAAGGCTGAATGGAGGTATTGTACTGTTTCCTGGAGTGAGTAGGTTGAGGAGCGCTGAGGATTAAGGCCTGTACACACACACAATCAATGTCACCCAATGGTGATTGAGTTCTGCTGTATGCGGGGGGAGGGGTGTTGTGGAGCTTTGCAGGAGTGACATCACGCGGGGGTGAGGTAAGTGGTGGTCGATCCGCCAGATTGCTGGTCCGGGGGCATCGGGGCTCGTGTACACATGCTGGACTCTCAGCGGAGGCAGTCATTATCTGCCGTCTTGGCAGAGTTCATCTGACATGTGTACAGGCCTTTAGTTGTGCTGCATCGAGTGATAGAATTCTAGTGGCTTGATCATTTTTGCATCTGAGTCATGCTAAAAACCAAGTAAGATAAACCAGGCAAGATCCTAGAATCAGTCATTACTTCCCAACATATTCTCAATTGTAGAGTGATCATTTGGAAGGAAATTGCCCTATGTATGACATGCAGTTCCTCTTGCAGGGGTTAGGTGCTGTATTAACTACACGATGCTGCAGGGAACAATATGGTTCAGACATGCTGGAGATCTGGTAACATAGTGATTCGGGAAGTGAGAGGTATATGGAGGCTATAAGACTAGTATATACAAAGCACACACACCATGAGTTTTGAAATGCAAAAAGGTATATTGTGATATGACAAAGAGAATCAGAAAAACATACAGGTACTATATACACAGTATACATGCAGGAAAATCGGGATCACATGGCCCAGCAGCTACATTGGAAACCGCATGTATCATAAATATACAATAAGCCACAAAGTGCATAAAGAAAGGGAGCTGCTATGTGGTATCACAGAAGTGCAGCGGTAAATATACACAAGGGATGTGTAAAAAAGAGACTGCTGTATATCAAAATGTCAGCGCTGGCACACGGCCATGGATAATGTCCATATACGTATGTACAGCAAAGAGTCCAGAGAAAGGACCTCACCGCCTCCTAAGGCCTCGCTGAAAAACGCGTGAAAGCGTGTGGCAAAAAACGCATGCGCTTGTGTGCGCTTTAGTGCGCGTTTCTGTGCGTTGCGCTGCGCTTCTTTAAAGCACGTTTTGCTTATTGTAGCAGTTGTCAATAAAACTTTGTTTTTATATGTAAATGTATTTTTTTCTCCAACTAGAGTTAAAAAACGCATGCGCTTCTATGCGCTTGTACGTGCTTCTATGCGCTAAAAAAGGGCACCCATTCACTTGCATTGATGTGCGCTTTACAGCTCAACGGACAGAAATGCATGCAACCCTACGTTTTTGTAACGCTGCTCAGCGCAGCGCATAGATGTGAACCAGCTACATTTAGTTACATGGGAAAATCAATACCTTGCTGATCGCACAGGGCAGTGCGCTGTGAAAAGCGCACAGAAACGGCCCTGATGTGAACGAGGCCTAACTGCTTGAGTTGCTACCTGCTGCCTGCCAACCCATTGAAAAAGGACTCTTGCCCCGAAACGCCGCATCTGGGTAGTGTAGCGGTGTCAGTGCCTCACTTGCTCTGTACATTTCTCTGGACTCTTTGTTGTACATTTTTCTGGACTCTTTGTTGTACATATGTATATGGACATTATCCATGGCCGTGTGCCAGCGCTGACATTTTGATATACAGCAGTCTCTTTTTTTATACATCCCTTGTAACAAGCATGCAGCTCATCTAGTCAGATTTTCATCTGATCTGCATGCTTGTTCAGGGTCTATGGCTAAATGGATTAGAGGAAGAGGAATAGCAGGACAGCCAGGCAATGTGCATTGTTTAAAGTGGCCCTGAACTCTTGCACAGGACAGAAGGAAAACAGAGACATGCACCCTGTATGTATTTAGAGAGTTTAGCCTGTCTAATTCCCCCTCATCTGTGTCTAATCACAAGTTGTAGTTTGATCTCTCCCCGTGTCAGCTGACTGCCACGACAGATAAGCTCATTTCAAAGCACAGGATGTTAACAATACCTCTGCTTCCTTGAAAGCAGGAAGTAAAAACACTGCAGATGTATTGCAGGATTTGTCTCAGCTGTAGCAAAGAAATGTTTTTTTCTTTAAAGCTCATTATGCTGTTGCATGTATTTTAGAGCAGAGATGAAGTTCTGAGTTTAGGTCCGCTTTAAAAGGAGAGAAGTATGACAGCCTCCATATCTCTCTCACTTAAGTAGTCCTTTCAGAGGTGACATTGGTGCTGCAGAGATGTGAGGAGCAATCTCTCCATAGGTTTCCTCTTTCAGCAGATGAGTACTGTACATGGCCTGACAGCCGCCTCTCAGAGGATGTGCTAGAAGCAGGGAATCTTGGGAAAAGAGGAAAAATCAATGAGGTAATGTAGCTTCATTATTGATGAGATCCTCATTTAGGAGCCTTTTAGGGACAGGTTTTTTTTTTGGTTTGTTTTAATTAAGTATAGCCAGGCTAAGTCATCTCTGTGTTTTTGTGAGGTCGGCTGTGGATGTGAATTGGATCATTTTGGCTGAGAAAGATAATATGATTGTCAGTCAATTACAAAGGACGTTTTCTCCTGCCTTGTTGGGTTATTGATTTGATACATGTGCTATTAAGTATAGCCGAACATTCTGTGTTAAAGCAACCTTGAACAAAGAAAGGGAAGGCTCTGGATCTCATAGAGCTTTAAAGCAGGCCATACACTGGCTCGATTCACGGCCGTTTCGACAGCAGATCCGATCCTGGGATCGGATCTGCTGCCAATCGCTTGCGCTAAACGCACCCGCCGATCCGATTCCCTCCCGAAATCGGATCGGACCGTCGATCGCGCCGTGCGGGAAATTACCCTCGATCGCCCGGCGGTAGGAGCGCGTCGCTTGCGGCGTACGATTCGGGCCCGATCCGAGCATGTATACATTACCTGAAGCTGGCTCCGGGGTCCTCTTCTCCTCGCTGCACCGCATTTCCGCATCTCCCAGTGTACGCTTATACTTCCTGTGTCACTCCGGTGACCAGGAAGTTGAAATAGAGGGCGCTCTATTTGAACTTCCTGGTCACGGAGTAACACAGGAAGCGCCGGGATGGAGCAAGAACAGCAGTGCGGTGCAGTGCAGAGAAGACGCCCGGGAGCCAGCCTCAGGTAATGTATACGGGGGGGGGGACAGGCGGCAGGAGCAGCTGAACAGATTGTGATCGGTTTCAGGCTGAAATCGATTCACAATCTGTTTGCAGTAAAGGCAGCCATACGATCCCTATCTGATCAGATTCGATCAGATAGGGATCTGTCAGCTGGTCGATCTAATGGCACATCGACCAGTGTATGGCCACCTTTACGGTCTTCTCTCCATGCCCTCGTTTCCAGTGCTTTCTGCCCCGTTACATTTCTGCCCCTGACACCCATTAGGGCACAGACGGGGTCACAAGGTTCTAGCGCCCCCAGTGGCAATAGAGAAAGACCAGGGAGACGTACCGGCGGACAGGTGAGCCTGCAACACTCTGTACACATCATGGGTTACATAATTTAATAAAATCCACCCGAGGACTGCAGTGTTAAACCCCCTAAAGACCAGGCCATTTTTCACTAAATTGGCCACTACAGTTTTAAGGCCTCGCTGCAGGGCTGCACAACTCAGCACACAAGTGATCCCCCTCCCCCCCTTTTCTCCCCACCAACAGAGCTTTCTGTTGGTGGGGTCTGGTTGCCCTCCAGATGTTTGTTTATTTATAAATATTTTTGTTATTTTTTAAATAAATATGCCTATTATTTTTTTCTATTTTCTCCCAGTCCCTTCCTCCCCCCGCCAGCCAATCACTGTGATTGGTCATAGGTTGGTCTTGAGCTCCTGGAGGGGACAGCCGTGTCACATGGCTGTCACCAGTACAGCACTGCCTTAGATCGCAGCACTGTACCGAGTTAAAAGACAGTGATCGCCGCTGGGAGACTGAAGACGGAGCAGAGCTCCGCCATCAGATCGGGGATGCGCACGCAGCAGCGTGCACAATCGCCCGCACACCACACCCCAAGGACCTTACGCCGATTAGAGTTAGGCGGTCCTGGGGCTGCCGCCGCGTCCACGCCCATCGGCGTGACGCGGTCGGCAAAAGGTTGTAGGGGGAGACCTGGGGAACCTGGCAGGCGCAGATGGCTCCACATATTTCCAATAGATTTCATGCTGAAATCTTTTTTTTTTTTTTTTTAATTGGTTTGCAATGTGTGGCAGGTAATAGATCCCTCTCCGATCAGGTGGTCAAATCTGGTGGCCATCTGACAATGTATGGCAAACTTTATGGCTTGTACATACTAAGCAATTTCCTGTCGGATTAAAGGGTCAAATCGATAATTTCTGACATGTCCAATTCACTCCCGATCGATTTTCAGATCACTACTGCACAAAATCGATCTTGTTTTTGATTGGGAGCAGATCGGACACGTCAGAGATTATCAATGCTATCTGACGGGAAATTGCCTCATGTGTACCAAGCATAAGGCTGCTCCAATGCAGCAGAACATAGGCCTGGTGCACACCAAAAAAACGCTAGGAGATCTGCAAAATGCTAGCAGATTTTGAAACGCTTTTTCTTCTTTTTCTGTAGCGTTTCAGCTAGCATTTTGCAGTTTTGTGAAGCGTTTTTGGTGTAGTAGATTTCATATATTGTTACAGTAAAGCTGTTACTGAACAGCTACTGTAACAAAAAACGCCTGGCAAACCGCTCTGAAGTGCCGTTTTTCAGAGCGGTTTGCGTTTTTCCTATACTTAACATTGAGGCAGAAACGCATCCACAATCCAAAATCTGCAGCAGCCTGGGAGTATGCGTTTCTGCAAAACGCCTCCCGCTCTGGTGTGCACCAGCCCATTGAAATACATTACCCAAGCAGATTCGCACCCGCAAGCGGATCGCAAACCGCAGCCGAAACGCTCTGGTGTGCACTAGGCCATACAGTGTGATGTGACAGTGGGTAACAAAGTAAAATGAGAGCTTGCTTGAGGAGTAATGTTGCGGTTTAATAACCTAGCAATCTGTAGTCCTGCCAGAATGTTTACACAACAGCTGATGGCCTAGCAGCCAGCCAGAGGAGACTATCTTGGTGCAGATGCTTCAGCTTGTGGGTGGGATAAGCAGGATAAAAGGAGAAAAATGTATTATTTAATCAGGCCAGTAAATACCTCTCTTATTTTAACCATGAAGTAGTTGCTTCATCACAACTGGATGCCTGTGGCGGAGTGGAAGCGAGTGCTTGCCCTAGTCTTATGATGAGGCCATGTGAGAGCACATGGGAAGCTACTCGTTGTTTGTGGTCTGGCTGAGAAAAACCCTCCCAAAAGACAAAACAGACAAAAACAATTTCATGTCTTGTCTCGATTGACCAACATATAAATCACTTTTAGGTCTTGTGTACTTGGTCTTTTGATTTTACGCCTCATCTGACTTTTTGTAATGTTCTGTACAGACAATAGAGTACTTCCATCCAAAATAATTGTTTATGATTCAGGGACTCTTTAAGAAAGATTGTTTCACAGACCCGCGCTCAGCTGTCAGTCTTGCAGTCTGTTCAGTTTTGTGGCATGGGTGGGGGGCGAACAGGAGGGGCCCTTCTTCTGATTATCCAATATCCATAGAGTAAGGGTACGTACAGACATACGATAACTATCGTTCGTTCTGAATGACGAACGATGTTAAAGGAGGTATCGGCCGATGATCGTTTGAAGAAAGGCTACTTTGAACATCGTTAGTGTACGAACGATCTTGGAACGAGCGTTGCGTGCGCAACATGATGTATAAACTAATTTCAAACACAAGTGTCAAAAAGAACTGTTTGAGCATGTGCAAAGCTTTGAGAACGAATGATCAACGACCGATCGTTGTACAGACATTACTTTTTGAACGATGGTCGTTGGAAAAGATCTGGCAGAATGGATCGTTCTTTACCAACGACATATCTCGTTGGTCGGTCGTTTTAATGATCGTTCGTGCACTTTTTACGAACAATCGTCGGGCAATGCCGTCGGTAACGATCGTTTTAAACGACTATAGTCGCATGTCTGTACGCACCCTTAGATTGCTAAAAAGGGCGGGGGCAGTGACCTTTATGGACAAGTGTCCATAAAGGTCACTGCCCCCGCCCTTTTTAGCAATGTATTTGTAGTAGTAGTCACTTGATAATGGTCATTAATGATCATAAAAACATCTAGCTTAAAGTGAAAATACACGTTGTCAGGCAACATGTTTGTATTAGTTGCCTTGTCCAGTATTGTAAATAGTGCCAAACAGGCAAATTAGAGAAAGAAAATACAGGAGGCACTATTTGGGAGCTGTATGTCACCATAAAACCTCTAATACCACAACCACTTCCTGTCCACACCCCACATCCATGCTGCACCCCCCAACCTCCAACCCTTCCCTGGTGGTCATCTTTGCTTTCTGCCATGACTGTGACGTGTATCTACATCTTTTTATAATACTGTGGCTTTAGAGGTATGCCAGGCAACTGGTATTGTTTAAAATAAAGCACGTAATGCATCCCAATGCACAATCACAGTGCATTGAGAGCATTGTCTGTTTTCCGCAGTGGGGGAAAAAAACGACACTGTTGCTCCCAGTGCAGGCAAATCCCCTTTACCAACAGTCATCTGTTCTCAGCTGGCTGTGGGCCAAAAATGTCCCTATCCTAATGCTTTTAGCCGCAGACCCTGAACAAGCGTGCAGATCAGGTGGTTCTTATAAAAATCTGACATGATTATGCTGCTTGCTTGTTTCAGGTGTGTGATCAGAATCTACTGATGTCACAATGATGAGCAATGGTGCAATCGCTTCAGGTTGGCGCTTTGAGTCCGCCAGGAGAAAAGCGCGATATAAATGTTATTTGTCTTGTCCCTTTAAATCGAGGGGTGTCAAACTCAAATACAAAGTGGGCCAAAATTGTACAATGGGACCTAGTCGCAGGCCAATCTCAATGTCTATTGGCCACCCCACTCCCTTATAAAGTTGCCTCCAACCCCTATATAGTTCCTTGGTGTCTAGTTGTCCTCCCTTCCCTATACAGTTTTCTGGTGTCTAGTGCCCCCCCCCCTCCCTTATACCAGTGCTTCTCAACATTTGTTTGGTATGTACCCCTTTTAAAACCCTGTACTCGCCAAGTACCCCCTAGCATAGAAAACATTATCACAAGTACCCCTTGACAAATATATATTTAATCCTAGCACATGATAATTTGTTCTAAACCATTTCCATGCATTCACCATTGATTTTAATTAGCTAAAATACAAATTTGGTGTTGCTTACCCCTGGGGTACGCGTACCACACTTTGAGAACCTATGCCCTGTATACAGTTCCCTGGTGTCTAGATGCCCCCACCCTCCCCTATACTGTTTCCTAGTGTTTAGTGCTTTTCCCCCTCCCCATATGGCTTTCCTGGTGGTCTAGGGCTTCACCTCCAATATAGCTTCCCTGGTGGTCTAGAGTGGGCCAAACATAATGCAAAGTGGGAATACCACTGGAGGGCCAAATTTGAAGGCTCTGAAGGCCAGCTTTGGCCCGTGGGCCGGAGTTTGACATGTATGCTTAAATGGTGAATGAAGGTAGAAACTACTCTGCCAGCCCCTGTGTGATTGATCTGCTGTTTGCTTCACTTCTCCTTCACCACAGGTACTTGCTGCAATCCCTGTCTCCTCAGTACATAGTAATTGTGTGTATGGGGGCAGAGCTTCTGACCTTTCCTGTCACTCTGTGGAAAATGTCCCAAGACACATCACCTCCTATAGAACAATTCCTTCCTGTACAGGAGGAACAAATTGCAGCTAGTTGATGTGAGGGGGAGGGGAAGTGGGGAGAGGAAGAAGCCGCTGCCACTCAGGGACTGGCACTGTTTTCTTTCCCTTTTCCAGAACAAATAGAATAAGGAATAAAACTTTAGTTTATATTACTTTCCCATTAAAGCCTAATTCCCTCTCTGCCGTTTGCATTCCGCAGTAAAACAGTGCTGACCACACATGTATGAGGAAATGCTGCCAGAGATAGATCATAGGCCCAACCCCTTGCACAGCAGTGCAGGTCCAAAGCAGTACAGATGCGTTGCTAGCCTCCAAGCCATGGAGTGGAACATAAGCATTGCAAGGCAGGGTGAGTGAGGAGAACAATGCACAGGTCCAGTGTTTGGCCGAGTCGATCTGCCAGGCTGATCACTGGGCGAGGCGTTGGGGGCCACTGTACTCATGCTAGATACTAGCGTGTGTGCAAGGCTTAAAGTGTACCCGAGATCAAGTAATAGCCTGTATTTATACTTACCTGGAGCTTCCTCCAGCCCCATGAGGTCCATGGAGTCCCTCGCTTTCCTGTTGGCTGCTCTGATCTGCCACTATGTTGCCCGGTAATCCGGCCGGTTTCCCCCTTCAGTGTATGCGCGGGTGGGAGCTTTCTGCGTCTGCACAGTACTACTACGCAGGCGCAGAATGCTCCCTGGCGCAGCAGCGCAGTGGGGTGCACGCGCGGCTGAGCAGTGCATGAGCTGAAGAGGTATGGCAGGCCCTATTACCAGGCCAGATATTGACAGAACAGAGTGGCCGAGGAGGACTGCAAAGGACTCCTCGGACCTCATGGGGCTGAAGGAAGCTCCAGGTATGTATAAATATTGGCTATTACTTGATCTCAGGTTCTTTTTCAATGCAGCATTGCTAAAAGGGCAATGCAACAGTTAGGCCTGGTGCACACCAAAAACTGCTAGCAGATCCGCAAAACGCTAGCATTTTCTGATGCGTTTTTTCTTATTATTATGAAGCGTTTTGCTTGCGTTTTGCGGTTTTGTGTAGCGTTTTTTTGTGTAGCAGATTACAGATATTGTTGCAGTAAAGCTGTTACTGAACAGCTACTGTAACAAAAACGCCTGGAAAACCGCTCTGATCCGGCATTTTTTCAAGCGTTTTGCGTTTTTCCTATACTTAACATTGGAGGCAGAAATGCCTCCAGAATCCAAAAAATGCTGCAGCCCGGGAGTTTGCGTTTCAGCTAAAACCGACCCGCTCTGGTGTGCACCAGCCCATTGAAATACATTAGCCATGCGGATTTACAGGCGGATGCGGCCGGCAGATCGCATCCAAATCCGCTCGGTGTGCACTGGGCCTTAGTCCTGGCCTTGAATGTAAATGAAACCTAGAGCGAACCTGATCTTTTGGCAAATATGGATGTAGCCCTGAGATTGGTATCCAGGACCATAAAGTGATGGCTGCCGCTGTCATTTGCTAAGGAGAGTGTTCTCCCCAGGCTGAGCACCCAGCTGTCATCAGCTTGCCTCCTTAGGCCTGGAACCCACTGAAAACCGCAAACGCAACCGCTAGCGTTTTGTCTGAGCGGTTTGCAAGCGGATTCATGCGCGTTTTTGGTCGTGTTTTGCAACATTGTATTTTTTTCCCCAGCGGGTGCCTAGCGTTTTGCGTTTTGCGTTTTTATCCTGATTGGTCCTGTGAATTATTTTTCATTTTGTTACAGTGTGCTTAACCGCAAAACGCTAGCAAAACCGCTCAGTTTAGGTTTTGCTGAGCGTTTCTGCTAGCGTTTCAATACTTTACATTGAAGCGCTAACGCTCCCAAAATGCTGCAGGTCCTGCGTTTGCGTTTCTGGGAAACGCAAACGCTCCTGTGGAAGTTGCCCCATCCATTAACATTAGCCCAGCGTTTTGGCAAACTGCTAGCGTATCGCAGTGCTGCCAAAACGCTGCCAAAAGCGCTCCTGTGGGTTCCAGCCCTTATCCTCCTCCTATGCTGTATGTTAAGTTGTACAGAGAAGTGCCGCCCCTGCATTCCCATGTCGTGCCCCACCCAGGTACTTTTTCATACCATCCGGCTGGAAAAAAATTCTGTGGAGAAGAGCACTGTAAAGAGATTGTCCGCTGGTGATTATACCCTCACATTTACAACAATTTTATCGATCTTGGCTGCATTGACTGTATGAGTAGTTCATCGTTTTTAACAACAGCTCTACAGCAAACATGACTGGCAAAAGATGATTTTACCACAGAAGGCACAATTTGTAAATTGCATAGAGGATACCAATGCTTTTCTTTCCATCCTTACTGTATGACAAACCCCTAAATGTGCAGAATACCAATTATAGCTTGGCTCATCTTGGTTCTTATCACATTTTTGTGGCCTTTTAGTGCAACAAAGTGTTTTGTGACTCACAAAGGATCCTATGAAGCCAGTCTGGATTCACTTAGCGTTATTTCAATAATCAGCAGAAAAGTGCTCCTGTACACTGTAATATATTTTTTGTGTAAGATGATGACAAACATGGCGTGCGGCGCGTTTTGAGTATCTGCTGACGGCACTGAGGAGCTTCAAAGCTTCGCGGAAATGTTCAGACTGACAGGGAGATTTTAGTTTGTTGAACTCGAGAGTCATTTTTTGCACACTGGAGACAAAAAGACATGAAAGGAAAGGAAAGCAGTCTGCTGACTAGAATAATCAGTCATCTGCTCACCCTCCCCAACTTTACATGTTTTCACCACTCAAAACATGTATTTTGCAAGTGTTATTTGTCTGTGCTCCTTCCCTGAGGCTGGATGGAGATTTATCTGGCCATCTCAATCACAGGGAGGGACGGATTTCTGTAAAGGCCTCAAAGGCCCGGGCCTTTGGCAGCTGCAAGCCAATGGGCACCTGGACTTGAAGGAGGGGTTACTGCATATGAAAGAGGAGGGTGAAAATGGGGAGCAACACATGAAAATGGAAACTGATGCTCAAGGGAGCTGTTCATGAAAGAGAGGGGCTGCTGTACAGTACATGGATGATACACATGGAAGAGGGGACTGCACATGGAATGGGAGGAGAGATGCAACACAAGGAAGAGGAGTCACAACATATTTGGCCTTGGGGCACAAAAGTATTAATCCGGCCTTGATCACATTGGTTCAATTTGCCAGTGATCTGTTACATCTAACATGCTGTTCGGTCAACGTTCAATCAATTTCAGGCAGTTTATCATTCAAAAGGGCGATCGGGCATGTTGGCAAGGTCTCTTTCAGAGAGGCAGCTAAAGGGGGTGAATTCACTGCCAGTCAGCTGCTCTCCTGTACCGGGCAGGCACTTGTTAGTTCTCTATACTGGCGCACAACAGGAATGGAGTCACATAGGAGTGTAGCCGTGCTCAGACAAGACATATCGCGGTTGTCTGCCGCCGGTTAACGCCACCATGTGACACGTGTGGTGTTACAACCACTGCCATTCGGCAGCAATTAAATTGCACCCAAATGGTGCTCGTGGGTGGCAGATGGGACACTTAACTGCACAATAGGACAGTTTAGCCATCCGTTGGAAAGAGGCTGAAGCACTTTTGAGTAGACCCTTTCTAATGAAGAAATACAGTAGTGTCTTGGTTATCCTGCACCGACTGGGATCAGCTGATGCCAAATAAGTGTGCTTGCTGGTTGCTTGAGACTCAATGTTCAAAATAGGCCCAGCTAATGCAGTTCTATACCTCACTCTATATACATAGCATGAACTCTATATTAAACATTAAAATACAGTAATTTAAAGTATATTAACTTGGGGGGAACCATGGGACCCAGTCTTTAAGGACAGCAAAGCGTACAAACAGCCTAAAGTTGGCCCTTACCACTGTGAGTTCTGCACGTTATTTGTGCTGATTGGTTGAGACTGCTATTTAGTTGAGTTCCGGATAACTGGGACACTACTGTATTCAGTGTAATTAATGTACACCAGAAGCAAAATCATCTTAAATGATGGGCCGGAGCTCTTACACCAGAAAGTCTTCCCGCTCCACATCTTCAGGCTCCCTCCCCTATTCTTGCTCTTTGTAACCTCTTCACACAAACTGGACGTATGTGTGCGTCCAGGTTGAGCCTGCATGCGGCAAATAGGACGTACATGCACATCCAGGCGTTTTGCAGCGGGTGCATGCACACATGCATACACCCGCTGCTTGTTCCCAGTGGGCGTGAGAACGGAGGGATTGGAGAAGGGGGACAAGTGTTTCCCCGAGCCAATTGCCGTGTTGAAAATTAATGAACATGCCTTGGGCATGTTTATTCATCAAAGTGAAAGTAAAAATCATAGTTAAAAAAAATTGAACACTTCCTGATAACTTCCAGGAGAATGCTTAGTGCCATTTAGTGGCCAAAAAGTATAATTAAAGTAAAAAATAAATATATCAATACATTTAATTCTTATTAAAACCTAATTAACACCCGATTAATCGGGGTGGGCACCCCGTAAATGCGGTGCTTGCACCGCATTGCACCGCAAACAGGTGTAAAACCGGTCTGCAAGGTGTGGACCATGGATATTCTACTGAAATAAAACATTACAGTGTTACACGGTCCTGAGTCTTCCTTCTGTGAGGCTATATGTTGAACCACCATGATCCCTCCAAGTTAATAGGCATTCTAGGCACAGCTTTTACATAGCTTAAAGGGATACTTAAGTCAAATAAAAAAAACAAGTTTTACTCACCTGGGGCTTCCCTCAGTCCCCTGCAGCTCTCCGGTGCCCTCACAGCATCGCTCCGATCCTCCTGTCCCCGCCGGCAGCTGCTTTCAGTTTCGGCGACAGCCGCTGACAGGCTGGGAACGCGAGTGATTCTTTGCGTTCCCAGCCACAATAGCACACTCTATGCTGTTATTGCAGCCTTCTTGTCGCAATAACAGCATAGAGGGCGCTATTGTGGCTGGGAACGCAAAGAATCACTCGCACTCCCAGCCTGTCAGCGGCTGTCGCTGAAACCGGAAGGAGCCGCCAGCGGGGAAAGGAGGATCGGATCGATGCTGTGAGGGCACCGGACAGCTGCAGGGGACTGAGGGAAGCCCCAGGTGAGTAAAATTCATTTTTTTTATTTGACTTAAGTATCCCTTAAATAAAAGTGACCTTTATTGTAATGTTGAATAAATAACAGCTCTGCTTAATATCATCGGTGGCTGATTTGCGCTGCAGCCTAGGTGAGCGAATATAGAAGCGGTGAGACGGGATCGGGCAGCAGCCTAGGAGAGCGGATTTATAAGTGGTGAAGCGGGATTGGGCAGCAGCCTAGGAGAGAGGATTTATAAGCGGTGAGGCGGGATCGGGCAGCAGCCTAGGAGAGCGGATTTATAAGCGGCGAGGTGGGATCAGGCAGCAGCTTAGGAGAGCAGATTTATAATCGGCAAGGCAGGATCAGGCAGCAGCCTAGAAGAGCGGATTTATATGCGGCGAGGCGGGATCAGGCAGCAGCTTAGGAGAGCGGATTTATAAGTGGCGAGGCGGGATAAGGCAGCAGCTTAGGAGAGCAGATTTATAAACGGCGAGGCGGGATCAGGCAGCAGCTTAGGAGAGCGGATTTATAAGTGGCGAGGCGGGATAAGGCAGCAGCTTAGGAGAGCGGATTTATAAGTGGCGAGGCGGGATAAGGCAGCAGCTTAGGAGAGCAGATTTATAAACGGCGAGGCGGGATAAGGCAGCAGCTTAGGAGAGCGGATTTATAAGTGGTGAGGCGGGATAAGGCAGCAGCTTAGGAGAGCAGATTTATATGCGGCGAGGCGGGATCAGGCAGCAGCTTAGGAGAGCGGATTTATAAGTGGCGAGGCGGGATAAGGCAGCAGCTTAGGAGAGCGGATTTATAAGTGGCGAGGCGGGATAAGGCAGCAGCTTAGGAGAGCGGATTTATAAGTGGTGAGGCGGGATAAGGCAGCAGCTTAGGAGAGCAGATTTATAAACGGCGAGGCGGGATCAGGCAGCAGCTTAGGAGAGCGGATGTATAAGTGGTGAGGAAAGATCGGGCAGCAGCCTAGGAGAGCGGATTTATAGGCGGTGAGATGGTATCAGGCAGCACGACCACATCTTAATTAAAATGTTCACATTTGCCTGAAGAGTTGCACATCCAGTAATAATCCGACCAGCAGTTGCTGAATAACGTGAAACGGGGATTGCCGTGTAAGTGGCTGAATATTTACAGAGCCTGTTTCTCGTCCTAATTTATTATGATGCAGACGCTGCAATCCTCTGTGGGTTTTCATTACCAGATAAACAGAACTATTGGTTTCTGCAGAAATAGCATTATACCAGAAATGATATGAATTATCATAATTTGTTGGAGCGGTCAGAGGCCTGGATTACATTTAGTGTGTTAAAAAAATATGTACTGTATATCTGAAAATGTGATGAACATACCGTACTTTACATAACTAGTTTTAAAGCATTCTTCATGGATGTCTTTAAATAATACACGTTTTTCTGAACAAAAGAAATATTGGCTTTTTTTTAGTCATGTTTAACAATTAATGTACGGTAAATCTGAGATGGGCACACTTAAAAGATTTTATATTTACCCGGGGCTTCCTCCAACCCCATAAGCAGCGATGCGTTCCTTGCCGTCCTCCCACGTGCCTCCGATCTCCTGGTGTCAGTCCCAGTAATCTGGCTCAGTTGCACCAGTCGGCTCTTCCGCACATGAGCAGAGGGGCTGTGCATGGGCAGAAGAGCCCGACTGGCACGACTGAGCCAGTTATTGAGACCGTTACCAGGAGAACGGAGGCAGTCGGGTCGGTTCGGATTGTAAAAAAATAAATGAATAAGAAATTTAATTCTTAACTTCTTGCCGCCTTATAAAACGCTCCAGAATATAAGATGTTTCTAGGTTTAAAGGGCAAAGACCAGGGAATAAAATATATATAATATTAATAAACCTGGTGCGTTCATGTTCTTATGTTCTAGGAGTGTCTTGTACCTGTTCTCCCCCAATTGGTGTTCTCATGTGTCCCCATGTTTCCCCTTTTGTCCCCAGTGTGTCTGGTTCTGTCCCAGCTTCTGTCCCCAGGGTGCCCGCTCTGTCCCTCTTGTGTCTTCACCCTCTTCCCCTCCTCTTACCCCTCCTCCCTGTGTCTCTGCTTCCCCCTCCTTGTCTCCTGCTCCCCCTGTAGAAGTAGGGTAGTTGCAGCCATCTTACCTAATCCATGATGCCTGCGGGGACCACAGAATTCTTCTCTTCAGTGCGGTTCCCCCTTGTAAACGGCGTTACTGGGGGGGGCGGGGGTCGTTGGGTTTCACGGAAGAGAAGAATTCTGTGATCCCTGCAGGCATCATGGATTAGGTAAGATGGCTGCAACTACCCTACTTCTACAGGGGGAGCAGGAGATGGGGAAGGGGGACCGGAGACATTGGGAGAGTGGGCACAACACTGGGGACAGAAGAGGAGCCAATGCAGGGAATACCCGACTGACGTTACGGTTGGCGATTCGTATCGGCAGGTGTTCGTAAGTCGGGCATTCCCTGCATTCGCCGTATAAGATGCAGGGACTTTATCTCCCCATTTTGAGGGATAAAAGTGCATCTTATAAAGTGGAAATAGGGTTTTTGTTACTTTATGGCTATAGAGTAATTAATGTGACACATTGCTGTTTACCATATGTATTTAAATCCATTGTAAATGACAGCACTTTGCAGGATAGTGTCAGACTGTATTATGGCATGAGGTTTTTATTAAACTCCTTTTTATTTAAAGTTTTTAAAAAGCACAAACAGATTGAATACATTGTAAAGATTAACAGCTAACATGTAGAAAAGAGGATTTTACCATGTAGCACATTTTCTAAGGCGTATAAGCCAGTATTTGCTATCTGGATCTTTTCTTGTACATTTCAAACTTGAATCCAGTGGTGTGCTAAAGATATTTATTAGCAGACAATAGAATTAGCCAAGTACCCTCCATATACGACGGCCTACATTCTACTGGGCATACGCAGACCGTATGCGTATGTCCATATGCGCATGCGCATGACAGATAGCTCGTCCATGGTAACACTCGCACACTAAAGAGACCTATTTGACCCCTTGGGGTTAAGGGGGACATGAACTCAGAACTTCCTCTCTGCTCTAAAAGATAAGCAACAGCATAATCATCTTTAAAGAAATACATTTCCTTGTTAAAGGGAACCTTAACTGAGAGGGATATGGATGTTTCCTTTTAAACAATACCAGTTGCCTGGCAGTCCTGCTGATCTCTTTGGATGCAGTAGTGGTTGAATCACAGACCTGAAACAAGCATGCAGCTAATCCAGTCTGACTTCAGTCAGAGCACCTGATCTGCATGCTTGTTCAGGGGCTGTGGCTGAAAGTATTAAAAACACAGGATCAGCAGGACAGTCAGGCAACTGGCATTATTTTGAAAGGAAAAATCCATATCCTTCTCAGTTTAGGTTCCCTTTACAGCTGATACAAATCCTGCAATAAATCAGCAGTGTGTCTACTTCCTTTTTTCATGGAAGCAGACATAGGACTTGATTCACAAAAGGGTGCTAAGTGTTAGCACGCCTGTGAAAAGCCCCTTAGCACTCATAAAAGAGCTTTTTGTGCGCTAATTCGCACACAAAATGCATCACGCGCAAAGTTTTACATGCAAAACTTTACGCGTGCAAAGTCGCGCGGTGCGCACGAAATGTACTGTTCGCGCGCTAAATATGCATAATAGGAGTGTTTAGCGACGTTTTGTGTGCAAAGTGCAGCACGAAACTTTACGCGCGTAAAGGTTTGCACACATAAAGTTTTACGCGCGTAAGGTTTTGTGCACAAAACTTGCGTGCGATTTCTTAAAGCTTTGTGCGTGTTAACTACTTAGCACCTTAGTTAGCACGCCCAAAGCCTTTAGGCATGCTAACTAGGTTAGCACCGCTTTGTGAATCGAGCCCCTAGAGTTAACATTCTTTGTTTACAAAATAAATGTTCTGCAGAGGCAGCCAGCTAACACAGCTGAGAGATCAATTTACAGTTGTGATTAGTCACAGACGAGGAGGAATTAGACAGGCTAAACTCTCTGAATACATACAGGGTACATTTCTCTCTGTTTTCCTTCTGTTCTGTGCAAGAGTTCAAGAGACTCTGTAACAAAATTTTCAGCCTTATTTCTTCTACCCTATAAGTTCCTATACCTGTTCTAATGTGGTCTGGATTACTGCAGCCTTTTCTGGTTGCACTGTCTCTGTAATAAATCTTATCTTCTTTCCTTTGTCAGGCTTTGTCGACACAGAGAGGAATGCACTGCCTCTGCTGTGATAGGGAGAAGTTATGCAAACCCCCTGCACGCCCCCTGCAGGCTCTGCGTGTGTGCTTTGTTTGTCCCTCACAGACAGGTCTCTGCTCTCTGTTTCAGCTTGTCATGCTGAAAAACTGAGAATCGCTGACAGGAGTGCAGATAATTCACAATGTAATAAAAACTTGTAGTATACTGTAACATGATATAAATATACACATACATCACTTCCTGGTTAGTGGCCATGTTTTTTGTTTGTAAACACTACCTAAAACTGGAGATTAACCACTTCGGTACCAGCAGCCTCTGCCCCCTTAAGGACCAGAGGCTGCTGGTACGCTAAAACGCCGCATTCCAACGAATCGCCGCAATAATCCGTCGGTCACGCCGCTCTGTCCCCGCCGCAGGATGCTCTCTCTGCCGTCTCTTTGACGGCAGAGCGCTGTGCACCGGTCAGGAGCCGCTTTTATTGGCTCCTGACCCTGTCACTCAATGTAAGCCAATGGGATTGGCTTACAGTAATGACAGGGCCAGGAGCCAATTAAAACGGCTCCTGCCCAGCTCACAGTGCTCTGCCGTCATAGAGGCGGCAGGGCAGCACATTGCGGCGGGTAGAAAGCGGCGGGGGCGCGCAGTGAATGGGACGTAGTTTACGTCCGGTCAGAACCGCAGCGCCACCCGCCCGACGTAGATTTAAACTGCGTCGGTCCGCAAAAAGTTAAAAATCAGGATTGCAGAGGGGAGTGGCGGAAACGGCAAAGAGGGATTCAGGAGATCATAGTGACTTGATTGGTATGTTTTGTTTTTTTTTAATTGTACAAATCGGACAGTACAGATTCTCTTTCAGGTCCACTTTAATGTTATATAGCCTACTATTTTAGGCAAACTTTTAGATTACCTGAACAACTATTGTGCCATGATTGTATTTGTAATTACAGAATTGTTATTTTGTGGCATGGAACTCTTGCATGTGAAGCAGTGGCTTTAGATGAAATACGTTATGTGTCCCTTTGCTGAGACCCTGAGGGACTCAAGTGATAATCCATTGGCAAGTCTAGTCTATAGTCACAACCTCTGCTGTGTCTCAGTCTTCTGTACTTATAAAATAAAGTACTTCCCTAGATGAATGCAATTTAATACTGTTTACTTTAAAAGTTGTTGGCAGTGCTAGAATTTGCTTTTGTATCTATGGTTACAATATCACAATCCAGCTTTAAAGAGAAACCGTAACCAAGGATTGAACTTCATCCCAATCAGTAGCTGATACCCCCTTTCCCATGAGAAATCTATTCCTTTTCTCAAACAGATCATCAGGGGACTCTGTACGACTGATATTATGGTGACACCCATCCCACAGTGTGAGGTCAGGACCATGGTGCTGACATCACACTGTGGCAGCCTTGTTGCATTGTGGGAAATAACAGTTGTTTCCAACTGCCAAAAAAAGCAAACAGCTACTTCCACTGACATCACCTGCCAGCAATAAAAATGTCGCCATTTGATAAATGTCAGAATGTAAGTCAGGGAGAGGAAATATTTTACAATGGGCAAACACTGACTAAATCATTTATACGTAATTATTGTAAAAATTAAGCACTTTTGTTCATTACGTTATTTTCATTGGGGTTCCTCTTTAAGTGGGCAACTGTGGTTTCCCATGATGCATCACTCCCAAATACGCAAATCTCTTTATGCCCCTGAAAGCCAGGCTTACATCCTGGACCGCTGGTGTATAGCAAGCCTATAGCTTATACATTTTACAGAGCGACACCAATCCAGTTCGCATACACTTGGTTTCATACTGTCTGTGCATGGCATGGATTGATATGGTCTATGGGACAGGGCTTGGACTAGTACTAGAGAGTACCCAGATAGCTCATGATGACCAGGAACCACTAAGAAAGTATGAAGTGCTAACAAACACCAAAAAGCCCTCTTACTTAAAAGCAACGCTAAATACAGCAAACTCCCATGTATCTGGCATCAGGTGATACCCACCGTATCACCTGATGCCAGATACATGTGCTTGCTGGTTGCTGGAGCAAACGGTGAACAAGGACAACTCCCTCATACCTCCTCCAGGGTACAAAAACTCACCAAGCCTCCAGTGCCATCTTCTAGACTTCCTGTAGCTCCTAGCGGCTTTCCGACGTCCTCCGTGTACGGCACCCGACGTGTTACCTGACCTCCGTCGGGTCACGTGACACCGGAAAGCCACTAGGAGCTACAGGAAGTCTAGAAGATGGCACTGGAGGCTTGGTGAGTATTTTGAGGCTTGCAAACCCCCCAAAGCACAGTCCCTGTTATTCCCGGTTAGTTGAGATTTCCAGTTGCCTGAGTTCTGGATAACGGGGACTTTGCTGTATAATTTTGCCTTCAAATTATATTCAGAGTTCCTTTTTAGTAAGAGAGCTTTTCAGTCCTTTTTAACCCCGTATACGCTCCTAGTGGTTCTGGGTCACCATGACCTATCTGGGCACGCTGTACAATCACAATTCTGACTTCTCTGAATACATGTACGGATTTCAGCACCTTTTGCTATAGTTTATGACAGTCCTGGGGCACATTTGAATGTCTGCTCTCTGACATGCCCGTCCCAGGGTGCTTCCTGTGGAGTTTACTATGTCAGGCTAGGCAGGCTCTCGGTTCAACAGACTGTGGTCGTCAAACATTTTTACTTTGTAGTGCTGCCTCTGTGATATTTTGATTGCCGCCGATGTGGAATTTCACAGAAAACTGACAGAGGAAGCCAGCTGGAAGGAAGTGCAGATTTTCATGTACAAACTTTACGGCCGACTCCAGGCCGGCAGTTGAACTCTTGTTGCTTTTGGATTTCACTTACTTGGCATCACAGAATGAAGTTTCCAAACATGTAGGGTTACCTCAGGCAAACCAGCAACTTGTACATAAAATCGGACAACTGAATGGCCTGTGTCCCTCCAGACTCATAAAGTCTGATAGTTGCAATTAAATTATTTTGTCAACAGATGCCATATAAGTAAACGTTATTACTGTAAGTCAGATGTCTTTACCAGTATTACTGAAGATTCGGTGCTCTCTGTTCTTTGACCTGCTTTTGCTTGTTATGGTGGTCCAGTGTTACCACAGGAGGTGTCAAGTAAACAACATAGAGGAGGTAATTATGACCTTCTGCTAACTGGACCTGTCTACTAGCTGTAATTTATATCCTCTGACTTTAATTCTTAAAGCGGAACTGAAAGTTTAATAAAAATGAAGTGTTTCACTTACCTGGGGCTTCTGACAGCTCCTTGCAGCCTTCCTGTCCCGCACCGGTCCTCCACGATCCTCCGTTCTCCCGCCGCCAGCTACTTTCGGTTCGGTATACCATCAACTTGTAAGTCGACGGTAACTGCACCTGCGTGCCCTGAGCCACGCGCAGCTTTCTTCGCTTTTCGGCCCGCAATAGCGTCATGTGCTAATAGTGCAGGATGCTATACCGGGCAGGAACGTGAAGAAAGCTATGCATGGCCCGGGGCTCGCAGACGCAGTTGCAGCTTCGACCGAACCGAAAGTAGCTGGCGGTGGGAGAACGGAGGATGGTGGAGGACCGGCGCTGGACAGGAAGGCTGCAAGGGGCTGGCAGGAGCCCCAGGTAAGTGAAACTCTTTGTTTTTTTTTAAGTTTCAGTTCCGTACCCATCACACGATTTTCCCATCGATTTTTCCGATGACCAGCAATTTTTTGAGCGACAAGTGATCGTTTTCGTGATCTAACAATGTTTAGTGATGCACACCGATAACGAGCGTCACAGCGGATTGGATATTTCAGATCCCTGACGACTCCACGCAAAGTACCGCGATCGTCTCGTTCGTGCGTATCGCATGACGTCCCACATACCTGCCAGCAGGAACATGGATCAGGGAGCGCTCGTCGTGTAGGGACGTCGCTGGATCCATCTTCCTACATCGCTGTGAGTATGTAGTGTTAAAAGATACATGAGGCGTAGTAAAGTATTGCAGCTTTACTTACCTGGAGCATTCAGCTTCCAGCCCCTAGAGGTCTCTGTGTTCTTCAGCACAGTTCTGCTGTCACCCAGTTGTCAGATGTCCCTTCTGTAGTGGCCGACACCCCGGATGCTTGCGGTCGTGCGCCTGTGGCCGGGAATGTTCGGCGCAGGCGCAGTAACCATGCAAGTGCAGAAGCACCAGAAGAATGGATAACAGCAGAACTGCACCGAGGAACACAAATAGTTCTAGGGGCTGAAAGAAGCTCATGTATCCTTTAAGCCTAGTACACATGTACAGATGCATCGCTAGCCTGTAGGCTAGTGATGTATCCTGTTGCTATGGGGGGGGGGGGGGGAAAGGGCAGAAGAGTCATAGTCTAATCATAATCGAATGTTCCTGTCTGAATCTAAGATCTAAGGCCATTTTGGAAAAAACTCATTAAAAGTGTACCTGAAGGGGAAAAAGTACCCAATTTAGGTACTTCCCTCAGTAGAGAGAAACCTCTGGATCCTCCATTTGCATCTTGCACACGGAACAAACGATGTATTGCATGATATGGCCGCATTCAAAGCAAGTACTGATCGTTAAAATGACTTGTACACGTCGTGTGAGTTTAACTGCCTGTTGGATCGATCAAACTGCCTGTTATCAGTCACTTGATTAGTCGTTCATCACATTCACATGCCCAACTATCGTCCAACAGACCAAGTTTGGAGGGTAGTTGGGTGGGAAAGTTGCAACTATGTATGAGCCTTTTGATTTACCAGTGTTTTTTGGGAGATGGGAGATAAGCAATGCAAACACAGAGAGAACAAGTAGACTCCATGCAGATAGTAAACCTGGCACCCTATCGCTGCAAGGCGACAGTGCTAACCACTTAGCCAGAAATACAAGCTTTACATGATATAAATGAACCTTTTAGAAAGTGGTGGTATTTTTCCTTCGTGCCATCATCACCTGTGTCTCTCAGGTCTTAAGTGGTTTTAAGCTTATTATTTATGTATTAATACACTTTCACAAAGGGAAACTGTTATAGGAAAGGTTACTTACCTACATGCTTTGTGCATTAGACTGCAGCCTATAGATCTTTGCCTGCTTGTACTCTGACAGGGTGAGAGGGAAAGAGGTGCCTTCTGGGAATAGGAATGGCTGAACTAGGAAAGGAAAGCTGTGTAGATTTTCCATAATTAGCAGGATAGAGGAGAGTTAATGCACTCTTATAATACTGTATATAAATAAGATTTAAAGCCCAACTCTAGAGCCAGAGTTTTCCCAGTGAGAAAAAGACGTACATTTTATAGTAATTTGGGCACCATCTTTTGACTGTGCCTAAATTACTTACGGTGTCTAAATTACTGACGGTGCCTAAATTACTACAGTGCCTCTATAGCCGTAATTCCTGTTACGATGAATGGCTGCTCCGAAATCTCGGCACTGCTTTTAATTGCTTTGATCCAGTCCTGCCCTGTCAGTTTTTTTTTATCAGTTTTGTATGTATGTTTTTATAGCTTCAGGTGAGCATTTACCTGAATTGACCAGCTATCCAGTTTTCTGCCAACTTGCCATTTAGCTGTATGGAGAGGGGAGGTGATTGGATAAGTAGGAGGAGTACAATAGCATTGTATCGACTAGCATCTGTATTGCTTGATCACTGAAGGGAAGGCCACCTGTATTCACACAAGGCTTTCATCTGAAATGATCATGAATTGGTTTTCCAGGTGACACAAATGTAGTGTGTGTATTCAGTAATCAGAAAACAAAATCGATCACATTACTGGACAAATGGGTTTGAGAGATGAGATGAAAAGGCCATTTCAATCAACATCTGAAAATGAATTCTATCTTCATATCTCTGCAGCTACTCGTCTTTTTGACATGTGGTTTTCTGTGAAGACTGATTGAGTAGTATTTGTACTCCAGTGAGTAAAATGTGTCCCCATTTCCATCCAGACTTTGCTGCAGGTTCACTTTAAAGTGGGATTGTTAGCCATGAAATCAATGTACCCAATGCTCTGTTTGTTGTGCAGTCTACAACCTGGCCCTGCATTGCAAGCATTCCAATATAATTATAAATGTTTCTGCTGTAATGAATCTGATCTCAGTCAGCATGGCTGTATTCTAGAACATTGCTGAGGATAGGGAAACTTGTTATCTCCCCTCCCACATTCCTGCTCCTCACTGATTAGCTGAGGGCAGTTCATTGTGACAGGCTGAGGCTAAGAAGGAAAATACACCTCACCCCTCTGCAGAAGCTGCTGAAATACAATCTATGCTGTACTCACATGTGCTTACAAAGCAAAGTAGATATGACAGTGCAGTTTGAAGGAGAAAAAAAGAGTAAGTGAGGTAATTACATCAGGGTTGAATCATTTAGAGGCAGTAAAGATGGAAAATGTCTGAAACAATTTTATCTTTACTTACTTTTTTAAATTCCACTGAAATCAAAACGTGGACAGTAAACTACATATGTTATGTACCGTAAGTAGAACAAGGTTTTATCTTATATATGTGTATTTTTTTTTTATTATTATTATTTTTCCTGGGTTAGTATGGCTGTGCCTGCTGCTTTAAAGGTGGCCATACACTTAAAGATTTGCAGCAGATTCGACCATCAGATCTATTTGTCAGATGCCTATCAGGTCGATTCTGACAGTATTGTATCTGATGTGTGCCACACAGTATGAATTGAATTTCAATAGATTTCGGAATTAAATCTATTGAAATTCAATCGAAATGCAGTGTTGCACCATTCGATCCAATGCAACCCCATGGGCCATCGATCGGCTGCCAGCAGCCGATCGACCCAGATTTTCTGCCTTGCCTTGATCGAGCAAATTGATCGAAATTTACCGGAAATCAATCGATCTACCGATCGATTATGCTTTTTGCTGCATCGTTTTCTAGCCGATTCGATCAAAACGGTCCAATCGGCCGTCGATAGATGGCTAAAATTGACCAGTGTATGGGCCCCTTAAGAAGACAGAGAAGGGTCCTGTAGTGCCTTGCCATGCATTTGACTTGGCTTATCAGATGTGAATAAATAATTCATGTGTCTGTCGGAGATGTACATAAGTGCTGCTGGCTCCGAGACATAGTTGTTGCTTCACTATAACAATGGTGCTTTGCTGTACTGTGTGACTTCACATTAATGCCTGATAATTACTAATATACTGTATGATGTGAGGTATTAGTGCCATAGAGTACTGACACTATTAACAATGACGCATAACAATCTTCTGTATTCAACGTCTTCTCCTTTTGTTCTCTGGTGGTTGTTCTGTAATTGGTTGGGTGCGTGGAATTGTTTGTGACCTTGAATCTGTTTGCAACAGTGTTGCAGTAATTGTACAAAGCCATGCCAGTGCATTCTACAAAAACAATTGGCTACTTTCCAGACAGACAACTAGATACACAGTATGCATTTCTCATGTCTTGTGCCACAAAACCAGCTCTGACCCTCTGAGGCATGGTCTTCACACGATCTCTGGTGGTGTCTGGCACCAGGATATTAGCAGCAGATCCTTTCAGTTCAGTAATGGTGAATACACATGCACAATTACTGTTGAGCCCAGGGGTTGGGACTTGATCCATCAGACAGTTCAAGGTTGAGTGCTGTATAGATGTATTGCTAACCTACAGGCTAGTGATGTGTTCTGTTGCTATGGAAAGAGGAGGAGTGACTACGGTGCAGCGGACGATGGAGTAGTTTCCAGCAGGCATGGCGAAAAGGTGAACAATGTGGATTCTCTGCAGTGACCTCACAGACAGAATGTCTCTGCCGAGTTTTTGCTAGTGTGTGTACGAACCTTTACAATTGCATCACTGCACTTCCGCCTCTTGGCCCCGCCTCCTCTCTCTCCTCCGAGAAAAACGCCAAGCTATTTACTAAATTAAATTGCTGGGCGTTTTTTTTTCTCCTAAAATATATTGCTGGGCGTTTCGCCACCATCCCCTAAATGTTCAATCTTCAGTATTAACATATTAACCCCAGAAAACATAATACAAAACAAATTCAACCAAATTAAAACAATCCCCTCCCTCCTCCTCCTCCCAATCCAAACAATGTAATCCTCACCATATCCAACCCATAACAAAGCATGCAAAATCTAGCATACAAAATCTAACATACAAACTGATTCTCATCCTACAAATTACATCAGATAATCATTACTCCTTTCAACAAGAGGCTCCTCCCCTACATATCCACCATGTTCACGGTCTGCTTTAGCTGACCACTGTCCCCTTCTCCTTCTTTGCTTTTATCCTATAAAGTCCAGATGTTCCCATTCCTCCCAGCTCTGCTCTTGTAAAGGTAAATGATTAATTGTGTAATCTAAGACAGAACGGTTGTGAGCGTTGTGCACCTGTGTAGCCGGATGCTATATATAGACCCTGAGCTTGATGTCATTGTGTATTCAGGGTTTTTGCTCTCTTGCCGTTAGTGTACAGATATTAAATCTGCCATTTAACACACGGTATTTATATGCATTTGATGTTTATAATTACAAAGGTACAGAACTGGCTTTGCTATTTTTCAAACTCTGCTAGTGGCACTGTTAAAATGATTAGAGAATGTCGCTTTCAAAGCATACCTGAAGGGAATTAAATATGAGATGTTTACCTCAGTAGTAGGAAGCCTCTGGGTAGTGCAGAAGCTTCTACCATCCTTCTCAAGCCCACCATTCATGCAAGGAGACCCTCTGAACATATTCAACAAGAGCTTGTCGAATATGCTCTTGAGGCCGTGCTACTGTCCATGTACAAGCTTTTTCCTGTGTGCACAAACTGTTTCATTCTACTGGGCATGTGCAGACCTTACCCGCACATGCCCAGTATGGAGAAGCTCGTCGTCAGATGGGAGTGCGACCACAGAGGAAAAGGGTTCCAGGCAGCAGCGGTGAGCTTGATAGGATCTGGGAAAGTCTCAGTAAGTATGGATGTTACATTTTGTTCCTTACAGGTTTGCTTTAAAATAGGTGCACAGATCTATGTATCATTATTAATAGCACAATTAGGCTAAATCAAACCTCACCTGCTCAGTAATGCAGTTCTAAATATGCATTTCTCACTGCCTGTCAGCATAGTCATCTGCTTTGATCAGTTCTCTGCAGTCTGCACATCAGGCCTGAAAAGACAGGAAGGGAATGGAATGGATTGCAGAAAGGAGTTGCCATACTTGATGCAATCTCAGATATAAATGTCAGATCACAAGTAATGCTGTTATTAAGAGCAGTGAGATGCGTTACTTTGGAGAGAGCAAGGTGAGATGTGTGTAGGCTGACAGAAGTTTCTGTTGTACATGCACAAGCTGCTAATGAAGTGGAGTTCCTGAAACCAATAGAAAGCCAAATTGTGTTCAGGATAACTACAAGGAAAACTGCTTTATAGATCTGGGAACCATTTTTAATGTGGAAATAGCAGAAAGGATGGTGTGTGTGTGTGTGTGGGGGGGGGGGGGGGGGGGAGGGGCTTTGATCCTGTTCTCCAACGAACTTACCTACATCGTCGAATTAACCTACATCTTATTGACTTTACTATCCCTTCCCTATCCCTCGCCTTCAATCCTCCTGCCTTATCATTTGTCAATGAATGTAGGCTAATTCGACGGGTAGGCTATTTCATCGGCAGACCTGCTTTTGGAGACCATGTTGGACATTAATATAGCGAGTGTACAGGTGTCCCCCAATGTCTCTTAAAGATCTAACAATGCCCAGCCAGTTGTTCTGTCCCACCCACCAGAAGCTACTACACCACTACCATGTTGTGTGCCCCCTTATCCCCCCTCCCCACCATAGCAACAGAATGCATTGCTAGCCTCTAGGCTAGATACATGCCTGTAAAGCTCTCATCCCCAAACTATCGCCCAAGGGATCAAGTCCCGATCCACTGTGTGTGTACTTAGCGGCACAGCCATTGTTCTCTTAGCCTGTAGCGTTTGCACAGACTCAGCTCAGCACTGTCGCCCAAGGAATCCCAGCTTGACTGGGCGACTGAAAGGACAACCCACATTCTGTCTTATTGCTTCACTGAACAGCACTGCCAAATGTATAGTATTTCATAAACTGGTGGAAAGCAGGTAAAAATAATGAACATTTCCTGTTGTGCTGCCCTCTGCTGTACACGGAAGGATTGTCAGCCGAGCATACACTTCAGGGGTGATGTCCAGCAGTGTATGGCATGTGATGTATGGCCTGTTATAGGCACTGGCATCCCCTTGTTTATTGGATAGTCTGTGCATTCAGCTCTGGCTTACTTCTACACAGACAATGGAGGAAATGCGCAGCATGTCTTGTAAACTTTGCCCTAAGGCAGGTCTTGACAAAACCGAGACCCGGAACAAGCTTTGTTGTTCTGGCTGGTGGACTTGTGGACTCTGCTGTTCCATACACTAGAGCTGTTTACACACAGCATCATCAGGCCAGGCAGGAAGAGAAGCAATAACTTCCTAATCAGCTGGAGTTTCTGTTATGTCTGAGACTGAAACTCTGACAGATTGGTCGGATTCCATGATGCTGCGTGTAACACGATCTGATGCAAACAGGCAATTCTCAAGTCCATTCTGTGAGGAGGACAATGCTGGGTATGTCGATGTCAACTGCTGGCTTTGTGAAGCCCAACCCTAAAACTGCGACTTTCACAGGCCATAGATATCATGATCCAAATATATAATAACATCATAAGTATTGGATAGTAAATATATCTAACCTTGTATAACAAGCAGTCCCTGTACTAACATGGCAAAAGTTGAGAGATTAATGAGAAGATTACACTGTGGAGGAATACAGTAGGAATTGGGCAAATAAGCCTGTGCAGCAAGCTGCTACATTCCCAGGCCTGTTGGCTGCACAGGATAGAGAACACCATTCATTAAAATCTTCAGACTGTCATCTGATTGGATTATAAATAGTTCAGGCCTGAAAGTCTAATGCTGGGAATACACGTTTCGTTTTTGCCTTCGTTTTAGCCTTCGATTCGTTCGGTAAACGAATCGAGTGTTGAAAACGTATGTGAAAATAGTCATAATCTCATTATAGTTTCGATTAATAGACCCCAAAAACGAACGACTAGTGATCGAACATGTTTGATATTATCTCTCTTTATCCATCTAATCGAGCCATTGGTAGGCTTGATGGCTGTTCAGATCGATTATATATTAGTTTATGCTGTCCGTCCCTGTACTACGTTTCGTTTCTTTGCAGCCTTCGATCATTGGAAAAACGAAACCATCAGAATCGGAAAAAAAAACGAAACCGTGGGTGGTGATATTAACCGTACGGTCGATTATTTCGGGATCGAAAAGGACGAAAGGCACAATCGAAACGAAGGTTTAAACGAAGGCAAAAACGAAACGTGTATTCCCAGCATAATGTGTGTATAATGGCTTAACCACTTGAGGACCTAGGGCTTTCTACCCCTTAAGGACCGGCCACTTTTTTTCCATTCAGACCACTGCAGCTTTCACGGTTTATTGCTCGCTCATACAACCTACCACCTAAATGAATTTTGGCTCCTTTTCTTGTCACTAATAAAGCTTTCTTTTGGTGCTATTTGATTGCTCCTGCGATTTTTACTTTTTATTATATTCATCAAAAAAAGACATGAATTTTGGCAAAAAAATGATTTTTTTAACTTTCTGTGCTGACATTTTTCAAATAAAGTAAAATTTCTGTATACATGCAGCGCGAAAAATGTGGACAAACATGTTTTTGATAAAAAAAAACCCATTCAGTGTATATTTATTGGTTTGGGTAAAAGTTATAGCGTTTACAAACTATGGTGCAAAAAGTGAATTTTCTCATTTTCAAGCATCTATGACTTTTCTGACCCCCTGTCATGTTTCATGAGGGGCTAGAATTCCAGGATAGTATAAATACCCCCCAAATTACCCCATTTTGGAAAGAAGACATCCCAAAGTATTCACTGAGAGGCATAGTGAGTTCATAGAAGATATTATTTTTTGTCACAAGTAAGCGGAAAATGACACTTTGTGAGAAAAAAAAAAAAAAAAAAGTTTCCATTTCTTCTAACTTGCGACAAAAAAAAAAATGAAATCTGCCACAGACTCACCATGCCCCTCTCTGAATACCTTGAAGGGTCTACTTTCCAAAATGGGGTCATTTGTGGGGTGTGTTTACTGTCCTGACATTTTGGGGGTGCTAAATTGTAAGCACCCCTGTAAAGCCTAAAGGTGCTCATTGGACTTTGGACCCCTTAGCGCAGTTAGGCTGCAAAAAAGTGCCACACATGTGGTATTGCCGTACTCAGGAGAAGTAGTATAATGTGTTTTGGGGTGTATTTTTACACATACCCATGCTGGGTGGGAGAAATATCTCTGTAAATGACAATTTGTTAATTTTTTTTACACACAATTGTCCATTTACAGAGATCTTTCTCCCACTCAGCATGGGTATGTGTAAAAATACACCACAAAACACATTATACTACTTCTCCTGAGTACGGCGATACCACATGTGTGGCACTTTTTTGCACCCTAACTGCGCTAAAGGGCCCAAAGTCCAATGAGTACCTTTAGGATTTCACAGGTCATTTTGAGAAATTTCATTTCAAGACTACTCCTCACGGTTTAGGGCCCCTAAAATGCCAGGGCAGTATAGGAACCCCACAAATGACCCCATTTTAGAAAGAAGACACCCCAAGGTATTCCGTTAGGAGTATGGTGAGTTCATACAAGATTTTATTTTTTGTCAAAAGTTAGCGGAAAATGACACTTTGTGAAAAAACACAATTAAAATCAATTTCCGCTAACTTGTGACAAAAAATAAAATCTTCAATGAACTCACCATACTACTAACGGAATACCTTGGGGTGTCTTCTTTCTAAAATGGGGTCATTTGTGGGGTTCCTATACTGCCCTGGCATTTTAGGGGCCCTAAACCGTGAGGAGTAGTCTTGAAACGAAATTTCTCAAAATGACCTGTGAAATCCTAAAGGTACTCATTGGACTTTGGGCCCTTTAGCGCAGTTAGGGTGCAAAAAAGTGCCACACATGTGGTATCGCCATACTCGGGAGAAGTAGTACAATGTGTTTTGGGGTGTATTTTTACACATACCCATGCTGGGGGGGGGAGAAATACCTCTGTAAATGGACAATTGTGTGTAAAAAAAATCAAAAGATTGTCATTTACAGAAGTATTTCTCCCACCCAGCATGGGTATGTGTAAAAATACACCCCAAAACACATTATACTACTTCTCCCGAGTACGGCGATACCACATGTGTGGCACTTTTTTGCACCTTAACTGCACTAAGGGGCCCAAAGTCCAATGAGTACCTTTAGGATTTCACAGGTCATTTTGCGACATTTGGTTTCAAGACTACTCCTCACGGTTTAGGGCCCCTAAAATGCCAGGGCAGTATAGGAACCCCACAAATGACCCCATTCTAGAAAGAAGACACCCAAAGGTATTCCGTACGGAGTATGGTGAGTTCATAGAAGATTTTATTTTTTTGTCACAAGTTAGCGGAAATTGATTTTAATTGTTTTTTTTTCACAAAGTGTCATTTTCTGCTAACTTGTGACAAAAAATAAAATCTTCTATGAACTCACCATACTCCGTACGGAATACCTTTGGGTGTCTTCTTTCTAGAATGGGGTCATTTGTGGGGTTCCTATACTGCCCTGGCATTTTAGGGGCCCTAAACCGTGAGGAGTAGTCTTGAAACCAAATGTCGCAAAATGACCTGCGAAATCCTAAAGGTACTCATTGGACTTTGGGCCCCTTAGCGTACTTAGGGTGTAAAAAAAAGTGCCACACATGTGGTACCGCCGTACTCAGGAGAAGTAGTATAATGCATTTTGGGGTGTATTTTTACACATACCCATGATAAGTGGGAGAAATATCTCTGTAAATGACAATTGTTTGATTTTTTTACACACAATTGTCCATTTACATAGAAATTTCTCCCACCCAGCATGGGTATGTGTAAAAATACACTCCAAAACACATTATACTACTTTTCCTGAGTACGGCGGTACCACATGTGTGACACTTTTTTGCAGCCTAGGTGCGCTAAGGGGCCCAACGTCCTATTCACAGGTCATTTTGAGGCATTTGTTTTCTAGACTACTCCTCGCGGTTTAGGGCCCCTAAAATGCAAGGGCAGTATAGGAACCCCACAAGTGACCCCATTTTAGAAAGAAGACACCCCAAGGTATTCCGTTAGGTGTATGGCGAGTTCATAGAAGATTTTATTTTTTGTTACAAGTTAGTGAAAAAATGACACTTTGTGAAAAAAAACCCAATAAAAATCAATTTCCGCTAACTTTTGACAAAAAATAAAATCTTCTATGAACTCGTCATACACCTAACAGAATACCTTGGGGTGTCTTTTTTTCTAAAATGGGGTCACTTGTGGGGTTCCTATACCGCCCTGGCATTTTACAGGCCCAAAACCGTGAGTAGTCTGGAAACCAAATGTCTCAAAATGACTGTTCAGGGGTATAAGCATCTGCAAATTTTGATGACAGGTGGTCTATGAGGGGGCGAATTTTGTGGAACCGGTCATAAGCAGGGTGGCCTTTTAGATGACAGGTTGTATTGGGCCTGATCTGATGGATAGGAGTGCTAGGGGGGTGACAGGAGGTGATTGATGGGTGTCTCAGGGGGTGGTTAGAGGGGAAAATAGATGCAATCAATGCACTGGGGAGGTGATCGGAAGGGGGTCTGAGGGGGATCTGAGGGTTTGGCCGAGTGATCAGGAGCCCACACGGGGCAAATTGGGGCCTGATCTGATGGGTAGGTGTGCTAGGGGGTGACAGGAGGTGATTGATGGGTGTCTCAAGGTGTGATTAGAGGGGGGAATAGATGCAAGCAATGCACTGGCGAGGTGATCAGGGCTGGCGTCTGAGGGCATTCTGAGGGTGTGGGCGGGTGATTGAGTGCCCTAGGGGCAGATAGGGGTCTAATCTGATAGGTAGCAGTGACAGGGGGTGATTGATGGGTAATTAGTGGGTGTTTAGGGTAGAGAACAGATGTAAACACTGCACTTGGGAGGTGATCGGACGTCGGATCTGCGGGCGATCTATTGGTGTGGGTGGGTGATCAGATTGCCCGCAAGGGGCAGGTTAGGGGCTGATTGATGGGTGGCAGTGACAGCGGGTGATTGATGGGCGGCAGTGACAGGGGGTGATTGATGGGTGGCAGTGACAGGGGGTGATTGATGGGTGATTGATAGGTGATTGACAGGTAATCAGTGGGTTATTACAGGGGAGAACAGATGTAAATATTGCACTGGCGAATTGATAAGGGGGGGTCTGAGGGCAATCTGAGCGTGTAGGCGGGCGATTGGGTGCCCGCAAGGGGCAGATTAGGGTCTGATCTGATGGGTAACAGTGACAGGTGGTGATAGGGGGTGATTGATGGGTGATTGATGGGTAATTAGTGGGTGTTTAGAGGAGAGAAGAGATGGAAACACTGCGCTTGGGTGGTGATCTGATGTCGGATCTGCGGGCGATCTATTGGTGTGGGTGGGTGATCAGTTTGCCCGCAAGGGGCAGGTTAGGGGCTGATTGTTGGGTGGCAGTGACAGGGGGTGATTGATGGGTGATAGGTGATTGGCAGGTGATTGACAGGTGATCAGTGGGTTACTACAGGGAAGGCCAGATGTAATTAATGCACTGGCGAATTTATAAGGGGGGGGGGGGTCTGAGGGCAATCTGAGCGTGTGGGCGGGTGATTGGGTGCTCGCAAGGGGCAGATTAGGGTCTGATCTGATAGGTAACAGTGACAGTTGGTGATAGGGGGTGATTGATGGGTAATTAGTGGGTGTTTAGAGAAGATAACAGATGTAAACAATACATTTGGGAGGTAATCTGACGGCGGGTTTGCGGGCGATCTAATGGTGTGGGTGGGTGATCAGATTGCCCGCAAGGGGCAGGTTAGGGGCTGATTGATGGGTGGCAGTGACAGGGGGTGACAGGGGGTGATTGATAGGTGATTGGCAGGTGATTGACAGGTGATCAGTGGGTTATTACAGGGAAGAACAGATGTAATTAATGCACTGGTGAATTGATAAGGGGGGGTCAGAGGGCAATCTGAGCGTGTGGGCGGGTGATTGGGTGCCCGCAAGGGGCAGATTAGGGTCTGATCTGATAGGTAAAAGTGACAGGTGGTGATAGGGGGTGATTGATGGGTGATTGATGGGTAATTAGTGGGTGTTTAGAGGAGAGAATAGATGTAAACAATGGATTTGGGAGGTGATCTGATGTCGGATCTGCGGGCGATCTATTGGTGTGGGGGGGTGATCAGGTTAGGGGCTGATTGATGGGTGGCAGTGACAGGGGGTGATTGACGGGTGATGGACAGGTGATTGACAGGTGATCAGGGGGGATAGATGCATACAGTACATGGGGGGGGGGGGGTCTGGGGAGAATCTGAGGGGTGGGGGGGGTGATCAGGAGGGAGCGGGGGGCAGGGGGGGGATAAAAAAAAAATAGCGTTGACAGATAGTGACAGGGAGTGATTGATGGGTGATTAGGGGGGTGATTGGGTGCAAACAGAGGTCTGGGGGGTGGGCAGGGGGGGTCTGATGGGTGCTGTGGGCGATCTGGGGCAGGGGGGGGGAATCAGTGTGCTTGGTGCAGACTAGGGTGGCTGCAGCCTGCCCTGGTGGTCCCACGGACATTGGGACCACCAGGGCAGGAGGCAGCCTGTATAATACACTTTGTAAACATTACAAAGTGTATTATACACTTTGTATGCGGCGATCGTCGGGTTAACATCCCGCCGGCGCTTCCGTATGGCCGGCGGGATGTTGCGGCGGGTGAGCGGCGCCAGGCGGAGGCGGAGGATCGCGTCACGGATGACGCGATCGCTCCGCCCATGCCCATACAAGGACCGCCGCCAATTGTCAATACGGCGGTCCTTGCGGCGTCCACTTCCCGGCCGCCAATTGTATATACGGCGGTCGGGAAGTGGTTAAAGTAAACCTAAATTGGGCACACTATAAGTTTTTATACTTACCCGGGGCTTTCTCCAGTTCCATGAGAAGCGATGTGTCCCTTGCTGTCCTCACGAGTAGATCCGTTCGTCTCGTATCGGTCCCAGGAACTGGCTAAGCTGCACCAGTCGGGATCTTCTGCACATGCTCAGAGGGGCCGCGCATGCACAGAAGAGCCGACTAGGGCGACTGAGCCAGATTACCTGGACTGACACCAGGTGAATTGAAGGCACTCAGGAGGACGGCAAGGGACGCATTGGTGCTCATGGGACTGGAGGAAGCCCCGTGTATATATAACATCTTTTAGTGTGCCCATCTTAGGTACACTTTAAATGGTGTGTTTGGTTTATTTAAATACCACACTTCTGCTTGCTTTAATTGCTAGATGGTGCTGCTCTTACATAGTAGATGGACTCTCAGCTTTCTCATTACTGCCTGGATTGCAGCTACATGTCTCTGTGTGTGGTATGCAAGCACATGAGATGCAGGGCATAGACAGAACCATCTGATAGGCACATCTATGTGATATTCAACAGTGCCTTCTGACTCGTGCTGGTGTTCGAATTTAACATAGCTAATTCTAAACACTCGATACTCCCGACTGCCGCTGTTCAGAATGAGGAAGCAACGTGAACCGCAACATGATTTGCAAGCCAGTGAATGCCACCTGACCCTGTCAGCTTGGTTGGTGCTGAACAGCAGCAGACGGGAGTAATCGGGTGTTTCAAATTGATTATGCCAAACTCGAAAAGTAGTACTAGTTCTGACAACGTTTTGGTAGTAAGTGTCAATAAAATAATTAGTGTGAAGAGGCTTTAAAGGAAACCTAGAGTGAGAGGGATATGGAAGCTGCCATAATACCAGTTGCTTGGCTGCCCTGTTGATCCTCTGCCTCAAATACTTCTATCTACATACCTGTTCCAGGTAAATGGCCCTCATAGGAATTGGCTTGGGGTTGGCTGATGCGACTGTTTTGAGGAGGGGCATGATATTAAAACTTTGCACAGTATATACGAGTAATCCGGTAATTTGGCATCTTGCCAGACTGAAGCTTTATTCCTTGCTCATCAGTGCATGCTGTGCCTCTGATTGTCCTGACACTTCTTGTTGTGTCTGTTTCATCTGTTTGACTCTGAAGTCCAGTTCTCAAGGTCTGTGCTGCTGCCGCTGCCAACACTGGATGAATGCACCATCTAGCTCTCACACTACTGAAAATGTATTCTGTTTCTGTCTGTTGTACTTGAAATGAGACAGGAAATACATGTTACAGTTGGTGGCATTATCTTGTTCTTTATTTTACAGTGCTATAAACTGTAATGTGCCAGAGAATTACGTGACAACAGCATGTGATCTGCTCTTTGCTGTGACATTTTCTGGCAACCTTGAGGCTAGTACACACATCCAATAATTCTGCCTGATTGTCGTCTTATTTTTGCCTGTTGGACGACAATCAGGCCTGTTCACAAGCAGCAAATGACTAGACGAGCAACTGTGAACAGGCGGATTGCCCGATCCATCCTTCGGATCAACTCACGCGACTGTTGGGCTGATAACGTGCAGTTGCCCATGTGTGTACTAGTCGTTTGAACGACACGCACTTGTTTTGAATGTTCAAAACCGAAAAGCCACCTGTTTAGTCTGACATTTATGAACACATTACATTTTTCCCCGTAACACATTCCAAATCACAACTATGGGGTAGATTGTGCACGCTACTTGCGGTAAGCAGTGGACCATGCGCTGGTAACTTACACACGCACCTTGCTAATAACGGCCGCTTTACTCATCCTGTCCTGAGCCCCATCGGGTCCAGTGGCTTTGTAGGACAATATCCCAGTTCTTTGATTGGTCCAATAGGCTGTCTGTCAAGAGGCAGCCTATTGGGCCAATCAAAGTGCTGGGATCACGTCCTGTATAGCCACTGGACCTGACGGGGCTCAGGATGAGATGAGTGGAGCAGCTGTTATGTAAATGGAGCTCGCGTAAGTTACCAGCACACGCTACACAGCACTACCGCGCGCAGTGTGAGCACAACTCACGCTCCTCGCATTAAGGGCCTATTTTCACTAGTTCTGCATCAGTTCTGCATCAGTTTTGCAGCATCCAGATTTCTGGATGTGGCTATTTAGCGCCTGTTTCCACTACACGCGGAATCTGGATGCAGAAAAACTGACTCCAATGAAAATCCTTGGGCCTGTTTCCACTAAACACGATTTGCAGATCTCTGCATCATGCATTGTTTCCCATACAATGAACGCGTTTAGTGGAAACAGGCCCATAGACATTCATTGGAGTCCGTATTTCTGCATTCAGAATCTGATGCAGAAATCTGCAACATGCCATCCATAATTTTTCTGCATCAGAAAAATAGCGTTTAATGGAAACAGGCCCATAGGCATTTATCGGAGTCAGTTTTTCTGCATCCAGAATCGGCATGTAGTGGAAACAGGCCCTAAGCTACCAGCGCAACTTAATGAATCTGCCCCTATGTACTGATCTGAGACATCTTATGCGCTTTGAGTTCTATGGGATAAAAGTGATTTACAAATGTTTTGTTGTTGATTTATCCTTTTACAAGAGTTTTTTTTTTTTTTTGAATACTGTGATTTTGTGTGATCCTTGTTACTGCTCTCCTGCTATCAGTTGCATTGTTTGGATGGTTATTCAGAATGACCTTTTTTACATTTAGTTCTGTCTAAATCGATTGGCACAACAGTCTTTTCAAAGCGAGTATGTGTTAAATCATTTATATACATGTAGAGACAAGATGGTGATTCATGTGGCGTTAAGGTGATGCTGTGTTTCCGGTGCAGGAATTGTCCTGGCTAACGCCGCGCTCCTGGATCCTATTCATATGCGAGGCACACAGAGCGGCTTATTGTTTATGAGCGTTAATTAATGCAGTCATTTGCTCCGAGCGCGCGGAAGATAGAAAGCATCTTACAAGCAGATTTGCATCTGTCAAGCTGGCCGAACAGCATGTTTTCTCGCAGGATCACACATTACACAATGCCGCTTCCTACATTAAACAAGCGAGCGCGTCAGGAAGTGCTGCTGGAGGAGCTCGCTGTTTGGATAGCAGAATCTCACACAGCCATGTGTTCCTGTCTGGAGCTCAGAGATGTATGCAAACTCTCAGGTCCTTTGTAAAATACAAGCATCTTCCATCCAACACACTGAGCTGCTATAGAGTAACAGTACTCCTTCTGCTTACTGCTATTTTTGGCAAGTTAACAAGGTGCTTATAGGTTAAAGGAAACATAAAAACCTACTTGGCCAATAAAAACATTATTCATCTGTGGCTCCTCCCCTAAGTCAAGGAGTGTCGGCCGCTGTGCTGTAGCAGTGGCTGCACTGACCACGTCCCCGCAAGGTGAAGCTCCCAGCTAGCTCCGCTCACCTATATGATGGCGTATCCACCCTCTTGATTGGTGGATGCTGTGCACAGTGGCCTCCATTCACTAAGCATTACCACATTCAGTAATGCAGAAAACAGCTGATTTTACCAATCACCTTGCCAAATGCCAGTTCACTAAACCTATCCCTACACTCATAAGTAAAATTACCGACTAGTGAGGTAAAGTACCTCACTAGTCGTGAGGTAATTTATGTTTGTACTCGATAAAGGATCATTTAGATCCTAAACTAACTAAAGGTACCCATACACATTCAGATTGCCACCCAATGTGGCATATACACCAATCCGGTGCAAGTCTATATGAGGGGACCCACAAGCACTTCCTGCTCATGGTAATTTGATCACAACCACTAGTTTGTAAGAAGTAGGGAACCAAGCAGGAAACACAATCCATGCCCCTAAATGAACAGGTTTAAAGCGGATCCGATAACTGTAACAAGTAGCTTGTCTATATATCTTATCTAAAGTTTAGATTTACAGCAAATCTAGCAGCAAACATCTTCAACAGTTTATGATTATTTATTCCTGTGATACAATGAGAGTGGCCATGTTCTGTTTGTCACATTACACACAGGCAAGCTGCTCTGCATCTCCACCCCTCAGCCTGTGAAAACTTCACTCCCCTTTCCTCCTGCCCTCTGCCTCTGAAATCTCTCGCTAGTAACCTCCTTCTGCCCAGGCTGAGCTCCTATAAGCCCTTGCTACTAAGGCTCAGAGTGCCAAGGCACTCTGGAGAAGCTGTGGGTGAGGCTTGTTTAGTTTATAGGCAATTAGAGTATTAAAACAAACAAAAAAGGTATTTGGCTTGAGGAATGGCCTATAAACTATATGAAAGGATCACAATTATGCAATGAGTAAAAGTTTATCTTGGATCCACTTTAATGAAATTGCCCAAAGCCTAGTGGCTGAAGGCCATGGTGAAGGTCCTGGTGTGTAATTTTAGTGTTAGTGTTACCTGTGGCAACTTGAACACGACCAAATTGCTGCGATCAGGCAGCGGCCATTGGTATCTGAGGTATCCTGTTGGGTCCCTTTAATTAGACTAGGGCCATCAATCCCTCATCTGGATTTGATCAGAACATTTATATTGTGCTTTTCTCCTGAAGGACTCAAAGCACCAGAGCTGCAGCCTCTAGGGCAAGCTCAGTAGGCAGTAGCAGTGTTATGGAGTCTTGCCCAAGGTCTCCTTACTTAATAGGCACTTTACTGAACAGGAAAAGCTGAGGTTCGAACCCTGGTCTCCTGTGTCAGAGGCGGTGCCCTTAGGCCTTGTTCACACTATACGCGCTGCCATGTGTATTTCAGCATCGAATATGGTATGCGACCTGCAAGAACGTCAGAAGTGCATAGACAGTACTTCTGACATTCAGACTGTATGCGCAGCGCAGCAAAACGATGCACTATCTCACTGCTGCACGCACTTACGATAAAGCACAATGCGGATCCCATTTACTACATGGCAATGCAGATGGAGTGTGATCACATGCGTTGCGTTCCAAACACACGGCCAACTGCATTGCTTAATGTGAATGAGGCCTTTACCAGTACACTATCTAGCCAATAGTCAACCTTCTACTGATCAGAGAGAGATCGAATCGCCACATAAACTACACACAGATCTCCAGTAAATTTCACCATAAAATCTATTAATAGTCTAGCGAACTGCAAGGTAACATACTTTCTTTTTTGGAATAAAATTGACTGTTTCACAAATATAATTTTTTTTTGTAAGATCAAGTTCACGTTAAGGTATTTACCGGTAAAAGTCACTGTTGTATCGGTTGTTGTACAGCAACTGAGCAATTTTCTTTCTTTTGGACTACGTAAGTATTTAGAGATGCCTCTGAGTGAATGAATGAATTGGTATGGCTCAGGAGATGGATGCCTTCCTTGTGCTTAGGTGACAGGTCCTCTTCCTTCTATCCTCTTCCTCCTCTTCTGCTGGTGCCTGATGCTTCTGCACTCTGCTTCTGGCTGTCCCAGCCTTTCTGCTGCAGCTCGGCCCAGCCTGCCACATGTTGACATTGTCTTATTTGCGTTGCAGAGTTCACAGTTGGAAGAAAGTGAGGCTGAAGTTTTCTGCTGCCAGTGTGAAGATACCAATGTAGGTATACACCATAGCTTGTAGACTCCATTGTAGCTGTGTGCTTTGCTAGAGAAGAAATGGAAGATGTTTTATAGTTTAAACATAACATTAATGTGCAGCTTACAGGGAGCTTACTCTATTTTTGAGCATTTAGAGCAGTAATATATACATATATATATATATATATATATATATATATATATATATATATATATATATATATATATATATATATATATATATATATATATATTTTTAATACATGTGATCAGATTGGTTAGACGCTTCTATTTTACTGACTGCATTACATTGCCCCCTAGTGGACTCTGCATAGGAACATACAGAGTGTAGTCTCTGGTCTGGGACCCAGGATGCTCAGCTGGTTGTCATTTCCATGCTTGGAGTGTTAATACTAGCAAGGAGCTCATATCTTGCTATCCCTGTCATATACTGCAGATGTCTAGAATTAATTTCAGGATGCTGCAGTTGGTGCTCAACGAATCTGGACCACGTGTATCCTCCACCCCTCCCACTGATGTCCCATGTGTAATGTAACACAGGTGTGAATGACAACAAATATGTTTTAGATTCAACCTTATCACTTTAGCTGGGCAAACTGTTTTCACTAAAAAAGCTCCAGCGAGTCCTGGTGTTTGGCTGGACTTCCTACTCAGAAACGGCCTTCCAAACTTACCACATTGTCACTTGCCCAAGCTCGATGACATCATTTCCCATGTTTTTGCGCCAGTACCTATGCTGAGGTAGTAGTGAGGGTGTGTTCTTTTCAGCCTCACTGCTCGATAGAGAACCACAGAACAAATACAGGGTCACTTAATTGTGGTCGTGTGACCATTGGGGTTGCTGTTCTCACTGCAGTGAGTTATTGAGGTGTTTTGCCACAAGTCTGTGGTTCTGCTTCTAGAACCAGAAGTAAATCAAAGACACAATGAGATATGATATATATATATATATATATATATATATATATATATACACACAGACACACACAGAGACACACACACACGCACACTCCTTTACTTAAACACGAGACAATGATCGAACAATGATGTATACTTACCTGAGGCTTCCTCCAGCCCTCTGTAGTTCGTCAGATCCTCCCGTGTCCATCTGATCCCTTCCGTTCTGCTGTTGTGAAATTTGCACTCCAGCCGTGTCACAGGCCACTGTGCATGTGTGGTCCCAGCCACACACACCCCAATCCCCCCTCCCCGATCTGTGGCCCGGAACGTTCTGTGCAAGCGCAGTTACATTCTTGGCAAACTGCTCATGCGCAGAACTCTCCCTGCCATGGGGGTGCACATCTCTGGGACTGCGCATGCGCATTAGTCCTTTACCAGGCTTACAGTGACACAACAAAGGAGACCAGGAAGATGGCAAGGGAACAGACAGACTACATGGGTGTGTAGGACACCCAAGGCTCAAGTAAGTATTAATCTTTTTGATTTCATTGTCTCGGGTGCACTTTAAGCTTTCGTCATATCTTTTTACAAAGTTTTTCAATCCCTTTGTTGTAGCAGCATCACATTGTGTACATGTACAATGAATAATGTACATGGTAGAACATTTTCAAGCCAAGATATGAAAAACAAAAAACCCCTTTGTTTTGAATTGATGCTACTGCTGCCTATCAGTTCCTTCCTGTCTGTAATGTATATTTTATTCATAACACCTCTGTCCTTCTGAATCTCAAGGTCCATCTTCCCTCCACCCTCCAGCCAGATTCTGCCCTGTATGATCATTCAGCGCTGCTCCTAAACGGTGAAATGAGGGTAGACAAGGCAGGTGGTTTGGGGGCTGCTAGATGAGAAGGTTTTAACTAGATTAATGGCTGTGAGAAAAAGCGAAAGGGTTTGCGGATTAAGGAAGCGAAGGCCGCGCAGAGCCACTGATTAAAAATTGTGCTACAGAAGGCGATCAGGCTGCTGCTGCTGTGTAATCTTGAAATCATTCCAATTGTTTCTTCTCCCTATGCTCAGCTCTTTCAGTCTATTTTAAATAGAAGCTTATTGTATTGAATTGTACTGCTGCAGAAAGTCAATGCTGCTAGCTTTTTATGTATGTTTGAATAATCCGAGTTCCTTATTTAACAACACCTGTACTAGAGACCTATTCAACCCAAAGGACTTGTGTGGGCCGAGGCACAGGGCAGCCCAAAGTGCTACTGTGTCTAGTTATCCAGTGCTTTGCCTACCTCCGGACATTCCTAAAGGTGCCCATTAATAATACAATCTTACCAAATGTATGTGGCAGATGGATAAACTGATGGAATATATTGTGAATGGATACCTTGGGCTGTTCCTCATATTATATAGAAATGGTAAATTGTAATCAGCACCTTTGTAAGTGACTACCTTAAAGAGGAACTCCAGTGAAAATAATGTAACCAAAAAAAGTGCTTCATTTTTTTTTGTAACACTGATTTTTATTAAGCAGATTAAATAATACACAAAGACCGTTAGAAGATTGGAAGTTAACTTACAAATCATATAAAATTTAAGAGTCAGTGATGTAAGAGTCTTAGGGTGAAAAGTTCTTCAGCCAGTCTTCATGTGGCTCGTAAATTTGTTTACTTCTCTAAGATGGATTTTAATAATACACCTATTTCTTTAAAGAAGTAGACAGCCTTGTATATGGGAGGGGGGAGGGGGGGGGGGAGGGATTAGGGGGGGGAGGGGGTAGTGTAATAGGGATAAGGGAGGGAAGAGTTTAATTATTATTAAAGGTCAACCAGCTAAATAATCAGCAGATAACAACAATTGAAAATAAAGAACTGATGGACAACAGGTCCAAGTGGGTCACGATGGTCAGATATCCCGCATATCAGTTTTGATAGTTACCTCAGATGAGGTTAGTTCTATTTAGAGATAGAGGGAAGGAAGGGCCTAATAGAGAGGATTGTATAGAGTCCTTGTATTGGGTATAGAGGGGATGATATGGGGATTTGTTTTTCCCTTAACTACCACATTCGCTCCAAAGCCCATTCGTCTCCTTCAGCATCCCAAAAAGATTTAAGCATATGTTCTGCTCAGCTAGATAATAAAAGTGGCAAACACGCTGCACCATTGACATCACAGGACAATTGCCTATAAAACTAGACTTCTGACTCTGGGCTCAAGCTTCATTCATCTTACAGATCATTATCTTCATCTGGCAGTGCTGTGGTCTGGGGCAACCTATATATCATGTTCGTGTGGTGTTGCCAAGGCAGGATCCATATCCCCTTCGGATGGGGTATGGGGAGGCATGGCTAGAGACTCAAGGTTTGGGTCCCCTGTCAGCTTCCTGGCAAACCCCAGGGTAAATAGGGTACCGGCTCATTTTAGGGAAGGGTGGGTGGTCAGGGTCCCATTTTTTTTATTTTTTTTTTATTTTAAGGGGGTATGTAATCTGAGGAGTTAAAAGTCCATGGGTCCCAGATCTTATGGAATCTGTCTTCGGAGTCTCTCAGAGAGGCTGTCATTTTCTCCATAGTTTTATACCAGGTAATTTTAATTTTTATCTCTAAGGTTGTGGGTGGGGCTATTTGTTTCCATGCGGCTGCTATGGAGAGTCTGATGGCTGTCAGGATGTGGGTAATTAGACGCATAGAATGTGTAGGGACACCAGGTATGGTTTTACCCAGTAGCATATAAAGGGGGTCGTGAGGGATAAAAGTGTCAGTGACATGTTGAATCAGAGATTGGATGTCTCTCCATAATGTATCAATAAGAGGACAGAACCAGAATATATGTGCTAGGGTGCCTTTATTTCCACATCCTCTCCAGCATAAATCAGAGGGTCCATTGTATATTCTGGAGAGTCTATCTGGGGTGAGATACCAATGGAAGAGGATCTTGTATATGTTTTCTTTTATTTGTGTGCAGATGGAGCTATGTTTAGCATTTTCCCAGATGTCTGTCCAGTCCTCCAACGTGATAGAAGTAGAGAGAGCGGACTCCCATTTAGCCATGTAAGGGTGAGAGGGGGTGAGGGAATTTGATTTAGTCTGAAGAAGAGAGTAAATTTGTGATATCAGTCCTTTTTGGTGTCCTCTAAAGTTACATAAACGCTCAAAATGTGTCCAGGAAGGGATTACGTTTGCCCCCTTGGTGGTTTTTTGGAGAAAGTGTTTGATCTGGTAGTACTCTAGGTACATCTGAGGGGAGAACTGGGTCTTTTCTTCTAATGCTGTTCTATCCCAAATTTTACCCGTTAATGGATTAATCCAGTCTCTAAGGTTAAAAAAGCCCAGATTGAACCAGCGGGCCATAAATTGTTTTGAGATTCCAGGGGGAAAAGACTGATTTCCAAGTATTGGGAATAGCGGGGAGGGAGTGGACCTAAGCTTGGCAGTGGACATGGTGTTCCTCCATATGCGAGCTGAAAAGGATATAGTGGGTAGTGTAATAGTGGGGGGGAGTTTTGGAGGAGTTGGTGACCAGATAAGTGAAGCTAAAGTGGTTGGTAGGATGCTTGTAGCCTCTATTAGGGCCCATTTAGTAAAAACTCTTGGGCTAGTCCATTCGGTAAGTTGTCTAAGATGGGTGGCCTGATAGTAAAGCTTCAGGTGGGGGACTGCCAAACCTCCTGATTCTCGTGGGGATAGGAGTATATTTTTGTGGACTCTCGGGTGTTTGTGGTTCCAAATGAATTTGAAAAACTCAGTTTGTAGTTTGGAGAGTTGGGTTGAAGGGACTTGGACTGGCAGTGTTTCGAATAGGTATAAAAGGCGTGGGAGGATGTTCATTTTTAGAGAGTATATTCTCCCCATCCAAGAAATTTTATATGCTGTCCACTTGTGTAGGTCCTTAAGAATGGTCTGGATGAGTGTAGGGTAGTTTTGTTTATATAGTGTGGAATATGTAGGTGTGAGGTTTATTCCTAAGTATTTGAGGGCGTGTATTTTCCATCTATAAGGGTAGTGAGCTTTAAGGGAGGACAGTAGGGTGGGGGGTATTTTGATAGGGAGAGCTTCTGTCTTATCTTGGTTTAATTTGAAACCTGAGAGGGATTCATATTCTTTTATGGTGGAGTGCAATGTCGGGAGAGAGATAAGGGGTTGTGTGATAGTGAGCAGGACGTCATCCGCGAATAAAGATATCTTATGATCATGTTTGCCTTGTCGAACCCCATGTATATTCGGGTTCAGTCTAATAGCTGAGGCTAGAGGTTCGATGCTTATGGCGAACAATAAGGGGGAAAGGGGACATCCCTGGCGAGTGCCATTTTGTATTCGTAAGGGTTGTGTAGGGGCAAAAGGAAGCTTAATGGAAGTGGATGGTGTGGAGTATAAATACTTAAGTAAAGAGAGGAAGGGCCCTTTGAAGCCTTGATGTTCTAGTACTCGGAATAGATAGGGCCAGGATAGTCTGTCGAAGGCCTTCTCTGCATCCAAACTCAGGAGCAGAGAAGGCCTACCACTCTGACTCATAAGTGAGATAAGATTTATTGCTTTCCTGGTGTTATCCCCAGCTTGGCGTCCTAGGATAAATCCTACTTGGTCATTATTAATAAGCGTGGTTAGAATAGGGTTAAGACGATTGGCCATGACTTTTGTTATGATTTTCAGGTCTGAGTTTAGGAGAGAAATAGGTCGGTAACTTTGAAAGTGCTTCATTTTTACAATAATTATGTATAAATGATTTAGTCAGTATTTGCCCATTGTAAAAATTTTCCTCTCCCTGATTACGTTCTGACATTTATCACATGGTGACATTTTTACTGCTAGCAGGTGATGTAGCTGCCGCTTGCTTTTTTGGCAGTTGGAAACAGCTGTAAACCGCTATTTCCCACAATGCAACAAGGTTCACAGACAGGAAACTGCCTGGACCATGGTTCTCACAGTTTCCTGTGGGAGGGGTTTTATCACAGTATCAGCCATACAGCGCCCCCTGATGATCCTTTTGTGAATAGGAATAGATTTCTCACGTAAATGGGGGTATCAGCTACTGATTGGGACAAAGTTCAATTCTTGGTCACGGTTTCTCTTTAAAGTGACCCTGAGCAGAGGTATAAAATCGAAATCTTAACTTGGTGCTTCCTCCAGTCCCCCGTAGCCCGCGAGGTCCTTCAGTGTCCTCTAGGCTCCCTCCGTGGTTCCACTGGCAGCTCCATTAGGTGCGCGACTCCTGCTGAAGTCGTGCTCAACTGCACATGCGCAGCCCATCTGCGCGCACCCACCTCCATCACGCACCCATCGATATGAGCGCTCTGCACAGGCGTGGTTCTCGAAAGACTGAACTGCGCAGTTGCACACGACTTCGGGTAAAGTTGCACACCTAATGGAGCCGGCAGCGGGAGCACAGAGAGGACCCAGAGGACACTGAGGGACCTTGTGGGCTACGGGGGGCTGGAGGAAGCCCCAGTTGAATTCAGATTTCATTCCTCTGCTCAGGGTCCCTTATCAAGTATTATTAAGTATCCATTCAAAGTATATTCACTCAGTTTTCGTTCTACTTCATAGTGGTTGGAGCAGCCTTCCTCAACCTTTTTATCCTGGAGGAACCCTTCAAATAATTTTTGAACTTCAGGGAACCCCATACAATAACTGAGGGAAAGAGGATTTATTTTATAGTAGAATTGGTCATTAAAAGTGGGTTAGGCTAAACACTTTTTACTATTGTAATATTCCTTACTAGCCAACCCGCGTCGTAGCATACGCCGCATCTATCTATCTAATAGAGTACGTGCCTCAACCTTGAAGCAAGAAGAAGTAGGCTTTCCATGAGAAAATTTATGCGTGCTCAAACACCAAGTTTAACCCTAGCAAGTCTGGCTTTGCAAACCCGGCCTAATTGGCTATTCATGAGGCAATGCTCATGCAAATATGCATTTGCTTTCGCATGCCAAACTATGCAGGGTCCAAAAACCAATACCGCAAAGCGATCGCCCTGCGGGTATTAGTTCATGCTACATTAGCACTATCCAGGAGCGCCACGGGGAGGATTCCGAATGCCCCCATACAACCGGGGGACTGCGGGGTCCCAGGCTCTCTTACTGCCTGGGAACCACAGCGGCACCCCGGAGGGGGAGGCTGGGTGGCGCAGCTGCACCCCCCCCCCCCCCAAGTGTGGTCAGCGCCGGGGAGAGCCATCCGCACCCATCTCCCAATATTAAAAACAGGCACTTACCTTAACGTCCATTGCGTTCTGCAACATGCACATTAACTTGGGGGCACCACATGAGAAAGGAGTGAAGCATGGGTCACCCCGAGCTTTAGAGCTCAGGGCTGGCTCACATACAACACTCCGGGGTGGGGGGAGGACAGGCGCAGACAACTCACTCCAGGGCTCACACCACCAGAGCAAGCCATCCACCACCTGCCTCCAAAGGATACAACTGCAAAAAATGCTTTCCATGAGAAAAATTTTGCGTGCTCAAACACCAAGTTTAACCCTAGCAAGTCTGGCTTTCCAAATCTGGCCTAATTGGCTATTCATGAGGCAATGCTCATGCAAATATGCATTTGCTTTCGCATGCCAAACTATGCAGGGTCAAAAAACCAATACCGCAAAGTGCTCTCTCGCTGCCTGGGAACCACAGCGGCACCCCGGAGTGGGAGGCTGGGTGGCGCAGCCGCCCCCCCCCCCCCCAAGCGTGGCCAGCGCTGGGGAGAGCCGTCCGCACCCACCTCCTAATATTAAAAACAGCCACTTACCTTAACGTCCATTGGGTTCTGCTACATGCGCATTAATTTTCTCATGGAAAGCATTTTGTGCAGTTTGTATCCTTTGGAGGCAGGTGGTGGATGGCTTGCTCCGGTGGTGTGAACCCTGGAGTGAGTGCGCCTGTCCTCCCCCCCCCCTGGAGTGCTGTATGTGAGCCAGCCCTGAGCTCTAAAGCTCGGGGTGACCCATGCTTCTCTCCTTTCTCATGTGGTGCCCCCAAATTAATGCGCATGTAGCAGAACGCAATGGACGTTAAGGTAAGTGCCTGTTTTTAATATTGGGAGGTGGGTGCAGACGGCTCTCCCCGGCGCTGGCCACACTTGGGGGGGGGGGGGGGGTCGTCCACGCCACCCAGCCTCCCCCTCCGGGGTGCCGCTGTGGTTTCCAGGCAGTGAGAGAGCCTGGGACCCTGCGGTCCCCCCAGTTGTATAAAAAGTGGGCATTGGGAATCCTCCCCGTGGCGCTCCTGGAGGCCTGGAGCACACCAAAAACTGCTAGCAGATCCGCAAAATGCTAGCAGATTTTGAAACGCTTTTTCTTATTTTTCTGTAGCATTTCACCTAGCATTTTGCGGTTTTGTAAAGCGTTTTTGGTGTAGTAGATTTCATATATTGTTACAGTAAAGCTGTTACTGAACAGCTTCTGTAACAAAAACGCCTGCAAAACCGCTCTGAACTGCCGTTTTTCAGAGCGGTTTGCGTTTTTCCTATACTTTACATTGGAGGCAGAAACGCCTCCGCAATCCAAAAAATGCCTCACCTCGGGAGTATGCGTTTCAGCAAAACGCCTCCCGCTCTGGTGTGCACCAGCCCATTGAAATACATTACCCAAGCGTATCCACAGCCGCAAGTGGATCACAAAATGCTGCCGAACCGCTCTGGTGTGCACTAAGCCGGATAGTGCTAATGTAGCATGTAGCAGGGTGACTGCTTTGTGGTATTGGTTTGTGCATGCATTTGCATGAGCATTGCCTCATGAATAGCCAATTAGGCCAGATTTGCAATGTCAGACTTGCTAGGGTAAGGCCTCTTTTCCATGGACTGTGAATAGGCAGTGAAATGGCTCTCAAACTCTCACAACTGCTCACTGCTGCCTGGTAACTGCTTGCTGCTGCCGCCTGGTAACTGCTTGCTGCTGCCTGGTAACTGCTTGCTGCTGCCTGGTAACTGCTTGCTGCTGCCTGGTAACTGCTTGCTGCTGCCTGGTAACTGCTTGCTGCTGCCTGGTAACTGCTTGCTGCTGCCTGGTAACTGCTCGCTGCTGCCTGGTATCTGCTCACTGCTGCCTGGTAACTGCTTGTTGCTGCCTGGTATCTGCTCACTGCTGCCTGGTAACTGCTTGTTGCTGCCTGGTAACTGCTCGTTGCTGCCTGGTATCTGCTCACTGCTGCCTGGTAACTGCTTGTTGCTGCCTGGTAACTGCTTGTTGCTGCCTGGTAACTGCTTGTTGCTGCCTGGTATCTGCTCACTGCTGCCTGGTAACTGCTTGTTGCTGCCTGGTAACTGCTCGTTGCTGCCTGGTATCTGCTCGTTGCTGCCTGGTATCTGCTCACTGCTGCCTGGTAACTGCTTGCTGCTGCCTGGTAACTGCTTGTTGCTGCCTGGTAACTGCTTGTTGCTGCCTGGTATCTGCTCACTGCTGCCTGATAACTGCTTGCTGCTGCCTGGTAACTGCTTGTTGCTGCCTGGTATCTGCTCACTGCTGCCTGGTAACTGCTTGCTGAGCACACAGCTCAACAGTCCGTGGAAAAGAGGCCTTAAACTTGGTGTTTGAGCACGCATAAATTTTCTCATGCAAAGTACTTCTTCTTCTTGTTTGAAGGTTGAGGCACTTAGTCTATTATATATATAGATTCCATGTTTTTACTTTGCGGGGCACCCATTTCATGCTCTTCGTTATTGCACTCCCAAATATAGTTACCCGGTGTTAGTGTTTTCTCTAGTTCCTCTTAATCTGCTAAACACACATCTTTAGTTCTGCCATCCCACATTTTATTAATCCCCAATGTAATGTGTCATTGTGTCAAGGTCATTGCGCCAATGAACAAGTAGGGAAGCTAGAATTCACGATGGACAGAAAATTAGTGGAGAGGACATTGAGAAGTTAGGGAAATAATTTTGAAACTTTCTAAACCTGCCAGCTGATACAGCTCGACCTCTAAGGGCAAAACTGCCAGGGAACCCCTGCAAAGTCCTCAAGGAACCCTGGGGTTAGACAGTTGGTATATTAAGCAACTCCTTAAATTACTTTTTGTAAAGTATAACATGATCTGGCTGCTATGGCTTGTAAGTCCAACTAGCTCCAATTGTTAAAAAGAAATGCAGTTTAACTCTTTATGCGTAGCATGTCACGAGCAGTGGCCAGTAGAAAGGCGATGTGCTTCTGGCTTAGGAAGATATCCAGCACCGTCTTGCAGTTTTTGGCTGATAACTAAGCTTTCTGCTGATAAGCCTTCTTCAGACTCGATTCCTGTATTCTAGCCGAAAGCTTACCGGTACTCTTTTTCTTCTAAAGTTAGCCAATAAATGGCATCATCCTGACTCAAAATTTCTTGCTTTTACTGATGGCTAACACGGTACAACACTGTACTGCTCTTAATGCTAACGAATGACGTATGACCCCACTAATTGTCTACTAGTTATCTATTACCCCTTTAAACTCCCAGAGGCCTTAAAAAAACCTATACATTACTGCTGCTCAGAGAGACAGAGACGCCTTTCTATGTTTGTGTTGGCTTTTGTTTTTACGGCATCACCCACGCAAACGTTATCATTATATGACCTCATTTTCTATCACAGAGGAAGTAGGTGGTTGAGGTCATGTTTCAAAACCATGCAGAAAGCATGTGTCAGCGATTACACACGCTCTTCAGTCAACACTACAAAGTAAATGATTTGGCACTTGATTTTGTCAATGGTTTTTGAACGTTGGCTAGTGCCCTCTCAGCTCCCAGCTGCCGGGAGGTGGGGGGAGGAATTTCTGCAGTGCACAGGCTGGCTTTTCAGTCTAATCAAGCTGCATCTGACATTTACACAGGAAGACAGTCTTGTAAACCCAGGAGGTTGGGTAAATAAAAACTAAGGCAAACAAATGGCCTATATGCGATCTACAAAACATTATTTTTTGCAAATTGGAGTATATTCTGTACAATATGCATTAAAAGATACATGCTTTAACTAGTTGTTTAAACATTAAATTAGATGAGTATCTGTCCAAATAGCACTGAACTCCTTATTACTTGGTCCTGCAGGCATAGCCGTCAAAGAGGAACTATACTGAAAAATAGTAGAAGAGGGGAAAAGGGAGAAGTTAAAAAGTAGAAGAGAGATCATGAAATGATTGATATTCGTCATGTAATTTGTTCATGTTGTTTGCTCCACAATGAGCCTGCAGGCAATCATCTTTACTGCTGACCAGGGCTGCTCAAATCCGAATTCGGGTGAATCCGGATAGTTGCTATCCGGATTTTATCCAGTAAACCTGGGCGGGGGCGTCAAGCTTACCTGTCTGACGTCTTCTTCGGTCCGTCCCTCGGCGCCTCCCACGATGCGTTCCACGCGGCGGTCATGTGAGTACAAACACTTCCTCCTTCTGGGTTGAAGGAAGAAGTGTTTGTAGTTACGTAATGACTGCATCGTGGGAGGCGCGGAGGGATGGACCAAAGAAGACGTCAGACAGGTAAGCTTGACCCCCCCCCCCCAGCCCACCCCACACAGGTTTACTGGGGGAAATCCGGATAGCAACTATCCGGATTCACCCGAATTCGGATTTTAGCATCCCAGCTGCTGACAGACAAGAAAAAAAAATTAGACAGCGCCAATGCTTGCTTGGCAGTTGGAAATAGCCATTATTTCCCACAATGCAGCAAAGTTCACAGAAAGGAAACTCTATAGTCATGACATCACACTGTTTCAGGGGTTTCACCTTTATATCAGCCACACAGATGTCCCTGCTGATCTATTTGAGAAAAGATAAAGACTTGTCATGGGAAAGGGGATGTCAGCTACTGATTGGGGTGAAGCTCAATCTCGAGTTAAAGTTCCTCTTTAACCACTTGAGGACCCACCCTTTACCCCCCCTTAAGGACCAGCGCTGTTGTAGCTGATCTGTGCTGGGTGGGCTCTGCAGCCCCCAGCACAGATCAGCGTGCAGGCAGAGCGACCAGATCGCCCCCCTTTTTTCCCCACTAGGGGGATGATGTGCTGGAGGGGTCTGATCGCTCCTGCCTGCCGGGTGTTGCGGGGGGGGGGCACCTCAAAGCCCCCCTCCGCGGCGAAATCCTCCCCCTCCCCCCTGGAGATCCGGGCTGCACAGGACGCTATCCGTCCTGTGCAGCCAGTGACGGGACGTCCCCTGTCACATGGCGGCGATCCCCGGCCGCTGATTGGCCGGGGATCGCCGATCTGCCTTACGGCGCTGCTGCGCAGCAGCGCCGTACAAATGTAAACAAAGCGGATTATTTCCGCTTGTGTTTACATTTAGCCTGCGAGCCGCCATCGGCGGCCAGCAGGCTATTCACGGAGCCCCCCGTCGTGAATTGACAGGAAGCAGCCGCTCGCACGAGCGGCTGCTTCCTGATTAATCAGCCTGCAGCTGGCGACGCAGTACTGCGTCGCTGGTCCTGCAGCTGCCACTTTGCCGACGCGCGTTATGAGTGCGCGGTCGGCAAGTGGTTAAAGGGAACTAAGCACCACTTTTTTTTTTCTCCATTTTGTCCTGGTTTCTAATATCTATAGGAGCTGCCATGTTCTCCCCTCCCCTTCTAGCTGCCCATTATTTATCCAGGGGAGGATGTGAAGATAGCTTCTGTGGCTTCTGTAAACTCCAACCCCCCCCCCCACCCTGATGAAAGCTGTTGTTTGTTCTATGCCAATATGTACAATAAAATAATTACAGCCATTTTTATCTGCCTAAATTTCTGTGGGTCGGGCAGGCCTAGGAAGTGATAGGAAGTAAAATAAAGCCCTCTGCTAAACTCTTAAATGTAAAAAGAAGGGGTAAAATTAATGTATTTTTTAAATAATGAGCCATATTGTTAGTATGCATGTTTAATGTGCTTTTGAGATGCCCTGGGTGCTAAAAAATGGTGCTTGATTCACTTTATTGAGAGTATCTGTGTCCCATAGAAGCTGAAGCTCTCTGTGTCTGGCTTGTTTTCCAGTACACAGCACAGGCCAGTACATTGTCTATCACAATTCTTTGTTTATATTTAGTGGTTGGTAAATTCACACCTCTGCCAGGACAGCGAAAGATTATGGATCTCCGCTCAGCTGTCATTCTGATTCATGTTTTGCTTTCGTAGTCATTATCTGGGCAGGTTGCACACCTGTCATACGTAGAAGAACAGTTCCTTTTTGCATACAGCTGAGACTAGTCTGGTTTTGCATGCGGGGGCGAGTGTTTGGTTTGGCTGAACATGCTTGAAGGTATTAGTGCGCCGTCTCGGATAGATCAGTCACTGGCAGAGGTCACAGCGATGAATGTTTAGATTCACAAACCTCTATTAATCCAGAAAAGTCACCTTTTCATTTCACAAAGAGGACATTTGTGTGCATGCCGGCGGCTCTTACTTTACACCTGTTTCCTTCACACCACATTGAAATAAAAGGACTTGCCAGATCAGCCTTTTTGTTTTATTTACATGAATTATGCAGGTACATTGACAATGCCAGAATGTGGCGTAAGCTATAGTACACGCTGTGAAGTATACCTACAGTATGTTACTGCGTGTGCAAAAACTGAGGCCCCTTTCACATTGGCAGGTTTTCATTGCATTGTATTACCCGTTTTTTACCACAGCGTTGGCTGGAAAGTGTAATGGTTAAGGGCTCTGCCTCTGATGTAGGAGTCCTGGGTTCAAATCTCGGCTCTGCCTGTTCAGTAAGCCAGCACCTATTCCGTAAGGAGTTCTTTGGGCAGGACTCCCTAACACTGCTACTGCCTACTGAGTGCACTCTTGTGGATGCCTCGCAAGCGCTTTGAGTCCCACAGGAGAGAAGCGCTATACAAAAAAAGGAATTATTATATTTATTGTGTATATCAGCGAAGGCAATGCGGTTATCTTTGGCTTAGGTGGAAGTTAGGCATTGTGGGAGGGGCAGTAAAAGTCACCCATCGGGGGGTGGGGGGGTTGGGGTCAGGGTTCGGCATCGGGTGGGTTGGTTAGGTATCGGTGAGGGGATTTGGCTACAATTGGGAGGGTTGTGTGAGACTAGGGTTAGGTTTAGTCATAGTAAAATACTGCTACATTTTTACAGATATTTTAGTATCAGAATTACCACTGTAATAGCTGTAATTGCCGATATTCTACAAGCGCCTACATTTACCCAGCGCCCATAGTGCATGTACACAGATAAGCACCCAAGTCACTGGATAACTATCCTGTCATTTTGTAGGCATGCACTTCTTTTATATCCTGTCATGCAGTAATGAAACTAGTGAAAGTTTCCTATGCGTTATTGTGTACAGTATTTCTCTGGCGTCCCAGGCCCGACAGGCTGACAGTTGCTCAGTTACCCATGTTTATGTTGGCTACAGTAAAATGTAACAACATGCTTCAGGCAGTGCTCACTGCTCTCTAACATTCATTTTATATGGCAGTCGGCATAGTTGTGAGGAGAGCGGAGTATAATGAGCGTAATGATTTTTCTGCACTGGCACGGAAGGGAGAGGTCAGGTGTGTTATCGCTGGCAGTCTTTGTACTGACAGGTAACTGTGTGATTCCCATATAATGCAATTATAAATGTCAGACTGCCTGGAAACTGTTGAAGGTTACATGTCTTGTAAATAAGATATCTACATGGAAACAATTGGAAAGCTCAAACAGGAAGTAAACATTTGTATTTGTTTTGGATAGTGTAGCGCTCAGGTGTCAAACTCCAGGCCCACGGGCCAAATGCGGCCCTCCTTGCCATTTTATACGGCCCTCCAGAGTTCAAATGTGCATCATTGCAAGCAGTAAAAGAACAACAGCACATTGCCTTCCTATCCAGAGGTGCTCACTGGTGACCGATTATGGTTGAAGCATTGTCAGTTTCACCCTTTGGGGGCCAGCTGCGGAACCCTCATTAAGGACCAGGCCATTTTACATGTGGGGGAGGGGGGGCATTTGGAGGGGTCAGGCAGCCGGATCCCTACTGTGGCTAGCTAGGAATGGTGTCCCCTGTGTAGCCAGGTGTCCCCGGTATTGCCAGCAGCCCTTACTTACCTCCCAGGCTCCAGTGATGAGCAGCTTTAGCCCCCTCTACTCTGGCCGGCATCCTCGCTCGCACTGCCGTTAAGTTCCCAGATCGCAGCGTGATGATGTGATGAAGTGGGACCCGACACTTAACGCAGAGCGAGCGGGGATGCCGGCCAGAGCAGAGGGAAGCAGCGATCACCGGGAGAATGTCAGGAAGGTGAGTCCCCATCCTCTTCTTCTCCTCAGAATGCCACTGCCAACAGTGATCACTGTGATCTGCTGGCGATCGTAGTGATCAGGCACCAATCACGATGGCTCCTGATCACTGAGAGGAGATGCCAGCTGTCATATGAAAACGTAATCTCCCCTCTCGGGTGTGCACGATCACCTCGGGTGCGGAAACGGCAGGTGGCGTAAATCCTACGCCGCATCAGGCTTAGACAGCCACAAGTGCAGCGTAAGATTTTCTTCTGGCGGTCCCCGAAAGGTTAAGGTGTTGTGCAGCAACAACCGATGGGACCACTCCAGCAAAATTACCATAGGGCCCCCTCTTGGGATACAAACCCCCTTGTGTGGCTAGTATCTTGCCTTGGGCCACATTTCATCTTGAAGTTTTTCTGCTGAAGCAGCACTGGATCAGGAAGATATTAAATTGCTCCACTGCACTACTCTGCAGAATGGGGAGGAGCAGGTCCACTGTTGCTATAGTTATGCCACTTAATTTGAGGCAGTTCAATAAATGTCAAATCTTAATAAACAAGTTGGCCCGTGACTTAGACCAGGTTTTAGATTTTGGCCCCATAACGTGATTAAGTTTGACACCCCTGGTGTAGAGAGAGGTTTGGGCTTTTATTGCTGTCTACACTCACCTTGGACAATTTCTCCTCACTTCTTGTCCCCTGCATAGACTGGACAGGGCTGTCCCAGAATGCATCTTGTATGCATTATCATATGATCAGGATGCCATAGAATTTTAATAAAGTTTTTTTTTTTTGTTAGTTATTTTTTTCTGTGAATTGTTGAAGCAGGATAATATTCAAAGCTCAGCTCCTGAGTAGATGTATGCTTTAAGTTGTCAGGTGTGATTTTATGGTTAATCAGGGAAATGAGTTTAAAATTGTAAAAGAACATACTGCATATATTTACATGCAAAATTTGCATAATCCTGCATCAAACTAGATTATATTGTAGTTTTTAAAGGGTACCCGTGAAAAAAAAACATTAGATGCCTTCAGTAGGTTGAAGGAAACCTCTGGATCATCCAGAGCCCTCTCTCTACTGAGGTAAGTAACTTTACCTTTTCCCCCCCCTCCCGTGTTTGCTTTAAAAAGTTCTCTCATGCTCTCATCAATATACTTCAGTGAGTTAGGGGTTCATTTGGGAAACTATAGCATAATTTCTTTCACTGGTATAGTATTCTTGTTGCTGTAATGTTTATCTTGGGCCTCGTTTTCACTAGGGTTGAATCCGGCCCGAATCTGCAACGTTTCCGCGCAGGCGAGTCTGGCGGAGAAACGCTGCTTATTCCTCTCATGGCTTCCGTCCGAATTGTACTGCAGTGCGATTCTGGACAGCATGCTGCAGTTTTCTGCAGCACATGTCTAAAAAAAGTGACTCATGCTGCGGTGCCACTGCTGAATTGCAAATGGCCACGGCACCTAGTGGAAATAAGCTCTTAAAGTGACATGAAAAACAAAACAAAAACAACTAATGATTAGGCTTCCTTTTAGGCAGCTATACTTACCATATTCACTAGTGGCTCTGTGAGGTGCTAAGATGGATGAGACGTCAAATGGTCTCCACATCCTCCTGTTCCCCCAGTGCTCCAGCGAACATGTAGAGTAACTCCTTAGGTACATACCATTAGTGTTGCAAGTGAGCTTGATCCTGTGGGCGGTACTTTCGAACACGGGCACTATACAGACTTGCTGCTCTGCTGCCCAACAAGAACATGTGGTTTTGCTGTCAAAAGACGGAGGAGAGACTACAGGCGATGCATGATGGAGCAGCTTTCTGCATGAAGTAAGGAGGGGAGCCATGTGATCTTTATCCCTTTCAGGACTAATGGACTCTGGCCCCTTAAAGGACATACGAGGTGAAAATTTACTGAGAAAAACAATCGTATCCATCCTCCTTCTCCTAAAATGACCTTTTTTTTAGATATCTCACAATAATAAATGTTATATTTAAATCTAGTTTTTAAGTTTTACTGTTTCATTTTCTCTGCTCAATGACGCCTTCACTGCAGTATGCTAGAGCTAAAATCAATGAATTGGTGACCCTTTTTATCTCTTTCCTTCAATCAGAAGCCATTTACTGACAGGAAAGTGTTTTAGGGCTGTAATTACTTCATCAGTGAGGATTATGCTATAGTCTGACCCAGTGCGACCCGGACCCGACTCAAACATCAGGTATGCAAGTGACAGTTTCTGTCTAACTCTTTCAGGCAGAGAAAGAAAAAAAGGAGCATAGCCTAGTTATTCCTGTGCTTGGCACTATACATACACCTCTATTTCATCATGTCACATGTCACCTCGGTTGTCCTTTAAAGAGAACCAGAGATGTTGGGGGAAAAGATTTTATACATACCTGGGGCTTCCTCCAGCCCCATAAGCCTGGATCACTCCCACGCCGCCGTCCTCCGCTGCCTCTATCCGCCGGTGCTGGGTCCCGTAGTTTCAGCCAGTTGGGCCAGTCGACGTAAGCACGCGGCCAATTTTCCGCATCACAGGGGCTCCCTTCGTATCCTTACACGTGTGGCTCCATACTACTAAGGCGCATGCGTAAGGATATGGAGGGAGCCTCTGTGATGCGGAAAATTGGCCGCGTTTGCCGGAAGTGACGGGACCCGGTACCGGCGATAGAGGAAGCGGAGGATGGCGGCGTAGGAGCGATCCAGGCTTATAGGGTTGGAGGAAGCCCCAGGTATGTATAAAAGCTTTTCCTATTTTTTTTATTTTCCTTCCTCTCTGGTTCTCTTTAAGGACAAGAGCCTTTTTTTTTTTTTTTTTTATGTGATCACTGGTATTGGCTTATAATGACCACATGGTCAGGAACTAATAAAATTAGACCTGAATGGCCACCTTGGCTCAGTTTAGTAAAGCATGTACCGATATACTGTATGAAGCTTTAATATATTACTAAGCAATATATTATAAACTATATAAAGTAATAAACTGAAGTTTATTTGAAAGTACTATTCCTAAGAATGCCCTTTTCAGTTTGTGTTTACAATCTTGATAATCTCTTGATACTTTTAATTTACGTTTTAATTTATGTTATAGTTTATAAGTGCTATTTTGAATTCTTGTGCATAATATTGCTACATTGCTCTTACGCACTTGCAGTGTTCATTCTAAATGTAGGATAAAGTGAAATATCTAATTGCTTTGTTTGTTCTCTATAAAACTCAGTTATCGTAATAGAATGAGGTGTGGCAGTTTTAATCAGCTCAGCAATGCAATAATAGCCCTGGTGAAGACATCAAACCTTTTTGCTGGCCTATCCTGCATGACTCTTCCGAGCTTGCTGGGCAATCTGTAACGTTGGGTGTTTCAAGTCCTACTCTGAGGCCTGGGGCACACGAGCGGTTTTTGCAGCGATCCGCAAACCGCTTCCGCCAGTGAAAACGCTTGGCTAATGTATCTCAATGGGATGGTGCACACCAGCGGCATGAAGTTTTTAGCAAACCGCAAACGTGCCTCCTGCTGCACGTTTGCGGTTTGCAGAAGCATTTCTGCCTCAATGCAAAGTATAGGAAAAACGCAAACCACTCTGGAAAAAGCTACATCAGAGCGGTTTGCCAGGCATTTTTGTTACAGAAGCTTTTCAGTAACAGCTTTTACTGTAACAATATTTGTAATCTGCTACACAAAAACGCTCCCAAAAACGATAGGCATGTTTAGAAAACGTCTCTAAACATGCCTAGAATCGCTCTGAAATCTGCTACAAAAACCGCTAGCGTTTTGAGGATCTGCTAGCTGTTTTGGTGTGCACTGGGCCTCAGAGCCATAATAAACCATGCCATGTGCTGATGAGGATCAACCAATACGAAACAATCTGTATGCAAGTTCTGGGGGGGGGTGTTTAGCTTACAGGGACAACAAAGGGATGACTTGCATATTCAGCAGTGATTCATTATGGGACACCTTAGAGTTCACTCCAACCTGAATAATCGCAAATACCTTCTGACTTAAGAAGGCAAAATTCTGCTTGACATAGCATTTTAGTAAGGAGGCTTTTTGATCCCTTTCAGCCCCTTACGCACTACTAGGAGTTCTGGTTCACCATAAGCTTGCTGGGTAATCTGGAACGCCAAAATAAGTGTAAGAGGGTAGAGCTGTTGTAAAGGAACTAGCTTCAGGGTCATCATCCTGATTTTGATATTTACTACCCAATGAGTTCTGCACTGAAATAAGAATGCAGCCATTGAAGCCTAATATGTTGGACTTTGTATTCAGTATAGCTTATACCAAGTACTCTGCAAGTACTAAAGCCAAAATGAGGAGGAACGCCTCAGAACTTGCATCTTGACACACAGGTCAGCCATTTGAATTTCACTGTAAAGTGATGATGTAGTGCACTACTGACACGTATGAAGGTGGTCAGGCTGCTTTTGACACAGCCTGTTTACCACACCAGTGCTATTACTGTATCCTAATCTGATTCACCTGAGCTATATAAATTACAATGCAGTGTAAAACTCATTACAGGCCTGGGTCACTTAACTGCTCACTGGCTTCTGCATTGCTCCAGTGGAGTACGATTCATTTGAGTAGGCGGGTGGAAGGGAGGTGCCTAAATGTCCATACCAGGAAATGTATTTGATTTGAGAGACTCAGCAGGGCTCAGAAGACTGCAGCTCAGATAGTATGACAGCATTGTGTGTTGCGGGTTGTTGCTTTACCACCATTTTGTGATTTATTATTATTATTTAGTATTTATATAGCACTGACATCTTCCACAACGCTTTACAGAGTATATTGTCTTGTCACTTAACTGTCCCTCAAGCTCACAATCTAATTCCAATCATAGTCATATGTATGTGTATATATATATATATATATATATATATATATATATATATATATAATATTCTATGGCTAATTTAGAGAGAAGCCAATTAATTAATCTGTATGTTTTTGGTATGTGGGTGGACCGGAGTGCCCGGAGGAAACCCACACAGACACGGGGAGACATATACCGGGGACCCAGCACTGCAAGGCAAGAGCACTAACCATTAAGCCACCGTGCTGCCTGGTGGCACAGTGACGTATATGCGACACAGTGACGTAATAAATATCGTGCTTACGTTGCTGTACTGTAGACCTGGTTTAAAGATGGACCAGGACTGACTGACTCTAACACCCGCCTATCATTGCAGTCCTGGAATAGAGCATTACATTAACGGGCCCTTCCACTCTGAGTTTGTTGCTTTACGATTAGATTACAGCATAGACATAAAGACGTGCTACCGCTGCGGTGCAACCATATATTGAGGCATTCAGTACAAGGAAAGGATGCCTCACAGCATCTGTAAACACACTTTACTCAGGTAACGCATGACATGCTGTGCATTACTGCATCGGAACCGGCCGCACTGCATTTGATGTGGAATGCTGCATAGGGATATTGTTGCAATGCAGCGATACTGTTCATTGCAACGCATTCACAATGGACTCTGTGTGGAAGGGCCCTAAATGTTTTAAAAAGTATTTAAAAGGTGCTGTTTACTTAGTTTAGCCAAATTGGTAAAAAATGACAATAGGTACACAAGGCTATTGCTACTGTGGGATCATGTGACTTGCCCAAGGGCTTGTTCACAATAGGTCTGTGGGGCGCCCATGCACTATACCAGAATGCAAGGCCACCGTGTCTCCACCAGTTGCAACACTGTCAGTTACACTGATTGGAATAGTGACATGTTGTGCAACCTGCTCACTGATAATGTATTCCTCTACAACGTAACACAACAGCAGGAAGCTCACACATTGATTTCTGCAATCTCTTGTCATTGCAGATAGCACACAGCATGCTGCTATAGTGTACCATATCGCACTGCACTGCGCATAGTGTGAACAAAAGCTTCAGGCTTGTTGCTAATGCTGTGTCCGTAGCAACAACCAGCATTTATGTCTGTTACTTGGAGCAGCGACAACCTGTGTGGGCCAGACCGTTACCATACATCCTTAGTTTGGTGTCATAAAACAGTTCCGTAAAGCCATCTGCACCTTTGCAAACAGTCCTGTATAGCTAAAAACTAGTGCTGATTACCGCCATCCGTGAGGTAAAACGTCTGGCAAGAGGCCCAGTGCACATCGTCGTTATGCTCGACGTAACCATGACTGCAAGACGCAAGTCCTGTTACATCCAGAAAAGGCCTGGTATGTGGCCTATTCAGTTAATAAAAATAGCAATTAAATTACTGTATACCATTCTTTTGCAAGATTATTTTTATCTTTTCATCGCTTGAAAAAATGTATACTCCTTTTTTATGCCATAGAATGTGCTGTGTGAACAAGATGAATTGTGGGAAAGTCCTCTGCCAAACACTCGTGACCTATAATCATGCAGGCTTCCCATAATGCTCCTCTCAGTGGTCTGTGGGTCCAGTATGATTTCCAGCAGGAAAACTACGTCAACTTCTACTGTGTCTTCCTGTCTCATCCCCTCGGGGCAAGTGTTTGTCATAGGAAATTTGTTCCAGAGACAAGACATGTTAATGAATTACACACACTTTGGGACTCTCAAAATAGATGTAAGCATATCAGTGGATCGGTGGTGGAAGGAATCCGTCTTGTGGGACTAAAACATAAAAGCCCTGTAATAATGAGGGTGACGCAATGACCTTCATTTAATACCATAATTAATGCCTGTGCCTCATCCATCTACCATGAGAGCCAAGCTTTGTTGGGTCAGTATGAAAACATGACTCTTAAAGGGGAGTCTCCACTTGCCTTTAAAAATGGTCATCCAACTTTTATCATTTCAATAATTAAGAGGCGCTAAAGGGGTGTGGTCTAATTCCCAATGTGTTGATCCATATTATGCCTGGTACTCACGATGCAATGTGCCCATCAAAATTTCCCATCGATCAATGATTTTCAACATGATAAAGGGATCAATTTTGTGCAGCACTGATCTCAAAATCGATCCCTTTATCGATCGGACATGTTGCAAATTTCCCGCCGATCTGATGATAAAATTTCTTTGTGTATACCAGCCTTAAGGTCTGCTTGCAGTTTTATACGTATTATAGGTTTATCATTGGGGCACTTTTGTGTTGTGTTAACAACAACACTGAATCATGCATGCTTTTAAAAAACGAACAACTCTATTATAATATTGGATTTTGAATGAAGTGTGTGTGTGTGTGTAAGACAAACGTTTATATCGCGCTTTTCTCCTGGCAGACTCAAAACACTAGAGCTGCAGCCACTAGGGCACACTCTATAGGCAGTAGCAGTGTTAGGGAGTCTTGCCCAAGGTCTCCTACTGAATAGGTGCTGGCTTACTGAACAGGCAGAGCCAAGATTAGAACCCAGGTCTCCTGTTACACTATCCAGACACTGACACAAGGAAGTTTAAAGCTTGATTGTCACCATAAAAATCAAATTTCAACAGCAACTGGTCTGATTGTATTAAGTGATAAAGATGCTAATCCTGCATTCAAAACTTTCAAAACTTTTTTTTCTGCTGTTATGATTTGGAGTTATCACATACTTAAGGAGCACTGGCCCGTTAGTAGTTGGTGCCAAACAGTTGAATGCTGGGGGGTTCTTTTTATCTATGAGATATACCTCCATTTCCATTCATTTCCTGGATAGCTTCTTATCTGAAACACGATCCCCTGCTCACTTGTGTTAACAAGCAAGGCTGAGTTGACTCAGCGTTTGGAGGAGAAAAGAAAAAAGTTAAGGGCAGAAATGACATCAGGATTTAGCCTAAACTGTGGGCAAAATGCATGGTTCCCACCAGGAACAGAATTCTCTTAATTTACTATATAACATGACTAGATTGTGAGCCTCTCTGAGGGACAGTTAGTGACAAGACAATATACTAAGTACAGTGTTGCGTAATATGTCGGCGCTATATAAATATTTAAATAAAATTCACTGAAATCAAAACGTGGGCAGTGCAATATATATGTTATGTAAGTAGATCAAGTATTTATCTACTTATATATGTTTTTTTTTCCTGTGGCATAGTATGGCTAATCCTACAGCTTTAAAGGGTTAACAAGCTGTGGTGTTCTAAACTGATAGGCTTTCATGTATGTGTAATACTGGAGAGCTAGTCTCAGAAATTAATATTCATCCAAGTTAGAGGAAATTACTACCTGTCTGGATATTGTTCATGGAAGCATGGCAGTGGCGGTGAGAGGCGGTAATCTGCATGTGTTACCTAGCCGCTGACCTTCTGAGCCGTACACTGGGGATTTTCCTGTCTGGAAGAGACACTGAATTCAATCAGTGTAATATATTTTTTAGGGTTGAGCGCACTTTATTACCCTTAGCATACCACTGTCCACATCTGAGGGGACATAAAATCTGCCCTTTATGTCTTCCCTTATGACCTTTTACTAATAGATCATCATAGCATCTGTCTAATGTTCTGTGCTTGGCAATAGATTTACACCCATTGTCAGCTGGCATAGCCTTGTTTCTAAAATAGAGATAGGATCGCACAGCTCAGAGGTATAGCAGTTTATACAGGGAGATGAATCGTGGTTACACAATTGTTCTGCTGCCTATCAATGCTGACCAGCTGCTCACTCAGTTGCCATGTGTGCAGCAGCATGTAGGTATCTGTATGGGCAGTTGAGGGTGGGGCTGTGGAGTCGGAGCTATTTTTTGGGTACCTGGAGTCGGAGTCAGTGGTTTAATAAACTGAAGGGTCAGAGTTGGAGACAGATCATTTTTGTAACCACTTCTTCGTCCTGCAAGGGCTGTGGAGTTGGAGTCGAGGAATTTTGGGTACCTGGAGTCGGAGTGGTTTCATAAACTGAGGAGTCTGAGTTGAAGTCGGATGATTTTTGTTCCGACTCCACAGCCCGTGTGGATGTCCGATTGACTATGCGACAATTTCTGGGCCAAAATTGGTTGCATTCATTGGTTGGACATGCGGCAAGATGTAGGGCCAACTTTTCTCGATTGGGTGCACGGTGGTAACGCGAACGATATCAGGATGAGCGACGAACAGGATGAAACCCCTGATGCTGTACCCCCTAATGTGCATTGTGCCCCCGGGTGCCCAGTGTAGTATACATTACCTGGCCATGGCACACCGCTTATACTCCGCTGGTTCCGGGCGCTGTCTTTCATCCATGCACACGCCCCACGTGGTTGCCGGCGTACATGTGGGAACGTGTGTGACGTTACTCCGGCAACCACCTTTGGAGGATAAGCATTAGCCACAGACAGGTAATGGATAGTGCACTGTGCACCGGGGGCACATTGCACATTAGGGGGGACAGCGCCGGGGGTTTTGCCACGTTCGTTGCTCGTCCTGATATCGCTTACCGTTACCACCGCAAAACCCAATCCAGGAAGTCGGCCTTACATCATGCAGCATGTCTGACTGATTAATGCGACCAATTTTGGCCCGGAAATTGGTCGCATAGTCGATCGTGCATGCACTTGGAGGCCCCAATTTTCATCCAATTCAATTATAATAATCGATTTGGATGGTCGATCGGCCTCCAAGACGCCTAATATATGGCCACCTTAACTCTGACAAGGTTAGCTTCATGCTGTTTCAGGTGTGTGATTCAGACACTACTGCAGCCAAAGAGGTCAGCAGAGCTGCCAGGCAACTGGTTTTGTGTAACAGGGTTTTGGCTACATGCAGTTTAGCCCAGCTTCCCAGCAATCTCTGCATCTATGAATGGCCACCCTACCATACCAACTACCGCCCTATCTCCCTCCTCCCATTTGCCGCAAAACTGCTTGAGAGTCTGGTTCACAAACGCCTGACCCAGTACCTCAATGCCATCTCCCTGCTAGACCCACTGCAAACTGGATTTTGGCCTGCCCACTCAACTGAAACCGCTCTCACCAAAGTAGTCAATGACCTAGCCTTAGCTAAAGCTGAAGTATTTGCCTCCTCCTCCTTGACCTTTTAGCAGCTTTTGACACAGTGGACCATCCCCTGCTCCTCCAGTCCCTCCAGTCCATGGGCATTCACGACCTCACCTTGGCCTGGTTCTCTTCCTACCTCTTCAACTGCTTCTTTACGACCTCCTTCAATGAGTCCTCATCCACCCCCAACCACCTCTTGGTGGGAGTCCCCCCAAGGCTTGGTCTTTGGCCCCCTACTGATCTCCCTATACACATCCTCCATTGGCAAGCTTACCTCCTCCATGGGTTTTAACGATCATCTGTATGCAGATAACACCCAGATCTACTTCCACATCCCTGACCTATCCACCACTACCAAGGACGAGGTCGCCTGCTCCTGCCATCTCCTGCTGGATGTCCACTAGGTTCCTGAAACTAAATCTGGACAAAACGTAATTCGTGATCTTCACACCCGGCCATCCCAGATGTGCATGTGACTGTTAACCACACTACCATTCGCCCTACCTCTCAATCCTGTCTGGGTGTCATCCTGGACTCCGCACTCTCCTTCACTCTCCACATCCAAAACCTCACAAAGTCCTGCAATATCCAAATTTGTAACATCACCACCAAACTCCTCATACATGCCCTCATAATTTCCCACCTTGACTACTGCAACACCCTTCTTTCTGGTCTCCCTATGACCCGAATTGCCCCGCTGCAGTCCGTCATGAATGCGGCAGCCAGAATTATCCACTCCTCCCATCGCTCCACCACAGCAGCTCCCCTCTGTGAATCCCTCCACTGGCTTCCTATCCAGTACAGAATCAGATTCAAGATAACGTGTCTGACCTACAAATCTCCACAAAACCTATCCAACCTACATTTTCGATCTTACTCAGAGGTACACACCTAGCTGCTCACTCCGCTCCTCCAATGAACTTCGCCTGACCGCCCCCCGCATCACCCAGTCCCATGCACGCCTCCAAGACTTTTCAAGAGCTGCTCCAACACTATGGAACTTTCTACCTACACCCATTAGGGCAGCTCCCTCCTTCAACACTTTCAAGAAGGCCCTCGAAACCCACCCTTTCAGTCTGGCCTACCACCCCTCACTAGTGCTCTAAACCCGCAGCTGAACTCTGGTCCCCTACCTTTCGTGTCCCTACCTCTCCCTCTAGATTGTAAGCCTTTGGGCATGGTCCTCCTCCTTTTGTGTCCTACCTGATCATGCACCTCCATTACTGTGCACCCCATACTATGCATTTGAGTGAACTCAACTTGCCTAATCTCCTTGCTCCATCCAGTGACTGACTAAGCATTACCTTGTACTCATACTGTGTTGTGTGATCTGGTCTTTCTTGTATTCCTGTATTGTCGTATTGCTGTATGTAGCCCATAAATATTGTCTATAACCTTAACTAATGTCCAAAGCTGTGTAATATGTTGGTGCTTTATAAATACAATAAAAAAATAATGGCCTTTATCAACTCTGATGGGTTTTATATTGAGTGTGGATTTGCACATCCAGCCATATTTATGGGAAGGATACTATTGCTCGGGAGTTCCTGGGACAGAGGGCCCATCAAAAGGGGGACAGTGTATAATCTCGGCTCTTCCTGTTCAGTAAGTCAGCATCAGGAGACGTTGGGCAAGACTCCCTAACACTGTTAGGCCAGAAACCCACTAGGAGCAATTTTCTGAGCGTTTTGCGATTTGAAGACTCTTGCTATTGTAATACTATGGGTGTGATCCCACTTGAGCGATGTCATTTTATAAAAATCCCCCATAGCATTGCATTAGCAAGAGCTTTTTCATATCACTAGTGATTAGAAATCGCTCCTAGTGAGCTTCTGGCATTACTGCCTATAGAGCGCGCCCTAGTGGCTGCAGCTCTGGCGCTTTGAGTATGCCAGGAGAAAAGCGCAATATAAATTGCTTTGTGTCTTGCCTTATTTGGTGGTCACCTAGCTTTGTTCTGCCTCAGGAAGTACAAATGTTATTTTAATTAGGTTTCAGTTAAAATCGAATATAATATCCACTGTTGCAAGGTGATCACCAGGTAAACAATTGAAAATCTAACAAAAATAAAAGCTGTGTATGGTGTGCTGTTATATTCACTGATGCCACTGTAGGTAATATTGGTGCTGTGGTATAAAGAACAGTACAATGATTTGTGCAATCTTGTGCATCCATGTGCTGAGCTTGCCTGCCCTCTAGTGGTCATGAAAGCTTGGTGCTGTTTTGGCACCATTAACGAAACCTATAAAAATATCACTGATTAGCTGTGACATGTATCACACATTACTAAGAAATAAAGAGCCACACTTTATACTTTCAGTTGGCCTCCACTGGTTCTACGTTTGTAACCCGCCTATGACTGGAATTCCTCTAATCTGTTTAAAAAGTGCCCTTTAAAATACATACTGAATTCAGGACCTTGTTACCAGGCTGTCTGTCCTTTTTCATATCTATGCATGCCCTGCAGTGACCACTTGTGCCTTGTTGGAAAATTGTGGCTGATATCGGTTTCCCCTGATCATCCAACTTTAAGGCCGCGTTCACATTACAAACCCGGACGGGCACGCATGCGGAACGCATCGCGTACGAACGCACGCCTTCCGCGTTTGTATGCGTTGCGTGGCTGATCCCATCACTGAAAAGTGAATGGGACAGCCACGCGTTTTGGCAAAAAATGCGTGCAGCATGCGTTCCCGGACCGCACAGGTCCGGAACGCATGCAGTGTGAACATCAGACAGTGCACTCTATGCTCTGTCTGATGTCGTGCGTGTCGGCCACCTGCACGCGTTTCCAAAACGCGGCTGGAAACGCGCGCAGTGGAACCACAGACTCCTGGGCTCATATGCAATTCACTTTTTCTCTTAGGTGATATTTTTACACCTTGTCATAAAATTCCTTTTAAACCCCCAGCAAGCAATAAAATACTCAAAATAATTTTGATAATACTTTTTCACCAACTTTTAGGTACTTCAGTTCAATTGTAAATTGCTTAAAAGTTATTTTAAAGAGAATATGAAAATGATCTCCTAAGAGATAACTCAAGAGAAAAAGTTAATTGCATATGGGCCCAGGTACCCAAAATTACTCCTACTCTAACTCCTTAGTCTAATAGCTACCAGGCAAAACTCATCTGACTCGGACTCTTCAAGTTAATGAAACCTCTGACTCCGACTCCAGGTACCCAAAATTGCTCCAGCTCTTCGACTTTCTGTGTGTGTGTGTGTGTGTGTGTGTGTGTGTCACTGGGTTGTACTTCAAGTGGCTGGATAGTGTGCAGGGTTTGAAACTTGTCTCTTCTTATTTCAGTATTGTATACTAGACTAATAATAATATAGTATAGTGCATAGTAAATACACTATACTGTGTATATGCTGTAGTAACTGGATAGAGTACTGGTGAAGTGCAATACTCCCTAACACTGCAGGGTGTCCCAGAGGCTGCTGCTCTTGAGTGCTTTGAGTCCGACAGGAGAAAAGTGCTATACAAATGTTCCTATGAATATTAATAATAATATAGCAGACTACTACACTATAATATATACTAAACTAGACTAATAATAAAATAGCTGATGACAAATAATGGTTGAAGGATCTGCCTCTGACACGGGAGACCAGGGTTTGAAGACGGAATTTATCATTCGAACGCATCTATCGAGCGGAAAAACGAAACGTGTGTTCCCAGCATAACAACGATACCTTCCAGCTCTGACTAGATCTAGTCAGACTTGTCTCTCAGGAAGTACCGTGTCTCCTATGGCAGAGTTCCCCAACCCTATCCTCAAGGCCCACCTACAGTACATGTTTTGCAGAAAACCACAAACCGCTTAGTGTCTCAGCAGGAATGATTAACAACCTCTGTGGATTTCCACAAAACATGCACTGTTGGTGGGCCCTGAGGACAGGGTTGGGGAACACTGACCTATGGGGCTCAAAACCAAATGACGGGAACCAACAGGATCCGATTCTAAGCGCTTTTCTTCTCGGCTGCATGGAATAAGCGCACCACCTGCAAAAACCCATGTGATCGGGCTCTAAGCAAGCCCCTGCTGTGTTACCACCAAATATGGCAATCCCACGTGCTTGTAAAATGGTATTTCATATTGGAACTAGACTTGTTATCTCTTTTCCTTGTTATTTAGTTAAGCCTTGTCAAGTTACACCACCTGGTGGTAGAACCCAGCAGTTTCTAGAATCTTTCAGTTTCTATGCAGTGCAGGTGGCTGTGTTATTATACTGCAAGGCTCTTCCAACTGCATTACAGCTCTCACATACTTTATACATTGAATTTTGTTGCACAAAAGCAGTACACTCCTACAATTCCCTGCAATACAGTGCTTATACATTGGAATGCCCCATTTAAAGGACCACTCCAGTGAGGAAAAAAATAAGTAGTTAAAATCTAACAGAACCAACAGGTTTTGGACTTGTCCATATCCTCATGGGGAATTCTCAGGGCTCGTTTCCACTGTTGCAGTGCAGAATCGCCTGGATTCCACCGCATCCGCATGCGGGTTTCCCCACGATTTCGCATGCAATTTCGCATGGCTAAGAAGCAGGCGAATTTAACCATGTCACCGCCTGTGTAGATTTCAATAGCATTACAAGCGAAATTGCACGCGAAATCGCGGGGAAAACAGCATGACAAAGCCGCATGCGATTTCCCTATTAAAAGCATTGCGGGCGATTCGCCCGCATTCCTGCCGCACGCGAAATCTGACGGCTCTGCCGTGCAGATTTCCCCCGCACACCAAAACGCACCCGCACGACGCACAAGTGGAAACAATCCCATCCACTTGTATTGTCTATGCGAATCCGCATGCAGTGCTTGCATGCGGATTCGCTATAGTGGAAACGATCCCTCAGGGTTTTGTTTGTTTTTAAAAAACATTTCCCCAATGGTAGTTGCTAGAGGAAATATTGTGCAAGTGAGTAGGGAGGCTGGTATCTTACTATTTTGGCAGTTAAACTGTCGTTGAGGAAATATTTTTGAAAACAGAAGAAAAACACGAGAATGAGGAGATGGGTTAGTGCAAAACCTGTCGGTTCTCTCAGATTTGAACTGCCTACTTTTTTTCACTGAAGTGGTCCTTTAAAACAATGAGCTGGAAGTTTGTAATGTGTTGCATTGTACAGCGATGCAACACAAGGGTAAAATGTACAGCAGAGAACTGTGTTGCATTCCCTATAAAAACAGGAACACAATGAATGAATGAAGGGAAAAGACCCGCCGCACGTTTTGCACATGTTGCATCGCATACAGTGAAGCATATAGTCAATGAAAAGTATGCTTCACTGCCACTGTTAACACTCGCGTTATACTGTACCACGCTGCATGCTCCTCTTTGGGACAGTGAAGTTCTTTGGAACACATCGCACCGGATTCGCTCTGAGGGTAGGAGCACACTAGGCAGAAACGCTAGCGTTGCAGAAAACGCAGCGAAAACGCACAATGCAAATTAATGGGCCGAATGAAAAAGGCAAATGTTTGCATTCTGCAATGTGTGTTTTTAAAAACTCTGGTCTTGCTGCATATTTTTCTAAAACGCATCTAAAACGCACATAATGAAAGTCAATGGTGACGCACAGGTATTGTGTTTAGTCGTTTTTTATACATTTTGTATGCGTTTTTAATGCAGTAAAAAAAAGTTTGATGTATTTCTGCTTCTTGTTGACTTCCTAGTGATGTGAAAAAAATGAATAAAAACGCATACAAAACGCATATGCAATCCGCAAACGCATTAAAACGCACGCAAAGCTCAAGAAAAACGCATGTGCGGAACAAAAACAACACGAAAACGCACTAAAAACGTATATGCACCAAAATGCTAACTTTCCTGCACTGCCTAGTGTGATCCTACCCTGAATTTTACATACGCTTACAATTGCAGTGTGTTACAGCGCATTATATAGCCTCCGTTACATCGTAGCACCCGTATGTGAACTATAGAGTGAATGAACTTCAGAAAATGCAAACAGAAACCTTTCCCAGCCCCTCATTATTTGTCTTGGCTGGAGAGACATTGGGACGTAGTTATGCTGTGTCTTCAGGAGGACAGTGTTTGACTATAAACCATAAATACTACACCGGTGACAGCGCACTACTGGAGGAGAACATATACTCAGCATAGTGCTGCTGTGCACAGCCTCCGGACACAGGGAGGAAACGTTGTCTCTGTTAACGGGTGGCCACACTCCATACAGTTTTTTTATATTTCTTTTCAAGAATTCTCAATTTTTCTGATTGTAACATTTGAAGAAGCATAGTATGGACACAGAGACGCTAAAAGTATAAAAGTATCTAAAAAGTTTAAAACGAGGAGGCAGTGGTGGACTTGCCTCCTCCAAGCAGACGCAAATGTTATTGATGACCACATACGGTATGTTATTGCTCCATTGCTAATGCCTGATGAAGTCGGATCAAACCTGCGAAATGCGTTGCATTGCCCCCCCCCAAGTACGTAAATAAACTTATATTTGACAAATACATTGGCAATTTTTGTGTCTGCTGGGAGAAGGTACTGTAAGTCCACCACTGTCTCCTCATGTTTTAAACTTTTTAGCTTTTATCCTTTTGGTGCCTCTGTATCCATACAACGCTATATTAAGTCCACCCCTGGTGGAGGGGGGTTACCTCTGTTTTTCCCTTCTATGGAGAGCGACTTCTTAATCCTGAGTGGGGTCAGGTCTAATCTCCCCACCTGCCTTTACAGTGGTTGCCTTTGAGGTAATCCTGCTTTGTGAGTATAGTTTATTACTCAATCATTCTTACATACTGCACTATATTTGGATCTTGGTGTCGCTATTCTGTGTTCTGATTTGAAAAAGACCAGAGTATTATTATTATTATTTATTGTATTTATAAAGCGCCAACATATTACGCAGCGTTGGACAATAAATACAAATACAGTTATACAAGGATGACAGACATACAAAGTAATGCAAGGCAAATTGTACAAAATACATGATCATGCGATATGGGCTGGTTAGGTAGGTCCAGTAATACAAGTACAGGCTGTCATAGGACAGGATCCTGTAGATTACACTAGGGAAGGGAGGACCCTGACAGAGGCTTACAATCTAAGGGGGTGGGTGGAAACAATAGGTGGGGCTGTGAAATAAATATTCAGTAGAGTTACTGTGTGGTAGGGGGTGGGTAGGTCATCTTAAAAGGTGGGTTTTGAGGGCTTGCTTCAATGTGTTGAAGGAGGGAGCAAGTCTGATGGGCGGTGGAAGGGCATTCCAGAGGGTGGGGGCAGCTCTTGAGAAATCCTGCAGGCGCGCATGGGAGTGGGAAATGTGTGGAGCAGTAAGGCGAAGGTCATTATAGGATTGGAGGGGACAACCGTGTGTGTGTGTATATGTATATGTGTATACGTATGTATATATATATATATATATATATATATATATCAGAAACCATTATATTTGTCTATTTTCCCCGGCAATGATTGATCATTATGATCAAATCTGCTGGAGATCGATGCCGCAACATGGCTGCTAGATCATAATTTAGATTAATTTCCAGACAAAATCGATGAAATCTATCAAAAGCTTCAGATGGAAAGATCACATTCGAAAGGGAGTCGGTTGGGTGTGTGGCAGTAGACTTTGGGACAGCTGACAGACCCCCCCCCCCCCCCCGCTCAGGTGTGTCTCCCCTCATCTAAAATGTGCTCCCCGTGCCCATGCAGAGTGTTGGCACTCCTATTGGCTTGTTTCAGGCTAGGTGGTTTCACAGTGGTCAGTTGCATAACTCGCGTTATAATGACTGCTATCTGCAATGGAAGCTGGACATAGACTTTAATACAAACTCTGCAAGCAGGGAGTTAGAATAATGCAATCAGTTCCTGTGAACAGGCCCATAGAGTTGTATGAGAATTATTTTGCACCAGCAGCGTGTTCTGCCAGGGTTCCCAATGGTATTGCAGTGCTTGTCCCGGGCGGCAGGAGAAATGGTGATCTGAGCAGCTGCAGCAACATGGTTAAGCGGTGCGGTAAACTGCCTAGTGAGAAGAGACACACTCAATTCTCATAGGCTTTTATTTCACCCGTCAGCATCCACTTCCTGTATCTGGGAGTGGCTGGGTAGTGTAATAGTCCACCTCTGACACAGGAGACCTGGGTTTGAAACTTGGCTCTTCCTCTTCAATATGCCAGCACCTATTCAGCAAGGAGTCCTTGGGCAAGATTCCCTAACTCTGCTACTGCCTACTGAGCACTGCTTTGAATTTGGCCAAGAGAAAAGCGCAAATGTTACTTGTCTTGGAAAAATGATACTGATCGGGACTTCTCGTTCCGCTTTAAGTGCCAACTGTAAATAGATCCTATGCTTATGCTTCTGCCCTACTGAGTCAGACCATTTCATAACCTAGTATGGACAGAGCCTGAAGCCGGCATGCACATGCAGATTTCCATCCATTGTTTCAAAACAATCCATTCCTTTCTGAAAGGAATCGATTCCTCCAACACTCAACACATCACTTTTTAATAGATTCCATCTGACATTCGATTGAACCGCAGTGTTGCACTGTTCGATGCAGTGCAGAATTAGAATTGACTTTATTCACCAAGTACGCAGATAGTCGTACCCGGAATTGGTTGTAGCACACATGGCATATGCATTATTACATAGACAGACATTACTTGACAAACGTAAGCTGTACATTGAGATGGGCACAGCAGCATACAGTGTGTGTGTGTGTGTGGTGGGGGGGCGGGGTTATGGGAATCATCCATTGAAAGCACTAGCAACTAGGGTGTGGGGCAATGCTAACCATGAGTGACGAGAGTTCAGAGCACTGCAACGCTATGGGCTGTCGATCTACCGCCAATCGACCTAGACTTTCCAATCAATATTTTTGATCAAAAGCTACTAAAATTTGATTGATCGGATATTTAAAGGAATCTATTTCCATTCGATTTGATCAGAGTGATCGAATCTGCAGGGATTGGAATGGGAAAATTGATGTGTGTATGGGCACCTTTAAATAGACACTAAAGTAAAAAAAAATTATGATATAATGATTTGTATGTGTAGTACAGCTAAGAAATAAAACATTAGGAGAAGAAACCTAAGTCTAATATTGTTTCCAGCAGGGCTGTGGAGTCGGTACAAAAATGTTCCGACTCCGACTCCTCGGTTTATGAAACCACGACTCCGACTCCAACTCCGACTCCGGGTACCCAAAATGGCTCCGACTCCTCGACTTGGACTCCTTATGCTTCATACACACTTGAGATAAAAGTCTTTGGAAAAGGCAAGATCACAGACCAATCTTACCACCCTTCATGTAGTATGAGAGCCATACTCTACACAGTCTATTCTATGGAGCTGCACTCCCCATCAGATAAAATCTTTGCAAGATGCTGCACACAAAGATGCCCGTACACACTCAAAAGATCATTATCTGCAAAAGATCTGTTCCTGCAAAATATCCATTTCTGCAAAATGCATTCATAGTCTATGAGATCTGCAGATCATCATACACACTTGGTTTAACAGACAATCATCTGCAGATCATCTGCAGATCAGATCCACCAGGATGGATTTTCAGATCTGCAGATGATTGCCAGATATGCAGATGAAGTCTGTTAAACCAAGTGTGTATGATGATCTGCAGATCTCATAGACCAGTGTGTCTCAACATTTTATTGGTATGTACCCTTTTGAAAACCCTATACTTATACTTACCAAGTACCCCCTAGTATAGTAAACATTATCACAAGTACCCCTTGACAAATGTATATTTAATCATAGTACATAATAATTGGTTCAAAATAATTTCCATTTACTATTTCTTTTAATTAGCTAAAACACCTAATTTGGTGTTTAACCTCCTTAGCGGTAACCCCGTGTGTGACACGGGGTAAGCCGCCGGAGGGTGCCGCTCAGGCCCTGCTGGGCCGATTTGCTTAATTTTTTTTTTGCTGGACGCAGCTAGCACTTTGCTAGCTGCGCCAGCACCCCGATCGCCGCCGCCGCGCGCCCGATCGCCGCTATCCGGTGCGGCGCGCGGCCCCCCCCCCCCCCCAGACCCCGAGCGCTGCCTGGCCAATCAGTGCCAGGCAGCGCCGAGGGGTGGATCGGGTCTCCCAATGACGTCCCGACGTCGCTGACGTCGGTGACGTCATCCCGCCCCGTCGCCATGGCGACGGGGGAAGCCCTCCAGGAAATCCCGTTCTTTGAACGGGATTTCCTGATCGCCTATCGCCGGAGGCGATCGGCGGGGCTGGGGGGATGCCGCTGAGCAGCGGCTATCATGTAGCGAGCCCTCGGCTCGCTACATGATAAAAAAAAAAAAAAAATTAAAAAAAACTGTTGCGCTTCCCCCTGGCGGTATTTTTCATACCGCCAAGGGGGTTAAATAAGATTTATCATTTTCTAAAACTCTAAATTTGTTGTTCTTGGTTAAGTATATCAAGCCTCAGTACCCCCTGGAACCATCAGAAGTACCCCCTGGGGTACACGTACCACATGTTGAGAACCTAGGTCATAGACTATGAATGCATTTTGCAGGAATGGATATTTTGCAGGAACAGATCTTTTGCAGATAATGATCTTTTGAGTGTGTACAGCATCTTTGTGTGCAGCATCTTGCAAAGATTTTATCTGATGGGGAGTTCAGCTCAATAGAATAGACTGTGTAGGTATGGCTCTCATACTACATGAAGGGTGGTAAGATTGGTCTGTGATCTTGCCTTTTCCAAAGACTTTTATCTCAAGTGTGTATGAAGCATGAGGGCTCGTTTCCACTATAGCGAATCCGCATGCGGGCACTGCACGCGGATTCGCATAGGCAATGTAAGTGGATGGGGCTGTTTCCACTTGTGCGGCTGTGGCAGCGTTTTTTGGTGCGGCAGAAATCTGCCGCTAATGTAACTAATAGGAAAATCGCATGTGGGGTGACCATGCGTTTTTTGACGCGAAATCGCATGCGATTTCGCATAGGTATTAATGTTGTTTTACACAGGCAGTGACATGGTTAAATTCGCATACAGCCTTACCTATGCGGAATCGCATGCGAAATCGCAGCAAAAACGCATGCGGAATCGCACCCGCATGCGATTCCGTCCGCGGTGGAATGCAGGCGATTCCGCACCGCACTAGTGGAAACGAGCCCTGAGTCTAATAGTTAACAGGGCTGTGGATTTTGTACAAAAATCATCCAACTCCAACTCCGACTCCGGGTGCCCAAAATTGCTCCGACTCCAACTCCTCGACTCCGACTCCACAGCCCTGGTTTCCAGGACAGGAAGAGTTAGCAAACTCCAGTTGTTATCTATGCAAAAGAGCCATTGAGCTCAACGACTTTTAAAGTCGCAGAGAGCTCTGTCTTCTGAAACTTATTATATCAAGTGTCTGGCACTGTTTTTTTTTTCCCCTGCAGAGGACAGTTCAAAAGTTCACAGCCTGCTCTGTAAAATCATTTAGAATACTTAGTAGTGTATAAACTGCAAACTCCAAAGCTACTTCCTGGTCGGGAAGGCTGGTGAAGACCTGTACAGGCACTGCCCGGCGATGCACATCCTTGATCGCGCACCCGCCACCGGGAGCGCTCTGCGTTTCCATACTACGTCACAACTACGGTACTGAGGTATCCTTTAAGTCAGCCCCTCTGATAGCCTATTTATTACTGACCCTAATCTGATAGAGCAGACGGTGTTGTATATCTGTTGGCTTGCACTTGTCTGTAGGCGGACAATATTAGTCAATTATAATGATTGCCATTACTTCTGATGACATTTCCTTTCTTTTCTATGGAAACACTGCTGTAATTGGTACCCAGTGGCTTCCTGTGGTGTTTTCTCTTAGCTGATTTCCTATTTGTTTGGAGTGATTGCATTTATTTCAGGCTGCAGTCTCACATGGCAGGAAGAATATGAAATAGTATGTCAGCGTAATTGTCTTATTTAGATCCAATTACTGGCCTGATATAAATCTCTCACTCTGGCTTCCTGTGTGGGGAGTTCTTGTTCCCTTTCACTTCTATCCTCTGACTGTAAATTACAACCGGCTCGTTTACCTCACGCCACAAAGGGGATTTAGCACCATATCTGGCAGGGGGAATGTAGAAGCTGGCAGCATGTCATATCTTTTCATGCCACATAATGCTGAGCTATTCAGACACTGGAGTGCTCAGGTAGACCTGCCCAGCCTAATAATGAACACACAATGGGTGCTTATTGGCTGCTATTGTGCAGAGGTGTGGAGCGACACTGGGGGTGACTTGTTTTTAGTGCCCCTGGCTGCACTGAACATTATAATGACAATGACTGGACCAATATGCTTTGTTTGCTTTTTAATTTCCTAAATTAACTTGACTTTGTGCAATAATCACACTTGTTTTTTTTTCCATCTGAATCCTCCTACACATGTCTGACTCAGGGCTCGTTTCCACTATTGCGGTGCAGAATCGCCTGGATTCCACCGCTGATGAAATCGCATGCGGATGCGATTCCCCATGCGTTTTTTACCGCTAATTAATTCGCATAGGTGAGGGTATGTGCGATTTTAACCATGTCACTGCCTGTGTGAATTTACATCCGTCCCTATGCGAATTCGCGGCAAAAAACGCAAGGGGAAACCGCATGCGATTTCCCTATTAAATACATTGCATGCGATTCGCATGCATTCCACTCGCAGGCGAATTCTGCGGCTCTTTTGTGCGTTTTTTCACCGCTGAAAAAAACGCACCTCAACAACGCTACAGTGGAAACAGGCCCATCCACTTGCATTACATGTGCAAATCTGCAATCTGCATGCGTTGGACGCATGCGGATTCGCGATAGTGGAAACGAGCCCTTAGGCCTCTTGCACACTGCATGCATTTCCGATTCAGATTCCGCTTTTTAATCGGTTTTTACATAGTTACTATGTATGTAACTATGTAAAAACCGATTAAAAAGCCGAATCTGAATCGGAAATGCATGCAGTGTGCAAGAGGCCTTAAGTCGGCTTATAACGACTTCCTCAGCCGATAATTAGATGTGTATACGGCAGCTGACGGCCCTAACTCGCGAGCGATCTGCCGGACGGATCTACTCAACCCCAGCAACACTGATCCGCCGATCCTCCGCCCGCCACGTGACATCACACTGGCACTGCTCGTTGTCCCTCGGTCGTCTTCCCGCATAGCAACACAGCGCATGGTGAGCTGCACAGCTGACATGCATGTGTGCAGCCTGGCCCAGCAATGTCACCCAATTACCTACTGTAATTGACAGCAACATAGGCGTAAAGTTATTTATAGTGAATTTTACTCTGGGAGAAATGTACATCTTATACACATGGATGTTAAAGGAATTTATAAGTCAAAAAAAAAAATGATTTTAACTTACCTGGGGCTTCTTGCAGTCCATGTGAAGTCCTCCTGTGCCCACAACGTCCTCCTGATCCCCTCCGGCCAGCAGCAGCGACCCCCACAAAGCTGGCCTGCTCTCGCGAGTTACCAGCTACTGTGCATGCGTGGCCTCCAGCCATGCATATCCTGATGCTGGGAGCGCTCTGCACATGCTCAGTATGTGGAAATTGTCGCTGCGCCTTCGCAGAGTGCTCCTAGCAGCGAGAGTGCAATCAGGGTGTGTGCCGCTCGGGGCCGCGCAGTAGCCGGCAACGGCCACTTTTGCAGGGGTCGCTGCTGCTGGCTGGAGGGGATCAGGAGGACGTTGTGGGCACAGGAAGACTTCACAGGGGCTGCAAGTAGCCCCAGGTAAGTTAAAAAAATATGTTTTAATGACTTTTAATATTCCTTTACATTTTAAAATGTTTCATTATATTTCTCCTTTAATGAGTTGCCTCACTTCTTCCTATTGCTTCCTATATATTTATAATTTTTTGGTGCCAGCATTAAACCATTGCTGATGAGCCATTCATCCAGTATTGACTTCATGCATTAAATTGCAGCGTCCTCAAAATGGCATGGGATACAGTCTGCAGTCTATCAAAGTTGAAAACTACATGTTCCATCGCGCACTGCCAGCCGATTCAAGTTTTCCGCAGCAACTGCAGCCCCCTCAGTGTTGCTAAAAATGTGGGTCTAAACTGAGAAGCACTTAACCGGCGGTAGAGCTTCTCCTGGTGGTACGTGGTGTGCAGCAGTGCTCAGGATTTGCATTTATGTGGGAAATGGCACTGTGGGAGAAAATGCTCGCTTTAGTTACCTCTATTATACTAGATTGTCCTTGTGCTAAAGTGTGACCATACATCCTTATAGCAATAACAATAAAACATGCAAAAAGCAAATCATTTACTCAAGGCATGCTTCAAGCAAATCTGAAGTGAAAATAAAGTGATGAGATAAACAATTGCATCTATAGTCCTATCCCTACACAGGACTTTCCTGGAATCCCATTGTTTTATTTTGTGCTTAAAGTTTTTAATATCTGCCTTTAAGATTTTGACTTGAATACATTACAAGTGTGTTTTATTGTCATTCAGCTTCCATACAGACAAATCTTGAACTATTGAACTGATCTCTTCCCTGTAATCAGCTGTGTTTCTCTCAGCCTCGCAGAGTTTCACAACCCTACGTAGCTAACAGCAAGAGCACTGTTGTCATTCAGAGACCTGCATTACTTTCCTGTACAGTACCAAAAAGGAGCCATAGTCACTCTCAGTATAGGTAGCCAGAAGTAGCCCCCCTCCCCCACATATAGGTAGCCAGATGTGATCCTCAGTCTAGGTACTTAAAGGGGATAAGTAGCCAGAGCCCCCCCCCCTATAGGTAGCTAGAAGGAGCCTCCTCCCCCCCCCCCCCAGTATAGGTAGCCATTATAGGAAGTTAAAGAGGCCAGGTAGCCAGAAGGACCCCCGCAGTATAGGTAGGCAGCACGGTGGCGTAGTGGTTAGCTCTCTCGCCTTGCAGCGCTGGGTCCCTGGTTCGAATCCCAGCCAGAGCACTATCTGCAAAGAGTTTGTATGTTCTCTCCGTGTCTGCGTGGGTTTCCTCCGGGCACTCCGGTTTCCTTCCACATTCCAAAAACATACGGATAAGTTAATTGGCTCCCCCTAAAATTGGCCCTAGACTACAGTACTTGCACTACATAATATAGATATATGGCAATGGTAGGGATTAGATTGTGAGCTCCTTTGAGGGACAGTTAGTGACAAGACAATATATATATATATATACACTGTACAGCGCTGCGTAATATGTCGGCCCTTATATAAATACTAAATAATAGTAATAAAAAAATAATAATAATATAGGTAGCCAGACGTAACCCACCATGCAGAGTAGCAGAACGTAGGAGTGGCTCATCTCTTCAGGCTCCATCAGTGATCTACAGTCTTCAGTTGTGCCCGTTTCTATGATTAGAGCGCCCTCTATATTCATGTAATCTGATGATGGGTAACATAACGAAAGGGGGAGCTGTACTCAAGGAGACGGATATGCCTGGAGACTGTAGTTGTAGAGATAGTTGTTGGAGCCTAGGCAGGTTAGTGAGTTATCTTCTAAGCTCTGCCTCTTATACTCTGCACCTCAGGGAGCCTGCTGCAGGTCTCTGTGGGGCCCCTACCCCCACAGAGTGGAGCCCTTACCTAACACTGAGCCCCTCTTGGCTATGAACCTCATAGCAGCTGCTATGATGGATGATCCCTACACCAAGATTTCAATAAAAACCTGTTCAAATCATTTGCCACACTTTCAGAAAATCCTCCTTTAGCTGGATGAAATTTGTTCTTTCGAGCCTACCTTCGTCCGTGGAGGACTGTGCGGCGGTGTTAGTGTGAGGTGCCACCGGCCACTTCAGTCCTATGCCAAGGATGGTACCAGCCTTGTGTACAGAGGCCAAGCTGGGAGATGCAGCTGTGTCATACGTGAGGAATAACCTGTATATCAGAAATAATGTTCTATGGCTGCATTGTGATGGGATGTTTTTGTTTTGCACACAGGAGGCAGACAGCGGCGAGGAAGAATGCCGGTCACAACCTAGAAGGTAAGAGAAGGACGTATTGTATAGAATACAGCATACAGGACTCTCCTCTCATTCATGCTGCCTTTCCAGTGCTTTGTGACTCAACAGTTAAAAGATTTGCTACGCCCGGTAATCCAAGGTTTAGAAAGATGAGCATTGTTTATTATGACAGAGATTATACTGGGAAGAAAATAATGGATTTAAATATTGTGCTGTGATAATTCTCTTCCTTAATGCTACAGAATACTGAAGGGCTTTATTTTCCAAAGACACTCTCAGCGGGTATCATTCACGCAGCCGTACATTGCTGCAAGTCCCTTTGATCGATATCCAATCAAAAAAAATAATCAAAAATCTGATAGGAATTTGGAAAAATTGCATGTGAGCTTTCTTTTATAGCCGATTGATGTAAAACCTGAATATCAAACTGAATTAAAAATTGCGTAGTGGTCCAAAATGTAATTTAGGAATCTGCTTAATTGTAGATGGGATTGCCCTCCTATAGACTTGTAAGTTTTGCAATATGTCAATAGGATCTGTAACAGTAACAAATACAACTTAATGGTTAACTGGTTTATTTCATTAGTGTTATTCTGGTTTAAATGATGTGTCTGAGAAGCCTTTTGATTTGTATCATATCATTCTGGCAATGGCCAGGAAAGACTTTTTTTTTTTTTTTAACAAACGGCAGGATTCTACTTCCCCCAAAATTGGTTTAGTCAAAGAAGAACTGGCACATATTTACACTATGTGAAAACATAACTCTTTCCAGGCCAAAGAGAAAAGGACCAAAAAGTGTTTCAAAATATAGAGACCTCATGTGCAGAGACACTTGAACAGTCAGGAACAGAATGTGCTGATGGGGAATTTCAAGCTAACTTCTTGGTACTGCCTTGAAGATCTACGAGGCAGTTTGGGTAGTATGAAGGCTCTATCCTGTTCTGGCATCTTGGCCAGCTGTCGACGCAGAGATGGGGAGTTGAGGGATGCCCTTCTGGGGGACGGGAGATTGTTCTTTCTTGGTTAGGTTTGGAGGTGCTTTGTTTTTTTTGGATGCTTACAGTGTACCAGAGATGGAAAATAATTTTTTTTTATACATACCTGGGGCTTCCTCCAGCCCCATGCGCGCGGATCGCTCTCATGCCGCAGTCCTCAGCTCCGGTATCGTGTCCCATTAGTTCTGCCAGTTGCGGCCAGTCTGCGCAAGAGGAAGTGCGCTCTCTACTTTTCTCTCTAGCGGTTGCGCACATGGGAGTGATCCATGCACATGAGGCTGGAGGAAGCCCCAGGTATGTATAAAACTTTTTTTTCTTTTCTCTGGTTACCTTCAAATGATATTCGGTATTGTTTTGTTATGCAATGGAAATGACCATGTGATTGACTTGCTTTGGCCAGAGTATCAATTAAATGTTGGAAATAAAACAAAAAGCAATTCCTAGGTTAATGATACATGGTACGGGTGCTGCCAAACAACCGAATACTAGCGTACAAGTGCAGCAGCTGGCAAGCACAACCAATCATATTTCATCTGTTCATGGTACACAGTGCTGATTTATTTGCACATTTTTTTTTTACATACTACCCACCCCAAAAAAGGATCACAAAACCTGTGACAAGCTTATTGTATACAGATGCTGAGGGAGTATCTTTGCTGATAATGGCCATCACTGTTGATAATCTAGTGTGTTATAGCAGCCTTCGATCTACCTTGGCACAGCAGAAAGCAGTCTGCCTGGGGATGCACTTGGCTGAGCACTGGCCAAGTGCATTGTCCTCCTGCTCCCCACATAGCAGCAGAACGCATCATTATTCTAGAGGCTAGCAACACATCTGTACAGCCACTGCCATGCACTGTCACATAAAGTCCAGATCCCTGCCAGGCAACAGTCCTCGTACATGTGTATAAATCCTCGTTCACATCATATGCGCTTCCGTGCGCATTTGGAAGCCCGTATGATGTGGTGACACGCAAGAATGGCAGAAGGGCATACACAGCCCTTCTGCCGTTCACATCTACTGCGCTGCGCAGCAGTATGACGCGCTATGATGCTTGCATACTGCTGCCTGCATTCTGCCCGCAAGTGCAGAGCTGACCCATCACTGTCAATAGATGGGATCAGCAGAGCAGCGGGTAGCGGCGCAGATAGCGTGCGATCGTACATGTTGCGTTATGATCGCACGGCCATCTGCGCTAGTAGATGTGAACGAGGCCTCGTGTTGATTTACAGAGAATTTCCTCCCCAGCCTCTTGAAATAAACACTGTGTATTTTACATTTTGCCCCAAGTTTCTTAGCATATGTTTTTCTTACACTGCTAGAATGTTGGGAGCTGTAGAGTTGTTGGACATAGTGCTCACATGTAACTTCAGACATGCATGATTTCATAAAGTTCTTATCTTCTGCCATTATAAGCAGGAAGTTTATTGCACAGAAACCCCAGTATATCTCTAGTTTACACAATGCTGCTTGTTTCACAATCTGTTCAGCAACAGGAAATTGCTAAACATTATCTTGTAGCTACCTGTGTATAACAGCATGCTTCATTTCATTATGTGTAATCATGAGCTACTTAGTTAAAGGATGGTGACAGGCCTTCCTTTATTCCAGTATTACCAATAAAAGACTTTATCTGCTGTTCCAATTAAGGTGGAAGAAACTGTACTGGGTGAAACTTCCTTCTGCTTCTCAGCACTGGGGACAATACATGGAGCTGCTGCCTGCTAAAGACAGCGTCTTTCATTTGAAAGAAGCCCTCTCCCCCTTTTGTGTCTTGGAAATCATTATACATTTTATTCATCATGTTACTTTTATCACTGGCATTACCAATTCTATATTTTGTATCATTTTTTTGTATTTTGTCACTAAGTATGTATCTTGTATATTAGTGTACACTATTGTCTGTATTATGTACCCCATGTTTGTTTCTTAGTTTGTACAGCGCCACGGAATATGTTGGCGTTTTATAAATCAATAATAATAATATTTGAAAATACAAAGCTGTTTGGTTTTTAAGATAAATTCTATTCAGTGCTGGGACCCACTATCAGCGCTTAGCATCACCAAAAAAGATTCTATTCAGTGCTGGGACCCACTATCAGCGCTTAGCGGCACCAAGATAAATTCTATTTAGTGGTGGGACCCCCTATCAGCGCTTAGCGACACCAGATAAATTCTATTCAGTGCTGGGACCCCCTATCAGCGCTTAGCGGCACCAAGATAAATTCTATTTAGTGCTGGGACCCCCTATCAGCGCTTAGCGGCACCGAGATAAATTCTATTTAGTGCTGGGACCCACTAGGTGCGCTTAGCGGCACCAAGATAAATTCTATTTAGTGCTGGGACCCACTAGCTGCGCTTAGCGGAAGTGCAAAGAATATGCCATTTAGTGAATCGCGGACGTGCAGCGATTTCAGTGATTCCTGGAGCAATCCTGATTTGGCTACTGCAGTCATCGATGCAATCGCTTGGGGATCGCTCCCAAAATGCTGTGTTTTGCGATTGCAACGCTGCTAGTGGGACCACCCCCGTAGGGATCCACTGGAGTAGCGCTTTGCCGATCAGCAAGCGCAGCTAAAGTGCTAGTGGGTCCCAGCCCTTACTTTTAAATTACTTTTGCTATATATGGGTTAAAGTGAGTCTGAAGCGAAGATTAAAATTAACCACTTTGTCCTCCTTGACGTAGTTCTACGTCAAGGAGGACATGTGCGCTCCCGCGGCCAATCGCGCGCTCCGGGCCGCGGATCGTTAGCCCAGGAATCAATGAATCGGGCCATGGTGCCCGATCACTGATTCCTCTCTCCCGCAGAAAAAACGACTGCTTCTCTCGGAGGCTTCGCTTTTTCTGTCTCCTATGTCCCTCTAAGCATACATTGTACGCTTAGAGTGACGTCATGTAAACAAACTCAAAAGTAAAACTACATCTAAATGTAAAAAAAAAATAAAAATACACATATGTTTACCCAAATCAAATACTATTTACATCCCACCCTCCCAAAAATACCCACATAAAATGTTTAATAATAATTTAAAAAAAACCATTACAATAAAAAAAAACACATAAATATTTACTTAGGGTCTAAAATTTTTAAATATCTATGTAAAGATGAAATATTTCTATTTTTTTTTTTTATAAGCTTGTAAATAGTGATGGATGCAAAACGGAAAAAATGCTATTTTATTTCCAAATAAAATATTGTCGCCATACATTGTGATAGGGACATAATTTAAATGGTGAAATAACCGGGACAAATGGGCAAATACAATACATGGGTTTTAATTATGGAGGCATGTATTATTTTAAAACTATAATGGCCGAAAACTGAGAAATAATGATTTTTTTTTAAAGTTTTTTTCTTATTCTTACTGTTAAAATGAATTTACAGTAAGGTAGCTCTTAGCAAAATGTACCACCCAAAGAAAGCCTAATTGGTGGCGGTAAAAACAAGATATAGATTAGTTCATTGTGATAAGTAGTGATAAAGTTATAGGCTAATGAATAAGAGGTGAACATTGCTCGGATGCATAAAGTGAAAACGACAGAGGGCTTAAGTGGTTAAAAACAGATACTCACCTAAGGAGAGGGAAGGCTCTGGGTCCTATAGAGCCTTCCCAATATCCTGACAGTGTCTGCGTTCCCCCGCAGACCGATCGGTCGTATACTGCTCTCTTCTGCTTCCCCTGGCTTTCCGAAGAAGGGGGAGGCTGCAGGGAAATGATGACACAGTGAGGAGAACGAGAAGGCTCTGGGTCCTATAGAGCCTTCTCCTTAGGTAAGTATCTGTTTTTTTCTTTTGAATTCCACTTCAGACCAAATTTAATGAAAATAATAGTATTAATGAATAATCAGAATTGCTATAAGGCCCAGGACCCGCTAGAGCAGTGATGGCTAACCTTGGCGCTCCAGCTGTGACAAAACTACAAATCCCATCATGTCTCTGCCTCCCCGAGTTATGCTTAGAGCTGTCAGAGTATTGCAACGCCTAATGGGACTTGTAGTTCCACCACAGCTGGAGTGCCAAGGTTAGCCATCACTGCTCTAGAGCATTTTCAGCAGTGATTAATGCTTTCTAGGAATCGCTGTAGATTTCAGAAATCACTTTGCCAATGAAAGTCAATAGAGGTGAGCCCACTGGATTGCAATTTAGCCAAATTTCAATCACTCCGCCAGCACCATTTTTCTACCCATTGCGATTCAGTGTTAAGTATAGGATCACTGCAAAATTGCTTTTCAATTGCTGTACATAGCGATTTAAAGCTATTTTGCAGCTCTTGTATTACCCAGAAACCACCAGCTTACCCAAAATCCCTTGCAGAACTTCAAAACTGCAAATCGCTAATCAAAATCACTTTTGCAATCACAAGCACTAAAATAAAATTGCTACAAAAAACGACGGGGATCATTTTACAAAACGCTTACAAAAACACTGAGCGATTGCGACTGCAATCACCGATCTGTAGTGAGTTCTTGGCCTTACTGCATTTTCTGCAGTACTTTACAGCATACACTCCAACAAAACTTGGCCTTAAAGTGGCCACACACAATATGATAAAATGATCCAATTTCCCGGCAATAAAAACAATCCGTTGTAGAGAAAATAAAAAGCTTCCCCCCCTTATTCTTTCAAGATATCTGCTTTCCCATTTTTTATTTGATAAAAGTAGATTGCCTGTTGTCTCTCCTCCCCCTCCTTATAAACAGATGTGTTGCTAGCCTTTAGGCTAGCGTCGATGTGGCTGTACAGGTTTCGGCTGTCACCTGAGGAATCAAGTCCCGATTACTGTGGGCGACAGTATTTGTACATGTGTACTATTTGTAAGCCATAATTCTAAACTCAGCAAAAGAGGATCAGAAGGAAGTTCCGCTTTAGGAGTTTGTCTTATGCAATCGGAATAGTTTGTGTTGTCTAGCTGCTATTTCCCTTTTCTCTGTCTGAGTTATTGGTAAAGAAGCAGTGAGGTGTGATTGTGTTATCAGTACAGGCTGTGCCAGACCACAAGACATCTTACACAAGAGCAGCATTTCCTGGAGGACTGCGAGTTCCCATAACTGCTCATCCCCAATGACCAATAATAAAGGCAATGATTTTTTTTACAAACCTCTGAAACAAGTGTGTTTAATATCCAATGCCAATCCAAGGTAGTGAGGGGGCAAAACCTTGGCCTATAACATTACTACAGGTCCTTGGTATGCCACCCAGGCGGGGATCGCCTGATACATGCGCTTGAGCAACCGGCCGAAAAAGCAAAAACCTACTCCATGCAGCTATAAATACTTACCAAGCCTCCAGCGACGTCTTCTAACCTTTCTATAGCCCCGTCGGCTTTCCAGCGTCCTCCGTGCGAGGCTCCTGACCGGGAACCGTACTCGGACACTACTGCAGCCAAATAGATCAGTATGGCTGCAAAGCAACTGGCATTTTTAAAAGGAAATAGATATGGCAGCCTCCATATTCTTCTAATTTTTGTTGTTCTTTAACCACTTGAGGACCGCAATGTTAAACCCCCCTAAAGACCAGGCCATTTTTCTCTAAATGGGCCATTGCAGCTTTAAGGCCTCGCTGCAGGGCTGTACAACTGAGCACAAAAGTGATCCCCCCCCCCTTTTTCCCCACCAACAGAGCTTTCTGTTGGTGGGGTCTGATCGCTCCCAGGTTGTTTATTTTTTATAAATTATTTATTTTATTAAATTACATTTTTGTATTTATATTTTTCCATGTCCCTCCCTCCCAGCGGCAGCCTATGACAGTGATCGATTGAGAAAATAATTAAAGTTATCGCAAAATTGATTCCTTTGTTGATCGGGAGAAGTTTGGAGATGTACACACGGTACAACTTCCTGTCCCGATCGGACGGGAAATTGCATTGTGTGTTCCCAGCATTACACTGAGGAACACAAAGCTAGTGGCAGCGGAGTAATCCATAACAGATAAGATTTGTGCTAAAACTTTGCTTAGTACCTACCGGTGCAAGGTGCTCAGACAGGCAATTGTATGCCTAGTTTTAAAGGATACCCGAGGTTACATGTGACATGATGAGATAGACGTGTATGTACAGTGCTTAGCACACACATAACTATGCTGTGTTCCTTTTTATCTTTCTCTGCCTGAAAGAGTTAAATATCAGGTATGTAAGTGGCTGACTCAGTCCTGACTCAGACAGGAAGTGACTACAGTGTGACCCTCACTGATAAGAAATTCCAACTATAAAACACTTTCCTGGCAGAAAATGGCTTCTGAGAGCAGGAAAGAGATAAAAAGGGTCAATAATTCATAGATTTTAGCTCTGGCATTCTTCAATGAATGTGTCATCCAGCAAAAACAATAAAACAGGTAAAACTTAAAAAGTAGATTTAGGCCCCATTCACACTAGAGCGTTTTGCCGCAATTTCGGCAAAACGCCCAAACGCTAGCGCTTTTTAAAAGCGCTAGCGTAATGAAACCCTATGGGCCCGTTCTTATTAGGGTGATTTGCGCTAATTGACGCGAATCGCCCAAAAACGGGCAAAAACACGAACGCGTCACCTGCACCATTTTCAGTCGATTTCCCGGCGATCGCGTTTCAGTGCTATAGAAGCGCTAAATGTGATCACTGCAAAATCACCGCAGTGTTCAGTGATTTTTTTCCACGTGAAATAGTCGTGAAAAAAATCTCCGGCGTTTTGCGTTTCTAAGTGTGAATGGGGCCTGAAACATAAAATAAAACTGTGGAATATCTTAAAAAGTCATTTTTAGGAGAAGGAAGATAGCTACAATGGTTTATTTAATCAGTTTATTTTCGCCTCGGGTGTCTTTTAGAGTGGAACTATACTGAAAGTAATGTAATGAATAAAATAGTTTATTTTTACTTTTTATATCCTTTAACCAGTGTTTGCCCATTGCAAACTTTTTCCTCTTTCTGATTTACATTCTGAATTTTATCACAGGGGGCAACATCTTTAGTTCTGGCAGGTGCATCTCTGTTGAATGTTTAACTCTGCGTTCCGTAGTCAATCGAAAACAATACCTGGTCTCCCAGAATGCTCTGGGAGGAGAATTCCGCATAGCTAATCAGCCTAGACTGGGAGGGTGGGGCTACATAGCAATATAGATATATAAAGTGTTTCTGATGCTGAATCCGGGATAATTAACGTAAAAGTGGATATCCTGAATAATTTACTGTATTCCACTATATGTCACTACAGTGCCTCTTTAAAGATCGCTAAACTATTGCACTACTTTAACAAAAGGACGGGCGGCAAATTAAGAAGTGCATTCAACGCTGTCCTTAGAGAAGGAAATACTCTAACTCTGCCAATCACGAAAATCTAAAATGTGTATGTGGCTTAAAGTTATACTCCCCATCAAGATACCAAACAGAAGGAAAACAGCTGCCCGGCCCTGCTCCAGCCAGAGGTAAAATAAGATCTTGGTTGGACCTCTGCTTTAGTGGAGTTTTGTGAGTGAATGTATAGGAAGCAGCCAGGCAGTGTGTAGGAGTACTGCAGGGCCGTCACCTGTGTGAACAGGCCACAGAGCTTAGCCTGCATTATTTCCTCTATCTTTTTTCCATTCAAGTTTTTAAAGGGGAAATCCAGTTTCCATATAAAAGCCTAATTAAACGATTTATGCCATTAATCATAGTCTTTGTTTTTTTATTGTTTCCTGTGTAAGTGGATTTTCCTACATCCTAAATATTCCTTTGACCATCTCACCACCAGCGTGTACTGTCAGCGTTCATCCTGAGAAGGCGGGGCTGAGCCAGGGAAGCTTAGAGAACAGCCAGTGGGCGTCATCAGGGTTTGAGCTTTGTGAGGTAAAAGTAAAGGTGTCCATACACTAGTATATGGCCGCCAGATCAACCCACAGATATATTCCTCCATGATCTTAATCTGATCGGTGAGGGATCTATTGGCTGCCCACACATTGTACACAGATTTTGAATGGATTTCAGCAGAAATCGATTTAAAATCTGTAGAGCCGGCACCTGCCTTGCCACGCCCAGGCCTTCCCCATCTGTGCTCCGCGGCCGGTAGCAATAATCTCACCTGTTGGCTGGCGCATGTCCCTTCAGTCTGGTGCTTTAACTACATGTGGCAGGTCTTCTCTTCTGTGTGTCCCTCTTCTCTTCCTGTCATGTGACAAGCTGAAGTTCAAACACTAGAGAGCTGAAAGATACACGCCGGCCCTCTTGTGTTTGAACTTCGGCTTGTCATGTGACAGGAAGAGAAGTGGACATACGGAGCCGGAAGAAGTTACAGCACTGGTCCCAAGAGGACAGCAGAGAGTACTGTCGCTATTCTGGATCCGTTGTCACCGAATCAAAAGCCGCTAGCAATACGCTCCCGACCTACTGGTGATTGAGCAAAATTTCTATAGATCAAAAGAGAAGATATGTAATAGATCCAGGTCTAAGCCTAGCAAGCCTAAAAAAAATAAAAGAAATTGCCGATGGTGGAAAATCATGACCGATGCAATTGTCATGATATTCCATCATCACCATTTTTTTTATTTTTTTTATTTTTTTTTTTTGCTTCATGAGCATATTTATTGCTTTCATGCACGGCTTCTTATATTTTCCACTTGCACTTCAATGAAATTATTTCAGATTACTTATAAGGCTTAGACCCTGATATATTACTGTACATATCTTCTCTTTTGATCTATAGACCCAAATAGAGGTGCCAGGGATTACCAGTGGGCAAGATGGCGTTGACTGGAACCCCGCTTTATTACTCTATGTATAGGGAGTACTGCTACTTTACTGTTTGCTACAATATGCACCTTTTAGCTGGTTTAGTTGTTTGTATTGTGACTTTTGCCAATTGCATAAACAAGTATTGACCTTTACTATATTGGTGGTGCTGCCGTTTTTGCCTGAACTTCTTTCCCTTTAGGCCTCTTTCACAGTGAGACGTTAAAGTCGCACGTTATAAAAAATTATAACGCAGGCTAACGCATAGCAATACAAAGTCTGTGCGACATTCACAGTGCACACGTTGCGTTGTGTGTAACGTATAGAAATATTTAGAAAGTGCTGCATGCTGTACGTTTAGCAATACATTTGCTGCGTTGTGTGTTGCACATTTTTTTTTAAAAAATGTAACGCATGCGCCGTTTTCGTTCCATCAGTATGCTACAAAAACGGCGCACCAAGAGACACATAACGCAGTGCAAAATAACGTCCAATTTCATAACTAACATGCGCTGCGTTAGGGGCACGTTGTGCGACTTTAACGTTGCATCAAACGCAACGTCCCACTGTGAAAGAGACCTTAACAACTGAAATGAGAGGGATTTAATTTCCTTTTAAGCAATACCAGTTGCCTGGCTGTCCTGCTGATCCTCTGCTTGTAATACTTTTAGCCATAGACCGTGAACAAGCATGCAGCAGATCAGCGTGCTTGTTTCAGGTGAGTGGTGATTCAGACACTACTGCCGCAAAATAGATCAGCAGGACTGCCAGAAAACTGGTATTGTTTGAAAGGATATAAATATGGCAGCCTCCATATCCCTCTTGCTTCAGTTGTCCTTTAAAGGAAACCTATAATGAGTTAAAAAAAAGTTTCACTTACCTGGGGCTTCTGCCAGCCCCCTGCAGTCGCCCTTTGCCTGCGCTGCCACGGAACGATCCTCCGATCCCCCACCATGGCTCACTTTTGCTTTCGCCGACTTGCAAGTTGACGTACACTGCACCTGCGCGGTCTTGGTCGCACGCGTTCTCGTTCACGCCCCCATCGCCGGGAGGAAACCTTGTGCTGTGTCTGCGCAGGAATCGCCTGGTGATGGGAGTGCGAACAAGAGCAGCACAGTCGCAGTGGCTGGCGAACGGCTCAGTCACCGAAAGTAAAAGTGAGCCACGGCGGGGGACCGAAAGATCGTTCCACGACGGCACGGGCAAAGGCGGCTGCAGGGGTCTGTCAGAAGCCCCAGGTAAGTGAAACTTTTTTTTTTTAAACTCATTACAGGTTTCATTTAAGATTCTGTGGCTTGCATGCCATTTATAGCGATTTTGTGTGGATATCTCGATTTGTTTGGATTGTACTAATATTGAGAGGTGCAATGTGTAGGCCAGGGCAGGGACATGGAGATATCCATGGCTTCCTTACTGTACTAAGGAAAACACAGGGTAGCTACAGCTTTACATTCATTGTATTTCATCTTTTTGCAGAAGCGGTTTAGTCATAATGTTGCCAGTGTTTTCTTAGTGATGCCAATACTGTATATACTTCTCAGTCTGAACCACGACTGTCTCCCTTACTAAATAGCTTATTTCAGCAAACTGGGTTAGGCTTTGGAGAAGTGCGTGAGTTATCTGCACCGCTTACGTTGTTTGGTATATTTAGCTGCTTCCTTACAGTAAACTTAGTTTTTCAGTGATTCACATCGTTGCCCCAAGCAAGCAGTTTACCTGGAGACGTGACCTCTTTTCTTGTTTGGCTTAAACTTGCACAATACGGTACAGTAAAAACCAGCAGAATTTGCTTCAGGAAAAAAAAGATCTATTTCTCAGAAGCCACATGACATCTAAAACATTTTTAATTCACTTTCAAAGTCATCCGGGTTGCCCAGTGCCAAATAATTTCCGCTTCTTTATGCAAAATATTTGGACAGAAAATATCTTGTCCTAAGCAGACAGATGGCCTGCATATGATCCCTTTGAGGTTAAAAAGGAAAAAGTCTCCAAATTTATACATGGCCATGGCTCCTTTATGCACTAGAAACCGCTTAAAGCAAATCTGAGGCGAAAATAAGCTTACGATATATTGAATTGTATGTGTAGTACAACTAAGAAATAAAACATTTGTAGCAAAGAAAAGTCTCAATGTTTTCCAGTACAGGAAGAGTTAAAAATCTTTAGTTATTTATCCAAAAGAGCTTCTCTGAGCTCTTCACCAACTTGGGTTGAATACAGTCCTGTTTTATAAAGCACTTATACAGCCAACAAGCAGCAAGAGACTGAGATGAGGCTTTACTGCAGGAAACTTCAAAGGGTCATTAGCTCTGCTCTGTGTTTATTTATTTATTCAAGTATTTATATAGCGCCGACATATTACGCAGCGCTGTACAGAGTTTATTGTCTTATCACTAACTGTCCCTCAGAGGGGCTCACAATCTAGTCTGTGTTATAGTTTAAAAGACAGAGTGTGCTTTTAAAATTGCAACTGTGACAGAATGATGCATTGTTATTAAAGGAAACCAGAGATCAACTAAAGTAAAGAATCAATACTTACCCGGGGCTTTCTCCCGCCCCCTAAAACAGTTACGAGTCCCTCGCCGTCCTCCCGCGGTCTGCCGTTCAGCAGCAGTCAGCCCTGGTAACTTGCTCAGTGATGTCAGTCCAGGTCTACTGCGCATGCGCTGTAGATCAGCGCATGCTCAGAAACCCAGACTGGACGCAACTGAGCAAGTTACTGGGGCTGATTGCAGCTGAACGGCAGACCGCGGGAGGATAGTGAGGGACTCGTCACCGTTTTTAGGGGGCGGGAGGAAGCCCTGGGTATCAAATCTTTACTTTAGTTGATCTGTGGTACACATTTAAAAAACCTATACTATATAACGAAAAAATAAAAATATGAGACTCTTTTCTTTGCTACTTATCTTGTATTCCTTATCCATACTACACATATAAATAAATAAGCAAAATAACCAATATTCCCATGAAGAGATCTTACAATGTTATAACTGTTAAAAGACCACTATTACGAGAAATTGTAAAATTTAAAATGCAATATAAAATGTACATTTCTCCTAGAGTAAAATGTTGGAAATAATTGATCTGGCAGTAAATCGGCCAGAAAATCTCATAGTGTGTACCCAGCATTAGGCAAGATCAATGTGTGCTGGTAAGTTTTCTCTTGCCTTATTATTTCCAGCATGATCTTAGTGAATTGAGGCCATTTTCTGCGCTGTACTCGTTCCCAAAACTGTTAGCCTGATGACTGATTAACAAGTCACTGCAGCAAATCAAATTTCCCTGGTGTTTTCCACGTCCGAATACTAATGGGCAAAGCCCCACCTACCTTTGCCCTAATAGGACGTTCTTAGATGTTTAAAGGCCTACCCTTGCCAGTACTGCTATTCTTTTGTCCTTGTCTCTAGTAGGTGTCATTGGATGTCTCAAAGGGTACCTGAGAAGAAAGAAGTCCCAGGTTCCATACTTACCTGGGGCTTCCTTAAGCTCTCTTGAGGCCACTTGGTCCCTCGCCGTCTCCCCGGGTCACTCACCCCCCCCCCCCCCTTAATGGCCCTGTAGCCTGGCCGAGTCACGCTTCGTTGCACATGTGCTAGGCCTGAAATAAATTGTTTCAGGATCAAAGTTGCGAACACAGAAACTGCGTTTCCGTAATCGTCATAGTGGCGATTTTTATCCCCCTCTGCGGGCAGTATAGCAGTCCTCTCTCCAGCTGTGCACAGCTCGCCGCTCCGTGCAGTGGCGGCTCAGCGGGTGTTACATGCAGCGGGTCTTACTTGCGGCGATGGAGGGGAGGCAGCCTGTTAGCTAAGCAGGCAGCAGTGACTCCGCCCACAGGCTCTCATTCTCGTGCGGCTCACTCCTCCCAGCGCCTGCACGAGCACATCACTAGCTGGGGGCGGCAGACTCCGCCTGCACGCCTATCAATTGTAATATCACAGGCAACAGACTCCGCCCATGCACCGTCAATCGAACCTTGTATTGCCTCCAGCTCCTTTGCACAGTGTGTCAGCATGATAATGCTGATGACTGTGCTGTGGTGTGACTGACTGTGGCCACCTATTCTGCAAAGCTGTTGTCTGCAGTGGGTCACTGTGAAATTGTGGCATTGCAATCTGTTTTGCATAGCTGTTGTCTGCTGCAGTGGGGCACAGTGAATTTGTGCAAAATGTCATTTTCTGTCAGTGCATGTTTGCAATTGTTACTGTGCACATTGAGAAATTAGCAATTAAAGCTTGATTTGAAGAAAATTGTGAATTGAATCAAAATCGCAATTTCTGACAGAAATCAGGCAATTCAATCTTTTCCTAAAATCGTTCAGACCTAACATGCGCGGCCCTGTGATGCTCCCGTGGCCAGAAGCGTTCGGTTACTCTAGTTACTGCCGTGCAGATGCAGAACGCTCCCAGCCATGGGAGCCCGTTGGGGGCGCGCATGTGGCTGGGCCGCGCATTCAGGACTTGGCCAGGCTACCGAGCCATCCAGCGGGGGACAGGAGTGACCCTGGGAGACAGCAAGGGACCGTGCGACCTCAAGGTGGCTTAAGAAAGCTCCAAGTAAGTGTGAAACCTTTTCGTCTCAGGTACACTTTAATTTTTTCTCTCAACCCAGAAATTATTCATTTTTCCTTATATAGTTGTTACTGTATGTGGGTTAGGGAAAATGAATGGTAGACTTGAGTTGCTATGAGCAACAAAAAGCTGTTGTTTCTTAGGATAGTTATAGTCATAATACTCCTTGTTAAAATAATAATAATAATAATAATAATAATAATAATAATAAAAAAACATGTCACTGTGACGAAGGGAGAAGGTCTGACAAACGTCTTTGCTGGCCGTGTATTTTGCCTGGAGTGACAGTCACAACAAGGAAACTGCTGGGTGAGACGATGGATGAGGTGTACTGCGATATTTATGTCACCTCTCATCCCTGAGGGGAGACCGGTCTTGTGAGAGCAGCCTTGTCTGTAAATAGTCACCTCTGTGTCTGGTTACATCTGTGTCACCTCAGCTGATATGACCGCTCCAGAGATTTTTTTTTTATATTCTCTTCCTGTTTTCCTTTTTTTCTTCACTATCTTCTACCTGAACCCCAGAGAGAAAGCTACACATACAGGTGACATGCAGGATTTGTACACAATCTTACCTACAAAACAACTGCTTCCGATTTTGTACACACTGGTAACAATGGCCAACCTGAAGGATCATTCTTGAGCATGCTTGGGCACTGCCAAGTCATCAGGGGAAACACACTTGGAAAAGATGCCTGAATCCCGAGTAAAGGCGGTCATACAGCTACTGATTTGGTGGCCTGACAGACCCCCCCCCCCCCCCCCCCCCAAGAAAGGGGAAAAAAAACTATAAGTTATAAGGACTATTCTGATCAAAAAAGGTTGGTGACTAAGAGTTGAAAGGCGAGTAGCATGCATAGTCCACAGCAACAGAGGGGCAACAACACAACAAATTACACCTGAATTCAATGCAGGTGCATTACAAAGCATATCCCAACACACAACAATACAGACTTTGCAAAGGATGGGCTTAAGCAGCAGGAGACCATCAACAGTGCCTATCGTATGATAGAAATATAGGAAAAGACGCCTGTTGTGGGCCCTTGCCACTGTACTCATTCGATCTCAAATCGGTTTTAGGAACATCAATCAGAGTTTAACCTGTTTCTATGGCCAGCTCAGTTCCATTACCTCAATCCTATAGAGAATTTGTAGGACAAAGTCAAAAGATTAATCTAAAGCCGCCATCCACTCTGTCCCCTCTTAAGGTGCGTACACACATCAGATTTACGCAAACGACCCGTTGTCGGGTGTGTGTACAGTCTGTCGTTCAGCTGATAAGACCGGACTTGAGTAATCCGCCAAGCGGCTGAACGACAGACTGTACACACGCCCGATTTGACGTCTGAACAACCGGTCGTTTGGACGTCCAAACGATGGGTCGTTTGCGCAAATCCGACGGGTGTATGTACCTTTAAGGTTCATACACGCACACACTACTAAAGAGAACAACTGGTCCGTCAGACCCTCCCGCTGGGCGGTCGTTCTCCCGACAGTAGTGCGTGTGTACAGTCTATCTGCAGACTGATGAGGCTGTTTCTGAACGATCCGCTCAACAGATCGTTCAGAAACAGACTGTACACACGCACTACTGTCGGGAGAACGACCGCCCTGCGGGATGGTCTGGCGGACCCATCGTTCTCTTTAGTAGTGTGTGTGTGTACGCACCTTTAGAGATGCCATAATGTCAGCCTCAGCAATGGTATCGGCATCTTGCGGAGTCCATGCCAAGAAGAATATCAGCTGTGAGCTAAAGGCGGACCAACTATGTATTATAGGGTGTCTAATTTTTTGGCCGCGTTTTGTACATATTCAAGAAAGGTGCCATACCTTACCTGCCTACATGCTTACTGCATGCAAAATTTCCCACTGGTGCACTCAGGCTGCCTTTTAACATTCACATCACAACAAATGTTTACAGAACAGAAGGTTATTGTATACCCCATCTGTCTTCTATATCTGGAAGGCACCAGTATGGAGCTATCATGTCATTTTAGCTGGATCCGCCCCATACAATTTTTCGGTAGATTTACCTGCCAGATTATTTCCAGCATGTCTGATCTGAAAATCATTTGCCAGACCCTTGCCCAGAACCATTGCAAATAATTGTTTCAGCTGACAAAACATATTGATGTGTTCTATGCACCAAATGGGCAAGAGCTTGGTTCTGAGTCCCATGTGGTGGTAGCAGAATCGTGCAGATTTCAATGGCTGCTTGCTTACTCCAGGTTGCCCCAGTTCTGACGCGCCAGAGCTTGTATCTTCATAAAAAAATCACCAGTGGCAATTCTCACAGTTTGCTTCTCACAAGTTCAAGCGAAGCGTGTATAAAATGGGCATAGAAAGAAGCATTAGTCATCTTATTCCTTTTTTTTGTCTTTTTATTCTCATATTTGCTTTGCCTTAGCTGTGTTTGGATACGCTGTTCTGGCTGAACGGGGGGGGTTTGAACTGTACACGATACAAGCCGAGACCTGACATGTCCTTTACAATCTCATGTTTGTCTGGGTCATGAGTTATGTAACAGAACAAGTCCAATCACAGGGCAATTATTCAGAGCATTAGATGAGATCTTTACAGCCGTGAAAGACTTAATTACTCGCGCTCTCAATTATTTCTAGCGCACTGAATTTATTGTGTGTTTAATGTCATCATTTCTACAATCTTAAGAAAGCGATGTGACATTTGTGTGTGTTTATGTGTAATGAGGGTAGGTGGCTGCTGTGTGCCTGAAGCTCTGGTATCCCCCTCCAGCTGGTATGAAGTTGGCATATAATGTAGCTGGCAAGGAGCTGGATCATTCAGTTCCATCTGTGATGCCTGATACACATCATGCAATTTCCCGTCTGATAGACGGGTCGGAACGATTATTTAGGACAGGTCCGAGGTGATTTCCGATTGATTTTGTATAGAAGTGATTGAAAAATCGATCAGAAAACGATCGGAAACGGACCTGTCGAAAAATAGTCAATTCGACCAGCCAATCTGACAGGAAATTGCATGGTGTGTACCAGGCATTAGACTTGACTCAGAATGATGGCTTCCCTTTAAGGTGGCCATACACTTATAGATTTGCAGCAGATTCGACAATCACATAGATTTCTGTCAGATGCCTGTCAAGTCGAATCTGACAGGAATCTATCTGATGTGTGCCACACACTAGGAACAGATTCCCAATAGATTTCAGAATGAGATCTATTGAAAATCTATTGGAAATCGATCGAAATGCATTATTGGACCATTCGATCCAATGCAACTCTATGTGCCATCGATCTGCTGTCAGCAGCAGATCGACCTAGATTTTCCATCCTGTCAGATCAAATCGATCATAATCGACCGCAAATCAATTTGAATAGGGAATTTAAAAGAATCGATTTCTGATCAATTCTATAGAATCGATCGATCAATGGCTGAAATCGACCAGTGTATGGGCCCCTTAATGCTGGGAACACTCGATGCAATTTCCTGTCCGATCGATGGGGATCGGACGATTATTTCTGACATGCCCGATCCTTTTCGAACAAGAAAGGAATTGATTTTGCGAAAATTGATTCCTTTATCGATCGGGAGCAGTTTGGCCATGTACTCACAGTACAACTTCCCATCCTATCACCCGTCGATCGGACGGGAACTTGCATCGAGTGTTCCCAGCATTAGGAATGACCAGCACCCTTCTGATTAGGTGAAGAAAAAGCACTGATGAAGGAAGAGACCATCTTTCTGTAAGGAGGCAGTTTTTAGACTAACCATACTGACATCTTTAGATTGTAATCTCTCAAGGACAGGACTCTCTCACCCTTTTGTGTCTTGGAATTTGTTTTTGTTTTTTTTAGTCATCATTTTACTTTTGTCACTATTATCACCAATTCTGTATTTTGTATCTATTGTGTAGTTTGGTGTATGGTATATTGATGTATACCATTGTCTGTACCCCATGTTTGTTTATTACTTTGTACAGCACCAGGGAATATGTTGGAGCTTTATAAACCAATAATAATAGAATGCCCTGCTTATGTTGCTTCTCCTGGTGACTCTGCCCTTATGTGCTATGAGTTTATTTATACAACCTGTTGCCAATAGACCACTTGTGCCAGGATGTGGGTGTTCTCGTGGGAGAGAAGGGGTGTAACTGAATCAGGCTTCTCTGTGCCAAACTCCTTTGTGGCCGGGGTGCCAATTATTACTGCTAGCCTGAGTCATTTAGAAATACAGACAGGTTTTCATACCAGCGCATGCTTAAAGTGCACCTGAACTCTGCATGACTTTTTACGTGTAAGGCTTTTTTATGTTCTCTTTCCCAGGATCGTATAAACATTACTTCTGTCTGATATATTCACTTTCATTTAAGGGTGCATACACACATCCAATTTTGATTTGACAATCACTGGCCCATTTTACCCCTTCCATGTTGTATGAGAGTTTATCTACACAATCTGTTCATAGTATTCAAAATCTGTTGGCCCTCAAACTAACTAGAGGTGGTAAAATTGACCAGTCAAAATTGAATGTGTGTAAAAGGCTTTAAAATGAAACTGAACTCCCTGCGTCCACCCTGTGTGTGTTTTATAGAGAACAGCCTGTATAATTTTCCCTTCTCAGCAAGTAATGAGCTAGTGTAATTTGAGCTCCCAGCTGTCTACTGACTCTGCCTAGTTGAGAGCTAATATGTAAACACGGGATGTTAACCCTTCATATGCTCCCAGCAAACTGGGAAGTAACTACACTGCAGCATCTCCGAGGAGCTCTATAAGCTGTAACAAGGAAATGTAGTAGGAGGGCTGAACAGGAAGAGCCACGATTCAAGTTTGGACTTAGAATCGATACATACCCGGGGCTTCCTTCAACCCCATAAGCTCATTTGAGTCCCTCACCGTCCTCTGGCGATCTGCCATTCAGCCGCGATCAGCCCCGGTAACTTGCTCAGTCGAGTCCAGTCTGGGTCTTCTGCACATGCGCAGACCTCATGCGCATGCGCAGTAGACCCAGACTGACGCGACTGAGCCTATTACCGGGGCTGATCACAGCTGAACGGCAGATCGCCGGAGGACGGCGAGGGACTCTAATGAGCTTATGGGGTTGGAGGAAGCCCCGGGTATGTATCGATTCTTTACTTCTTTTGATCTCTGGTTTACTGACTAGTAAATTGACCGTGCATCATCCTTTTTTTTTCGTACATCAAGGTACTTTTATAAAAGCAAAGCATAGTCACAACAAGCAGTAAACTCTGTGTGATGTACATGATTTCAGATGCTAATGATCTATTGTCTTCCTCTTTTCCCATCATAGTTTCCAGAGCCTGGAAATACCCACACTGTTCATCTGCTGGTAAAATTAATGCCATTGTGTTTTGCCTGGTAATAATTATCAGCTGCCAAACACAGAACATGTACTGACAAAGGTAGATGTGGAGATCTAAATAGTTACAAGCAGTTTTTTTTTGTTACTGTGGTATGAGGTGAATTCCTGCTTGCTTTTGTGCCTCACAACAGCCATATTTATATTTTCCTGGGAAGTGGTGACTCGTGACATCCAGTGAGGTGATGACTTTTGTTCTCCAGTCTGCATTAAGGTCCACGCCCACAACGCAATTTTTGCAACAATTTATTCACGCCAAATTATTGTTTTCTGATATCCTGTAACATCGTTTAACAAAAATTTGTTTAACAATGTTTAATGACTCTGGACTACCCGCGATAGTAGTTTATAATAAATGTCTGTCATGACGGATCACTGAACAAGCGATTGTTCAGATGACCATTGACTCCTGTGCAAATTACTGCGATTTGGAAAGATGGATCAGGGAACGATCATTTGTCGCTTTGTTGTCACCACAGCTTCCCCAAAACATCTTCCTGTGGATACTTGGCTTTAGACATGCTGATGCTGGTGTTTGATTGGCTAACCCCCAGCACTAAAGTACTGTATATGTATAATAATCATGTGATACACTGAAAACGAGGACCACACTGTGTGGGCTGGAACCCACAAGAGCGGTTTTGTGAGCATTTCTGGAGCGATTCAAAACGCTAGCGTTTTGCAAAAACGCTCAGCTTATGTTAATGGATGGGGCAACTTCCACTGGAGCGTTTGCGATTCCTCAAATCGCAAACGCAGGACATGCAGCATTTTGGGAGCGTTAGCGCTTCAATGTAAAGTATATAAACGCTGGCTTAATCGCTCATTAAAACCTGCATGGAGCGATTTTGCTAGTGTTTTACCTTACCACACACTGTAACAAAATTAAAATTGATTGAAAGGACCAATCAGACTTTAAAATGCTAATCGCTAATCGCTACACAATCGCTGGCAAATTGATACACTTTGTAAAATCACTTTCTAAAACGCTCATGAAACCGCTGACAAACTGCTCATACAAAATGCTAGCGCTTGCGATTAGCGATAGCGTTTTGCAGTGGGTTCCAGGCTGTGGAAGAGGTGTAAGCAAAGAATTAGGAATGGTTTGTTTAATAATTACATCTGTTGAAAGCACATACAGAGGTGATCATTACCACTGCAGCACCAATGAAGAGCTAATGCAGTGACTGGAGGGGAGCATGTGGAACCCTCAGGTCCCGGGGACTCTTGTGCAGCCATAACCTCTGCATCCTCCATTGCTATTTATCTTCTGCTGTGGATATTAGTTGCTAGAAGCTGCAGCTAGTCTCTAGACACTATTATTTTTGTTTGCTAGCGATAGACTTGCATGAAAAGGGATTGTTACCAATGATTGTTTCACTTCTCAAAAATGATAACAGCCGTTTGGAGCGGACAGCTAGAGGTAGCAATTAAAGTTTGGCAAGGGCTGACTCTAAAGCAAGTCTGCTGCTGGTAGCTAGACACAGCCTTTAGTGACGGGTACTTAAAGTGGATCCGAGATGAACTTTTACTCATTGCATAATTGTGTTCCTTACATATAGTTTATAGGGCATTCCTCAAGCCAAATACTTGTTTTGTTTTGTTTTAATACCCTACTTTCCTATAAACTAAATAAGCCACACCCACAGCTTCTCCAGAGTGCCTTGGCGCTTGCAAGGGATTGTGGGATTTCAGTCTGGGCAGGTGAAAAAGGTGTTACTAGCTATAGATTTCAGAGGCAGAGTTTTCACAATCTGAGAGCTGCAGTGCAGATACAGATCAGTTGCCTGTGTAAGGGCTGGTTCAGACGGACGTTTGGAGGCGTTGCGTTTGCTGGCGTCGCGTTCAGCAGCGTTCGTGTGCGTTTGGATGCGGTCGCGTTTTTTCTTCCCCTAGGGGGACATTAGCCGTCGCGGTTAACCTCCCCTGGAAGCTACATGTAGCTTCCAGGGGCTCCTTGAACGCCAGGGAAAATCGGGACCCAAACGCCGCGTTTGTGTAAACGCGCTTGAAAGCTTGGTACAAACGCTCCCATTCATTGAATGGGAGCGTTTAACACCAAGCCCTGAACGCTGGCTGTAAACGCTCTGCAAACGTCCGTCTGAACCAGCCCTAATGGAGGAGATAAGAGTGGAGTTTTCACAGAATATGCAGATTAGCATGCCTAGATACAGATAAGCTTGCCTGTGTGTGTGATTGTGTAATAGTGACAAGCAGAAAACATGTCTGCTCCCATTGTATCACAGGAAAAAATATTAATATACTGTTGAAGCTGTTTGAAGATAGATTTGCTGTGTAAACTATCTAAACTTTAGATAGGATATATAGACAAGTCACTTGTTATATTTAGTTTTTCATCTCGGATCCGCTTTAAGTCACCTGTGACCTGGGCCGTACTCTAGAAGACTTGTCACACCCTGAACCAGAATACAAGGTGCTCTAAACCAATAATATGTGTGCCAGTTTCTCTCAAAATCACTACTACAGATTCCATGCAGAACAGGGACAGTGTGAGGTTAATGGACCTGATACACTGCGGGTGCGGATTTTGGAGTGTCACAGTCATCATCACAAGTGCTTTGCTTTTTTCCTAGAAAAGTTTCTGATTTGGGCACAAATTGTTTTGTTAAGCCTCTTCCAGCGTAATCTCCTGAATGTCCAAACTTAGCGGACCTGAACTCAGAACTGCCCTCTTTCCCTGAAAATAAGGCCTACCCCGAAAATAAGCCCTAGCGGAAGTTAAAGAGGAGGAAGAAGTGGCCAGTAAGCAGCGACACAGTGGTGCAGTGCCAATCGGGCACCAATCCTGTCATCCCAGCACACATCCAGGTTATCAGCTGTGTGCAGAGATGGCAGGGCAGGTGCCTGATCAGTACAGAATCATACCTCCAAATACAGGAACAGCACAGTACAAAGGAACAGCAAATGTTCTGCTGAGAGACAATTCCTGATATAAATATAAGACATCCCCCAAAAATAAGCCCTAGCACATCTTTTGGTGCAAAAATAAATATAAGACTCTGTCTTATTTTCGGGGAAACACGGTATCACGTGGAGTGATAACGTGTTTCCCCGAAAATAAGACAGTCTTATATTTATTTTTGTACCAAAAGATGTGCTAGGGCTTATTTTTGGGGGATGTCTTATTCCATCCCATTCATACACCAGTGCCATTTGTACCCTATTAAATAGCCCGGGCCCTGCGTGGGTAGGATGATAAATCAGGTGGGGGTCTATGCCTTTGCTTCCAGTCAGCACAGTTGGCATGCATAAATAAAAAGGAAGGATCTCACCTATCCAGTGTGTGGTCAGTTCCTGGATTTTATCTGGATACTTATATCCACTAAGAAGGTCCACATCATGAGCCAGCAAAATAATCGATCAATGCCAGTGACCTTTGTAACATTCCAAGTTTCCAATGCCTGCGGCAGATCGCTGGATCGTGGCCGCAAACCGATCCAGCAGTACCGCTGGATCACGGCTGCAAGTGTCTTCTCTGTTGCCCATTAGTCTGCGGCAGCGATGAGGTTAATCAGCTAGTGAGTAGCAGAGAAACCCCTGCTGCAAGGATGAGGCTGCACATTTCAGACTCGGTCATGCATCCCAACTTTTTGAGAGGAGAAAGAGGGACACTTAAAGAGACACTGAAGTGGAAAAAAAAATATGATATAATGAATTGGTTGTGTACTATGAATAATTACTAGAAGATTAGCAGCAAAGAAAATATTCTCATATTTTTATTTTCAGGTATATAGTGTGTTTTCTAACATTGCATCATTCTCTAATATGGCAGATTACACAACACTCAGCATTCAAAATGATTCTTTCAGAGCAGTCTGTGAACTAATGACCTCTCCTCTGGCAGATAAAAAGAAAACTGTTCACTTATAGTTGAGATAATAAAAGTCAGAAGACAGCCCTCTCCACTACTACGTTGAAAGTCGTAGAGATTAATGGCTTTTTTTGCATAGAGATAACAACTGTAGTTTCTTAACTCTTCTTGTACTGGAAACAATTACACTGATGTATCTGATCTTAATGTTTTATTTCTTAGCTGTGCTACACATACAAATCATAATATCATATATTTTTTTCCGCTTCAGTGTCTCTTTAAGCCATGCCTCTGCCACACCCCTAATCACACCGCAACCTCAAACCTAGTCACACATAGCAAAAATACAGTATTTCATAAGAAAAATATGTTCTGTTAAAATTCAAAGCACATTGAAAATAAGAAATATACAGTATCAATTCAAAGGATGGAAATAAAGTTTAGAGCCAATAAAACACACTGTTCAGTAGAAAAATACAAATATTTACACAGACCATCTGCACGAGTCCTGAAAGAGGGACAAATGAGGAAGAAAGAGGGACAGGATTCCCAAAGAGGGACTGTCCCTCCAAAAGAGGGACAGTTGGGTTGTGTTGATCACAGATATACAAATTATTCTGAGTTGATGCAAATTTAAGCAAATGTTTCTGAAATTATGCATATTTTTATGCAAATTTATGAAGCTTAAAAATGAACCAATCAATTTAAACCTGAGTTTAAATTGATTGGTCCATTTCAAACTGCATACATTTGCATACAAATTTGCATAATTTTGGAAAAATCATCCCTCAGTTGCAAAAGATCATCCCTACAGTTGGGAGCAATAGGCTTCGTGCCAGACCAGAACGTTCCTTGAAACTCTAGATTTACAGCCCTCTCTATTGAGCAGGCGTAGACAGTACTCGGCTTTTTCTCCAATTTCTCTTATGGTGTGTGCCAGTTTACCCAGCTTCAGAGCAAAGTGTTTCTAATCACCAGTCAGTAATCCTATCTTGGAACAGTCTTTAGTCCATAGTGCATGGTTAAGTTCAATTGTCACGCTGTCACTTTATAATGATATTGGGTTGCCTGGTAATTTACAATCACCTTTGTGCATGCACAGTGTAGAAGTCATGGCTTAAGTGGTTAATGCTCTCATTTTCCAGCACACAGTGATTGCACTTGGACTGTTTGCTGAACAGCGTGTCAGTGTGATGCTGCCACATCATCTGTCTGCAGCGCAGCGCTTGTATGGCTGAGCTCAAGTGATCAGCTTGTCTCACCATGTTTTACATTATCTGCTAGAGCTATGCCAGCCATAAATGCCTGCTGTAACAGTGCGCTGTTTACACACACGTGTGCTGCATTTTCCAGGACCTAAATACCTCTCTCACCTAGAGCACACATTGTAATATGAAGGACTGCCTGCAGTATCCATTCACAGCGTATTCATTCAGGTTACCCTTCTACTACATAGATTTGGTGAGATTGGACAAAAAAGATTGTATCAGTAGCTGGCACACTTTCCACCATACATAGGGCTGATTCATGAAGAGCTCCATGACCAGCGCTGCACGCTACACTCACTTGTACACCTTAGCGTGCCTTCCTTAGTTACACACGTTGCTTACATAGCAACGCGCGTTCCCTAAACTGCTATATGACCGTGGCTGCAGCCCCAGGACCGCTGGAGTGAAGTCCTGGGGCGGGGCTTTGCAGAAGATCGCGCGTTAATGTACGCCTATCTCCGCTTGAATAACGGAGCTTCGCCGTCTATTTACAATGTATAGCGCTGCGATCTAAGGCAGCGCTGTACTGGGGACAGCCGTGTTACATGGCTGTCCCCTTGGGGGGCACAGAGAGCAATCGGCTCTCATGGTCTGATGTCTATGAGAGCCGATCGCTGACATTGGCTGCCGGGGGGAGGGAGGGTGAATAATAATAATAATAAAAATGCACACATTTATTTAAAAATAAATAAAAATAAACAAACACCCCAGCAGCAATCAGAGCCCACCAATAGAAAGCTCTGTTGGTGGGCAGAACGGGGGAGGGATCACTTGTGTGCTGAGTTGTATGGCCCTGCAGTGAGGCCTTAAAGCTGCAGTGGCCTAAATTGCAGAAAATAGCCTGGTCTCTAGGAGGATGTAAGCCTACAGTTCTCAAGTGGTTAAATGCCGGCCGCTGCTTTGAAGTATTACAATACTTCAGTAGAGCGGCTGCTACTATCTTAATTAACTATGTTAATTACATAATAACTATGTTAATTAACATAGTAGCAGCCGCTCTAGTGACGTATCACGGTCGCGGTACTTCAAAGCAGCAACCGGCATTTAAAGGAATGCGCGTTGCTATGTAAGCAATGCGAGTAACTAAGGAAGGCACACTACGCTGCAAAAGTGAGCGTAGCGTGCATTCTTGCATTTAGAATGCAGTGCTAGTCATGGAGCTCTCGCTGGTATAGCAGCACGGCTTCCTGAATCAGCCCCTATGTATGGTGAACATGGTTGCAAAAAGAAAATGTTACGCTCCTGGATCTGTTACAAAATCATCATTTCCTCAAATTGAAATGGGAAGATTATTTTTAAAAACACAAGATGATAGAATGATGAGAACAATATACATTAGAGGGTAATGTCGCCCGTCTGGCAGCTGTGGGTGAATCGGAGGTCTAGGGGCCGATTATCAGTGCCGAGGAGGCTCAGGTAGCGGCTATGTTCACACGCACTCTTGTCCATTGCGCAGTAATGAAAAGCTGATCCTCCCCTCCCTGGAGAATTGCCTCCTTTTCTTGTGACCTCTGAGTGACGTCTGATTTACATTAATTCCCAGGACCCTTTCCTTCAAATGTTGGGAGGGTTTAAGTCAAGGACAACAACATGAAACCAACAAGAAGGTTCTAATTATTTCTAGAATATTTTGTACTTCCTGGTTTATGTAGCTGTCGCCAGCTGTAATCCCCACTCCTCCTCAGATTCCATCTCCACTGTGCAGTTCTCTCATGGGCCTTCTCTGTGGGTCTCAAGCCACTGTGGCTCCCTGCTTAAATATCCCTTATTTCTTACGTTTAATGCCTTATATTTATTTTTCTCCGAAATTCCAACCACAGATTGTTTTCTCAGGATTGTGGGAAGAGCTCACAGTGATGGGACGTGTTGGTCTCTGTCCTGATTTCCATTGTTATTACTTGTTTTTCACAGTTTCTGGCCCTTAAAGTGGAACTAAACTCAGAACTTCCTCTCTGCTCTAAAAGATTAGCCACAGCATGATAACCTTTGTGGGGGAAAAAAATCTTTCTTACAATTTATGGAAATCCTAAAAAATCTGAAGTTTTACTTTTTGCAGAGAGCATGGCAAGGGTTAAGCCTCAGTGTTTACTGTATAGAGTGTTCCCTAGACAGAGTTCTTCTGCAGTGTATTCACAGCTGCTGATAAGAACTAACTGAACACCTTGATCTGGCTGAACAAACACAGAGAAGTGAATTTCTTCAACAACTATGTGCGGATAAAGATTTTTAATTGTGTCTTATGCAAGAGTTTGAATCCACTTTAAAGGGAAACTGAGATGGGGGATTTTACATAAAATATACATACCTGGAGCTTCCTCCAACCCTCTCTAGCCTGATCACTCCCACAACGTCTTCTTCTCTCCCTTCCTCTGTGCACCTGTTCACATCGCCGGGAGCGCTCTGCGCCTGAGCACAGAACATTCCTGGATACGGAAGCAAGACGGGGGAGTGCGGCAGGCCAGACTGCGCCTGCCCCAGGTATGTATAGTATATGTAGAATTCCCCATCTCTGGTACACTTTGAGGCCTGGTTCACATTGCGTTCGGCTCCCGTGTCTGTCCGCAATGGGCTTTTTTTTCTGCGTTTTTTAAAGCGTTTTCCGGCGATTTTCTGCGCGTTCGCTTGTTTTTGTAAGCGCTTTTGCAGAGCGCTTCCATCTTTTAATCCAGAAAAAAATAAATAGAATGTATTTTTTTTTTTTAAAATGCTCACGCAGTCGCTTGCAACAGTGATTTTGAGAGCGTTTTGCGCTTTTCCTATACCTTCCATTGAGGCAAATTGCCTCAAAAATGGCCCAAGCACCGTTCTTCAAAGCGGATCGCAAACGAACCACTCTGATATGAACTCTCTCATAGACAGGGGCGTAGCAGAGGTTGCGACCGCATCGGGGCCCTTGGGCTCAACAGCAGTATTAGCTCTCTATTGGTCCTGTGCTCTTAATAATCACTTCTATAGATACTTTGAATAGTGGTAATCATTAACAAACTGCTCCCCATCCCCTTCTTGCACCTCTGACACTGTATTTGCCATTGGCAGGTTTTGGTGCGCTGTATCAATTGTTATGTATAGAGTGCTTGGGGGGCCCCAATGTAAAACTTTCATCGGGACCCACAGCTCCTTGGCTACGCCACTGCTCATAGAGAATCATTGCACAAGCTCTTTCAGGGTGATTTTGAAAATCGCCCACGCTTAAAAACACACACAACAAACAAAAACACCTATAATGTGAACAAGGCCTGAGTGAGATTCCTTACTCTTGTTGGGGGAAAAAGCAATCCCTTTAGTTCTTATCTATGTATCAAAAGATATTATTTAAATATCATTTAATTTTTTTGTTTGAATATGTAGTCCCAACCACAGCCCAGCTTTCCTGTCAGCAAAGTGAATATTTTTAAAGCGGTATAAAACTCCTGCCATAATATTCAATAAAAACATGTTTTCCTACTTTTTATATTCCACACGGTTAGCATATTTGCTTTTGTGCATAAGTGTTATTATTCATTTAGAAATTATACGTTCCCAAAGTACACTTATTTTACTCTGAAAGCTGACTTTACATTTTATTTATAACTGCTTTATTCATCCTCTAACTTAATCAGAAAGCATCAGAAAGCATTTATGCTTGTCTGACTTTGTTCAGGGGACCCAGCAGTGTGAGAGAAGGCTTTGTTTACATTTCTCACTTGATACAATTAAACATTAGATGACATTATGTAAAGTTTCGGAAGCAGCCAACTCTGCAGACAGGGAACCTTCTAAAGCCTGTATTAACCCTTTGAATGCAGTTCTAGTAAAAAAAAAAATGCTGGTTGTATATAATATGCTGTAAATAATCTATTAGAGCAAAGTAGAAATGCTGGGTTTCATTCCGCTTTAATGTGACAGTTTTCTAGTTAGTGAAGGTAATATTCTATCATAGTTGCAATACATTCCGCTCTGTGCAGCATATTATGCAAGAAGAGGGTATATAAATAACCGATCCAAAAATCCCATTGAACAGCTTAGTAATGAGAATGCTGAAATGTTCCCCTCTGCATAAGTCATGCATTTACATAATCATTGACCACAGTGAGCACTATAAGTATTTGTGTGTGTATACACTGACTGGGCACTCTATTAAGAACACCTGTACATCTGTTTATTAATGCTATAATCTTATTGTCAGCCAATCACGTGGCAGCCGTATGGTGCTTAAAAGCATACTGGTTTGCAGCTTCAGTTAAGGTTCACAGACAATACCAGAATGTGTAAAAAATGTGATCTTTTCCGTGCCGTGCCTAATTGTACCAGTTAGCCGGATTCAGTATCTGTGTAACTGCTGACCTCCTGGGATTCTCACATACAGCACTACGTTTGGTTCACTCACAGTAATGGGAAAAATGAAGCACATCCACTGAGTGGCAGTTTTGTGAACAGACATGCCGTGTTGATGAGAGAGTACAGGGTAAATAGTAGACTGGTTTGATCTGACAGAAAGATTACAGCAGCTGTTTACAACTCTGGTGAGCAAAAAAGCATCTCAGAATGCCTGACACATCTTACGACATCTAGTCCAGTCAGCCAGGAACACAGCTGAAGCTGCAGTGGGCACAGGTTCATGAAAACTGGACAGCTGAAGACTAGAAAACATAGCGTGGTCAATGTGTGCTAAGGCATACAGGCTGTAGGGCAAAAATTATTATTATTTATATAGCGCCAACATCTTCCGCAGTGCTGTACAGAGTATATATTGTCTTGTCACTAACTGTCCCTTGGAAGAGCTCACAATCTAGTTTCTACCATAGTCCTATGTCTATGTATGTATGTATCGTGTAGTGTTTGTATCGTAGTCTAGGGTCAATTTGTAGGGGGAAGCCAATCAACTTCTCTGTATGTTTGTTTTTGGGAGGTGGGAGGAAACCAGAGTGCCCAGAGAAAACCCATTCAGGCATGGGGAGAACATACAAACTCCTTGCACATGATGACGTGGCTGGGATTTGAACCAGGGACCCAGTGCTGCAAGGCGAGAGCGCTAACCACTACGGCACCGTGCTGCTCAGAATGAAGGTTGCCATATATCGGATGAAGTGGTGGCCAATCAACCATCTGATTCAATGATTATAATCAAATCTGGTGAAAATTGGTGCCGCCATGAGCATGCGAATCAGACATTTTCAGCCCAAAATTGGTCGCATGTTTTGATCAGACATGCTGCAAGATGTCAGGCCGATCTGCTTGATCGGTTTGCGCTGTGGTAACGGCGTGCGATATCGGGATGAGGGTTGAACCCAACGGAAGCCCCAGCGCTGTCTATCCTAGTGTAAAATGTGCTTCCCCTGTGCATGAATACTTTGCCTGTGGGTGTCCGCCGCTGGCTCCGCACTGTTCCTCACATACATGCGCCCCATGTGGTTACCGGCGTAACATGGGAGCATGTGTGATGTCACACGTGCCCACATTATGCTGGCAACCACATGGGACGTGTGTGAGGAAGAGGATGGAGCCAGCAGTGGACACCGACCAGTAAAGTATTAATGCATGGGCACCGAGGGGGGCTCATTTTACACTAGTGGGGACATCACCGGAGGCGGTGTCACTAGGCCAATTCCCTCAAGATTTCATGCTGAAATCGATTAGGAATCGGACCACAATGAATGAGCAGCTGACAGATCTCTCTTTGGTCAGAGAGACATCTGTCTTTTGGTTGAATCTGCCCACCATTGCTAGATGTATGGACCCCATCCTGCCTTGTGTCAGCAATACAGGCTATGGTGGGCTGAAATGTTGTTAAATGGGAGATTTGTAGTGTGACAAATCTGCAGAAATATACACTCATGTCAGTGGATTTGATCTCAAAGGAATGTCTCCAACATTCCGTTGGATCCATGCTTCAACGAGCTGGAGCTGTTGACTGGGGTGGAGGAAAGCCCTACCCAGTATTAGTAAAGCATTCTAGCGAGTCTGTGTACTGATGCATACTGATATGTTTTGTTATATTGACTGTATCCATGCATTGTGAAGCTCACACAACTCGTTGCTTGTACTATCTGTACTGATCTCACATAAGTGGATATCAAATAACAAAGCCATAGGGAAGAGCTCACTCCTCTGCTCACCACTACATAAACTTTATTGCTGGATTGGTCAAAGAACCAGAGGCCTCAAAGGAAGGTAAAACAATTAAAAACCATTTAAAACTCAGTGCTAAGGGTGGACTTACCTCTCCAGGTGAAAAAGCCGCCAGCAGAAGTTTTTATAGTGTTTATTTAAAACACAGTAGATACTCCCAGACGCGCAAGGCAAACTATTGCTTTCTTGGAGATACTCCCTTGTGTTATATTTTGCCTGATGAAGTGAGGTCAGCCCACGAAACACGTTGCAACATTTTACTGAGTATTGACTGTGTTTTGAATAAACATTATAAACACCACTATTGGTTGCTGTTTTCCTTTGAGAGGTAAGCCTGCCCTTTCTTCTCTGTTTTAAACTGATTTTATTTAATTGACATCCTTTTGGCACCTCTGGTTCTTTGACCAATCTATGCTTTGTCTACCCTTAGTGATGGGTGTTACCATAATTTATCTACAGAGAGCAACTTGTTTAACCCGAGTGTTGCTGTGTTTGTTCTTCCCACGTGCCTGCACAGTGGTCACTATTAATGGTGACCCCATTTTGTGAGTATAATGATCAAGGTTCATACACTAGCTAGATTTAAGTTGGCTAAGGTATCCGATAACAACCGCCTGTGCCGATAATCCGTTGTGTGTACAACACATGTGGTGTCGGTACAAAAATCATCCGACTCCAACTCCTCAGTTTTATGAAACCACCGACTCCAACTCCGACTCCAGGTACCCAAAATGTCTCAGACTCTTGACTCCCACTCCTTAGTCTAATATTTACCAGGGCTGTGGATTTGGTACAAAAATCTTCTGACTCCGACTCCTCAGTTTATGAAACTCCAACTCCGACTCCAGGTACCCAAAATTGCTCCCACTCCTCAACTCCGACTCCACAGCCCTGGTTCCATCGGCCTATCTGCTGACTGCGGGTCTGTACAGCCTCGTCCCAGCGATGTTGCCCAAGGGATCGGGTCCTGATCCCTGTCGGGAAGCTGCAATCTAGGATATGTACGGGCCTTGACGCTTTATTGAATATCCACTCGTGGTTGAGATATTGCACTGTATTGCCTCTCGGTTTCACCTTGTGTTAATTTCTGAGAATGTTATTGCAGGAGACTGTGTGAGAGGTCTGCCAGCCCCTTTACACCTCTCTTCTATATCCATGCCAGCGCTTACACTTCTATATCTATGATACAGCCATGTAAGGGTTGTCTGCTTTACATGTGCTATTACTATACTGGGGATATATCAGGCACAGATGCAATGCGACACCGAGAAGGTGGAAAGACCTTAAAATATATTGGGGGGAGATGTAGTAAGCGAATTAAAAACTGAACACCTCTTTACGGCAATGAGCTAAAACAGCTGCCCTTGGCTAAACAGGTGCTCCCTTCTTAAAAGTACTAGGAATCGCTGTAGCTTTTCATATATAAGACTTTCTATAGATTGTACTGTAAACTCACAAGGGCAGGGCTGTTGCTCTTTTGTGTCTTGTAAAATGCTTTATGGTTAATCACCATCAGTGGCGTAGCAGTAGGGGGTGCAGAGGTTGCGACTGCACCGAGAGATGCTTTGAATAGTAGTAATCATTAACAAACTGTTCCCCATCCCCTTCTTGCTCCTCTGACACTGGTTGTCCTTGGCAGGTTTTGGTGCGCTGTATCAATTGTTGTGTATAGAGTGCTGGGGGGGGGGGGGGTTGGGGAAGGAAAGTAAAACTTGCATTGGGGCCCATAGCTCCTTAGTTACGCCCCTGCATTAGCTGTGATTTTTTAGCGGGCGCCATAGTTATAGGATTGGAGCAGGGTATGCCGAAATCTGTGTTGTGCACTATGGCGGCACCATAACTATCATGGTTAGCAGTGTGCCATAATTACCTGCTCCAGACTCGAGAACCTCATACCGAGAGCAACCGTGAGAATGCATATTCCTTCCGATGGGCGGTCGTTCTAATGAGAAAAAGATATCACAACCTGATTACCATGGCAGTGCTGAGATGATAGCGTGATATAGACCGCTCACAACTGTGCTCACATCTGGTGCATGTGCTATAAATAGGGCAGTCAGGAAGGTGTCTGCTGTACATCCAGGTAGCTGAATGCAGCAAGTCTACTCATCATAGCTGCACAGAATGTATGTTTCCTGTTTTTACACAAAGGCAGCAGGGGATGTCATGCAGTGTGTATGTTAGATCAGAGGGGAGGTTGTGGTGGAGGTGAAACAGGAAGAAAAGTCAGATATCCATCCATCACTGAACAAACATCACTTTGAATATGCAAAGAAAGCAAATTGAGCTAAAAAAACACACACAGGGTGCCTTCGCCTATCTACTTGCAGGCCTGTTCCTATGCACTAGTCTCACTTTATCTAGCAACAGAAGGCTGGCCTGCCTCACTCCTGTGGAGCGATCACCGATATGTCCGGATGGTTGTGCTGATCCTGTTCTGAATCCATCAGCTGCAGTTAAACATACCTTCGAATGTTTACATTGCCCTAAGAAAATGAACTTTGTGATGCTAGTATCTTCTGCTTATAAGGAACAGCATGTTCACTTCCTCATAGTGCAGAAGGGTTGGGACAAGCAAGCAAGATGCACTTATCTTTAAAGCACACCTGAAGTGAGAGGGATATGGAGGTTACCATATTTATTATTGCCTTTTAAACAATACCAGTTGCCTGGCTGTCTTGCTGATCCTCTGCCTCTAATACTTTTTGCCCTAGACCCTGAACAAGCATGCAGATCAGGAACTCGGACTGGATTTCCAACATGCTTGTTTCAGGTGTGTGATTTAGACATTACTGCAGCCACAGAGATCAGCAGGACTGCCAGGTAACTGGTATTGTTTAAAAGGAAATAAACATGGCAGCCTCCATATCCCTCTCAGTTCAGAAGTCCTTTAGCCTCCCTGACGGTAATCCCAACCCAGGCTTGGGGTAAAAAAAACATGCCGCGATCAGTAATATCAAGCCCTGAACGAGTTAGCGCCGAGCAGGTTACTGCAGAGATGGCATAGCGGAGTGGCACTTGACACTTGAAAGAATCTTGGAAAGAATCATAATGCCAAGGAGGTTAGGACAGCTGCTAAGCCACATACTTGAATGCCCAGTTCAGCATAGCGCCTGTGCTTTTGTCTGGGGGGGATCATCTTTTGGTGCTGCTTATCTAGCCAGCCAGCTAGCACGTTCTTCTCCACCAGCAACACTTGCTTTAAAATGGACCTGATCTCTTGCAAGGGGCTGAAGAAATACATAGAGAAATACACCCTGAATATATTTAGAGAGTTTAGCCCCCCTCATTTGTGTCTAATCACAAGTCATAATCTGATCTCTCCCCTGTGTCACATGACTGCCTATGGCAGAGATGGCAGATAAGGCCATTTGAAAGCACAGGAGGTTAACAATATGTCTGCTTCCATGAATTAGGAAGTAGAAACCGTGCAGATTTATTTTAGGATTTGTATCAACTGCAACTTTTGTTTAAAGGCTATTATGCTGTTGCGTATCTTTTAGAGCAGAGAGGAGGTTCGAGTTCAGGTCCACTTTTATAGATATTACATCACCGTCCTATTTAGTCATCTGCCCTCTACTGTCTGTAGTGGTATATAGATAGGTGCAATAGGGTTTTCATGTAAACAGCTGGTATCTGGGGATTATTAATCTACCATAAATCTAACAGCATGTAAAATGTTCAAGCGTGATGCAGTCATTCCTCAAGGCTGCCAAACCTGCAACCTGATTGAGTGATTATGATTGAATCTGACAGTAATATATTGCTCAAACATATCGGGACAAGAATGACTTCCAATCAATTGTGGGCAGTTTATTGAAAGTGTAATTAAACATATGGGAAAATCTCCATGTGACGGGGGCGGAGGTGGGGGGGGGGGATTGGTGGTGCGTAGCGTTGCACTACATCAAACGGTACAATGCTTGTGGTTGGATCGAGGCTTGATAGATTTCTGCTGGAATCAAAATTTAGTTGGACATGTAGGGTAGGTATCAATCACTATCCAACTGAATTCCGATCAGATATAGATTTATTGGTTTGGAACATCAGGCTATAATCTACCCGTGTATGGCTAGCTTATCAGAGACTATGAAATGAGTGTTTATTGCCTCGTACACACAATGAGATTTTCTGGCAGATTTACTGCCAGATCGATTACTTCCAACATGTCACATCTGATTTCTGATTGTTTTTGTTTGTTCACTTCTATGGAAAATGGATGCAAAATCAATCGGAAATCAGATTGGACATGTTGGAAATAATCGATCTGGCAGTAAATCTGCCAGAAAATCTCATTGTGTGTACCAGGTATTAGGTCAGTGGATTACTGCAGATGTGAAAAGGCCCCTACACAATCTGGATTAAAGTCGGCTGGGATGGCCAATAACAACCGTTCCTGATGATAATCCGGTGTGTGTCCAGCAGCCCCGATTGCTGCATGGCCAGCTGTCTGCCAGGCGGATCAACTCGGCCAAGCAGCAACCAATAGCTTTGTTCTCCTCGTTCAGCCTGCCCGCCATGTGACATCACATCGGCGCCGTCCTCCGTCCTACCCAGAGATGGATTAGGATGTAATGGGGCCCTAGGCAAAGTAGAAGATTTGGGGCCCCTTGTGAGACCTTTGACAGCCACTAGGCCCCTAGGTTGCCTGGTAGATGATCCTGCTCTGGTCCTACCCACCTCGCATTGCAACAGAACACGTCATTGACCTGCAGGGTAGCTACACGTCTATACAGCCTCAACCCAGCGATGTCCCCTGAGGCATCGGGTCCTGATCCTTGTCACGCGACATCCATCTAGCATCTATACTGGCCTTTACAAACATCTGCTCGGTCCAGCTGATTGCTTCTGCAGCAAGATGTGAGGTTTCTAGGCCGTGGGTATGCCAAACTTGGGGTACAGGTTACAGGCTTGTAAAGGAGCAATTTCAGCTTCAGTCAGTTATAAAATGCCTAGCTGGCTACAAAACTGAAATAACATTACATTACAGGAAGTCTTCTGAAGTACCAACATGTTTGTATCAGTTTTTGGTAAAAGTAGAATTTCTCTTTAAGGTGCTCATGTGAAAGGATTCTTTGGGCAGGCATCATCCCTCTATGCATGGGCAAAGTGGTCTATAGAGACTGAGCTCTAAACTTGTTGCTGTGCTCAGGAGAGTGTGAAAGTTTTTATATGCACAGAGTGAGGAGGAGAGGATCATCTGTGGCGGATCAGGTCATTTGGATGCCGCGATCGGCAGGCGCCTAATAGACACCTGTTTTTCATTTCAGTTATCAAGTATCCAAGCAGTCATTTGGGCACCCAATGCAGCTTGTAGCCGCCTACTACATAGCATTTAATGTTTGTAGCCAATTGTAAAGTTAGGGTGAGGTTTAGGGAAGAATATAGTAAAATATTGGTACGTTCAATTACGGATATTTTACTATCTGCGGTACCACCTGGCTATTTCATTTGTTGGCCTTATATGCAGGAGCAAGATTGCCAGCATGGATTCACCCAATTAAACGTTGCTAACATAGCATCACTAGAGCAAAGAAACAGCTCCATCCTGTAGCTAAAGGGGGAATTGACCTTGTGACATAGGCCTGGCCAACCACAAGATGTCACTGCGTGTAAAAATGGGATGATGATCTTTATGGGATTGTTATTTTGTGGTATGTGTGGGATTGTTGTTTTGTTTTCCTCTCTGTTCTAAGTATTTATTTATTGTATTTATAAAGCACCAACATATTACGCAGCGCTGGACATTAGTTTAGGTTACAGACAATATTTAGGGGTGACATACAGCAATATGACAATACAGGAATACAAAAAAAACAAAAAAAAAAACAGATCACGCAGCACAGTATGAGTACAAGCTAAAGCTTAATCAGTCACTGGAGGGGAGCATGGAGATTAGGCAAGTTAGGTTCACTCAGATGCATAGCATGGGTGCACAGTCATGGAGGTGCATGCGCAGGTAGGACACAAAAGGAGGGCCCTGCCCAAAGGCTTACAATCTAGAGAGAGATGTAGGGACATGAAAGGTAGCAGACAAGAGTTCAGCAGCAGGTTTAGAGCACTTGTGAGGGGTGGTAGGCCAGAGTAAAAAGGTGAGTTTTGAGGGCCTTCTTGAAGATGTTGAAGGAGGGGGCTGCTCTAATGGGTGGAAGTAGGGAGTTCCATAGTGTTGGAGATGCTTTTGAGAAGTCTTGGAGGCATGCATGGGACTTGGTGATGTGAGGGGGGGGCGGTCAGGCAAAGTTCATTGGAGGAGCAGAGTGAGCGGCTAGGTGTGTACCTCTGAGTAAGATCGGAAATGTAGGTTGGACAGGTTTTGTGGACAGATTTGTAGGTCAGACACAGTATCTTGAATCTGATTCTAGACTGGACAGGAAGCCAGTGGAGGGATTCACGGAGGGGAGCAGCCGTGGTGGAGCGATGGGGGAAGTGGTTAATTCTGGCTACCGCATTCATGATGAACTGCAGCAGGGCTATTTCGGGTCATAGGGAGACAAGATAGAAGGGCATTGCAGTAGTCAAGGCGAAAGATTGAGGACATGGATGAGGAGTTTGGAGGTGGCAGAGGTCAGGAAAGGGCGGATCTTGCAGCTGTTGCGAAAGTGGACGTTGCAGGACTTTGTGAGGTTTTGGATGTGGGAAGTGAAGGAGAGTGTGGAGTCCAGGGTGACACCCAGACAGCAGGCTTGAGAGGTAGGGTGAATGGTAGTGTGGTTTACAGTGACATGCACATCTGGGAGGTTCAGGGATGGCCGGGGTGGGAAGATCATAAATCCAGTTTTGTCTAGATTTAGTTTCAGGAACCTAGCGGACATCCAGGAGGAGAAGGCTGATAGGCAGGAGGAGACCTTGTCCATGGTAGTGGTGGATAGGTCAGGGTTGTGGGGGTAGATCTGTGTGTCATCTGCATACAGATGATAGTTAAAACCCATGGAGGAGATAACCTTGCCAATGGAGGGTGTGTATAGAAAGAACAGTAGGGGGCCAAGGACCGAGCCTTGGGGGACTCCCACCGAAAGATGGTTGGGGGTGGATGAGGACTCATTGAAGGAGGTTGTGAAGGAGCGGTTGGAGAGGTAGGATGAAAGCCAGGTCAGGGCGTGGTCGTGAATGCCCATGGACTGAAGGGACTGCATGTATGAGCACTCTGCTTCATCAGTTTAGGGCCACACATCCTTATTACTTTAAACTAAAACTCCATTAAAACATTTTGCTTTAGTCCTGGATAAAGCTATAAAAGGTTAGAATTGCTGGTAGGCTTTTATTACCGTTGTCTGTGTTTGGGGGATTTCTGCTTACTTTCTGTGATGTCTCAGGTAACAGACAACAGTAAAAACCTCGGTATGATTGCAAGTTCATTCCCACACTACTAAAAAGGTGTTTGTTTGTTTTTAAATAAATCACTGCCTGTTAAGAAACCTTCACACACTTCCTGTCATATCACAAACAGGGAATAAAGGGAATTTCAGAGAAACAGGAAGTGGAAGAAAGATAGGAGAAGTTATACTGCTTGCTCACCTTACCCTACAGTGTCTGGTGTACATGCTACAAGGTGGTGTAGTAGATAGTGCTCTTATTCTTGCTGCGTCGGAGTGCTAGGTCCCACTCTAGACTAGGACACTACAGTATATGCATGGATTTTGGGGGTCTCCTCTCTCATCTCAAAAACATACAGAAGAGTGCATTGGTTCCCCCCAAAATTGGCCTTAGACTACAACCGTGACATTAGTCTGTGACTATAGTAGGGGTTAGGTTGTAAGCTCCGTGGGACAGTTTAGCCTCGAGTAGTGAAGCAGGTGGCTTTCGGTGCATGACGGTCAGCGCAGAAACTAGGCCCCACCATAGTAGTAATGTTACACTGCGCAGGGCACATAAGGGTAATTCGGGGTTACGGCAATCGCTGGACTCCGAATTACTCTCCCCTCCGAGTTGCTACAGCTTGGAGGAGGAATAGTATTTAGTGCCGCTGGGGATTTGAATGGCAGCAGGGTGATTTAAAACATTGTGATTAACTGACTTTGCTTGGTGATGTGATTTTTATTTTTTTACCGCACTGCCTCAGAAAATTCATTGTTTTTACTTTACTTGTTGTGCTGTCTGCAGCATTACCTGTCAGTTCTGCAGAGCAGCGCTGTGCAGAATTGCCTGTCTATTCTGCAGAGCAGCTCTGTGCAGCATTGCCTGTCTGTTCTGCAGAGCCACTCTGTGCACTCAGGGTGCCTGCAGCATTACCTGTCAGTTCTGCCAAGCAGTTCTGTGCAGCATTACCTAATATCAGTTCTGCAGAGCAGCTCTGTGCAACATTACCTGTCAGTTCTGCCGAGCAGTTCTGTGCAGCATTACCTAATATCAGTTCTGCAGAGCAGCTCTGTGCAACATTACCTGTCAGTTCTGCAGAGCAGCTCTGTGCAGCATTACCTAATATCAGTTCTGCAGAGCAGCTCTGTGCAACATTACCTGTCAGTTCTGCAGAGCAGCTCTATGCAGCATTACCTGTCAGTTCTGCAGAGCAGCTCTATGCAGCATTACCTGTCAGTTCTGCAGAGCAGCTCTGTGCAGCATTACCTGTCAGTTCTGCAGAGCAGCTCTGTGCAGCATTACCTGTCAGTTCTGCAGAGCAGCTCTGTGCAGCATTACCTGTCAGTTCTGCAGAAAAGCTCTGTACAGCATTAGCTGTCAGTTCTGCAGAGCAGCTCTGTGCAGCATTACCTGTCAGTTCTGCAGAGCAGCTCTGTGCAGCATTACCTGTCAGTTCTGCAGAGCAGCTCTGTACAGCATTAGCTGTCAGTTCTGCAGAGCAGCTCTGTGCACTCAGGGCGTGATAGTGAGGCTTCCTGTACAAGATCAGTGTTCTGTGTTGTGGGCATTATTGGGAGGTGTAGGCTGTGGTTTTGTGATGTGTGTGAAAGTTCTACAGCTGTGGTATCACCATCAAAATACTGCATGATTAGCCCAGGCACTGAACTGAGAGAACAAGGACTCTTATGCAGTTATAGCCATTATATTCTGTGCATACAGGTAATGCTGTATGAGCCTTAAGGTGCGTACACACGTCAGATAAAAGTCTTTGGAAAATGAAAGCTCACAGACCAATTTTACCCCCTTTCATGTAGTATGAGAGCCATACTCTACACAGTCTAATCTATGGAGCTGAACTCCCCATCAGATAAAAATCTTTGCAAGATGCTGCACACAAAGATGCTGTACACATTCAACAGATCAGTATCTGCAAAAGATCGGTTCCTGCAAAAGATCCATTCCTGCAAAATGCATTCATAGTCTATGATATCTGCAGATCCCATACACACCTTGTTTAATGGACATTCATCTGCAGATCAGCCAATTATCTGCCGATCTGAAGATCCAACCTGGTGGATCTGATCTACAGATAATTGTCCGTTAAACAAGGTGTGTATGAGGTCTGCAGATATCATAGACTATGAATGCAGTTTGCAGGAACAAATCTTTTGCAGGAACAGATCTTTTGCAGATACTGATCTGTTGCATGTGTACAGCGGTCTTTGTGTGCAGCATCTTGCAAAGATTTTTATCTGATGGGGAGTTCAGCTCCATAGAATAGACTGTGTAGAGTATGGCTCTCATACTACATGAAAGGGGGTAAAATTGGTCTGTGATCTTTTATTTTCCAAAGACTTTTATCTGACGTGTGTACCCACCTTAAGTCACTAAATCTCTGTGAAGTTGCTGTGCACAGGGAGCGCTCAGCCATTTCACCGGTACTCATACCAATTACGTAGCTTGCATTGCACAGATAGAACAGCCTGCATTACTCTACCAACACGCACTGACATCTATTGAAGACTGACGTGCTGTGCGTGGAAGGAATTGAACCCTTTCTGATCAAATTCCAATTGGTAAAGGTTGATCAAGTTGCCAAGCACCTTAAAAAGGTCAATGTGCTCGATCCAGCTCACTTTTTCTCCTAGTTTTCTCCTAGGAGATAATTTTAATCTTCTGTTTAAAGTAACTTTTCGGCACTCTGCAGTTGAAAACTTACCAAAAAGTAGGTGAAAAAGTATTTTCTTGCTTGCTTGCAGATCTAGCGATGATTGATCATGCACTACTGCTGCACAGAAGTGTGAGCCAACATATCATTGCATCCAGCAGATTGTACTAGCATTCCAATGTCCCAGTGCTGGTTTCTACCATTATAGTGCCCTCCTCACCTCCACTGCTGCTGTCCGGGAGCCTCCTGAAGATCACAATCACATTCCTCTTCATGCACGAGCGTGGCTGGGCTGCACTCACGCTTGTGCAGTAGCATGGAGCCGCTCATTCACAATTGGCTCCAGCTTTCTGTGCAGGGGCGGCTGTAGTCACGCAGGCACAGTGCGGCCCCACTTTTGCATGAAGAGGAGCTGGTTGTGGTCAGGAATTTTGACAAGCTCTTGTCTGTTTTCTTACTGGAATTCACATGGGGGAAAAGTGGGGGCCAGGAGGGGGCAAGGTAAGTATCTGTTTTTTTGTAGCAGATTTCACCTCAGGTATGCTTAGGGCCCGTTCTCACTGGGGCGATTACCGCTAATCGCCAAAGCTTTTTAAAGCGCTAGCACAATACTAACTATATGGCAGTGATTCGCGGCAATTGCAAAGCATGCTTCATGCAGCATTTTCCCACAATTCTAGAGTAATCACGATTAGATTGCGTAAAAGCACTAATTGCAATTGCTCAAAAATCGCAAGAGTGTACATTTTTACCGCTGCAAAATCACCAGCGCAAAATGCTAGTGCTAATCGCTATTGTTTTGCAATGACAAGTGACACTGGGCAGTTAAGGGGCCCATACACTCAGCCGATTTTCTGGTCGATCGATCGATCAAAATCGATCGATTGCAAATCGGTTGACCGATCGATTTCGATCGATTTCGATTGATTTGAATCGATCTGGCAGGGTGAAAAATCTAGGTCAATCTGTTGAGATTGCTTATCAATTTGCATTGGCCCTAATGGAAATCTGATGGCAAAAAAATGCCATCAGATCGATTTTCAATAGATTTCAAACTGAAATCTATTGGAATTATTAAGGCAGCCATACACTGGTCGATGTGCCATCAGATCGACCAGCTGACAGATCCCTATCTGATCGAATCTGATCAGATAGGGATCGTATGGCTGCCTTTACTGCAAACAGATTGTGAATCGATTTCAGCCTGAAACCGATCACAATCTGTTCAGCTGCTCCTGCCGCCTGTCCCCCCCCCGTATACATTACCTGACGCTGGCTCCCGGGCATCTTCTCCACGCTGCACCGCTCTGTTCTTGCTCCATCTCGGCGCTTCCTGTGTCACTCCGTGACCAGGAAGTTCAAATAGAGCGCCCTCTATTAGAACTTCCTGGTCACTGCAGTGACCCAGGAAGCGCCGGGATGGAGCGGGTGCAGCGCTGAGAAGATGCGGAGAAGACGCCCGGGAGCCCGCATCAGGTAATGTATTTTTCATCGGATCGGCCGCCGCTAGCGACGCGCACTTTACCCGCGGGCGATCGAGGGTAATTTCCCGCACGGCGCGATCGACGGACCGATCCGATTTCGGGAGGAAATCGGATCGTCGGCGGCGTTTACCGCGAACAATTGGCAGCAGATTCGATCCCAGGATCGAATCTGCTGTCGAAACGGCCGGGAATCGGGCCAGTGTATGGCCACCTTTTATCCTAGTAAAAAATGTTCCTAAACACATCAGATAAGAAATCTATCTGATGATCTATCTGCTGCTAATCTAACGAGTGTATGGCCACCTTATGTTAGCTTACTTTGTCCTTGCTATGTGTAGCTGTCACACAGATGAAGGGAAGAACAGTTTCTATAGAAGAAGCTTGGATTGAAGAAGTCTCTATATAACGCTTGTTTTCTTAATATAGTAACATTACAGTAAGTTGTACTGTTGGTTTATTTATTCCTTTTTTGTTTAGCACAAATAAGACTTAACATCCACTAGATTATTTTTATCCTCCTGCTCCTCAGTTGATAGTGTGCTCTGTAATGCAGCAGGGCCTTTGTGGCAGGATGTCCTCGGAGGTTGTGCCCCGCGCGCTTTGTCCGCACGATAACGCGTGTTTGTTCACCTCTGTGCTGAATCTCGTTTCCTTTGGAATCCGTTATTTCCTCCGTGTGGAGGGATGTTCAGGACTGTGACGGGAGTGACTCACTGGACAGGATGTGAGCAGATAATCCGGGTCACAGGGTGACCTGGGTGGAAGAATACCCTGCATTTCTTAGCAGAATGAATGTCATGTCTGTTGTACAGTCCGTATACAGGAAGTGCACTGGGGACAGCAGCGGATAAGCATAGGAATGCCTGTCAAAAGTGATTTGCGCTGCTAATTGGAAAGTGAAAAATTACTCTACTGATCACCATACACAGGGCATTTTAATAGACTAATAACATGGCTATAGTCAATGGCATTTTCCTGGCACAGGGCTCTTCTGATGTTGTCTGCTGTAATAAAGCAGGAAGTCCAGTAGGGGCAATTTTGTCATTGGGCGGGAAACACACATACACTTGGGGGGAGGACACTGGGCGAGGTCCATCAGGCGCCTGTAAATCGAACACTGTTACTGCCATGCACCCGATCGAGCCTTTGAAACTGAGGTTTTCTGCCATGCCCATTCGATCCATTTAACCAATGTCAGCCGCAATTTGATTGATAGATCGATTGGATGGACATGTTGCGGCACCCGATTATCTTCTGATTTTAATATTATTGAAAATCGACTAATGTATGGGCCCACTTAGATTGCCATCCAATGTGGCAAGCAGATCATTCCCTCTCTGTACAGAGAGGGATTGAATTCCCCCATACACGGCACACAGATTTTCAATAGAGTTTACCCTGAAATCTATTGAAAACAGCGCTGTACTGTTTGATCCAGTGCAACACTAGGGGCCGTCGATCTAGTTCCCGGCTGTGTCCGATCTATTGACATTTTCCATCTTGTTGTAATTTGGATCAATTATTGCTGTGAATAAAAAAAAATTGTGATCAATGTGGCTCGTTGCCCTATAGATGCATCTATGCCCTGCTTTAGTGCCTAGTACACATGATGCAAATTTTCACTAAATTGACGGTGTAATCGATTATTTCCAACAGATCTGATCTGATTTCCAATCGATTTTATATAGAAGTGAGAGGAAAATCGATCAGAAAAATCAGATCGAACCTGTCGGAAATAATCGATTCGACCGTCAATCTGACAGAAAATAGCATTGTGTGTACTAAGCATAAAGCTGGCCATACACTAGGCCGATCACTGGGATCGAATCTGCTGTCACATCGTTCCCGCAACACGCCGAATTTCAATCCATTTCGTCCGATCCCGTCGATCGCTCCGTGCGGAAAATTACCGTCGATCGCCCGTGGTTAGGGAGCACATCGCTAGCGGCGTTCGAGTACTCGACGACCGACGCAATAGAGCCCGCATACATTACCTGCTCCGCCGGCACGACTGCGCCCGGTCACCGCTGCTCCGTCTCCGCGCTGGTCTCCGTGTCCGGCATGCTTCACTTCTTCTAGCCCGGCAGGAAGTTTAAACATTAGAGGGCGCTCTACTGTTTAAACTTCCTGCCGGGCAGGAAGAAGTAAAGCATGCCGGACCTGGAGACCAGAGCGGAGACGGAGCAGCGGTGACCGGGGGGCAGTCGCACCGGCGGAGCAGGTAATGTATGCGGGGGAGCAGCGGTGGCAGCAGCAGCACCACCACCCCCACCACAACAGATTGTGAACGGTTTCAGGCTGAAATCTGTTCACAATCTGTTTGCAGTAAAGGTAGCCATACGATCCCTCTCTGATCAGATTCGATCAGAGAGGGATCTATCTGTTGGTCGAATCTGATGGCAAACCGACCAGTGTATGGCTACCTTAAGAAAGCCTTGCCTCTTCACCACTTATCAGGGAATCATCCATCTGCTTGGAAAGAGCACACAAGGTACCACAGGAGGGGATGTGGACAATGCAGACTAGGTAAACAGTGCATTAGTTACCTCCATTATGTAAATACAGCTGCATTGTTAATGAAAGAGGCCTGGGAAGATTGTCTGCTTCTGTCGATAGGCTTTCTTGATCAAACTGTGGAGTACACCAAATGGTGTGAGGGTTTGGAAGGGGGATGCACATTATTGTCTTGCATTTGCATTGAAGAGGTGAAAAACAAAATGGAAAAAGAGCAGCCCCTCAACAAATATGCTCTGTGTGTTCATTTAACATTTGCTGTCTCCATGCCTTTCAAGACAAAACAAGATACACATTTATATTGCGCTTTTCTCCTGTCGCACTCCAAGCGCCAGAGCTGCAGCCGCTAGAATGCACTCTATGGGTAGTGGCTGTGTTATGCTGGGAATACACGGGTCAATTCAGGCGCTCGATTGTGCGCCCAATCGTTTTCCCCGCTCGATTCTCTTACCTTACGCTAGTTTTTCTTATCTTTTTTCAATTCACTTCAATGACAAATTGAGCGACAAAACGATCGAACGGTGATCGGACATGTCGGAAATTGTCTAACCATCTAATCAGCTCAGAATCGACCCGTGTATTCCCAGCATTAGGGAGTCTTGTCCAAGGACTCCTTACTGAATAGGTGCTGGTTTACTGAAAACATTTCTTTGTTACAGCTGATACAAATCTTTCAATAAATCTGCAGTTTTTCTACTTCCTGCTTTCATGGAAGCAGACATATTGGCCTCAATTCACTAAGCTTATCTCCTGTCTTTACTAAAGTTTCGAGTGTTATCACCATTGCGATAAGGCATGTAGTAAACTTAACTCTTCTGTCTTTAAGTTAAGGAGAGATCTCTAAAGTTAAAGAGGAACTTCAGCCTAAACAAACATACTGTCATTAAGTTACATTAGTTATGTTAATTAAAATAGATCGGTAATATAATCTCTTACCCACCCTGTTTTAAAAGAACAGGCAAATGTTTGATTTCATGAGGGCGTGACAGGGAGCATGAGACACAGTTCCAACTGTCCTGTGTGCTGATCACCCCTCCCAGTTGCTAGGCAACGTGAATAACAACATAGGAAATCCCATCATGCTTTGCACAGCATCAGGGGGAAAAAGCCCGGGCAGTTTTCTTTGATGGGTGGAGCTTAGCTAAAAATGCAGCTAAAAATGATGCTTTGGTAAGAAAAACAAACTTCTGATGCTGTGAAATTTTTAAAGAAACACCAAGCCTTTTCAGTTCTGCTGAGTAGATTTTTAGTCCGGAGGTTCACTTTAACATTTTAAGCCTTAAAATAACTACAGAATTTAAAGTTAAAGATAAGCTGTTACTTAAAGAGTAACTGTCAGGCTGCAAAAGCTAATTTAAATCTCTATTCTCCTGTGTTAAACAGTTTAGAAGGAAGCCAAAAAGGTAATACTGAAGTTTAAAAATCTCTCTTACTTTTGATGTGTGCTGACAGCAAGGCTCTGTATTCCCAAGCCCTTAAGAGGCCGAGAGGCCGCATACCATACAGCAAAGCATTCTGGGGCCCTCCCCTCGGCTGCTAGTGAGAAGGTACAGGCTCAAGTTACAACAGCATGTAATGCTGGGCTGCTCACAGCACTGATAAATCTCTGGGCAGAGTACACTGCAGGAGTCAGCTATTGTTCCTAGCCACATGGCTAATTAATATTCACTGCACAGTAGTGTTATTCATTAGGAGCTTTTTTTGTGAGTGGACTCATCAGGAAGCAGGGAGGATATGACATCACAATTGGCTTCATAGGAGACAGACAAACTTGGAACCTGCCATGAGCTGTCAGGAGCACCATTCTCTGCAAATACTATATAAAGATTCTGTGAAATCCAAACGTGGACAGTGAAATGCATATGTAATGTAAGTACAGCCAATATTTAGCTACTGATATATGTGTGTACCTTATACCTAACAGCTCCTCTTTAACTGCGTGTGAAAATAACTACAGAGGAGGTAACTTAAAAGACCTGACCTCTGTCACGAAAATCTTAAAATTTAAAATACATTTAAACATATACAAGTAAGAAATATGTTTCTTCCAGAGTAAAATGAGCCATAAATTACGTTTCTCCTAAGTTGCTATCACTTACAGTAAGTAGTAGAAATCTGACATTACAGACAGATTTTGGACTAGCCCATCTTCTCATGGGGGGGTTCTCAGGGTTTTCTTTATTTTTAAAAGCATTTAGTGAATGACAGTTGCTCCGTCCAACTGCCAGAAAAGTGTGCAGCGAGCGGGGAGGTTGGCCGGCATCTTTGTGTAAATCTTTATTGAAGATGTATACAAATTGACCATTGAATAGGATGGTCGTTGGGCAGCCAAATTGCTTGATGTATGTCCGTCTTAAGTGTATGTTCCCACTACATGCGGTGCGATGCGATCATAGTATCACGCCGTAAGGAAAATGCAACCAATTCGCGTCAATGGAGTAGTTTCCATTGACACAAATTTCCCTATGCGATCAGGCACGATGCGACGCAGGGAAAATTATAGCTAGTATGCCGCAGTTTTCCACAACACGCATCCAATTCCCAATTGCCTCATACGGGACGCCGCATGTCGCCGCATCCTGATATCCATCCGGTGCCCGGAAGTGCTCGCGGCTGGATACAATGCGAAGGTCGCGTCACATCCACAATGCTAGTGGAAGCGGGCGTGAGTCAACCCCATTGTCTGATGGTGTTAAAATTTATGGAAAACAAGTTTGCTTTCTTAAAACAGAAAGTATTTGCGATAATTCAGGTTGGAGTGAGCTCTGATATGTCTCCCACAATGCATCACTGCTGAAATATGCAAATCACCCATTGTTGTCCCTGTGAGCTAGCTACACCTCCACAACAATGCAATGATTTATCAGCTTGTTAATTGTACAGAGCCACAGTAATCAAATACGCATACAGACTGTTTCGGATTGATTGACCCTCATCAGTGCATGGCATGGATTAATGTGGGTCTATGGGGTAGGACTTGAAGCACGCAGAGTTACAGAGAACCCAGCAAGCTCATGGTGAACCAGAACTGCTAGGAGTGTGTAAGGGACTACTATGGACCACAAAGCCCTCTTACTAAAATGCTGTGGAAAACAAGTTTGCTTTCTTAGAACAGAAAGTATTTGCAATAATTCAGGTTGGAGTGAGCTCCGAGATGTCTCCCAGTGCATCACTGCTGAAATATCTTACCAATCGCTGGATTCGTCCAGATGTTGAAAATGACTTGATCAACTAAATTATCGAATGTTGATCAGGGATCTCCTTCACTTTTTACTATGTTAGGTTTGATGTACAAAAATACATTTATTTCATCCTAGTGCGCTACTTTGTTTCCCATTTCTGCAGATTCCTGTTCAGAGGTGAGATCACATTTCTCCAGCCGCTATCCTATGTCTGGCTGGTGATCACTGACTGCTGGGGAAGCTTTGTTTTGAAGGGGTGATAATTGTACATAAGTACTGCCTGCTGATTGCTGAAACCAGTGATCACACTGCCATTCTGCCATTCTCCAGTCAGACAGACATTTCCACAGAACACAATACAGCAATTATCAATGCGTTATGGGGCTAAGCTTGTCATGACTCTATGATGTGTAGATCATCTCAGCTTACTGGACCTCTGTGTTTTCTTTTGCTAGAGCACTGATCTGTACAGATTCATGGAAAAGGAAAGATAATCTAAACTCCATTGTTCTCTGTGAGGCCAGTTTACATACTAGTTGGCTCTGGCTGGCTTTTCTAAAAAGAAGTCATTACCTTAACTGGATTTCCAAATAGTCATTATTGTTTATTGCACATTAGCTAAAGTTGGCCATATATCTCTTGACTTGGTGGCTGATCAGCCACCCGATTCGACAATTATTTTCAAATCGGATGAAAGTCTGTGCCACCAAGTGCATGCCTGATTGATGATGCGACCAATTTCAAGTTGAAATTGGTCGCATGTATCGATTGGACATGCTGGAAAATCTTGGGCCGACGTGCTCAATTGGGTGTGCAGAGCAAACGGTGTGCGAAAAACTTGTACAGAAAAAACTCCCAATAAGTGGTGTTTGGTAGCCCTTGGTGAAACCGTGTGTTTGTTACACTGGGACCTTGTGGCAGGCACATGGCATTATAAACCAGCATTCAGCAGCAAGATTATATCTAGTGACAGGCTGGGGTAAATCCATGCCGAGTCCCATCCTATTCCACTAGGTGGCGCTGGCCATAAACCTCATACTTTTGTCGGAGGGTGATATGGCAGCCAGGGCCAGTATTTCCATAGAGGAGAACTGGCCAATAGGGCTGGGGCCCCAAGTTCCAGGGTCAGGGATTCCAGAGGCCACATCGTTGTTACTGTCGCTACAGTACTAAAATATAAGGGGCACCACATTCTTTAAAGCATATCAAAAATAGCTTTATTAACACGACCAGGAATCATACAGACATTGTCAAAGCAAGGAGAAATGCGGGACATGGAAGGGGGTGGGATAGGGGTATAATGACTAAGCAGCCTGTGTACATTTTTAGGTTTACGGTTAATTTATGCTCCTCTCAATCCCTGGCATGGTGTGACATAGTGGGCAGCGATTGTCACTGTGGATCCCTATTCTCCTAGTTGAATGTAGCGTTTCTCTCATCCTCCAATGTGTGAAAGTCTGGACACAGTTCCTTCAATTTCTTAAAGAGACTCCGTAACAAAAATTGCATCCTGATTTTTATCATCCTACAAGTTCCAAAAGCTATTCTAATGTGTTCTGGCTTACTGCAGCACTTTGTACTATCACAGTCTCTGTAATAAATCAACTTATCTCTCTCTTGTCAGACTTGTCAGCCTGTGTCTGGAAGGCTGCCAAGTTCTTCAGTGTTGTGGTTCTGCTATGAACTCCCCCTTCCAGGCCCCTCTATGCACACTGCCTGTGTGTTATTTAGATTAGAGCAGCTTCTCTCTTCTCTCTTATCTTTTACAAGCTGGATAAATCGTCCTCTGAGCTGGCTGGGCTTTCACATAGTGAGGAATTACAGACAAGGGCAAAGCTGTTTGCAGGAAGAAAAGAGCAGCCTGAAACTTCAGTGCATGAGAACAGGGGAAAGAAACACACAAATGATCTCTTGAGATTCAAAAGGAAGGCTGTATACAGCCTGATTGTGTATGGATGTATTTTCTATGTGTGGACATACTGTACATCAACCTACTTCCTGTTTTGGTGGCCATTTTGTTTGTTTATAAACAAACTTTTTAAAACAGTTTTTAACCACTTTTAATCCGGCGAGGAGCGGCGAAATTGTGACAGAGGGTAATAGGAGATGTCTCCTAATGCACTGGTATGTTTACTTTTGTGTGATTTTAACAATACAGATTCTCTTTAAAGAGGATATGTCAGCCATACTATCTCAGAAAAAACAACAACACATATATAAGTAGATAAATACTTGCTCTACTTACATAACATACTGTATGTATTGCACTGTCCACGTTATGATTTTAGTGATTTTTCTACAGTAAAAAAAGAGAAAATTATACTTAGCATTTCCCATTTTAATTATGGCTATTTTGAATCCAATCCTGAAGTCATTTCCTCCCTTACTCTCCTCTGCCTGATTGTGTATGGATTGCCCGCCCTTCACTATAGAAAGTGCATTGTCTCAGCATTAGAAATATTGGCCAATCAGAGAGGAACAGAGGTGTTGGAGGGGAAAACCGGAGGGAAAGAGGCTTCAGCCAATCAGGCTGTATTAGGGAAGTAGAGAAGCAAAAAAGGACAACCCAGGATGCCCTGCAACTTTCTTTTTATGTACCAAATTTTGTGTGTTCCAAATAAGAGTCAGGTAAACTGGGGAATGATCATTTATCAACAAGAAAAGTAATAGTGATTTTAACTTTTGGATTGCCTGTTTAGCATCCCTATTACTTGTTTACCAGATAAAAATAAAGAATTGATTCTTTTATTTTATGCCCGACCGTTACACTTTAAAGAAGATTTCCCTGGTTGCAGTGTAATGCTGGGTACACACCATGCGTTTTCCCGCTCGATCCGCGGGTCGATCGGGATCGATTTGCTTATTTCCGACAAGCTCCATTTGGGTTTCGATTGTTCCTGCCGTCGATTTTGCATACTTAACATGCAAATCGACGGCAGGAACGATTAAAACCCGAAATCGAGCTTGTTGGAAATAATCAAATCGATCCCGATCGACCCGCGGATTGAGCGGGAAACCGCATGGTGTGTACCCAGCATTACAGTGCAGCAGTCATGTTTGACCAGGATTACATAGGCATTGCAGAGCATTGTCTACTAAGATACTGCTGATCACGATCTTTTCAGCCCTTTCAGTCACTTTTAGGACCTTTGTAATATTATGTCAACTGATGATTTATGGTCCTCAGTGAAGGTCGAGGCCTGACTCTTGTGGAGTTGATCCTGCTCAGTAACTACAATGAAAAATGTCCTTTCTTGGCTGATTCCTCTTTTTATCTGGAGTTTTGCTCTAATTGTGAGAAAGCTAAAAACTGTAAACCTAAAGGAAAAATACAGTTTTGCCCGTTCATTTGCCAAAATAGAAGTTTTGAAATAAATTCAGAACCCTCCATAAGGTTACAAACAGCCATAAACGGTCAGATTTCAAGCGGATCTGAACTCAGAACTTCCTCTCTGCTCTAAAAGATAATCAACAGCTTAATAAGCTTTGAAGAGAAAATATTTCTTTGCTACAGCTGATACACATCCTGCAATAAATCTGCAATGTTTCTCTACTTCCTGCTTTCATGGAAGCAGACATGTTGATAATATCCAGGGCTTCAAATGAACTTGTCTGCTGTGTCAGTCAGGTGACACAGGGGAGAGATCAAATTACAACTTGTGATTAGACACAGATGAGGGGGAATTAGACAGGCGAAACGCTCTAAATACAAAGGGTGCATTTCTCTGTTTTCCTTCTGTCCTGAGCAAGAGTTCAGGTCTACTTTCAGACTGTCAGACATTTCAGACGTATATCCATCAGGGCAGGATGGTGACATTTACCTGAATGAGCACCTGTGTGGGCGCACTAGACGGCTATTAAGCAGCATGATGATGGCTGAGATCTGGCAGGTAACCAGGCGGCTGTACACCTGTACAAATTATGATGACTCAGAAGGGTGAAAACTTCCCACAGTTACATCATACGCCGCCGGCCGCCGCTGCTGAGGTCTAGTCTGAGGTTTTGTTTATCAGATTGGTTTTGTCTGATTTCTTTACAAGACAGAGAATACACTGAGCAGCATGTTTATTCTTGCAGACTGCAGATAAGATCACAGCCCCCTCAGATCCCTCACTGGAGTCAATGTTAATTATCCTATCAGAGGTCTATGGAGAAGAAAGCTGGAAGAGGGGTAAACAGTCCCCTCTTGTTGGATCATTTGGCTGAAGGAGTCACTTTGAAGTTATCAGCCACACAAGACAGGATTAATAGGACTGCAGCTGTGTGATGTTTTGATTGTGGAGTGACATGATCTGCCAGGCAAACACATTGCCTAGGAGTTGGATGGAAGTGTCAGATGCTGTAGTTTCATTGGTAGTAGAACATTTCATTGTGATAGGGAGTAGGGATCAGGTACAGGGTGACTGGCCAGTGGTCTCTAGCAGATCACAGAGGCTTTCATTACAGTCTCACAGAGGAGCCTGCAGAGACCGTTACCTGAGATATTTCATGCTGAAATCGATTGGGAATTGGCCTGCGGTGTATGGGCAGCCAGCAGATCTCTTTCCAATCATATTCGATTAGAGAGAGATCTGTCTCTTGGTCGATCTGCCTGTACATTGTTTGATGTATGGGCACCTTTAGTGTTTTTACAGCTCAGGAGAATCTTGATAAATGAACCCCTTTGTACCATGTTCCTCTGTGACTTTCCAATGTGATTGGGGGAAAAAATCTGCTTGCTAATAAATCGCCTGTGCAACATTTACGGCTAGTTTACACTGCTATCCATTCCTGGCATTTTTGGTTTGACTTTTGATGTCCATAGAAAATGCCTATCAGCACCAATGACGATCACTGCTAAACACCCGCTGAAAGAATCAACTGAAAGCAACTGTCAGAGCCTGCCAACACCTGCAAAGTGGCAGTTACTGACAGCTAAAAGTGCCAGTCAACGGCAAATACCTTCTGTAAAAGCGCCAGTCAGCACTAGCTTGTTCCCAGTACTTCCAGAGTGGATGTGAAGGATGCAATCATTCACTTGGCTAGGGAGCAAAGGGAACAAACCTTTCACTGCACATCCTTTGATAACAGTCACACAAATCAGGAAGGTCATCTCGGGTCCTGGGGGAGGTCAAGGGTCATGTGACTCCTTTAGACCAGGCAGTTATCCATCTGGTTTGCCGTAATGAGACATCTTCCCATCTATGGCTAATACATAGAAGACTTCTTGTGCCATTAGGTTAGCTGAAACTGATGACTCAGCAGCCCATTAGGTTAAACAGAACTACCTTGATAAGATCTCTGTGTCATACGGTCAGTAATTACGCATTGCTGTATTCATACAGCATGGTACTTTGTACATATATGTCATTGGGCAATGCTATGATAGCGAGTGCAGTGTAATCATCTGCTGCGCACTATGTTATGTCTAGGCTGCACCTGCACAGGTTTCAGCTCAGACTGTTATTAGGCAGTATTCAGACTTCTGACGGAGATTACAGCTGCAGACAGCTTCCCGGCAGTATTGATGATCTGTTTTTAGCAGCATAAATATTAATGTTGAACACGAAGCATCAACAATCCAAACTACAACCCGTAGTAGTTCATCAATATTATAGAGCACTGGGCTATTTTTATTATTCCAATATTCATGTTTAATTTAGTTTTGTTTCGTTTAACAGTTGCAGCAAAAAAGAAAACAAAAAGATAAGCATTGAAGACTGTTTAAACTGTTTTATATGTTCTAGAGCCGGCATGGGCAAACTTGGCCCTCCAGCTGTTACGGAACTACAAGTCCCACAATGCATTTGCCTTTATGAGTCATGACTGTGGCTGTCAGACTCATGCAATGCATTGTGGGACTTGTAGTTCCATAACAGCAGGAGGGCCAAGTTTGCCCATGCCTGTTCTAGTGCCAGGGTCAAATCTGGGCTAGGGCACAGTCTGCATGGAGTTTGTATATTTTTATGGGTTTCCTCCCACATCCCAAAAGCACACAGGTAAGCAAAATGGTATAATGATCTAATTGAACCTGAGGCGACAGTGACATGATGAGATAATCAGGTGTGTGTAGAGGGCAAAACATATTAATAACCAAGCTGTTATACTTGTTTTATTTTGCTGCCTGAAAGAGTCAATTTCTAGGCATGGAAATGACAGCAGCTTATGTCTTTCAGGTACCTTGTCGGGAATATAGTAAACATCACTGATAAGCAAATGACAGCCATAAAAGTTCTCCTGGCAAAATACAACTTCTGATAGCAGGGGGGTATAGAAAAAGGTAAATAGCTCATGTATTTTTACTTTACTCAGGGACACTTAATAGTCTGCCACTGAGCAGAGACAACAAAACAAGTAAATATTTAAATATAAAATAAAACCATGAGATGTCTAAAAAAAAGTAGTCATTTGTAAGAGTAGGCGGATAAATACAATTGTTCCTTAATTTGTTTGTGAGGAGTAGTGGTTGGTTACAATGAAACAACACATTATTATTATTCTAAAACAAATCTATGAAAACAAAACCGGGTGTGAAGCAGATATGCTCCTGTTTCTTTGTTCTTTTGTTCTGCAGCAACAATCAGGAGTTGTGCGCATTATGTGATGAAAGTGAGGAATCATGTGACCGTAGCTGATGAGCCACCATACACCTTGTGCAGTCAGTTTTCCTGCCCCTTGCCTTTTCTTCTATTACGACATATAGCAAGTTATACGTCTCGTTTTACATAAACTGGGCTGGCTGGTTGCTGCTTTGCCTGAGGGCCGTTGTGTTACTTATACACCAACATATGGCTCAAACAGAGATCATGAGAACCTCTCACTGTCATTAGAGTTTTGACAGTATGTGGAGTTCAAGTGAGGCCTAAGGTTAGGGCTGGAAATTTCCATCGCTCTGTAATGAGTCAAAACGTAGATCTTTGTTATTGTATATCATACCCAGGATTACCATTGTCACTCACACACTTTCTATGACATCCACATGAACCCGACTGTAATCTATATGTTATGAAAGTGCAGTATCTTGATTTCCTATTTTCACAGCAAGGTCTGTCTTAATTGACTATATTTTTAGCTTTTATTCTCAAGGTCTAACAAGGATCCCTGTTTGTATTTTTGATGTGTGACCGCATATAAAATTCAGATTAAAGTGTAACTAAACTCAGAACTTCCTCTCTCCTCTAAAAGATTAGCCACATAACCTTTATGGGAAAAAAAAAATCTTCTTTAGGGCTTGTTCACACTATGAGCGTTTGCTGTTTTTTTCAGCGCTGGCGATTTCAGAAATCACTCTAAAAGCGCATGTGCAATGATTCCCTATGGGAATGTAAGCGCTGCTTGTACCATTTTCTGGGCAATTTGGCTATAATGGAAGATATAGGGAAATCGCAAAGCGATTTGTGTAGCTATATGAATAATAGCTTCTATATATAAATATATTTTATTCATTTCCGGGTGAAAGAGTTCACTTCCTGACTGACGTCAGGAAGGAAAAAAAAATTGCTCTGCTAAAGCACTTAGAAAGCGTATGGAAAGGCTATTTAAAAAAATCGCTATAAATTGCTCAGCGCTTGAAATAGCGCTGGCGATTTATAATGTGAACATAGCTTTACAGTTTTACTAGGTTTCACTTTTTCAGAAGGCAGTGAAGAGGTTAAGCCTTAGTGTTTATTATTTAGAAAACTGCATGAGCAGAGCTCTCCATTCTTCTACAGAGAAGTACATTTCTTCAGGAACTATATGGATAAAGACATTTTATTGTGTGCTGTGCAAGAGTTCGTGTCTGCTTTAAAAGCTAATCTATAATATCTTTCAAGTTATTATTTTACATTTTGTATGTATGTGAAAATGATCCAGTAAAGAAAGTTCTAAAGTTGGCTATACACAAGTTAGTTTAAAAATGATTAGTTTTAAAGTGGACCAGAAATCTTGACCAGGACAGAAGGAAAAGCGAGAGAAATGCACCCTGTATGTATTTAGGGCTCTTTTCCACTGTGAAATGCGGTCGCGTTTTAATTTTCACCATGCGATTGTGATTGAGCTACTATACTCGTTTTAGTACAGGTCAATCGCATACAAAATGCGGTGGGACGACGATCGCGCTTTGACCAAAATCGCATCGCAATCGGATCACACTAATGGAAATTGCTGCTGCAGTTTCCATTAGTTTAGGCTACTTTCCCACCAAGACGTTGCGTTTTAGGGGACGTTATGGTCACATAACGTGCCCCTAAAGCAACGCGTGGTGGTGTTGAAGTTGGACGTCAGATTGAGCTGCGTAATGCAGCTCTCAAAGCAGCCGCTCCAGGTTAGAGATAGGAAGTCCGGATCTTTTTAAGGATTCGGATCATTTGAATCGGATCATTGAAAAGATCCGGATCTTTAAACCGAATCATTTGAAACATTTTACTAGGGAAGCAGACTGGGGGTGAAATGACTAGCAGGACAGGACTTTCCCTGCACTGTACATTCTGTATGTTCCTGTTTCTTCCAGACAGACATCCACTGTGAACCGAATCTTTCATTGTGATGATCCGGATGATTCTACTCACATAAAAGATCCGGATCAAATGAACGATTAGTTCATGATCCGGACAACACTACAGTTCCACCAGGAGTCACCACAGTGCAGTGAATATTAATTAGCCATGTGGCTGGCTGCAGAGGAGGAGGGGAGACCTCCTCCTCCAACATTACTGAGCATGTGCAAACAGTCTAACGTGGCTTAACCCAGTATAACGTACAGCATGCAGCACTTTGTTTAAACATGCTGCGTTACTAGGTAACGCAACGTGTGCACTGTGAACAGCACATTGATTTTACAGTGCTGTGAGTTAGGCTGCGTTACTGGCTGCTGTAACGTGGGGCTTTAATGTCCCACTGTGAAACCAGCCTTAACCACTTCCGGATTCCGGGTGGTTTGGCTGATCTGTGCTGCGGGGGCTCTTCAGCCCGCAGCACAGATCAGAAATCAGGCAGGGCGATCAGACTTCCCCCCCCCTTTTTTCCCCACTAGGGGGATGTCCTGCTGGGGGGGTCTGATCGCCGCTGCGCTGCTGTGCCTAGCGGGAGGGGGGGCTCCTCAAAGCCCCCCTCCGCAGCACTAGTCCTCCCTCTGCCTCCTTCCCTCCCTCTCTCGTCCCCTGTGTGCGGCGCAGGACGGAAAGCCGTCCTGCGCCGGATAGGATAGGCTTTAGCCTATCAGATGCCGGCGAACCCCGGCCAATCGCAGCAGCGCCGTATATATGTAAACACCGGGGAAGATCTTCCCCGTGTGTTTACATTTACCCTGCGAGCCGCGATCGGCGGCTCGCAGGGTGTTCACAGAGACGCCCTCCGTGAACTGACATGGAACGGCCGCTTATACGAGCGGCCGTTTCCATGCAATCCACTTCAGGATTCAGGGGCGTAGTTAAGCGTACGCAGAATCCTGAAGTGGTTAATGTACCTTGTGATTTGCGATCAGAATCAAATCGCAGGGTAGTGGAAAATGGCCCTTAGAGAGTGCCTGTCTAATTCCCCCTCATTTGTGACTATTCACAACTGTAATTTGATCTCTCAGCTGTGTCAGATAGACGGTTGAATCGATTATTTCTGACAGACCCGATCTGATTTCTGATTAATTTTGTATAGAAGTGGACAGAAAATCGATCAGAAAAATGATTGGAAATCAGACCAGTCAGAAATAATTGATTTGACCATCAATCTGATGGAAAATTGCATAGTTTTTTAATAGGCTTTAGAGATCAAGGCCCCGAGCTCTGCCACCATGTGACTGGAAGACTGTCTCTGCATTACTGTAGATGTCAGTTTGATGACATCACTGAGGTGTAGCCATTCTTCTCAGACATGTGAGAAAATCCTTGGAGAGGAAAGGGTTAAAATCTGTATACTTACCTCTTGATAGCAAGAGACCTCTTGATGGTCAGAGGCTTCCCAGATGGATTTCTAGCCCAGCGTTGCTGCCCAGAACCCTCTTCTTTCTGTGGCAGCAGTTCCAACAGTGTATGAGCCAATCTTTACTGAGAATGCATGAGTAAGCTCTGCACATGGTTGGTAGAAAAAAGCACTCTTTCACAGAAGACATAAGCAGTGTACTAGTGCCTTAGTTGTACTAGGCATGTGCGGACCTTAGTCGGACATGCTCAGTACATACTACCTCGTACACAGCAGGAGCATGTCCACAGGAAGTATAGCCGACAACCTCTTGTTGAATATGCATAGAGGGACCCAATGCTGAAATGGTGGGATCAACGATGATTAGGAAGCCTTTTTTTAATTAAAATTGTGCTTCAGATATACTTTAAATATCTTGTTCAGGCTCTCATGGCACAGATTTTTGTGCATTGCATGTCAGTACTTTTTTGCAATCCATATATAGAAAGTACCTGGCTTACTGCAACCTGTAGTTCCTGTTTTCTTTTTGACATGACAGTGAAATTTTACTTGACAGTCCATGTTTAAGTTTCTCTCAAAACTTCTCATATCCCATCATCACCATCATCTGTCCCCAGGACTACCAGTTTTCTTATAACTGACACAAAACTCCCAGAAACAGGAGGTGGGGAGGAATCTCTGCAATATAGACAGACATGTGAGAAAAGCGGCACTTAATGGAAGGCTGCATAGCTTTGTACTGCACTGAGCACTTTCACTTCACCTAAAGTAAAACTAACTGTGCTGCCATTGAGGTGCAGTCTGTTGTTGTTATTTAACTAAGCCATGGTAATTTGCATCAGTGCAGAGAAATGCTTCAGCTAGCTAGTGTGCTGACAATCAAAGCTGGCGTCTACATTGTATATTAACCAGCAAGTAAACATCACATTCGTACTTACTACAGCACCACACAGGTATATCAAGTATGTAAATGTCTCTCTGGTGAATTTTTCAGCTCTGACAGAAGTTGATTTTTAACTTATTCTAATTACTTCAGAACTCTGCAGTTGCAGGAAGTTTATCGTCTTTCAGTAAAACCGTATAATGCTGGGAATACAGGGGTCGTTTTTGAGCCAGATAGATGGCTCGATAGATAATTTCCGACATGTCCGATCTCCCGCTCGATCGTTTCGCCGCTCGATTTGTGATAGCAGTGAATGGAAAAAGCTAAGAAAAACGAGCGGAAGATAAGAGAATAGACAGCAGAATTGAGTGGCGAAATGAACGAATGGGAGAATCGAGCGGCAAAAACGAGCCGTGTATGCCCAGCATCAGCGCCTTTTATTCAGTAGTTAAAGCAAACCTGATCTGAAAATTAAAAGTCAAAATAAACATACACACGTCATACTTACCTCCCGTGTAGTCTACTCGTCAATCTCTTTCTACGCTCCCATGTCCTGTTTGTCCACTGTGATCAATGGAATTCTCAGTCCTCCATTTTAAAAATGGTGATGACCCCGTAACAGCTTCTGGGTCAGCACACTGTGGGACGTTAAAGTCCCACATTACAGCAGCCAGTAACGCAGCCTAACACACAGCACTGTAAAATCAGTTGTGCTGTTCACAGTGCACACGTTGCACTACATAGTAACGCAGCACGTTTAAACAAAGTGCTGCATGCTGTACGTTATACTGGGCTAAGCAGCGTTAGACTGTTTGCACATGCTCAGTAATGTTGGAGGAGGAGGTCTCCCCTCCTCCTCCATGGCCAGCCACATGGCTAATTAATATTCACTGCACAGTGATGACTCCTGGTGGGACTGTAGTGTTGTCCGGATCATGAACGAATCGTTCATTTGATCCGGATCTTTTTTGTGAGTCGAATCATCCGGATCATCACAATGAAAGATTCAGTTCACAGTGGATGTCTGTCTGGAAGAAACAGGAACATACAGAATGTACAGTGCAGGGAAAGTCCTGTCCTGCTAGTCATTTCACCCAGTCTGCTTCCCTAGTAAATTATTCAAATGAGTCGGTTCAAAGATCCGGATCTTTTCAATGATCCGATTCAAATGATCCGAATCCTTAAAAAGATCTGGACTTCCTATTATTATTATTATTATTATTATTATTATTATTATTATTTAGTATTTATATAGCGCCGACATATTACGCAGCGCTGTACAGTGTATATATATATATATATATATATATATATATATATATATATATATATATATATCTTGTCACTAACTGTCCCTCAAAGGAGCTCACAATCTAATCCCTACCATTGCCATATGTCTATATTATGTAGTGTAAGTACTAAAGTCTAGGGCCAATTTTTAGAGGGAGCCAATTAACTTATCTGTATGTTTTTGGCATGTGGGAGGAAACCGGAGTGCCCGGAGGAAACCCACACAGACACGGAGAGAACATACAAACTCTTTGCAGATAGTGCCCTGGCTGGGATTCGAACCAGGGACCCAGCGCTGCAAGGCGAGAGAGCTAACCACTACGCCACCGTGCTGCCCAATCACTAAGGGCCTTTTTCCACTAGCCTGCGATTTGCGATTTGCTTCTGATCGCAAATCGCAAGGTACATTAAACTAATGGAAACTGCAGCAGCAATTTCCATTAGTGCGATCCGATTGCGATGCGATTTTGGTCAAAGCGCAATCGTCGTCCTGCCGCGTTTTGTATGCGATTGAGCTGGATTATAATGAATATAGTAGCTCAATCGCAATCGCATGGTGGAAATTGAAACGTGATCGCATTTCATAGTGGAAAAGAGCCCTAACCTGGAGCTGCTGCTTTGAGAGCTGCATAATGCAGCTCAATCTGACGTCCAACTTTAACACCACCACGCGTTGCGTTAGGGGCACGTTATGCGACCATAACGTCCCCTATTAAGGGCCTGTACACACTGAAAAACGCAAGCAAAATCGCAAGCGCATGCGTTTTTAAAGTGCATGTAGTTTTAAAAACGCATGCGCTTTTGCCTGCGTTTTTTGTGCGTTTGCGTTTTTCTTGTAATTGCTGATTGGCTAAAGAATCCTTTGTTTTTTTTCTAGTTTACATTTCAACAGGAATCAGGAGATTGCAGAGTCTTCTGGGATACTGACTTCTGAAAAACGCAGGCAAAAACGCAAGCGCATGCGTTTTTAATGCGTTTTTCATGCGCTGCGCTTAAAAAAGCGCAGCAGGCACTGCGATTGCGTTTTTCTAAAAACGCATCGCACCAGTGTGTACAAGTCATCACGATTTTCATTCTTTTTCAAAAGACCTTGCGATTTTAAAAACGCATGCGTTTTTAAAAACGCAGCGCAAGCGCAGCAGTGTGTACAGGCCCTAAAACTGTAATATCACCCACTTGAGCCATAAGGAAACATAGACATTAACTTGCACATCAGTTGTCCTTTCAGTTATAACTGACAGCAACTGATATATTTCAGTTCTGACAAAATCTTGTCAGAACTGGAAGGGAATCGTTGTTAGAAGAAGATGGTGAGCTTCTGAGAGGAACTGACAGCGGGTATGGAGTCACAAAATATTGGTATTGATAATTTGATTAGCATATATTCAGCTTACAGACATTTGAGCTATGAGAGATGTGCAGCCTAGCAGTTTGGCCACCCAGGAATATTCTGGCCTTTCTTACAGGTTCTGCCTCGTTTCCATCACATTTGTTATGCAATTTTAATCATAGACTTTTAAGGTGACCCAGAAGTAAGCTTGGGTAATATAAACTAAGCATGTAATGATGAAGCATATAATCAGTGGTAACTGCCAGTGAAAACTGCATGGGAAAGGATTTTTCCTTCCAAGCTACACCCAGGAGAAGTGAAGGAACAAGAGCCCACATGATAAGTGGGGGAGCTGGTCTCCCCCCTGATCCAGCATGCAGTGGTCTGTGCGGCTCTGGGCCGGTTACACACAAGGCAATATTTACTGTTGATTGCTGACAATCCTATCAAAAGTTTCAGCCATTGATTAGGAGGGAATTCCTCTTTTGGCCAATCAGATATGAGTGAGGACTGATTATTTTTTTCAGTTGTTAAACAATTGAATGTCATGGTGAATATTGATCGGTCCTGCACATAACTCGGCACGTTTTTGTGCAAACATCCACTCAATATAGGAAAGAACCCAATAGAACTTGCTGGACATCGAAGATTGGACGGGAAAGCCATCACACACATGTATGCATTGTTATGGCAAATCATTTACTGATCAGACAGAATCATTTTGATTGCTGAAAAACTACACGATACATATATATATGGTAGGTATTAGATTGTGAGCCCCTCTGAGGGCCAGTTAGTGACAAGACAATATACTCTGTACAGCGCTGCTTAAAGATAATCTGTATTGTTAAAATCACACAAAAGTAAACATACCAGTGCGTTAGGGGACATCTCCTATTACCCTCTGTCACAATTTCGCCGCTCCCAGTCGCATTAAAAGTGGTTAAAAACAGTTTTAAAAAGTTTGTTTATAAACAAACAAAATGGCCACCAAAACAGGAAGTAGGTTGATGTACAGTATGCCCACACATAGAAAATACATCCATACACAAGCAGGCTGTATACAGCCTTCCTTTTGAATCTCAAGAGATAATTTGTGTGTTTCTTTCCCCCTGCATCTCTCAAGCACTGAAGTTTCAGGCTGCTCTTTTCTTCCTGCAAACAGCTTTGCCCTTGTCTGTAATTCCTCACTATGTGAAAGCCCAGCCAGCTCAGAGGACGATTTATCCAGCTTGTAAAAGATAAGAGAGAAGAGAGAAGCTGCTCTAATCTAAATAACACACAGGCAGTGTGCATAGAGGGGCCTGGAAGGGGGAGTTCATAGCAGAACCACAACACTGAAGAACTTGGCAGCCTTCCAGACACAGGCTGACAAGTCTGACAAGAGAGAGATAAGTTGATTTATTACAGAGACAGTGATAGCAGAAAGTGCTGCAGTAAGCCAGAACACATTAGAATAGCTTTTGGAACTTGTAGGATGATAAAAAACAGGATGCAATTTTTGTTACGGAGTCTCTTTAAGATGTTGGCGCAATATAAATACTAAGTAATAATAATAATAATAAAAAGTTTGGCCACGAATCACCAGGTGTTTCAGGCCTAAAGCCCCTTTCACACGGGGATCTATGTCTCCCAAGGGATCGTGTACCGAACCCTGCTGGGTGACAGAGCATTTCTGATGCTGTACAGACCCCGTCATCAGCCTCCAAGCTAGCAATGTGTCTGTTGCTATGCATTGGGGGAGGGGGAGGGAGAATGAGCTTGCAACAGAGTCATTTACCATGAGTGGGAGTGGGGAAACAAAGCGATCATGGGGTGCTCGTGCATCAGGGATCAATAAAGATCCGGCCGGATCTGTAGCAGATACTCTGGTCTGACGATTCTTGGCCATGGCGATCGTTATTGACCACCACAGCCGAGTTCAGACCAGCTGTATGTATGTAGCTTTACGGGGAGAGGACTAATTTTCATGGATAGTCGTACTGCTGCTTGCAAAACTTTCTTTACAGTTCTTGCACATTGGAGCACCCTCTGTTCTTTTATCTCAGAAGGTGCCCATACACATTGATTTTTCCATTCAGTTCACTTAAATCTTCTGGGAATCGATTCCCCCAAGATATCCAGTCAATTGAATTTCCAAAAAGTGGGCCGTCTGGTCAGTCTGGGGACTTTGGCCCCCAGGATGTCTGCACACAAAAATGTCTCCTTGCTTCCTGGCACAGACCGCTCTATTCATCACCTGGACCGAGCTTCTCACATGTCTGCTGTCAGTGCTGCTTTGCTGTGTGAGTGCCACGCATATGATTTTCCATCCTGGGACAAGTTGTCCCTCCAGTTTTCCACTTTTCAGTTTGTCTAAGGCACAGATCACAGGGACGCTTGCCGGATGCCCTGCTGCATCTCTGGCAAATGCTTCTCTGCGTGCAGAAAAGCATTTGACAGCTTTCTGCAGCTGTCAATGGTAACCTGCATTTTTCACCCCCGCAGGGGGACATAGTGATACACAGGTAAGTGACCCTAGAAGCAACCTGTTGCTTCCGGCACTTGTCTTTCACTTTTCTGCGTACTTTTTCTGCACACCAAGTGTGTTTCTATGCAGGAAAACGCGTGCATTTTTTCACAGCAGCTGATGAAGCAGCTTATAATTGACTTTAGGAAGTCGGCACCTACCCCACCTCCCATCTACATCGATTGCACCGAGGTGGCCAGAGTGCCCTGAGCTCGCCTGCTGGGCAATACCATCTCCAGCGATCTCAGTTGGAGAGCCAATATCACGTCAACCCAACGGAAAGCCCAGCAGAGATTCTTCTTCCTCCGCCAACTGCGGAAGTTCGGCATGGCTCAGGAGACTCTAACATGCTTTTACTCTGCCACCATTGAATCGATCCTCTGCTCCGCCATCCTGGTCTGGTATGTGGGAGCCACCGCCAGTGACAGGCACAAATTACAGAGGATCATTAGGTCGGCGGAGAGGATCATTGGGAGACCTCTGCCCCCACTTGACCACCTGTATAACACAAGACTGCAAGCCAGGGCACTGAGGATTGCAAGTGACCCCTCTCACCCAGGCCACTGTTTTTTCACCCCACTTCCACTGGGTCGGAGACTTCGGGCCATCCCCACCAAGACCACCAGACACGAGAACTCTTTCTTCCCGATGGCCGTTAGCCTCCTGAACTCCCTTAACATTCTACCACCCTCTATCAGCTCCCTACCACCTGCATAGGAGCGGCAGACTTCGGCTGTGTATATCTAATTGTTGATTGTATATTGATTGTATATTCGTGTATGCTTATACTTGAGTATGAGATACTACTGTCATTCTAATGTTTCCTGCCTTTCTTTCTATGTATTGCTTCATTGTGCCAAACCCAATTCCGGGCTTGACCCAGTCATGCTTGGCGAAATAAAACTGGTTCTGATTCTGATGTAATCGATAGAGAAAACGGACAAAATGTGCAGTCATCATGCAGAATGTCAATTTTTTTTTCTGCGCGCGAGAACAACATATTAAGTGTGAACTAGTCCATTGATTAACATGAGTTCTCAGTTTTTCTGTGCAGAAAACGCGAACGAAAATAGTCAAGTGTGTTCCCTGCCTCCAGGATCAACTCAAATTATGGGGAAAATGGGGATTAAGGTGCGGTGATTGTGCAAACATCAGTAAACGGCGCTGCCCATTCATCGTTTACCGTCTGCCAAGCATCGGTGTGAACTGAGCCTAAAGCACTGTTTTCTATACTGACGCAGTCCCCACAAGTTTATCGCTTGCAGATTTAGCATTGTGATCTATTTTCTAATCAGGATAGTACCTTTACAGATGAGTTGCCTCTATATCAAGAAAGCACATTCCTATGCATATATAGCTCACTTTGCTCATTTTGCACAGCCACTGTATGTATTTTGCATATACCTCTTTTTGTTTATTTTGTACAATCACTGTATGAATTTTGCATATGCCTCATATTTTACACAACCATTGCATGCATTTATGTTTGGTACTGAAACCCACAGTTCTGGTCAAGGAGGGACCTTACTGGAACTATTTGAATGTATTGTTTATAAATTATTTGAGTCATTCTATGAGATATATGGATTATTGCAAATTATACTATAAATTACACAGGCAGGTGGTTCTATATTGATTCTCTTTTAGACACTTTATAGGCATGAGGGGCACCACTAGACCACCAGGAAAGTGATATGGGGGAGACTAGGGATCACTCGACCATGAGAGAAGTTATATGTGGATGGGGTGGCATTAGACCACAAGGGGAGCTGCCAGTAGACCAGAAACCAGCCAGTAGACTACCAGAAGAAATGAGAGAAGTGAAATAGGGATGGGTACCCACTGGAACACCAGGGAAGCTGGAGATTGGGGAACCATTCTACCACCAGAAAAGCTCACGTACTTCTTTCTCTGCTTTTGAGCAAAAGAGCTACTTCCTGTATGTACAGGAAGTTGTCATCATTCTGGTCCTGTATAGGGATGATCGAAGAGATGCAAATACTTCTGAGTTTATGCAAATTTTTATGCAAATATATGCATTTTGATAATGGACCAATCAATCTCAACCCAGGTTTAAATTGTTTGGTCAATTTCGAAGATGCATATATAAATACATATAAATTTGCATATCATTGATTGTCCCTAGTCCTGTACTGTCTGTTAAAACTGATACAAAACTGAGACTGAAGGGGCCCATACACTGGTCGATTTCAGCGATCGATCGATCAGAAATCAATTCTTTCAAATCTATTAATCGATTTGTGGCCGATTTTGATCGATTTTTGATGGATTTGATCTATCTGACAGGATGGAAGATCTAGGTCGATCTGCTGCTGCCAGCAGATCGATGGCCCATAGAGTTGCATTGGATCTAATGGTCCAATAATGCATTCTGAAATCTATGGGAAATCTGTTCCTAGGGTGTGGCACACATCAGATAGATTCATGTCAGATTCAACCTGACAGGCATCTGACAGAAATCTATCTGATGGTCGAATCTGCTGCAAATCTATAAGTGTATGGACACCTTGATGCTCATTTGGCAATATGGATACAAAAAGCATGTAGTAAAATTGGAGCAATTGCCGGGAGTAACTGATTAGGATTACAATGTGTTGTCGACTCTGGGGAATTGCTCTGGTTTTCCTTTGTGTCTAGTGTTAGGAGAAAAGCTGGCCATACACTGGCCCGATTTGCTGCCGTTTCGACAGCAGATTCGATCACTGGGATCGAATCTGCTGCCAATCGTTCGTGCTACACGCCGAATTTCGATCCATTTCGTCCGATCCCGTCGATCGCCCGCGGGTAGGGAGCGCATCGCTAGCAGCGTTCGAGTGCCTGACGACCGACGCAATAGAGCCGCATACATTACCTGCTCCACCGGCACGACTACCCCCGGTCACCGCTGCTCCGTGTCCGCGCTGGTCTCCGGCATGCTTCAGTTCCTCCTGCCCGGCAGGAAGTTTAAACAGTAGAGGGCGCTCTACTGTTTAAACTTCCTGCCACGCAGGAAGAAGTAAAGCATGCTGGACCTGGAGACCAGAGCGGAGAAGATAGCGGAGACTTGGGGACTGGAGTCGCTCCGGCGGAGCAGGTAATGTATGCGGGGGGGGGGGGGGGGGAGCGGCAGCGGCACCACCACAACATATTGTGAACGGTTTCAGGCTGAAATCGGTTCACAATCCGTTTGCAGTAAAGGTAGCCATAAGATCCCTCTCTGATCAGATTCGATCACAGAGGGATCTATCTGTTGGTCGAATCTGATGGCAAATCGACCAGTGTATGGCTACCTTAAGCCCTCCCCCAGTGACTTGGACTACCTGGAAGCTTTTACTGATGTATATAAAATATATATTGCCTACCATGTTCTTTTGAAAGAGTTTCTGGAGAAAGCAGGCCCCGCATTGCACGTATAGCTCATGGTATAATGTGTCTGAGGAGTGCTGTGTATCTGCTCTGCTGGATGTTGTATCAGCTGTTGATCATGTGATGGAAAGTCACCCAAGCCAGCTAATAATACTGTTGAAGTCTCGTCAATCATCTTCCTTCAGTTTAGCGCTTCCAGCACTTTGCTTTGAACACATCAGCCTGTTCCAGGAAAGATCTGCATACTAGGCTTGTGCAATGCTCTGCCATATTTATGCCAATTTCTAAGTAACATTTTTAATTTTGTTTTGTTGCAGAGTCATGTAATAGATGCAATATGATATGATTGAAAAAGGCCTAAACCGCCCCGAAAATTATTATGCTATGCCTCCCAACTGTCCCTCTTTTGGAAGGACAGTGCCTCTTTGGGAAGTAAACCCCTGCCCCTCTTTGGCCTGGTGCACACCGATCGGTTTTTTAAGCGATCCGCAAACCGCTTCTGCCTTGGAAAACGCTTGGCTAATGTATCTCAATGGGATGGTGCACACCAGCGATTTGTGGTCCTGCAGCACTTTTGCGGTTTGCAGAAGCGTTTCTGCCTCAATGTAAAGTATAGCAAAAGCTCAAACCGCTCTGGAAAACGCTAGATCAGAGCGGTTTTCCAGGCATTTTTGTTACAGAAGCTGTTTAGTAACAGCATTTACTGTAACAATATTTCTAATCTGCTACACTAAAACGCTCCCAAAAACACTAGGCATGTTTAGAAAACGTCTCTAAACATGCCTAGAATGGCTCTGAAATCTGCTCTAAAAACCTCTAGCGTTTTGAGGATCTGCTAGCGGTTTTGGTGTGCACTGGGCCTGACTTCCTTGTTTGTCCCACTTTCAGGACTGATGTACAGATCTGAGTAAATGTATTTTTCTAATGAAAAATGTGTTTAACTGACTATAAACTTTATTCCCATTAATTAAACGGATATATGATGATATACTGATGTTAAAATAAAGAACAACTTATCATGATAGAAAGCACCAGTGTGGTTTGAATGATAAAACGACATCTTTTGGTTCTGAATTCTTTGTGGTATGCATGACGAGGGGTGTGGTTATAGATGTGTTAGGGGAGTGTCTTAAAGTGTACCCTCTTTCTTATCTCAAAAACTTGGAACTCAAGGTGAGAGTGTCCATATTTAAGGCAAAGTCCCCATTATCCGGCAACTGGAAGTCTCAACTAACCGGCACGCCTGAGGGGATAACTGGGACTTTCTTTTGAGGGGTTTCGGAAGAGTTTGGAGGCTTTAAAATACTTACCGAGCCTAAAGCAACGTCCTGTAGCCTTCCTGTAGCTCCTAGAGGGCTATGCTCCTTCTGGCATTTGTGCATAGCTCCCAGCATGTCATGTGACCTGATGCAGGTCAGGTGACACGCAGGCTTCAGTGTATGGAAGACGCCGGAATGCCGCTAAGAGCCCACTAGGAATGACAGTAAGGCTACAAGACGTCGCTGGAGGCTCAGTGATTATTGGGGGGGGTGTTCTTTTTCGGCCGGTTTCTCAAGCAACCAGCAAGCACCTGTATCCAGCATCAGTCGATCCCCGTTGGTACCGGATACTAGGGACTTTGCTGTATTTCCTTTTAAACAATGCACATTGCCTGGCAGTCCTGCTGACCATCTGCCTCTAATACTTTTAGCCATAGGCCCTGAACAAGCATGCAGATCAGGTGTTTCTGACACAAATCTGATGAGATGAGCTGCATGCTTGTTTCAGGTGTGATTCAGACACTGCTGACCAGAAAGATAAGCAGGTCTGCCAGGCAACTGGAAATGAATATGGCAGCCTCCATATCCCTCTAACCTTTGGGTTCCTTCTAAGCTAAATCCACCCCAAACTGATGTTTTTAAATATATTAAGCTATGTATAGGTTCTCAGTAACTTTCCAAAACAGTCATTAGTGATCATTTTGGTTGACAGTTTAGGAACAATCACTACTTGTCTGTGATTAGGGACAAGTTCTGTTGTGTGGAAAGGGGAGGACAAGCAAGAGGCACTGTGCTGAGATTGTACATACAGTGCTGGGGGAGGGAGTAGTGTAAAATGTGTCGGGAGGCCCATGGTTTTGTAGATACACCAGAAATACTCATTTCAGCCGTCAGTGGAAAGGGGTGAAGAGGCATTCAGTACAAGCTGCGGATAGAGCTCATCCTTGAGGCACAGTCAGGTTACAGTCAGGTCATTTATCTTAACCTCCATGATTAATCAGACTAGTAAAGCCAATAACGTGTGTTTCCAAGATGACCAAGGCCAGATTTATACTTTTTGTGCCCTTAGGCCAGCTGTCTTGCTGCTCCCCTTCCATGTGCAGCATCCCCCTTCCATGTCTAACATTCATGTACAGCAGCACCCTTTAATTATATACAAATTCCTTGGGCTGCAGCTCCATATTTATATTTGCTGCTTCTTATTTGCAACCTCTGTATTCCATTTGCAGCAATCCCTCTCCCATGTCCAGCCACCCCTAAGCCAGCTGCCACCCAAGGCCCAAGCCTTTCGTGGCCTTTCCAGAAATCCAGCCCTCAAGATGATCTCTGTATCCCGGCCCTTCTGATCACATGATCTTTGGATAGCAATGACATTGCTGAACCGAACTGTTCCTCTTTAACCTTTCACAGAATTCATCTGGCAAGAAGGGAAGTGTTGGATGGTACTCTATTAGCTTGTGGGGAGCCGGCTGTGGAGAGGTAAACTGCAGCAAGGGCTTAGGTCAATGTAAACCTTTCCCTCTTTTTTCCCCAAGGTTTTATGCTCTAGGATACATATAGCTGTAAAAGGTTATAGATGTCTTCTGTTAGAAGCACTTCAAGATAACACTACACATACAGGATAGCATGGAACTGTGCAGCTCCAGCACTATAGAGGACCCCTATAATAGAAGGTTGGCATAACTTGCAGTATACTAGAAGCATTGCCAAGTTACAGATCTTAGTAATGGTGGCCACTAATGATCCAATCTTTTTCATCCAATCTTACCATTTCTATGTAATATAAGAGAATTGCCTATATTATCCATCCAATATATTCATTCAATTTACCCTTATACTACATAGATTTGGTAAAATTGGATGAAAAAGATTGGATCATTAGTGGCCACCTTAAGATACACTTAGGAAAATATTTGCCTAATCCAGTTGTAAATGTGTCAAATTAGGAGATAATCATATGAGCTTCTCCTGACCAGTGCAGACTCTTCCCAAGCCTCATGATATCAGAGGAACACTAAATCACCTGAGGCGGATGATAACTATGATTTTGTTTTAGTTGTTGGAGCCATCTTATTTTTAAAGAGAAACTTTAACGTAAGATTTGACTTCATCCCAATCAGTAGCTGATACCCCATTTCCCATGAGAAATCTTTACCTTTTATCTAATGGTTCATCATGGACATCTGTATGGCTGATATTGTGGTGAAACTCCTCCCACAGTGTGATGTCATAACCATGGTCCTGACAGTTTGCTCTTTGTGAATCCCTTTGCATTGTGGGAAATAATCTAAAGCCCCATACACAGGCTCAACAGCAGTCTTTTATGCAGCACAATTATAAGACGTCAATCCAACTGTTGGATTGACATCTTATCAGTTGTTTGAACAATAGCAAGCAACTTTTTCTGGTTGTTTCAACTGGTTTCACAACAAAAGTTGTTTGATAATTGTGCTGCATAAAAGACCGCTGTTGAGCGTGTGTATCGGGCGTAATGCTGGGTACACACAATATGTTTTTCCGCTCGATTTTCCACCCGATCGTTTTTTCTACTCGATTCTGCGTTCAATTCTCTTATCTCCCGCTCATTTTTCTTATCTTTTTCCATTACTTCTATGAGAAATCGAGCCAAAAAATGATCAGAAGTAATATCGGACATGTCGCAAATTATCTATCGAACCTATCTATCGGGGGTAAAAACGTATGAACGTATGATGTATTGCCAGCATACGATTATCACATCCAGGGGAGTGGGTGGGGCTAGAATGTGTACTTCACAAGTAGCTGTCAAAGGGGTGTGGCCAAAATTATAAAGATTCCTGTCATGTGATAATGCATTTTTTTTTATATATGTTACAGCCAGTGTTAGAAATGAAATGATTCCTGTTTAGATGAATGTATTTTCCGGCCGTCTCGCTGCGGCCAAATGTATGAAAAGTTAGTTTAATTTAATGAAATGAAGCCGGCGGCAAATGTAGCAGATGAAGCCGCTGGCTTCAGCTCTCTCTCCTCCCCCTGCCTTTCTCTCTCCTACTGGCAGCCGGCGGGGACACGCGTGTTCCCAAGAGTTGTTTGTCGCGCCAGGGAAGCAGAGCGGGGAGGCTGCAGACATTGCTTCTACCAGCACCCGCTCTGCAGGAATGGCAGGATTCCCTGCTGTGACGAACAACTCTCGCGGCTGCCAGTAGGAGAGAGAGAGAGAGAGGCAGGGGGAGGAGAGAGAGGCAGAGCGGAAGCCGGCGGCTTCATCTGCTACATTTGCCGCCGGCTTCATTTCATTAAATTAAACTAACTTTTCATACATTTGGCCGCAGCGAGACGGCCAGAAAATACATTCATCTTAACAGGAATCATTTCATTTCTAACACTGGCCGCAGCGCAGCGGCCACTTCGCACATTGACCGGCCAGAACCCGAACTGGCCAGCCAGAACGCGAAGTGGCCAAACTTCGGGTTCTGGCCGTAACATATATAACTATTGATCCAGTATATGCGTTTTATTGTGAAATTGCAAAAAAATGGAAAGTTGTGACTGGGCACACCATCTGAGCTTGAATACTGGACTTATTGTGAAATTGGACAAGCAATTTTAACACAGAATGCTTCATATGGGAGCAATCACAGAATTCTTCTCTATGAATGAGCACACCAGAAAACAATATATTAGAATTCTGTCCCAGGTGGATACGCTGGGACATGTCTATCAGTCTTAGGAATCTAGAAGCGCGTGTAATTATTACATTTTTTTATGTTATATTTAAACAAAATAACTAAATTGGGGTAATTTATAAATACTTTGCTTATGTATGCAATATTTTCCATATGGCTGAAAAGACCGGGAATGAAGCTAATGAAAGGGTTTGCTTATTGTCTTCAGTGGCAAAGCTCAGTGGAAAATGTGAAAGCTTTTGTTCTGTCGCTGCTATTATTTCTTACGTCTGCAAAATGTTAACATTATGAGCATAAAACAGTTTTTACCTCCGCACTTATTTTTTCAGCTTAGAATGTTCTGCCGTAAATCTGAAAAACCGTTGTCAAAATGAGATTTCCACCCAAACCGCTCATTTGAGTCTGGGTGGAACATGTTCCCTTGTTAAATTACACTTGAGTTTGAGATCTCTCTGTACATCCAGTGTTGTTAAAGTAGCACTCTACCCAAGATGTTATTTTAGCTTAGCATAGAAGTGGGGTAGGTTTGGGGCCTTTTTTGTTGACTTTATTTTATCCAGTAGAGATTTCTCTTGCTTCTTGCCTTGGTGACGCCCAGAGAATTGCTGTAAGCTGAACTTTCCGTTCCTCTGTCTACAGTGCATTAATCCTCTATATGTTTCCTCAAAGGATCTACTTGTTGTCAGTAGGCCTGATCTCCACATGGAATATTATAATTCATCCAGCAAATATGAACTGCATTAATTAAAGTTTCTTTGAACGGGAGTCCAGGCAGAATCCATATACCTTCAGCAGACAGTGCTCCTGTATAAAAATTTAAGAACACATGTGTAAAGGGTGACTGTTTTGAGCCAAGGCTGTACAAAAGAAGCTCATCTCCAGCCTTTAGGATGTTCTGTTGCTATGCAAGGAAAGAGGAGGACCAACAGCGCAACACATGATGGAGCGGGCGTCGTTAGTGAAAGAACGATGCCCTCGACCAGCACTCAGCTGAGTCAATCTGCCAGTTGGATCATTCGCTGATGCGCCAAGGGGAATAGGGGGCCCCTGTACACATGCTAGATGTGTGGCAGCCATCTTGACTGAGAACCATATAGCTCAGAGATCCTCAACCCTGTCGTCATGGCCCACCAACACTACATGTTTTCCAGGAAACCACAAAATTCACAGGTGAGGTAATTAATGTCTCTGCAGAGCTTAATAACAACCTATGTGGATTTTCACAAAACATGCACTGTTGGTGGGCCTTGAGAATAAGGATGGGGAACGCTGATCCAGCTTGTGTTCAAAGCTTTTTGAGTGTGTAATCTAGCAGAAAAATAACCAATTGTGATAGGGACCTCATTTAAACGGTGTAATAACCGGGACAGATGGGCAAATAGAATACATAAGTTTTAATTACGGTAGCGTATATTAACTTCAAACTATACTGGCCAAAAACTGAGAAATAATTAATTTTTTTCATTTCTTTCTTAATCTTCCTGTTAAAATGGATTTAGAAAAAAATAATTCTTAGCAAAATGTACTACTCAAAGAAAGCCTAATTAGTGGCGGAAAAAAACAAGATATAGATCAATTCATTGTGATAAGTAGCAATAAAGTTATTGGCGAATGAATGGGAGGTGAACGTTGCTCGGATGCATGAGATTTTCGGCACTGCGGTGCTGAACCAGCTAAATAAATGGCTAAAACATTTTTCTTCCATGCGCAGATCATGTCCTCTAGTCCTTTGTAAAGCCCTAGGGACAAAAAGCTCATCCACCAAGCTTTTATTAGCACATTAGTGCAGAGATGGACTAAGATGTAATGGGGCCATAGGCAAGGTAGTAGATGTGGTCTTTTTGGTAAGTTGAAGTAGAGAGAGGTCAGATAAGGTGGCAGGTGGGCTCCTTGACATCCACTAGGCCCCAGGCACCTGCCAAGGTTGCCTGGTGGGTGATCCTGCTCTACATTAGTGTCATATATTTACAGGGTCATAGCGCAGTAATAGAGAGGCATAGATAGATGAGGGAAGACTACCCTTTTTTTCCTGGGGGTGTCTGGCTTCAGGTACCCTTTAAAACCAAAACCCAGACTAGTACCTTTCCTGCAGTGGTGCCTCATTTTGCACAGCAGCCGTCTTCTCTCACTTTTGCTTAAACTGAAATTATGTTCCAGAACTTGGAGGTCTTTAAACATTGTAACATTTCTTCAAGCAGAAACAATGTATACATTTGTTTAGGCACCCCCTAGGTGTACAGTTGCTATCTTTAGCTACCCAGTATGAAGATTTTATTTTGTAATGTGTCAGTGGACTTTTTTTTTTAAACAGTTTTTGTTTGTTTCTAAGCTAACCAGGATGTGGTGAAACAATACAATGTGATCCGCAGCTTTACAAATCCAGTTCAGATTCCAGATGGTGATGTTAAAATCAGCCTCTGCATGACGTAACCGAAAAAGCCACCGTGTCCTTCGATTGAGAACGCTTCCCTGCGTGCGCCCGCTGTATTACTGAATGGGGATGAAAGCCTCTTGCTCGACTTAAATGCTTCCTTTCCTCCTTTTAATTCTGTTTAATGCTGCTGCACCTAAAGATTATAATACCGTTTAAAGTCCGCCGCATGAAGGATGCTATAAATAAATGCTACAAAACAATATTTAAGCGATATTTGTAATTTAATTGAAAGCTTTCTTTACGCTTTCCTCTTTAATAGGAATATACGTTGAATTTTAGTTTGGTATTTAGAATCTATATGTGATTATAGTAATTTCGTAACCATGTTTGCCAGAAGGCTTGAGATCGTTGATGGGTTATTATTGTTGCTATGGATATTATGTTTACTGTACCTGTTGTTGCATATTACAGATGTTATATATTCTTTTATAATCACTTCTCTCTCTATCTATACTGTATATCCTTCAAATGCTGATGAGTAAATTTGGTGGGATAGTTTGTTAATTTAAAGTAAACCTGAGATGGGCTTAATAAATAAGGAGGGGGAACACCGAGAGCCCAATATAGTGTAGTATGCACGGTAACTTATAGGTATAGAAGGAGAAGTATAATGTTATACTCACAAATTTTGGGTTACTGTATCAGGCAACCACTTTGAAGGCAGGTGGGGAGTATTAGACCTGTACCCTCTCAGGATTAAGAAGTCGCTCTCTGTAGATCGGAAAAAAGGGAACCAAGTCCCCTCCACCAGGGGTGGACACACTTATTGTACAGTTGTACAGAGGTGCCAAAAGTAGGATAAATGTTTTAAAAGAGAACAATGGGGGTTAGTAGTGGACTTGCTTCCCCAAAATAGACACAGAAAAATGTTGCTTAATTCAACAAAAGTGATTTATTTACATACTCCGGTTAGATGCAATGCGTTTCGTGGGCACGTCCCACTTCATCAGGCAATAAAATTGGAGTACAATCAACTCATACGTTCTCAGTACAAGCTTAGCGCCTCTAGATAGTTCCTTAATTTAAAGTAAAGATGGGCTTTATAGCTGTATTTATACTTATCCGGGGCTTCCTCCAGCCACATGAGGTGCATGGGGTCCCTCGCCATCCTCCCGCTAATCCGGGCTGCTGGACTCTTCTGCACATGCATGGCTCGGGGGTGCACACCCCTGTTGCACTCCTGCAGCTGGGAGCGTTCTTCACCTGCACAGTAGTGTTGCGCAGGCGCAGAACGCTTCTGGGCACCTCGAGGTCATCCTTACTGCGCCTGCGTGAAGAGCCGTTGTCAATCATGGCCACGTTGTCCGCAGCATACAGCGCAGGTGCAGAACTACTGCGCCTGCACAGTGCACCGCGGACCACGTGGCCATGATTGACAACGGCCCTTCACGCAGCCACAGTAAGGGTGACCCCGAGGTCAGCCTGAACAGCATGCGGGGAGCCCAGGACGGCGGCGGAGAGCAGAGTGATCAGTGTGGGACAGTCGGCTGCAAGGGCTGGAGAAAGCCCCAGGTGAGTAAGGCTGTTTTTACATTTTTTTGCCTGATGTTTCTTTTAAGGAGCTTACAGCCCTCAAGTAATTGATCAGATTGGGTACTGTTAATTGCGCCGATTGAGAACGAACGATCATTCTGTCGATCCAAATTTTGGAATGATTCTTTGATCGCATAGCTTATCATATTCCCCTCCACTGGTGGGCCCGTACGATTGTTTACAATTGATTGCAACGATCGGATCGGACAGTTCATCAATCAGGAAATGTGGTAATTAATGGGCACCTTTAGCGGTCATTACTCGATCAATAAGCCTTGTACACATGCTAGATGGTTCTCAGCGAAGGGGCTGGTCGGGATCATCTTAACCAAGGGTAGTCTTCTTCTCCTACTCATGTGGTGCTCCGTTGTGCGTTATGCCGTTTTCCCTCCTTCCTTGTTTGGTTGGAAGGAAACTAGAACAGACAGCATTCTGGCTTCACTCATTATTTAGCAATCTGGCGAGACATTCTAGGCTGAGATGACACCATATGATAGTCTCTTGCCTAAAGATTATCTAATGCAGTGATGGCATTCCAGCTGTGACAAAACTACAAATCCCATCATGCCGCTGCCTCCCCAAGTTATGTTTAGAGTTGTCAGTGTATTGCAATGCCTCATGGGACTTGTAATTCCACCACAGCTGGAGTGCCAAGGTTAGCCATCACTGATCTAATGTATGTATGAGGTTATAGTCACTCAACCTTTCTCTTTATGGTAAGATTAGGTGACAAATCTGATGTCTGTATAAAGCTAGGTACACACCATACAATTTTCTGGCAGATTTTCCTGCCAGATCGATTATTTCCAACATGTCCGATCTGAATTTCGATCAATTTTTCAATCTTTTTTTTCATTGTTTTTTCGATCGATCGTCGTTCAGTTCTACGAAAATCGGTTGAAAAAAAATCTTAAAAAAAGATTAGAAATGTTGGAAATAATCGATCTGGCAGGTAAATCTGCCAGAAAATTGTATGGTGTGTACCTAGCATAAGTATTCCTTAATCTACTGGTCCAGCTGTGTTTTGAGCAAAATTCACCTGCGTATAATCCTCTTAGCCAACCACTATTATTATCCAGAGAAAGACTGGCACTGGGGACACCTGCTTGTGGTTTCCTCTCCTTTCTCAATAGAATGTGAACATACATGTGAATAGCTAAACCATCAGCATTATGCTGGAAATACACGGCTCGATTCTGAGCCATTTAGATGGCTCGATAGATCATTTCCAACATGTCCGATCTCCCGCCCGATCGTTTCTGCGCTCGATTCTGCATGGAGGACAATGGAAAAAGATAAGAAAAACGAGCGGAAGATAAGAGAATTGCCTGCAGAATCGAGCACGGAAAAAGATCAGGCGCGGAATCGAGCGGCAGAATCGAGCCGTGTATGCCCAGCATAGGGCAGCACGGAGTAGTGGTTAGCTCTCTCATCTTGCAGCACTGGGTTCCTGGTTCGAATCCCAGCCAGGGCACTATCTGAAAAGAGTTTGTATGTTCTCTCCGTGTCTGCGTGGGTTTCCTCCGGGCACTCCGGTTTCCTCACACATTCCAAAAACATACAGATAAGTTAATTGGCTCCCCCTAAAAAAAAAAAAAGGCCCTAGACTACAGTACTTACACTACATAATATAGACATATGGCAATGGCAGGAATTAGATTGTGAGCTCCTTTGAGGGACAGTTAGTGACAAGACAAAATATATATATATATATATATATATATATATATATATATATATATACACACACACACACTGTACATCGCTGCGTAATATATTGGCGCTATATAAATGCTAAAAATAATAATAATAATTTGTGCTGCCTCTGAGTTATAGCTGCATCTCCAAATGCCCTTGTATAGGCAAAAACATGTATTTCATAGGGGAAGTGGGGGATGGAGCTGGGGCATGTCTTATTGTATGGGAGATCCAGCCAGCCTGTTTGCACCTTGCCCTGGCCAGGGGGAATCGGGGACGATCAGTGTACTGGAACTTGTTAAGCTGGAACTTGTTGGACTTGACAATTATCAGCTTATCAGTATTTCTGCGGACAACTTTAGAGTTGACATAAATGGACTGATAGCTGCTAGAATTCAGAGCAGTTATTTTCTCCACAGGAAGCAGAATCCCCCTGGGCAGAACTGAGACGTTCAGGCAAATTAAATTCATAAATTAATGATGAATTACTCAACAGGTGATCAATAGGCTGTGAGGTATCAGACAACCTTCCAAACCTGATTTGCCACATGCAAAGCTCTGGTCAGCCCAGGGGCATAAAAGATTGCAGAACAATGAGGACTGACAAGAGAGAGAAACAGGTGATGTATCAAAAGTGGTACCAAGGTATAGCACATTTCATCCTCACCATGCAATGACTGCAAAGCAGATGGTTTATGTGTACATTTAAAAAAGCCATAGATGTGTCCTTTATAAGGGGAGGAGATGTCTGGGGAAGGCATGCTTATCTACTGAACTTGGAAAGTACCTTTAATTAACTGAAGTTCTAATGTAACCATTAACCAGGGCAACCTAATGTGCGCAGCTGACCACTGTTCCCCATTTTACTTTAGAAATTGTCTTCTTTTCAAAACCACGTTCAAATCCAACAATAAATCTGCACTTGTTCTGGGTGAGGGTCATGATATGATGGATGCACTGCTTGTTAGAGGATAAGTGGGCAGTGCCACTACAGTCATTTGCACAAACGCCACATTTTGATCCTTACTTTTCCAGTATTTTGACGTGACGTGTCCCCCTGTGGGAGCAAACATAACCGATCGCCGCTGAATGTCGTCAAAGCATTTGACTGAGACGCAACAGGACACCTGTGTGAAAGAGGCCTTCAGCCTGGTACACACATTGCAATTTTCCTTAAGATTGACTGTTGAATCGATTACTACCGACAGGTCCAATCTGATTTTCAATCGTTTTTCAGATCATTTTCGTGATCACGTTCAGAAATCAGACCGGACCTGTCAGAAATAATCGATTCGACCTTCAATGTGATGGAAAAATTGCATGGTATGGACCCGGCATTAGTCAAGCCCTACAGTCCAATGAAATTTTCTAAACAGCAAATGCAGCTTCTTGAGTCGGCAGCAGTTGCAGTCATGGTCTATCTCCCCAAGGCTCAAACGCAGGGGCGTTTTTAGGCATAGGCAGTACAGACCACTGCCTGGAGTGCCATTAGTCCTGGGCCCCCTGAACTAAGCCACACCCCACGAGTGTTTGTACCTCCTTCTGTCTCCTTGTGCCACCTCTGCCCCCGTGTGTCCCTCCTGTCTCCTTTTGTGCCTCCTCCTGTCTCCCTTTGTGACTCTTTCTGTCTCCTTGTGCCACCTTTAATCCCCCTGTGCATCCAGAGATGGATTCAAGTGAAATGGTGCCCTAGCAATCACTTTGGGCCCACACTTGATGGCCACCTAGCTTTTTTGGCAATATTTGTTGGGGGTTAGCATAAACGCCCGCCCTATACTCTCTCCAGACCCTAGGCACCTGCTGCTTAAGTTGCCTTGTGGATGATCCGCTATGTGTGTGTCCCTCTGTGCCTCCCTCTGTCCCCCTTTGTGCCTCCATCTGTCCCACTATCTGTTCCTGTCCCCACCTGCGCTCCCCCAGCCCAGTGTGTAATAGAGATGTAGCGAACGGTTCCCGAACCATTCGCTGGCGAACATCTCTGAAAGCATGGGGCTTTTACTACTTCCGGGTCGCTCTGACCCGGAGTAGTACGCCTGCGCTGCCCGGCAAAGCGCGTCCTAGATCGCGCTCCTGTTGCCGGGCACTCTCTGCGCATGTGCGTGACGTCATGAACGACGTCACGCACATGCGCAGAGAGTGCCCGGCAACAGGAGCGCGATCTAGGACGCGCTTTGCCGTGCAGCACAGGCGTACTACTCCGGGTCAGAGCGACCCGGAAGTAGTAAAAGCCCCAGAGATGTTCGCCGAGCGAACAGTTCGCAACATCTCTAGTGTGTAAAGGCAGAGTACAGCGAAGCAAAAGCTGTGCTCTAACCTCCCCTCTGGAGTCCCTCTAGTGCTGGCTCTCCTTGTGTACAGGTGGTAGGAGATGCTGGGCATTAGGGTGAGTGATGAGCGGATAGGAGATGCTGAGCACTAGGGTGATTGATGAGCGGACAGGAGATGCTGGGCACTAGGATGAGTGGTGAGCAGCCAGGCGGAAGCGCAGCAATGGACTCCAGAGGTGAGATTTACACTGAGCTTCTCGCCTGGAGTGACAAAAAGACTAGAAATGCCCCAGCTCAAACGCAACACAACGGCAATCAATGTCCATCGCTTTTCTGCACTTTAGCCATGGCGAAACGAGCTGCCAGCAGCTGGCCGTGTAACCTAGAGACCTGTAGTAATAGCACCATAGTAATACATGTTGTTATATGTGTGGTTTATTAATTATTGGGGTCTGCTCAGATGTACTTGCACAGAAATGCTATAATGCTGTAGTTTCTAGGAACAATTCCTCTGTGTCCTGAGAATCGGGTCAGTAGTACACAAGAGAAGTTTTAGCTGGTGGGTTGTACAGGGAGCCGTGCGGGAGGAGGGGACCTGTGCAGCGTGCTGGGAAGATGTTCCCCCTGCAGGGCGCTAATAAGGCGAGGAGGGGGTGGCGAGAAGTTGCTGGAGACACTTGCGCATGCGCGGCAGTCGGCAGCTGTTAGCCGGGAGGGACAGTAGGATAGGAAGCAGTGTGGAGATGATCGCGGCTCAGGTTGGCACGTGATCTCAGGGGGGCTTTGCTTGGGCATGAAGCAGCCCTTGTGAAGCGGTCTCAGTCTCCAGCACATACCCGCCGGTACTACCTCAGAGCCGCTATCCGCCCCGGGACTTACTGCTGCGGAAAGTTTACACCAGCTGTAAGGAAGCGCTGCCAGGAGGGTTCATGTGCGGGATCCGGGCGGCTCCGGAGTGCCACTGATCTTATGTGCCGCTGCGGCCACGACACGCTGGGACCCATGACTCTGAGCACCCTCTCCCGGGACAGGCAGGCGGCGCCCCAGTGTGCATGTTGCGGGCTGAAGATGATCCCTCATTTCTCGGAAAATTCCGTGATCTCTCAGAACACCATCAACCAGCTGTAAGTACCCCCCTAGCATATCTGCTTTGCCCCCTGCACAGATGCCTGCCCTGGCATATCTGCGCTGCCCCCTGCACAGATGCCTGCCCTGGCATATCTGCGCTGCCCCCTGCACAGATGCCTGCTCTGCCCCCTGCACAGATGCCTGCCCTGGCATATCTGCGCTGCCCCCTGCACAGATGCCTGCCCTGGCATATCTGCGCTGCCCCCTGCACAGATGCCTGCCCTGGCATATCTGCGCTGCCCCCTGCACAGATGCCTGCCCTGGCATATCTGTGCTGCCCCCTGCCCAGATGCCTGCCCTGCCATATCTACGCTGCCCCCAAGCACAGATGCCTGCCCTGCCATATCTGCTCTGCCCCCAAGCACAGATGCCTGCCCTGCCATATCTGCTCTGCCCCCAAGCACAGATGCCTGCCCTGCCATATCTGCTCTGCCCCCAAGCACAGATGCCTGCCCTGCCATATCTGCTCTGCCCCCAAGCACAGATGCCTGCCCTGCCATATCTGCGCTGCTATGTGGCCAGCTGTAAGTACCCTGCCATATCTCCTCTGCCCACTGCACATATATATATATATATATATATACTGCCTGTACCCTGGCCAGATGTCTGCTCTGTCCCCTGCACAGATGTCTGCCTGCCCATATCTTTCCTTGCAAAATATCTGCCTGGCCACCTGTAAGTACTCTGCCATATCTGCTCTTCCTCCTGGCCAAATATCTGCCTGTACCCTGGCCAGAGGTCTGCCTGCCCTGTCATATCTGCTCTGCCTCTGGCCATATATCTTCCTGCCACCTGGCTAGCTGTAAGTAACCCGGCTTTATCTGCCTGCCCCCTACCCAGCTGTAAGTACTCTGCCATATCAGATCTGCATGCTGGCCAGGGGTCTGCTCACCCTGTCATATCTGCTCTGCCCCCTGTCCAGCTGCAAGTACCCTGCCATATCTGCTCTTCCCTCTGTTGAGCTGTAATGCCTGGTACACATGATGAGTTTTTCTGGCAGATTTACTGTCAGATTAATTATTTCCGACATGTCTGATCTAATTTTCTGTTCACTTCTATGGAAAAATGAATCGGAAATCGTTCAGAAATCAGATCAGACATGTTGGAAATAATCGGTCTGACAGTACATTTGCCAGAGAATCTCATCATGTGTACTTGGTATGAGTACCCTGCCATATCCCCTTTGCTGCCTTCCACCAGCCAGAAGTCTGTGCTCTGTTCTGCCCCCCTGGCCAGATGTCTGTCTGCCTTGCCATATCTGCTCTGTCCCCTAGCCGTCTGTAACTACTTTGCCCCCCTCCCCTCCCCTGGCCAGCTGTACATACCCTGCCATATCTGCTTTGCCACTGACCATATATCTTCCTGCCCCCTGGCCAGCTGTAAGTACCCTGCCATATCTGCTCTGCCCCCTGGCCTTAGAAGTCTGCTAGCCCTCTGCTCCAGCAACTTCATTCCTCCAGCAGCCTTTGTAATCTTCCTCCATGCCCTCTGAACTAAATCATTTGTACTGGAAGCCTGGCTAAATCCACTTTTCCCTGTACTGTTGCATGCAAAAAGTGCTAGAATGGGACTGTAAACTGTTGTTTACTGGCACTTTACAACTATGTGAAAGAGAGTTGTGAACTAATTGCAATTGCTTTAAGACTTGAAGCAGTCCTTTGAGGAAATGAGATAGCAGTTAGATCTTGTCATATCAAAATGTTTTAGAACACAGTATCAGTTGAAACAAAACAAAGTGTGGTGGCTGGATAGTGTAATGGTTAAGGGCTCTGCACACAGGAGACCAGGGTTCGAATCTCGGCTCTGCCTGTTCAGTAAGCCAGCACCTATTCAGTAGGAGACCTTTGGCAAGTCTCCCTTACACTGCTACTGCCAATAGAGCGCGCCCTAGTGGCTGCTGCTCTGGCGCTTTGAGTCCGCCAGGAGAAAAGCGCGATATAAATGTTATTTGTCTTGTCAAGTGATAACTGAATATTGTATGAACAATTTATTTCACATGTACACAAGTTCTATAGCAAGGGTCTCTTGAACTCTTTGTTCCAAGTTGGCAGCTATAGTTGGCTGTAGCTGTGTATCTTGTGTGCATATTTTCTCTGACCATAATTTATGCAGGAGGATAAGGGCATTTTCTGATATGCTCTGTAGTGGTTTTTTTTTTTTTTTTTTTTCATTTGTATGTTTCCACAATTCATGTTGTTCGATTAAAATGTGTAAGTAGATATAGTTTGCATCATTGCTAGATTTGAGTCTATTCTTAAGTTTTAGTAAAAGGCCTTGGTATGTTTATAGTCTATTGAAACCGGTCTAAAGTAGACTATTGCACTGGATAGTTTGTAATGTAAAATTGCCTTTTGTATGTGACTTGGTTACAAAGTAATATGCAGAGCTCCAGTTGCCTGTTGGGGAAGGCTGGAATGGCAGCTGTTACACAGTAGAAAGGTGCTGAACTGCCGTGACTAGCCCCAGTGATTATACTACTAATATCTGCTATGATGGGTTGACTTGTATTGCGTTACATATAATTTTGTCTTTTTTGATTTTTCTACTTTGTTAGCCATCATTTTTAATTTGCCATCCCGAGGATCCTGTCCCCAGGGCACATACTTTCATACACAGGACAATGGCTCTTGCAGAGACCGCCATGCCCACTTCAGGGAATCTTGCCATGAGCACTTATTGATGCAAAAATTAACTGAATGGGCTTATTTGTTTCCTCCCTGCATAGAGCAAAGTCTTGTACAATAATGAAAGGCTTGCATGTGCTCACAAGTAATCTCTATCTGTAGAGCGCCTACTGTACTGAGTAGGTCACATCTCTGACAGCAAAAGCCGTCCATGAAATACATCGCAAGTGTGAAAGTCCTTATTAAAATGTCACAGAACTCAGCTTTTCATCTCTGCTCTAAAATATTATTTATAGCATAAAATCTACCACATAAAAAAATGGAATCAGAACAGCATTCAAACAGTTAAACACAGTGCTGTTCTTCAGTGGAAAGCTCCTTGCTTCAGTGGGTAGCTTCTGGCCACATTTGAAGAGGTGATAACATTATCTTTTGTTTACATTCCTTTGTCATACATTTAGTAAACATTAGCAAACTGCTGTAATGAGCCCTAGAAGCAGAAAGAGCAGAGAAGTGATCACTAGATAGATTTTAATACATAAATACAGAAACTACGCAATGGCAGATTTTAGAGCAGATAAACTGCACTTTGGGAATTTGTTGACAGTATTACTTGTGCACAAAAACAAATGTGCTAACTATATGGGTAATAAAAAGCAGGAAAAACAGGTTTTTATTGAACATTATGGCAGTTTTATCCCACTTTAATTTATGTGAACAGAGTGTAACCTTATTAGAGATGCTCTGTATTGATTATAGTTAATGATGTTCAAATAGGTAGGTATGTTTCTTGGCAATACAGTGTGTACTCGTTGCTGAATACATTGACGTTGGTAATATGCCTTGTAGCGTTGGTTTATAAGCAACACATGCACAAATAATCTCGCTTACGTTTCATCATCAAAGGAAAAACAAGCTAGCAAGCAAACAGTAGTTCTGTCTTGTGGGTTTTGCAACGTATATTTGAAGCAGGTTGATATGGCTGAATAGAGTACTGGTTAAAATAAGGGCACTCCCTTTGTCATGGGAGACCAGGGTTTGAATCCTGGCTAGGGCCAATACCTAATCAGTAAGGAGTAAGGCAAGACTCCCTCAGGGCTGGAACCCACAAGAGCGTTTTTTTGAGCATTTTGGCAGCGCTGCGAAACGCTAGCGTTTTGCCAAAACGCTCAGCTGATGTTAATGGATGGGGCAACTTCCACAGGAGCGTTTGCGTTTCCCAGAAACGCAAACGCAGGACATGCAGCATTTTGGGAGCGTTAGCGCTTCAATGTAAAGTATTGAAACGCTAGCGGAAACGCTCAGCAAAACCTAAACTGAGCGGTTCTGCTAGCGTTTTGCGGTTCAGCACACTGTAACAAAATGAAAAATAATTCACAGGACCAATCAGGATAAAAACGCAAAACGCTAGGCACCCGCTGGGGAAAAAAATACAATGTTGCAAAACACAACCCAAAACGCGCATGAATCCGCTTGCAAACCGCTCAGACAAAACGCTAGCGGTTGCGTTTTGCGTTTGCGGTTTTCAGTGGGTTCCAGGCCTAACACTGCAGGGTGGCCTCCTGAGCACGTCCCAGTGGCTGCAGCTCTTGAGCGCTTTGAGTCCAACAGGAGAAAAGCGCTATATAAATGTTCAGATTATTATGTTGGCTGTATTCACTCCTGCATTAAAGTGGACCTGAATTCTTGCACAGGACACTAGGAAAACATAACAGAAATGCACCTTGTATGTATTTAAAGAGTTTAGATTGTGTAATTTCCCCCTCATTTGTGTCTAATCACTAGTTAAAATTTGATCCTTCCCCTGTGTCACATGACTGCCTATGGTAGATAAGCCCATTTGAAAGCACAGGCTGTAAACAATATGTCTGCTTCCATGAATCAGGAAGTAGAAACAGGGCAGATTTATATTAGAATTTGTATCAGCTGTAACAAAGAAATTCATTTTTTTTTTTTACTTTTTAGTATGCTGTTGTGTATCTTTTTTTAGAGAGGAGTTCTGAGTTCAGGTCCGCTTTAAAAGTGTGTGCTGCTTATTTTAAAGCGGACCTGAACTCAGAACTTCCTTTCTGCTCTAAAAGATAAGCAGCAGCATAATGACCTTTAAAGAAAAACATTTCTTTATTACAGCTGATACAAATCCTGCAATAAATCTGCAGTGTGTACTTCCTGCTTTCATGAAAGCAGACATTAACGTCCCGTGTTTACAAATGAGATCTCTGCTGTGGCAGTCAGCTGACACAGCTATGGGATCAAATTACAATTTGTGCTGTATTGATAAGGAAGAATTACACAGGCTAACCCAGGCATGGGCAAACTTGGCCCTCCAGCTGTTAAGGAACTAAACTTCCCACAATGCATTTGCCTTTATGAGGCATGACTGTGGCTGTCACTCCTGCAATGCATTGTGGTATTTGTAGTTCCTTAACAGCTGGAGGGCCAAGTTTGCCTATGCCTGGGCTAACCTCTCTCTCAATACATACAAGGTGCATTTCTCTGTTTTTCCTTCTGTCCTGTGCAAGAGTTCAGGTCCACTTTAAACTCCCTGCACCTAGTGGCTTATTCACTGGAGTGCAGTTCACATAGCAACCAATCAAAAGCCATCACCTTGAAGTGGCTGTAGTTAGTTGCTATAGGTTACTTCCCTGCACATCTAGAGTGTTGCTCCATGCTCCAGTGTGCATGCAGCTGTAGTTTTTCTTACTTAGGTTGTGAACTGACATGCATAGTACTGTAGTTGCTATTTTGGAGTCTGTTTTGTTTAAGTATTCACTAGTATTGTTTACAAAATTTCCTGCGGTGTAATTGGGTCAAAGGTTTCTCGCATGGAGCGGCGTTCTGGTGCAGGTGTCTAGTTGTAGAAACAGGAAGTTATGCGGTATAAAATGTTGATCAAATGAAAAGCAATTGCCAAGATTTGATTGAGTTAGAAAGTACAGAGGCAATTTGAGTGTGCTTATCTGTTCACTGCTGATCATGTTTCAAGCTTTGCCAAGATAGAACTGCTTCATGTCGGCAGCTTTTAGCATTCATTTGTGAATAATAATAATAATAATTATTATTATTATTATTGTGATGTTGCGTGTGTGTTTTTAGTTAACATTATTACATCTGAAAAGTTACCTCCTTATGGCTGGATTTGACTGCTTTATAATTAAAAAAAAAAAAATTCCTTTTTTTGTATAGCGCCTTTCTCCTGTCGGACTCAAAGCGCTTGCGAGGCAGCCACAAGAGCGCACTCAGTAGGCAGTAGCAGTGTTAGGGAGTCTTGCCCAATGAACTCCTTACTGAATAGGTGCTGGCTTACTGAGTAGGAAGAGCCAGGATTTGAACCCAGGACTCCTACATCAGAGGCAGAGCCCTTAACCAGTACACTATCCAGCCACTGGATTAACAGACTTGATGCCTGTCAGATTTTGCTATAACACAGACCTTTTATATACTTCTGATAATGGAGCTAACATGAATATACCACCTCAAACTGTTACTAATAAATAATGCAGTTATAATCTGTTTTGATCTTGCTGCCCTGGAGGGATCTTATAAGCCCATAATTGTCTGTTGTTTACTAATGTTTCTGCGGTCTGTACACACACAGCACTTTATACACCTACTTTACTGTGGTGTGTGTCTGTTTGCCTTCCCTGCTCCTCCTATCACCTGAGACTGTGTGAGGGGATTACTCTCATATCTGTGATCTGCTAATAATGACTGATGACCAGTGATCAGTATGGAATAGAAGGGAATGGGTTTTAGATAACACTATTCAGACCTGATTTGCAGATAATAGGTTACAAATCCAGTCATTAGATGCAAAGTACATCTCTTGCTAGGCATACATACATGCTAGCTGTGTAAAATGTTCAATATTTACCTGATACTGATCACTTGCCACCCATGAGATATCTCGGAAGATCTCAGTAGAGGTACCATCTGAAGTCATTAGGCAGCCCCAAGCTTTGTACTGCTCGCTGCTTTATAAAGTTAATCCCCATACACAAGCTCAACAGCAGTCTTATATGCAGCACAATTATCAAATAACTTTTGTTGTAAAAACAAGTTGAAACAACCAAAGAAAGTTTGCTATTGTTCATAAGACATCAATCCAAGCCCCATACACACGCTCAACAGCGGTCTGTTGGATTGACGTCTTATCAGTTGTGTGAACAATAGCAAACAACTTTTTTTTGGTTGTTTCACGACAAAAAATATTAGTGCTGCATAAAAGACCACTGTTGAGCGTGTGTATGGGGATTTAGTGTGCCTTATTCTGGTTCCACTCCTACCTGTACATCCCACCCCCTCATGTCTGCTGGCCTGGCAGCAGGCATCACCTCATCAGTGCTTGAATGTTTTGAACATCCATTGAGAGGGTCTTCACTATTCATAGAAATTATTATTATTATTATTCTTATTATTATTATTATTATTGTTTTTATCTATTAATACAGCAAAGTCCCCATTATCCGGCACCCACAGGGATTGGCTGATGCCGGATCACTGTGCTTTCTGGTTGCTTAAAGAGAACCCGAGGTGGGTTTGAAGAATGTTATCTGCATACAGAGGCTGGATCTGCCTATACAGCCCAGCCTCTCTTGCTATCCCAAACCCCCCCTAAGGTCCCCCTGCACTCTGCAATCCCTCATAAATCACAGCCACGCTACTGACACACAGCTTGTCAGAGCTGGCTGTGTTTATCTCTATAGTGTCAGTCTGCTGCTCTCCCCGCCTCCTGCAGAACTCCAGTCCCCGCCTGCATCCCTTGCCTCCCTGCTGATTGGAGGAGAGGGACAGGGGCAGGGACCGGAGATATGCAGGAGGCGGGGGGAGCAGCTGAGACTGACACTACAGATGTAAACACAGCCTCACAGCACGGCTGTGATTTATGAGGGATTGCAGAGTGCAGGGGGACCTTAGGGGGGTTTGGGAAAGCAGCAGAGGCTGGGCTGTATAGGCAGATCCAGCCTCTGTATGCAGATAACATTCTTTAAACACACCTCGGGTTCTCTTTAAGACTGAATGCAACACCCTACTCTGTGGTCTACCAAAAAGCAGACTGGCACCTCTCAAATCCCTACTAAACTGCGGCCCGTCTCATCCACCTCTCTTCTAGATCCTCTGAGGCAGCCCCTCTCTGCCAATCCCTCCATTGGTTACCAGTTGCCCAAAGGTTCCAGTTTAAACTTCTCACGCTTGCATACAAAGCTCTACACAAGCTATCGCCTCCATACATTTCCTCTTTAATCTCCAGATACCTCCCCGTCCGGACCCTCCGTTCCTCACAGGAGACCCTTTTGTCCTCCAGCCTAGTCACTTCCTCTTACTCTCGCATCCAAGACTTCTCACGGGCTATCCATTTCCTTTGGAACTCTCTCCCTCAGCCGGTTCGTCATGCCACGAGTCTGGAAACCTTCAAACGTACTCTGAAAACACACCTGTTCAGACAAGCCTATAATTTGCTATAGGCAGCACTGAAGGCACACTGGCTCACTTACTAATCCTTGTGTTTCCTTCCCTTTTGTTTCCTCCCCACTACCCTCTAGATTGTAAGCTCGCAAGGGCAGGGACCTCCTCCTAGTGTTTCTCATACTGCTGTAATTTGAACATATGTACATGTACCAACTATACATCAACTATGTATGTATCTGTATTCATTCTATTCAATGTCATGACTGTACAGGGTCTGGTATTTCTTATGTATATTTGTTTCCCATTATTTGTTTGTACTATGTACAGCGCTACGGAAGATGTTGGCGCTATATAAATAAAAAAATAATAATGTTAAAAATAGGCCGAGCTAACACAGTAAAATCCCTGACTACATACCATAAACTCTGTATTAAATGCTATAATACAGTAACTGAAAGTATATTAACCTTGTGAGGGCCATGGAATCCAGTCTAAGAACAGCAGAGCTTACAAAAAGCCTAAAAAATTGGCCTTCACCACTGAGAGTACTGCCGAAGATTTGTTTTGGTTGGTTGAGACTTCTGGTTAGTTTGAGTTCTGGATAACTGGGGCTCTGCTGTAATTCTCTGTTTAATCTATGGCAGGCTCCTGTAATTCACTGCACACAGATTCACTATCACCAGTAGGGGGAAGCACATTTGTTTTACATTTCTCATGTTGTCTTGGAAGTTGGCATGCAGGAGAGATGATCTTGTTGGTGTGCTGGTGCTCCTCACTGTCCAATCAGCACACTGGACTTGCCTGTTTGCTTAGAATGCAGTGGATGAAAATGAGGTTGTGTAGGGCTAGATTTAATTCCCAGAACCCAGAAGAGAATTATTATTATTATTATTATTATTATTGGTTTATAAAGTGCCAACATATTTCATGGTGCGGTACAAAGTAGGAAACAAAAATGTGGTACATAATACAGACAGTGGTATACAACTATATACAGAATTGGTAATTACACTGACAAAAGTAACTTGATGAATAAAATGTATAACAAATTCCAAGATGCAAAAGGATGTGTGCACTGCCCTTGCAAGCTTACAATCTAAAGGCCGGTCATTTACATGTGTTTCGGCTGTGCAATCAGAGCTTTGTATACAGTGGAGCCACATGTGTATGGAGGAGTTCTGTAGCTCTGAACATTACTTTTGGATTTGTTTTGGGTGAGCATTCAAAAACAATCACTGTATAGACTTGCTGGCCTGGCTCCCTACTGAGCAGCCTTTTCTTTTTACTATGGATAGGGGGATGGGTGTAAAAATGTGGAGAGTCCTGCAGGAATCACTATAGCAATCAGGCTAGGATATTCCAACTTGGCTAATTACTGAAAAGACAGCCAGTGTGTCTGATAGTTGCATACATAGTAGATTGTTTCGTAAAGTAATCACAAATCATTGTATCGGATGATGATCAACTCTGGTTTAACACCTTTAGGTGCTAAAACCCATCTCCAAGAAGAAGGACGTTTACGTCTGGTCAGTGTGGTATGGGTTTGGAGCAGGCATGGGCAAACTTGGCCCTCCAGTTGTTGAGGAACTACAAGTCCCACAATGCATTGCAGGAGTCTGACAGCCACAACCATGACTCATAAAGGCAAATGCATTGTGGGATTTGCAGTTCCTTAACAGCTGGAGGGCCAAGTTTGCCCATGCCTGGTTTAGAGCCTAGTATTTCTTAAATCGGACAGGAAGTGGGGCAGTCCTTCCATCCAACTGTGACTCAAGCCTCATGCACACACTAGATCAGGCATGGGCAAACTTGGCCCTCCAGCTGTTGAGGAACTACAAGTCCCACAATTCATTGCAGGAGTCCGACAGCCAGTCATGACTCATAAAGGCAAATGCATTGTGGGATTTGTAGTTCCTTAACAGCTGGAGGGCCAAGTTTGCCCATGCCTGCAGTAGATGAAACTCAGATGAGACAACAGATAATAACCCCCTATGCTGATAGAATAGTGTGTATAGCGTGCCCCAATGTCCTCTGATGCACTGGACTGTAATCGGCTTGGCGGATAGATTTGGCCGAGAGCCAACTTGCTTGCTGCTCCGCTATACCACTCCCCCCCGAAACAGACCATTCCACTAGCCTATAGGCTAGCAACATAGCCTCACACCCCTGGCCCTGCAGTGTTGTAAGTGGTGGCCCCACAGACAGGAAGTGAAGGGAAATCTCATCGGTGGATAAACTGACATCAGTAATTACCCTCAAATGTTTCCATACTTGCTAAAACAAAGTTTCCTGGAATTGGGCTTTTAAATTTGACATTAAATATTATTATGTGTTGATCTTCATATGAGTTCACAAATCATAATGGTTAATAGAATTCACAAGAGCTGATCCTCCATGCGAGATTCCTTCATTTCTGCAGGTTTGCTATATATAGTGCATGGTCTCCCTGCTCCATACAGCTTCATGGAAGAGAGCCCTCATCTCACCTCAGAGTAAACCGATCAGTCCCAGGACTTGACCTCTTGTTAGGACAGAGTTGTGACATTGCAGAGTGCAGTGATACTTGTAGCTGCATTTTCGCTCTCTCACTGTGCTGTTGGCCTTTTCTCTCCAATCAGCTTCCTGTTTATACATATGCAAGTCCTGAATTCTTGTGTGGAATATTTCATTGTCTTATTAGATAATTTTGCAGCGGCAGACTTCCTCTGTGGTGACAAACTGCTCACATTTCCTCTGGAAAATAGGTGGATTTTGAATGTGTGAACAGTAAGCTTACATATCCTGTGTTTAACTAGCGTGGCACCTAAAACAGACAGTGACTGGAGCCTGGATGGGGCAGGCTTTGTGTGTCTCTTCTCTGAGACATTTCATATAAAGCTAATAACTGCTTGCCTTGCTTGGCAGAGTAGATACACTGTTCTTTTATTCGGCAAACTTTATTTAGCAATGTTCTTAAGATTAAATTACATTTGAAGATCAAAGTGCTTTCTGGCACATATTTCTATTTTAAGATGAGGATATTGCGTGAGAGGAGCAATATGAAGTGCTGTGTAATGTTATGATTCCCATTGTAGATACTGCAGTTGTACTTAAAGTGAACCTAGATCAAAGTTAAAAAAAAAAAAAAATGCTTAAAGGACAGCCAAGGTGACATGATGAGATAGATATGTGTATGTACAGTGCCAAGCACATAAATAACTAGGATGTGTTTTTTTTTTTTTTCCCCTGCCTGAAAGAGTTAAACATCAAGTATGCAAGTGACAGTTTCTGTTCTGGTCGGCACTGGGTTGGACTGGGTCAGACTATAGCCTAGCCCTCACTGATTAGTAATTGCAGCCATGCAACACTTTCCTGTCAGTAAATGGCTTTTTAGAGCAGGAAAGAAATAAAAAATGCCAGTAATTCAATGATTTGAACTCTAGCATACTTCAATGGTGTCATTGAGCAGAGACAATTAAATAGTAAAAACTTTATTTAAATATAAATTAAAACTGTGGGATATCTAAAAAGTAATTTTTAGGAAAAGGAAAGATACAATTGTTTTTTTCTCATCAGTTTATTTTCACCTCGGATTTCCTTTAACTTACCTGGGGCTTCTACCAGCTCCCTGCAGCGGGGGACTGGATGGACATGGGCACAGGACAGTTGCAGGGGGCTAGTAGAAGCCCTAGGTAATTGTTTTTTTTTTTTGTTTTTTGTTTGTTTTTTCCCCCTCTTTCAAAGTGGGATGTTAAAGTCACACTTTATAAAAATTATAACGCAGATTAACGCACAGCCATACAAAGTCGGTGTGACATTCACAGTGCACACGTTGCATTGTGTGTAACGCGTAGCAGTATTTAGAAAGTGTTGCATGCTGTGCATTTAGCAATACATTTGCTGCGTTATGTGTGTTGCACATGCTCAGTAATGTGTTGTTTTGTTTTTTTTTGTTTGTTTTTTTAACCTCTTGACGACCAGCTAACGCCGATTGGTGTAAACTGGTCGTCTGCGGGTTACCATGGAAACGGCCGCTCGATCGAGCGGCCTTTCCATGTCAGTTCACGGAGGGTGTCTCCGTGAACAGCCGGAGAGTCGCGGCTCGCCGGCAATATGTAAACAGGCGGGGAAGAAATCCCCGCTGTTTACATCATACGGCGCTGCTGCGCAGCAGCGCCGTAAGGCAGATCGGCGATCCCCGGCCTCTGATTGGCCGGGGATCGCCGCATTCTCATTCGCCGGCATCTGTTGTAGGCGGCGCAGGACGGATCTCCGTCCTGCGCTGCCCATAGGAGGAAGGGAAACGCCGGAGGGGGACGGAGGCGGAAAATGGCTGCGGAGGGGGGCTTTGAGGAGCCCCCCCCCCCCCCCCCCCCGCCGAACGAACGAACAGAGCCGGCGGCGATCAGATTCCCCCAGCAGGACATCCCCCTAGTGGGGAAAAAAGGGGGGTAGTCTGATCGCCCTGGCTCACTCCTGATCGGTGCTGCGGGCTGGAGAGCCCAAGCAGCACCGATCATTGCAGGAAGCCCTGGTCGGCAAGTGGTTTTAATGTACCGCATGCGCCGCTTTCGTTACATCAGTATGCGACGAAAACGGCGCACCAAGAGGCACATAACGTAGTACAAAATAACATCTAATTTTATAACCTACATGCGCTGCGTTAGGGGCACGTTTTGCGACTTTAACGTCACATCAAACGCAACGTCCCACTGTGAAAGAGGCCTTAAGCTTCATGAAATCTCAGTCGCAGAACATGCAGCATTTTGGGAGTGTTTCCATTCGAATGCATTGTATAGAAGCAGGAAAATCGCTCCCAAACTCACTTGCAAAATGCTATCACAAATCGCTAGTGATTGCGATAGCGTTTTGCGCTTTCTAGTGGGTTCCAGGCCTCAAAGTGTACCTGTGTTGATAGGGCTGTCATGTGGCTTCACTATGTAAAGCTGAATGAAAGTCCAATAATGGAAGCAGGTCTGCATAAATATATATATCTCTGTTACATCAGAGAATGTAATCGCACAGCAACCATGCTGCGGTTCTGTTGTAATGGTATGCTCACGGCTGCGCAGGGCTATGCAGTGAAATCTTTCTGGAATGATAGGCAGCTGTGCGTTACTGGGCGACATGCACTTTGTGGGGAAGCATACTATTTATGCAATGTATTTGTCTCATCGCGCACCATGCAACGTTTCCCCTCCATTGCGATCCCCTGACACTCATGTCCGCAAGTAGCGGAAAGGAAATTATGCGGTCTTCATATTTTTGATCATTCCAGGGTTTATTAAAGAAAACCTGTAAATAAAAAAGTTTCCAATTTGGGTGCTTGCCCTGGGAGAGGAAATCCATTGTTTTCCCTGTCCTCTTTTGCCAGCCCATTCCACCGCTGTCCCATCCGCAAAACCATCGAAGGGCTTCTTGACGGCTTGCACTTGTGTAGTGGCACAGACCAGATCGGTTCCGCTCTTTCCACCGAAGCCCGAGCTAGTTTGTGCTATTGGTACAGCCAGATGGAGTATCCAGAGGCTGTTCCCTCCCAAGGTAAGTATCCATTTTTGTGCGTTGCAGAAGCTCACTGATTTACTTCAAGAAAGCAGGACCTCAACATGTGATTAGCTGTTTGAAGTGAACACGGTTTCATTCTTTTACAGATTACGCAGGGTGAAAGGGATCATCTAGGCTAGACTAGGTCAATGGCGAGATCTATTCTGCTGTTAGAGAAAACTGCAAAATTTGGAGAGCCTTTGGAGTTGTTTACTTTTTTTTATTATCATTGTTTATTTATAATTGTTACTGCTCCCCATTTGCGGGAATTTCAGTTCTTTTCCTGTCCTGGATTGAGGCAGTGAGCTGGATTTTCACATTTTACAGATTTCACCAGAATAGGGCATATTTCCAAAAGTGCTTGACAGGTGACTTCCCCTTCCTGTGGCGAGATTTCCTTCCATTGCTCGGTGTCACTAGGACAGAGGGGAAAGCAGACCATCCCACAATAATGCAGCTTGGGACCAGGCCCATCCGAATCTGCAGACATTCTGCTTTAAATTTGCAAGAGACGGAATTGATAATTTCAGTGACCAGGTCTAGGTCTCTAACATTTAACTACTTCACTTAAAACACAATGTTTGTCTGAAGCAATAGTTTAAACCAGGAGTCGGGAACCTTTTTGACTGAGAGAGCCATAAACGCCACATATTTTAAAATGTAATTCCGTGAGAGCCATACAATAGGTTTCAAACTGGGACAGTGCGCATGCGCAGCAGAGAGCTCACGTCCCTGTTGCCATGGTGATGTGTATACAGTTGATCCTCTGGGCAGTGGAAGTGTCAGACACGTCTTCAGCTTCTCTTGGGTTTCAGCAACATCAGCAATTTCCCCGAGAGCCAGACAGGAGAAATACCAACTAACAGCTTGTACAATTAGCTAGCTGACTTGGGGGTTGATTTACTTTGTAGGACAAAATCTCTGCACTTCGTCCCAAAAGGCTGCTTGTCAAGTGACAGACTATTGGGCCAATCAACGTGCGGGGATCTCGTCCTAGAAAGTCACTAGACCTGACAGGATTCAAGTTGGGGAAATTGGAGCGGCCGTTAGTTTTGGGGGTAACGCAAGTAAGTTAGTAGTGCATGCTACAGCACTAGCGTGCCTACTTTGAAAATGTTACTTGCGCTGCCACACTAAGCTGAGCTGCTTGAGCAGTGTAGCTTAGTGAATCAACCCCTACTGATTGTCTGTGAGCCAGATGTAGCCATCAAAAGAGCCACATCTGGCTTCCGAGCCATAGGTTCCCTACCCCTGGTTTAAACCCACAAAAAAAAGTCCTAGATAATCAAAAGGTCTGTTTTGTCCCATACTGTGGTTTGCCTGAGAGCTGTTTTTTCCCGGACTGTGGTTCGGCTGAGGGCTGTGGGTCAGCTTGTGCTCTTCAGTGGTTTTGTTGTTGAAGGCTTTGTTTTTCCTCTGAAAAGCAATGACAACATATACTAGAGCTGTTTGCTCTCTTCTATGGTCCACATTTGTTACCTGCATTCAGTATCCAAGTTACACCTGCTTCTGATCTTTGTTTGGCCTTTGCTTTGTATGGGATCAGCTTTTAGGTGGAAACTTGTTAGGCGGAGCAGCAACAAAAGAGCGTTCCTTGGTACTAGGAACCTGACTGTGTACTGACTGTACCAGCCTGAAGGTCAGTGGGTAGGTTCCTACCCACAAGTGCTGATGTTGGCAGCTTGCCCCTGTCTGCAGTTCCCCAGAATATTATGCTGTGTCTCATCTATATCATGTCATGGCACTTGCTGATCCTGCTATACAGAAAATGCCCCAAGCCCTGTTTAAGCTTCATGTGGGAAAAGGAGTGTGTGAGATACTGATGTGGTCAGGGCTGGTTCACACTTGGGTGCTTTTCAGCGCTTTGCTGTACTACATACAGTTCATTATCGCATACGTTTTTATTTTCAGGTTTGCCTTAAAGTGGAGCTGAACTCTTGCACAGGACAGAAGGAAAACATACAGAAATGCACCCTGTATGTATTTAGAGTTTAGCCTGTCTAATTCCCCCTCATCTGTGACTAATCACCACTGTAATTTGATCTCTTCAGCTTCCTCGCTCAGGAATCTTCTCTGCCACGGCAGAGCTGCTAATTTGTAAGCACAGGATTTTATCAGTATGTCTGCTTCCATTAAAGCAGGAAGCAGACACACTGCAGATTTATTGCAAGTATCAGCTGTAACAAAATATTTTTCTTTAAAGATTGTTATGCTGTTGCTTATCCTTTAGAGCAGAGGGGAAGTTCTACGTTCAGGTCCGCTTTAAGATGGATGGAAATGGCTCTGTGTAGGATGTAAAGGCCTGCATAATAGAGAGATGGCTGATCCCAGTAACAAGGTAGCCAACATGCTTTTAGGGTAGGTTTACAGTGATTGTAAATCTACCCTAGTGGGCAGCATTGCAGGAAGTCACATGGCGAGCAGAGACACCCCCCCCCCTCCCCGCTGCTGTGCTCGCTGCCCCCCTTCCTGGCTACTACCCCCTCCGGCTCAGCAGCCCCCACCCCACCCACGGACAAGGCTGGGACACTGGAAACGTATCAGATTCTGTGTCCAAAGCTGTCTGTGTGAAGGGAGACCCATTTTTGCATTGCTTTTCACTACCCCTCCGTGTATCCGGGGTCTGTGAAAAACCTGCAAATCCGGACTCTTTGTTCAGTTTTTTCAACACGGATCTGTTTTTGAAGTGTGTGAAGATGGCCGCTATTTTTACCATTGGTGTCCGGGCTAAAAAAAAACCGGAGTCATGGATACGTTTTTAAAACCGTTGTGAACCGACCCTAAAAAGTGGCCATTATGGGCCCCTTCTCACTAGGGCGATTAGCGGGTGATTCCCGCTCCTTTTCAAAGCGATAGTGCATTTGTAACTACAGTGTATGGCAGTGATCTCATTGCCACCGATCGTGTGCGTTCCGCGAAACGTGTTGCCTGCAGAATTTTGCCGCGACTCTCGAGCGATCGCGGTACAGTGTTAAACGCTGATTGTGATTGCTCTGAATCGCGGGAATACACAGTAATTTTACCATGCTAATCACGGTAAAATCACCCGCACAAAACAGTAGCACTAAGCGTTTAGTGCTTTTATATTTTCATCAGATGTGATCTGTAAACGCAAGAATTGTGATGGAACTGTATAGAAAACAGTGCAGTGATTGAAAATCGAAGAGCAAGGCTTCTTTGGTTGATTGGACCAGAAAATTCTGTTGATCCAAAAGTTGGATTGTACGATTATATCTGAAGAAAGAAGTGCCCTAATTGACCCGTTTATGGTAACAATCGAGACTAACCTCTTGAAAAGATTGCATCTGATGAAAAAATTGTACCATTGATGCGCACCTTTATATCTTCTGTAGAGCTGGTTGTAGTTGGCTGTATATGTGTAGCCTTCACTCCGCCCCATACTCCATTTCAACCCTCTGTTTCTAAACTTGCATGATATTTTAGCTAGAGGGCTTTTTGGTCCTTTGTAGCCCCTTACACCTTACACACTCCTAGGAGTTCTGGTTCGCCATGAGCTTGCTGGGTAATCTGTAACTGGGTGTATAAAGTCCTACTCCATAGAGCCACATTAATCCATGCCATGTGCTGATGAGGATAAACAAATCCGAAGCAGTTTATGCATGTTAGGTTGTTGTGGCAATGTACAATTAACAAGTTGACACATCATTGCATTCAAGCGGTTCTGGAGGTGTGGCTAGCTTACAGGGACAACAAAGGATGAGTTGCAGTTTTAGCAGTGATGCATCCTGGGAGATGACATATGCTATGCTCACTCCAACCTGAATTATCGCACATAGCTTCTGTTTTAAGAGGGCAAACTTTTTGTTTTGCTTTGCTTAACAATCTAGTAAGAGGGCTTTTTGGTGCTTTGTAGCTCCTTACACACTCCAATGAGTTCAGGTTCACCATGAGCTTGCTGGGTAGTCTGTAAACTGGCATAAAGCACTGTGTCGTCATCCTGGCAGGAAAATAGACCGTGCAGCATGGTGTTTGTTGACTTCACACACCACACATCTGGTGAAAGCCCAAAATAAGCAGGTAGACATAACAGAAGCATTTAGCACAGGGCTGATGAGCCACATCAAAGAGGTTCCTAGTCATCAGTAGCTGTAAGCGGATGTTGCAGGGTAATTAAGTGCACAGTGTGTCTTATTTATACAGCAGTTTAGTAAGTGTCTGCTGCTTGCTCCTCTAGCTATTATCTCTTTTTCCCAGGCGTGAACAGAAACCAGGAGGTCACTCACTGTGTGGAAAGCATTACCTCAAGTGCAAAGTCTAGCAGACTTGTTTACTCATGTCCTGTGCTTCTCTGCTGAGTTTACCTAACAACCCGTTACACTGGACATGTCAAGAAAAAGACACAAGAAAAAGCTGACTTGGCTTCATTACACCTATTTGACATTACTACATTAAAAGAAGGCCTGAAGTGAAAAGAAAAATGAGATAAGCTATTTTTTCTGTAGTTCTAATTTTAAATGGGACTTACTGTATTGAGGTGAATGCGTCCATTCATCTCAATGCGGGATACAGTGGATCTCTAAGCTAAGTGATGTGCATGGATGCTGGTATCTATCTGGACCAGCCCTAAAGCTAGGCATAAACTATTTGTAATAGGTGAGGTAAACTAGCAATATCTACAGTATGCTTCCTTTCGGGACCAACTGGTTTAGAAATCCTTTTAATTGGACTGTCTTCCTCCTCTTCGTTTAGTTGACTCTTCATGATGTGAGTACTGAATATACAGGCGAAATTACGCTAAATCTAAAGAATAAACCCCCTGGTTTGCAGTCTAGTGGCATTTCTTCACAAGGTTTGGATAACATGACTGAGGCCTAGCGGGCTTGCTTGCAGCCCACTCACGTCTTTCTTGTCTCATTGCAAAAATGTCCTTAGTTTGTATGTCAAGCGTATGGTTTGTTTTTATATACAGGGGATAGGATTACGGTGCACATATTCATTTCATGTTCACAATAACTTAACTTTTGTGAGATCTTGCTAAGTGAAGTGGTGGTTTTTTTTACCTTTTCTTTTCAATTAGCTGTTTAAATTTATTCCATCCTCGGGCGTATTTCACCAACCACACAGGTTTTACAGGACTGAAAGGCAATCCCTCCTAAACCACACTACCGGTGTGCAAAGGCTCAAATGGAAGCATTGGACTTGTGTTGAGTAGTGTCAGGGAGTAGGTTTACGCCAAGTTAGTGCTTGACTTTAGAGACAAATGCAGCTTACATGTGCGGCTTCTTGCTTATTTTGGTGTGTAACAGTGGCTACTGTTATGTGGCTTTCAATAATGCTTTCACCTGAAGGATAAACACTAGTTGGCAAACACAAACAAACAAACACAGACAACAAACACAGAACATTTATATCGCGCTTTTCTCCTGGTGGACTCAAAGCGCCAGAGCTGCAGCCACTAGGACGCGCTCTATAGGCAGTAGCAGTGTTAGGGAGACTTGCCTAAGGTCTCCTACTGAATAGGTGCTGGCTTACTGAACGGGCAGAGACGAGATTGGAACCCAGGTCTCCTGTGTCAGAGGCAGAGCCCTTAACCATTACGCTTTCCAGCCACTAGACATATGCTTATTACACAACAGTGCAAAGAGCTTTTGTGACAACCAATGGCAGCATGTTAGATGCTGTGGTGTGGATGCGTTCAGTGATAAAAGGTTGCTATGGAACGCAGCATGAGTGTGTTGTGATTTGCTTGCCCAAACTTCTGGTTCCTGGGTGAATTGTTGCTCATCCCTTTAAGGCCTAGTGCACACCAGAGCGGTTCTGCTGCGGTTTGCAATCCGCTTGCGGGTGCGGATCCGCTAGGGTAATGTATTTCAATGGACTGGTGCACACCAGAGCGGGAGGCGGTTTGCAGAAACGCATACTCCCGGGCTGCTGCAGATTTTGGATTGCGGATGCGTTTCTGCCTCAATGTTAAGTATAGGAAAAACGCAAACCGCTCTGAAAAAGAGCACTTGAGAGCAGTTTGCCAGGCGTTTTTTGTTACAGTAGCTGTTCAGTAACAGCTTTACTGTAACAATGCATGAAATCTACTACACCAAAACCGCTACACAAAACCGCAAAATGCTAGGTGAAACGCTGCAGAAAAAGAAAAGGCGTATAAAAAATCTGCTAGCATTTTGCGGATCTGCTAGCGGGTTTTGGTGTGCACCAGGCCTCTGATGGAAAGGTAAGGCCTGGAGCCCACTAGTGATCACCGTGCAAATCGCTAAAAAAAATAAAACCTTTTTAGTGATTTTGCTGCTAAAAAACAGCAATTTTCAAGGCGTGCTGCTGGCATCGTGAATGTGATTTTTGGCATATCCCAATCAAACCTTTGTAATCGCTGCCATGGGGTTTTTGGAATCAACGGCAATTCCTAAAAAGCAAAAACCAGAGACGAGACAAAGTACAAGTTTTATACATACCTGGGGCTTCCTCCAGCCCCATCCGCATGGATCGCTCCCACGCCGTCATCCCCAGTCTTCTTCCTCTTCAGTACTGGGTCCCGTAACTTCATCCAGTAGATGCAAGCGCAGTACAGCCCGGCGGACGTCCGATGACGTCAGCGCGCCCGCGTGGGACGCAGAAGAGCCCGTCCTTGGAGCGCAGAAGAGCCCGACCTGGCAGCCGGCCTGGCCAGGTCGGGTCGGCCACCGAAGACGACCAGGAGCCTCTGGAGCGGCGGCGAGGGCACCTCCTGCCTGCCACGGGCTGGAGGAAGCCCCAGGTAAGTGGATATGGATTTTTATTGTTTTCAAGGCGTCCCTGAACCTTCCCTTTAAAACTTGCAGGCTGTTATAGCCTCTGCAGTAGATGGACGTGTTTGGAGGAAACATTGACAAATAGCGATGAACTTTATTTTGCAATAGAATTTTGTTCTACGGGAATCAGAATTGGCGTATGCTAAACTTTTGCACATGGCTGATCAGGTTCAGGAGCCAGTGAATAACTCGTAGCTTAAATAAATACACTGCTGGGGGAATAAAAACTTGCCATCCACACATATTGGAAATGTTGAGCTAATGCAGGGGTCAGGAACCTTTTTGGCTGAGAGCCATAAACGCCACATATTTTAAAATGTAATTCCGTGAGAACCAGACAATATGTTTCAAACTGGGACAGTAGGGCTCACGTCCTTGTTGCCATGGTGATGTGTATACAGTTGATCCGCCAGGCAGCAGAAGTGTCAGACATGTCTTCAGCTTCTTTTGGGTTTCAGCAACATCAGAAATTTCCCCGAGAGCCTGACAGGAGAAATACAGACTAACAGCTTGTACAATTAGCTAGCTGAGTTGGGGGTTGATTGACTTTGTAGGAAATGATCCCCTCAAGTGACAGGCAGCCTATTGGGCCAATCAAAGTGTGGGGATCTCGTTCTAAAAAGTCACTGGACTTGACAGGATCCAGAGTGGGACAATTGGAGCAGCTGTTCGTTTTGAGGTAGCGCAAGTAAGTTAGTAGTGCATGCTACAGCAGTATCGTGCAGTACTTTGAAAATTTTTGCTTGCGCTGCCACACTAAGCTGCGCTGCTTGAGCATTGTAGCTTAGTGAATCAACCCCTACTGATTTGTGATGTGAGCCAGATGTAGCCATCAAAAGAGCCACATCTGGCTCCCGAGCCATAGGTACCCTACCCTTGAGCTAATGCATGACAAGTGTCACTATTGGGGCCATTTATAAATCCAAGCTGAGCTGAAAGCTGTGCAGCATCTGTGCAAAACGCTTAGTTCTGTTAATTTACTGCGCACAATGGCACACCCTCATCATCATGAGTAAGTTATTTAAAGGAAAGAAATGGATGATTTGCAGCTTGCCCTAGTTCTATAACTGTCGCCCTTTATGAGCACCTGCACAACACTGTGGTCCGGATAGAAGACATGACGAGTAGATGGTAGCAGTATTGTTTTCAACTCTAGCTTGAATTGCTGTTAAACATTGACAGAATAGTTTGTTTTGCTTTTTCACCCTCACCCCTGGATTGCTGCAATACTCTTGAGTTTGTTGCTCGTTTTTATGATACATAAAATGGCAAAAGCTTAGCGCTCTGTACAGCCTGTTTAAAAGCTGAAACTTTGCGTTCTCCAGAAACTTTCCACCGCTGGAAACAAGGATGCTGTTGATGCGTCCAGAAATTGTGCATGATAAGCGGGTCAGCTGGTAGGAGACAAAGGACAATGGCGGTAGGCTCCTATTCATTGTCCACTCACCAGTAAATATTCACATCTTGGCACCCACACGTGGCATTACATTATAAAACCGCTTCTCTTGCCTCCACTTGTTTCACTTTCCAGCGGCCTAAAATGTTCTCACTGGTGTTTTTTCTTCAATCAGTCAGTGAGGGGAATCGTCAGCATAGGAGTTCCAGGTAAGCTAGATCTGGCTTTGTGCGCTATGCAATGCTTCCTGATTTCTCGGAGTTAAAGGGAACCTGAAGTGAGAGAGATATAGAGGTTGCCATATTTATTTCCTTTTAAACTATACCAGTTGCCTGGCCATCCTGCTCTGCCTCTAATACCTTTAGCCATAGACCCTGGACCAGCATGCAGATCAGGTGCTCTGACAAAAATCTGACAAGATTAGCTGCATGCTTGTTTCAGGTTTGTGATTCAGACACTACTACAGCCAAAGAGATCAGCACTACAACCAGGCAACTGGTATTGTTTAAAAGGAAATAACTGTGTCAGCCTTCATATCCCTCTCACTTCGTGTTCCCTTTAATCAAGATGTTGTTGTGGTGGGTCCCACCGCATTCGCTGGCCAGCCACACAACAAACCTGTATAACTTGATAGAATAGACAGACAACCCTGGAATACCTTCAGGATGCCGGACTCCTGCTTGTCTGATTTATTTGAATAAAGCTGGAGAAGTTCCAGGTCACTTGTGGAATATTACAGCCCATGCACAACTTTTTCTCTGTTAATGGAATTGGCGATTCAAATGTTCCTGTTTGGATAAATTTGCTCCCAAAGCCTAATCTGTTCACCCCTAGGTTTGAACTTTTTTTTTTTTTTTACTTTCCAACTGGGAGAAATGTGTACTTTCCAAACTGATAGGAAGTTGGCAAGTCTCTCCAGGAGCGGCTGAAGCAGTAATAAACGATTTTTGTTGGTAAAGGTTACAACCTGTGTGCAGTTGTTTTTTGTATTTTGGGTGTTTTTTTTTTTTTTGTGTGCTGACCTACACTTTGTATCCCATGGACCACCGACCACCAGTGTTTGCATGAAAGCCATGGAGGTCTTAGAGACAGGAAGTGAGGTAAATTCTTCCCAGTGAGGATGCAGCAGAACCACTGTGGGGTTGTTTGGTTTTTCTTTTTGTTTTTTTTTTATGTCAGATCACAATTATGGCTGTCATTTCAGCCTCTTCTGGTTGACTGTAGATCGATTTTACTGTTTCCGTCCATACATCGATCTTATTGCAACTTTACGTGATGGAAACATATAAAGTTGATGATTTTGAATGAAATCTACTCAATATTTCTACCAGTGTGTGGGACTTTGATTGGTTTCTACTCAATCGATATATTTTTTTTTTTTGTTTGGAAAAAAAAAAACAATTGTTCTGTCTTTAGGGAGAATTTGCTGCATCATGACACTTGTAGCATTGTCACACAGAGCTAATGGTTCCCTCTGTCCGTCATCAGAACAACGCCGTGAAAGTTTTCTGTGGTTTGAGGCATGATGCCCGTCACATGGTCACACCACCGCCCATTCTGGGAAATCTCTCCAGCTGATTGCCAGCCATTGTTCCCAGATTTAAATGGAGTAATAATGGAAGCCCAGCAGGCTGGTGACTCCTTGAGGTTTGAGATGAACAGCCACTTAGGCTATTTTTAGCTCCCCCCCCCCCCCCCCCCTCCTACACTTGTGTGCTGAAGCAAGGTTCTAAGGCCTGGTACATGTCATGCACTATAGGGACTGGTACACACCATGCAATTGTCACCTCTGTACCTACTCGAGCGAAAGATGGGATCAATGTTCAATGTTTTTAATTCGAAAATTAATATGAAATATGCTACCAGAATCAGACATACACATGGAATTATGGCTGGTATTTGGATTATTTCCCAGCCTGTCCTGCTTTCGAATGAGACAGAGATCGATTTGGAGCTCAGAATCGGTTGCTGGCAATCGATAGCCTTCTATGTTTTTATTTTTTCTCGATCTGATCATTTAATCTGGTATCTGAAGTCTAAATTGTCTGTTGTATGGCTGGATAGTGTATGTCTGGTGGCTGGAAAGTGTGATGGTTAAGGGCTCTGCCTCTGACAAAGGAGACCTGGGTTCGAATCTCTGCTTTGCCTGTTCAGTAAGCCAGCACCTATTCAGTAGGAGACCTTGGGCAAGTCTCCCTAACACTGCTACTGCCTATAGAGCGCGCCCTAGTGGCTGCAGCTCTGACGCTTTGAATCCGCTGGGAGAAATGTGCAATATAAATGTTCTGTGTGTTTGTCTGTGTTTGGTTGTATACCAAGCCTGGGACATGCCTAGATAAGTGCATCTGTATATGGACTTCAAGTCTAAATAATCTGCCAGTAGAAGAAGCTGTCGGGTTTGTGGTTTTTTTTTTTTTTTTTGTTTTGTTTTTTTTTTGGGGGGGGGGGGGTGATGAACCTTCCTGTGGTTTAAAATGGGGGCTTAAGGATGAGCCCATTTCTAGTATTATTCAGTTTCACTGGGCTTGGTTCTTTTTACCAATAATGAGCTATGGATCCAGACACCAAAGAAAAGGATAGCCACGTTATTCCATGGGCAGTATTTTAAAGAAGGCAATAGTCCGTAACGCTATTTATGGTTCAGTAAGTGTAAGCTACAGACTATGTATTCAATACTGAGAGCCACCATGTGTGCATCTGGATCACTTGCAATGCTAGAGTTGCTTGTGGCCTATTATACTGATGCGTACACTACAGAAAGATTAATGAGTGGAAATTCACTGTGTTTTAGAATTGCCTGATGCTTCAGGACACAATAAAAGTCTCACTGTCGGTGCTCTGGGCCTGTTGAATGTGTCCACTGTGTAATCCCTGGATGAGGGTGATGAAAAGGAAGACAAAGCTCCATTTAAGTAGCTAATTGGGTACGGTTGTGACAGGCTGGCTTTGTTTTCATGGTTCCTTGATCAGTGTGAATGTTCCCCCACCAAACAAAAGTTGCAAGACCCGGCAGGATGGTTGGATCCAGTCACACATCTTTAACCTCCAGAGCTTCCAGTCCGTCATTATCCTTCAGCAGTGCTTACTGGAGATGGAGAGTAACACGCCATTGTCTGATCTGTGCAGCAGTAGACCCCCGACCCCCCACCCCACCCCACCCCACCCATCTCAGGGCCTATCTCCACTGGGGTGCTGTGTCCAATTCTGAATCGGATGTGGCATCCATGCTGCTGCGATTCTGCAGCTGTATTGCATGCATGGCACGGCTGTAGGGAGTAGGATGCACTCTGCAGCATGCTGTCCATATCGCACCGGCATGCAATTTGAATGGCAAGCCTATTGGCGGAATAGGCCGCGTTTCCCTGCTTAAATCCCACGCGAGGAAACTGCCGAATCCACACTAGTAAGAATGGGCCCTTAGTAAGAGCTGAAGATCATTATATAGCAACTTGCATGGATACTACTGGTTCTTGATGAATTATGTATTTTATTATATTAACCTTGTTCATGTGTTACTTAACAAGTGGTCAACTTGAGTCAGCTTCTGATAATCCTATTTGTAAGTAGAAAGGCCAGTGATCCCTACTAAAGTTTAGTTGTTTGAGACTAGGTTAGGGTCCTGATAAGGTGCTTTTAAACACAGTTAAGCTGGCCGTACATGGGACGATGACTAGATGTGCTAAACTAATCGATCCCATTCGGAATTCGATCGAATAGGGATCGATTTCCCTCCATCACATGGCATGCTCAGTCTCGATTTAGATTTTACAAGAAATCTACCAATCTTTGATCAAACTGTATGTCTGGCCTTAGAACAATGTGTTGCTTTAGAAGATACTGCTTGCATTATTAATCCATTTGAAAGTAACATGCAGTCATTCTTATTTCGTGATATATGCGTTTGGGCCATTCTCTCCTCTCAGAATTGATGTTCAACCGCCTGAAATAGTTTTTCTTGTGTGTTTCTGTTTCCTGTATTGTCACTGTGTCCTTGCACAGCGCCTTCCAATAAGGAACATGTCAGTGGCTGATCCCGAGAGCCCAGCAGGGTTACACTAAGCACTCATTTAGTTTTTCAGGACTTATTCGGTATTCATCATGATCACTGGGGCAAGACAGCCCACTACCTAATTCAGACAAAGTCAATGGGGACTTGGTTCTTTTTTCAGCCGGGAAGTTCTAGGCATACCGAGGCTAAATATAGGATTCCCAGTGCTTGACTAATATGGAAAGGGACAGTATATTGACCTTAGCCAATCACACCAGCACAGTTTGCAGAAGACCTCCTGTCTCTTCTATTCAGCTGATCTGAAGGAGATGGGTCAAAGCTTGACCTGTCTATTATAAACAAACTTTGGATTTGATAAAATGGCAATGTTGTTGCTATTTCTGTGCACTTTTCCTCTTGTTGCACAATCTATTCTGCTGTCTTTGGAAAACCTTAAGGGCCCGTTTCCACTAGTGCGGTGCGAATCACCGGGATTCCACCGCTGACGAAATCGCATGCGGATGCGATTCCGCAGGCGATTTTTGCCGCGATTTCGCATAGGCAGGGTATATGCGAATTTAACCATGTCACTGCCTGGTTCAATTTGCATTAGTTTTCATGCGAATTCGCACGCGAAATCGCGGCAAAAAACGCATGTGCGTTTTCCCTATTAAATGCATTATGTGCGAATCGCCTGCATTCCTTACGCAGGCGAATTCTGCAGGCTCTACCGTGCAGAAAAATCCTGCACAGAAAAACGCTCAGAAATCCTGACAAGTGGAAACAGTCCCATCCACTTTCATTGCCTATGCGAATTCGCATGCAGGCCACGCATGCGAATTCGCCCTAGTGGAAACGGGCCCTAAGGGCCCGTTCAGATCACAAATGCGGATGGCCATGCGTGCGGAACGCAATGCGTACGAACGCACGCCATCCGCGTTTGTGTGCGTTGCGTGGCTGATCCCATCACTGAAAAGTGAATGGGACAGCCGCGCGTTTTGACAAAATCTGCGTGCAGCATGCGTTCCCGGACCACACAGGTCCGGAACGCATGCAGTGTGAACATCAGACAGTGCACTTTATGCACTGTCTGATGTCGTGCGTGTCTGCCTCCTGCACGCGTTTGCAAAACGTGGCTGGAAACGCGTGCAGTCTGAACGGGCCCTAAATACATTATAAGGAGTGCAGCTCAGCTCTTTGAAAATGTTTAAAGCCTCATCTGCATGGTACAATTTTCCGTCAGATCGGAACTATTAAGCCTCATCTGCATGGTACAATTTTCCGTCAGATCGGAACTATTAAGCCTCATCTACACGGTATAATTTTCCATCAGATAGATGGATCTATTAGATGGATCTAATAAGAAATTGCATAGTGTGTAGACGTCCAAGTTGTTTCAGATCAATATTGCGATAGATTTTGCTTTGATAAGTACCCAAAATCTATTGCAAAATCTCATGCAATCTGATTGGACCAGTTGGAAAATATTGAATAGATCCAATCTGACAGAAAATTGTACCGTGTAGATGTGGTTTTAGATGGATCTATTATAAATTCCAACTGGCCCAATTGGCTTGCATTAGATTTTGCAATAGATTTTGGGTACTTCTCAAAGCAAATCTATCACAAAATTCATGTGAAACCATTTGGACATCTACACACAATGCAATTTCTTATTAGATTCATCTAATAGATCTGTCTATCTGATGGAAAATTGTACCGTGTAGATGAGGCTTAATGCTAGGCATACACGGGTCGATGCGCCCTTATCAATAGAGCCGCTGATGGCTCGATTGATCATTTCCGACAGGTCCTATGACCCGCCGGATCGATTCCCCGCTCGATCCCGCGGGCGGACAATAGCGGGGAATCGAGCGGAAGATGAAGCGCCCGCAGGGACGAACGGGAATCGAGCCGCCAGATCGACTCGTGTATTCACAGCTTTAGAGGTGTGCAATGGATTGTACATTCAGTAGCAATACGTTGTGTAATTGATCCTTGTTTTTGTCCTCGACGTTATCCAATGTACAGCCTTTAAATTGAACCTGAGACCTCTTGCACAGGACACAAGGAAAATGCAGAAATAATCTACCCTGTATGTATTAAGAGAGTTTAAGAGAAATCAGCCAAACAGTGTGTCTACTTCCTGTTTTCATGGAAGCAGACATAGGGTTAACATCCTGGGTTTACGAATTAGCTGCTGGAATCCTGTGCTGACACAGCTAAGTGATCGAAATTACAGTTGGGATTAGATACAGATGAGGGGGAATTACAGGCTAAACGCTCTAAATACATACAGGGGGCATTTCTTACTGTCCTGTGCAAGAGTTCAGGTCCATTTTAATCATCAGTGGTCGTCAGATGCTTCCCTGTCTTGGCACAACTGATGAAGGAACTGGTTGCTCTCGTCCCACGTCAAGAATCCCACTGAATTGTGTAATTGTGCCGTTTCGGTGCTTATCATGCTGTAGCACATGGTGTATTTTTTTTAAGATAGTAAAGTTTGTTCTGAAACCTTGCAAGTTTTGTCTTTTTGAACAGATATGCCAAAAAATGATGTAAAATGTTTAAAATGGTGTTTATTAGTTTCACAGTTCAGGAAGTATTTGAAGCCAGCTGCTGAGCCTTATTACAGCTGAGCTCACACATGTAGTCTATTGTGCTGGACAATAACGCTGCTACTCCAGTGTCCGTCCCTGTGGGGAGGTGAAAGTGCAGGCCTCCTGCTCCACAAGTGTTTCTCTTTCCTCTTAAGGTCTATTTCACAGAGAAAGCTTCTTTTAAAATGCTTGGAAAGCCGCGGTTTTCCAGGTATTTGCAAGCCGGATATCGGTGGTAATGAGGCGGCTAAACTAGGCATTTAGCCATTCTTGTATCACTACTTCACAACGTACATCAGTGCAGGAAACTGCTGACTGTCTGGCTCCTAGTGGTTGAGGGCAGTTGCCACAAAGACACTGCACTGACCAGCCTTCATTCTGTCTACCATGACGTGTGGTGTATGTTTTAACCCCTCTGGTTTACTATCTGCAAGATCGTCCATGTAAACTGCTTTAAAAGGAACTCGAGGTGAGCAACATATGGAGGATGCCAAATTTATTTCCTTTTTAACAATACCAGTTGCCTGGCCGTCCTGCTGATCATTCTGGTCAGTCGTGTCTGCAGCAAGCATGCAGCTAGTCTTGTCAGATTTCTGTCCGAAACATCTGATCTGCATACTTGTTGTACATGGCTAAAAGTGCTAGAGGAAAAGGATCAGCAGGACAGCCAGGCAATGTGCATTGTATAAAAGTAAATAAATATGGCAGCCTCCACATGTCTCTCACCTTGGTTTCCCTTTAAACTCGTTCTGAAGAATGGTTCACACGGGCTTCTGCGTGGTGTTTAATGCGCTATTTCTGGATGGTGGTGAAAGCCTCATTTAAAGGGATAAACCCCTGTTCTATTCAAATGAATGGAAGCGGTTGTTGAAACAGTACCAGCTCTTCCCGTCCGTGTTAACTGCTTGGTTGATCCCCTTGTCTTGTCTCAGACGCTACTGGTAAAGGTCAATCCTTCTGACATAGAAGACATGGGTTCAAATCTCTGCTCTTTCTATTCAGTAAGGAGTTTTTGGGCAAGATTCCCTAACACTGTTACTGTCTACTGAGCATGCTCTAGTGGCTGCAACTCTCGAGCTCTTTGAGTCCGACAAGAGAAGACCGTATATAAATATTAGTTGTTGTTGTTATTACTATTATTATTATCCGAGACAACTTTTTTAGAGGAGTTCCATGCCCCACCTGGGGGCTCAAAACACAACGCAACTACAAAATGCTGGTACTCAACGATGAAGGATGTCAAATGCTATTTTGCTTGGTATCAGAAGAGCATTTAGCACAGTGATGGCTAACCTTGGCACTCCAGCTGTGGTGGAACTACAAGTCCCATGAGGCATTGCAATACTCTGACAGCTCTAAACATAACTCAGGGAGGCAGAAGCATGATGGGATTTGTAGTTTTGTCACAGCTGGAGTGCCAAGGTTAGCCATCACTGATTTAGCATCATCTAAACAAACTGCCAGTGCCCTGAGACACCCATATAAACCAGCCCTTACAATGATGCCTTGTGCTATGCCTGTGCAGAAAACTCCCGAATCACCTCAGATCAGGTCCTTTGTGCACACTGTCAGCACTACTCAGCTTTCAGGAGGAAAGAGTTAAGGCACAGCGCTGCCCCTTGACGTCTTGAGCACATGCTGAGGTCTTTGGTTCACAGATGTTTCATGCAAATATACATTTACAGAACGTGTTCCCACGCTTCAGTTTGTACTGTGCCGCTCCATAAGGCTGTCCATTCTCAGTGTTCTCTTATCACAAAGGGCCACTTGCTGCTGCCTTAGAAAACATTAGTTGCATATTTAAGAGTGGATTGAAAGGAAAAATTGTTTAAGGAAATTCCTTTTTAAGTCTTTAAGCATTAAAAGGCATTTTGTGAATACTATAGTCTGTTATTGCACTTCAAATAGATTTTGTTGTTTTCATAAAATTTGGCGTCCATGTACAGGGTCTCTGAAGCAATATTTGAGATGCTTTAGGCAAGCAGTCATCTGTCTTATATGAGCGATCATTGCTGCAGGAAATAAAGATTCTTCCCAACCAAAAACTGATCCACTGGAGCACACAAGCATCAGGGAGGATTGTGGGAAGCAGTTGGTGATCAGTGAAGTAAATATGCAGTGTAGACTAGTGAAGCGCCTTACGTACCAATGGCACCTGTGTTGTTTTCCATAGCAGCACTGCTTCCATGCAAAATATTTGCAGCAGTGCATTCTCTGAATGTGTGATCATCATCGTGGTGCAGTCTGTTCCTGCGAATCGCAGTAAGTATTGCTGACATCAGCACAGCAACTCGCAAGTTAGTTCAGGCCTTTATACACGCTGTCATACAGCAAACTATTTGCAACTACAGCAAACACAGACAATTTTGGTGAACCCAGGAAACTTATGCATGTCTTGTGCGTGTTTTCACTTCAAAATTATTGACCTTGAACACGTCAAATAGGGAGGGGTTTTGCCACAAAGCAAAATGCCTACATGGATATAGTAAAAATAGATGCTTTGGCACTACTACAATGAAGCTATATACACATTCTATATTTTATCACCCAAAACCATTGTTTGTATTGCTTTCAGTACAAATCTAGTTTGAGTACTAGCGTCCTTCCCCTCGTGTGCTACCTCTGAGTGATTCGCATCCTATTCATCTGACCGGTATTGCATATCCCTCTGTAGGCCTCAGCGTCTCCTGTTTGTTGCCAGGCCCCTCCATAGGGCCGGGAGACTGCTAAGCAGAGAGATAGATTTGGGCTTCACTTCCAGCAGTGACCATGCTGACTTTCATATGCTCCCTGTAAATTCTTATCCAGCAGCAATCATGCAGTGGTTGTACATAAATGCCATAGATGTTGCATCATTGGCTGACTAAGCCAAGATCTGATGGATAGGGGTACCATAAGCCACAAAGCTAAACCTAATCACTGACTGTCCTGGGGCTGATAATAAAGGAGACGGGAAGCATCTGCCTCATTTGGGGGATAATAACTCAGGTGTTTCTTCTTCATGACAGAGCATGTGCTTGGTTAGAGAGCTTTACATTGTCGGCTAATGGTAATTTGAGGCAGAGCGCAAACAAAGTTAATTGGAAACTGTGCTCTTACTTCATTCTCATTCTGTGTAAACCCTGCAGTGATCTGTGGAGATTACCATAATCTACGTTCCTGGGCTGAATTTGTGACCAGAGTGTTTACTGATGAAATCATCATCCTCCAGCTTCCATCTGGGGCCCAGTGACATTGTGCAGGATCCTCTGCTTACACGGGAAGAGCCTCTGTCTCCAGGCCTCAGAGGTGGTGAAATGAGGGTTACAGCAAGCGTTCCACTAGAGAGGAAGCCACTGCTGGCCCCGCTGGATACGTTGCTACATCGCTTATCTTCTGCAGAAACCAGAAATCATTTCTCACGCCCTAACCTTCCTCTCTGTAGAAAACATACAATATTTTACTGATGAGGCTATGCTGAAATCTCTTACCCACAGCATTGCTTCTATACAGGCGGCTCTAGATGCTTGTGGGCAGGAAAGTGGTGGAATGTGTAATCTCCTACTTTTTCCCTACCAGATAATTGTGACCTGGCTTAACAGTGATGATAATTATGTAACCAGCACTGACTTCATGAAGGGAGGGTGGTAGAGCTAACTAACCATGACAAATCATAAATTAAATGGCACGGTGCTTGTTACGGTATTCCTTGAAGAGAATTTCAGTCCTCTAATCCTGTCACAATCTGTGTAGTTGGGTTTATGTGTGCCGCGGATCACCTCACAGCTTTATTGTGACTGCTTCGTACACGCCTACCTACTTCTATGTAACACGTAGTATGAGGGTCGTTTGGATAGACTGTAGGCCTTTATACTATATAAAATTGCAGAATTATTAGTGGTCTGTAAAGGTATGTACACACAATTTCTGTTGTTCGCATGCATCAGGATTCGATATCTCTGGCGACAGTTCAGGACAGAGTGTTATACAGAGGAGTTGCTAGCCTACAGGCTACTAAGGCATTCTGTTGCTATGATGAAGAGAGAGGCTTTGAATATGCTGGTGAGTAGGGGAGCAATGGGCTTGGCATGCGCTTGACTGGGACTAGATCTCTGGGCAGTGCATCAGGGCCAGCATACACACGCTAGATTTTTGGCCGAGACAGTTCCAACTGGCCATCTTGGCCGAAAACCATCTAACGTGTAAAAGGCTTTAATAATTTCCAGCTTGGCTGATCTGCTTCCAGTCTAGAAAATGATCTATTTTGTGCAGGACTGATCTCAGAATTGATACCTTTCTTTCGGGAGCAGATCGGACAAGCTGGAAACGATTGACGGGACCTTTCCCATCGATCTGACTGCAAAATTGCATGGTGTGTACCAGTTCATTGGAACTTTACGGCTCAGTTCACACTAGGTCCCCTGGCCTGCAGTAGATGCCAATCCTTTTCTTTGACCCAGTTCGCATGATTTGTGTAGTGTCTATTTCTGTCCACTTCATTTTTGGAAAAACCAAGCGGGCACAGCTTGAATATAGTCCAGGCGAATGCGGCAGCATTTGGTTGGTCAGCGTTTAAGCTGCATTATTGGCATAAAAATGACATAAAATCAAAATGATTTGCGTCTCATTGGCCATCCATACTGATAAGGTGCCTTTTCCAGCTGGGTCGCACATAGTGTGTGAGGATCACTGTGGCAGTTTTCATATTTTTAGAATGAGGTTAGCAATGGCCAGTCTCCTAATCTCTCCTTGTAGGTCTGCTTCAGGGCTGGCCAGGCAGCTGTTCAGCTTCTGCTGGCTTCTTAATGTTCCCTGTGCAGTGAAATGTATAATAGCGTGACTGAGAGGCCTTGTGGTGGTGTGAGGTGGAAGGAAGGCTTCACAATGTGGCCACCTCAGCGCCCCATCGCCTCACTTCCTCACCAGCTGGACCCATCTCATGTGTGACGCAACTGAGCATTGCAGCCGGGACTATTTTCATGGTTAGCTGTATTATGGGTTTCCTTTCTGTTTTGAAATGTGCAGCGGAAAAGCATCACTTCTGGGCTGTGCCTGCCCTGCTGTGGTTTGATCCCGGGGTTATGGGAACTGAGTTGGCATAAGCAGACGTTTCACAGAAACCAGGTGTTACGCCGCTGTTTTTCTTCCTCTGGTTATAAACCGAAGAGGTGTAAGCCAGATGAAACTTTATATCTAAGCGAATTATCTCAGCACAATAGCATTAAAGTGCTTTACACAGTGCAGCAGAGCATGCATAAAAGGGAGCAAATCCCGAATTTGGCCAGTGCCCCAGTCAGTGAAATGTGGCGGATCGTTCTCTCGCTGTATAACGTGCAGGAGGAGGGGTCATACCGTGGAATGGGGTCAGTAGCTATAACATGAAGGTGCTCCGACTTGCTACCGTCTTTCCCCGAAAATAAGACAGTCTTATATTAATTTTTGCTCTAAAAGATGTGCTAGGTCTTATTTTCAGGGGATGTCTAATGGCCCATACTCACGGGCTACAATTGTGGCCTGTCGCCAGCACACGGGAGCGTGTGCGCGACAGCTCATCGCCAGGTCCCTCCGCGTACACACGAGGAAGAGGGATCAGATGTGGGACGGAAGCTGTCGCCGACGTTCCTCCCCCCCCCCCCCCCCAGCCGGAAACTCAGTTCTCTTGCTATCAGGTTGCTGTCGCTAGTCCGCATATACACGCGGACTAGCGACAGTTGCGGCGGCAACTGTCGCTTGGCAATTGACCGTGCCAATCGCCTGACGACAGCAGCAACGAGCGACTGTTCGGGGTGCGCGCCCGTGTTGCGCCTCATACTCATGGGCGACCTGTCGCCGCAACACGCGCGCGCCGCGTGTTGCGGCGACAATTGTAGCCCGTGAGAATGGGCCATTATATTTCTATTAGGAAGTGTCTCTCAGAAGAACATTTCCTGTTCCTTTGTATTGTGATGTTCATGGATTTGAAGGTATGCTACTGTACTGATCAGGCACCTGCCCTGTCTTCCCTGCACACAGCTGATAACCTTGCTATGTGCTGGGGTGACAGGATGAGGCCTCTTTTCCACCAACTGTTGAGCTGTGTGCTCAGCAAGCAGTTGCCAGGCAGCAGTGAGCAGTTACCAGGCAGCAGCAAGCAGTTGTGAGAGTTTGAGAGGCATTTCACTGCCTGTAAACAGTTCGTGGAAAAGAGGCCTTAGTGCTGGATTGGCACTGCACCACCGTGTCCCTACTAACTGGCTGCCTCTTCCTCCTCTTTAACTTCCGCTAGGGCTTATTTTCAGGGTAGGGCTTATATTTCAAGCATGCTCAAAATTCCAGCTAGGGCTTATTTTCAGGGTAGGTCTTATTTTCAGGGAAAGAGGGTACTAGCAAAGAAGAGTAACCTGTCTGTAATCAAATATTCACAAGTGGGGGATATATTAGACGATTGTGTGGTAGTGTCTGCAGACCGTGAGAAGTGAGTAGCAGCATCTTGGTACCAAACTAGTATATTTCATTCATTCATTAATTTAATAGTTATGTTCCCATAGATATGCAACACTGTCATGACGATCATGCAAAAAAAAAAACTGACCAGAAAAATAGTTTTTATAATCTGCTGTAGCCGACCAAAGTATCGTATCTGTTGCAACGTTTAAAGTGGACCTGAACACAAAATTTCCTCTCTGCTCTAAAATAGAAGCAATAGCATAACTACCTTTAAAGAAAAAATATTCTTTGTTTACAGCTGATGCAAATCTTAAATATGCAGTGTCTACTTCCTGCTTTCATGGAAGCAGACATGGATTTATCATCCTGTGTTTACAAATTAGCTGCTCTGCCTAGACAGCCAGCAGACAAAGCTGAGAGCTCAAATTACATTTGTGATTAGTCACAGATGAGGGGGAATTAGACAGGCTAAATACATACCGGGTGCATTTTCTCTGTTTTCCTTCTGTCTTATGCAAGAGTTCAGGTCCACTTTAAAGTCCAGCTTAACAGTGGCCATAAGATTTCTCCTCAGCACAAGTTATGCTTAGAAAAGCAGCTCCCACCTGCTAAATAGCAGCTTTTTTTTATCGTATAACATTTAATTTAAAGTTCTGGCACACTTGGGGCCGATTCACACTGTACTAAATCCGTTCCGTTTACCAAAACTAAATGAATCCCAACTGATGTGAACATCCTATTGCTTAACATAGGATCCATTTGCATCGGTCTGCTTGAAACTGGTCCATTCCACCAATTGGGCCGCAAATACAGGGTGCCTGCTATAGTTCCAAATCAATGGATGTGTTGCATTGACAGATTTTCAAAAAAAACTGATCCAGTTGATGGATCAGTTTTTACCCGGATCAGTTTTTTTTTTTTTTTTTTTTTTTTTTTTAACCGTGCCGGTGAACCACCTCTATTTACACCTCCTCCCCCCAGCAATTTCCAAGGTATCCATGAGGAAGGGAAAGTGACCTGTAACAAGGGAAGCATCACCTGGTGGTCAGTGTTCAGCACTCCATGACACGACTGGTGGTGATCTGAAGCATCCAGCTGCTGCTGCACCCTCCAGCAAGGAGAAATATGGCATGTTGCTCAATCCATGAATACTTGCATGAGGAGAACACACAGGGTGGGGCAGCGACATACCCTAACTTGCTCAGCACCTGCTCATTTTTTTTCCTCCTGCTCATTTTCTGTCTTCACCACCACCAATAATTTCTCCTTCAATGCCTAGCTCCCTATCAGCCCACCACACACCCACACAACCCAAACCCTTTTCATACTTTATGTTTAGTCATAGATTCTGACGCTGACCCCCTCCCTCCAACAGTTTGCCTGAATGGCCAAGAAATGTTCTTTCTGCTGGAGACACCTGCCGCGAATTATGCAACAGCCATTCAGTGAAAGGAGCCTATCTGAGGCAGATTCAGAGTGATTAGTAAAGAAAGGAGTGTGACAGCCTCTTGTTACTCTGAAATCCCAGGCAGCTGTGACTCCTCCAGCACCGCAGTTCAATTTCAGGGCACCCATCGAATACCTGACATGCTGCAGCACGGCTCTGCCTGCAGTGCAAACTCAGCAGCCACCTGCAGGGCCTGACACAGCGAGAAGCGTCACGCATGTTCCCCGATTCGTTATCGCATCACTTGTGTGTTTTTGGGAGCAACCTGTCACTTCTGTGCGAGTCTTTTACTGCTTTATGACTCTATTTGCACCTTTTGTGGGGGTTTTCAATGCTTTGGGGTTTCAGCCATTGGCCATAAACCATATCATCATAGCATCTGTGCTGGACCACATGTACTCCAGGAGTCTGAATGTATCTCTTCAGAATAACATCTCTGTCTATGCTGTGTGGCATGGTCGCTGTATACCAGTGTGGTGAATTTCTGCGTTTTGTGAAGAAAATCAGGTTATTCAGCATTTAAAGCGGACCTGAACACAGAACTTGTTCTGTGCTCTAAAAGATACGCAACAGCATAATGACCTTTTAAAGAAAAACATTTCTTTGTCACAGCTGATACAAATCCTGCAAATAATATGCAGTGTCTACTTCCTGTTTGCATGGAAGCAGACATACGGTTAAAGGACATCTTCTGAGGTGAAAATAAAGGGATGAGCTAAACAATTGTATCTATCCTCCTTCTCCTGAAGATGACTTTTTTAGATATCCCACAGTTTTATGTTATGATTAAATCTAGTTTTTAACTTTTTACTGTTGTCTCTGCTCAATGACACCCTCGTTGAAGTATGCCGGAGCTCAAATCTATGAATTATTGACCCTTTTTATCTCTTTTCTGCTCTCAGAAGCCATTTACTGACAGGAAAGCGTTTTATGGCTGTAATTACTTATCAGTGAGGGTTATGCTATAGTCTGACCCAGTCCCGACCCGGACAGAAACTGTCACTTGTATACCTGATGTTTAATGTTTTAGGCAGAAAAAGGAACACAGCCTAGTTATTTGTTTGCTTGGCACTGTACATACACATGTCTATCTCATCATGTCACCTCGGTTGTCCTTTAACATCCTGTGTTTACAAATTATCTGCTCTGCCAAGGCAGCATAGATTCCTGAGCTGACACAGCTGAGAGATCAAATTACAGTTGTGATTAGACAGGCTAAACTCTATAAATACATACAGGTGCATGTCTCTATTTTCCTTCTGTCCTGTGCAAGAGTTCAGGTCCACTTTAAAGAGAACCAGATACAAATGGGCATTTGTAATACTGAATTTCCCCTCCAGATGTGTTTTAATGGGGAAAACTTAGGAATCTGGGCCTGGTTTTCATCTGTTTCATTGTATTGTAGTTTTACTATTAAGCGTCTGTCCCGCTGGAAGGACCCAAGTAAGGCTGTCAGTAACACAGCCTGAGCTTCTAATAGAATTCCTGTTACTAACTGTCTGACGGCCTTTTATTTTATTTTTTTGCATGTGTAATGCTACATTCACACTGGGGTGTGGTGTCAGAGAATGTAATCGCATTGCTAGCACGCTGTAGTTATATGGAATTGGTGCAATCACATTGGTCCGTTACCAGTGTTTTGAGGCAGAATCCATTGGCATAACGTAATTTGAAAACCTATTTTAATCTATCCCAAACCCACCACCCAAATAAGTTACTTCATGCCATTTATAAAAATAAACTTTCTAAATCCATTATTTCTGTGTGGTATATTGTAGTCACATGACTGCAGGACAACAGACCTACCATGGAAGTTTTGACACACTGCAGTCCAGGACACGCCTTCTCCCACAGTGCAGTGTAGAAATGGCACCAATAACTGGGGCTTTGGCATTCCTCCCACAATTCCTTGAGGACAGTTGGCTGTGATAATTATGTCAAACTTCAAAAAGTGGCTGTTAAAGAGAACCTGAACTTAAAAAAATAAACATACACAGGTCCTACTTACCTCCTGTGTAGTGTTACTCCTCAATCGCTTTCTCCTCTCCTGGGTCCCATTTGTCCACTGTGACCAATGGAATTCCCCATCCTCCATTTAAAAAATGGCCATTACCCCATAACCGATTTCTGGTCAGCACACTGTTAAACTATAATATCACCCACTTGAGCTATAGGGAAACATGGACTTTAGCTTGCACATTCAGTTGTAACTGACAGCTGCCGATGTATAACTGACAGCAACTGGTATATTTCAGTTCTGACAAAATATTGTCAGAACTGGAAGGTATCACTGTAAGAAGAAAATGGTGAGCTTCTGAGAGGAACTGACCATGAGGTAAGTATGTAATATTCATTTGCAGCTACATCATGTGTTTATTTTAAATGATTTTACTCGCTTCAGGTTCCCTTTAACTTATCTGTTCAGGGGTGCAGACTGACTTTTCTAAGTCTTCAAAATGTATGTATAGTTTTGTGGCTATTTTGCTGTACAGATTGACTCATTTGGCATTTTGTGTTTTTTCTTTGTTCCAGCTCTGTTTAACCAGGTTTTCTTTTCTCTACAGCATCAGTGAAAGTTTCCTGACTGTGAAGGGTGCTGCCTTATTTCTCCCTCGCGGAAATGGCTCGTCCACTCCAAGAATCAGCCACAGGCGCAACAAGCATGCAGGTAAGAGGTCCAGCTTTCCTCACTGCTTTTCAAGAACTTCATGATACTTATGATACTAAGCTAAGTAATAGCATGCAAATACTGTCGCCTGCTAGGGATCAAGAATCGACCCCTCGTCAACAGTTCGAGGCCAATGCTTGAACAGACGCATCACTAGACTTCAGTTTTGTTACTGTGGGGGGAGTTGTGCACAGCAGAGCGGGAGGGGCAAAGCGGGAGAATGTTGGGCAGCGTTCGGGCCGAGGTGATGGGCATGCTGGATCTCTCCCCGACGCACCAGGGAGAATTCTGTATTTTTGCAAGTAGTTGTGGTGGGTTTTTTTTTTTTTTTTTTTTTTTTAAATTCTCCTGCCAATCTTTCTGTAGCAACTACAAAGTGATAGAAGCTACACTATTGGCAACATGATTAACAATTTAGCTCAGATGTTGCAGATGTTTTCCTTCCCTCTCTCCAGTTTCTAACTCTCCATAGTCATAAGTGCCTCTGTCAAGGTGCCTTAAAGAGACTCTGAAGCGAGAATAAATCTCGCTTCAGAGCTCATAGTTAGCAGGGGCATGTGTGCCACTGCTAAACCACCGCTATCCCGCGGCTAAACGGGGGTCCCTTCACCCCCAAACTCACCCCCGCAAACCTTGGTCGTAGACTTGGTCATAAATCTTCTTTTCCTGGAGGCAGGGCTAACGACTGCAGCCCTGCCTCTAGTCGCGTCTATCAGACGCGCATCGCCGCCTCTCCCTCGCCCCTCTCAGTGAAGGAAGACTGAGAGGGGCGGGGGAGAGGCGGAGATACGCGGCTGACAGACGCGCGTGGGGCAGGACTGCGGCGGTTAGCCCTGCCCCAATGCGGAAGCGCTCCCCCGCTGCACGGAGGGGATTTGGGGGATCAGGGACCCCCGTTAAGCCGCGGGATAGCGGCGTTTTAGCAGGGGCACACATGCCCCTGCTATCTATGAGGTCTGAAGCGAGATTTATTCTCGCTTCAGACTCTCTTTAAGGTGTCCACACCCGATACAATAAAACTATCCAATTTTACGGCGATTCGATAAATCTGATTGGATTTTCATTCAACTGAAAAATCCGATTGAATTTCACGTTTTTTTTTTCGATCCAGAATGCTGGAAATTTGTCTTCAATTTTCTTAGATTGTATGGTGTGTGTTAGATTGTCAGTTTATTAATGCACATACCCTAGCAATTTTCTCAGTTTCCAATTATTTTTATCAAAATTGGGGAAAGATTTAACGTGTAGGGTACATTGGTCATATTTCTGAAACGTTACAATCAGTCAGAAAAATTGATATTTTTAAAAAATATATGGTGTGTGGCCACCTAACAAGGATTAAATAGTCGTCTTTTCAACCTAGCTCACTGTAAAGGTGTCTCCCACAGGGATTGGGACTCGATCTCTTGGGTGACAGTTTAAAAGAGGACCTAAAATCAGGACTACCGATCTGCTTTAAAAGAGGATTGTCTACTAAACCAGTGGCAGTTTCTGCAGACAGTTGCGAAGTGCGTAGCAGCATCTTGGTACCGAATTATATATATATTATAGTATATTTTATTTGCTTATTCATTCATATGATCATTATGTTCCCATAGATGTGCAACACTGTCTTAACGATTATGCAAAAAAAAAAACTGACCCGAAAAATTGTTTTTCGATAGAGATCTGTTAACTGCAGCCGACCAAAGTATCATGTCTGTTGCTACCTTTAAAGCCCAGTTAAATCGGACCTGAACTCAGAACTTCCTCTCTGCTCTAGAACATAAGCAACAGCATAATAACCTTTAAAGAAAAACCTTTCTATGTTGAAGCTGATACAAATCCTGCAATAAATCTGCAGTGTGTCAACGTCCTGCTTTCATGGAAGCAGACATGGTGTTAACATCATGTGTCTACAAATTGGCTGCTCTGCTGAGACAGCCAGCTGACACAGGGGAGGGATCAAAATACACGGTGATTAGTCACAGATAGGGGGGAAAGTAGAGAGGCTAAACTCTAAATACATACAGGGGGTGTCCTGTACTTTACTTTTTTCCTCTGCTGCTGAAACTCACAGTAAGCCGTAAAAAGCTGACAGATCTGAACGATTTTGGATTAGTCCGTCTCCTCATGAGGGAGTCTCAATGTTACCTTTATTCTTAAAAACACCCCCTGAAATGAATAAGAGTTCGATAGAATGTATACAAAGATGCTGGACGGTCTTCTTACTTATTTTGCACACTATTTTGGCAGTTGAACTAAGCAACTGCCATTCAATAAGTGCTTTTGCAAATAAGGGGGAAAAAACTGAGAATCCCCCATGAGTAGGTGGACTAATCCAAAACCCGTCAGATCTGTCGCATTTCTACTACCTGTTGTAAGTGACATAGGGAAAAAGGGTAATTTATAGTGCATTTTACTCTGGCAGAAATCTGCATTTTTACATTTTACAATCTTGTATTTTACATTTTACAATCTTTTGCGATCGTTGTCCTTATATCTGTTACGGCCAGAACCCGCAGTGTGGCCACTTCTAGTTCTGGCCGGCCACTTCGGGTTCTGGCCGGCCAATATGCGAAGTGGCCGCAGTGCAGCGGCCAATGTGAGAAATGTTTTGTTTACGCCGTCTCGCTGCGGCCAAATTGATGACAAAACTTGCTTAATTTTAATGAAATATAGCCGGCGGCAATGTAATAGATGAAGCCACCGGCTTTCGCACTGCCTCTCCCCGATCCCACCTCCCTCCTCTCCCCGCCTCCCATACAATACGTAGCAGCCGGCGGGGACAGGCAGCCGGAGAGTCGTTCGTCGCGGCAGGGGAATCCTGCCGTTCCTGCAGAGCGGGTGCTGGCAGAAGCAATGTCTGCAGCCTCCCCGCTCTGCTGCGACAAACGACTCTCTGGCTGCATGTCCCCGCTGGCTGCTACTTATTGTATGGGAGGCGGGGGATCGGGGAGAGGCAGTGCGAAAGCCAGCGGCTTCATTGCCGCCGGCTATATTTCATTAAATTAAGCAAGTTTTGTCATCAATTTGGCCGCAGCGAGACGGCGTAAACATTACATTTCTCACATTGGCCGCTGCGCTGTGGCCACTTCGCATATTGGCCGGCCAGAACCCGAAGTGGCCGGCCAGAACTAGAAGTGGCCACACTTCGGGTTCTGGCCGTAACATATCCAAGTTTTAATTTCTTATTCAGTGCTCCATACGGCAGTGCTGACCGGAATACAATCTGCCAAGGTAACAGTAAGGCTACACTGATATACTGCCAGTGGTATCATAGCCTTCAGGCCTGCTTTATCAGCACTTTCATTTTATAGGTTACAGCTCTGCAGCTGTGGACTGTCACACTAACTGTAAATGGGTACATTTTTAGATTGGCAACTATCCGTTCACTGCCAAGTCAGGCCAGTCCAGTGCTTTCTGTAATAGAAGACCGACTGCAGTACTGAACAGTCACACTCAGTTTTGTCAAGCGAATGTAAGAGAAGTGAAGATGCTTACACACACGCACCATGACTGTCACTTATAGGGATTGGGCTGCAGTCCTAGGCTGAGAACTACAGCTGAGCAACGCATTCTGTTGCTATGGAGGGGTTCGGCTGCACTGTGCATGACTGAGCGGCAATGGGCAATGTATTGTCAAAGAGTATGGGCAATGCCATTGTCAAAGATAATCAGACACGGGCCTCAATTCACAGAGCTTTATCAAACACTTTATCAAACGTTTGATAATTTTCCTCATGGGTAAAATCTAATTTTGAATTCACTAAGGTGTTATAGATTTTATTTCATCGATAAAACATTCGATAAATCTATAACACCTTAGTGAATTCAAAATTAGATTTTACCCATGAGATAAATTATCCAACGTTATAAAGCTCTGTGAATTGAGGCCACAGTCTTCTTTTCCACATCATGTTGTTGCAGTCTGCCTTTGTATCCACCTAGGGATGTAATCTGCATGGAGTTTGTATGATGTTCCCATGTTTGAGTCTGGGTACACTGATCCTTTCATGACCGAAATGCATGTTCATAGCTTAACCTGTTAATTTTCAGGCCAGTATAAAATGTGATTTTTGCGGTATAATTTTCTGTTTATAGCATTCACCTGTCATTGTTCTTCTATGTCTCTTGTGTAGTATTGTGAATTATGAGTTTATCACATACTCCGTGCAGCAGTGCCTTATGTCGTGGAAAATAAAACAGAAACATGCCAGAGGCGGCCCATAAATGCTCTTGTCTTGCATTGTTCCTGAAAGCCTCTAAATTGAATTTGACATGGACACAATGCTTGGCTGAGAGGTACTCACCTGTGCTGGCTTAAAATATGCTACATTCATGAAGTGTGGTTTCTTTTTTGGTTTGCGGTTTGCTAATTATAGCTGCCTGTTGTATATGAGGTTTTCTGCAGCAACCTCTTACAAAGGAGTGTACTGAATATTGCTCGGTTATAGATCTGATCTCCCGGAAAGTGTCACTGAAACGTTCCCCCCCCCCCCCTCCTAGTGGTCAAACCTCAAGAAGCCATAATAAAATGCACATGCTAATTTGTTTCTAGCAGTGCTCCTGAGCATGTCAGAACATGTACTCTTTATGACTGTTGGCCATGTACCCCCTGTTGTGGGTAACAATATCTTTAGTGCCCCCGGACTCGCACACAAGTAAAGCCCCTCACACACACACACGTACAAAGCATGTGGCTTGGGTGGGTGATGTTGCTGGGCTCTGAGGCTGTATACATGCTTCACTAGCAGGCTAGGGACTCGTTCCGTTCCTATGTGGGTGTGGAGTGGCATCGCTTGGCAGGTGGGGTAAGTGGTTAAAACCATTCTCTGTGCAAAGCGATCCATGAGTAGGACTAGGGCTGCTGTACATGCTGGATTCTCAGCAGAGATGGTTATTATTGGCCACCTCAGCCAAGTTTAATGTAGCATAAGTTCAGGTACTTCCAGGGTACATGTACCATGTGTTGAGAACCAAAAGTGTAGAGCAGTGGGCCGTAGTCCTCAGATGCTAAGGACCACTTTTTGTTGTGCAATATGGTGCTAAACTACATTGTATAGAGAATACTAATTAGTAGTAGAGTGTTGTTTAAGTTAGCCATTGGTTAAAGCAGAGTGTTTTGAATTGGGATAATACCTTTTACTGGTTAACTTCAGTATATTTGAAGAGTACATTTTTAAAGTAATATCATTTTCAGGGTCCCATTTCAATATTGAAAGCTTACCCTTTGAATCTTTAACAGATGGCTGATAAATAGTATCATCCTAATTCAAAAGCTTATGCCGTAGTACCAGTGAAACTCGAAAAATAGAATATTGTGCAAAAGTCCATTTATTTCAGGAATTCAACTTAAAATGTGAAACTTGTATATGAAATGGGAACCCTTTGCAAGTGTTTTGAATTAATTAGCTGATAAGCGTGCAGCACTTTGAGTGTAGGATATTGAACATTTTCACAATGTTCTAACAGGCTGAGATTTTGAAATATTGATAAGCTGTAAGCCATAATCATCATAATGTATATTAAAGGCTTGAAATATCTCGCTTTGCACGTAATGAGTCTATTTCACATACAGTATTAGCGTCACCTTTTAAGTTGAATTACTGAAATAGATGGACTTTTGCATGATATTTGAATTTTTAGGATTTCACCTGTAGAGTATTGCAGTGTTCCATTTGCCAGCTTCCTCCACATAGATGTGGTAAAGCCACAAAGCTCTGTGTAGATCCATGGAATGGATGTGAGGGCAAATCTGTATGGACACAGATGACAAAAACCACCCACACATATGTAAAAGCACAGCAAAGATTGTTTTTGCTTTATTCCCCAGAAGATATTTTAATCTTTTATTACTCATTCTTAATTCCACTATTGCCAGGACTGATATTCCACCTTTCATTATGATTCTTTGCTGTAAGGTCCGTACACACGCCGGACTGGAGGCAACGACGGGTCCGTCGTTGCCTCCCACTGGGTGGGCGTTCCAACGACAGTCCGGCGTGTGTACGCACTGTCGGCGGACTGATACGGCTGTTTCTGAGCGATCCGCCCGTCATTTGAACGCCCACCCAGCGGGAGGCAACAACGGACCCGTCGTTTCCTCCAGTCCGGCGTGTGTACGGACCTTTACTGTTTGCATAATGTGAACAAGACCATTGTGTGACTTTTTAAACTTAAAGAAAGAACATAAGTTGCTGAGAAAACAATGCATTGCTCACATACTTTGTAAAAAAAATATGCCTCTCCTCATAGTATATAAACCATGAACTTTCCACCGTTGACCTGTGCATTCTCTTAAGGTGGCTGTTCACTAAATTGCTTTCAATAGATTAGATGTTGTATTCAATGTAAGCATCAAATATATCAAACTTCGTACTACTCTTACATTACTTCGGTAGTGTGAGCAGCAACTTGCGTGATCGAGATCTCCATAGCTTCCTACAGTATTGTGATTTAAGAAACCATAAAATCAATCAATAAATAAGCATATTTTGTGCTTCCTAAGACGTACCTAGGTGTAGAGGAAGAAAATTAGAAACAAAATTCTGAACCAGTTGAGTCTATTGAAGTGTCCAGCAGGGCCTGTACCACATCTTTCATCCTGTAATCAATCAAACTATCGTTTAGCTGGCCAGGTTAGGGCATCAATCTTCATAATAACCATGATCTAATCTGCTGGGGAAAATCAAACTTTATGTACACTTAAAGGTTAAAGTGTACCTTTAAGTGAAAAAACGTGCCCCAAAGGGATACTCTCTTTCGTAGAGGGAAGTTTTTGGGTCATTCAGAGGCTTATCTGTCCTTGATGCATCACCAAAAAGACAGTCGACAAACCCTTGTTGACCGCATGCATCGTAACAGTGCAGCCATGGGCTTTGGGGGGGTTCAGCGCTAGAGCAGCCTGACAGAGGACAATTGGGAAGCCTCCAGACTAGAGGATGCCATTCCTGAGGTAAGTAATTGATTTTATTTTATTTTTTTATTTTTTTTACGTCACCGGTTTACTTTAAAGGGAACCTGATGTGAGATGGATATGAAGACTGCCATATTTATTTCCTTTTAAACCATACCAGTTTCCTGGCTATCCTGCTGATCATGTGTCTCTAATACTTTTAGCCATAGACCCTGAACAAGCATGCAGCGGATCAGGTACTCTGACTCAGATTTTGCTGGAGGAGCCATATGCTTTTTCCAGGGTTTTGACTCAGACGCTACTTGTGCCAGAAGATCAACAGGGCGGCCAGGCAACTGGCATAGTTTACAAAGAAATAAATATGGCAGCCTCCATATCCCTCTCTCGCCTCGGGTTCCCTTTAATTCATTCTTCATTAATGTCCATCCGAGGTCGCCTAGAAACCCCAGGGATAGAGAAAGTGGGGTGATCTTTCTAGTGGAGGCGCAGACTGCAGTAAAATCTCCACAAGGCACCAAAGATTTACACGACTTCTATGGTTGATAGGATAGTGCCTCTAAGTAGCTTAAGATTCTGCAACAGTAACATTATTGCATGAAGCACGTTTTTTTTTTATATTATTCTTTTACGAAATGCAGCACTGTTTAATTAGAACAGATAATTATATGTATTAGACGAGTAAAGATAATGTGAGTTATGGGCCGGTAATGACGCTGCCACACTTCCTGTGTTTTCAGGGGACCTTCAGCAACACCTTCAGGCCATGTTTACACTCCTCCGGCCAGAGGACAACATCCGCTTGGTGAGTCTACTGTGTGCAGTCTGGCATGTTATACCTCTCCTGTACCTTCTATCCTACCAGCAGCAGTTATACACGGTTCATTTACCTGTGTAGCAATTCTACAGCTCCCCCAGTGGCTATGCAAAGCAATGCAGTCAAGTTGATAGATTCCTTTTTTTTTCTTTTTTTTTTATTTTCTTTATTTTTGTATTTATATAGTGCCAACATATTGCGCCATCTGTACAGGCTAAATTGTCTTGTCACTAACTGTACCTTCAGAGGGGCCCACAATCTGTCTATGTATTATTCATAGTTTTATTGCAGAGAGCAGTCAATCCGGCCACCCCCCAACCCTCTTCAACCCCCCCCCCTTGCTTCTGTGCACAAAACTGTCCACTCCTGCACAGTACGCCATGGACGACGTGGGCTTGACACAGGCGTAGTAAGGACGACCGTGACGCCGGCCTCTGCACCGTGCAGGGACCCCGGGCCGGCGGCTGCAAATGGAGCTGTCCGCGTGGGACATTCAGCTGCAAGGGGCTGGAGTAAGCCCCAGATAAGTAAATGGGCTGTCATTTACTTTGCCTGATGACTCCTTTAAAGCAGGCCGGAATTCATAACTTCCCCTCTGCTCTAAAAGATAAGCAACAGCATAATATTAGCCTTTTAAAGAAAAAAAATTCCTTGTTACAGCTTATAGAGCTCCTTAAAGATGCTGCAGTGTAGTTACTTCCTGCTTTTCTGGGAGCACAGACAGGGTTAACCTCCGGCGGTTATATTTTATTAGCTCGCAATTCAGCAGACAGTTGACAGCTCAAATTACACTAGCTCATTACTTTGAGAAGGGAGAATTTGACAGGCTTTTCTCTATAAACACACACGGTGGATTTCTCTTGTTTTCCATCTCTCCTGTGCAAGAATTCAGTCTGCTTTTAAAGGTGAGAAACCTATGGAGGCTGATATTTCCTTTTTAAACAATACACATTGCCTGCTAATCCTCTGCCTCTATTACTTTTAGCCATAGACCCTGAACAAGCATGCAGGTCAGATGTCTCTCACAAAAATCTGACTGGATTAGACACATACTTGTTTCAGGTGTCATTCAGTATCTACTGATGCTTGAAAGATCAGCAGGACAGCCAGGCATCTGGCATTGTTTAAAAGGAAATGTATATATGTATGGCAGCCTCCATATGTAGGGAGTAGTAGTACTGCTAACTACATTTATGGCCCTGCACCTCCACGGTGGTGTGTGATTCTTCATCTGCTTGTCCATATGTAGGGATGTAACCGAACTAAGTGATTGTTGGTGTGACCGTTTTCTAAATGCACACACTGCTTCAGAGATTTAAGAGATTACAGACCCTACATTCCCTTCATAAATGCCCTCATGAACAAGTGGTTTCAAAACACAAACTCGGAAGAAAAAGGGTTGCCTTTTGAAGAGCGTTTGGATCATTGCTTGAGGTTTAACCGATATACAGGATCTATAGCTATTGTGGAATCTTTCATAGATTTTGCTTCTTCCCCTTTTTTAAGAGATTCGTAATGGAGTTGCTCGTGGAAAGCTTATCATAGCTAGCTATACAGGAATCTCTGCCCAAGGGGTGAACGCAGCCATACACAGCTTACTCCTATACAATAGCAGGCTTTGAAGTTCCAGCCTCACGTGGGAACTTGTATGAGAGCCGTCAGTGAGAGCTGCCCAGGGTTACTCACAAACTGCCACAGTCTGCAGATGTGTCTTCATGCTGCACCACACCCAGTGCAATTTTCCTGCTGTCTGCTTTCCTAACAAGAGAATGCTCACAACCACTTTTATTGCTTCAATAATGGTTGTTTTATGTGAAACGGGCTCCTATTTTGAAGCCCATATGTTTCTTTCTGTCCTAGTGTTTATCTTGCTTTAGAAGTTGACCTTTTTGTGACTGAAATCAATTAGAGGCAGTAGCTGGCAATGGCTGCCATTCCTTATGCTAGGTACACACCATACAATTTTGTGTTAAATAGATGGTTCGATGGATAATTTCCTTCATGTCAAATTTTATTTCGATCGTTTTTCTGATCGATTTCTCATTGAAGTGAATGGAAATAGATAAGAGATTACCAAATTGATCGGAAAATGGAATCGGAAGGAAAGTCGACCAAAAAAACGCATTGTGTGTACTCAGTATTAAGTAGACACTATTATCTGTTTATTGTCTATGTAGCGCCAGCATCTTCTGTGGTGTTGTACAGTGTACTAAAAGGACAATAGTGATGACCATGGATGCATCACTCGTCCAGCGTACAGTCAGTACGTCTAACACAAGTAGAAACTAATGTAAATAGTTCATATGTGGCATAAAAAAAACATTCAGCAGTACAGGTACATGTCCATTTAGTTACATACACCTGAAACAAGAAACACTAGGGGGTAGGACCCTGACCTTTGAAAATAAACAAACTTGCTCACTCCCGCTCGTGTCTCTGGGAGCTTACTGTGCAAGTGCAGTACGTCAAAACCTCGTACTGCAGTAAGCTCCCGGAGACGCGAGCGGGAGCGCGCACTATACGTCTTGTTCAGTGCCGGCGGCAGGGAATGGAGGATTGTAGGAGGACGGCGCTGGACATAACAGCTACAGGGGGCCAATAGAAGCCCTAGGTAAGTGTCTGGTTTTGTTTTGTTTTTTTGCTGTCCACAGAACCCCTTTAATATTAACCTCTTAAAGGGACCGTCTCTGTAAAAAAAAAATGAGTTTTACTCACCTGGGGCTTCCAGCAGCCCCCTGCAGCTGTCCGGTAGACTCCATCAGATGCTCTGGCAGCCACTTCCGGTTTCGGTGACAAGAGCCGACAGGCCGGGAACGCGAGTGATTCTTCGCATTCCCGGCCACTATAGCGCCCTCTATGCTGCTATATGATATATGCTATAGCAGCATAGAGGGCGCTATTGTGGCCGGGAATGCGAAGAATCACTCGCGTTCCCAGCCTGTCGGCTCTTGTCGCCGAAACCGGAAGTGGCTGCCGGCGGGGCCAGGAGCATCTGATGGAGTCAACGTGGGCACCGGACAGCTGCAGGGGGCTGCTGGAAGCCCCAGGTGAGTAAAACTTTTTTTTTTTTTTTTTTTACAGAGACTTAAGTGTCCTTTTAAGGTGCATACATAAGCACAATCGTTGAAGAGATTGAGACTTGATCCTTCTGGTTACAGTTTGGGAGCTGAGCGTTGTACAGACGCTTCGCTCTGCTCAGCCACCTCAGATGTGTCTAGCATGTATACAAGGCTTTACTGAAGCCCAACTCTAGCCTCTTCCCCGTTTCTCATGCCGTGCCTTAATCCGCTGACCTCTCCCTAACATTATCCCCCCCCCCCCCCCAAACTTTAACTAATGCGAACTGTTAACTCTAAGTACTCTCCGTTTTCTTCCATGCCCCACATTTCACCTATAGAATAGCCACATGCTGTCGCCAATATTATCTACCCTCACTGTTTATAACTTTTGCATAGGCCCTCAAAATCCCCCTTGCAGATAACTGCCTTTGGTCTGGTCTAATCTTGTGTACAGTACAGCTTGCCTCAGTAATGTCCCACACAGCTCTGTACTACATGACCCACATTTGTTTACAGAACAGCCCCCATCTCTTTCATTGAACATCTCACTGATCTGCACTTCCTTCTTCATAAAGTTGCACTGGGGAAAATACCTTATTTATCTTCTTTGCAGTCATAGATGTGGTGTAGTCTAACCGTTTTGTATGGTTAAGACTCTTAATTACAGAAGTGTGCCAGGGCCTTACTGATTTGTGAAGCACATTCTCCAAACATAGATCGTGCACGTAATCAACCCAACTTGGGTATCGCATGGGAGATACTGCAGCACAGAGCTATGGTTTAAGACCTTCAGGAATTCGCACTGTGGTAGGATATAAATTCACCTGGGTTTTAATACTAATTGAGAAAGTATACTATACCAGGTTGGCTTTAAAGTGGATCCGAGATGAACTTTTACACATTGCATAATTGTGTTCCTTTCCTATTGTTTATAGGGCATTCCTCAAGCCAAATACTGTTTTTTGTTTTTGTTTTAATACTCTCCCTATAAACTAAACAAGCCACGCCCATAGGTTTTCAGAGCGCCAAGGCACTTTCAGACAGTAGCAAGGGCTCATGGGAGCTCAGTCTGGGCAGGAGGAGGGGGAGGTATTACTAGCCAGAGATTTCAGAGGCAGAGGGGAGGAGGAATAGGGTTTAGGTTTTTTTTGCTCAAGATGCAGATAAGCCCGCCTCTGTGTAATGTTTACAAACAACATGGCTGCTGTCATTGTATCACAGGAAGAAATAATCATATTCTATGAAAGCTGTTTGCAGCTAGATTTGCTGTGTAAACTATCTAAACTTTAGATGAGATATATAGACAAGTTACATTGTCATAGTTAGTTTTTCATCTCGGATCCGCTTTAAGTAAGTGCAAGATAAAAGGCTTGATTTGCAGAGCAATGTGTCCGGCTTGTAGTGTCTCAGTTCCTTGTAGTTTATTTGGCATTGTCTTCCTTTTCCCTCCACTGATGTGCGGCAGTTTCTTGGAATAGCGAGCCAGCAGCATGCTGTTTCCTGGAGACTTGGCACTGCTCTCTCTGGTGTTCCTGCAGCGTCAGCCCTGACTGGGCACACTTCGGCTGAGCAGCTGATGCCGTGCACTGTGCGTGAGGACACAATAGACTCGAATCCCTGTGGGGTGTCTAGCCGAGCTGCAGATGTCCCCTTTGATATGGCACGCTATACAGGAAGTTCTCTTTTCCTGAGGATAACACACTTTTCTGCACAGTGCATCGCCTGACGGGTTGTTGTGCACCAGGACCATCGACCATCTCTGATCTGATACGCTGGGCTTTCCTGTATGATGTGTGTTTCTGTAGTTGGTCACCACCAAGTAAAATTTTATTTGTTTTGGGATGAGTAGAAAGGCTTCGGTCTGGATTTGATCCATGTTAGGCTGTTGTGGTTGCTCATCCTGTAAAAGTAGCCAATACTAGCCCACATTGTCCCCTCCTGTAAACTTAATCAATACTGGCCCTCTGTGTCCCCTCCTATAAAATTAATCTATACAGCCCCTCTGTCCCCAGACCCCCAACGCAGAAAATTTTCTGTAAAATTAGCCAATGCTGGCCATTTCTGTCCCCTTCTGAAAAAGTAGTCAATACTGGCCCTCTGTATCTCCTCCTGTAAAATGGCTAACACTGGCTCATGATCTAGCATTGTACATATTCTGGAACTGTTCAGCGTTCTGCACATCTATGCATCCACTTTTGAAATCTCAGTGATCTTCCTCAACTTCCTGAGATACTGAAGTGTCTAAGATCAGGTGCTGTAAACAAGACCTAAGTGGTCAGGTTTGCACTCTTATCCCCTCATGTCATTGGTGACACAATGGTGAATGCGGAGACACTGGCACCCAGTCAGTAATACTGGTTATGCAGACGTTTGTCTATTTCTCATTTATACACAACAGAAGTCCAAATTAAAAACTCCAGTTCTCACACCATCTGCGTTTACATTTATACGTCTGTTTTGACAGCACAGTGGCTAACACTTTTTTACCTAGTAGTGCTAGAGACTCGATACAGTTCACATTCAGAAATGTATCTCGCCGTGTCTGCGTGGGTTTCCTGACACCTCAAAATCATGCTAATAGTTTAATTTTCTTCCCTCCCAGGAACTGGCCCTAGGCCTAGACTGTTGTAGGGATTACATTGATAAGTCCTCTGAGGGACAGTTGGTGACAGGAATTGTTTGATGTTCTTCGTGTCAGGCTATGGAAAATATGTCTGCATTCCATAAATCTTTACTAATAATTGTTCTGTGCTTCTTTTACTAGTGCAGTAATTTAATATCAGCTTACAGCAATATGGGATAGCAACTTATTTACTTCTGCTGACTTTCTAGGCCGTGAAGTTGGAGAGCACTTACCAGAATCGCACGCGGTATATGGTCGTTGTATCCACCAATGGAAGGCAAGATACAGAGGAGAGCATTGTGCTGGGCATGGATTTTGCATGTAATGACAGGTAAGCACAATTATAGCGCCAGGATTTATTCTGCCGGTGTACTATGTAAGCATATGTTTTGCCTGTATTAGATGTGCTCTTATTTTACGCAGTTTGTTCATACGCTAATTGGCTTAGAATAACATGGTTAACTTTCATAACTTAAAGAGACTCTGTAACTAAATTTTCAGCCTTATTTCTTCTATCCTATAAGTTTCTATTTGCACAGTGGCTGTATTATCTCTGTTATATGATCTAATCTTCCCTCTTCTGTCCTCTGAGGCTGGAATGTGTGGAATGTGCTGCACTGCTTGTCATTGGCAGAAGCTATACACACCCTCTCCAAGCTCTGTATGAGTCAGAGACTGGGCTACTCTCAAGCCTATCACACTCTAGTTAGAAGCCATGTCTTTTCTTTGTAAACACTGCCTAAAAATGGCAATTACAAGCCAGGATTGCAGCAGGGAGTTGCAGAAACAGCGCAGCGGGGCCCAGGAGAACATAATGAATAGAATAGTATGCTTTTTATTGTAAGAATTTTAGAGTACAGATTCTCTTTAACTTACTAGGAACTGTGAGATGATGAAATGATTTTCATTCACAGCATAGTCCCTTTAAAGTCGATATGTCAGAACAAGATGGCAATTGGCACCAGGGATGATTAATGAGATACAGATATTTCTGAGTTCATGCAGATTTAAGTACATTTTTATGCAAATATATGCAGATTGAAAACAAACCAATCGGTTTAAAACCTGGGTGGGACTTGATTGGTCCATTTTCAAGCTGCATATATTTGCATAAAAATTTGCATAAATCTGCATGAACTCTGAAATCTTTGCATCTCATTGATAACCCCTAATAGGCAGTAGGAGTGCAGCAGATGCTAAAACACTTTGCTGATGAAATAAAATCTGTGGCTGAAGCTTAATTGTGATGGGACTTGCCCCTATCTACTGATCCTATAGCACAGCAATTTCAAAGCACGCACAATGTTCTGGCCAGCACTGGCCCTCCATTGCTTTGGTTCTTAGTTGGCCATTCTTTACAAACATTTCGACCTTACTTTTGATTATGGAGTTCAGCTTTAAGCATAGGACAGTAATTTCCCTTGCAGATGCAAAAGTGTTGTTTTTACAAATCATTAACTACCTGCGGACCGAGCGAGTACTAAATCTAACGGCAGGAAGGGAACGCTGCGGGTCCTGACCGGACGTAAGCTCTACGTCCCATTGACTGCGCGCCCCCGACCGTCCCCGTCGCTCGGTCTGCTCTGCCCCGCCGCAATGTGATGCTCTGCCGTCATAGCGACGCAGAGAGAGCAGCCTGCAGCGGGGACAGAGAGGCGTGTCCGGCGGGAATGACGGTAACTTGCGGGCGATTCGTCGGAAGCGCCGGTTTGCTGGACCAGCACCCTCTGGTCCTTAAGGGGGCAGAGGGTGCTGGTCCAGAAAGGGTTAAAGTGGTGCAGAGGAAGGAAAAAAGAGAGAAATGCACCCTGTATGTATTCAGAGAGTTTAGCCTGTCTAATTCCCTCTCATCTGTGTCTAACCACAAGTTTTAATTAGATTTTTTTTTTTGCAAACATTTTGATCATTTTTTGATTAATAAAATAAAAATGTCAGCAGCAATCAAATACTACCAAAAGAAAGCTCTATTTGTGAGAAGGAAATAAGGTTAAATTCATTTGGGTGCTAAGTTGTATGACCGAGCAAAAAAAACGTTAGTGTGGAAGTGCCGAATTGTAAAAAAAAAATAAAAATGGCCTGGACATTAAGGGGGGGGGGGGGGGGAAGATAAACCTCTGGGGCTCAATAGGTTAAAGGTTATTATACTTTAGAGAGGGGATTCTGAGTTCAGGTTCACTCTTGCGTTTCCTCTTATGGAAATTGTTGTGGAGTTACAAAAACGAATCAAAAGCCAAACATTTGTGCTCTAAGAAATGGATGCAAAAATATACATCAAAGCCTAATTCCAGCATTATTCGGAATCTCTGTGGCTGACTTCAGCCAGTCTTGTGACTTGGTCATGTGCAGCATACTCCATTCCCTCCTCCACTTAGAATAGTCTCTCTTGTGTGCTGGTGCCAGTTGGATCATTCCAGCCTCTGGCCATGTGACACAAGTTCTCCCTGTAGTAAGTAGGGTGATGGTGAAAAGTCCTCACAGCTCTGTGGCCTGTACAAATTTCACGCCTGACTTCTGTTTACTTTCCATATATCCTGAGCAGCTTTCATGTCTCAGAAGTTTAGTTTCCATTCTCCCCGGCAGCTGGAGACTCCCCACTTCTCTTCCTCCCTTCAGCCATCAGCCAGTGGGAAAAGCAGGGAACTGCTATGCCAAGAATCTCCAGTGTCATGTTATTCATAGCCGCACAAGTCTGGTTGCTATGGAAAATATTTCTCTGCTTGTTATGCTACTCCACCTGCGTATGGTGCAGTAATGGCTCCCCTCCTCTCTTCTGACACGAGATTGGCGGGTGATGTTTTTGGTCACCGGCAGGTTTTCAACGGAGGCCTCTTATTTGTCTTGTGGTAGAGGTCACACAAATAGCCACTCGTTGCTTTCTTCCCCAGTATTAGGCCTATAAAGAAAGGAAAATTAGGCTCTATTGTGAGGGGGACATAGCTGGGAGCTGTGCCCAGGACACATTCACAATGAGCTGCAGCATCAACTCATTTTCCAGGCATCCTGAAATTCTCTGAAGAAACTAGAAATATGTGGTACCAAAACCATTAACTCCAGTTGTGCTAAAGCTTAGCTACGGGCTTGTCTCTACTCATTTTTCCTGGCTTTATCAGGAAAAATGAGCCAAGAGCAGCCCACATAACGCTATGAAAGCCTGGAACCCACTTGCAGTATTTTGGCAGCCTTTGTGTTTTGAAAAACGCACTCTCATTCACGTGAATGACAATCGCTGTGATTTTTCTCATTCACTTAAAGGAGAATTGAGGCAGAATTGCCGCAAGTTAATGAGAGAGCGTTCTTCAAAGCACAAATGCTTGCAAAATAAAAAAAAGAAACTCCAAGTGGGTACCAGGCCCATTCAATATTGATTGTCCTGTTTTACCACTTCCATGTAGTATGAGGCAAAACAGATTTTTGAATACTATGAACAGATTAAGTAAGTAAGCTCTCATACTACATGGAAGTGGTAAAATTGTCCAATCAAAATTGTATGTGTATGCACCCTATGCCTGGTACACCCCTTCAATTTTCTTTAGTCAATGACTATGCAACTATGACTAAGGGCAGACTCTGAGCCTGATACATGTCAATTGATCCTGTGGATGTGTCTTGTTGTTTGTTTGTTTTTTTTTTTAATAAAGAATACTAGCTTAAAGAGACTCTGAAGTCTCAAAAGAAAAAAAGTCTCACTTTCTTGGTCGTGGATTTTGCTGCCCTAAGCGCTTCCGTGTGAGGCAGGACTATGGGCTGCAGCCCTGCCTCACACGCGTCTGTCAGTTGGGCGGATCTCTGCCTCTCCCCCGCCCCTCTTAGCGAAGGAAGACTGAGAGGGGCAGGGGAGGGGCGGAGATCCGCCGCTGACAGACGCGTGTGAGGCAGGGCTGCAGCCCATAGCCCTACCTCACACGGAAGCACTCCCCGTAGTATGCCCCGGGGAGTTTGGGGGGATTTAGATAGCGTACTGCGGCGGGGATGCGTCGGTTTAGTTAGGGATAAAGTATTACACATATTTATGAAATAAGCGTTTTTTAGAGACTTCAGAGTCTCTAGTGTTTGGAGGTGTTGTCAGCACCTCAACAGAGATATGCTAAATGGGTTTACAATCGATTCATCTCATAGGAGCAGTCAGGATGGCGTCAGAACATGTTCTTCAAGCAGAGATTAGGCAGTTTTGCACTTGTATGCAAATCAAAATTTTATCTCTGCTCTAAAAGGTTAAACTCCTTATCGTATTAACAAAACAAAAAACCTACAATACTGTATACCATATATCGCCAACAGGGGTGTGTGTGAAAGAGAATTACTTTCCTAACACAAGTGGACCTTCACTTTTAAACTCAAGTCTGTTTCAGAGAGTCTTGATATGGGAAGTCCCAGCTATGGAATAATCAGCTTTGTAAATAGTTTTTGTTGGCTATCTTTATGTTTGTACCGGCGCTCAATGTTTTGAGTCTTTGGTTTGATGACGTGCAGCCATATCTATGCTGTGCAGCTGTGTCCTCGCGCTTTGACAGATGCAGGGAGAGCATTTAGTAGACTCATTCTTGTTCTTCCCCAGCAGTGAACACAATTTGAACATTTAACTACTGGGACATACGTAAAGAAAGCCTCTTCTGTTACAGAAACCAGATTTCCTTTCTGTATTTATCCAATTTTAGAGCACAAATAAGACCTTGTTTAGAAATGACTTTTCCCAGCGTCCTTTTCTCACTATCGAGGCGTTTTGAGAATTCTGGTTCCTTCGTCAGTAGCAGTCGGTTCAGCTACCACATTCTCTTGTCCAGAGTCTGAAACTTGCAGGGTCTCCCAATACCTTCATGCTGCATAGCTAGTCAGCCTAAACACCACTGGGATGGTGGGGCTCTACATTCAATCTACAACACTATATAGATATAGGAAAGGTTTCTGATGCTGAAACCAGGAAAATTACTGTAAAAGTGTAATCATTTACTGATTTCTACTATATGTCCTTATAGTGCCTTATTAACACCTGATGCCTTTCCTGTACCAGCAGACAGAGGAGGCTGTACTTCCGTATGAATCCTCTGGGTCAGAACTTTTCCCACTGTCCATTTCTGATGTCTGGCTTGCATTAGATCACTTCTGCTGATGTACATACAAATAGCTGCTTTTTCTGGGTCACAGTAATTATACACTGCAGGCTCTCCGTCACATTCTATATCGGCTTGCTTACTCTGCTCCTGTAACTTGGCTGGGCTTGTTTCCTAGTTAAGTTTCACCCTTAGAGTATAAGGTGGGGAATGCGGTTTCTTGGCTGGTCAGCATTTCTAATCTTTTTATCACTTTCTACGTCAGGTTTGGGGAATATTCATCCTGCAGTCTGACAGGTGGGGAGCTGAAAATATTCTTGCTGTACAAAGTAGAGCTGCCAAGCAGGAAATGCTGGTGCCGACCCCTTATATGTTCCTCCGCCCCCCCCCCCCCCCCCCCCCCAACTCAGATTGGCACCCTTATCTCTAATGATTCCTTGTGTACTATTCTTAACGTTTTGAAATACTGTATTTCCCTCATGTAGGAAAACATTTCCTCTACTAGTTTACCTCTCATGTACAACATGATGCATTGGCTGTTATGAAGTATCCTAAAAGAAAGGATGTGAACGGCCATCAGAAATATGGCAACATGACCTACTGTATTCTAAATTTATGGTACTTACATGCTAGCATGCAAGAATATTTAAATTATTCATTATTTCCTTTTTCCAGCCATCTTTAGAATTGTTGATTATCTAAGGGAAGATCTGTCTGCAACTTTCTGCCCCATGCTTGCTGATTGGCCCATCCAGAATCTTCCACAAGACTATCTATCTGTGTTTTGTAGCACACTGCGTTAAGTGACCATATACGTGAAAATATTTGGCACTGTAGCGTTGCACTGTTGGATACACTGCAATGCTATCGTCCGTTGAATCTACTACTGCTCCCTTGCTGCTTTCAATCAATTAAAATTTGCCGTCCAATCATAATTGCGATTGACTTTTGCCGCATATCAATCAAAATTATGATTGTTGCAGCTCGTTGCATCATGGGTAACCGGCAGAGTCAATCAGTGAGGGCCCATAAACTAAAATATTAAGAGTCAAACTAAATTAGTGATGACATTCTCCAGACTGTATAGTATAATTCTTACTACCAGTTGGATGAAAGGTAGACCACTGCAAAATTGCTTTACATTGGGTATTGGCTACAAATGGCTCCCTGAAAGCGAGCTGTCGCTACAAAGGATTGCATTTTCCCCACAATCCTTCAGGGCAAGGTGAGATGTCGCCCCTCCCAGACGCAGGAACAGACAGCACTTCCCCCTATAAAAGAATTAACTGGTTAGTCCACCCTCAGTGCTGTTTGTTCCTGCGTCCAGACAGGTTGGCATCTACCCTTGTAATTGAGCCAGGTGTCAGTTCCTAGGGTGGCTGAGGCGATGGTACTGAGGTCGTCTAGCCTTCGCCTCACACTGGATTGTGTCTGTGAGGTTGCCTACCTTTCTCAGCCGAAGGTGGTGGAGCAAGTGTGGAAGGCACGGCTTTCCTTGCCGCCTGCGGAGGAGTCGGAGCGGGAGAAGACCAGACGCTGATGAGCCACTTGTGCGTTGCATGCAGAAGAATATCCGCATGAGGCTGTATGATGCTAAGGGCCTGAGCCCACTGACGCAGTTGTCTGCTTCTGTCCATTTTTCAGCATCTGTAACGTTGATGTGTAACTGAAAAGCGGACACAACTACATTAGTGGGCTCAGGCCTAATCAAACAACTTTGTAGAAAGCACAGTTGGTGGCCACATCCAGTAGTCTTATGCTGGGAATACATGGGACGTTTGTACTGTGTAATCGAGCCGCACAATAGATTCCGGCACGTCCCCGCGGGCGCCCGGATCGATTCCCGCTCGTCCCCGCGGGCTGCTTATCTTCCGCTCGTTTATTATTTTGTTCTACCCGCCGGTATCGAGCGCGGAATCGATCCGGCGGGGTATCGAACGCGTCGGAAATTATCAATCGAGCCATCAGCGGCTCGATTGATAAGACAAATTAAGTGTATGCCCAGCATTAGAACAAAATACCTATTCACATTGGCTGTTAAAATCAAAATACAGTCTGCCATGCAGGCCACACATGTTGCCGGTAGGTAGCTTTAGCCATCTCTTTACCGACTACTTTCTGCATCAGATTTCTAGAGCTACAGGTTTTAATCTTCTTGGGAAGTGCGATCTGGTCCCGCCCTTTGCCATTTTTATCAGGGTGAAGCGTTGAAATAAATCTTCTGAAGGTTCATTTGAACTCCTTCCATTGTATACAGTGTTTACAGGTACAAAAAAGATAGTTATTGGCACTCTTTGAAAACAGATTTATTAGCAAGACAAGGAAGTATTGGAAAACTAATTGCAATAATAACTAGGTGGATACTTTAATACAATCCTGGCATTGTCCTTTTTGAATTTTTATGACTGTAATTGGGGGGTATCGTTTTAAGCAGTTATAGTCACGTTTTCGCATCTGAAACCCTCCAGTCTGTCCAGCCTGTACCTCCTGTATGTGAGGACACGGTGCATAGGTGGCCTACACTGGTGTGATGACAGATTCCTTGTGTGTAGTGGCCAGGCTGTTTTTAGATCGACAGGTCAAGTTTCCCAGGCTTACAGGCCTCAATATTTATGACAAGTTTCTAGGTGGGTTGCTAGGCTTCCATAATCAGTTCTCACTAAAAATATCCCCACACCATGAGATTCCTTGTTCTTTTTCCATCTACTCATCACATTTACAGGACTTGTCAGGGACGTTTTCAGGTCAGGGAGGTTCGGATCACAATGAAAGTGTTGGCTTTCTGTTTACCCAATAAATCAGCTCATTTGTTTAACTTGGTTATATCGTTTAAGTGTACTTATAGTGTCTCAGGCTGGAGCCATGAATAATTATGCAAATTTAATAGTACGGATATGTCACCTCTAGTATTCATAGCATAAGCTGTTGAGATGGCCGTGCATCTGTAGACTAAAGGTTCATACACACGTCTGATATTTCTGAACGACTTGTCGTTCAATCCGGTCGTTTGAACGACAGTTGGACATGTGTATGTTCGATCGTTAGACTGATAGCAGCAGTTTTGACTGATCCACTTGGCGGATCCATGGACTAACTGTCGTTCAAACGACAGTTAGGTCCATACATGTGTACAAACAACTTGCTGTTTGAAAGTCTATTAGAGTCAAGTAATAGACTTTCAAACAAGTCTTTTGATCTTGTCCATTGTCCAGTCAAACGAAATTTAAATTAGCTGTAATTAGCATTTCAAACGGTTTGTCGTTTGTGTGTACAATGAGTCTGAACGACTTTTTGTTTGACAAGTCGTTCAAACGTCCGGTTTGAACGACAATCGGGCATAAAATCAGGTGTGTACACACCTTTAACCACCGATTGACCATCAGATTTGATTATTATCGAATCTGATTAAAATCATGGTCGCCAAGGGTATGCCCAGTCAACAATTCGACCAAGTTTGGGCCAAAATTGGTTGCATGTATCAATTGGACGTGCTGGAAAATATCGGGCCGACATGCTCGATTGGGTGCGCAGTAACGGTGTGCGATAATTGCGAATGATGAACGTGTTGGGAACTCCCAGCCATGTCCCCCCCCAAGGTACATGTGCCCCCCCAGTGGCCATACATTATTGTCCCCCTCTGTCTCACCACTCTTGTTCCTCATGTGCACCCCACGTGGTTTCCAGCGTGTTGCACGTGTGGCATGTGCGTGACGTCACACATGTGCCCCGCATGCAAATGCGCCAGCAACCATGTAGGGTGTGAATGAGGAACAAGAGTGCGGAGGCAGCAGCAAACAAGTAAAGTGTTAATGCATTAGGGGAGGGGGGCAGATGTGCCTTTGGGGGGACGCGGCTGTGTCCGACAAGGCGACGTCACTAGACCAATTTCCGAAAGATTTCAAGCTGCAATTCCAGTGGCTGACAGTCAGCTGGGGCGTGCAATGAAACGCACATTGCAAACAAAAAATCATCTGCAGAAGTCTGTGGTCATTTTCACATGCTAGATTCATGACAGACACTCTCCTTAGGCCTCTTTCACACTTAACGCATTGCTGTGCACATTTCGGCAATGTGTAAGGTGTGACACGCAAGAACATCAGAAGTGCTGAGACTGCATTGCATGCCATTCTCACTTTAGAGCGATGGGCTATTGCATTTCTGCAGGCATTTTTGGGGAAAAGCAACAATGACCCATTCACTGTAGGGATTGGCAGCGCAACACAGATGAGGTGCATTGCGTTCCGATCACACAGCCATCTGCGTTTGGTAGTGCACAAGAGACCTTAACGACCACCTCTGCCAAGTGTTATCTAACACCTAGCTTTTAGGCATGGAGTATTTATCTGTTTATAAGCTTTTGGTTTTGCTGCTGATGAATGGATTACAGTATATCTGGTCAAGGACCACTTCAGACAGTTTCTTCCAGATGTGCCGTTTTTACCAGTCAGCATAGTCTGTGCTGCACCCCCTCGCAGTCTATACAACATTATGGTGATGAGGTCATTATTCTATGTCTATATTCTAGTTATGTAATTTGTAGTTATTACAGATGATCAAGGAAATTCTAAATCTTTCTCCTTGCATTCAAATTTCATGTAAATATAATATTATAAGCTTAGAAGAAGTTATTCTGATTGATCCAGTTTCAAGATGCATATTAACATAAAATTGGAATGCAAGGATAAATGGTTTACATCTCATCGATCATCCCTAGTAGTTATTCCATAATCTGTTACTATCTTTGCCTAGTTTAAAGTGGGTTAAAACTGACATAGCATTCAATAAGAATGTGTTTTCCTACTTTTTATTACCAGATTTGCTTTTTTTTGTCTGTTATTGTCTGTTTACAAATTACAAGGTCCCACAGTACAGTTTTTCCGCTCTGAAAGTTGCCATTGCATTTTATTGCATAACTGTTGTATTTATATATTAAAATCTATCTAGTGATCACGTCTCTGATGCTCATGAACTAGAAGCAGAGAGAGCTCAATTTCAACACTTTGCTAATGTTTACTAATTGTAGCAGACAAAGGAATGTAAACAAAAGATAATGTTCTCACCTCTTCCTGGCAGCAAGCTTTCCACTTAAGAACAAAGTTGCTGTGTTTAACTGTTTGATTGCAGTTCTGTTAGTTTTTTTGGTAGTAGATTTGATGCTGTAAATCTTTAAGAGGAAATAAGAAATACTGAGTTTCTTACCACTTTAACCATTCGTAAATGGATATATACAGTATCTAATTGGCTTGTGTTGTGTGTGGTTTTATTTCAGCAGTTCGTGTACGATGGGGCTGGTTCTTCCTCTCTGGAGTGACACTCTCATTCATTTGGATGGGGACGGGTAAGACTGTAATGATTATGTGACTTTATTTTAGCTGGAGGCATGTTTGATAAAGACAACATTTTCACTGTAGTCTTATTAGATCAGTTACTTGATATGATCCTCTTCTCTCTGCACTTCTGATTCTTGTCCCTCCTTGTCCAGCTATTTGTCAAGTGACCTTTTACTGTCCTGGCCTGGCCGGCACACTCAGTACCAGATGACACTTAACTGTACCCATGTCTCCCCGAGCCCTGGAACACAGCTGATTATACAAGACGGCTAATTCATTGCGTGTGCCGCCCAAGCCAGAAGCTTGCTTTTGCTTTCCAGCTCCTAACTTTGTTTTTCAGTGGTTGGAAACGCATTTTATGTAATGCTGGTACTTTAATGATGCCAGTATGTTTTTTGTTTTATTTTTGTAAATACATGGTACCACCCAGCGGTGCATCTGTGAGGCCCCACAAAAGCCTTTTATAGGACCTCTGACTTGTGAATATCTACATGAAACACAATCCCGTTACAAACACCATGGTATAAAAAGTGAACTTCTATCAATGCAGTTGTACAGAAGTTGCAAAAAGTTATTTGTGCATTGCTAATCTAGATATCTAGTCATGCACTTCTGGGTCCACCTGTGCTCTACGGCCGCAAGGATACTGCCTGGTCTGTAATGGTGAAACTTCTACCCTCAGTCAGTTCCATTTCTTTCTATTCACAAGTTCTACAGGCACAATTCGCATCTAAACTCACGGCATAACCTTAGGCCAGAAACCAACTAGTAGCGATTTTCTGAGCGCTTTGCGATTTGAAAACTCTTGCTAATTTATGCTATGGGTGTGATCCCACTGGAGCGATGTGATTTTATAAAAATCCCCTATAGCATTGCATTAGCAAGCACTTTTTCAAATCACTAGCGATTAGAAATCACTCCTAGTGGCTTTATGGCCTTATGCTGGATATACACCATGCGTTTCCGCGTTGAATGCGTCCATCGATACGCGTCGATTCGGTTATTTCCGAGCATTCCCGAACGCATTTCGATGATTCTTAGGTCGATTGCCATGTAAAGTATGGGAAATCGACCTAACGATCCATCGAAGCTTGAATCAGACATGTCGGAAATAATCGAATCGATGCGTATCGACGGACGCATCGAACGCGGAAACGCATGGTGTGTATCCAGCATAAGACAGATTCAGAAGCATCTTGTTAAATTAAAAGGAAAAATATACCGGCGAAGCGACATCCTAATGCCATCAATCCTGATATTTGTTAGTAACTTCATTGCTGTGTTTGGCTCCTCCTCTTTATATTACCGCCAAACAGAAGAGAGACTAGCTAAAAAGGCTCTCTTCCCATCATGCAGCAGGAGCATGGTCTGTTCTATTAGGTGAACCTTGTGCCAATCCACACGATTCAATAAAACAGATTCAGGGAACAAACATTTTGTCATATACCAGAATGGTAATTTCCAGTTACAAGAAAAACAAAATGTTGTTTAAAAAAAATAATAATAATGTCCTATTCTATCCATTAGATTGGATTTCTTCTTTATGATTACAAAACTGATTTGGACTTTATACACTTACCGTATATACTCGCAAGCAAGCCGAATTTTTGACCCCCCAAAAGTGGGCCAAAAGTTGGGGGGTCGGCTTGCTTGCGAGTCATGGGTGGGTGGGTTGGTAGGTGCTGCCCCTCTCCGCTCCCCCCGCGGCCGCCGCTGCTATTACCTTAGGCGGCGCCACTTCTATCCCCGTCCTGCTCCGATAACTCATTCACAGCAGCGCGCCCCCGCTGCTGTGATGACGGAGGAAACCATAGAGAGCGGTTCCTATAGTAACGGCATCGCCGCTACAGGAATCCGCTCTCTATGGTTTCCTCCATCATCACAGCAGTGAGGGGCGCGCCGCTGTGAATTAGTTACCGGAGGAGGACGGGGATAGAGGAAGCGGCGCCGCCTAAGGTAATAGCAGCGGCGGCCGCGGGGGGAGTGGGGAGGGGCAGCACCTACCCACACACCCACCCACCCATGCTGGGGCACTATGCTAGCTATATGGGGCACTATGCTAGCTATATGGGGCACTATGCTAGCTATATGGGGCACTATGCTAGCTATATGGGGCACTATGCTAGCTATATGGGGCACTATGCTAGCTATATGGGGCACTATGCTAGCTATATGGGGCACTATGCTAGCTATATGGGGCACTATGCTAGCTATATGGGGCACTATGCTAGCTATATGGGGCATTATGCTAGCTATATGGGGCACTATGCTAGCTATATGGGGCACTATGCTAGCTATATGGGGCACTATGCTAGCTATACTGGGGCACTATACTGGCTATACTGAGCACTATACTAGCTAAACTGGGGCACTTCACTAGCTATACTGAGCACTATACTAGCTATACTGAGCACTATACTAGCTATACTGAGCACTATACTAGCTATACTGAGCACTATACTGGCTATACTGAGCACTATACTGGCTATACTGAGCACTATACTGGCTATACTGCGCACTATACTGGCTATACTGCGCACTATACTGGCTATACTGGGCACTATACTGGCTATACTGGGCACTATACTGAGCACTATACTGGCTATACTGAGCACTATACTGGCTATACTGAGCACGATACTGGCTATACTAAGCACGATACTGGCTATACTGAGCACGATACTAGCTATACTGGGGCATTTTACTAGCTATACTGAGCACTACCTACCTATACTGGGCACTATACTAGCTGTACTGGGCACTATACTAGCTATACTGAGGCACTACCTACCCATACTGGGCACTATACTAGCTATACTGGGACACACTGGGGGGATCACGCGGCCAGCATTTCCTACCCCCGGCTTATATGAGGGTCAATCATTTTTTCCTGTTTTTTGGGGTAAAAGTGGGGGGGTCGGCTTACATGCGGGTCGGCTTGCTTGCGAGTATATACGGTACTCTTATTTTTAAGAGTGGGGATGAATTAGAACCTTGTTATCAGTTTGTCATTGAGGAGTGGGCCATTCACCTCTTGCCCCTGTGACACCAGCTTACATTTGATCCCATGGTGTCACAAGGGAATGAAGAACATGGCAGTCATAATCTGACACAAGTTCATCCTCTTCCACACTATATTAACATTGTTTTTTTTCAATGTGCTCTCAGTTTATAAGATTTACTTTCTATCTGAACCTGTGACGTGTTCCTTATATTTATTTTGTGATTACACTCACTTTGCTCCTCTCCCCCTGACTGATTTGCTCTCTGTAGGAGCCTTGCTTATGCGTGGCCTGGTCAGTAACTAAAAACAAATACTTCAGTGGGGAGTTGCTGTTTTAAAGAAAAATCCAGCTCGAGGCACTAGTGTTGTCCTAGTACTGTGCAGTGTTTTGTAGTAAAGGTATATTTGCCTGTCTATAAGCTCCCTGATTAACCAATGTTGGCAAATTCCCTTTTAAAATGGTCTGTCAATTCCAGTTACCAGCACAGACCTCCATAGCTATAGCCTGTGATAGTCTCCGAGTTCAGTCTGACCAGCGTGGTGATGGTAGGCGGGGCTGGGGTAATCCCAGGAACTAGGGTAGCCAGTGCTCCCATAAAATGACAGCTGGCTCCTAACTTTTGCTCCTCCTTCTCCTCCAGGTCCCATCACCAAATGTATAAAACAGGATTTTTAGCTGCAGAAGTCTCATTTCAGGAAATCTCTGGGTAGTTCTGCTAGCTTAGCTGCTGGATGGTATACATAGATCATAGATGGCGTTTTTAAACTATACAAATGTGGTTTATACAGATTGAAGGTTAAAGTGATGTGTGTAATCCTTACATTTTTGATAACTTATCTGTTTTCTTTGTAAGAGAATTAATGTTTTTTCCATTGGTTTGATTTTTGTTGTTTTCTAGAGGGTTCAGTGTGTCAACAGATAACAGGATTCATGTCTTCAAGCCAGTGTCTGTCCAAGCCATGTGGTGAGTAATGTGCATGACACTGAAGGTTGTGTGACAAATGGTGTCTCCTGTTGGGATTTTGCACTCACTGAAACCTCCTTGACTTTCAGGTCTGCACTGCAAAGCTTGCACAAAGCCTGTGAGGTGGCCCGTGCCAACAACTACTACCCAGGCAGCCTTTTCCTCACATGGGTTAGTTACTATGAGAGTCACATCACCTCTGACCAGACTTCAGTCAACGAATGGAATGCTATGCAGGATGTGCAGTCTCATCGCTCTGATTCTCCAGTGCTTTTCACTGATGTGTAAGTATTTCTTTCTGGGCCTCAAGTTAGACAAGAACAGATTTTCACAGGCTGCAGTCCATTCCTTTTTGTTTTCCAATAATGCCCATACCCAGTTTGTTTATTTTGAATGTCTTGCTCCCCTTGCTGTAGTCATTAAGTGTAGTGTAACCGTTTAAAAATGCCCCTAAATAACTTATTTTCTTCAAAATCTGCAGCTCTGTGTTCTGCTTCAAGCCTGGACCATGCTGCTTTTTGGGTGAGAAGGTGTGACTGAGCTGTCACTCATCATTCATCACCACTCCCATTTGGGGCACAGGAGGGGGCGTGGCCTGGCTGCTACTTGGCTTGGCTGGTGCTCCTGACCAAAAGCACTGACCAGGAGCACCTTTGCCAGCCACTTCCTGTAGCACAGACTTGCAGTTCTGCAGGCAAGTGTCTTTCTGTCTGCCCTGCCTCCTTACAGTCTTCTAGCAACCCACCGTCACCATATTGCTCAAGTTACATGATTACATTTTTGAAATGATATTTCACAGCTGCAGGAACCTCCTTTTACACACAAAAACGGGTAATAAGGGCTTTCTGCTTTCGAAGATTTTAGATGTGTATCTTTAGAACTGTGCTTGGAGCTGTTTTAAATATAGATGCACAGTCCAAAACAATGCAAAGAACAGCAAACGGAGCCTATTTCTTGCGTGCTAGACGAGTCTCAGTTCCTCAGCATAGGTTTCCAGTTCAAGAATCTCTGAGTCTTTTCTGGCTGATTAGCTGAGCTATTTTTGCAGCGGGTGATAAGGCCTCAGGAATCGAGGATGAAGGAATGCAAGGGACGATTAGCTTCTTTTCAGAGCCATACATGGCCTTGCATGCTGGTGTCCCTGGAAAGGTAGCAGGACACACAGCCCATCCTGGGGCAGCCATGAAACATCCTAAATGACAATGTTCACATAACATGGATCATGTACACGTCGCACCACCTGTCCATAATAACTGCTGTCATTTTCTTCTCTTCAGCCCCACGGAGCGAGAGCGCACAGAGCGTCTGATCAAAATTAAATTACGAGAAATCATGATGCAAAAAGACCTGGAAAATATCACATCTAAAGAGGTGAGAGGCGGCGTGTGCTCGAGTTGACACCTTAGCATGAAGAACAGTCTCAATTAATAGCCTTAATTCTTTCCATTCCTTCAAATGCCCGCTGTATCTTGGAACATTGCCCAGGCCATAGTAGTTGCTCTGAGGGAGTATCTGGAAGTTAGTGTAGAACCTTCATATGGAATAATGGTGGGCCTGTGACCCATCACCCACTTCACACCTCCCACAAGAGCCACGTATTGGTCATATATAAATACATCTTTATGACTGGATGGAATAGTTGGAGATGCAAATATTAAAGTGAATGGTAATGTGCAGGTGACGCATCCTTGAAGGAATGAAAGTTTAATTGCATAACTCAAGGAAAAGTACATAATAATAAGCTCCAGATTTTTTTTTTATGTGACCTATATAGCTAGGGAAAGCACAGTGCTAATAATTAGACTTCGTTCACACTCTAAATGGAGTTGCATATATGTTTTTTTGCATGTGGCTTGTGTAGTATACCAAGTGTATCTTTATGCTTTAAACACATGCATACTCAGCAGCTGATAATATATATTATCTCAAAAACGCAAACCACATTCAGTAAAAAAAAAACTGTTCCTATTTTCCAAATGAAATGATTACAGGTACTTTTGAAGTACTGATGTAAACAGGGCTGTGGAGCCGGAGTTGTAGCCGGAGTCGAGGTGTTGGAGCAATTTTTGAGTACCTGGAGTCGGTGGTTTCCTAAATTGAGGAGTCTTGAGTTGGAGACTGATGATTTTTGTACCCACTCCATAGCCATACAAGGGCTGTGGAGTAAGAGTCAGAGCAGTGTTTGGTACATGGAGTCTGAGTTGGTGGTTTCATAAACTGAGAAGTCGAAGTTGGAGTCAGATGATTTTTGTACCGCCTCCACAGCCCTGGATGTAAATCTAAGACTTAGGTGGTGGATGGCTGAGGAAAAATAAAGGTTTGGGAGAAAACTGAGCCCACACAGAGGTGTGGGCATGTTTGCAGATGATTACCAATGTGTCCATTCTCTCTTAAGAGGCTGCTTGTGCCCGGAATACACTCTGGTAGCGGCAGCGACTAGATTCAATTGGTGACCTTTGAGTTGGAGGTACAGGTATGATGCATGTGTAGTATTTCAGTTCCACCTCTGTCCATGTGGGAGAACAGGGAGCATGGACAGAGGTGAAACTGAAATACTGCACTAGTACCTCCGGTTCAAAGGTCGCTGGCTGAATCTAATTGCGCCCACTACCTGTATAAATCATGGGCACACGTAGCCACTTGGGAGAGAACAGGCGCATAGAGTCTGCAAACATGTCCACACCTCTGTATGTGCTCATCTCCACTCCCCCCCCCCCCCCCCCTTTATTTCACCTCCGTTTTCCTTTAAGAAGCAGCCGTCACGCTTGTCATATAAGCAGTTCAGGCGTTTCACCTGCCTTTAGTAATGTGCATCACTGAAGAGTCCTAACATGACTATACTTCTTCCTAGATCCGGACAGAGCTTGAAATGCAGATGGTATGTAACCTGAGGGAATTCAAAGAGTTCATTGACAACGAGATGATTATCATCCTGGGACAGATGGACAGCCCCACTGAAATCTTTGACCACGTGTATTTGGTAAGACTTCTGTCAGATTGGCTTTGAGTTAACACCTTTATGTTACACTGACTGGCAGTGATGCTGTGCTTGCTGTGTGCATTGCATCATGTCACAGACGTCTGCCCTGTACCCTCTCTTGTATTACTTGTGGCCATTGCTTCATTCAGCTGAGGTTATTTTTCTCTTAATGTTACTTGAGAACCATAACAGCAACTTCCTTTTTTGAAACCATTAATGAACTCTGTGATGATATTTCTTCATGCTCTGACGTCTTGAAGTTCTGGAGAAATGCTGTTTGTGTGTGAGACTCTGGTCGGTTTCTGTAATGTAAAGTTGGGCAACCAGCTTCCCTCCAGCTGTTCTACTGCAAAGAGAGTGTAGAAATCTCATAATAGGACATGTTCACCCCATACCATACTTCTCTTGTAATGCAGTACCTCAAATTGACGTCATCCTCCCAGAAGCAGCTGCTGAACAGACTGATAAAGGAAGAAAGGTGGTCATACATCCTCAGTATAGGTCTCTCTATCTGATTTTGTTCTTTCCAGAGGAGATGATAGGTTTACAGCATTAATGACCAGTGAGCAGCTGCAGTGGCTGTATTCTCAATATAAAATTATTTTCTGATGCTGTTATTGGCTGTAAGATACAGGCTGTTTAGCTGCAGACACATCAGTACACACACTGCAGTATTTGAGCAGATCTTGTGCCCAAAGTTTTTATAGTGTGCTAATCATACATATGCATGCATTCATTCATACATACCGTATATCCCCATGCTTAAGCCTGTCAATGGAAGCAACGCTACCTCTTCTCACTCCAGATCCAGCCACAGCGTTTCCGTGAGAGCTTTTTGAACTGGCCACTAGAGCTGCAAGCTCACTGTCATGTGACCACAGTGAGCCTGGAGCTCTAGTGGCCAATTCAGAAGTTGTCGCGATTCATGGAAGGTAACTGGAGCGAAGACAGGTAGACCTGCATTACAATGGGGCCCCTGGGCAAAATTAACCTTGAAAATCCCACATGAGGAAATTTTACTAGATACTTTACTGTACATGACGACTACATAGGAGACGAGTCCTTGCAATTTACTTTGGGATTAACCTACAACAAAAATGTTGGAGTAAATAAGTCTGCTTATGTGCGATGTTATACACGACATTCAGACAGGCAGATGGATTTCTGTGCAATGTATTTGGTCAGTACAGCTGGTTTTGTCCTGTTCTTGCCTATCAAGTGCAGGCAGGGCCGGGCCAAGGCAGAGGCTGAAGAGGCTCCAGCCTCAGGGCGCAGTGTAGGAGGGGGCGCACAATTCATTCAGCTGTCATTCCCAACTGTGTTTGAAGCACAAAGAAATAAGAAAAGGGCATACATAGCAGTGACTGCAAGCCAGTTAACTAGAGATTAAGGTTGTGGGCCCTGGGGCGCCTCTTAGTCTAATAGCAATCAGTGGGTAACGGCTGGGGTGGGAGGGATGTAGGGGTGCAATTTGCTGTCTCAGCCTTGGGTCCTGAAGGACCTTGTCCCGGCTCTGAGTGCAGGAAATCCAGGTGTAGAAGAATGTGATCACTGCATTTAATAACCAGTAAAAATATTGTACATTAACCATTGCCCTTTGGGTATGCTCGTTTATGTAATCTAAACAGAAACCTCCCGTTGAAACACGATTTCAGGATAAAAGTTCTGTTGTGTCCTCCTGGGTCATATCTCATTGCAAATGTTCAGGTTTCTAGACTTTCATCTCCACTAAAGATTGCATACAATGTCCTGTTAGTAGATTGTGGCGCACGGCTCTTGTTCCAGGGCTGGGAGGAGAGGACATAATGTAGGCAGCACTCGTCCTTTTCTGCCTTGAAATAGCGGAACCCTGTGGCTTATTTTATCACTTCAGAGAGCAGGAAACCGGGGCAGCATTGGGAAGCAGAGAGAGAGGTTAATGGCAGATGACCAATGAGGTCTCGGGGGATGTGAAATTGTTTTCTCTGCAAGGACACTGATCTGCAGGTCCAGAAACAGGAGGATAACGAACTGCACTAGAGTCAGCAGGCTTTGTTGTACAAGGAAAGATCTCTTCAAAGCTGGACCCTCAGGAGGGAAAGAATCATTTCTGGCAGGCCATAGGACTCCCCCATTGGGAGAAAACGTCCTCTACACAATGAGGTTTTTCCAGAGCCCTCTGCCAAGACATGACTGGTGTCCTGGGGGAGAAAAAAGTGGAATTTTACTAAACAAACATCAAGGAAGCCATGATATCAGCAAATATGCAGCAATGTGTGCATTAGCATAACACGTGAGCCACCCTCCAGGTGCTCAGCAGAGCTTGGCAGAACCTCAAGGAGCTTCTGTGGCATACCTTTGCCAGCATACACAGTGATTTCTCTGCCTCGGGGCTTCTTCATGCTTTTACTACATGAAGACTGATTGAGACATTACCCTAGAGCCTGACTGTGACAAGTACAGCACACTGAGTGAGCCATCATTCCAGGCCTTGGTTAAACAAGCAGTGTAGGAAAAGGACCATTATAATGAAAAACGGTAAAATACACCTGTGCAATACATATTAGTTGTAAGGTTTATCCCAAAGTAAATTGTAATGTGAATGAAGTGTTTAGCCTGTGTTTTTCCACCCTCATCTGTGACTTATCATAATTTGATCTCTCCTCTGTGTCAGCTGACTACCTCGGTAGAGCAGCTAATTTGTAAACTCAGGATGTGTCTGCAAGAAATGTTTTTCTTTAAAGGTTATTATGATATTGCTTATCTTTTAGAGCAGAGGGGAAGTTCTGAGTTGAGATCCGCTTTAATCTGACAACTCTGAACCGTTTGGGTCTCCTCCTGGGTGGATTCTGAAGGTTTATTTAATGTTTTACAAAAGCTGTCCCTGGCAAGGACAAAGATGCCAGTTGGCCTGCCTAGTTGCAGTGCGCTATTCTGACAGTTGGACTGTGCTACTGCCTTTAAGGAAGTGCTTTTAAAAATAAAGGAAGCCTTGAAAATTTCCCATGAGCAGATTTACCAGTTCAAAACCTGTCAGTAAAGGATGTTTTACGCCAGGGGTGATTGGGGGACGTTTGCACTGCAATTGCCAAAGCGTGCCTAGAACATGAGCCACAAACAATCACCATGAAAAATTGTTATTGCCAAGTGCCAATAATTGTGAGTTTTCAGCGTGAAGAGGCCCTTAGAGGTTCAGAACCATCACATTCTAGTGCTTACTGTAAAGGGCAATTTATAATTTTTTCTAAGACAAGGCACAATTAATTTATATCGAGCTTTTATCCTGGTGGACTCTAAGCACCAGCCAGTAGGGTGTGCATTAAAGGCAGTAGCAGCATTAGGAAGTCTTGCCCAAGGCCTTACTGAATAGGTACTGGCTTACTGAGCAGGAAGGCAGAGATTGAAACCTTGGTCTCCCGTGTCATAGGCAGAGTCCTTAACCAGTACACTATCCAGCCAAATGCTAGTTTTTCATCACCCTGTCCCTTTAATGACTTCTGAGACTGATTATGATGTCTTTGTATGAGCTGGTTTGTATCTTGTTGGTTTAAGCAGTCTTCCCTCCTACACTGTGCCCAGAGGTTGATGAACAAATAAGGGTCAGGGAAAGTCCAGCATGTGTTGTGGATTATTTTATGTCATACCTGCTGTGGCAGATTCATCCCTCTCCTCCCACACCCCCATCTTGTCCTGAGAATTCTTATCAAGCAGCAAGGAGGACACAGAGCGAGTAGGACACAACGCGTGCGGGGCCAGCAGTCCCCTTCCCGAGATTAGTAAATTCAGTTTCTCAGAAAAATGTTGTGCTGACGAATGTCAGTGGCTGGTGAGGTAGAGTTGCGTGCGTTTATCACACTCCAGGATGCAGCTGTGGAGCCACTGACTGGCCAGAGCACACATCCTGGTACGGATCACCTTGCCCCTCATTAGTCACACTCTCTGTAGAGCCTTTTCTTGCTTCTGTGGTGAGATGGGTGAAGAGGTGACCTTCACAAGTGGCAGATGTACCTGGTTTGACAGGTTGTTTCTCCGCCCTGGGAAGGGCCTTTTCAGATGGGTTCAATTACAGCATGGAGAATGAAGTCATCTGTTTGCTTTCATGCTGAGGTACCTTGCTTCAGACTTGCTCTTTTGTCAGATTACATATATATATGGCTGTAACCCTTTCAGTGATATGCATGCAGATATACCATTTATCAAAGTATATAGAGCAGCCTGTCAGTCAGGGTTCCTGCAGTAGTAATTCTATACTCTAACCTGCACTGTAAGCGGTCTACTGGGGTATGAGAGGAGTGATTGCCTTAAGGAATTATAGACAGTTCAAATTTCAGACCCTGACAAATAAGACTAAGGGCTCGGTCACACTAGAGTTGCCTTTTCATTATTTTAAGCGATGACGGTTTTTCAAAATCTCCCTGGAACCGCTTACACCATGCTTTCCTATGCACTAGTTCAGATTGGGGTGTTCCGTTCGCTGTCTGATCAGAAAAGTGCTGCATGGACCATTTTCGGGGCGATTTTGCAATAAAATTTCTTTCATATTTCCTCACACTGGCAAACACCTCTCCCTCCATGGGTAGCCGAGACAGGCAAAAACTGTGCAGGAAATTTGGGGCGCACCATGCAGCGCCATAGACTGTCGTGTGAATTACGGCTATATTGGCGCTCAGACAGTAATTTGGGCTGTTTAAATTACCATAAAAACAGCGTAGTTTGGTTGCCAGCAATTGCTGGCAGTCGACTTGCGTCTTACCATAGAGTCCATAGCGGCCTGGAGGGGGAATAGTAATTAACGCCGCTGGGACTTTTGCTGGCACAGGGTAATACATTTTTTTGGCTTTGTCCTGCTCCCAAATTTCTCAGCACCTTAATTGCATACATGGTGAGAAGCAGCCCCCTTTTCTATGCACAGCAGCCACCCACTTCAATCTGCCTGTCCCCTTTCCAAGTATGATATCCCCCACCCCACCTATGCTCCTATTACATTTACAGCATACCCGCTAGGCTGTTACTTTACAGAAACGGGTTTGTATCGCTGTCTGTGTCCTCAGATTAATAAAATGCCTGGTCTGGTGAACGCTTAGAACGAGTGTTGTGAAATCATCCAGTGGATAACTTGGGGCCCGTTTCCACTAGAGCGAATCCGCATGCGTTCTCTGCATGCGGATTCGCATAACCAATACAAGTGGATGGGACTGTTTCCACTTGTCAGTTTTTTCCTGCGTTTTTCTGTGCAGGATTTTTCTGCACGGTAGAGCCTGCAGAATTCGCCTGCGTGAGGAATGCAGGCGATTCGCAGGCTATGCATTTAATAGGGAAAACGCGCATGCGTTTTTTGCTGCGATTTCGCGTGCGAATTCGCATGAAAACTAATGTAAATTGAACCAGGCAGTGACATGGTTAAATTCACATATACCCTGCCTATGCGAAATCGCGGCAAAAAACGCACGCGGAATTGCATCCGCATGCGATTTCGTCAGCGGTGGAATCCCGGTGATTCGCACCGCACTAGTGGAAAAGAGCCCTAATAGATATACAGCAACACAGAACTGGCAGGCTTTCTTTGCTCTGTCAGATATGTAATACAGCATGCTCAGGCCAGGGTTGTGCTCGGTTGTGTGTTTGTGTAGTTGTTGTGATCTGTGAGTGCTGGATTTCTGGAAAATGCTCCCCCCTCCCCTCCCTGCGCTTCAAGCCTTTTTCCTAGAAATGCACCTCCCTGCTGATTGGATAATTGAAGTGAGCTCATAAGCAATTTTTCAAATCAACTCATAGTAAAAAAAAGTTTGAGTTTTAAAAAATGTGTATTTATTTTTGCAGGGCTCGGAATGGAACGCCTCTAATTTGGAAGATTTGCAGAACAGAGGGTAAGAAAACAGAATCCTAAAGGGAAAAAAAGCCACTTATGAGTAGATTTTGCAGCTTTGTAATGTGGAAGAGCTCTGCACATATGCTGGTCAGTTACATAAATACATTCATACAGTGACATTATCTTGATATCATGGTTTTTGGTGTTCGGCTCAGTTAAAATCCCTTTCCTGTTTGTCACCCTGAAGGAATACTGAAGTGTGAGGAATGTAGCAGCAAGCATTGATCACTCCCTCTCTAAAATCTGACAGCTGTGCAGAACCTTTTCAAGACCTTGTTCAAATTACATTTTATTTGATGTCTAGGACACATTCTAAAGAGAAAATGCATTCAAAGTTTGGATCTTATTACCTTGCAGCAAATTACAGGTCGTTGGCTCCTTACTACAGAATGCAAGCTCCCTGCATCTGTTAAAGTGAACATGAGGTGAGAGTAATATGGAGGCTGCCATATTCCTTTTAAGCAATGCCAGGTGTCCTGCTGATCCTCTGCCTCTAAACATTGTAGCCATAGACCCTGAACAAGCATGCATCAGATCAGAGGTTTCTGACGTTGTCAGAACTGACTGGATTAACTGCATGCCTGTTTCTGGTGTTATTCGGACGCTACTGCAGCCAAATAGACCTGCAGGGCTGCCAGGCAACTAGTATTGTTTAAAGGGAAATAAATATGGCAGCCTCCATATCACTCTTGCCTCGGGTTCACTTTAAGGTACCCATTAACAGTGCAATTTTCCGCGAACAATGGTATTTTCGAACAGAAGATGTAGATTGTATTGTATGAAAACAAAGTAGCTGGTGGGCCCAATCAATTCTGAACAATTACATTATCAATTTGTCGCCTTAAAGAGCAGTTTTATCAGCATAGCAACTGTTTTCATATACGATTGTTTAGATAGGATGGTATGTTTGGATTCGATAATGCTGTGGATCTATTAAACACCATCTTTTCTCTTGATCTTATCAAAAATATGTTTGCTTAAAGGAATACTATCGATGTATGCATTTATTTTTAAATGCTGTATGTTGTAGCACACATTAGGGCAAGTACTAGGAGCAATTTGATTCCTCACACAGCTGTTCCTCTCAGCTGTAAAATCCTCCTTCAGTTTTGGCGTCAGTGTTGGATACAAAATGTATCTAATACTGAGCTCCCAGAGGGCTAGACCATGTCTCTGCACAGGGGAGTTGCTATCAACTCTTCAGTTTATAGTTTAATTATCACCTTGCTGAAAGAATCTTGTTGATATTGTGGTAAGGGGTTAAAGATTCTAGCAATGTGTGTTTATTATCTTTGCTTCTCTTGACTGATAAAGATACTAATAATGCTAATTGTAGACAGTGGTCTGCCCCTCTCAGCAGCTTGTAAAGTGGATGCAGCCTGGAGTGAATCGCCTCAAGCAGGCAGCCAGTCTGAGTGTAAACACAGACTATTGTTATAGCTAGTTATATTCCAGCAATATTCCAGCTCATTTAGTTACCTGTTACCACCTCAGATCAGCCTATTTCTCCTCATGTCTGCTGCATGCTGTGAGTGACACAGTGAAATATATTTGTGAGCTGTGTGACAGAGTAACCAAGCAGCTCAGGGTGACCCAAACTACTGTGAGCTGTGTGAGAAATGAATTTTTAAGCAGGGATAGTGAGAGAGAGACCTGGGTGAATAAATAAAGTGCCCCTAGCACTAGTGGTAATGTGTACACTAATATAGAGTATTAAAAAAAAAGTCGTTTCAATCGATAGTATTCCTTTAAAAATTGCACCGCTGCTGGGCCACCTTTTAGCGTAAGAACTGGAAAGGGGTAAAACTCTTGAGTGCTAGTCTAGTTCAAGGGACCCAGGAGGGAACCTCATAGGGCACAGTTCTCCAATCTCAGCAACCTCTATAGCACAAAGTGTTTCGATTAGCTGAATAGTGTGGTTGTGGTTTACTACTGTTTCTTGCTGGGTCTCCTAAACCAGACTAGTGCCAAACTCTGCACAGGGATACAGGGAGTAATGTTGAAGTTACTACTGTATGTAGTTGACCATAGCATTGGGAATGCAATTCTGTGGTTTAATTCAGATCAATAATGATTCCTAGAGCAAAACCTGAAGTGTAGTTTACAATAGCCCAACATGAAAACTCACTGTAAATCTACTCAAGCTTGCTTTATAGCGTTGTTACATCTCTTCAGCTTAATATTCGCTTTGTGGTTTGCTCCACTTGTGTTCATTCTTATGAACTTTGCTTGTTTTTGTTCCCATTCTCTATATAATGGCGGAATCCTCTGTTGTGCTAAGTTGCAGACTGGTTTGGCTGCCTAGATATTTTTAAATAGTCATTTTGTGTTTACACCGGCTTAGTGCCATTTGTAAGACAAGGGGGGAAAAAAATCACTACCCTTTCTGTTTTGCAAATTCAAGGGCATGTTTTCTTGCCTCTAGCTTTTGGCAGTCACAAGTCCATTTGGCAGATAAATTAGATTTTTTTTTTCTAAACCATTTGGTGTGAGAGAATTTTAACAGTTTGCCCTTGTGCAGCAGATGTGTGAGGTGGAGCTGCAACCTTTGGCCTCTGCTGTCATTGCATTGTGCAGGGACACCAACACTTCTGACACTTAGATGGGCACATGTATTTTCTTTGTCTGTTACTATCTTTTCATTGCTATATTGAACAGTCTATGTCCAAATGATGACCTGTTTTTCTCAAATCTTTGTTGTCTTGTTCACACAGGGTCAGGTACATCTTGAACGTGACGCGTGAAATAGATAACTTCTTTCCCGGAGTGTTTGAGTATCACAATATCAGAGTGTACGACGAGGAGGGCACTGACCTGCTTGCTTATTGGAATGACACATACAAATTCATCTCTAAAGCAAAGTTAGTATCGGCACCACCAGATGATTCATTCTGTGTGTGTCTGTCTGTGCCTGTGTCTGTCTGTGCCGTTTTCTATAAGGGCTCATTCACACTGAGGATTGTAAAATGCTAGTGCGTTTTGTTGCGATTTCTTTCGCAGTAAAATGATTTTTGAGCGATCGCGATTTGGTTTTTTTTTTTACCATTTGCGATCGCTCTAAAATCACATAAAGTGCTGCATGCACCGCAATCCTCAGTGATTGTGGCAGTGAGATCACTTTCTTATACTTTACACTAGCGCTTTTAAAAATGATATCACTGGCGATCGATGGTAAACTCCCGCAAATCGCCCCAGTGTGAATGGGCCCATTTACCTCTGAAGTCTAATTTTACACCTCTTTATCTTTAGACAAAAGGTAGAACAGTTTGTCTGGCCTAGCCCTCTGCGCTGCTGTTTCTTTTTTTTCTTTGTAACAATTTGCCATAGACCGTTTTGTACTCTTTGGACTAGTAGAAAGACACTTTTTTTTTTTTTACCGGGGGGGGGGGGGGGGGGGGGGGGTGTACAGATACATTTAGATAAAGCCCTTGCTGTAAAGCTGCTGAAACACTAGATTTCGCCCCCCCCCCCCCATCCCAAATGGCGAAGCAGCATGTCTGTACAGTAATCGTTCCTAACTGACTGTTCCAGGTGATTGTTATTGAAAGCACGCGTCTAGCACACTGCAGAATTGTCTCATCACACTGTATTTTCATGTGGGCATATAACAGCCAATAGTCTTCTCTGAGACACATCATCTGAAGTGATTTGTGGCTTATAATATTTTTACAAGTAGTATTGTGAAGTTAATGCCACAGAAGCAGTGATTTATTTTTTTTTTGATTATTTTTTTTCCCTCTTATTCTGGAACTTCAGATAACATTTTACATCAGATCTTTGACTGGTTTCACAAAACATGTTTTTATCCCCTGATGTCTTGAAATGGGAAGCACAACTTTCATCAGAATGTTGACACAACAGTGACAGGTGTATTATCATGGTTTCACAACACCACTACACGTGTCTGCGTGTATGTGCGTGTTGTCCTACCCAGTGATCAGCGTGACTGGCAGCCCTGTGCCCAGAGGAACTGTGTGTGGAGATTAAGCGCCCTCTAGTGTTGGCTGAGCATGCCAGCAAACCTTAACACAGCTAGCACAGTTCATACCTCTCACAGCTGCTCTGTTAAATCCCATGCTACAAAATGGAACTTAAAAATGTAAGCTTTAATTTCATTGGCTGTTCTGAATTATTTGGGCTCAATTCACTAAGACCTGTTTGGTAAAACGTTTAATGAGAGTTCATTTCATTAACATTTTCACACATGCAGTAACTAACCACTTCATGAGAATTCACAAAAATGTTTACCTCATGTGGTATTTTATTCTGTATCTTAACCACTTCAGGTTCCGGTGTTTTTAACCAGTGTTTTTGACGAGTTTTGGCATTTCTGCAGTCGCTATTGATACAGCAATAAATTTATAACCCTTATGCCATCGAAGTGATCTACACACTGTGTTTTTATTTTTTTTTCAGGGTAACATAGGCTTTCATCTGATAATTTTTTTTTTTTTTATCAATAATTGTTTAATTTTATGGTCCTACTACAGGAAAAAGTAGGGATAAATGTAGACAATACACTTTTAATGTTTTACCCTTTCTAATTTTTACGTAAGTGCCACAGTTATAAAACACCTCAAACCATATTGTTTGGCCTGTCCTGGTTAAAACAATACCCTACATGCCTTATTTGATCACTAGTTGGTAATGTAGCATACCATTATTGCCTGCCTGTGTGTCTGTAATGTAATGGTAATGTAGCGTAATGTAATGTAGCATACCATTATTGCCTGCCTGTGTGTCTGTAATGTAATGGTAATGTAGCATACCATTATTGCCTGCCTGTGTGTCTGTAGCGATTGGATACAAGCACTCACGCACACAGTTTGAGGGCCTCAGTGCTGTATAGATGCATCACTAAACAGCACAGTGATACATCTACACGGTGTTGGGTCCCCAGATTGTCACCCTAGTGATCGCATTCGATCACTAGGAGTGGCAGCCATTACAGGTGTCCACAAATCTTAAGGCTGAGTATAGGTGACAAAAGGGGTTAATTGGCTATTTAGGGGTTAAAACTTCAATACTTAAAAAAAACCTTTCAACACATAATGTTAATGAATGCTTAAAGAGACTCTGTAACAAAATTTTCAGCCTTAGTTCTTCTATCCTATAAGTTCCTTTGCCTGTTCTAATGTGCTCTGGCTTTCTGCAGCCTCTCCTAATTGCACAGTGGCTGTGTTATCTCTGTTATATGATCTAATCTGTTTTCTTCTGTGCCTCTGTCGGCCTAAGGCTGGAATGTGCAAGGCTGCTTGTGATTGGATAGAAGCGATACACACCCTCTGCAGGCCCCCTGCACACTCTGTATGACTCACACACTCTGCTTATGTGAGCCTATCACAACCTGGTTAGTTTGTTTGTAAACACTGCATAAAACTGTTAATTACAAGCCAGGATTGCAGCAGAGAGTGGCAGAAACAGCACAGAGGGGCCCAGGAGAACATAATGAATAGAATGGTATGCTTTTTGCTGTAAAAATTTTAAGTACAGATTCTCTTTAAGTGATGGTGGTGCGCACATACATGCACGGGAGCTGCATTTAGTGCAGGAAGGATGTAAGTATCGCATCCATGACAGAAGCACTAAACTAGCTGTGACTCCCATCCCAAAACCACAAGTGATTAGAGTCCTGCAGTGTTTCATTGGTTATTTGATGCATTATTGCAGTGCATACAAAATGGAAGTCATACTGACAAGTAAAAGCTCAAAGCCATTGACCTCTTTTTAACTATTTTTAATTACTACACAATAATATTGAGGATTTGTGTTTTACAGCACACGTGAAATTAGGGTGAAATGGGATGTTTTCATTAACTTTCATACTTTCCTGAATAGTTCTATTTTCCTCCTTTTTATGCCCGGTTTCCCCTTTTTAACACCCTTCTGTAACCTTCCGGATGGCTGTTTGTTAGTTACTGACAGCTCCAGGCTGGAGGTGAAATACTGAAGCGAGTAAAATTATTTAAAATAAACACATGACGTAGCTGCAAATGAATATTACATACTTACCTCACGGTGAGCTTCTGAGAAGAATTGACTATTTTCTTCTCAGTGATCTCTTCCAGTTCTGACAATATTTTGTCAGAACTGAAATGTACCGGTTGCAGTCAGTTATATATCAGCTGCTGTCAGTTACAACTGAATGTCCAAGGTAATGTCCATGTTTCCCTATGGTTTTAAGGGAGTGGTATTACAGTTCAACAGCGTGCTGACCAGGAAGCTGCTATGGGGTAATGGCCATGATTAAAATTGAGAATTCCATTGATCACAGTGGACAAATGAGACGCAGGAGAGGAGAAAGAGATTGAGTAGACTACATGGGAGGTAAGTATGACCTGTGTATGGTTATTTGATTATTTGCAATTCAGGCTCTCTTGAAGTACTTGTTTTACTGTATGTGTTATCCCTTGTGAATTGACATTTATGAAGTATTTACCTCACAAGTTTGGTAATTTACCTCGCTAGTTGGTAACGTTTTAGTTTTCCGTGCAGTATCGGCCTTTGTGAATTGACATTTTGACAAAATGTTAAATTCCATTGTTTTCCGCCTTACCATGCGGTAATGCTTTGTGTACGGAGTCCTTTGAGTGTGTTTCAGAATTCTGTAATAGTGCAGTGCATAGTTGTCTGTAATGATTTTGCAATGTGGTGGATGGCATTAGTAAAGTGATCGATGTATTTCCCTGTAGGAAACATGGAGCTAAATGTCTTGTGCACTGTAAAATGGGAGTCAGTCGCTCCGCTTCCACTGTGATTGCTTATGCTATGAAGGAGTATGGGTGGAACCTGGACAGAGCCTTTGACTATGTGAAGGAGCGACGCACAGTAACCAAACCTAACCCTAGTTTCATGAAGCAGCTGGAGGAATATCAAGGCATCCTACTAGCAAGGTGAGGAAACATTCCCTATTCTCTCTCTGTATTTTCATACTAGCCTTTGGATGTGCAATTATGTGCTGAAAATATAATCAGCATCAGCAGTTGAACAGTGTACAGACTGTTGAGGTGAAGGTGGGCGGGGCATCCAGGTTAAGGCAATCAGGTTTGGTAGATTGAATTGTAGCTCTGTACTAACAAGGGGCAAGGAATAGAGCTTGCTTGATTGACAGTGCAGGCACCGCTGTACATATAATCATGATTGTACAATCTTAAATCTAAGTAGTAGGAATATACTTCAGGTATCCTCCTATTATGTAGCAATGGTAAGATTAAGGGCTGGTTCACACGGATGCTTGGCGGCATTTACCGCCAAGCGTTCAGGACTCGTTGGCTAAACTCTCCCATTCAAGTGCTATTACCCTCGATTGCGAAAACAATGTTGTTCTGATCCCGATTTAACACGTAGTTTCAGCCGGTCACTTAGCCGTCGCGTCTATACGCAATCGCAACGGGAAGCCGGCGATCGCTGTACCGCCGCCCCGAAGGAGACTTCACAGTACGACGCGGCATCTGACCCCCGCTAAGCGTCCGTGTGAAAAAGCCCTAAATCCTGAATAACCCAACTGTTTTCACACCTTATGGTAATGACCAGTTCCTACTGCTACCACCAGGCATGTCCAGGGACATTAACCAGCTTGCTAATGGTGGCCATTAACGATACAATCCAGCTGACCATAATTTCCAATCACCATGGTACTCTATCAGAAACAATCACTAATGGTCGAAAACCCACTAACCAATTCAATCAGACGAATGTAATCAATCCATTTTTCACATCGATCCCATCAATCTGACTGCTTAGTGAGTTTGGGCCGTTAATGGGCGTCACCAATCGTTTCCGATTGTCCTGGCGATCGAACGCAATCAATCATCTGTGGGATTGTATTGTTACTGGCCACCGTAAAGATGGCCACACCTGATATAATTGTTTTTTATATTAGTCAGATTTTATAAAAGTTAGTGTATCACACATGCATTCATGTTTTTACCCCTCAATTATTAAAAACATGGTGGAAAACTGTAGGTATCTTGATTTAAAGACCCAAGCATTTTTTTTTATTGTATCCTACACCATTTAATTCTCTAAAAATGTGTCCGAATGTTCCACCTTGCCAATCGAAAAAATATTAAGGGCCAGTGCACACCAAAAACCGCTATCGTATCCGCAAACAATAGCGTTTTTTAAAGTTTTTTTTCAGAGCAATTCTAGGCATGTTTGGAGCGATTTTTGGAGCATTTTAGTGTAGCATTTTTATATTTTGTTACAGTAGAGCTGTAACTGAACAGCTTCTGTAACAAAAAACGCTTGGAAAATCGCTCTGATCTAGACTAGCGCTTTTCAGAGCGATTTTCCACTTTCCTATACTTCACATTGAGGCAGGAATCCACAAAAATGCTGCAGGACCCATGTTTGGGGAAAAAACGAACTGCTCTGGTGTGCACCACCCCATTGCAATGCATTAGCCAAGCAGTTTTCAACCCGCAAGCGTTTTTAAAAACTGCTCAGAACCGCTCTTGGTGTGCACCAGCCCGTAAAAGGGGAAATTCTATCTCATTTCTTGATTTTTAAAAAAACAGACCTTTAATTTTTTTTTGGAACCAATTGTTTTTATCGGAAAAAAGGAAATGTTTTATTGCATCATGTGTGGACACTTTTTTAGGAACTGGTTAAAACTCATGCAGCTTTTCACTTGTGGAATATGAAACCTTTTTGTAAAAAATACATTGCAAATATCCTTGCAGTGGCCAGTCTAATGCCCCGCCTGGTGTGACCCTTCAGTTTACATTAGAATTCGGGAAAGCATATTTTAGCATTTATAAATAAAGGCTGCCTTAGCCTGCTGCCCCATTTCTGGGTTCCACAGTGTTGTGCAACACCCTTTAATCCAGCAGCCACCTGCTGTGCGCTGTGTGCTGTGTGACTGTGCTGCTGCTATGTGACGCGCTCTTGGACAGCAATCTGACTCCAGCTGCCGGGTCACGAGTAGTCCGTGTGTTTACACATGACCCACATGCTTTGCTGCCATTGTTATGTAACCCTGCCTGTGGGAACACACGCCATTTACTAAAGTGTTTATGTCTGGAGAATAAACGCTGCAGCACTTATTTCCGATTAATGTTAGTGACCTGATCCAAATACTTTTTACAGGTAAGTATTGCGACCTGCCACTGATCAGGCAAGACCACTGCAGAACAACGTGGAGGAGTGTGGGGGAGGCCAGGAGCGATATGCAAGGGAGAGTCTTTAGTAAGAATGATCAATGAGATGCAAATTATTTATACTTCAATTCAAATTTCATGTAAATGTTGTGCAGCTTGACTTCGGACCAATACAAATTGACAGGAAGTTATCCTGATTGGTCCAGTTTCAAGCTGCATATTTTTTTACCTGAATTGTGAATGTTAGGAGAGATTATTTGCATTTCACTGATCACTCCTAGTCTTCAGCTTTGTACTGCATCAAGTGGTACAAAGCCATAGGGAGCTGCTGATAGATCAGAACTGCTGAAATTAGTGTGTATATGTGTGTGTGTGTGTGTGTGTGTGTGTGTGTATATATGTGTATGTATATATATATATATATATATATATATATGTATATATATATGTATATATGTGTGTGTGTGTGTGTGTGTGTGTGTGTGTGTGTGTGTGTGTGTGTGTATATATGTATATATGTGTATATATATGTGTGTGTATATATATATATATATATGTGTGTATATATATATATGTATATATGTATGTATATATGTATATATATATATATATATATATATATATATATATATATATATATATATATATATATATGTATATATATATATATATATATATATATATATATATATATATATATAGCTAATTTACACTGCTTAGTGGCTATCTTTACAGTAGGGCACCTACCAGTAGTTTTTGGGGTTTTTTTTTTACACTTAGGCCATTATTCAATTAACTTTTTCTCCTAAGATAAATGGTTTGTGTTCTGTTTAAATTAATTTTTATACACGCTGCAACTGAAAAAGTACCAAAAAGTAGGTAAAAAAAATTGTCAACTGTCAAAATTATGCAGATTTTTTTTTTTCTTGCTGGTGGCTTAAAAAGTATGGAAGTGTGGAAATACCCCTAGGAGAAAACTTAGGAAAAATTGTGAATTGAATAAGGGCCATAAAATCGTCATATTTATTTTATGATGTATACTAAGGGAGTTTTGAGTAGGGATGTTTCCAGTGAATTCTACAGTTAAAAGGAACCGGAGGTGAGTGATATGTGGAATCTGCCATATTTTTATCTTTTTAAAGCAATACAAGTTGCCTGGCAGCCCTGATGAACCATCTGGTTTCAGTAGTGTCTGAATCGAAACCTGAAAGGAGCATGTGGCTAATTTTGACAAATGCCTGATCTGCATGCTTGTTCAGGGTCTATGGCTAATTGTATTATAGGCAGAGGATCAGCAGGACAGCCATGCAATGTGCATTGTTTAAAGAGAACCAGAGACAAAGCACCCTCATGTATTTTACCATACATATATCAAGCCTGTCCCCTTGTGGCTCTGCTTTCCTGCTATGTATCCTCATAGCAGAAAGGCTGAGCCAGGAGGGGACAGACTTGGGCTTGAAAAGACATCACAGAAGACTGACTCAGCGATAATCATTACGGGGCAAAGCTAGACTGAGTGCTCAGTCCGAGATTTTATCAGAGCTGATAACAAGCAGGCTGAGCAGTGAAGAATGAAACAAAGAGCAAAGTAGGTGTTTATTGTCATGTTCCCATTGATATATATGGTAAAATACATGAGGGTGCTTCGTCTCTGGTTCTCTTAATAAATATGGCAGCCCCCATACCCCTTTTACTCCAGGTGTCTTTTAAGTTACTCATGGCAACCCACATAGCTCCTCCTACATCTTCTTACCCAGTACAACTTATAAACCGAGAGGAACCTTGTCGCTATGTAATAACACTATTTGCATTCTTCAGAAAAGCAAAACCGCAAAGTGCAGTTACTTATAATAGGCAATCAGACTTCACCTTTCACTGATGTAACTACAGTAAAGTAATAACTGTGAATTACAGTAATCTGCACATTATCTGTACTCTGAACTGTCAGAAGGCAAAGGTTTCAAAAATGGTTCTACTTTTGTGTCTTCATAAGTTTACATTTTAACGCTTGTTGAATATGTACACGTGGTGTGAAGATCACTGTGTACTTCTCACTTTCTTGGAAAAGTTCACCCTTGATGTGACAAACAAAGCAGGTGTCTCTGGGCGTTGTGCATGTGCTCATGTCAACATTTTATATAGCCTTGTCATGGGTACTGGGCAGCTGTGTACACCAGATCCTGTGCTAAATGATCCTGTGTCTTCCAGAGAAGGTAATATTTGTAGCACGTCGCCCTCTAGTGGTGACAGTGCAGACACACTGTGCACTTCTCTGCACAGGCCTCTTCAGTACAATATCAGAATTATTATGGAATACCTGAACTTAGGTTTATTCAAATGGGCTGCTACTAAAGAGAGCATTTACTGAATATAACCTAACATTGCTTATTTCTACAATATTCGTTAGAAGTGGGATGCACCCTGTTTTTGCTCCTTTATCTCGTGGTCCGCTTTAAAAGGGAATCTGAACTGGGAGGAATATGGAGGTTGCTATATTTATTTTCTTTTAAACCATACCATTTTTCTGGTAGTCCTTGATCTCTTTGGTTGCAATAGTGTTTTAATCCCATGCCTGAAACAAGTATGTTGCTAATCCAGTCAGACTTCATTGAGAAGCATGCTTGTTCAGGGTCTATGGCTAAAAGTATTAGAGGCAGAGGGTCTAGCCACACACTTTGCATTGTTTAAAAGGAAATAAATATGGCAGCCTCCATATTCCTCCCACTTGAGGTATCCTTGAAGTTTTAGAAGTACATCGGGTGGCAGGAACTGATATTGAATCTGCATACAATGTAAATCACATGAGGCTTGTATAAATGTGAGCTATATAACAAGGATTGAACAAATGCTTTTCTTGCCAGAATTTTTTGGCGTGACCAACCCTAACATTTATTCTTAATATGTGATCTGCAAGGGCACGCAGCAACATGTTTCATCTCTCAGCAATGTTGTATGGAGCCAGCGTCACAAAGCATGGCAGCATGGTACACTGTTATACAGTAGACTCCCAGTTACCCAGAAGTCTCAACCATTCAGAATAAATCACTAACAGTGATGGCCAACTTCTTAGGCTGTTTGTGGCTCTGCTGTGCTTAAAGGCTGAGTTCCACGGCTCTCCCAAGGTTAATATACTTTCAGTTACTGTATTTTAACATTTAATACAGAGTTCCTGGTATGTATATAGAGTGGGGTATAGTACTGTATTAGCTAGGTCTGTTGTTAACATTGAGTCTTAAGCAACCTTAAAGCACCCTTATCCGGCATCAGCCAAGCCCTGTCAGTTCCGGGTTACAGTGACCCTACTATTCTTAGGACCTACTTCAGATAGCCAAGTGTTAATAAATGGACCACAATCCATAACTTCAGAGCAGCCCAACATCAGTGACATTGCCAAGTTCACTGTTGGATCAAGCCGTCCTGTTCTGAGCAGCTTTATATGATGGGGAAGGGGAAAGCTGATGTTTTAGTTTTGAGCTTTGTTGATTTTAGCACCTATTTTGATATGCGCTATATATAGAAACTCTTATGTCTTATGTCATTCTCATGTATTAGAAGTTATGCAATGGTTTATGAGACTAATGACATTTATTTACCCTTTCAGCAAGCAGAGGCACAACAAGCTGTGGCGTTCACATTCAGACAGTGACCTGTCAGATCACCACGAGCCTATTGGAAAGCAAGGAATGGACATGAGTAAAAAGGATATTACATCCTCAGCTGAGCAACTTTCAGACACGCATCATTCCTTCACACTGGGACCTCAAACTGCGAACTGTAACCCAAATTGCCCCATCAACTCCCCCCTGTGTAATGCCACACAATCACATTTTGAGTTTACATCCTGTGACCTTCACACTGGACAAATAGAGGACATCCTAAACCTCAACACCATGAATGGATTCCCAGCACAGTGCTGCTCAGAAGAGTCTCCTGTCTTCCTGGACAACTGTAGAAATGATAGACTCTCTACAGAAGTATCTCTGCGTTGTGAATCTTTCACTGATAGAAACTCTGAGCTGCAAGACCTGATGCTGGAAGACATGGAGAAAGATGCACTGAAGAACAATGTGAACTGCCACCTTCTGCCACTAAGGGAACTTGGCCCCCATGTGGGAGAACTCCCAGAATCCCCTGACCAACCTTCTTTCACATCTCAGTCAGAGGACATGAGTGGTGACAGGATTAGCTTTTTAAGTGCACTGGAAAAGTTTGAGGAGCTATCTCATGAGAACCGACCACGCACATGCTCCACCACCCGGGCGGATGAGCAAATTACTAATGTTAGGAACAGTGTCCTAAAAGGTCCTTGCTCTGAGACTGCCATCTCTGAGACCCCAGTGGATAAGCACCGAGTGAGCCCTGATATGAGCACAACGCAGATTTCTGAAGACTCGTCTGCAGATGAGGAACAGCCAAAGGTGTGGATTGAGTATAGATCTTCCTTGCAGTCATTTAGATTGTACCCGAGGCGAACCTAGTGTAAAAATAAAAAATAGATACTTCCCTAAGAATATGGAAGTCTCTGGATCCTACAGAGGCTTCCTACGTCGTCTTTGCTCCCACCATTGCTGTGCTTGGTCCCTGGAAAGACCCTCTAAGAGCTCACTGGTTGTGTGATCGCAACTGCAGCCATCTTCATGCACAAGCATGCATGAGGAGCAGCACAGTTGCGATCTTCAAGAGGGTCCCAGACAGGCCACGGTGGTCTCCAGAAGGACCTGGGAAGCCTCTCCTTAAATGAGTATCTGGGTTTTTGTTGCAATTAGGTCCGCCCTGGGTTTACCTAAATTATAGTAAGGCCTTTCCCTCCTATATTAGTCATAGATGCTGGGTTGTACCAGAGATCTTCATAGCTATATTGTTACTTGATTTGTGAATAGATTTAGGTTGCTTGACGTTGTTAGTGGGCTTACACTCTATAAAGTGGTGCTTATAACAAAAGTGAGCTTAAAACAAGGCTTTGCTTAATAATGCAACACTTTTTTTTTTTTTTTTTTTTTTTTTTTTGTACTAGGTTCACACTTGTATACGTGGAAAATGTGCACAAGTTTCCACGCATTTTTCCATACTCCACATGCATTCAATTGCAGTAAAAAAAAAAGTGTGTTTTTCCACAGAAGCAAATCCCAAAAATAAACGTGTGCTGTGGCCAATGGCAATGGCATGCAACGGGCAGTCCAGATATATACCACGGCAACAAAAAGTGCCATGTAATGTGAACTATCCATTCACATTGGGTGTGCGGCGGTTCATGGTACAGACAAAACTGTCACTGTGTGTGCCCTGCCTTACTGGGCGCCGGCTTTGACATAGGAGACCTGGATTCAAATCTTGGCTCTTCCTGTTTAGTAAGCCAGCATCTATTCAGTATGGAGTCCTTGGGCTAGACTCACAAACACTGCTACTGCCTACTGAGCGCGCCCTAGTGGCTGCAGCTCAAACGATTTGAGTTCGCCAGGAAAAAGGGGCAATATATTTGTTCTGTGTCTTGTCTTCTGTGCGTTACTGATATTGTAGTAGCAGTATTTTGCTTCTACTGTATGTAGGCTGCTATTTATCTTCTACTGACATTGCAGAAATGACTCTGCAGCAGACTGTTTCCCACACACAGTGTTTACAGACCAGCACTTGGAACCGAGAGATAGTTATGAGTTTACAGTGTCAGTTAAACCCTTTAGAAGAGGTGGGGAAAGATTATACAGAGACAGACTGTAGATTATGAATTAGTAAAAATTCAGTGCATACAATATACACCTTAGGCTATATAAACGTTCATGTATCTTAAGATAAATAATGTAAATATATTGCATTATTAAGGCCTGAATTAAGGTTATTTTAAGCACTATTTAAGTACACTGCCACTTTTAAGCATGCTTAAGGAGGCACTTAAGCCTAACAAAAAATCAGTTTTACTCACCTGGGGCTTCTATTAGCCCCCTGCAGCCGTCCCATGCCCTCGCAGTCACTCGCATAGCCTCCTGTCCCACGCCACCAGCTAGTTTTGATTCGCCGACAGGCCTGGCGATGCGTAGTCTTCTTCGTGTTCCCGTCCACAATAGCGTTATTGCAGACAGGGACGCAAAGGAGGAGACGCGTGGCCAGGCCTGCGCAATTACAGTGAGCCTGTCGGTTGAAAACAAAACTATCTGGTGGCATGGGACAGGAAGATCCGTGAGTGACTGCGAGGGCACGGGCCGGCTGCAGGGGGCTGGTAGAAGCCCCAGGTGAGTAAAACTTTTTTTTTTTTTCTCTTTTTTTTTTTTTTTCTTTTTTTTGTTAGGCTTCTTAAAGCAGAACTGTAAAATGTATTTTTGCTACAAACATACATTTTGGTTATGTACCTTTTAAGGCTCACATACCTCCTGCGCGTAGTATGTATCAGTTTTCCTGCTCTCCCCGTCCCAAATTTCAGCCGGTAAAATGATCAACTTATAAGTCGATGCTGCAAACAGGCAGAAGAGACTGCTTCTCTCCCTGCTTGATTTGTTTTCCTTCCGTCAGGCCAGGTCTCCGCCCCACCGCGGCCACTTCTGCTCGTTCCCTCAGCAAAGCACGAACACTGCTTTCTTCACCAGAACGAGCAGGAGAGGGCTGTCTCCTCATGAAGACCTGAACCTGACAGCGAGGCAGCCAGGACACTCTCTGCTGCCGGCGCTTTACAGGAACAAGCAGGCTGAGATTTGTAAGTGCACGAAAGGACAAATTCAGCATGTGCAGTGCTGGAGTCTTCTCGTGCATGCTATCAGCCGCAAGTGAACGCGTACTAATTACGCGCAATGACCCGGAAGATGTTAGACCATGCGGCCATCTTGCCTGGATCCTGGAAAGGAAATAAAAAATAAATATCCCGTGATTGCGGCGGCGGGGAGCGGCGCTAATTAAACTGACACGTTCAGCTGAACTAACAGAAGCTGCTGGTATGTTTTTGTTTTTTTTTTTATAACTTTTTACAATATTACAGTTCCGCTTTAAGGATCCCTTTAAAATGGCTTATTATTATTATTAGTAATAGTAATAAATATATATAATTTTTATTTTTTTGTTATACACCTGTATAGTAAACACTGACTATTATGTACAATACAAAAAAAACCTCATCGCTGGTGTGGTACTGTACAAAAACAGCAACATGTTTGTATTTTTAAACTACAGCAAAAATCAGTAAAGCTTGTATATTATACTATTGGCAAGAGAATCACATTTTGGGCTATTTTATTGGGCTCTTAAATAGGAGTAATCCATTAAGCCCCGTCTACACGGGGAGATGTTGGGGAGATGTTGTGGCGATCGGCGGCCTGTTGCGCGTCCCCACGCGTGCCCGCCGCGTCCCCGCTCGCCGCGCGTGTGCCGCATTCGATTCCCCGCTCGTGCCCGCTCGTCCCCGCCGGCGCCGCTTATCTCCCGCACGATTCCATTGTCCCCTCGCGGGGATCGAGCAGGGAATCGGCGGTGCGGAGATCCGTCCTGTCGGATCTTATCAATCGAGCCGCATCAGCGGCTCGATTGATAAGGAGCATCGCGGCCGCATCTACTCGTGTAGATGCGGCTTTAAAATGGTAAAACGTGGTCCTTCCCAGGGCTGCTCAGTTTATGAAACCTCCGTCTCCAGGTACCCAAAATTGCTCCCGACTCCACAGCCCTGGTCCTTTTGCAGTGTATTGTCACAGCTACAAGAGGGTAAGGCATTAGAACCTCATTGTGGATTTGTGCCCCAATCTGGGAAATCAACAGGAAACTGTTGTCTGTTCAGCAGGAAGAGAGACTACATGTTGTAAATCCTTTTTTTGTAGAGCAGGGTGGGGTTAGAGTATCGTTTGTATGGGGGGGGGGTGTTTCTTATTTCCTTATTTCCTATTTTTACTCTCCACAAAACTAATATAATTTTTGTTTTTGAAATGGAACATTAAAGGCTACCTGAAGCTACTTTACTACTACTTCTGGCTGTTGTGCAGATCTCCAGCCCCAAATACCATCTGAGAGACTAAACCAGAACCAGTATGACGATCAGGTGTTCTGAATCAGCCAGCTGAATTCTTGTGGTTAGCGAATGACTTAGTGAAGACTTGGGCTCCGTTTACACCTAAAACCACAAAACGCCGGCGATTACCGCTGGCGTTTTGCTGGAGTGATTTTTCCGTGATTAATGCAGAAAAATCACTGGCCACTGTAGCGGTTTGGGAGCGAACGCGATTAGCGATTCTATACATGCTAATTGCGATCGCTCCAGAATCTCCGGCAAACCGCTGCATGTAACACGTTTGCGGTTAACACTAACCGCAAATGCGGCAGTGAGAACAGTGCCATAGTGTTACATGTGCTAGCGGTTCGCCTTGAGCGGAAATCGCGCAATTCCCGCTCAAGTGTGAAAAGACCCTTTAAGCAGACCTGAGTTCTTGCACAGCACACAATGAAAAGTCTTCATTCCACATATAGTTGCTAAAGAAAATCACTTATCTGTATTCTGTTTTGTTTTGTTTTTTTAGGCAGATCAACCTGTCTAATTAGTTCTCATCAGCAATTGTGCCTAGGCAGCTCTCCATACAGTAAACACTAAGGGTTAACCCTTTCAGTGCTTCCTGCAAAAGTGAAATTAAGTAAAACTCTTTTTTTTTGTTTTTTTTGTTTTTTTTGTTTTTTGTTTTGTTTTTTAGGAGTCCCATAAATTATAATGAAGAAAATGTTATTTTCCATAAAGGTTATCATGCTGTGGCTAATATTTTAGAGCAGAGAGGAACTTTTGAGTTTAGTTCCACCAAACTATCCAAAAGATCAGCATAGCAGTCCAGGGACATTAAACTGTGGTGCTAATATGGCAGCCTCCATATTCCAGTTGTTTCAGGTTCCCTTTTAAACACCCCTAACTGACCCTTTTCTACATTGTTGTTTTGCAAAGAAGCCTTCACATGTTCACCATCTACATCTGTAGGACTCCATATATTCCTTTATGGCAGAGCCGTCGGGGGTCTAAGCATAAGCCCATTCGAGCCACGGTACAGTTGTACCTTCTATGCCCTTTAGTTTTACATGGTTACTAAGTAGTGCTTTGCTACTGATTATTAACCTACTTTTGATCCAACGGCAAAACTTCACGTCTGAATAATACAATTAAGTGCAATGCTAAAGACCACATACTAATTATGTTTCTGTAGTAAAACTGTACTTTGTATTCTGTTTGGTAACAGATCGGATACCAATGTTTCTGTATTTTTTTTCCCCCTGCAGGAGATTTTTGAGCAAGTTGTTCAAGACCATCTCCCCAAATCGTACTCTGAAAATGGAATATCTGTGAAAGAGATCGTCACAGAGATCGAATCCTTCAACCAGGGAGTGGGCCAGTGCCAACAAAAATCAGACAATCTGTCTAGCCAAGTACAAACACCAAAGAGAAACACAATCCACGATCTGTCACTTGAAGCTGTTTGGGAGCCAGAAAGTAACAGCAAGCATCAGGAGCAGGGTGAGAGTGGCACGGCTCTGCCACACGACAAGGTTAAGGATCACAAGTGCCGAGAGGGAAAGCAGAGTTCTCAGGATGATTGCGAACATTCAAGTGAAACTAGTGACCCTCCGGATTCTTCTGGCCAGGCTCCTAAGTGGTGTGCAGGGTCGGTCCGGAGAGCCACCTTAGAGTTTGAGGAACGCTTAAGACAAGAGCAGGAGCAGCAACACACTGTAGTGGTGCCAACACGAAAGAATTCCAAGAATGATCCGGCATTCGGGGACACTGCCCCTAAGTGCAAGGCTGAAGACTCTTTACTTGACACTGCAGATCAAGAAAGAGATAAAAGAATCAGGGTAAAAATAACAGGGTTTGAAAGTGCAGAATCTCATAAATCTGAGCCATCTACAGATTCACAATCATCTCTACTTGAGCCTCATTCTGTATTAGAAAAACAGGACACCAGCCGTTCGGAATTTGCAGTGAAACATAAAGGAACAGGGAAAGAGCACCAGTCACTTACTACAGCTGAAACCTTGGAGAGCAAAAATGACTCTATACATCTTCCAAAGAGATTAGAACTTGAGCCTAGCATAAAGTCTTCTGATAGCAATGAAAATAATAATCCTCCCCAGGAGCCTGTATTATATATTGGGGAAGAAGCTATAGACTCTGAGAGTTGTCCTATGCCTTTAGAAGCACCTTTGGGAAGTGTCTGCGGTAGAGAATCAGATAGTTTCACTGCACATCTAGAAAACTTGCCTTTGTTTAGTACAACACAGTCAGGGCCTTCAGATGAGTCCATTACTGTTGACGGTCCGAAGGAAGAGCACAGTTTGCTAAACTTGAAAGATCCATCTGTAACCAGCCCTGTAGTACTTTTGGATCACCCAAGTCAACTATGTTGCAAATGTACCATAGTTTTGGAGGGTGCTACTGAAGAGTGTACAAGTACTGATCAGGACTTCGGCAACTTGCCACATTGCACAGACAAATATAGTGGAGATCTCTTTGTAGGTGAGTTGTTGCAAAGGGAAGCAGATAGTGCCTTGTCACAACTGAGCCATGAAGATCTTAGCTTAATCAACAAACTCACTGAGAATATAAGAGAACTACATGAAGTGTTGGACGTCTCCTCTTTATCATTTGGCCTTCCCCATAGCTCAAGTACTGATAGCATCAAAGACTCTGGTAACAACCCTGGCGTTGTCAAGCAGAGGGCTAAGGAAATTGAGGCACGAATTCGGCAAGCTGGTCTCACCACTCCGTCCCAAATGAAACGTTCTGCATCCCTAGCCAAATTAGGCTGCTTAGAACTCTCTAAAGATGATTTATCAGAGAGGGAATCTGCATCATCGGACAATAACCAAACTTACTCCGACCTACTTCAGAATTCATTTCGGATTGTGCCAGGAAACTATGAATCCAATTTGGAGGCAAAGTCAGAAGATCCACCGGGAAAGCTTTGCATCCTGTCCGTACAAGCCTCCACAGGAGTGGAACCCACCCAACATTTTGTTGAACAAATCAAGACATCAGAGTGTGTCGTGAACAGCAAACCGGTAGAAAAGCCCCTTGTGCAGTATGCCAAAGAGTTTGGTTCAGCTCAACAGGGTTTACTTCTAGGTTCAGAGTCTGAATTGACTGTTCCCAGAGAGCACCTTCACCCATCAGTGTCCCTAGATCCCTCAGTCCCAATGGTGACTGTATCCCCCAGACATGAACATGGTAGAACTCATCCTCTGAGAAGGCTTAAAAAGACCAATGAGAAGAAGAGGACAACCAATCCATTATATAATACCATGTAACCCTGGAACTTTTTAGTGTTTTGTTTTGTCTTTCTTATAAAGGGGCAGGTGTAATATGTGAGGAACGTGCACTTTATTGGTTAATTTTATATATTTTGACCTATTGTTTTTATGTTTTAATGTTCCTGATGCATGTGTGGTATGGGCTTCCCTCATTTCTCCTTCCCTTTTGTAAGTAACTCCTGACTGCACACATACAAGTCGGTGTACATATATAAATATACCATTATTGTTTTTTTCTGTTTTTGTTTTTTTTAACTTTGAGAACCTCAGAGATTTGTTTTTAAGAGCTTATTTGCAGATTACTGTTCCTAATTAGTCTTCAGGACGTGCATAGCCCTTTTTTGCAATGTTTTCCTGTGCTGTAGGATCAAGGCGCACTTTCAGTTGCAACACAAGTTAGCATTCTTCAGCTCTGCCAATCTCTGCCATGTCTGAGGATGGGGATTCCCATGTCCCCGGCAACTGGGAAAGTTGTCACATAAGCAGCGGAGAATCATCAGTCTGCGTGTCTGGCAGCATTGTGAATGGCCAATCCTGTTAGTTGCTCTTTATTCTTTCCACAAATTGTAGCTTGTTCGAGAATCTCCTTAATATTTTTTTTTTAAGCCACTTACTGTCCTTGCATTCTATACCAAATGCCTTTTTGTGGGTGGGTTGGAGGATGTCAACAGCTCTACCATGCTTCATAAGGTAGTATGGAAAGTCTGCCACTTGACTGTTCAGTCTGACCTTATTTGTTAAGCAAGATCCTATTTTGTGGCAAGCCTGGACCATGTGCTTGTTTTAGCTAAGCGGGCATGGTATATCAACTTGTTTGACCCCGTATTGAATGATGCATTTGATTCTTATACTACTCATGGAGTGCAGCATTGAGATCTCCCTCTCTGTTTAGCTGTCCTGCAATGGGGTGTAATGACCACCTTGTGCTTGTCCTCCTGTGGTGTTCTGCATGATGTACATTGGATGAACAACCCTCTCAATGTGACTCTCTTAAGTGAGAGATGGTGGGAACTCAGGTGCTGAGACCTCAACCCAGGAAGATTCAACGTTTTTTAATAAGACTCCAGTGGCTGATTTTCTTTCTGCACTCTATCCAGCCTGAAAGATCTGTTTGGGAGGGAAACTTATCCTTTAACTATCAATTTGAAGGGAATGTAAAGTGATTTTTTTTTTCCCCCCCAAGCATTTTAAAGTTGAATTTAATGCTAAGAAAGAGATTGTCCTCACAGTAGAAGCATATGAAATATTACAGATAAACATTTCATTTTTTACGTTGCACCTTTCTGATTTGACTGACGATGTTAGGTACTACGTATTATACCATCTGAAGAGTGTGGCAGTTCCTTTGCTTTAATTCTGTTTGCTCCACTACCCAGATTTAACCCTTTTGAAAAGCTAAAGGTCCTGGCTTTCCATTACACCAGGTCCCCTGTCAGTGTAATGCTCTGTTGCCAAGTTAAGGGGTTTTGAAGGAGGGGTGTCCCCTGCATCTTGAGAAGTGAAGAGGGTGTATAGATGGGCTGCTCCTTCATCTTAATAGAGTCTCCAGCCCTGGGCAGTAACACACAGAGAGAGGTCAGGAGGGTGTATAGCTTTTCTGCTCCTTCGTCATTTGCAATGAGACCCCTGTGACAGTACTTCTGCAATCACGCTTTGTGCAGTCAAGATGCAGGTGACACCCCTCCTTCAAAACCCTTTAACTTGGCAACAAAGCATTACACTGACACGGGACCTGGTGTAATGTAAAGCCAGGACTTTCAGCTTTTCAAAAAAGGTTAAATTTTGGTAGGGGAGCTAACAAAACTTAAATAAGTAACTGTCAAACTCTTCAGACGGTATAATACGCAAGTACCCAATGTTGTTCTACTGCTGCAGTAAACGCATCACTAACAGAGCTGATTGTTAAAGGAGAACTCTGTGGAGTGTTATTTAGTAGGAATAATATTTTTAAGGTTTTTTTAGTAAAACGTTTTTATCTGGTTGCTAGACAACTCTCCTACTTGACTGAGTTAGGAGGTAAGCAGATGAACAGGTCCTCTTTGTTACAGCCTCACAGACAATAAAAAAACATTTGAATACAATGCCTGATAAAAGCTGGTTGTCATTGTTGACACAGCGGTGGTATGAAAAAAAGCTGCTAAAAATTAAAAGTAACAGAAGTACAAGGGGGGGGGGGGGGGGCTAGGCTGTTGCACTATTACAAAGCATATGTTGGCCCAGGGAATGCATGTATATAATTAAGCCAATGGGAGATATTTGGGCACAGTGCAAAGCCAAAAAATGGTTTACCCTGCTCCTGCACAAGTCCTGGCGGCGTTAATTACTATTCCCCCTCCAGGCACCCATGGATAGTAGGGAAAGATTCGGCTTCCCCCTTTTGGTGGTGGCCGAGTTTCTGTGTTTTTATAGTAATTTGTGCTCAGTCTTTTGATGGCACCCAAATTACTCACTGAGTGCCACTATAGCTGTAATTCCTATTACAGCCTACGGTGGTGCCAGCAGCGCCCAAATATCTTCCGCTGTTTTTACAGCACTCTCCAGGGAATACGGTTTTGAATAGACGACTTGCAATAACTGATATATATTTAACACTTGGAGTTGTCCTTTACGTTCTTTCATTCTTTGTAAAGCTATCACAAGTTTAGTGCACAGCAGTAACTCAACATTCTACTTTCAGCCCTCGCAAGAGGCCCTTCGAACATAAGAATTTTTTTTTTTTTTTTTTTTTTTTTTGTGTGTGCCAATCCTGATGAATTAAAATGGGGGAGAAAAAGTCACTATCCATTCCCTTTAGTCACTGATGTCTTTAGAGCACAGGTGTCGAACTCCAGGCCTGGAGGGCCAGATCCATGCCAGTGGTTAGGATAGACTGAGAAAGAGAGAAATGTGTTCTACCTGATGGACCACACCTTTCCTGATTCAGACCCACCAATTAATTTGAGCTGTGTAAAAAATGTGTGAGGATCTCGGCACTCGTAGGACCGGTTTGACATTCCTGATTTAGAGTTTAAAGGGCCCATTATCGATTCAAACCCATGGACAATCTATTTTCAGATTTGATCTTGATGGACACAACAGTACTAACCAGTTCGATCCGACTAACGGAATCAATCGATCCCATCAATCTAATCAAATTTGTTAGCAGGTTTTTGCCCATTAGAGGGCACAAACGATTGCTTCCGATCGAGTCGGATGATCGATCGTTTGTGGGATTGTATCCTTATTTAGTGGGATCCCATTTGACCAGGACAGCAGCAGATTGATATTAGAAGGTGCTCTTATCGGATGGTCTGCAATATGGGAATGAAACCCTCCATTACTTGAATAATGCTGTGGACCTTCAGCGTTTATGGCCATATTATTGTTTTTGCCTTTTTGCTTGGCTATTTAATACTCCTATCCTTTTCTACTGACCCCCTTACTGTGCTGCACTCCAGCACAGATCCAGTGATTCTCAGTGCTGCCTATCTGTGTGTATGATAGCGACCTGTACATGTTACATAGTGCGTGTGTTTGATATTCCATGCAGAGATATCAAGTGTTTGTTTGGCCTTCCTGGAACTGTTATGTCAAAGTTTGCTTGTATTGAAAAAAAAAATCTATATATAAATAGATATATATAATACGTTTGTGTGCGAGTATATACAAAGAATATACATCATCACACTCATACGTATAATATATTTGTTAATAATGTTATATATGAAACTTTTACTGACTTCGGGGTTTTAATTAGCAAGGTTTTGCTGCAAACTGGAATACTCCAATAAGTAATGTTTTATTGATCATTTCCGGATTTTAAAGCAGTTATTTTATTTTGCTGCTAGGTTCATGTTACTGAAAGATATTCATGTGAGGAAACTAAACTTAAAATGTGCAAGCACACCCATTGTCCTACCTCCTCACACATTGCCTACCTACCTACCTACCCACCCACATACACACAGGTTCCAAAAGAAGCAGACGTTGTCTTTTTAGAGCTCACTGCCAGGGAAAAGTTATCTGAGTAGTGTTAACCTGCCTGGCGTTCTATTAAGATCGCCAGGGAGGCTGCGGGAGGGTTTTTTTTTAATTAAAAAAAAACTATTTCATGCAGCCAACTGAAAGTTGGCTGCATGAAAGCCCACTAGAGGGCGCTCCGGAGGCGTTCTTCTGATCGCCTCCGGCGGCCAGAAGTAACACGGAAGGCCGCAATGAGCGGCCTTCCGTGTTTCGCTTACCTCGTCGCCATGGCGACGAGCGGAGTGACGTCATGGACGTCAGCCGACGTCCTGACGTCAGCCGCCTCCGATCCAGCCCTTAGCGCTGGCCGGAACTTTTTGTTCCGGCTACGCTGGGCTCAGGCGGCTGGGGGGACCCTCTTTCGCCGCTGCATGCGGCGGATCGCCGCACTGCAGCGGCGATCAGGCAGCACACGCGGCTGGCAAAGTGCCGGCTGCGTGTGCTGCTTTTTATTTGAGCCAAATCGGCCCAGCAGGGCCTGAGCGGCAGGCTCCGGCGGTACTGGACGAGCTGAGCTCGTCCAGACCGCTCAGCAGGTTAAAAGGGGATTTAACTGTTTTGGAGTTGTAAGTGCTGTCAGCATCTGCTGGAGAGCTTTTTCTTCCTGCTTTAACAGGAAGTGGGTGAATCTTCCCAAAGGCTCCTTTCCCACTAGGCGCTGTGCTATCTGTTCTGACTGACCACACAAAGGACATGCGACAAGCAAAATGACATGAGACTATTGACTTTCACATTAGTTCATGTGTTCCAGAGCGTTGGGTTGTAATGCTTTTTGGAACATTTGATTGAACGACACAAGCAATTTCCCGTTGGCTGAATTTGAGATAGAGCTGCTGATATGTGGAGAAGTGCAACTTCCCTTTGTGTCCTTAACACGTGCACAAGATCAGGTTCATGCATGCATTAGCTAGTAGGAAAGGGCCCTCAAGGAACAGATACCTCAACAAATCAAACCATTCTTGCAAAGATGAGTTGGACCCATCATAATTCTTTTACGGTCTGTCATCCCCAACTCTCTGCAGGCGTTTGAAGTAAACAGAAGCCAGTGTTCTCACCAGACTTTTTTTCCAGCCGGGTGGCATGAAAAAGTAGCCGGGTGGGGCGAGTTGAAAATGCAGGGCAGCTGTGCTTACAGCATAGGAGGTGAGGAGGTGAGCCGATGACAGCCGGGTGGTCACCAAATCTAGCCGGGTGGAGCACCCGGCTAAAAGAGCCTGGGGAGAACACTAAGAAGCCCCCGTGCTTTGGCTGCCATTCAATCTGCACAATATACAAATAAGTCTTTTAAAATAAATCATGCCACTTCTGTTTTCCCATAATTCCCCTTATATAGTTTCCTGACATATTTTCTTGTAAGAGAAGCTTCTGAGCCTTTTGTGTATAGCTAGAGCAGCCCATTTCTTGTTTCATAAGCCTTGCTGCTCCTGTCTTCTTAGAAGTCCTTCATATCTGGTTATTTAAGTGGATCTCGGAAGGAAGCATTTTTTACCATGTTACAATAGGCATTCCTTTTGGTCGGTATTCTCATTTCCAGTGAGCCATTGCTGAAGACTGGGCTTCTTGGTTCTCCTCTCTGCAAAGCAGTCTCCCAGTGTTCCTCTTCAGAATGCACTTAAAGCTTTCGACGATGACACAGACTAGAGATGTGGTGTCCTCAATGTTATACCTGCAGCCACCATCTGTCACATACAATTAGTGATTGAAATTCATATGATTGTAGGCAGTGTGTCAGGGATGCAGATGAGGCTACTTCTAATCACTAGTCTTAAGAGATATGTACCATAAACTCTTGAGAGGGTAAACAGGAAGTTCTGTTAACAGCAGTGCTGAGGGTGTCTCCAAGACAGGAAATGAAGGGAACTCTCCCTAAAGTTAGGTATACACAAGTAGATGGTTTTAGTAGGTTAGACATTAGATTCAGTGAAAACTGAACCTAAAGAAAAAATTTTAAACACACAACGTGAATATGGAGTTTATGCTCCTCATGCGTGAGCTTTCTACATTTTAGGTTTAGTTTCCTTCTACAGTGTAATCTGCAAACTGTCAGCAGGTCTCTAGGGTAACTCTTATTCCGTCCCAGATCCACCTCAGAGACAAGTGGGCATAGGGTGAGGCACTTCCTGTAGTTTCTTCAGTGATTGGCCAGCTGTATATTTCAGCAGTGTGTGAAGCCTTATGAGAAGTACAGCTCGCCAAAAGACAAGAGATGTATAGGTAACCTATCACCCAGTTACATGAAATCATCCACAGGTTGCTGCAAATTGTACCCATCTCGCTGTATGGAAGTTCCATCGGGATTGTCAGCTCATTCGTAATATAATTCTATATTCTTATTTATGTGTCGATGTTGAAACTGTGGTTAACATTTCCAGTCAGGTACAGAGAGAACTCAAGCAGCAGGCGTGAATAAATAAGAGTGTATGTGGAGACGCAGGTCTGTGTGTGATCTGATTGGTCGTCTTGTCTCCAGCCACTTGTCAGTGTGACTCCCATACAGACTCTCAGCAGCAGCTCGCTCTTCGACAAGTTTTATTTTGTAAAGTGTACAACACAACCTGTTTTTTTAAGGGCATTTTTGTACAAAACGCTGTTCTTTGGTCTTTTACAAAAAATACTGTGGTTGAGGAAATTTATTGTTTACATTGTGAATATTAAACCAGAATTTAAAAAAAAAACAAAAAACTTGTCGTTTGTCTTCTAAACGTTATGCCAAGAAATAGAAGATAATTGGGATCTCAGAGTTTCGCCTTTAGGCCTTGTTAAAGCGGACCTGAACTCAAAACTTCCTCTCTGCTCTAAAAGATAAGCAACAGCATACTAACCTTTTAAAGAAAAACATCTTTGTTACAGCTGATACAAATCCTGCAATATATCTGCAGTGTGTCTACTTCCTGCTTTCTTGGAAGCAGGCAGGGTTAAAGTCCTGTGCAGGGATGGGTTGGGGGGGGGGTGTGTTAACTGTCCCAGAAGTCTGGGCATCCTATGCATGCCACCGTTGTAATGCGCGTCCTATGGGTCGCATTCCACCACTCGCTACCGCACGACGTCCTTCTGGCAGAAAGAGGAAGTGCGGTAGTGAGTGGTGGAATGTGTCCCATAGGGCACGTATTACAGCAGTGACATGCATAGGATCCCCAGACTTCTGGGTCAGTTAACCCCACCCCCATCCCGCAGGCACAGGTGCATAAATTAACCTACATTAGCATTCCGATTTCGAGTACTTCTGTACTCGAAAGCCCATCCCTTGTCCTGTGTTTACAAATTAGCTGCTCTGCCCTGGCAAAGGAGCTGACACACAGAGATCAAATTACAGTAGTGATTAGTCACAGATGAGGGGGAATTAGACTAAATACATAAAAGGTGCATTTTTCTCTGTTTTTCCCCTCTGTCCTGTGCAAGCGTTTAGGTCCACTGTAACGGGATGCTGAAGGCAGTGAGCACCTTCTGGCAGCTTGGCACGGGAGCAGCTGAGGTGTTTTTTCATTGGTAACTGCCTGTGAGGCACTGACATGCATGGAGCTACAAATACTGCCAGGTGACTGGATTAAAGGGAACCTGAAGGGACATGTAAGCTGCCATAACTATTTCCTTTCAACCTCCCTGGTGTTCAGTTCCTGCAGGATTTCTGTGCAAAAAGTGGTTCAATTCATTTTTGTGAAATGTTTGCCTGCAACTTGCTAAAATATGTCAAGCAAAGGTCTAGTATCCATTTTTAGTATAATAAAAGTTTCAGATACAAAATAAAGTTAATCCAAATCCTCCTCAAAAATGGACAAAGAAATACATCTACAGATACAGAACTAAATACTGTACAGTATTTACCTAAAACCTCTCCCTTGTGCGGTACAACTGAGGGCCAGTTCACACGCGCACTTGCATGGCTTTTACAGCCGTTTATATAAATGTAACATTATCGCTATTTTTCCAGTGTCTGGAAAAAGCAGGGTCTGGTTTTTCTGGGGTCCATTTGCGCCGGACACCCGTCTCCCTGGGGGGTGAAAAATTACCATCGTTGCAGAAAAGCATTTGGACGAGACACTGGGCAGGTGATTGAGACATCTGTCTGAACCAGCCCTGAAGGTCCATACACACGCTGGTTTGAACTCTGAATGGTGCACCATAACCACTGCCATGGCGGGGGTAGTCATTCTAGTCAGAGCAGCGTGATTACATCAGGCGCACAAAGATCCGGCATGTTAGATTTTTAGCAATGCCCCGAGCACAGCACAATGGCATTGTTCTCGCTGCTCCCACCACTACAAGCTGCTCCGTTGCACATGCTCATGGTTTCTCTATTCCTCCCTGCACAGTGGCGTAGCTAAAGAGCTATGAGCAAGTTTTTGATGCCCCCCCAGCACTCTATACATACACAACAATTGATACACCGCACTAAAACCAGTCAAGGACAACCACAGTGTCAGAGTTGCAAGAAGGATTACTACTATTCAAAGCATCTATAGAAGTGATTATTACCAGCACAGGACCAATACAGAGCTAATACTGTGATAAAGACTGGACCCTTCGGCGCCCCCGATGCGGTTGCTACCTCTGCACCCCCTATTGCTACGCCACTGTCCCTGCATAACAAAAGACGCTTCATGTGCAAAGGCTGATAACATGTCTGTACAGCGTTGTGAGTGCACTGTCGCCTTCAGCTGTCAACGCATCTGTTGCTATGTGGGGAGGAGGAGGGACGACAAGTGCGTCCGATTGAGCGGCTTCCAGTGTGGGAGTGAGGTTCCATGAACAGTGTTGTTGGGTCATGCTCAGGCATTGCTAAAGGTCCAACGTGCCAGATCTTTAGGAATAGTCGTTGGGCCGCTGTACACTCTGGTCTGCTGCCCAATTCTCAGCCATGGCCGCCATTATAGTCTGTCACGGCTGAGCTCAGGCCAGTGTGGCAAAAAGTGCAAATATACATTATGGTATTGGATTCAATACAGATGTTTGTATTGAATCTAACAGAACTGAATTTTCTTTATGCTGCAATGTGTGCAACTGCCAGTAGGTGGTGCACATACACCATTATAACTCTCTTTCCAGGCCAGTTTTCAGTGTGGGGAATCGTTACACAAGGCTTTTTACTCCTCCATACTTTTGTAGTGATTTATTTTTTGTATGAAGGAGTCATCCTCCTCCTTACCACCAGGGAGGCTACGCAATACCAGTTGCCTGGCTGTCCTGTTGATCCTTGGCCTCTAATGCTTTGAATACACAAGTTTTTTCAGTAGATTTACTGTCCGTTTTTCTGATCGATTTCTATTAACTTCTGAGAAAATCTTTAAAAAAAATTTTTTAAATCTGATTGGAACTGTCAGAAACTAGTTATCAAGCCATCTATCAGACAAAAAAAAAAAAAACTAAAAAAACAACTCATGCTGTATTCCCAGCATAATACTTTTCGACATGGACCCTGAACAAGCATGCAGCAGATCATAACTACATTAGCTACATGCTTGTTTCTGGTGTGATTCAGACACTACTGCAGCCAAATAAATCAGCAGAGCTGCCAGGCAACTGGTATTGTTTAAAAGGACAAAAATATGGCAGCCTCCATATATTTCTCGCTTCAGGTTCCCTCGAAGTGGCAGCTGGGAAAATTTGCTGGCCGGCAGGGGAGAGGTTGAATCAGGGCGGGTGCATTGCACCCAGGCTCCTCTTTCAGGCGCCACCCGGCCGCCGCTCACCCCCTCTGGCCGCCGCTCCCTCCCTCCCTCTAGCCGCGTCCATTGGGCGCAGGGGGGTGAGGCGCCCCGGGTGACTGACACCCAAGGGGGTATCGCCACGACCCCCCCATGGTGGGGGAAGAGCAACGCTAGGAGGGGTGGGGACAGCGGCGGGGAGGGGGGACAGATCCACCCCCCTCCCTCACCTGGGTCCCCTCCTGCCTCTCTTCTCTGCTGCTGGCCGCCCGGTTCATCTCCCCGCTGTGGGGACCGCCTCCCGGAGGCAGAGCAGGGCTACGGCAAGATAGCTGCTGAAGCCCTGCTCTGGAGACTTTGTGTCTCCAGTACAGGGCTTCGGGCGCCATCTTGCCGTAGCCATACACTCTGCCTGTCAGCGCGGGAGATTGCCGCTGGAGGATCGTCGGGGAGCTGCACGTCAGAGGCCGGCCAGGTGAGTGAATTTTTTTTTCACAGCACTGCTCCCCACATAACGATTATTTTCTGGTGAATGCCCCCCACATTGTGATTATTTTCTGATGAATGCTCCCCACATAGCATTTATTTTCTGGTGAATGATTATTTTCTGGTGAATGCTCCCCACATTGCGATTATTTTCTGGTGAATGCTCCCTACATTGGGATTATTTTCTGGTGAATGCTCCCTGCATAACGATTTTCTGGTGAATGCTCCCCACATAACTATTTTCTGGTGACTGCTCCCCACATAATGATTATGGACATGGGTGTGGTTATGTGGTTGGGCGCGGTTAATTTAACCACTCCCATAGGCGCCAGAAAAAATCTTGCACCCAGGTGCCAGGCACCCCAGGCTCACCCCTGGATTGAATTGCCTGACAAGTGCACAGTTCAGCTTCCTGTGTAGTAGAGGCTTTACTCAGATGATGAGGTATAACGTCAGCTAGCAATATATATAATGGCAGAATGCACCCTGGCAAACCCATGTGATATATCCGTCAGATATAAAGTGCCTATACATATTAAGCTGGCAATACAGTATTCAGTTACCATTCCATTTTGTTTTCGATATAACAATCAATTATTTTATAACCAACATTGAAGATCAGTCTTTAGGTCGACTTTAACTCTTAATATCTATCGCAAATATTGAAATCTACTTTAATTCATGGTCTATGAAACATTTTGTCTAATCAATGTCCTTTGGCTCAAAAATAAAAGTACAGTATGGCCAGCTCTAGGCTGGGTTCCCACTTGCAGCCAGGTCACGTGCGGCCATTGGGAGCGGACAGTGTAGTGTCCGTTATAGTCTGGCTGAACTCTGGGGAGATGCGTTTCAACCATAGGCTATATGAGAAACGCGCCGGCATGTCTGTGAAAATCACGGATGACACAGAAGTGCGCCCCGCTTAACGCAACGGATGGGATGCAAGAGGACAAGTGTGAACGGATCCGATTTATAAAATAGTGATCCAGTAAACTGTTCTCGGTCCCCATTACTTTTCTTATTCTGTTTTGTTTTTTTTCAAATGCCAGGAAATGCCATCATTTTCAATCAAGCAGTTGTGGTTGATTCCTTTATTTGTGATCAGAGATTGGAATGGATGCTGGCAGTGGCGTAGCTAAGGAGCTGAGGACCCCGGTGCAAGTTTTACAATGGGGCCCGCCAAGCACTCTATACATAGCAATTGATACGGCGCACCAAAACCTGCCAATGGCAACTACAGTGTCAAAAGTGCAAGAAAGGGGTATGGAACAGTTTGTTAATGATTACCACTATTCAAAGTATCTATAGAAGTCATTATTATGAGCACAGGACCAATAAAGAGCTAATACTGCAGTTGAGGAAGGTCCCTTCGGGGCCCCTCTGGCCCAAGGGCACTGATGCAGTCGCAACCTCTGCCACCCCTATTGCTACGCCACTGGATGGAAAAGGCTGCAAGAATATCATTATTTGTTCCTCGGAGCATTTCATAAAACAATTTAGTTGGACGTTAGTACATTTATTACCTTGATGTATTGGCACTATAAGCTGCATCAGGAAGGATTATTCACCAAAGGTGGGATTATTGTGACGTTCTTGTTCAGTAGCATAAAATTACCTGTACAAATTACACCTGAAGCAATTAGAAATCTACTTACCTCAGTAGGTAAAGGGAATCTGAGGTGAGAGGAATATGGAGGCTCAGGCTGCCATATTTATTTCATTTTAAACAATAACAGTTGCCTGGCTGTCCTGATTCTCTGTCTCTATTTTAACCATAGACCCTGAACAAACATGCAGCAGATCGAACGCAAGGAATCCAGCGCTGAATTGGCCGCAGCTGGTGCCACCATAGACCATAATAGGAATTACAGCTATAGCGGCGTACAGTGAGTTACTACTGCGCTGTCAGAAGACTGAGATGAAGTTACTTTTAAAACGCTGTTAATTTGCCTGACAGCAATAGCTGGAAGGGAATTACATCATTCCCCACCATCCACGTGGACCTGGAGGGGGAATAGTAATTAACGATTTTCTTTGTATGCTGCAGCAGATCAGGTACTCTGACTCAGGTTTTACTGGATTAGCCATATACTTGTTTCAGGGTTTTGACTCAGACACTCGGTGTGCCAGAAGATCACCAGGGCTGCCAGGCAACTGGCATTTTTTACAAGGAAATAAATATGGCAACCTCCATATCCCTCTCACCTCGGGTTCCCTTTAACCTGTTGCTGCCCGCGTCACGCCAGTGGGTGTGGCCGCGGCGGCAGCCCCAGGACCGCCTAACGCCAACTGGGGTAAAGTCCTTGGGCTGTGTTTTGCAGGAGATCGCGCGCAGGGTGCGTGCGCATCTCCTGCTTGGTGGGCGGAGCGGAGCTCCGCCTTCAGTCTCCGAGGGAAACTGTTAGACGGCGTAATCGCCGTCTATTTACATGTACAGCCAGCCGTGTGACACGGCTGTCCCCTCCTGAGCAGCAGAGGTAATCGGCTGTCATAGGCTGAAGCCTATGATAGCTGATCACGGGGATTGGCTAGCGGGGGGAGGGGGGTTACAATTCATTTTAAAAAAAAAAAAGACATTTTTGAAAAAAACAACCCACAAATAAACAAATACAAACAAACATTGGGGGTGGGGGCGATCAGACCCCACCAACAGAGAGCTCTGTTGGTGGGGAGAAAAATCACGTGTGTGCTGTGCCGCCCTGCAGCTTGACCTTAAAGCTGCAGTGGCCAATTTTTTGAAAAATTGCCTGGTCTTTAGGGGGGTTTAACACTGCGGTCCTTGATATTAAAAACCTCTGGATGGTCTGAAGGTCTGTGTGCAATTTTTGAACCCCTGCCTTATGGATAGTGATGAATTTCCATACATTTAATATAATAGTATGCTTTTGCACCCAACAGTGAGAATACCTCAAAGGGGCACCAGAGTGTGAAAAGCACATGGTATAGCCTGCCCTGTCTGTCTGTGCTTTTCTTTATAAGACACTGGCTTTAGAACTGCATGCAGCGTACACATGCATTTGTTTTTATTGCCACTAGATGGCAGTCTTGAAGTTTTTTTTTCGTTTAACCTGCCTGGCGTTCTATTAAGATCGCCAGGCAGGCTGCGGGAGGGTTTTTTTTTAATAAAAAAAAAACTATTTCATGCAGCCAACTGAAAGTTGGCTGCATGAAAGCCCACTAGAGGGCGCTCCGGAGGCGATCTTCCGATCGCCTCCGGCGCCCAGAATAAACAAGGAAGGCCGCAATGAGCGGCCTTCCTTGTTTTGCTTATATCGTCGCCATAGCGACGAGCGGAGTGACGTCATCGACGTCAGCCGACGTCGTGACGTCAGCCGCCTCCGATCCAGCCCTTAGCGCTGGCCGGAACTTTTTGTTCCGGCTGCGCAGGGCTCAGGCGGCTAGGGGGGCCCTCTTTCGCCGCTGCTCGCGGCGAATCGCCGCAGAGCGGCGGCGATCAGGCAGCACACGCGGCTGGCAAAGTGCCGGCTGCGTGTGCTGCTTTTTATTTCAGCCAAATCGGCCCAGCAGGGCCTGAGCGGCAGCCTCCGGCGGTACTGGACGAGCTGTGCTCGTCCAGACCGCCCAGCAGGTTAAAAGATACCCGAACTGACATGTGACATGATGAGATAGACATGCATGTACAGTGCCTAGCACACAAATAACTATGCTGTGTTCCTTTTTTTCCTTTCTCTGCCTGAAAGAGTTAATTATCAGGTATGTAAGTGGCTGACTCTCAATGATAAGAAATTCCACTTTTTACCTCTTTCTTGCTCTCAGAAGCCATTTTCTGCTAGGAAAGTGTTTCATAGTTGGAATTTCTTATCAGTAAGGGTCACACTGTAGTCACTTCCTGTCTGAGTCAGCAACTTACATACCTTATATTTAACTCTTTCAGGCAGAGAAAGAAAAAAAGGAATACAGCATAGTTATTTGTGTGCTAGGCACTGAACATACACATGTCTATCTCATCATGTCACGTCAGTTCGGGTATCCTTTAACCACTTAAGCTCTCAGTCGTTTTCACTTTATGCATCCGAGCAATGTTGACCTCCCCATTCATTCGCCTATAACTTTATCACTACTTATCACAATGGGCTCTATTCTCAAAGAGCCAAATTTTCCGCAAAATGTTACCGCTATATTCCCGCCAGCGGTATACTCCGCATTTTTTCCACATTCACTAATATTTTCCGCATGTTTTCCGCATGCGGGAAAAAAGATGCGGAAACAGGCATTATTCATGCGGGAATCATGCGGTAAAAAGGTCGCATGAAAAAGTGTTTAAAAAAAAAAAAGTTAAAGTCCACCAAGCACAGCCCTTAAGCCTCCACACTTCATTAAAGTCAATGGGATGCGGAATATATCACCTACTACTTGTAGGTGATAAAAATTCGGTAATTAACGAAGAAATGATGCGCCTGAACATCTTTGAGAATTGATCTTTTATTGCGGAAAATACCGACTTTTGCGGAAATTTTACCGCATGAATCCCGCACTTTTATCACACTTTTTCCGCATGCGGAAAAAACATGCAGAATATTTTGAGAATCCCAACTTGCCGGTATTTTGGGTGCAAACTTCCCGCATGTACTTTACCGCATGCGGGAAGTCTTTGAGAATAGAGCCCATTGAACTGATCTATATCTTGTTTTTTCCGCCACCAATTAGGCTTTCTTTGGGGGGGTACATTTTGCTAAGAGCTACCTTACTCTAAATGCATTTTGACAGTAAGAATAAGAAAAAAATGGAAACTATTCATTATTTCTCAGTTTTCGTCCATTATAGTTTTAAAATAATACATGCATCCATAATTAAAACCCACGTATTGTAATTGCCCATTTGTCACGGTTATTTCACCGTTTCAATTATGTCCCTATCACAATGTATGGCGACAATATTTTATTTGGAAATAAAAGGGCATTTTTCCAGTTTTTTGTAGTATATACAGGCGCTGATCTAAACTTTATCTCATGTGTATGTTGCACCAGCTGCTCAGGATAAACCACATCCACAATCGGTTCCAGGAAAAATGCATACATATCCACAGCGCTTGGTACTCAAATCGGCATCTGCAGTAACCCCACAGTGCTCAAAAGCATATTTCCACAGTGACCATAACCAGAAATAAATTGAGAAAGGTCACTTCTCCATCCAAGAATAACATAAACATTTATTAGAAGCTGAATCTACATCACATATACAATGACTTACTTCCAGGGTCCTTTTGACAGGGACCCTTAGTAGTTAAAAGCTTATAGTGTAACCCAGTACACATTTAAAATCCAAAAAACAATCTCATATAAGTTGCCCAGTCTCTAGTTCCTACCGGTTTCGGCCTTGCGCCGTCATCAGGGAACACTGGAGACTGAGCTGTGGGCAAAATATATAAGGATTACCTTGTAATCACTCGATCGGGGCCATTGCAGGCTCTCAGCAGAAAGTTTTCCACTTGCCGGTAATGCGCATAGCTGATAGGCTCATTCTGGTCAGGTGGTTAGGTGCAAGTGGCTCTGGGATGGTGTGACATCACTACAGAGCTGGGGCAATAACATGATTGGTCAGGCTGGTCACATGAGCCAGCATGCTTGCGTGTAATTGGCTGAAAGAGACACTAAGGATGTTGGGAAGTGTAGTTTCCAGTCTTTCCACGCTCAGCAACTCAATTACATAAAAATAACACAACAGCACGGTGGCGCAGTGGCCAGCGCTCCCGCCTTGCAACGCTGGGTCCCGGGTTCAAATCCCAGCAATACTTAAATAAATAAAATAAATAAATACATAAAAAGGCACATGTAGAAATTAGGCTGGCACCACCAGAAGTAGAAAAGTAAAAAATTAGCTCTTTATTGATAAGTCATTAAAATGACAGCATGGTCAAAAAAAAAAAAAAAAATAAGGCTTTGGCAGCGGCGGCAGCCCGCTGTTTCGAGCTGTTATAGCTCTTTCTCAAGCCAGTCAGCCCATAAAATGCTAGCAACAATGACCACACACTTATATACTGGTCTATACATCAATTAGCCAATCATTTCAAAATCAGAAACACCAATCAGAGTGCAGGGACATGTGGATGGACCTGATGGGGAACAGGCAGTGTGTGATGTCATCAGAGCATACCTCCCAGTCAGCTGACCAAGGACAGCCCACAGCAGCATGGTGTAGAGACCTCCACATGCAAAAGCAGGAAGTGCATTGTAAACAAAAATCACATGCACCAATAGTAACAGGCTCCATCAGCCCACCCATCAAAATACAGCATGGTATACGCGTACAAATGTCCGCCTAGTACGCGTCCCACAGACGCGATACTAATGCATAACGTCCGCCGCAACTGGCCATCCAAAAGCATTATCAAGAGAATGCATACAAAAAGACGCATGATGCGTAAAATTGGACGCAAGATGGCCGCATACCGCTCATAATGTCAACGCTATAATAACGCGTACATATATCTTTTGCACTTGAAAAAACCTTCTAATTCCAGAAAGGTGTTACTGGTAGTTGGCTGCTTATACAGTATATGGTACTGCTTGTAATCCGTCTCTGAAGATTTGGGGCCTTCCTGAATATAACTTGTGGTTTATAATAATTGCAGTTAGATCAGGATCTAGTCTCAAAATAGGCCAATGTTTCCCTACAAGCCTTTTAATGTCCCTATATTGTGTATTAAAATCAGTAATAAAAGCACATTTGAACTGATTTTCCACATTCTGTCTTGTTCCTGTGACATGCAAAAGAAATATGTCCGGGACTCTAATGATTACAGCCAAAAAACGGTTTACAAATGGCAGTCCAAACCTATACCAGCAGTACCCACTGCCCCTAATAATAACCCGAGACCTAATATACCCCACCCTTGGCCTGAATATCGTGGCCCCAAAACCCAGCAGACCCCGATCGCAAAACAATTTATCCCACCCCCTACCAAAATCATCCTTCAATAAGACCTAGCAGACCCGCATATGGGGTTCCAAAACACTTTCAGAATCCGAGACCCCCAGTAGTTCCACCTAGGAGACCTTACAATATGTATCCCAAAACCTACCCTAATTTCCATCCCCAAACACGACCACACTGGAAACCAAAACCGAGGTACAATCCAGTAGTACCCCCACCCAAATACTATCCTCCAGTGTACAACAGATTTACAGCACTTGACTCCCCTGTGGTAGGGAATTCTGCACTGAGTGAGGACCCTAACAAACATTTTTTAGAGAAAGTCCTACCCCAAAAAGAGAGGAGGAAAAGATCGTTAGAAGAAGAACCAGAGGAAATAGGGGAGGCATCAAATTACAAAGGAGAAAGCAACAAAAAAATGAAAGGAAGTTAGGTGAAGGGATCTTCAACCTGAAGATCACCTCTTTTACTAGTAATTATACAGGAGAAACTTTTCAGATTAAACGTTTTTACAATTGCAATAGTATGTATGTGGTATACCTTTTGGAGTGTCCATGCGGGCTCCAATATGTAGGGAAAACAGAGAGAGAATTCAGGAGGCGACTATACGAACATGTCTATAATATTGGAAAAGCTGAAATAGACCACTCTGTCCCCAATCATTTCAAAACTGTCCATAGCAAGATCCTTCAGTTTTAAAATTTTGCATCATTGACCAAGTAAAAACAGACTGGAGAGGATCAAATAAAGATAGAGAATTATCCAAACTTGAAACTAAGTGGATTTTTACATTAAAGACTATGCAACCAAGAGGTTTGAACATTGATTTTAATATAAACTGCTTTATAGACAATTCCTGAGTGCAATAATCTATTTATTAACCACTTGAGGACCCACCCTTTACCCCCCCTTAAGGACCAGCGCTGTTGTAGCTGATCTGTGCTGGGTGGGTTCTGCAGCCCCCAGCACAGATCAGCGTGCAGGCAGAGCGACCAGATCGCCCCCCTTTTTTCCCCCCTATGGGGATGATGTGCTGGGGGGGTCTGATCGCTCCTGCCTGCCGGGTGTTGCGGGGGGGGGGGCACCTCAAAGCCCCCCTCCGCGGCGAAATCCTCCCCCTCCCTCTCCTACCTGGCCCCCCCTGGAGATCCGGGCTGCACAGGACGCTATCCGTCCTGTGCAGCCAGTGACGGGACGTCCCCTGTCACATGGCGGCGATCCCCGGCCGCTGATTGGCCGGGGATCGCCGATCTGCGCCGTACAAATGTAAACAAAGCGGATTATTTCCGCTTGTGTTTACATTTAGCCTGCGAGCCGCCATCGGCGGCCCGCAGGCTATTCACGGAGCCCCCCGTGGTCCTGCAGCTGCCACTTTGCCGACGCGCGTTATGAGTGCGCGGTCGGCAAGTGGTTAACAAGATGGCAGCAACCAAGGGAACTCTATGGGAGACAGCGTTATAAGTGTATTTATAGGGTGTGCAATATACTACTTAATTTATATATGTCTTTTAATGTATGTATTTATTTATTTAAGTATTGCTGGGATTCGAACCCGGGACCCAGCGTTGCAAGGCGGGAGCGCTGACCACTGCGCCACCGTGCTGTTGTGTTATTTTTATGTAATTGAGTTGCTGAGCGTGGAGAGACTGGAAACTACACTTCCCAACATCCTTAGCGTCTCTTTCAGCCAATTACGCGCGAGCATGCTGGCTCATGTGACCAGCCCGACCAATCGCGTTATTGCCCCAGCTCTGTAGTGATGTCACACCATCCCAGAGCCACTTGCACCTAACCACCTGACCGGAATGAGCCTATCAGCTATGCGCATTACCGGCAAGTGGAAAACTTTCTGCTGAGAGCCTGCAATGGCCCCGATCGAGTGATTACAAGGTAATCCTTATATATTTTGCCCACAGCTCAGTCTCCAGTGTTCCCCGATGACCAGGGCCGGCGCTACCATAGAGGCAGAGGAGGCAGCTGCCCCAGGGCCCCAGAGCTTGTAGGGGCCCCCAGTGGCTACAAGAGGAAAAAAAACATTTTTCAAATCGGCCTTATAGTTTTTGAGAAAATCGATTTTAAAGTTTCAAAGGAAAAAATATACACATTTAAAAACCTGCCGACTTTAATGGTTGATAGCAAATCCACCTTAAATGCTAGAAACCCTAAATTTGCAGGATATGTTAAGGAGTGTGGGAATTTTTTTTTTTTTTAAATTGTGGGGTCCCCCCTCCTGAAACTTTTTAACCCCTTGTCCCCCATGCAGGCTGGGATAGCCAGAATGTGGAACTCCGACCGATTGGGACTTCACACCCTGACTATACCAGCTGCAAAAAAGGTCCCCTAATGCCGATTTTTGTTCCGGGGTATATGTTGGGGGGCCCCCTAGGTTTATTTTGCCCTGGGGCCCCATTGTTGCTTAAATCGGCCCTGCTGATGACGGGGCAAGGCCGAAACTGGTAGGAACTTGAGACTGGGCAACTTATATGAGATCGTTTTTTGGATTTTAAATGTGTACTGGGTTACACTATAAGCTTTTAACTACTAAGGGTCCCTGTCAAAAGGACCCTGGAAGTAAGTCATTGTATATGTGATGTAGATTCAGCTTCTAATAAATGTTTATGTGATTCTTGGATGGAGAAGTGACCTTTCTCAATTTATTTCTGGTGATGGTCACTGTGGAAATATGCTTTTGAGCACTGTGGGGTTACTGCAGATGCCGATTTGAGTACCAAGCGCTGTGGATTTGTATGCATTTTTCCCGTTTTGCATTGATCACTATTTACAAGCTTATAAAAAAAAAATATATAGAAATATTTCATCTTTACATAGATATTTAAATAGTTCAAACCCTTAGGTAAATATTTATGTGTTGTTGTTTTTTTAAATTGTAATGTTTTTGTTTTTTTATTAAACATTATATGTGGGTATTTTTGGGAGGGGGGGAAGTAAATAGTGTTTTATTTAGGGAAAAATTTGTGTAGTGTAATTTTTTTTTACTTTTAGATGTAGTTTTACTCTTTGGCCACAAGTTTGTTTACATGACGTCACTCTAAGCATACAATGTACGCTTAGAGGGACATAGTCTCAGAAAAAGCGTAGCTTCCGAGAGAAGCTGTCACTTTTTCAGCGGGGGAGAGGAATCAGTTATCGGGCACCATAGACCGATACATTCCTGGGCTACCGAATCCGCGGCCGGGAGTGCGCGTGCACGCGCGCGATCGGCCGCGGGAGCGCGCCTGTCCTCCTTGACGTTTTTATACGTCAAGGAGGACAAAGTAGTTAAATACTGGGAGAACTTACAGGTAATGGCATTATTATCAAAGGTTAGAAACCATTAACTGCTTTGTCAGTTAAAAATATAATACGGTACATATTTTTAAAAATTCTCATCTAGATGAATTAGTGCCCTAATAAAATGACCTCCATATCCAACTAAGGGAACCCGTACCAAAACACAAATCTGGATAAAATATGAGTTCAGTAAATACAGAGTACAGAGAAGCATAAATGGCCTGAGAGCTCGTTCACAACCAAGGGGTTTTTCGGCCTTTTTTCCAGCGCAGGCGGTTTTCAAAATCGCCCACTAAACGCTTGTGCAATGAATCTCTAGTAGAAGGTTCATATCAGCGCATTGCGTCCGCTTTGCAGTCCCTATACCATTTTTGGGGCGTTTTTGCTATAATGGAAGGTATAGGCAAAACGCAAAATGCTCACAAAATCGATTTTGTGCTGCGTTTGCGGTTTTAAGAATAAATACACTGTATTTATTCTTTTCAGGGTCTAAGAGTTCACTTCCTGACTTGCGTCACAGAGTGAATGAAAAAGCGCTTAGAAAACAGTTTTTAACAAAAACGCAGTGCGCAGTGGAGCGCCAGGAGGCACTAAAAAACACAAAGTGGTTGCGTTTTTAGATGTGAACGAGGCCTGATTGTCTTGCTGCAATCTAAGGCCTGTACGGAGCTTGATACATACCATAGGTCTCAGGATGGGCTCTGCAGTTGACGTAAAAATAAAATATCACACCAGTATATCACCGTTGTAGATGCAACCCCCCCCCCCCTTATTACTAGCTAATATTATTGGGAAATAACTTCCTGTCAGTTGTATTGGTCCATGATTAACCTCTTGAGGACCATGGTGGTAAACCCCCCTAGTGACCAGCCTAATTTTACATTAATTGGCCACTGCAGCTTTAAGGCCAAGCTGCAGGGCCGTATACCTCTGCACACAAGTGATCTCCCCCCCTTTTCTCCCCACCAACAGAGCTCTCTGTTGGTGAGGTCTGATCGCCCCCCCTGTGTTTATTTTTTTTTTATAAATATTTGTTTGTTTGTTTTTTTAATATTTTTGGACATTTTCTTTTTTTTTTTTTTTTCTAAATCCCCTCCCTCCCCCCAGCCGGCCAATCACGGCGATCGGCTGTCATAGGCTTCTGCCTATGAGAGCCGATCGCTCTCTTGTCCCCCATGGGGACAGCCGTGTCACACGGCTGTCCCCAGTGCAGCGCTGCTGCTGATCGCAGCGCTGCACATGTAAATACACGGCGGTTTCGCCGTGTAACAGTCTCCCGAGTGGCAATCGCAGCTCGGAGACTGAAGGCGGAGCTCAGCTCCGCCCACCAAGCGGGAGATGCGCGCGCGCACCGTGCGCGCGATCTCCCGTAAACTGCTGCCCCAGGACTTTCCGCCAATTGCCGTTAGCTGGTCCTGGGGCTGCCGCCGCGGCCACGCCTACTGGCGTGACGCGGGCGGCAAGCGGTTAAGCTGCATCAGATTCAGATTGACATGAAATTTGAATGCAAGGTGAAATTATATAAATCTCTCACTATAAATCAGACATGCATTGAAATATACAGCAAAGTCCCCATTATCCAGAACTCAGGCAACTGGAAGTCTGAACTAACCGGCATGCCTGAGTGTCTAATGGGGACCTCTGTTGGGGGGCTTTCTGTGTGTGCAGGGAGGCGGTAAAATATTTACAGAGCCTCCAGCGATGGCTAGCGGACTCGTAGCAGCTTCTGGCATCTGTGTACAGAAGCCGTAGTGTCACATGACCCAATGCAGGTCACCTGACACTCTAGCTTCCGTACACTGGGGAAGCTGGAGAGCCGCTCTGAGCACACGGGGAGATAGAGGGAGACTGCCAGACATTGCTGGAGGTTCGGTAAGTATTTTAGGGGGGAGTTTGGCTCTATTTTGTCCCGTTGCCCAAGCAACCAGCAGGCACCTGTATCCGGCATCAGGCGATCCTTGCCATTGCTGGATAGCTGGGACTTTACTATACTGAAAATTGTTTGCAGCATGAAACTGGGCCAAGCAAGTGATCTTCCTCTGGATGTGGTTCTGCCCAGTTCCAGGCTACATTTAATGTGCATTTAATTTGCATGCAAACCAGAATTCTCAGCAACTTATTTACTATCTCTAGTAACAATGTTATAAATTTGCATGTATATAGCACTGACATCTTCTGCAGCGCTGTACAGAGTATATAGTCTTGTCACTAACTGTCCTCAGAGGGACTCACATTCTAATCCCTACCATAGTCCTATGTCTATGTATGTATTGTAGTCTAGAGCCACTTTAGGGGGAGCCAATTAACTTGCCTGTATGTTTTTGGGATGAGAGAGGAGACTGGAGTGCCCAGAGGAAACCCACACAGACATGGGGAGAACATACAAACTCCTTGCAGATAGTGCCCTGGCTGGGATAAGAACTGGAGACCCAGCACTGCAAGGCGAGAATGCTAACCACTAAGCCACTGTGCTGACAATGTGTGACTGTTCTGCCTCATATGAAGCCTTTACCATCAGCCTGACAATTGCTACAGCAGATAGTTGGAGAGTGGCTTGGCCTATAAATAAGCCTGACTTGAAATACCTGATGAATGTACATATTCCTGCATAGAGATACCATGTATAGCTGCAATCCAACCATTATCCCAGATCTGTGGGTCAGGAAAGACGCAAAAGTGATCAGGGCCGGGCTGAGGCATAGGCTGGAGAGGCTCCAGCCTCAGGGCGCAGTGTAGGAGGGGGCGCACAATTCATTCAGCTGTCATTACTAATTGTGTTTGAAAAAGAAAGAAATAAGAAAAGGGGATACATGGCAGTGACTGCAAGCCAGATAACTAGATATTAAGGTGTTGGGGAGGTTGTGGGCCCTGTGGCCCTCTTAGTCTAATAGCAATCAGTGTGTGACGGCTGGGGTGGGAGGGATGGAGGGGTGCACTTTGGTGTCTCAGCCTTGGGTGCTGGAGGACCTTGTCTTGCCTCTGAAAGTGATTCTAACAGGTTAGAATACAGCAGGTTTCATGCAAAACGCCCACAAAACAGTGACTTCCATTTATCTCCAAACACAATTCGAGTAAATGTATATTTATTGTTCTGGATACAAGGAATGTGCATTGTCACATGGTCTGACAGTTCTGCACGGAAGCTGCATTTAATCAATGGGAAAAGAGTCCATCCTCGCAATACTTCCTCCTTCACATTGGAAGTTCCAGTGGTAAAGCAGGAAGTGTCGGGGATGGAAGACCACGCCAAGAGGAAGTCACATAGGTAAAGTAACCCTTCGTGCTACAGCCTCCATCTCGGACATGTGCAGGTACAGTATTGCTCTAATTTCAGGGAAACTGCTTCCTTATCCCTAATGCCATACAAATGTATGCAGCTTGGAAATGTACCCCTCATGTGCAGCAGCTGCTGCTTCTGGTCCATTTCCTTGCGGAACACATTTCCATAAACTTATTATAAGCATCTTATTGATCTGCACTCCTGATGTAACAAGTGACTTATTCAAATGCTAAAAGGCTATCTCTCAGGAGAGCGTGACTACAAATAAGGGAAATGGGAATATCCATGAAACGCTAGTAAAATTACCAATCACACATAGTGCACAGTAATGTTACCGGTGTTTATGCAAGTGACCTAGTGCGCAGTGGCGTAGCTAAGGAGCTGTGGGCCCCGATGCAAGGTTTACATTAGGGCCCTCCAAGCAATCTATACATAACAATTGATCTGACACACCAAAACCTGCCAATGGCAACTGCAGAGTCAGAGGTGCAAGAAGGGGATGGGGAGCAGTTTGTTAATGATTACCACTATTCAAAGTATCTATAGAAGTGATCATTATGAGCACAGGACTAATAGAAAGCTAATACTGCAGCTGGGGGATGGCCCCTCTGGCCCAAGGGCCCCGATGCGGTCGCTACCTCTGCACCCCCTATTGCTACGCCCCTGCTAGTGCGGGTTACTTACAGCTGGTAGCGAGGTACGTGTTACTCAGGTACATTTTATTGCACTACTTGTGCAATGTACGCTACCTCCAATGTGTAAATACCAGTAAAATTGATGCACGCTATGTGCACACAGGAAAATCCCCCAAGTGTTTAAAGGACATCCGAGGTGAAAATAAACCAGAAATGAGAAAAACAATTGTATCCATCCTCCTCCTGAAAATGACTTTTTTTTTTAGATATCCCACGGTTTTATTTTATATTTCAATCTAGTTTTTAGAGTTTTTACTGTTTCATTGTCTCTGCTTAATGACACCTTCATTGAAGTATGTCAGAGCTCAAATATGAATTATTGACCTTTTTTTTAAATCTCTTTCCTGCCCTCAGAAGCCATTTACTGACAAAAAGTATTTTATGGCTGTAAATTACTTATCAGTGAGGGTTATGCTATAGTCTGACCCAGTCCTGACCTGGACTGGAACTGTCACATGTACACCTGATTTTTTATTCTTTTAGGCAGAGAAACTAAAAAGGAACACAACACAGTTATTTGTGTGCTTGGCACTGTACATGCACATGTCTATCTCATCATGTCACATGTCACCTCGGTTGTCCTTTAAATAGCAAGATTGACTAGTGAGTCAGCACCATGGACACTCAACCCCTAAAGCTAGGTACACCCAGCAATGAATGTCACCCTGCAGCGATCTGTACTGTATGCCCTCTGGGGACAGTTCGGGCCTACAGGCTAGCGATGCATTCTGTTGCTATGGAGGGGGGAGGAGAGACGACAGAGCAGGCAGACTGTAGTGTATCGGCAGCCAAGGCATCGAGGGGAGTCAAGGGCGGCCACTGTGCATATATTAAACTTTCGGCTGAGACGGGACCTCACTGGCTACCTCTCCTAAGAACGGTTGATCGTGTGCACAGAGCTTTACTACAGAAACCAACCGTCATAGGGCTCAGGCACACTATAAGTGCTGTTCTGAGAGCTTTTTGGCCATTAGAGCTTTCTGAGAACTTTTTAAAAAATGCTCCCGTTGACTTACATTAACATTGTGGTAAAATCGTCCGTTTTGTATTGTGATTTTTACCGCTATTTTAATGTAAGTCAATAGGAGCGTTTTTAGAGAAAGCTCTGATGGCCCCAAAACACTCAGAAAAGCGCTTATATTGTGTCTGAGCACATAAAAACTTTGAGATGTGCAAAGAAGGAATACATGTTACCGACTTTGTTTGCATAAGAGTTGCTTGCTTCCAATTGATTTCAAAAGCCCCATATCCATAGCCCCCGTTATCCTTCTCCAACCCTCCACCCCCCCCCCCCCCCCCATCCAATAATGCAAACTGAATTCCCTATCCAAGATGTGCCATTGCCTAGATTGCACCAACAATGCCGCCATGTCATGGACTCCAGTGTTAGTACTGTAAACAATTGAGTGGTGTGCCACTGCACATGTGCTGCCTTACATAGAGTACAATGGAAGCTATGTCTACTATCAAGCTGCTGCATTCACAACGGTACACCACTCAACTGTTTACAGTGTCACCATTGCCGCTGGGCCTCAGAGGCAGTGGTGGTGAAACCTAGGTAATGATGCACCTTAGGAACGGTGTGCCAAAGTTAACATTTAAAGCGGACCTGAACACAGAACTTCCTCTCTGCTCTAAACGTTAAGCAACAGTATAATAACCTTTAAAGAAAAACATTTCTTTGTTACAGCTTGCAGAACTCCTGCAATAAATCTGCTGTGTGCATACTCCCTGCTTTATGGAAGCAGACAAAGGGTTAACATCATTTGTTTACATATTAGCTGTGTCTGAATTTCTGTGCTGACACAGCTGAGAGCTCAAATTACACTTGTGATTTCTTACAGATTAGAGGGAATTGGACAGGCTCTTCTCTCTAAAAACATACAGGGGCAATTTTATCTGTTCTCCTTGTGTCCTGTGCAAAACGATCCTCCATTAGGCAAACTGCGCCTGTGCAGGAAGCTCCCAGTGACATCAGCGGGAGCGAGGACGCATGTGGCCAGAGTTGCGCAGGTGCAGTGGCTTGCGACATTATAGTTGCAAAACCCGGAAGCAAGCCACGATGGGTGAACAGAGGATCGTTTTGTCCTGGCGCAGGTACAGGACATCTGCGGTGGGCCAGTAGAAGCCCCAGGTAAGTAAAACTCTTTTTTTCTTTTTTCTATTACAGTACTCCTAAGCTGGTAACGTTAATGGGAACCTGTAAAAAAAACATAACCGATACCTAAGGAGAGGGAAGGCTCTGGGTCCTAAAGACCCTTCCCGCTCCTCTCATGGTCCCCTTGTTGCAGTGCTAGCTCCCCCGTGTGAATCCCCTGCCCCTCCAGAGGAGGCTTCGTGATCCGAGTGCTCCCGAAGACAGGCGGCTCTGTGCTGCGCATGCGTGAGCGTGTGTGCTGACGCAGTACAGAGCCGCACTTCTCTAGGAGCACTCGGATCCCAAAGACTTCCGAATTCTGCGGCGGCAGAGAGCAGTATTTGACTGATCAGAGAGAGGAGCGGGAAGGTGCTATAGGACCCAGTGCCTTCCCTCTCCTTAGGTAAGTATATGATTTTTTTTTTTTAATATAGGTTCCCATTAACTTTATGTACAGTTGGTGTGCAATGGATACACAGACTTTACTTCGAAAGGTACAGGCACCCTTTTAATGTCGTTTTTCCGTAAGTATATAAGAATTACATGGATGGTTTTGCAATCTTTTCTCAGAATCCTCTTCAGGAAGATAGCAATGTAGAGGTTCAAAGTCCAGAGAGTCTCTGCCCTGCGTCACGGGAATGTTGTAATTTAAAGCAATACTTATAAATCAGTCAGAAGGTTACAGCTTAATTCAACTGCTCTTAATTTGAAGATTTAATTGTAAACCAGGAAAGCTGGAAGGAGTTTTGCCATTGGAAGGAACTGAACTTAATGAAGAAAGACGTACAGCCCACAAGGAAACGATTAGCTTTCTGTGCAGAGAATTCCCTCAGCTTGCTGCTAGCGTGTCGTGTGGAGCAGCCATAGACATCAGTGTTATACCAGAGCCATCACCTCCAGGATTCAGTCACGTCTGCATTTGCACTGAAAGAGAAAACAGGCCATAATCTGTTATGGAATCTGCTGCTTTTAACATGTTTAAATTGGATCATCATATTAAATATAATTATATATAGAAGCACAAAACAATGAAAATTTCAGTAACTGCTCTTAGGAACATAAAAGAACATTTGAAAGCATTCCCTGTGTTGAAAAACATTTACTTTCACTACAGAGAGCAGTACAGATTTTTTTAAAATCTCTGGCTACGAATAGAAACGGCTAATTTCGCAGCAGAGCTGCTACATAGATTTGGGCGCCTCCCAAGGCAGTAATGAGAATTACGGCTTTAGCGGTGCTCAGTGACTTATTTGGCCGCTGTGGGCTGCCGGAGCTCAAATTAGAAAAAAAAGGAGGTAATTCAGCCTACCAGCAATAGCTGGTGCCCGATTTAGGTGCCCCCCTCCCCCAAGTTGCAACATCTTATAGGGGGCATAGCATTAACGCCAGATCGGACATCCAGCAGGTGCAGGGTGAGCCGTCTAAAAAGCAGCATCTTTCCCATGGGCAGTTGATAGGCAGTGAAATGCCTCTCAAACTCTCACAACTGCTTACTGCTGCCTGGTAACTGCTTGTTGAGCACAAAATTGCCCGTGCAAAAGAGGCCTAACTCAGCTGTTGCCGGGGCAATGTCCATGATTCATAAAGCTTTTTCACTTCTTTTCCTCTGTTTTCACCTTATCTATGTAACATTTTTAAGCTTCCAAAGAGCAAAAATATAATATAATTAAGGTAGGAAAAAGTAATATTGAAATGAAGTTAATCACGAACAAATTACTTTGAGTGATTATTTTGCTTGTAAATGTGCTGAAAGATTTTTACCAATTAGGTGATAAATAAGTAATGTATGAAAAGTTACAATATCTGCATGAAGTTTGTATTCTTGCCCTATGTTTGTGTGACTTGCCTCAGCAGCAGGAACTACAATAGTGGGAAAACCCTGTGGTAAGCTACAGAAGGAATTACTATAGAAGAAGAATCCTGAGGTAAGCTGCAGCAGGAACTACAATAACGGAAAAATCCTGTGGTAAGCTGCAGCAGGAACTAATACCAGAAGAATCCTGAGGAAACTGCAGCAAGAACCAATAACGGAAGAATCCTGTGGTAAGCTGCAGCAGGAATATCAATAACGGAAGAACCCTGTGGTAGCTGCAGCAAGTACTACAATAACGGAAGAATTCTATGGTAAGCTGCAGCAGGAACTACAACAGTGGAAGAATCCTGACTATGACTATAGTGAGCTAAGATTGAGCTCCTGTGTCCCACAACAGCAGGTGGCGGCACACGACATGACAGGGCCAGGCACATCCTCTCACCTGACCTCAACCCCCCCTCCTCCCGCCAATTGCTCACTCGTGTCAGGAGTGTAAGGGCCCGTTTTCACTTGTGCAATGCAAATTAGTCGTGGAAAACGCAAAAATGAATTCACACGTGGATGCGAATTTTACAGCAAATTTTACCGCGAATTCGCGGGCAGTTTTGCATATGTTAGTAAGTATGCAAATTTAACCATGTCAGTGCCTATGTGCTTTTACATTGATTTTATGCGTAAACGCCCGCAAATTCACAGTAAAATTCGCATACGAAAACGCATGCAAATTTCCTATTAAAGAGACTCTGAAGCGAGAATAAATCTCGCTTCAGAGCTCATAAATAGCAGGGGCACGTGTGCCCCTGCTAAAACGCCGCTATCCCGCGGCTAAACGGGGGTCCCTTCACCCCCAACCCACCCCCCGCAAAAGTGTGTCGTAGAAAAAGTCGCTGGCTGTCTCTTCCTGGAGGCAGGGCTAACGGCTGCAGCCCTGCCTCCAGTCGCGTCTGTCAGCGGCGCATCGCCGCCTCTCCCCCGCCCCTCTCAGTGAAGGAAGACTGAGAGGGGCGGGGGAGAGGCGGAGATACGCGCTGACAGACGCGCGTGGGGCAGGGCTGCGGCGGTTAGCCCTGCCCCAACCAGGAAGCGCTCCCCCGGTGTATCGAGGGGGATTTGGGGGTGAAGGGACCCCCGTTAAGCCGCGCTATAGCGGCGTTTTAGCAGGGGCACACATGCCCCTGCTATTTATGAGGTCTGAAGCGAGATTTATTCTCGCTTCAGACTCTCTTTAAATACATTGTATGTGAATCGCACACCGCAAGGCGGAGTGCGAATTCTGATGGCTCTGCTGTGCAGATTTTTCCAGCACACAAAACCGCACAGGATTTCTGAGAAGTGGAAACAGGCCCATCCACTTGTATTGGTTATGCGAATCTGCATGCAGAAAACACATGCAGATTCGCACAAGTGGAAACGGGCCCTAAGTGTCTGCACTGTGGCCTAAAACATCCCCCGGGTCTGACCTTTCTCCTCCCCGCCTCCCCCAAGGGCCCCCACCCGCCGAATTGGAGGGTACTCAATTGGTGGACTACTGGTCTGGTGACTGGTCTGGCTCTCCTCCTCTGACGCTGCAAATCTCACTCACTCTGTCTGGCTCGGTGGCTCCCCTGCTGCGGCCTACTTGGACTCCGGGCAGGCGTTCTCCAGATGGGAACGGCTAGCACGTTCTCCCTCTCCTCAAGTCCATGCTGCCACCACGCGCACATTATATATGCGCTGAGTGAGACGTCACCATGCGCATGGACAGCCAGGGCCGGATTTCTGGCAAGGCCACATAGGCCATGGCCTAGGGCACCAGAAATGTAGGGGCGGCTCAGTGATGGACAGTAAAGCTGTTCCATGCAGCCATTCCTATCTACAAGGACAGCTTTAACCTTTGAACTCTCTGTCCTGTGTACTTGTGTCGTCCCTGCAAGACCTGTAAGCTCTATCCTGCAGGTATACTTCGGCCTAACTCACATGGTGGCACAATTGGTCCATCATTAAGGAGATGGCAAATGTAACGTAAAAGTTCTTAAGGAAAATATAACTTATAATCTATACACCTATTACTGAAATAGTTATTGTCTGTGACATCCAATAATGTAAGTAGAATTCTCATTGGGGCACACGGAGATAACAACCATACAGACGGTATAATTGGCCTTGGGCGGTAAAAAGTACAAATCCGGCATTGTGGACAGCATGTGACATTTGATATCCCGGAGCCTGGGGAGGGAGGGAGCAGGGAGGAGGAACAACAGTGGGGGTGGCCAAGCAGAACTAGAGGGCGGGCAGCTCTCTCTCTGTGTCACAGAGCAGTCTGTGACAATATAGATCCCAATTGATGCGGCGATTTGGGCGCTGCTGGCCCAGTGGGGTGCTAACAGGGTGCTTTGATTATTTTTGGGGGTGCTTCAGCACCCCCTGGTGACGTCCATGCGCCTAACACTAAGACCCCCTCTGGTGGTACCTTACCCGAAGACCCCATGGGTGGTGCCTAACCCTAAGACCACCCCTTCCTGACACCTAACCCTTTCTCTGCTGCAAATAACATAAATACAAAAAGCTGCATATTTGTAAGATAATACATTTCAAAACGATAAGTTACAAAATTATAATTTTCAAAACAAATCTCAATATGTTAAAACTATTTTACAATGATAATTTATAAAATTATAATTCTCATAATTAATTTCAAAAAGTTAAAACACTTAAGATTATAATTTAGAAAAAAATGATCATTGTCAAAACAAATTTGAAACAATATTTTACAAATCCCTAATTCTCAAACAAAACATTTCCCACTATTTAAGGGGTGCCCAAATAGTCCAGTTTTGCTTCTAATAGCCGATATTTAACATTAGAGTGAATGACGGCGCCCAATTAGTCCACTTCTCATATACACCTGATTTTCCTGCTCCCGCGGAAGAATCCTGTGGAAAACTGCAACAGGAACTACAATAGTGGATAACCCAGTGGTAAACTGCAGCCGGTGTAATGTCTGATTGCGCTGCCCGGAAGCTCCCTTCCACACTGAGTAGCACGCATGCTCAGTGTGAAGTTAATGATGCTGCTGGAGGTAAAATAGTAAATATCTCCGCTCCCACACCTCTTACACTCCCCAAATTCAGGACCCCCCGAACTACCTCTATACCCAATTGCAGCCCCCGAGACCCGCTGGTTCCCGAGAGAGGTTTCTGTAATCGGTCTCCTGAACCAGCGGGTCTCGGGGGCTGCAATTTGGTATAGAGATAGTTCTGGGGGTCCTCTCCCTACCCTGAAAATTTGGGGAGTGTAAGAGGTGTGGGAGCGGAGATATTTACTATTTTACCTCCAGCAGCATCACTCAATAGGAAATGTATCCGCACAGTCTCCTACTGCGCATGCGCGCCAGCGCAAATCAACAGGCAGCGTAATCAGACATTACACCGGAACTACAATAGCAGTCAGCCAAGTATTACACATCTCGGCGGATCACTGAAGGGGCATCACACATCAGTGGACACCTACAAATGTGCAAATCTGAAGCTATCATTTCGGACAGCAGAAATCTAGCATGTGAACATTTAGTATTAACTCATGAAAACCAGTAATTAAGTAAAATTCTGTAAACTTCTGCCTCAGCAGAATAACACGTTCTGACTGCTGTCAGTGCTGTGCACACTGTGGATTATATAAGCAGTACAACTCAGCAAACCCAATCATTATGTAACAAACGGTATTTAATAGCTGAAGGCACTAGCTTGGCAGCTACTCTGGGAATCTCTCATCATTCCTGAGAATTGGAATGAAAGTGTATAATCAGAGATTGCAAGATTATAATGTAAAAAACATTGCATTATGGCACGACACTTAAAGGACAACTGTAGTGAGAAGCAGCGTTGGGCTCACGAGTCCCTAAGGACTTGAATTCGTGATTCAAATGAGGCTTAATTGCCTTAGCTGTGCTGCTGGGAGGGAGGGGGTTACTTGCCCATAAGTCCGTCGTCTTCTATGCATTCCAAACATTTTGCACACGTCCTATTGGACGCGTTGCAAGACTCACTACTGCGCACTTCCTCCTTCAAGCCAGAAGGAGGGCATGCACAGTAGTGAGTAATATGGCTTCCAGCTATTGCTGGCGGCCGAATTACAGTGGTTTTATAGTAATTTGTGCTCCGTTTTCAGACGGTGCCCAAATTACTCTCTGAGCGCCGCTAATTCCTATTACAGCCTATGGTGTACTGTGCCCAAATCTCCTGCGCTGTTTTTACAGAGCTCCACGATTGCGACCTCTGTGACCTACCTTAGTAATAAAGGTTCCTATCGTGTGCTGCTAATATCTCATCCCAGACAATGGGAATTTCTAGGTATTCTGTACTCCAAACCAAAGAAGGTACAGCTCTCATGCTTACATGAAATATATATATATATATATATATATATATATATATATATATATATATATATATATATATATATATATATACACACACATTTGTGCTAGTTTTTTTTCTCTTACTAAAAGTGGAATTTCCCATTAAGCACACTGTAAAGCTGCAGAGTAGAGCAAAGTCCGAACTGCCTGTAAATGTCAGACTTACATAAGGTGCTGATACAGAACAAATAACATCATGCTGTAAGAAATGTGTCCTGGATATGCAGGCTTTCACAAGATGTTTAACCATTAACTTCATTGTCTCTCAGCGTTAATGTTCAGAAAAAAAGGCTTTCTAACGAGAATATACTGTGTTACTGTGCTACTTTTTTTTTTTTTTTTTTTTTTTTTTTATAAAGGATACCCGTTAGGAAAGTGTTTTATAGTTGGAATTTCTTATCAGTGAGGCTCACACTGTAGTCACTTCCTGTCTGAGTCAGGACTGAGTCAGCCACTTACATACCTGATATTTAACTCTTCCAGGCAGAGAAAGAAAAAAAGGAACACAGCATAGTTATTTGTTTGCTAGGCTATGTCTATCTCATCATGTCACATGTCAATTCAGGTGTCTTTTAAGGACCACTATAGCAAAAAAACAACAACAACAAAAACAGATTTTGGACTAGTCTATCTCCTCATGGGGTATTCTCAGATTTTTCTCTGTTTTCAAAAGCATTTCCTAAACAGCAGTCACTAAGTCTAACTGCCAAACTAGTAAGATACCAGCCAACCTCCCTAACAGCAGTTAGATTTAGCAGCTGCCGCTCAGGAAATGTTTGTTAAAATAAAGAAAACCCTGAGAATCCCCCATGAGGAGATAGGGTAGTCCAAAACCTCCAAGTTCTGTCCGATTTTAACTGCTAACTTTTTTCTGTTGCAGTGGTCCTTTAATACATATATACAGGAGTCATCCCTGCCATTTACAGCCATTTATTTTTGTCTGCCACGCAAGCAATTCTTTCAGTGAAATTTAATATAACTTGCATCTGTTAATTTCTTAAAGGAAGTAGCATAATGTACATTTTTAATCCCTTATATTGTTATAGTAGCATCACACTCTTCATATATGGGTTGAAGGAACTGAACGGGAGGAAGAAGGGGGGTGATGGCTGCTGAACTGTTACTGGTATCCTGCAGTCACATGACAAGGAGTGCAGGGAGAGAAGCAAGTCAAATTACACTGAAAGAACACCTTCCTACTGCGCAACGTGCAGTAGTCTACTGGCATTAGTACCAGTAATATTTGTTCTGACCTTTCTTTGCATGGCAAACTTGCCTGCAGTACATGCATGAGGCCCACTATTTACTTGTAGCCAGCTAGAGTCTACTAATTCTACTGGGGTGTCACAGATGATGCAGACTTACAGTAAAGATGCGATGGGGCACTAATGATGTGACCGGCACGTTTTACGCCAAGTATGTATCCCGACACTTCACATTGATAATGTTTTTATAACTAGTCAGACAAATCTCAGATCATACACCATCTTTTCAAAGGATACCCGAAGTGACATGTGACATGATGAAGATAGGGAAAACCGAGAGCCCGATATGGTGTAGTATGTTGAAAACAAATGGTAAATGATCAGTGAGAAAAGATATAGTCACAAATGTGGGTAACCATTCGGGCAACCACTATATAAGCAGGTGAGGAGATTAGACCTGTCCTCACTCAATGTTAAAGAGAATCTGTACTCTAAAATGTTTACAGCAAAAAACATACCATTCTATTCATTATGTTCTCCTGGGCCCTTCTGTGTTGTTTCTGCCACTCTCTGCTGCAATCCTGGCTTGTAATGAACAGTTTTAGGCAGTGTTTACAAACAAACTAACCAGCTTGTGATAGGCTCACATAAGCAGAGTGTGTGAGTCATACAGAGCTTGCAGGGGGCCTGCAGAGGGGGTGTATCGCTTCTATCCAATCACAAGCAGCCCTGCACATTCCACACATTCCAGCCTAGCCCGACAGAGCCGACAGAAGAAAACAGATTAGATCAAATAACAGAGATAACACAGCCACTGTGCAATTAGAAAAGGATGCAGTAAGCCAGAGCACATTAGAACAGGCAAAGGAACTTATAGGATAGAATAACTAAGGCTGAACATTTTGTTACAGAGTCTCTTTAAGAAGTCGCTCTCTGTAGACAGGAAAAATAAGGGGGTAGTACTCCCCTCCACCAGCGGTGGACACAGTATAGTAGTATGAGGAACAGAGTCGCCAGCAGGATAAAATCAGATAAAAATTTTAAAAAGTAAGACACGAAATACTGTCTGAATAGTAACAAACACATTTATTATACGGTATCCCAAAGATGCAACGCGTTTCGCAGGCCAAGCCCGCTTCACCGGGCAATAAAGTGGGGACAACAGAATTTCGGCAGTAACGAGTATAGCGCCTCAGTCAGACTATAATGTGACATGATGAGATAGACATGTGTATGTACAGTGCCTAGCACACAAATAACTATGATGTGCTCCTTTTTTTCTTTCTCTGGCTGACTCTGTCCTGACAGAAAGTGACTACAGTGTGACCCTCACTGATAAGAAATTCCAACTATAAAACACTTTCCTACTAGCAGAAAATGACTTCTGAGAGCAAGAAAGAGATAAAAAGGGGAATTTCTTATCAGTGAGGGTCACAATGTAGTCACTTCCTGTCCGAGTCAGGACTGAGTCAGCCACTTACATATCTGATATTTAACTTTAAGGCAGAGAAAGAAAAAAAGGAACATAGCATAGTTAATTGTGTGCTAGGAACTGTACATACACATGTCTATCTCATCATGTCACATGTCATTTCGGGTATCCTTCAAGTGTTCTTATTTGATTTTTCAAACTGCTGAATTTCCTATCATGGTTTGTATAAATATTAGGGGATAAAAAAATCACACATTTTACAAAACCTACCCCTTTAAATATTTTATCTCTCCGTGCAACCAGTCCAAAGATAATGATAAGGGTTCCAACCACAACTGCACCCCCAATGGCTTCTACAGGAAGTCCAGGGTCACGATCTAAACAAGAGAGACAACTTTCAGGTTGGAAGCAAAAAAAAGAGGAAAAAATTGCAACATATTGGGACTGATTTACGAATGATATGATACAATGGTGACCCAGTGGTCATGCAGAACTGGCAATCACCAGCAGTACAGTGATAAAACGTTCCCATTCTTGTGCATTGTGACTGTATCTCACAAATTATTATTATTATTATTATTATTAATAATCACTTAATTTTCCTAGTTATAATGTTAATAAGAAACTCTATGGGAGGCACCCTAGTTGGTAATCAAATATAAAAATGTAATATAAAAGTAGCACCAGTAACCATGTACTTACCTCCTGAGAGATAGATTTAATGGTAATAAAATTTAAAGGAAAACCGAAGTGAGAGCTATATGGAGGCTGCCATATTTATTACCTTTTTACCACTTCGGAACTGGGGTGTAAAATCAAGGGTTTCCCCATTATAGATAGCCAGGCATGGGTATCCCCAGTATAGATAGCAAGTCTTAGGTGTCCCCAGTATAGGTAGCCAGCAATTACTCACCTCACCTCCCCAGATCCAGCGAGGAGCAGTTCTACCCACCTCATCTGTCCCCAGCATCCAGCCTCGAACTGCCCCTAAGTTCCGGGTCCTGGCTTGATGACGTCATCAAGCCAGGACCCGACACCAGAGGCAGTGCGAAGCTTGATGCCGGGCAGAGCGGAGGGGGAGTGACGATCACTGGAGGAACTATACCAAAAGCGAAAAGCAATGACCTCAAAGAAACCGCACCAAAACAGCTATATCAGTAAACAATATATCATCCTTTATTGAAAATACAAACATTAAAAACCATTAAAATATGGTGGGGGACAATGTATAAGCCCACAATATCGGAGAACCGGAGGAATTACAAAGTGCTAGTGTTAATATTGAAGAGCCTCAAAACAGCATAAACGTGGCACTGACCGTGTATCAATATTGTGACACATACAAAACCAAACATGAATTACATACATGTGCAAATAGCATGAATAAATATTACAAATGCATAATATGAATAAAGGAGGAAAAGTGTGATAACACCAGGAAGGGAGGAACCCCCTGAAATAGTAGTGTGGAACCTGACGGAACCAGAAATCAATCACATAGTGATCACAGTTTGTGAACAAGTAGTAAAGTCAATAGAGTGAGATGCAAACTGTATGAAAATAGTATAGGGAATAAGAGTGAGGTCAACAACAAGTGAATAGGATCCTACCAGTACAGTGTCTCCACGGGTCCCCACCGCCGCTATCGCGATTCGCCACGTATAGCGTGGCTTTTTAAAAAAAAAAAAGCCACGCTTTTTGTTTTTACTGATATAGCTGTTTTGGTGCGGTTTCTTTGAGGTCATTGCTTTTCGCTTTTGGTATAATTACTGTATTTTTGACCGTTCTGCACATTACAGACCCACCCCTTGTTTATACATATAGGGTGGCGTATTGATTGTAGGGGATGGTGCTCCCCGTATTGCTTTTTGGTTAGATCACTGGAGGAACGTCAGGTGAGTGGATCCTCTTCTTTCGCCACACCTAGTGATCGCTACAATCAATGGTTGTAATGATCACCATAACTCCTGATCAGTGAGGGGAGATGTCAGCTGCCATATGACAGTTGAATCTCCCCATTCGGCCGCGCCAAGCGGAACCAAGGGATGTTACAGTTGGACAAAGGTGCCTTGAACCAAAGGTGCCATACAGTAGATTTGAGTGATTTTCCAAAAAGGGCGCCTTGTTGGACAACATGAACGAGGTGCAAGCCAAAGGGAAATAGTCTATGCGCTACAAATTCCATTGTCTACCACTTTATCAGGTGATTCTCCAGTTCAAAGGAGAACACAGTAACAATCCACGTCTGGGTCGCCCAGGGCCAATTACAAGACAGTTATGGACTGGCAAATGGTTTGTGGAATGACTGCCCAGCTGCAGATGTGGCAGAAAACCTGCAAGTGAGTCGAAGCACAGCTGTCCGATATCTGCATCAACTCAACCATCTTGGGAGAGCTGCAAGATATAAACCTCAGCTCACCATGACCAACATTATAAAAAGGAAACAGTGGACCACAAAGATGTAAAAGCTTGATGTGAACTTTTAGCAGTGTGTAATTTTCTCACGAGTCCACATTCGCCCAGTTTTCCTGCACTGGTTGTACGTAGGTGTGGCGACAACCCAGTCAAGTGTTCCACCAGAACCACTTACAACCCACAAACATGGTGAAGGCACCATTTGAAGCATGGGACGATCAGAGTTAGTGGAATGTATGGGCACTATCAACAGCGCAAAATATGTTGACATCTAGGAGCAGAGCCTGCTGCCAAATTTCTTGCCGGGTTGCTCTCGTAAAAAATCCACTCTGTTTATAGAAGATGGAGCTCCAAGCTATGGTGCTAAGCACAGCCAGGCCTGGCAGGCAAAGCATGGCATCCAGAAGTCAGCTGCCTGACATGAATCCCAAAGAACGTATTGGTGCTAGTCTAGATTGTGCTATATGAAGGCATCCCTGGAGTGTAAATGTAAAAAAAGGTACCTGCAAATTTGGGCACAGGGTGAAGCTGAAAAATGTCTCACCCTACTATTGCAAATCTCCCGGCAGCGTAGATTACTTTCTACGGAGTAGATACAGTCACCAGGATCCATCGGTGGGCTCTTGTGGTCCTCTCAGCATTCATCATGCTTTATTACTGATATGGACTATAATAGTAGTGATCACTATTATCTTCTACATCATGAGAATTTAGCTGACAAAGATGACCGTCCCTATATTTTGTTACCCTGAGTGATTGATTTGGGTTGCCAGTGGATAACACGTCCAGCAGTCTTTAGCAATAAGAAACTCTGACCTCATATGATGATTTTATTGTTTGATCTTACATTGTGGCATCCAGGTGTGTTTACTACTGTACTTTACAATCAGAGTAATAAACCTTAAGTGTTACTATATCTAATCTGGTGGCGGCTGAGTGACCACTTTTTTATGATGTGTCTAATCACAAGTTGTAATTTGATCTCTCCCCTGTGTTACCTGACTGCCATTGGAGAGATGGCATATAAGCTCATTTGAAAGCACAGGCAGGGCCGGCCCGCTCATGAGGCGGGGTGAAACATTTGCCTCAGGCGGCAGATCTGGGGGGGGGGGGGGGCGGCACCCGCCTGTCCATGGACGCTGGGGGCCGCCCGCCGAGCTGGAGGGGTAGCGGGCAGAAAGGGTGTATTGGGCTTAGCGGTGGGGAGGGGGGGTCGGACCCCCCCTCCCTCGCCTGGGTCCCCCGATCTGCGCTCCTCCTCCAGCGTTAAGTACCAGCGTGGATATGACGAAGAGGCAACGGGCGGGGGAAATCACTCACCTCTTCTGCGTTCCATTGCGTGCTCCACTGACGTCACTTCCAGCAACGCCGCCCACTGTATTGTAAGTGGACGGCCTTGCTGGAAGTGACGTCAGTGGAGCGCACGATGGAACGCGGAAGAGGTGAGTGATTCCCCCGCCCGTTGCCTCTTCGTCATATGTATGCTGGTACTTACCGCTGGAGGAGGAGCGCAGATCGGGGACCCAGGCGAGGGAGGGGGAGGTCCGATCCCCCTTCCCACCACTAGGCCCAATACCCCCTTTCTGCCAGCTACCCCTCCAGCTCGGCGCCCCCACCCACAGCTGGGGGGGGGGAGGCGTTTTTTTCTAATTTTGCCTCAGGCGGCAAAAAGTCTAGGGCCGGCCCTGAGCACAGGCTGTTAAAAATATGTCTGTTTCCCTGAAAGCAGAAAGTAGATACACTTCAGATTTATTTTAGGATTTGAATCAGCTGTTACAAAGATAAAAGTTTTTTGTTTAAAGGTTATTATGCTGTTGTGTATCTTTTAGAGTAGAGAGGACATACTGAGTTCAGGTCCGCTTTAAGCAGATCACATTCTTTTTTCCTCTTCCACAATTCACATGTTTTTCACAAGTTAGGGTCAGTATGATGAAGGTACAGTTCAGCAGGTGAGAGGTTGTTAGGGTTAGCCAGAGAGGAGGATTAAGGTTACACAACTGATGTGGAGTCTAGAATTACCCAAGAGGCTGAGCTAATGTTTGGCATAAGTAGCATTAAAGGTTGGGGGTCTGCATGGTTAGTGTTAAGAACCTGAAGTACTAAAGATAAGGAGGTTGCCATATTTATTTCCTTGAAAACAATACCAGTTGCCTGGCAGCCCTGCCGGTCTTTCTGGCATCAGCTGCATGTGAATCACACACCTGAAACAAGCATGTGGCAAATCCAGTCAGACTAGTTCAGTCAGAAAAATCTGATGCTTGTTCAGGGTCTATGGCTATAAGTATTACAGGCAGATGATCAAAAGGACAGCCAGCCTTCATATTCCTCCAACTTCAGGTGTCCTTAAGAATAGGGGTTAGGTGTTTAACCACCCTGGCGTTCTGATTAAATCGCCAGGGTGGCTGCGGGAGGGTTTTTTTTAAATTAAAAAAAAACTATTTCATGCAGCCAACTGAAAGTTGGCTGCATGAAAGCCCACTAGAGGGCGCTCCGGAGGCGATCTTCCGATCGCCTCCGGCGGCAAGGAATAACACGGAAGGCCGCAATGAGCGGCCCTCCGTGTTTTGCTTCCCTCGTCGCCATGGCGACGAGCGGAGTGACGTCATGGACGTCAGCCGACGTCCTGACGTCAGCCGCCTCCGATCCAGCCCTTAGCGCTGGCCGGAACTGTTTGTTCCGGCTACGCTGGGCTCGGGCGGCTGGGGGGACCCTCTTTCGCCGCTGCACGCGGCGGATCGCCGCGCTGCAGCGGCGATCAGGCAGCACACGCGGCTGGCAAAGTGCCGGCTGCGTGTGCTGCTTTTTATTTGGTGGAAATCGGCCCAGCAGGGCCTGAGCGGCAGCCTCTGGCGGTGTTGGACGAGCTGAGCTCGTCCAGACCGCTCAGCAGGTTAAGGACGGTTAGGTACAAGGGTGATCAGTGTTAAACGCCAGAGGGTAATTTGAGTTAGGCTTTGAGGTGCTGCTAGTTAGGACTAGACACATGATAGAGGGTAAAGTTACGGTTATTCATAGTTTAGATTAGGATTTTGGTGGACTATCAACTATTAACACTATCAGCTTGACGTTGAAATGTATGACTTGATATTCATATCAAAGGAGCTTAAACTGAGCTGTCCGTGCAAATAAGTGCAGAATCCAGATGTATGGACTGTTCTGCAATGATGTATGTACGGTGTCCAGGGGCGTCGCTAGCCCTATTTTGGGGTGGCACGTGCCCCCAATCTGTCCTGGGGTGCAACGGATCTCAGCGGCTCCCTCCAGCTGCCGCCACGTCACTCAGACCTCAGGATCAGGCGGCGAGCCGGCGACCAATCGTGTGGGCGCTTGGACCCAGCGCCCGCACTGATATGCGGAAGTGACATCACTTCCGCATATAGAGCGGGTGCGTCCGGCGCCCGCTCATACTACTGGTCAGGTCGCCGCTGATCCTGAGGTCTGACTACACTGCCAGGTGAGGGGGGGAGCGGCGGCGGCGGCTAGAGGGGGGGCCTCCCTGTCACTCACTACCTAAAGGGGCTCCCTGGCATTCACTCACTACCTAAAGGGCCTCCCTGGCACTCACTCACTGCCTAAAGGGGCTCCCTGGCACTCACTCACTGCCTAAAGGGGCTCCCTGGCACTCACTCACTACCTAAAGGGGCTCCTGGCACTCACTCACTGCCTAAAGGGCCTCCCTGTCACTCACTCACTGCCTGAAGGGGCTCCCTGGCACTCACTCACTGCCTGAAGGGGCTCCCTGGCACTCACTCACTGCCTAAAGGGGCTCCCTGGCACTCACTCACTACCTAAAGGGGCTCCCTGGCACTCACTTACTACCTAAAGGGGCTCCCTGGCACTCACTCACTGCCTAAAGGGGCTCCCTGGCACTCACTCACTACCTAAAGGGCCTCCCTGGCACTCACTCACTGCCTAAAGGGCCTCCCTGTCACTCACTATCGGGGTCCCTGTCACTCACTACCTAAATGGAGGCGCCTGTCACTCACTAGCTAACCTGGGGGTCCCTGTCACTCACTACCTAACTTGGGGGGCTACCATATTAAGGGGGCATTCTGCCTATTTATGTGAAATGCTGTCTATTTATGTGCCTCATGACTGCTGAATTTGTCTTGTTGGGAGCCTTATGATTTGTTGGGGGCCTCAAGATTGCTGAATTTGTCTTGTTGGGGGCTTCATGATTTGTTGGGGGCCTCATGATTGCTGAATTTGTCTTATTGGGGGCCTCATGATTTGTTGGAGGCCTCATGATTGCTGAATTTGTCTTGTTGGGGACCTCATGATTTGTTGGGGGCCTCATAATTGCTGAATTTGTCTTGTTGGGGGTCACATGATTGCTAACTGCGAGACTATGGGAAAAGCTGAATCCTTATCATATGAGACAATAGCATTAAACCTACTTTTTTAGCTTTTTAAAACAGAAAATAAAACTGGAAGGTTCTAAAAAATTGAATACATTTTTCAGGAGTAGGATGGATGAAATTGTTTATCTTCACAGTTTTTTTCAACTTGGATTTTCCATAATGTTCATGTATGAGTTAAAACGTTTGTATAGTATTTAGTTTAAATTGCTGTTGCCACTTTGCGATAGATAAGTGACTTTTGGGTTGCAGTTTGGGCACTCGGCCTCCAAAAGGTTCGCCACCACTGTCATAATCTAATGTCCCACCATTGCTAGGTTCATGTAAATTTGTCTCCACCCGTTACCACACCTATATTCTGGTCCATGGCCCACCCATTTTTCGGTGCGGCGCGATAAGCACGCCGCACAACGTGATCCTCATATTTTTGGCACGCTAGCTACAGTGTGCTGAATTCTGCTGCCTACAGTATGTACAGTATACGCTGTTCTCTAGTGCCTGCACTGTGTGTGGATTTACCTCCAGTGTGTACAGTGTTACTCTGTGCCTTTACTGATTGTAAACCAGCTATATTGTATGCTGATCCCTGCTACTTTCAGTATGTACAGTATTAGCTGTAAAGCCTGATACACACATACAATTTTGATTAGCCAATTTTAGCTCTGTTCATAAAATTCATTGTCTGTTGGCCCACTTACTGCACGGGGGTGGTAAAATTGGGGGTCAGTGATTGACCAATCAAAATTGTATGTGCGTATACATCTTTGATCTATGCCTATACTGATTGTAAATTATCTAAATAAAGGACAGGGGGCTCCATCCAATATTTCGATGGGCAGGCCCGTTATCTGTAGCTTACACCGCTGCTAAGTTCATGTACATTTGGCCCCACCCATGGCCACGCCCACTCACATCATGGCCACACCCATTTTTGCCGCGGCGCATATACCTCCCCACCTGGTGCCCACAGGTGCCCCCGATCTCCAAGGACCCTAGAAACGCCCCTGACTGTGTCAAAGCCTAAGAAATCTGTTTCCATAGGGTGGTCAGAAAGTTGTCTGTATGCCATAAAATAAAGCTTCTGAAAAGTATCCCCAGACCATACAAATACGACATTTTATAGATTTCCTTTCCAGAACAAGGATCGGATAGGAAGGGTCCTTCCTGTAATACAGGTCCGTCTCAAAAAATTAGCATATTGTGATAAAGTTCATTATTTTCTGTAATGTACTGATAAACATTAGACTTTCATATATTTTAGATTCATTACACACAACTGAAGTAGTTCAAGCCTTTTATTGTTTTAATATTGATGATTTTGGCATACAGCTCATGAAAACCCAAAATTCCTATCTCAAAAAATTTGCATATTTCATCCGACCAATAAAAGAAAAGTGTTTTAAAACAAAAAAAGTCAACCTTCAAATAATTATGTTCAGTTATGCTGTCAATACTTGGTCGGGAATCCTTTTGCAGAAATGACTGCTTCAATGCGGCGTGGCATGGAGGCAATCAGCCTGTGGCACTGCTCAGGTGTTATGGAGGCCCAGGATGCTTCGATAGCGGCCTTAAGCTCATCCAGAGTGTTGGGTCTTGCGTCTCTCAATTTTCTCTTCACAATATCCCACAGATTCTCTATGGGGTTCACGTCAGAAGAGTTGGCAGGCCAATTGAGCACAGTAATACCATGGTCAGTAAACCATTTACCAGTGGTTTTGGCACTGTGAGCAGGTGCCAGGTCGTGCTGAAAAATGAAATCTTCATCTCCATAAAGCTTTTCAGCAGATGGAAGCATGAAGTGCTCCACAATCTCCTGATAGCTAGCTACATTGACCCTGCCCTTGATAAAACACAGTGGACCAACACCAGCAGCTGACATGGCACCCCAGACCATCACTACCTGTGGGTACTTGACACTGGACTTCAGGCATTTTGGCATTTCCCTCTCCCCAGTCTTCCTCCAGACACTGGCACCTTGATTTCTGAATGACATGCAAAAGTTGCTTTCATCCGAAAAATGTACTTTGGACCACTGAGCAACAGTCCAGTGCTGCTTCTCCGTAGCCCAGGTCAGGCGCTTCTGCCACTGTTGGGGAATGCGGCACCTGTAGCCCATTTCCTGCACACGCCTGTACACGGTGGCTCTGGATGTTTCTACTCCAGACTCAGTCCACTGCTTCCGCAGGTCCCCCAAGGTCTTGAATCGGTCCTTCTCCACAATTTTCCTCACGGTCCGGTCACCTCTTCTCGTTGTGCAGCGTTTTCTGCCACACTTTTTCCTTCCCACAGACTTCCCACCGAGGTGCCTTGATACAGCACTCTGGGAACAGCCTATTGGTTCAGTAACTTCTTTCTGTGTCTTACCCTCTTGCTTGAGGGTGTCAATGATGGCCTTCTGGACAGCAGTCAGGTCGGCAGTCTTACCCATGATTGTGGTTTTGAGTAATGAACCAGGCTGGGAGTTTTTAAAAGCCTCAGGAATCTTTTGCAGGTGTTTACAGTTAATTAGTTGATTCAGATGATTCGGTTAATAGCTCATTTATAGAACCTTTTCATGATATGCTAATTTTTGGATATAGGAATTTTGGGTTTTCATGAGCTGGATGCCAAAATCATCAATATTAAAACAATAAAAGGCTTGAACTACTTCAGTTGTGTGTAATGAATCTAAAATATATGAAATTGTAATGTTTATCAGTACATTATAGAAAATAATGAACTTTATTACAATATGCTATTTTTTTGAGAAGGACCTGTATACCTAAGCAGGACAAGACATTTAGGAAGACAGAAAGAAGTAGAGTAGAGTGGTGAGAGTATGAAGGATGCTGGAATACGCAGGGGTAGTTCTTTCATGAAGCAACATAAGTCACATGCGTCAGGGTGGCAACAATTAGAGGATAGCAAGAGGCGGCTCCCCTTCTCAAAAGTCCCCCTCCTCGCACTACCCATCTCCCCCTCCCTAGATGCGCAATGCCGCTTCACTCACCTGCTCTCAGCATTCCAGCAATAGGATCTCCATCCGCCCGTATAGCATCCTGTATCCATAGCTACAGCGGTGCCTTATGTGACCTGTTACGTGCTGCCGGGTCACATGATGCACTGCTGTAGTCAGAGAGGTAGCAGGACTTCATGTGTGTCTGGTGATCCCATCACTAATCAGCTGAGAGCAGGTGAGTGATCCCGAGCAGCACAAACCCGGCATCATGGGATCAGATGCTGCAGGCCAGCACAGAGGAGATGCTGTTTTGGAAGAAGCAGAGAGAGGTACGGTAAGGGTAGTGCCAGTGCCTACAATGCACAGCCCGATGTGTCTCTTCTCTCTAGTCCGGCATTACACACACAGTGGTGGGGGGGGGGGGGGAGGGGCTGTGTAGCTGAGGGACATCCTTACAATGTATTGCTTCAGGCAGGAAAAAGTCTAGAACTGCCTGCGAGAACATGTTTAGATTTCATTAGACGTTACAGGTTGGATGCCAGACCAGAACATTATCTGTAAGGAGTTTGTATGTTCTCCCCATGTTTGCTTGTGTTTCCTATGGGGTCTCTGGTTTCCAATAACCTATAGAATGGTTAACTGATTCCCCCCAGACTGGCTCAAGAGTGGGGTATGGATATCTAACCAGGGAAGGGACATTACATGTGTGAGCTCCTCTGAGGACAGTTAGTTAGTTAGTTGACTGTAAAGTGCTACAGTAGATGTCCTAAGTCACTGTATACATACATAATAATAATGACAATAATTACCTGAAACATCAAGTCGGAACATTAATGTTTTCTCAGCAGAGCCAGTGGGAGCTGCTACACAGGTGTAATTGGCTGCATCTGACTTTACTGCTTTGGTGATGGTGAGTGTCCAGCTGTTGCCAGACATGCGTTGTTCGACTCGGTCAGGAAAATTCACAAGTCTGCCATTTTTTTTCCAAGCCATATCAGCTGCTGGATTGGCCTTGACTTCGCAGGTGAGTACAGCCTTCTGACCTTCTTGTATAGCAAGATATGTTTCTCCAGTCAGTATGGGTTCATCTGCAAAATTAACCAATGTCAACATTTCTTCTTGTACACTCTTCACCCTCATGACGTCACCTTAAAATGTTACACACTTTAACATAGGTCCTATCATTGTAAAGAAAAGCAGTGCTGAGAAAAATACAGAGGTTGTCATTGTTCTCTTTAGGAATGAGAGGAAAAATATCCACTGACCCAACAAGAGGAACAAATTGAAGTCACTAGCAGGCAGTTATTCCTCTGGCAGTTGTGTAGCTGCTTCCCCAGGAAATTCTGGATCTGGAAGATTGGCTTCCAAATAGAAAAGGGATTCTGCAAATCTTTGGTGAACACATGGGGGAGAGCTGCTGCCCAAGCGAGCAGTGCATGAGAGAGAAAGGCTTCTGTACATGGATGGTACACATGGAATACGATTTGGGACTGCTACACATGGAAGATGGGCCACAAGGAAGTTTGCCTAGGGGTGTGAAAAGTATATCAGTCCTTCAACACAATTGCTAGCTAAGTGACATCACATTAGCCCATTGGGCATGCAGAAGGAATACTCTTACAAACATGTACTTCAATTAGGGCAGGGATGTCCAACTCCAGTCCTCAAGGGCCAAGGTCCTCACAAATTCTTGGCACAGATCAAATTAATTGATGGGACTGAATCAGGAAAGGTGTGGTTAATCAAGTAGAACACCTTTCTCCATTTCTCTGTCCATCCTAAACATTGGCATGGATATGGCCCTCAAGGACTGGAGTTGGACATCTATGACTTAGGAAAACAAACAAATGCCAAATTCACACTGGCGTTGAAGGCTAGAGTTTACCAATTGTTCCTATTGCTGATAAAGCAGCAGAGAACCTTCTAGCATTTGATGTTGGCATTCATCCAGTTCCCCGTTTAGTGATCACTACTGTACTTGAAGTGTCTTTCGTTTATCTCACAGGCGTCTCATGTTAATTTTCCTATGGGATGTACCATGTTAAACAGATGCCAAATACCACTGCGCTAAAAGGTCAGGAAGTATTGCATGGTAATGATGATCTGGCATCTATTCCTGATGCTGGTAAATGCTAGTTTGAATTCAGCAATTCAGAATTCACCATATTTTCACCTAGTTTAAGTACATTTTTAGATTTTTTACAGTCAGTGACTTCAGTCATGCACGCAGATGAGGCAGGATGGATATCTGAAATCAAAGGCTGCAGGCTCTATCCATATCATTGATTCCAACAGAGCGAATGGTCCATCCACATGATCAGCATATGTGGCAATGCGTTGCACCATTTATTGCTGTGTGCTGTGTCACTAACCCCATTGTATTGTATGGAGCTAGCAGTCAGACCCGGGACAAGGTCCTCCAGCACCCAAGGCTGTAACACCAAAGTGCGCCCCTCCACCCCTCCCACAACAGCCGTCACACACTGATTGCTATTAGACTAAGAGGCGCCCCAACACCTTCATCTCTAGTTATCTGGCTTGCAGTCACTGCCATGTATCCCCTTTTCTTATTTCTCTGTGCTTCAAACACAATAGGGGAATGATAGCTCAGTGAGTTGTGCGACCCCTGCTACTCTGCACCCTGGGCTGGAGCCTCTCTGCCTCGGCCCGGCCCTGCTAGCAGTCACAGAGTACTTAAATGCTAGCAGCAGTGTGAAATCACTGCCCACTCAATTGTACCTCACAGGGGCGTAACAAGAACCCAGGAGGCCCACCCATCCAAACGCTCACCGCATTAAACCCCTCACCCCTGCTTCCTCCCAGACACGGCACTCAATGATGGAGTAGTACAGAGAGCTGTGTAATAATTACCTGTTCTAGCGCTGTGGGTCTCCTCTATGCTTTGCAACCGCACACTCTTTGCTGCCGTCCTCTGGCTCCCATTCACGTGACTCGCATCAGTCATGTGATTGGGAGGCAGCAAATGGCTGCAGCGAGTGTGTGGTTGTGAAGCACGGAGGACACCCACAGTACTGGAATCTGGTAAACATCTCACCACTCTCTGTGCTGCTCCGCATGCCGATGGGGAGAGGGTGGAGGTGCGAGCCCTCAAAGACTACCCATGGTAGCACACTCCTGACTGTGCAGTGCCTAGTCAGGCCTAGTTGTGCCCGCTGCTGCTCTGGTATGCTAAGCAATCTTGCACCTTGTCTAATATTGGTGAAGGAATGCATCCAAACTACTCTGTTTTGTTATGCAGTGCCTAATGTCCTTACCTTTTCACACCAGGCCTGATTTTCTAGAGCACAGGCGTCAAACACAAGGTCAGCGGGCCAAATGCTGGCCTCCTTGCCATTTTATGCGGCCCTCGAGAGTTTCAAATCTGCATCATTGTAAGCAGCAAAAGAACAGCACGCTGCCTTCCCATCCAGGGGAGCACACTGGTGATAGTGTTTCTGTTTGAGCAATGTCAGTTTGGGCAGGGATGCAGCTATGACCCACAAGACCCCCCCCACACACACACATCCCACCCCATGGGGACCCCTCTGAGATCCAACTCCCATGTGTCTTGTAAAAGACATACGGGACACACCTTCCACTCAACACCATCGCCTGCACATAGCAAAATAGTGCAGTGGAACAGTGTAATATTTACCTGTTCCGGCGATGAATTGTGTCACATGCTCTATGCTGCAACTCCTTAACATACCCTGCAAATTTGGTGTTTCTAGCACGTAAGGGGGCATTGCTATTAACCGCTAAAGTTGGCGGCCGTTGAAACATTTCCCATACTCAGAACGAGAACTTTAAAATCGATTTTCTCAAAAACTATAATGTCTTTTGGGGAAAAAAAATGTTTCCTGTTGTACCCACTGTCCTCCTTCACATACCCTGGTGTTTCTAGAACGTAAGGGAGCTTTGCTTTTCACCGCTACAGTTGGTGGCCGTCCATCATTTAAGTCTATGGAGCCCGCCGCGAACAGTTGGTTAGCCAACATTTACGGTAAATTTGCTACATCACTATTGCCGAGAGGAAAACTTGGCTAGTTGTTGATCCTGGTCTGCAACATGAGGTCATTATCAGAAGTTCTGCAAATCACTATCTAAGGCTGACGTAACTTGTTCTGTATTTTTCAAGGGAGTCTTCTGATCTGAGCATCACTTTGAGCAATAAGGGTATATAGAATATGGGACCATCATGAGAGCTTTCAAAGCATTCATTATCAATACACAAAAATTAGATAACCTGTTACATATAAACTCCCTCCAGTCTAATGCTAGGTACACACAATGAGATTTTCTGGCAGATTTCCTGCCAGATCGATTATTTCCAACCTGTCCAATCTGATTTCCGATCGATTTTCCATTCTCTTCTATGGAAAATCAATCAGAAAATCAATCGGTAATTAGATCGGGCAGGTTGGAAATAATCGATCTGGAAGGAAATCTGGCAGTACTAGCATTACAAATACAAGAGATAACTGTAGGAACTTTACTTACAGTTGACATTAATCAGCACAGAGCGTTTCACGTTGGTGTCCCTCTGCAGTAGGCAGGTATAGCTTACTTGGTCGTCATCAGGTGTCACTTTGGGGAGACATATAGTGCTTGAGTTTACGCTATTCACAGCTGAAACGTTTACTTGCTGACTGCCACGGTACCACATCAAGGACTCAGCCGCTGTGTTGTTGATGACTTCACACTGCAGGGTTGTAGACCCATCTGCATCTACGCTTAATAGGTTATCATAAGAGGCTCCATTTAAAGCAAGGTTGATTGCTGTGGTTATAAACAAAATCTACTATTAAGAACAATACATTAAGATTACCTTAGCAACAGCAATACATCAAGAAGTTCTTTAAAAGTATCCAGTACCCCCTTATAACCCACCTAACAAATGTAAAACCATAATCACGTTTCCATGTCTTATCCCCTTATGTTTATGCCACACAAGAGATTTGCGGAGATGCTAAACAGCTGCTACAAACCTTATCCTATGTGGTTGCCAAAATCTGTGATACACTAGAGCAGCGACAGCTAGTTTCCTAGAGGGCTCTCAAACTAGTTGAAGCAACCAGCTCTGTTGTGTGATAAAGACAACTTGAATGTGGTATGAGCAGTGCTGGGACCCTTTTGAAATGGAGGAAACCTCAACACTGTTGAAAGGATTTTGCATGCAAACCATTTTGGAAGCAAATATCCTCCATTTGTGCAACTGAATACATCTTGCATTCAAGATGTTTCTTTCATTACCAGAGTTCCAGCTTGTTGTGAGTGTTTGAGCACAGAGGGTTAATGATCTCAAATTGACCACTCCCCTCAGCACTTCTTTTAAATCCTGGGCCATCAATAGGATAATCACAGCCTGATGTGTGACATGGACCTTATGCTGGGAATACACCATGAGGTTTTTTGGCAGATAGATGGCTCGATAGTAGTTAATTCCAGGTGAATTATCTGTACACAGTGATTCAGTGAGGGATAAAGTATATGTATATAATACAATAATACACACTGGCGTAACAATAGGGGCTGCAACCCCTACACTCGCGGGGGGGCCGGGCCCGCTCAGGGCCATTTTAGGGGGCTGGAGGGGTCGCAGCATAAGGGGAAAGCTGGCCGCACATCAGCGGGGAGGGGGGGACGGTTCCCCCCCCCCCCCTCACCTTGGGCTCTCCCCTCTGCGCTCCCCTCCAGCTTCAATTAAGTGTCTCTGAACAGCGGCGGGCAGCGGCAGATCCACATACCTTCCTTGCGTTCCAGCGCGGATGCTTCTCGTTCTAGTGTCTGATGCTACTTCCTGTATAAACAGGAAGCAGCGTCAGATGCTAGAGAGAGAACCATCCGCGCTGGAACGCAAGAAAGGTATGTGGATCTGCCGCTGCCCACCGCTGCCCAGAGACACTTATTGAAGCTGGAGGAGTGCGCAGATGGGAGAGCCTGAGGTGGGGGTGGGGGGACCGTCCCCCCTCCCCGCTGATGTGCGGCCAGCTTTCCCCTTATGCTGCGACCCCTCCAGCCCCCTAAAATGGCCCTGAGCGGGCCCCGAGGGGGGGGGTCACTCAGAAGTTCTGCAGGGGGGCCCGGTGGAAGCTAATTACGCCCCTGATAATACAATAACATTAACATTTGTAAAGTGGTATTCTCTTGAAGGACTCATAGATATGTCTCAGATCAATGCATAGTTACAGGGTGGATTGTTTTGCAGAGGAAATAGGTGTCCATAAATGCCAGACTAAACAGATGGCTTATCACTGCTTCCAGGGATGCAGATGCCCTGATTAGGTGTGGCAAGGAGATACAAAGTGTAGGGGAGCATGATAAAAGGCTCCATCTCCAAATGTTTTCAGATGGACTCTGGGAGTGACCAAATTATTAGATCCTTTTGATCTAACATTGTGGGAGATGTGATGCAGTTGCAACAAATCATTGAAGTATCCAGGGCCCAGATTTTGCAAGGATTTAAATGTCAATAAGCCAATCTTAAATATAGAATTAGGAAAGGGTTTTGATGAATGCTGATTTTACACATGAGGGCCCATATGCTATTATAGCTTTCTCCTAGGAGATAATTTTTCATCTTCTATTTAAAGTAACTTTTCCGCACTTTGCAATTGAAAAAGTATCAAAAAGTAGGTGGAAAAGTACTATCAAATTTATTTTAAGTATTGTCTTGCTTGCTGGGGGTTTAAAATACATTTTATTGACAAGTTTGGAAATATCTCCTAGGTGAAAACTCGGGAGAAAAAGTTAATTGCATATGGGCCGATGTAGGATAGTGGCATTGGGAAAGGGGCTAAAGTAGAGGTATAGCTACAAATTAGGAGCTGTAACATTTTGACATTTTTATTAATTCAATCAGTTTTTATTGAAACAAAATGTGTACAGATAAAGGTACCGGCAGAATTCAGCCAAATGTCAAAGATTAAATCTCACCGAGTCAAAACAAGTATATACATACCAACATATACCATCTTGCTGACAACGGTACTTTAAGCATAAGGTACACACCCACAGCCTTGGTCAAAGTGAACCAGCGAGGTAACCTACTAAAGCTTATAGCTTTATTATCTGGTCAGAGAGTATCTACAGTGGATAAGCTCCTACCCAGTACTGTTGTTTCTTCCTAAGGGGACTCTCTGATCGCTCCTTCTTTCTCTGTTTCTCTTCTCTTCACCTGCACTTTCCAAGACATGCGGGGGCATCTGTAAACTGCTGCAGGGAGTTGAGCGCCGCACAGGTTATGGCAGCTCCCCCCGACATAGCACTCAGACGGTCCTCTGTATCCTATGTAATGTGTGGTGTAAGTGTATGTATGTAATGACTACTCTGTGTATTTCTACTGTATGTTACTGTACCATCACCGACCCTGTATGTGCCAATAATAATTCCAGGTACAACCTCCATTGTACTTGGCGAAATAAATGATTCTGATTCTGACCTATAACACCTAACAACCCCACATCCCTTAGGACAGGCACAGGATTTCCTTCCCCTCCACAGATTCACACAACATATGCCATAGCATCCAGGAATTTTTATGGTTCAGCAACCAGATATGTGACTGTTGAAGAATGGATTCCAGGTTACCAATATTATTCATTTCCACAAACCAATCGGAGATGGTAGGTGGATCAGTGGATTTCCAAAATTGAGGGATTGTGAGCCTGGCAGCTACTTGAAAATGGTGTAGAAGAGATTTCTTGTATTTTTTAAAAGGCATCGGCAGTAGCAGCAATAGGAGTGATTCTGCCAAGCAAGATAGTTGACTACTCAGGCACTTAAAGAGGAACTGTCATGAAAATCTTAAAATTTAAAATACAAATAAGAAGTACATTTCTCCCAAAGTAAAATGAGCCATAAATTACTTTTCTCCTATGTTGCTATCACTTACAGTAGGCAGTAGAAATCTGACATTACCGACAGATTTTGGGCTAGTCCATCTCTTCATGGGGGATTCTCATCATGGCCCTTATTATTTATAAAGACATTCCCTAAAAATAATTAATACAAAGATGCTGGCCAGCCTCCCTGCTTGCTGTACAACATTTTGGCAGTTGGACGGAGCAACTGCCATTCACTAAGTGCTTTTAAAAATAAAGAAAACCCTGAGAAGCCCCCTATGAGAAGATGGGCTAGTCCAAAATCTGTCAGTAATGTCAGATTTCTACTACCTACTGTAAGTGACAGCAACAAAGGAGGAAAGTCATTTATGGATCATTTTACTCTGGGAGAAATGTACTTCTTATTTGTATGTGTTTTAAATTTTACGATTTTCACAACAGTTCCTCTTTAAATGCAAAGAGGTTTAGCAGGTTTATTTTACTTTTAAATTTTAACTATTAGTTTTTAATATGCTTATTACTCCTTTAAAGGCACAAATGCTACCCGATGGGTATGAACTCATATATGTATATATTCATGCTGTGCAATCTGATGACCTCACTGACCTAGAGTACATATTATGTGTATATATTCTTGTTATTATTAATGATGCCTATTTTAAACACGTTGATTGTATGAAAGTATACTGAGCGTCCATTGTTATTAATTTTCTTTTTAAAGCACCATATTGACCTGATGAAGCGGTTTGTGCCGCGAAACGCGTTGTCCTAAGTGCTTGTTACCAATAAATGTATTCATCTTCACTACTGAGTAGTGTCCATTCACAAGGTAGGCGATTTACATTATATCTTATATATTACATTCTATGCAGAATTGCTGATCAAACAACAAGGGCGCCTCCTACCGTTTTCATAATGAGGGCAATAGTAACCCCAAAACTCTTCAGCTTCTGACAAGAGACCCATATACGTTTCATTGACCCAACGTATTGAAAGCACCGCCAACAGAGAGGTGAGAAGTCTGGGAAGATCTGGTGGAGCACCTCAGAGGTCTTGTACACCCTAGATAGAAGTTTATAAGAATTTTTTTTTCTCTGTCAGAAAGAGAGGATTTGGTAGCAAATAAAGTGGGATGCGAAAGTTTGGGCAACCTTGTTAATCGACATGATTTTCCTGTATAAATGGTTGGTTGTTACAATAAAAAATGTCAGTTAAATATATCATATAGGAAACACACACAGTGATATTTGAGAAGTGAAGTGTGCAATCATTGTTTAAACAAAATTATGAAGGTGCATACATTTGGGCATCACAAAAAAGAAATGAAATCAATATTTAGTAGATCCACCTTTTGCAGAAATTACAGCCTCCAAACACTTTCTGTAGGTTCCAATGAGAGTCTGGATTCTGTTTGAAGGTATTTTGGACCATTCCTCTTTACAAAACATCTCTAGTTCATTCAGGTTTGATGCCTTCTGAGCATAGACAGCTCTCTTTAACTCACACCACAGATTTTCAATTATATTCAGGTCTGGGGACTGAGATGGCCATTCCAGAACATTGTACTTGTTCCTCTGCATGAAAGCCTTAGTGGATTTTGAGCAGTGTTTAGGGTTGTTGTCTTCGTGAAAGATCCAGCCCCGGTGCAGCTTCAGCTTTGTCACCGATTCCTGGACATTGGTCTTCAGAATCTGCTAATATTGAGTGAAAGCCATGCTTCCCTCAGCTTTGACAAGATTCCCAGTCCCTGCACTGGCCACACAGCCCCACAGCATGATGGGAACCACCCCAATTTTTTTACTGTAGGTAGCAGGTGTTTTTCTTGGAATGCTGTGTTCTTTTTCCTCCATGCATAACACCCCTTGTTATGCCCAAATAACTCAATTTTAGTTTAATCAGTCCACAGCACCTTATTCCAAGATTAAGCTGGCTTGTCCAAATGAGCTTTAGAATACCTTAAGCGGCTCTGTTTGTGCTGTGGGAGGAGAAAAGGCTTCCTCTGCATCACTCTCGCATACAGCATCTCCTTGTGTAAAGTGTGCTGAACGATGCACAGTGACTCCATCTGCAGCAAGATGATGTTGTAGGCCTTTGGTGCTGGTCTGTGGGTTGACTCTGAATGTTCTCACCATCCGTAGCTTCTGTTTATCCGAGATTTATCTTGGTCTGACACTTTGAGCCGTAACTTGAACTTAGCCTGTGGTCTTCCATTTCCTCAATATGTTCCTAACTGTGGAAACAGACAGCTGAAATCTTTTAGACAGCTTTCTGTATCCTTCCCCTAAACCATGATGGTGAACAATCTTTGTCTTCAGGTCATCTGAGAGTTGTTTTGAGACCCCCGTGTTGCTACTATTCAGAGAAAATTAAAAGAGGAGGGAAACTTACAATTTACCCCCTTAAATACTCTTTCTCATAATTGGATTCACCTGTGTATGTAGGTCAGGAGTCGCTGAGCTTACCAAGGCAATTTGAGTTCCAATAATTAGTTCTAGAGGTTTTGGAATCAATACAATGATAACAGTGCCCAAATTTATGCACCTGCCTAATTTTATTTAAACAATTATTGCACGCTTTCTGTAAAGCCAATAAACTTCATTTCACTTCTCAAATATTACTGTGTGTGTTATCTGCTATATGATATATTTAACTGACATTTTTTATCGTAACAACCAATGATTTATACAGGAAAATCATGACGATTAACAAGGTTGCCCAAACTTTCGCATCCCACTGTACATATGCTTTCCACCATATCCAGCTTTTGTAGGTGACAGGTATAAAGAACACGTGAATGCTTCCTGGGTTCATTAAAGCCATTATTGATGTTCGACATACAAATTTGAGTTACCAGAGTAAACACAAAAAAACGGCATAGCTAAACCAGGAGCCCAGACTATAAGTCCAATGCAGTAAACTAATTGTCAGTTGGGGAAAAGCCAGACAAGAGACGCACAAAGTGAGAGTATTAAAAAACAGAGAAGGAGAGAGAAAAAAGAGAAATGAGAAGAACAAAAACAAAAACATAACTATAGGCAGGAGGTGCCATTCGAATAGAACATCTACTGCTAGAATATCATAGTAGCAACCATACTGTGTGTGTGTGTGTGTGTGTAGGGTGGGGGGCAAGACATAAAAAAAAGGAAGGGTGAGGAGGAGGAGGGTACGCAGGAAGTTGGGGAAGATATTCAGGGGGATAGCAGCTCAGTGTTAGCCATAGACTAAAAATACAATTCGGAAGAATATCTTATATATCATGGATGAGGAACATCTATTTTCTAACAGGAAGTGACAACAACAGCCCACGGTCCCCCTCACAAGATGAAGAGCCACCAGTTGCCCCACAACCCCCGAGCAAAATCTCCATGAAACAAATAATTGCCCAATATTCTGACCTCATATTTACAGTGAAATCATCAATATTATCAAAACAGCAAAACAAGAAAATAAAAACGAGCAAGAAAATGAACATTGGCTTAACATTGTATACATATTGCAATTCTGTACATGCAGAAAGATGCAGCTTCCCTGAGGATCGGGGTAAACTTTAGTGGAAGAAAAAATATATATATTTCAAGAAAACATAATTGAAAAAATTCCAGGATTCACACAAAAACTGAAACCCAGAGAGACCGAGAATGTTCGTAGCACTCAGATATATAGCTTCATCTCCCCAAACAATCAGAACGTAAAAATAAGGAGAGCCTATCTGTAGTATATCTTACCTACTCCATAAATGACTAACCTTTTACTTGAAATAAGATGAACAGAAGCACAGTTGATAGCAGCAGATATCTCATTATTGCCACTATGACCTGGAAGATGTATAAAAATGTAAAATGTTATCATACTAACTTAGTATTTTACTTGTTTATAATGCAGTTAAAGAGAACTGTAACCAAAATAACATAAATAATAAAATGGCTTATTATTTTACTGTATTCACTTATAAAATATATAGTCAGTGTTTGCCCATTGTAAAACCTTTCCTGATTTACTTTCTGAAATGTGTCACAGGCGGCAACATTTTTAGTACTGACAAGTCATGTCTGCAGAATGTCCGTTACTGAGAGTTCTAAAATCAGTACTAAAACATAGCTGGTTTCCCAAAATGCTCTGGGAGAAGTGGTGGGGTGGAGGCCGGGAGGTGAAAATTCCACACAATAAAGGGTCTAGGATAAGCCTCAGTGGAAGGGCAGTGCTACATACCATTATACACCAATATACAGCAATATTTGCTATAGAAAGTGTTTCTGATGCTGAAACCAGGATATTTAACCACTTAACGACCGCCTAACGCCGATAGGCATTTGGTATTTTAAAACTATAATGGCCAAAGAAATAATGATTTTTTTCAATTTTTTAATTATTCCCGTTAAAATGCATTTAGAATAAAATAATTCTTAACATAATGTACCACCCAAAGAAAGCCTAATTGGTGGCGTAAAAAAACAAGGTATAGATCATTTCTTTGTGATAAGCAACGATAAAGTTATTGGGGAATGAAAGGGAGGAGTGCTGAAATGGGAAAACTCCTCTCATCCATAAGGTGAAAAATACCCGTGGACTGAAATGGTTAAACCAAGTTTCATTTCAATCCAAGGTTTTGCTGTATTTATCTCCTAAAATTGTCAAATCTCTTCCCAACTTGTCAGAATTATTACAATCTGACAGATCTAACAAGTTTTAGACTAGTCCATCTCCTCATGAGAGATTTTCAGGGTTTTATTTATTTTCAAAAGCACGTGAGCTTCATTCACAAGCTAGATGAATCTTAGCAGAGTTGGTTGATAACAAACCCCTTTGCCGAGAATTTAGCATGTGCGTGTATACAGTGGTCCCCGGTGGCTCGGCCAACGATCAATTTGGACGGTCTCCAGTAGTGACGTCACAACTGCACTGCTCTGCTGGTCTTCTGCCCCCACATAGCAACAGAACATGTTGCTAATTTGGAGGCTAGCAACATGTCTGTACAGCTGGGTGACATTTCTTGTACGTGTGTACAAGGCTTTACTTAATAGCAAGTGTTGTCCACAAATGCATAAGGATGCTGGTCAGCATCTTTGTATAGATCATTTTCAGGGAGTGCTTTTGTAAAGAACGGAAACAATATACTAAGAATCCCTGATGAGGAGATAGACTAACCCAAAAACAGTCCAAAACCAGATTTTTACTAGCTACTGGAAGTGACAGCGACACAGGAATTTATAGTTCATTTTACTCTGGGAGAAATGTATGTCTTATATGTATGTGTTTACAGGTGTTATTAAATTTAGCAATTTTTCATGATGGTAGTCCTTTAAGAGTAGCAAAAACCTGAAAGGCCACTGCTGTAAAATAAAACCGTAAACAAATCTATCTTTTGGCATTGCACAATGGTTAATGGATTTTGGACTAGTATAGATGGAATTCTCCTTATTATTATTGACTTATTAACTTCCCCAAGTACATTTACTTCCGCTCCCATGAAACTGATAGCTTCTCTAATTGGAACGCCAAATTGGATGTTTACTATTAAAACCACTTCAGGACCAAAGCAATTTTCACATATCAGCACTGCTGCCATTCATTCGCCAATAACTTTATTACTACTAATCACACATAAATGATCTAGCGGCAGGTCCCGCGGCCTCTCTGGCGGGGTCCGTGCTAGTGGCGAAGTTTCTGCGCTGGCATCTTCCGGCGGCGTCCCCAGCACCCCTGCGGAGGTGAATCCGAGCGTGTGTGTCCGCGCAGTGTGTCCAAATGGACGCGTGCGGGACCTGAGGGGCCTATTAGGCTAAGAAGGCGGGTCTGAAGCGATGTCAGCGGTGATGCCAGGTTATAACAACGTTTAGATTATGTTCTTAGCACAGTGTATGGTGACAATATTGTGTTTGGAATTAAAGTTGAAGAAAATCTGTAATGAAAAAAGTTCCCCAGAGGGATACTCACCTCGGGTAGGGGGAAGCTTCTGGATCCTACCGAGGCTTCCCCCTGTCCTCCTGTGTCCCATGGTGGCAGCGATAAAGCTCTCCGAACAGCGGGGATGTAAATATTTACCTTCCCAGCTCCAGCACAGGCGCAGTATCGGCTCTCCGCTCGGAGATAGGCGTAAATTTCCAATAGGCGGAAATCGCTGTCGGACCGCTCTACTGCACAGGCGCAAGTCTCCAGCACCTGCGCAATAGAGCGGACCCGACGGAGATCGGCTATTTTCGCCTATCTCTGTAGGAAGAGCCGCAACAGCGCCCCTGCTGGAGCCAGAAAAGGTAAATATTGCACAGCCTAACAAATTGTCGGCAACGAGACCGCCGTGGGACACAGGAGGATGGGGGAAGCCTCAATACGGTCCAGAGGCTTCCCCCTACTGAGGTGAGTACCCCCCAGGGGAACTTTTTTTCGTTACAGAATCTCTTTAAAAAGCCAAGTTCCTAAGGTAACAATGTATGTTTCTTCTTTCATATTCTGTCGCTTTGTTGTAATTTTACAAGTCTTCTATTTTGGTACAGAATATGCGAAAATGTAATTGTCTTTGATTCAGTTTGTGACTAAAAAGAATACACAAGACATGGGCCTCAACCCTAACATTCTCTAAACTCTATTTTACTACTTATCACAGTTAAAATGCTACCACATATGTCTCTTTTAGTTTTGCTAAAACTTTCCCAAGTTTGATTATAATTTTGAAAATGACTTTTTTTTGTGTTGGATTGAGTTTGTCCCTACCTATTTTTTATGTGACGTGTGTCCAAGCTTTAAGACCCACCAAAATATATCCTACAACTTGTCAACTTGTCACGGTTAAAATGATACCACATGCTTCATTTAGTAACAAACTGGCGGTGCACTCTCCACAAATACAAGGTCAGTATATATACGTCCAGGTGTCATTATGTGGGTTAACTGAAGAAATGTTTGATTCTCACAAATCAAAAAGAAAATTTTTGCTGGCAGTGCATATTTACCACTTGCTGGTTAATTGTAACGAACGGTGGAGCACAGAGAGGATCTGATTACCGGTGATCTGCAGTATCACTGGGAATACAGATGTATACCAGATTATAAGTGATCTGCAGTATCACCGATAATCCGATATACCTGCTAACCTCTGTACTTGAGTAGAGTGTAGTGTTTGGTGTAACAGTAACACTAAGAGGACTGAGCCTCAGTGCAGTGGGGAGTACTGCACGGCTTCCTTCCGAAGACCTGAACTCTCCAAGGCGGGAGGAGTCAGGCTGAGAGTAGGAAGGTAAGTCTGAGAGTGACACTCAGGAGAAAGTGTCACTAACAGGACGGGGAACCGCCTCCAATAGTGAGGTTGGTTCTCGAGGTCAGACAAGCCAGATCGTAACACACGGACAGATAAAGTACAGATTCAGAAGGTAGAGGCAGAGTCTAGGTACAGGCAGAGTTCGGCAACAGGGTATCAGAAATATCGAGGTACAAGATCAAGAGGCAGAAGCAGAGTCTAAGGACGAGCCGGTGTTCGGCAACAGAGTATCAGAATAGCAAGGTACAAGATCAGAATACAAGAGGATGGTCAGGCAGGCAGAAGGTCATAACAGATAATCACAATCAAACTAGTACTCCAAGCTATCAACAGAATCTAGCTAAGTGTAGGATTACAGCTCCAGCTGGTCCCGGCACACTTAAGGATCTGACTACGGGTCTGAGTGCTCCCACGTATGTGTTCGCAACGCCAGACAAAGAGCAAGTGAACAGCCAGCAGTATATATACACACACAAGGACCTCTCCAGGACCTCCCTAATTGCTGGACCAATGAGAGTAGTGGAAAATGTCAGCTGACCCGCCTGGTTAGCTGACTCCCTTCTGGCTGTTATTTAAGCTCTGCCTCTGTGCGCGCGCGCGCGTGTCACTCTGAATCTAGGTGGATTATCAGTCCCAGCCACACCAGTACTGTTTTGCAATGTATCCAGTGAACCGAGTGCGGGAGCCGCCTCCAATGCGGATTCCACTATTACTAATGCGGATTCTGCCGTTCCCAATGCGGATTCCGCCGTTCCCAATGCGGATTCCGCCGTTCCCAATGCGGATTCCCGCCGCTCTGCCTTTGCGGCGTTTTTTCCGCGTTGTGACGCCATGCTGGACGCGGAAACAGCCGCCTCACCTTGAGAGGCAGCGGCTTTTCCGCGTTTCATCACAGTACTCCCCCCCCCCCCCCCCCCCCCGAGGAGTGGACTCCGGACAACTCCTACCAGGTTTCTCGGGGTGTAAGGCATGAAACTCTTTCCTCAATTCATCCGCATGCATGCGAGTCTCCGGTACCCATTGTCTCTCCTCAATGCCCTCCTCAATTCAAGTTTAATGGCCAGGAGCTCTCTGTTGCCGATATCGTAGTTTCTCTCTGCCGGGGAGAACCTACGAGAGAAATAAGCACAAGGATGTAATCTTCCCTGTAACCCTGACCGCTGAGACAGCACAGCCCCCACCCCGACCTCTGAGGCGTCCACCTCGACAATAAAGGGGTAAGAGGTGTCGACATGCCTCAGGATGGGTGCTGAACAAAACAAGGTTTTCAGGGTAGAGAACGCTTGTAGGGCTTCTGGAGTCCAGTGGTTAGTATCTGCCCCTTTTTTTGTGAGACTAGTGAGGGGTGAGATAACAGTGGAGTACCCCTTTATGAACCTCCGATAATAGTTAGCAAAGCCTAAGAATCTCTGCAAAGACTTTAACCCCACGGGTTGTGGCCACTCTATCACAGCAGAGACCTTGGCAGGATCCATTGACAGACCCGAAGTGGAAATAATGTACCCCAAAAAAGAAACAGATGTCACCTCGAAAATACATTTTTCCAACTTTGCATAAAGCGAGTTCTGCCTCAGTTTGTCCAGTACAATTCGGACATGTGTTCTGTGCTCAGAGAGGTTGTTGGAAAAGATAAGTATATCATCCAGGTATACTAACACGAACCTGCCCAACACCTCTCTGAATACCTCATTAATCAATTCCTGGAAGACGGCCGGGGCGTTACACAACCCGAAGGGCATCACCAAGTACTCATAGTGCCCGTCGGGTGTGTTAAAGGCCGTCTTCCATTCATCGCCCTTTCTGATCCTCACCAGGTTGTATGCGCCCCGCAAGTCTAATTTTGAAAAGACTTTAGCGTTGGTAACTTGAGTGAAAAGGTCATCTATTAGGGGCAAGGGGTAACGATTTTTTATCGTGATTTTATTCAGGCCCCGGTAATCTATGCACGGTCGCAGACTCCCGTCTTTTTTCTTAACAAAGAAAAACCCTGCACCTGCGGGCGACCGGGATGGTCGAATGAACCCCTTAGCTAAATTCTCACGAATATACTCTTGCATAGCCAGTTTCTCTGGCCCGGACAAATTGTAAAGATGACCCCTCGGGGGCTTACAACCAGTTTGGAGATCAATGGGGCAATCAAATGGGCGATGCGGCGGTAACTTGTCAGCGGCCTTAGGACAGAACACATCGGCATACTCAGAATACTGTACTGGAACCCCTTCCAACTGAACCCTGGTCTGGCCCAATGTCACCTTCCCTAAACACTGCTGGCGACAATGATTGGACCAGCTGGTTACCTGACCCGTGGCCCAGTCTATTTGTGGTGAATGGACTTGTAACCACGGCATGCCTAGGATGATAGTGGAGGTTGACATATGTAATACGAAAAACTGTAGTTGTTCCCCATGCAGTACCCCTATCGTGACCCTCACCTCCGGGGTCTGTGACAGGGAACGATTCCGTTGCAGAGGGGAATCGTCTACTGCCGTGACCTGAATGGGGGGTCTCACTGGAGTGAGAGGAATACCCAACTCCTGAGCAAATTCAAAGTTCATAAAATTAGCCGCTGAGCCAGAATCAATAAAAGCCTCAGTGGCTACAGACTTATTATCCCATGTAATCGTACAAGGGAGAAGCAATTTTTTCTCTTTATGGGGTGAGAATTGTGTGCCTAGGGTGTCACCCGTCACTACTCCTAGGCAGACTCATTTCCCGGCTTGTTAGGGCAGTTTCGCACTCTATGCCCCGCTTCTGCACAGTACAGGCACAGTTGTTCAGTCATTCTCCGCCTTCGTTCCACCTGGGTTAGTTTTGATCGACCAATCTGCATTGGCTCGGGTGGAGGCAAGGCCGGAGAGGGTGAGACAGGCGGAGATGGTGTTACTAGGGGTGCAGCGGAAGGTGCCCGCGCAAGATGTCACCCTGACACGGTGACTGCCCCTAGTCTGTCTCTGAAGGCGTAGCCTACGGTCGACTCGAATGGCCGATGAGATGGCCTCATCGACTGTTTTGGGCTCGGGTAAACTTAACATTAGGTCGGAGACCTCCTCCGACAACCTAGACAGGAAGTAATCCATCAGGGCATAGGTGTCAAATCTGGCGGTAACTGACCACCTACGAAATTCGGCCGCGTACTCTTCGACTGGACCCTTGCCTTGCCGTAAAAGCTTGAGCTTCCACTCAGAGGTCGCAGCAAGGTCTGGGTCGTCGTAAATTACGGCCATGGCCTTAAAGAATTCCTCTACTGAGGTCAGAGCTGTGTCTCTAGGGGACAGGTTATATGCCCAGGTCTGAGAATCACCGGCCAGTAAAGTTTTGATGAACGTGACTTTCTGGGCCTCAGTACCAGAGGATCGGGGTCTTAATTCAAAATATGATAACACTCTACTCCTAAAATTGCGGAAGTCAGATCTGTGGCCATAGAACCGTTCTGGAACGGGCATGCGTATGTCTGCGCTAGGAGGGGATCGCACTTCATCCACTGACGTCTGGAGGGTTTGGACGGACCCTGTCAGAGCCTCAATCAATGCTTTGTGTTCACCCAGCACTCGATTGACATTATCCACTGAGGTGGCAAGTTCACCCAGAGGACCAGTGCGTGCGTCCATTTTGTCTTTGGTCTGGCGTTCTGTAACGAACGGTGGAGCACAGAGAGGATCTGATTACCGGTGATCTGCAGTATCACTGGGAATACAGATGTATACCAGATTATAAGTGATCTGCAGTATCACCGATAATCCGATATACCAGCTAACCTCTGTACTTGAGTAGAGTGTAGTGTTTGGTGTAACAGTAACACTAAGAGGACTAAGCCTCAGTGCAGTGGGGAGTACTGCACGGCTTCCTTCCGAAGACCTGAACTCTCCAAGGCGGGAGGAGTCAGGCTGAGAGTAGGAGAAAGTGTCACTAACAGGACGGGGAACCGCCTCCAATAGTGAGGTTGGTTCTCGAGGTCAGACAAGCCAGATCGTAACACACGGACAGATAAAGTACAGATTCAGAAGGCAGAGGCGGAGTCTAGGTACAGGCAGAGTTCGGCAACAGGGTATCAGAAATATCGAGGTACAAGATCAAGAGGCAGAAGCAGAGACTAAAAATCTTAAGTGAAACTGTCAGGCATAAAATAAAAAATCAATTCTTTATTTTTATCTGGTAAACAAGTAATACGGATGCTAACCAGGCAATTCAAAAGTTAAAATCTCGATTACTTTTCTTGTTTATAAATGATCATTTAGGAAGTTGCAGGGCATGCTGGGTTGTCTTTTTTTGCTTCTGTACATTAGTTAAGTCTGAGAGGAAATAAGAAGCAAAAAAAAGACAACCCAGCATGCCCTGCAACTTCCAAATAAGAGTCAGGTAAACTGGGGAATGATCATTTATAAACAAGTAATAGAGATTTTAACTTTTGGATTGCCTGGTTAGCATCCATATTACTTATTTACCAGATAAAAATAAAGAATTGATTTTTGATTTTATGCCCGACAATTACACTTTAAAGGACTTATGAGGTGAAAAATCGTAATTTTGATCTTTACCTGTTTACTATGTGAATCCATAGGTGTGTTACAATTGTTGCATTCCGCCTCAAAAGTATCTTTTATATTCCCCCCAGGCTACGACCCGACCCCACAGCACGGGTCGTCTCCTATGCCACATTCAAGATGGCCACCGCAAACATCCACAGCTGCGCAGTACGCATGGCGGAGAGTGCGGCTGCGCAGCTCTCCGCCCTCGCCCAGCCGCGTACTCGCTGTTAGCGTCCTCCTACTGTGACAGCGGGCGCGCTCACAGCGAGGGCGGAGAGCTGCGCAGCCGCAGTCTCCGCCATGCGTACTGCGCAGCCGCGGATCTTTGCGGTGGCCATCTTGAATGTGGCATAGGAGACGACCCGTGCTGTGGGGTCGGGTCGTAGCCTGGGGGGAATATAAAAGATACTTTTGAGGCGGAATGCAACGGAGGATGCATTGTAACACACCTATGGATTCACATAGTAAACAGGTAAAGATCAAAATTACGATTTTTCACCTCGTAAGTCCTTTAAGCATAATGCTGGGTGAACACACAATGCAATTTCCTGCCTGATCGACGGGAATCGAGCGATTATTTCTGACTTGTCCGATCGGCTCCCGATCAATAAAGTGATCAATTTTGTGCACTTTTAATTGGAAAATCGATCGTTTTATCGATAGGGTGCACTTTGGACATGTACACGATGCAACTTCCCGTCCGATCACGCGTCGATGGGGCAGGAAATTGCATCCTGTGTACCCAGCAGTAGGGCTGGTTCACATAGACAGTTTTGCGGTGGTACTGTAAATGACGGCTGTGGTGCTCAATGGTGCGGTAAATGATGGCTGTGGTACGATAGTTTACCGGTGTTTACCGTTGTTTGAGCAAATGCCGCATTTTGTTCACGATTTTTGCTGTCTGTCTGGCACTTAGCCAATTCTGGAAGCATCATGTTGCTGCAGGATCATTTACCACCATGCTTCCGTGTCCCCCTGCAGGGATGAAAAATGCAGGATGCCGGGAAGTGCTGACGAAAGCCAAAAAATGCTTTTCTGCAAGCTGATCAGGGACGCGCTTCTCTTCTGGCACAAGCACTCATGCACGATTGGCTCTGGCTTACTGTACAGGCACAGCAGTACTCAAGCAGGCACAGTACAGCCACGCTTGTGCTTGAAGAGGAGTGCGGCATCAGATTACCAACAAGTCCTCGTCTGTAATCTTTGAAGGGTCTGTGAGCAGTAATGGAGGACAGGAGGAAGCCGTGAGAAGCCTCATTAGGAGGCTTGGATACACTTAAAAAAAAAACTTTTACAAACAATATAACATTTTTTTTCAAAGAAAGCCTTAAAGGGAACCTAAACTGAGAAGGATTTGGATTTTTCCTTTTAAAATAATACCAGTTGCCTGACTCTCCTGCTGATCCTGTGTCTCTAATACTTTCAGCCACAGCCCCTGAACACGCATGCAGAGCAGGTGCTCTGACTGAAGTCAGACTGTATTAGCTGCATGCTTGTTTCAGGTGTGTGATTCAGCCACCACTGCATCCAAAGAGATCAGCATGACTGACATGCAAATGGTATTGTTTGAGGGCCCGTTTCCACTAGTGCGGCGTGCGTCTACGAGACGCGCGCCGTCACTGAGCGGGTGGGCGGGATCGCAGGTGAAACCCATGAGCCGTGCCATGCACGGCTATGGGAATCGCAGCCTCCGCCGTGAATTCTGTGCAGGGTTCCGGACGAATCACTACTGCAAGCGATTCGGCCGGCGGCGCCGTTATCCCCTATGGCAGAGTTTCCCCGCGATTTGCCTGCGGGGAAACTGCGGATTCGCGCTCGTTTCCGCGACAATGGAAACGGGCCCTAAAAGGAAACATCCATATCCCTCTCAGTTAAGGTTCCCTTTAAACAATGTTATTCATTACATTTAAAAATGTAATGAATGTAACGAATTGATCTACGATTAAGTTGGCAATAGTGTCTTTGAGCTGTAAGTCCTCTATTCCCATCATCCTCTATTCCCATCTATGTTGTCATCATCTTCCACCTTTCTGACAAAAAACCCAATCCAAACTATTAACAAAAATGGATCAAATTGCAAAAATAAAAATAAAACATGCAAAAGGTGTATGGTAACAAAAAGCTACTTTGATGACCCGTGTATAGGATGGAGTGTGATAACACGCTTCCATAACATATTAGATTCCTTCAGGATCTATACTATAGATCCCTCAACAGCATTTAGCAAATTCAGTAAAATAATTTACAAACCAACGACTAATTTAGAAAAACAAAAAACTAAAACCAGTTCTAATACAATATTCGTTACATTACTTTGGTAGGGTTTAAGATCCAATAAGCATGATGTTCTATATCAACTACCACTTCTTTACCACCAATAAAGTCAACTCACCAAATCAAGAAGAAAACTTTCACTAAGTAATGTATGACGTATTGTGAGCTCCAATGGAGAAAAAACCAGTGCCAATGATGCTAACAGTTGTGAAAAGTGTTCTTCCTCATGACCATTCAAAAATAATATCTCATCATCTGCGCTAAAAAGGAAAAAGTACACATATTACTAAAGAATTACCCCGGATCCGCAACATTAATTCTTACTTTTGATGATGATTCTAATGCACCTCTGATTAGCTTCTTCTTCAAAATGAACAGGTTTGTGTTCTTAGTGTTGTTCTTGTTCTCTTTAAACATCTAAATGGTTTCAGGGTCAATGCCTGAGAAGTTACAGGTCAAGGTCTACCTTGTTTTATGGACTCTTCAGTAAATATAAAACCACTCTCAGACGAACATTCTGCATTGTTGAGTAAGAGAGACTTATTTCTGGTGTGCTTAATGGCTTGGGCGAGGCTCTCGAGTGACGGTGAATTCAGATGTTTCTGGCTTCTGGAATTGTTTCTGTGCCATTCACCTCTGTAAAGTTGATCATAAGTGTGAAAATGCTGCTCTGTATTCTTAGAAGCAAAATGTGGTTACTATTTGAACCAACATACCACAAAGTGGAAACCACCAGAGATATAATGATACATTGGTCCTAATGTACGAAGGTTCTCTAAGACTGAGGCCAGGATTCATTAAAAATTGTATGCACACTTGAAGTGAAAGTAAACCAATAAAATGGACAATTCTCAATAGTCCTAAATAGGATTTTTCTGGAGTAAAATAGTCTTATTTTGTATTTTTTTTAAGTTGAATCTTATTACATTTTAGTACAAGGACATACATAACATAAACAACTCCCATTCTCCTCCACCCAGACCCCCCTGCCCACCCCCCAACCTCATGGTCCAGCACACCTCCAAGGCACTAGGAACGAGCGCCTAGCACAGCTCCTCTTATTCAATCAGAATCATCTACTGCATAGCCATAGATCTACCACTCAGGCACCTAAGCGGCACCTCAGCTCAGGGGTTATCTAGTAAATCCTATGAGTCAGTATATTCAATCCACCAGTACCATATCTTATCAAATTTTTCAGGATATTTTCGGATGAACTTATTTTGTATTTAAAGCTTAAAATCTAGGTATAAAGTTCTGACTGTCCAAGGTGCACAAGGGTAGTTTCTTTAATGTTATAACCGGTATATTGTTAGCTGTATGGCACATTTGATTCCTGCTAGGGAGGGTCAATGAGATGGGTATAATTCTGACTTGATGTGGGATTAAGTCATTTTTGCATTGAAAAAAAACTTGCATAATCCTGCATCAACTTGGAATTATTTGCATCTCATTGGCCATCTCTAATTCATTCCTAATATTCTGTGTCTTATATGGCACTGGATAAGACTGAGTTTGTAACAATAAAACATGCCCCTTCATAAGATAAGATAGGAAATTAGTTTCATATTTTCCTTGATGTGTGCATTCAAACTCATTTTGCAATACTGCCATAAAGTTGGTTTCACTTGTTTGGAATAAAAAATTAAGACATAAAAAATCTGCAGAACTAGCAAAGAGAATGAAAGTGCATTTATAAATACCCTCAGAACTACTACTTTCAAGAAACCAGTCCTGCTCTCATTATATGGAAACGTAGATCAATTGTTAGTTTGGCCTTTACCTCCTTGTAGTTATAAATGTTTTAGGACACACCTCTATATTGAGTATTTCCAGCACTTCCTGTCCAGAGAGGATGTGAGCAAATCTCTCAGTGCATGTAAATTCTGCATTTAAGTGTAGAGTGCCCTTGAACCACTTCACCCCAAGGGGTTTTCACCCTAATGGACCAGAGCAATTGTCAGCTGTTTGCACTCCTCCCTTTTATTCGCTAAAACTATTACTGCTTATCACAATAAAATGATCTTTACCTTGTTTTTTTCACCACCAATTAAGCTTTCTGTGGGTAGTAGTACATTTTGGTAAGAATTATTTTATTCTAAATGCATTTTAAACGGACAAAATAATAAAAAAGTGGAAAATATCATTATGTCTCAGTTTTTGGCCATTATAGTTTTAAAATAAAATGTACTTCTGTGGATAAAACGCACACATTTAGTTTGCCCATTTGTCCTGGTTATTAAATAGTTAAATTAAGTCCCTTTCACAATCTATGGCGACAATATATTATTTGGAAATATAGATGTAATTTTTCTGGGTTTTGTTTAGTCCGGTCCATAATTACAAGCCCTATGTAATAAAATAATAGTAATATACCTTCATAAAAAAAATATTAAAACAAGCTGAACCCCTAATGCAACTATTTATGTATTTTTTTCCTTTTTTTTATTTGTTTCTTTGTTTTACAAATGTTTGGAAGGGATTCAATTATATTAATTTTTAATTATATATTTATTGTGAGTGTAATTTAACTTTTTGCCACTAGATGGCACTAGAAACACTATCCTGCTTTCCAGGAAGTGTTCACTTTCACTTTTTTTAAATTAACTACATGATTTTACTACTTCCTGTAATTCTGAATGGACATGGCCCCTGATCGGGGTCACATCCATTCATTCCACGCATTGCGATTGGTTAGGGTAACCAATTCCCCAAACGTGGATCTCTGTGTCCTGTCGGGTATGAGCGGTCAGCACACTGACATGGCAGTGGGGGCGAGCGACGCATTAAAACACCCTGGAGCCATTAACAGGCTTTATCAGGACGTTTTAATGCGGCAGCTTGCTGCTTACTGGTTAAGGTATAAGCTGTTTTTTCTTAACTTAAACCTTAGTATTCAGTGTAAACTGTCATGTTTGCATTCTGTGATAAATACGTGGATTTTGGGTTGCAGTTTGGCCACTCGGCCTTTAAAAGGTTTGCCATAACTAATATATTGGTTTGGAAAGATGACTTTTCCCTGTCTGTATGCGATTGCGTAAATGTAATGAATGATACTTTGAAATGGGAAAAATGGATCTATACAAATTAGCAAACTCCCAACAAATTTGTTAAGCTCTGGGAAAATTGACTAGACTCTCCAGGAGTAGTTGACTTTGTCAAAGCTAGCCTGTTAATTGGGATAGCCAAAGACAATACCTTGTTTTAGCAATAATATTCACTAGTTCCAAATATGTTCTTTAACCAGCTGACTAAGGTTTGAGTTTTTGAAGTATACACTTTCCCGTACATTATCCCTTTGACTTACTTCAGTAGTGACTTAATTATATAAATTATGTTACTCTGTGCACTCATAACACATTATGATTTTATGTTTTGTTAGCTGATGTTGTTGTCACTTCTTGACATTTGTGAAATAGAAGGCTAAGAATATGTCTCTCAGTTCCTTAAAGAGGAGCTGTCAGCCATACTATGCTAGGATAAAAAATACACATATAAGTAGATAAATAGTAGCTCTACTTACATGGTAGATGTATTGCACTGTCCACGATTTGATTTCAGTGAATTTTATAAAATAAAACAAAGAAAATGCAGAAAATCCTTTTCCCTGGCAGGGGCCATCTTTAGTCCCTCCAGTGAAGCCATTGCTTGCGTCATTTCCTCCCTTACCCCCCATTCCTCCTTCCAGAAATAGCCAGCGCTACTGTAGTGGCACCTCCGCATCCACGAGAACCCCCCAGCCCTGCTACTATATCAATAGGGACTCCCCCTGCATTTACCCTCAACCCTGCAGCATCCATCTCGTCTCTCAGCATAACAGCGCTTAGCATGGGAGAATAAATGCAGCTCCATCACCTGGAACCATGTTGAGGAGAATTTGTATGCGCTGCATATATTCTTCCCCGCTAAGCTCCATAATGCTGCGGGGCGAGCGGGGATGTTACAGAGTGGAGGGTTAATGCAGGGGGAATCCCTTTGGAAATAGTAGCAGGGCCTGGGGTCCCCATGGATGTGGAGGTGCCTGCTGTCCCCGAATAAAGGGACGGAGATGCCTGTCGGGCTCGAGTACTGGAAGGGGGCGGACAGTGCAGACATGAGGCGGCCAATAAGAGAGGGATAGGCGTGAGTGACACAGGCTGCAGCCAGTCAGGCTGAACTAGCTGTGTCTGGGGAGAAAAGTAAAGGAGACCTCCCCCCGCCCCAACCTGCACTGCAACTTCTCTTTTATGGCTAATTGCTGCATACTTTAGAGCTGGGGACATGAGGATTAATCTATAAGAAAAAAAAGTAAGATTTGTTTTTAAGTTAGGCAATGCCTTTTGAGCATCAATTTTATCTGTATTGCAGATATAAATAGGGAATTGATTTTGGTTTTTATGCCTAACAGTTACTCTTAAATAACTAAATAGTTATCCTAAACACTGGTAGCCCAAAGGAATATTACCTTGGTGAAAATCAAAATGAATGTCCAGTCACATTTAGCTAGTATTATAAGCTACCATCTTGCATAATAATGTATTATCATGTTCAATCTGTAAGGGCACACTGCTTTTTATCAGAGTGCACAGCTTTCTATTTTTGTAGCTAGAACATAAAAGCTCTCTGCAATGAATCAAGGCTTACCTCTTTCACTCAGAGATGAGAGCACAGTCCCTGCAGTCCAGGCAGCTCAAGGCTGTGTTTCTCAGTAACACGCAACTCAGCAACTGATAAGTAAACCTTGTTAAAACAAGAATCCTTAAAACTCATAATGGTGTGACTAATCTTCTGGAGCAGAGGGGACGTTCTGACTAGTTCTCCTTTACCATGCTTTTCAAAATGAAAATGATTTGATTTCCTAGATTTGGACTTTAGCCTTTCTCCAATCTTCCTAGATCAGGGGTGCCCAAACTTTTTAGGTCAAGGGCCATATTGCCGTTCTTGAGTGCTAGGTAGTCGATCTACTGAAATTAAACACAATTTTTGCCATAAGGTACACATGACATTTTGTCAAATAAAACATTTCCACGAGCAACATATACCGTGTGAAGTTAGCAAGGCCTTTTCAGTAAGCAGGCATAGTTCTACTGGCACAGTGGCAGCTGCTAATCGGTGGTTTTTATTGCTGCTGTTATAGTGGCAGAGCACAGAGACAACAGAAGCCCAACAGTGCAATATATCACTAAACAGTGAGCATAAAGACTTCTTACAGAAAATATACTCACAAAGGTAGGTTGCATGAGGGAACAACCAACCACGTAGAGCAGGCGGAGAGTATCAACCTGTCTCCTCTCGGGTGCCTCAAGGGATGACTTGAAACAGGGTGGTCGCACTCTTGAAATAAAAGGAGAAAGAGCTGCCAGTGGGAAAAAACACTGGCAGACTATACTTTCCTCCCCTTTCAGGGGAAAGGAGGAGGTGAAGCTAGTACAAGTTTGAAGAGGTTCTGAGAGAGGCACTTCTAGTATAGAGGCTTATTACATTCGGCACTATTAATGGCCTGATGAAGTGGACTTGTACCCACGAAACGCATTGCCTGTGCTTAATAAATAACTATTTTTTTCACAATCTGAATGTGTCATCTGAAAGGTAGGCCACCTCTAAGTTTTGATTTTATTTGTTTTTTATCACGTTGATACATGATGAGGTAACGTACAATTGTGTACACAAACAGAAGTACGTTCAGCGTAGAGTAGAGTAGCAAGGCAATATCGTAGTCAAATAACAGGCAGGGTCATACACATAAGTCAGATGTCAGTTATATTGTAAGGATCAGACAATAACGAAGTCAGGGACAGGCCGAGTCGAACATGTGTATCAGATGGCAGTGGTACAGAAGGTCAAGACAAGAGCGAGGTCAAGAGGCCGGCAGAAGTCGGTACACAGATAAATATACAATAAGATGTTACTTCAATAAGATATTACAATAATAATATTACGAATATAACTACAAAATATATGCTGACTGACTAGAGTATATATATATATATATATATATATATATATATATATATATATATATATATATATATATATATCGTGCAGGAGCACAATATATAAATGTAGCTCTCAAAACTCACTGACTAGGCCAAGAACCAGCGAACTGATTAGTATCAAGGCCGGTGAGCGACTGAGAGCCCTGGCCTTATATACACAATGAGACATCCCAAAAAACCACTCCCCAAATAGGTAGCACATCCTGCATGGTGATGTCATCTAGTGACAACACCGCTGACATAGCTCATACCCGCCTCCTTAACCTATAAGACCCTTCAGGTTTCGTGTGCGTCCGTTTGGATGCACTGCGCATGCGTCTGCTAGAATCCACTGCCGTAGGGGAGCCAGGGACGCCGCCAGAGGATACCAGCGCGGAAGCTTCGCCAGCAGCGCGGACCCCGTCAGAGACGCCGCGGGACCTGCCGCTGGATGGTAAGATTGTCATGGTTTTATTCTTCTTGGGTGCCTCTTCTAGATGCTTGTGCAAGAAGTTTTGAATCAGGATGATACCATTTATTGGCTAACTTAGAAGAAAAGCAGTAAGCTTTCGACTATGAAGCCTTCGTCAGACTGATTGGTGTATACTGTTTTACTGATGGCTAACACTCTACTGCTTCTATAGATGCTTATGGAAATTAAGATTATATAGTAGCATGGGCCAGAATCCACGTCAGCCGCTCTGGCTTTTTTTGTGCATTTATTCACCATAACTACCAACATAACAAAGTCCTTAATGGTTAAATGTTTTACTGTTAATATTTGACTTGCCTAAATGCAATCATCCATAGAACTACTAAATTTACACTTACCTAGTCAAAGGGCATATTTATTAAATGGTAAACAGTTGAATATAGCTTACCATAAGTTTTTATTTAGTAACCTATCACTAACCTATACAGTGGCGGACAAACGGTTGTGCAGGCCGCGCCAGCGCACGAGGGCCCATCATGTTCTGTTTCTTGAGGGGCCCATGAAGTATCCCTGATTTTTTTTTTTAATTTGAAACCTTCTTTTTCCCTCGTAATGCACGGCGGAACGGAAGATACAGGTAGACTTCGGCAGGCTAAAACAATGGGTAGAGCTTCAGCCTCCAGGTCCACACTGTCTCCTTCTCTGTAATACCGCTCGCATTGCTTCCTGAATAGTGTGAGCGGCATTAGAGGAGAAAGCATGGACCTAGATGCTGGACCTCTAGCAACTGATTTACTCAGCCGGAGTCTTCCTGTATCTTCGGTTCTGCCACGCATTATGGGAGGGATCCGAGGTGAGGGAGGGAGGATAGGAATCGGGCCCCCCCACCCCACCAGATAATTGACTTGCCCGCCCACCAGCTAATCCAACAGCCCACCCTCCCACCAGCTAATCCATACTAGCCCATACTCCCACCAGCTAATCCACACTAGCCCACCAGCTAATCCACACTAGCCCACCTCCCACCAGCTAATCCACACTAGCCCACCCTCCCACCAGCTAATGCACACTAGCCCAGCCTCCCACCAGCTAATCCACTAGCCCACCCTCTCACAGCTAATCCACTAGCCCACCCTCCCACCAGCTAACCCACTATCCCACCAGCTAATCCACTATCCCACTCTCCCACCAGCTAATCCACTATCCCCCCCCCCATTAGGTAATCCACTAGCCCACCCTCCCATTAGGTAATCCACTAGCCCACCCTCCCACCATCTAATCCACTAGCCCACCCTCCCACCAGCTAATCCACTAGCACACCCTCCCACCATCTAATCCACTATCCCACCCTCGCACCAGCTAATCCACTAGCCCACTCTCCCACCAGCTAATCCACTAGTCCAATCTCCCACCGTCCCACCAGCTAATCCACTAGTCCACCCCCCCCCACCAGCTAATCCACTAGCTCACCCTCCCACCAGCTAATCCACTAGCCCACTCTCCCACCAGCTAATCCACACTAGCCCACCCTCCCACCAGCTAATCCACACTAGCCCAGCCTCCCACCAGCTAATCCACTAGCCCACCCTCCCACAGCTAATCCACTAGCCCACCCTCCCACCAGCTAATCCACTATCCCACTCTCCCACCAGCTAATCCACTAGCCCACCCTCCCACCAGGTAATCCACTAGCCCACCCTCCCACCAGCTAATCCACTAGCCCACCCTCCCACCATCTAATCCACTAACCCACCCTTACACCAGCTAATCCACTAGCCCACTCTCCCACCAGCTAATCCACTAGTCCAATCTCCGACCCTCCCACCAGCTAATCCACTAGCCCACCCTCCCACCAGCTAATCCACTAGCTCACCCTCCCACCAGCTAATCCACTAGTCCAATCTCCCACTAGCTAATCCACAAGCCCACCCTCCCACCAGCTAATCCACTAGCTCACCCTCCCACCAGCTAATCCACTAGCCCACCCTCCCACCAGCTAATCCACTAGCCCACTCTCCCACCAGCTAATCCACTAGCTCACCCTCCCACCAGCTAATCCACTAGCTCACCCTCCCACCAGCTAATCCACTAGCCCACCCTCCCACCAGCTAATCCACTAGCCCACTCTCCCACCAGCTAATCCACTAGCCCACTCTCCCACCAGCTAATCCACTAGCCCACCCTCCCACCAGCTAATGCACACTAGCCCACCCTCCCACCAGCTAATGCACACTAGCCCAGCCTCCTACCAGCTAATCCACTAGCCCACCCTCCCACAGCTAATCCACTAGCCCACTCTCCCACTAGCTAATCCACTATCCCACTCTCCCACCAGCTAATCCACTAGCCCACCCTCCCATTAGGTAATCCACTAGCCCACCCTCCCACCTTCTAATCCACTAGCCCACTCTCCCACCAGCTAATCCACTAGCCCACCCTCCCACCATCTAATCCACTATCCCACCCTCCAACCAGCTAATCCACTAGCCCACTCTCCCACCAGCTAATCCACTAGTCCAATCTCCCACCCTCCCACCAGCTAATCCACTAGTCCACCCTCCCACCAGCTAATCCACTAGCTCACCCTCCCACCAGCTAATCCACTAGCCCACTCTCCCACCAGCTAATCCACACTAGCCCACCCTCCCACCAGCTAATCCACACTAGCCCAGCCTCCCACCAGCTAATCCACTAGTCCACCCTCCCACAGCTAATCCACTAGCCCACCCTCCCACCAGCTAATCCACTATCCCACTCTCCCACCAGGTAATCCACTAGCCCACCCTCCCACCAGGTAATCCACTAGCCCACCCTCCCTCCATCTAATCCACTAGCCCACCCTCCCACCAGCTAATCCACTAGCCCACCCTCCCACCATCTAATCCACTAGCCCACCCTCCCACCAGCTAATCCACTAGCCCACTCTCCCACCAGCTAATCCACTAGTCCAATCTCTCACCAGCTAATCCACTAGCCCACCCTCCCTCCACTAGCTCACCCTACCACCAGCTAATCCACTAGCCCACCCTCCCACCAGCTAATCCACTAGCCCACTCTCCCACCAGCTAATCCACTAGCCCACCCTCCCACCAGCTAATCCACTAGCCCACCCTCCCACCAGCTAATCCACTAGCCCACCCTCCCACCAGCTAATCCACTAGCCCACTCTCCCACCCCACCATCAGATAATCCAGCAGCCCACCCTCCCACCAGCTAATCCACTAGCCCACCCTCCCACCAGCTAAACCACTAGCCCACCCTCCCACCATCTAATCCACTAGCCCACTCTCCCACCAGCTAATCCACTAGCCCACTCTCCCACCAGCTAATCCACTAGCCCACTCCACCACCAGCTAAGCCACTAGCCCACCCTCCCACCAGCTAATTCACTAGCCCACCCTCCCACCAGCTAATCCACTAGCCCACCCGCTCACCCCACCACCAGGTAATGCAGCAGCCCACCCTCCCACCAGGTAATGCACTAGCAGGTAATTGTTTAGCCCAGCCACCCACCCTCCCCACCTGGTAATTGTTTAGCCCACCCTCCCTACCTATCTACCTATCAATTGTTTAGCCCACCCACCCTGCCTTGTTTAGTCTACCCACCTTAATGCTGGGGATACACAGTACGACCCGGCGGCTCGATTAGCCACCGGATCGACTCCCGCCGCGTCCCCGCTCGTCCCTGCCGCCGTCCGGATTGATTCCCGCTCGTCCCTGCGGGCACTTCCTTATCTTCCGCTCGACTCCCAGCTATTGTCCGCCCGCGGGGATCAAGCGGGCGGGGATCGAGCGTGGTCATCAGAAAACGTACCGTGTATCCCCAGCATAAGAGTTCAGGTCGGACAGACCGGAGGAGGAGACAGACAGAGAGGAGGACATTGATACACACAATAAAAATTGAAGTGGCTGAATATGTGTCATGGACAAAAAAAATTCCAAAATGCCTTAAATTACGAAGCTATTAATCGCTGAAGTCTGTGCCATTGACTTCAATTCAATTCGCAATAGTGTTTTGGTTAAAATTCATGGTACCACCCAAGGTTCGAGGAAAATCTTGCGAGACAGCCAGAGGCATTTTCACTCATACCATTTAATATAGATGACAGAGATGGAGGTTTACTGGGACAAATAGGTCACATTTGCACTGTAAACCCCGGAACGTTTGGTTTGGGGTTTGCCATTCGGTTGCTGAACTGCACCTCACAACATTCACCCCATTTCACACTGCGGACTCCCAACATCACCTCCCCTTCACCTGGACCTGCAGCCACACTCATTTTAACGCCCCCAAAGCATAGAGAGTTTTATGGGTCAGCTGGTGACCCCTGGGGGAGAGGTTACATCTGGAAGCCAGCGTAGTTGTGGCGCACTACAGCGGGCAAACCCATGTTTGCATTTGGATTTACAGCATTGTGAACAGTAGCTTGTGTGTTCATTGGCTGGCTGGTGAACTGCAACACATGGGGCTTGATTCACAAAAGAGTGCTAACTGTTAGCACGGCCGGTTTCGCGTGAATTTTCGCATTGTGCGCGATCGAGAATTTGCACGCGAAACAATAACGTTTTCGAGCGCAAACGCAAATTTTTCCGCGAAAACGATATCGATTTCGCGCGAAAATTTGTGTTTGCTCGCGGGAACGTTATCGTTTTGCGCGTAAATTCGCGATCGCGCGCAATGCTAAAATTCACGCGAAAACGGCCGTTCTAACAGTTAGCACTCTTTTGTGAATCAAGCCCATGCAGTCCACTCATCAGGATGACGTAGAGCACCGCAGCAAGTCCACCAAACACTAATAGATAAATATAGTAAACATTTCACTGTGTTCTTTATCTTTTGAGCTACTTGAAAAATGTTCTCAATATAACAAGATAGCTTTATTCTAGAAAAGCTTCTGTGTATGGCTCCATCTAGTGGTAAACTGAAGCAAGTGACACAAAGATACACATGTCCAATCAATGGGTTGCATTACTAAAAACCAGTGGCGGCTCCAGGAAATTTTTTTAGGGGGTGCTATGCAGGTGCTGGACCAATTTCCAGGGGAGCTGACGACCTGCGGCGCGCGAAGCGCGCTGCGCCAAAAACGGGCGTGGCTACAACCTGCGGCGCGCGAAGCGCGCCGCGGCGAAAAAATGGGCGTGGTCATGACTGGATGAGGGCGGGGCTAACTGTAATTTAAAGTGAACCCAGGGTGAGAGTGATATGGTGGCTGCCATATTTATTTCCTTTTAAACAATACTAGTTGCCTGGCAGCCCTGCTGATCTATTTGGCTGTAGTAGTGAACTGAATTACACCAGAAACAAGCCATGCAGCTAATCTTGTCAGTTCTGACAATATTGTCAGAAACCCCTGACCTGCTGCATGCTTGTTCAGGGTCTATGGTTGAAAGAATAAGAGGCAGAGGACCAGCACGGCAGCCAGGCAACTGGTATTGCTTAAAGGGAGATAAATATGGCAGCCTCAATATTATTCTCACCTCGGGTTCCCTTTAAAAGTGCAACGCAAAGACAGAGGGCCCAAGTTTTGGTGACCCTTTTCCCAGAAAATTCACATAATTGTGCAGGTTTTCTCAAGAAAATACACGTAATGTGAGCAGATTTTAACAAAAAACACGTCCAATGACCCCAATATGCACAATCGTTATCAGATATGGCCCCAATATGCACAATCGTTATCAGATATGGCCCCAATATGCACAATCGTTATCAGATATGGCCCCAATATGCACAATCGTTATCAGATATGGCCCCAATATGCACAATCGTTATCAGATATGGCCCCAATATGCACAATCGTTATCAGATATGGCCCCAATATGCACAATCGTTATCAGATATGGCCCCAATATGCACAATCGTTATCAGATATGGCCCCAATATGCACAATCGTTATCAGATATGGCCCCAATATGCACAATCGTTATCAGATATGGCCCCAATATGCACAATCGGTAGCAGATATGGCCCCAATATGCACAATCGTTATCAGATATGGCCCCAATATGCACAATCGTTATCAGATATGGTCCCAATATGCACAATCGGTAGCAGATATGGTCCCAATATGCACAATCGGTAGCAGATATGGTCCCAATATGCACAATCGGTAGCAGATATGGTCCCAATATGCACAATCGTTATCAGATATGGCCCCAATATGCACAATCGTTATCAGATATGGCCCCAATATGCACAATCGTTATCAGATATGGCCCCAATATGCACAATCGTTATCAGATATGGCCCCAATATGCACAATCGTTATCAGATATGGCCCCAATATGCACAATCGTTATCAGATATGGCCCCAATATGCACAATCGGTAGCAGATATGGCCCCAATATGCACAATCGTTATCAGATATGGCCCCAATATGCACAATCGTTATCAGATATGGTCCCAATATGCACAATCGGTAGCAGATATGGTCCCAATATGCACAATCGGTAGCAGATATGGTCCCAATATGCACAATCGGTAGCAGATATGGTCCCAATATGCACAATCGGTAGCAGATATGGTCCCAATATGCACAATCGGTGGCAGATATGGTCCCAATATGCACAATCGGTAGCAGATATGGTCCCAATATGCACAATCGGTGGCAGATATGGTCCCAATATGCACAATCGGTAGCAGATATGGTCCCAATATGCACAATCGGTGGCAGATATGGTCCCAATATGCACAATCGGTGGCAGATATGGTCCCAATATGCACAATCGGTAGCAGATATGGCCCCAATATGCACAATCGGTAGCAGATATGACCCCAATATGCACAATCCGTAGCAGAAATGACCCCAATATGCACAATCGGTAGCAGATATGACCCCAATATGCACAATCGGTAGCAGATATGACCCCAATATGCACAATCGGTAGCAGATATGACCCCAATATGCACAATCGGTAGCAGATATGACCCCAATATGCACAATCGGTAGCAGATATGACCCCAATATGCACAATCGGTAGCAGAAATGACCCCAATATGCACAATCGGTAGCAGAAATGACCCCAATATGCACAATCGGTAGCAGAAATGACCCCAATATGCACAATCGGTAGCAGATATCGCCCCAATATGCACAATCCGTAGCAGATATGACCCCAATATGCACAATCCGTAGCAGATATGACCCCAATATGCACAATCCGTAGCAGATATGACCCCAATATGCACAATCCGCATCACCTGAAAAAGAAAAGAAAAACCCATTTACTCACCTACAGCCAGAAGACCTTCTTTCCCGACCTCCTGTCCCGAGTCCCGACCTCATTGTGGCGCGCAGCGCCCGCGCGCCCACGATCCTCTTCCTTCCCGACGTCACCACGAGACTTCCTGCCTGCATGCAGAGAGCAGGGCTACGGGAAAATGGCCGCCCGAAGTCTGCAGAACAGGGCTCCGGGCGGCCATCTTACCGTAGCCCTGCCTGCTGCTCCGTGCTGCCGGTGTGTGAACTGACTTGGCGTCTTTTAGACGCCTGAAGTCAGTTCACTCCAGGGGGTGCTTTGGGGGTGCTTGGACAATTCTAGGGGGTGCTCGAGCACCCCCAAGCACCCCCCTGGCGCCGCCCCTGCTAAAAACCAAAACATCCTGTAACAGCTGTGTTAGCTTTTGTACTGTATATGGCTCTGTAAAATGAATAGCTATACATAACCTATAAACCAGAACATTTTAATTTACACTTGCCTTAAAAGTGCAGAAAGAACTGGTTTGCATATTCCACACACAGATTAACAGCCACACAATCCCTGCCCTATAGCCACAAAACCTATCACTATCAAGCCAGAGGATTCCTGCCCTGTAGCCACACAACTGATCACTACCTAGTAGCAGGATCCTTGTCCTATAACCACATAACCGATCACTACCTACTGGTAGCAACAGAATCCCTGTCCTATAGCTACATAATCGATCACTACCTAGCCAGAGGATCCCTGCCCTGTAGCCACATAACTGATCACTACCTAGCAACAGGATCACAGTCCTATAGGCACATAATCACTTTACTACCTAGCCAGAGGATCCCTGCCCTATTGCCACATAACCAATCACTACCTAGCCAGAGGATCCCTGCCTTATGGCCACATAACCTATCACTACCTAGCCAGAGGATCCCTGCCCTATAGCCACATAACCAATCACTACCTAGCTAGAGGATTACTGCCCTGTAGCCACATAACTGATCACTATCTAGCAACAGGATCCTTGACTTATAGCCACATAACGGCTCACTACCTAGCCAGAGGATCCCTGCCCTACAGTTAAATAACTCACCACTACCTAGCCACAGGATGCCTGACTGTAGCCCAAAAGAAGATAATTACTAGTGGCGTAACAATGTGGAGGGGGGGGGGATGCCGAGGTTCCTCTAAGCGTCTGATGGTACTTCAGTAGCGTCAGACGCTTTGAGGAACCTTGGGCGGTGGAACACAGAGGTATGTACGAGTTCTGTCTTCCTGTCTGCTGCTGCCAATCAATGCTGGAGTGGGAAGTGCTGAGGGGAGAGCCCGAGGTGAGGGAGGGGGGAGTGGCCCCCCTCCCCGCCAATGTGGGTGGCCAATGCTCTCCCCTCATGCGCTGTGCCCCCTCCTTCCCCAAAACGGCACTGGGCGGGCTCCAGAGGGGCCCCTGGGGCGCCTAACTGGCTAGCGGCTACCTATACCTAGCTATACTGGGGGCATGTATACCTGGCTATCCAGTGTTCTCCCCAGAATTTTTTTCCAGCCGGGTGGCATGAAATAGTAGCCGGGTGGCATGAAAAAGTAGCCGGGTGGGGCGAGATGAAAATGCAGGGCAACTCTGCTTACAGTATAGGAGGAGGTGAAGAGGTGAGCCGATGACAGCCGGGTGGTCACCAAATCTAGCCGGGTGGAGCACCCGGCAAAAAGAGCCTGGGGAGAACACTGCTATCTGTACTAGGGTCACCCGGTGGTGAGCTCCGTGCGCCAAAACCACCTGCTTCGGCACCTATACCTGGAGGGGGTGGGGGCTCCATCCAAATTTTGGCACAGGGGCCCAGTGATTTCTAGTTACGCCCCTGACCATTGCCTAGCCACAAGAACCCTGGCCTGTAGCCACATAACCCATGTCTACAGAGTCACAGGATTCTTGCCTTGTAGCCACATCACCCACCACTACTTAACCACTAGATCCCAACCCTGTAGCTACAAAACAATCACTGCCTAGCCACAGGATCCCTGGCCTGTAACCACATAACCCATCAGTACCTAGCCAGATGATTTCTGCTCTGTAGCCACATACCTCACTACTACCTAGCCACAGAATCTTTCACCTGTAGCCAGAACATCCACCACTAGCTAGCCAAATAATCTTTCACCTCTTGCCAGAAAATCTACTACCTAACCAGAGGATCCCTGCCCTGTAGCCACATAACCCATCACTAACTACCTAGTCACAGGATCCCTGCCCTGTAGCCACATAACCTTTCACTACCTAACCAGAGGATGCCTGGCCTGTAGCCACATAACCCTTCACTACCTAATCACAGGATCCCTGCCCGATAACCACATAGCCTATCACAGCCTAGCCAGAGGATCACTGCCCTGTAGCCACATAACCCATCACTAACTACCTAGTCACAGGATCCCTGCCCTGTAGCCACATAACCTTTCACTACCTAGCCAGAGGATGCCTGGCCTGTAGCCACATAACCCTTCACTACCTAATCACAGGATTCCTGCCTGGTAACCACATAACCTATCACAACCTATCCAGAGGATCCCTGGCCTGTAGCCACATAGCCTATCACAACCTAATCACAGGATCCCTGCCCTGTAACCAAATAACCCATCAATACCTAGCCACTGGATTCCTGGCCTGCAGCCACATAACCCATCACTACCTAGCCACAGGATCCCTGCCCTATAGCTACATGCATACATATTATGGCACCGGCAGTGAGCTGGGCCCAGGGTGAGCTGAATGACGGCTCACCCTGTTGAAGGTCAAATCCCTGTCCCCCTCTGAGTAGAATCAACTCAGAGGGAGGTGTAATTTGGTGTCTGGCGATCACCACATCCCTTAATTACTCTTATGTGGGGTATGCATCATAGCACTAATGGAATGATGGCGCCCAGCTTCAGTGCTAGAAGCCCAAAAAGTAAACTGACATACCAGGGTGCTCTAATAGTAAACAGATAGCCCAGGGTGCTATGACAATAAACTGACATCCCAGGATGCTCTGACAATAAACTGACATCCCAGGATGCTCTGACAATAAACTGACATCCCAGGATGCTATGACAATAAACTGACATCCCAGGATGCTATGACTGTAAACTGACATCCCAGGATGCTCTGACAATAAACTGACATCCCAGGGTGCTCTGACAATAAACTGACATCCCAGGTAGCCTAGAAAGTAAACTGACATCCCAGTGTGCCCAGAAAGTAAACTGACATCCCAGCGTGCTCTGACAATAAACTGACACCCCAGGATGCTCTGACAATAAACTGACACCCCAGGATGCTCTGACAATAAACTGACACCCCAGGATGCTCTGACAATAAACTGACACCCCAGGATGCTCTGATAATAAACTGATACCCCAAGATGCTCAGAAAGTAAACTGACATACCAGGGTGCTCTAATAGTAAACTGACATCCTAGAGTGCTCTGACAATAAACTGACATCCCAGGTAGTCCAGAAAATAAACTGACATACCAGGGTGCTCTAATAGTAAACTGATAGCCCAGGGTGCTCTGACAATAAACCGACATCCCAGAGTGCTCTGACAAGAAAACTGACATCTCAGGTAGCCCAGAAAATAAACTGACATCCCAGCGTGCTCTGAAAGTAAACTGACATCCCAGTGTGCTTTGATAATATACTGGCTTCCCAGGGTGCTCTAACAATAAACTGACATCCCACGTAGCCCAGAAAGTAAACTAACACCCAGGGTGCTCTGACAGTAAACTGACATCCCAGCAAGCCCAGAAAATAAACTGACATCCCAGGGTGCTCTGAAACGAAACTGACATTCCAGGGTGCTCTGACAATAAACTGACATCCCAGGGGCGATCTGACAATAAATTGGTTTCCCAGAGTGCTGTGACACTAAACTGGAGTGACAAGATTTTTGTGGGTCCAACCTGGGACGGGTGGGGGGGAACAGACGGGGGAGGGCGGCACGCACAGCGACGAAGACTGGGGGGTCTGCAAAAATGGGCGTGGTCATGACATTGTATGGGCGGAGCTAACGTAATGATGTAACAGCGAGGCATAAGAAAGCAGCGTTTACGCCATGATGTGGTCAAACGAGACTTTGCATCATGGGTGTGCAGAAACTGTGTGATGCTAATAGTATACTGTAACCCCAAAGCAGCAAACATAGCCAACTATGACCATTAAATAATAAATGCAGAAACAGTTACCCCAGACACCAGAAAATAAACGCAATGTGGGCAACATGTCAGCAGAAAATAAACGCAATGGGCAACATGTCAACACAAAATAAGCGCAATGTGGGCAACATGTCAGCAAAAAATAAACGCATTGTGAGCAACATGTTAGCACAAAATAAACGCAATGCGGGCAACCCATCAGTACAAAATAAACGCATTGTGAGCAACATGACAGCACAAAATTAACGCAATGTGGGCAACATGTCAGTACAAAATAAACGCATTGAAAGCAACATGACAGCACAAAATAAACGCAATGCGGGTAACATGTCACTACAAAATAAACGCATTGTGAGCAACATGACAGCACAAAATAAATGCATTGTAGGCAACATGACAGCACAAAATAAACGCATTGTGAGCAACATGACAGCACAAAATAAACGCATTGTGAGCAACATGTCAGTACAAAATAAACGCATTGTGGGCAACATGACAGCACAAAATAAACGCATTGTGAGCAACATGTCAGTACAAAATAAACGCATTGTGGGCAACATGACAGCACAAAATAAACGCATTGTGAGCAACATGTCAGTACAAAATAAACGCAATGCGGGCAACATGACAGCATAAAATAAACGCAAAGCGAGCAACATGACAGCACAAAATAAACACATTGTGAGCAACATGACAGCACAAAATAAACACAATGCGAGCAACATGTCAGCACAAAATAAACGCATTGTGAGCAACATGACAGCACAAAATAAATGCAATGTGGGCACATTTCACCTGGAAAAAAAGCATTTACTCACCTGGCAGAAGTCTACTTTCGCTCCCGGGCGGCCTCTGGCATGCAGCTCCTCGGACGATCCACCAGCCTGTGTCTCCCACGCTGACAGGCAGAGCAGGGCTACGGCAAGATGGCGCCCGAAGCCCTGTACTAGAGACACAAATAGTCTCCAGTACAGGGCTTCGGCAGCCATCTTCCCGTAGCCCTGCTCTGCCTGCCGGAGACTATGCAGGCTGGAGCGGGGCTGCAGGCTATGAACTGGTGCAGCGTCTATTAGACGCTGCTGCAGCCAGTTCATGCGCTCGTATGGTGGCCAGCGTCCCGCGGCTGGTACGTCCCGCAGCTAAAAGCGGGACATTTCCCGGGACCTCATGCAGCCTGGGACAGCGCGCCCTGAAGGCGGGACGCGTGACGCGTCCCGGGCAATGCGGGACTGTTAGGGTTGCGGAAAGGGCTGTTGACCGCCCCACTATGATACGGACCACCCAAGCGCAGAGTCTAAGTGACCACGGGTCTTCACCCACGACCCCTTGAGGGGGAAGCAGGACCACTACCCCAGGAGGGGGAAGTGGAACTTCGCTGCCTAGTGCCCACCAGGTTGCGCTCAGGATAATCCCACAGTGGGTTGGAGAACAGGTGACGTCTCAGTGTGGAGAGCCAAGGTACAGGTGTACTCGAAGTCGAAGGCAAGCCAAGATCAGGGCAGGCGGAGATCAGAATGGTCAGGGACAGGCCAGAGGTCAAGGCAGGCAGCAGACGGTCAATAGCGGAGAGACAAGCCAGGGATCAAGACGGGCAGCAGACAGGAGTAGTCGAGGTCACAAGCCAGGGGTCAATACCGGGAAAACAATCAATATAATAACAGGTTCACTGGGCACACGCTGTATGAACAAACAGCACTGAGTTATGGGCAGACCTGTTTAAATAGGGCAATGGGCGCCAAAATGAGCGCCCGCGCATGCGCGCAGCGAGGAGTGCGCGTGCGCGCGGAGCCGCGTGCGCATGCGCGCAACCCAACGCGCGCACTGCGCACAGCGCCGTGCGCGCCATGACAGTCTACAGGGACTACAAATCCCAGCGTGCCCGCGCGCGCGCACGCGTGTATGGATGCGCCCGCGAAGACGCTGGAGGGAGCCAGGCCGGTGAGTATGACATTGCCCCCCCCCCAGGAGCAACCTCCGGGTGCTTCCAGGGTACGGTTTCTCAGGAAACTTGGAGTGAAAAATCTTAATTAACCTGGGCGCATGTAAATTCTGCACGGGTTCCCAGGAATTTTCCTCAACCCCAAACCCTTTCCACTTAACCAGGTACTGAAAAGATCTACCTCTTCTCCTGCAATCTAAAATCCTTTCTACCTCATACTCTTCTTGCCCATCAAGCAGCACAGGAGGAGGAGGAACAGCAGAGCGATTAAATTTATCAGACATGACCTTCTTTAAACATGATACATGGAAAACTGGATGTATACTCATAGAACTAGGAAGTTTCAACCTGTATGCCACGGGGTTGATAACCTTGTCAATGGGAAAAGGACCCACAAACTTGGGTCCTAATTTCTTAGAGGGGCAACAAAGGCGTAGATTATTAGTGGATAACCACACCATGTCACCTGGAGTTAGACTAGGGCTCTCTCCCCGTTTCATGTCTGCCCACCATTTAGACTTTTCTTGGGATTCCAGCAGAATGGACTGTAGTTTCTTGAAATTCTCAGTTAACAATCTAAGTCTATCTTGAACGGTAGGAACTGAGGACTCGGGCACCACTCCAGGTAGGTATACAGGATGATAGGCAAAGTTGGCAAAGAATGGTGACATTTTAGTGGCGGCATGCACAGAGTTGTTGTAGGCAAACTCAGCTGTGGCGAGTAGGGAGGACCAGTCATCTTGGGAGGCAGAAGAGAAGCAACACAGGTATTGTTCAAGCGTCTGGTTAGTCCTCTCAGTCTGGCCGTTGCTTTGTGGGTGGTACCCAGACGAGAGGCAGGACTTGATGTTCAGGAGTTTACAGAGTTCTTTCCAGAATCTGGAGGTGAACTGAGAGCCTCTGTCGGAAACAATCTCGGAAGGGAGGCCGTGGAGACGGACGATTTCTTTTAGGAACATCTGGGCGGTTGTAGCGGCAGAGGGGACACCCTTCAAAGGAATGAAGTGAGCCATTTTGGTAAAGCGGTCGACTACCACCAGAATGGCAGTGAATCCTTGGGAAGGTGGTAAGTCGACTATAAAGTCCATAGCTATTTTGTCCCAAGGTCGCTCAGGAACGGACAAAGGATTAAGAAGACCCCAAGGCTTAGTTCTGGAACTCTTTGATCTTGCGCAGGTTTCACACGAAAGTACAAAGTGCTTACAGTCTTTAGGAAGAGTTGGCCACCAAAAACTTCTCTGGAGGAGTTTCCGAGTTCGGGTAATTCCAAAATGTCCCGCCAACTTGTTGTCATGACAGTTGGCAAGCACTTCCTGGCGAAGAGCAGGAGGAATAAAAATCTTATCTCCATGAAGAAACAGACCATCACTGCAGACCAGACTTGAAGGAACTTCCTGTGCAGGTAATGTAACAATGACTTGTTTGATTTGCTCCAACAATTCAGGTTGTAGAAGAAGAAAGTGATTAGCAGAAAGAATGGTGTCAGAGGTCGGATTGGTGGCATAACCCTCATTAAACATACGAGAGAGAGCATCGGCTTTGGAATTCTTGGATCCAGGACGGAAGATCAGATGGAAGTTGAACCTGGAGAAGAATAAGGCCCAGCGGGCTTGACGAGGCTTCAGTCTCTTCGCAGAACGCAAATACTCCAGGTTCTTGTGGTCAGTGAAGATCAGGATGGGATGTGTTGCTCCCTCTAGCAGATAACGCCATTCTTCAAGAGCTGCTTTAATGGCCAGAAGTTCTCTATCTGCGACATCGTAATTCTTTTCAGAGGAACTAAGTTTCCGGGAAAAGAAAGCTGTAGGATGAAGAAGGGCCTTGGGTTCAAACCGTTGTGAGAGGATAGCCCCGACTGCAGTTTCTGAAGCGTCTACCTCCAACACAAAGGCTTGAGAAGGATCAGCATGTCGGAGAATCGGGGCAGAAGTGAACAGAGTCTTTAGATCCTTGAAGGCAGACTGAGCTTCAGGTGTCCATTTAAACGGAAGGTGAGTCTTAGTTAGTCGCGTGATGGGGGCAACAATCTTAGAAAAGTTCTTTATGAATCTTCTGTAAAAGTTGGCAAACCCGATAAACCGTTGCACCCCCTTACGGTCAGAAGGCTCCGGCCAGTTCAAGATGGCGGATACCTTGTTAGGATCCATCTCTATTCCCTCAGCAGAGATTAGGAAGCCCAGGAACTGAATGTTATTCTGTTCAAACTCGCACTTTTCTGCTTTGGCATAAAGTTCATGTGTGCGTAGCCGGGAAAGAACCCTCTTGACATGGACCCGATGTTCCTCCAAGGATGATGAGAAGATCAGAATATCATCTAAGTAGACAACAAGGAAGTCATCAATAAAGTCTCTCAACACATCATTGATAAAACGTTGGAAGGTTGCAGGGGCATTACAGAGACCGAAGGGCATGACCAGGTACTCAAAGTGGCCGTAACGGGATCTGAAGGCCGTTTTCCACTCATCACCCTCCCGGATTCGTACCAGATTGTAGGCTCCTCTCAAATCCAGCTTGGTAAAGACCTTCGCAGACCGCAGTCTTTGGAACAATTCAGACATCAAGGGTAGCGGATAGCGGTCCTTAGTCGTGATAACATTAAGTGCTCTATAGTCTATGCAAGGCCTGAGGGAACCGTCTTTTTTCTCCACGAAGAAGATTCCGGCACCGGCCGGAGAAGAAGAGGGTCTGATGAATCCCTTCTTGAGGTTTTCCTCGATGTATTCCTTAAGGATCAGTGACTCTGGTTCAGAGAGAGGATAAATTCTGCCATAGGGAATGGCCGCTCCAGGCTGTAAGTTTATGGGGCAGTCGTAGATACGGTGTGGCGGTAAAGAATCAGCCCCTTTTTTATCAAACACGTCTAGGTAGTCGTGGTAGACGGCTGGAACCAGAGTGGCTTTTTTAGAGCTGGTACAAAGCAGGCGGCCTATACTCGGAAAGCAAAAGCGAGAGCAGTAGGGGGAGTTGAAAAGGACCTCCCCGGAGATCCAGTTAATCAGAGGGTTGTGGCTCTTAAGCCAGGGCATTCCCAGGATGGCAGGAAACAGAGGAGAGGGAATCAGGTCAAAGCAGAGGTACTCTTGATGATCATTTTTGATGGTGACCAGCAGGGGAAAAGTCTCTAGTGTGACTGGTCCGGAATGGATAGATGACCCATCAGCAAGTTGAATGAGTAGAGGCTTATTCTTCTGGCGGATTGGTAATTGGAGTTGTTGGGCCAGATGAAGGTCTAGAAAGCAGGAACAAGCCCCTGAGTCGATGATGGCTCCAATATTAATGTTCTTTCCTCTGGGATCCTGTAAAAGGAGAGAAAGAGGGATGTGAGCAGCTGAAGCCAAGGGACTTTGCAATTCCAAAGAGTGGATGGAATCAGGCTTACTTAGAGGGCGGACTGGACAATCCTGACGAAAGTGTCCGGAGGCCCCACAGTACAGACAGAGGTTGGCAGCTCGACGACGTTGTCTTTCCTCAGGAGACAAGGACGGTCGGGCAAGGCCCAACTGCATGGGCTCAGGTTCCTCCATGGATGGGAAGTTGGAAACAGCAGGAGCAACTGGAGGAAGCACTGGAGCGGGAGGAAACCAGGAACTGCGAGAAATTCCAGCTCTTTCCTGACGTCTCTCTCTTAAGCGTCGGTCAATCTGGATAGCGAGCTGGATGAGATCCTTAAGAGTGGCTGGGATCCCCACCCGGGCAAGCTCATCTTTGACAGTCTCAGAAAGGCCCAGACGGAACTGTGACTTGAGTACTGACTCGTTCCAGTCTAAGTCGCCAGACCAGCGACGGAATTCCAGGACATACTCCTCCACCGTCCTGCGACCCTGACGAAGAGCCCGTATGGCGGCATCTGCTGAGGCTCCTTTGCTAGGGTCGTCATACAGTTCTGCCATTGCTTCAAAGAAGGATGCGGAATCTTGCAAACAGACATCACTTTGATCTACCAGACGAAGGGCCCAGGCCTGTGGTTCCCCCTGGAGCAGAGAGATGATAGCTCCAACACGGACACTCTCGCTGGCATAGGTGCGGGGTAACAGAGAGAAGTGCAGGTGGCAGGCACTCCTGAACAGTCTGAATTTGCTTGGATCCCCAGAGAAGCGTTCTGGTAGTGGCAACTTCGGTTCGGGAGCTATTGCTTCAAGGTTGGCAGGTGGTTGAACAGGAGCAACGGCAGGAGGCGGATCAGGAGCAGGGATGACGGAAGCTGCAGGGTTCTGTAGATTGGCAAACTGGCCACGGATCTCAGTGCAGTCCCTTTGAACTAGCTGCACGGACATAGTCAGTTGTTGTACCAAATCACAGAGGGCATCGAACGGTGATCGCTCTCCAGAGTCGTTCATCTTGGCTGTTTGTTACTGTTAGGGTTGCGGAAAGGGCTGTTGACCGCCCCACTATGATACGGACCACCCAAGCGCAGAGTCTAAGTGACCACGGGTCTTCACCCACGACCCCTTGAGGGGGAAGCAGGACCACTACCCCAGGAGGGGGAAGTGGAACTTCGCTGCCTAGTGCCCACCAGGTTGCGCTCAGGATAATCCCACAGTGGGTTGGAGAACAGGTGACGTCTCAGTGTGGAGAGCCAAGGTACAGGTGTACTCGAAGTCGAAGGCAAGCCAAGATCAGGGCAGGCGGAGATCAGAATGGTCAGGGACAGGCCAGAGGTCAAGGCAGGCAGCAGACGGTCAATAGCGGAGAGACAAGCCAGGGATCAAGACGGGCAGCAGACAGGAGTAGTCGAGGTCACAAGCCAGGGGTCAATACCGGGAAAACAATCAATATAATAACAGGTTCACTGGGCACACGCTGTATGAACAAACAGCACTGAGTTATGGGCAGACCTGTTTAAATAGGGCAATGGGCGCCAAAATGAGCGCCCGCGCATGCGCGCAGCGCGCAGCGAGGAGTGCGCGCGGCGCCGTGTGCGCATGCGCGCAACCCAACGCGCGCACTGCGCACGCGCACAGCGCCGTGCGCGCCATGACAGTCTACAGGGACTACAAATCCCAGCGTGCGCGCGCGTGTATGGATGCGCCCGCGAAGACGCTGGAGGGAGCCAGGCCGGTGAGTATGACAGGGACGTATGGTCACCGTAACTAAACTGACATCCCAGGGTGCTCTGACAGTAAATGGACAGCCTAGGATACTCAATAAACCAGGGCTGTGGAGTCGGAGTCGTGAAAAAATGCACCGACTCTGACTCCTAATGAATTTAAGCCTTGAATTAAAATAGAAAATACGATAAAATGTTCTATTTCTCAGATAATAGTCATCATAAATTATTTATATATACAGTAATAGCTCTGCTTAGTCCACAAAAATGAAATAAACCAATCCAAAAATAGTTACTTGTACTGCTGCAATAAAGCAGTATTGTCCCCATATTTTTAAAGTCAGATATACATATCTGATTGTGATGCAGAAATGCAGAAGATTATTCACGGCTGTGTCCTTGCGGTATAACGTCGTGTGGACGGCTCCTTATTCATTTAGAATTATTTTTAGATCTAAAAAATTGACCTCAATTGAAGAATAGTTATGTAACGATCGGTGGGCGCAGAGAGTATCTGATTACCGGTGATCTGCAGTATCGCCGGAAATACAGATATATACCAGATTATAAGTGATCTGCAGTCTCACCGATAATCCGATATACAAACTAACCTCTGTTCGCCTGAGTAGAGTGTAGTGTTTTGGTGTAACAGTAACACTAGGAGGCCTAGGCCTCAGTGCAGCAAGGAGGACTGCACGTATTCCTTCCGCAGACCTGAGCTCTCCAAGACGGGAGGAGTCAGACTGACAGTAGGAAGGAAAGTCCGAGAGTGACACTCAGGAAGAAGTGTCACTAACAGGACTGGGAACCGCCTCCAATCGTGAGGTCGGTTCTCGAGGTCAGACAAGCCAGGTCGTACACACATGGACAGATAAAGTACAAATACAGTAGGCAAAGGCGGAGTCAAAGTACAGGCAGGGTTCGGCAACGGGGTATCAGATATATCGGGGTACAAAATCAGGAGGCAGAAACAGAGTCTTGGAACGAGCCGAGGTTCGGCAACAGAGTATCAGAAATATCGAGGTACAAGGTCAGAGTTCAGGAGGATAGTCGAGGCAGGCAAAAGTCATAACATATAATCACAATCAAACTAGTACTTTAGCTATCAAATATCTAGCTAAGTGTAGGATTACAGCTCCAGCTGGTCCCGGCACACTTCAGGATCTGACTACGGATCTGGGTGCTCCCACGTATGTGATCGCACGCCAGACAAAGAGCAAGTGAACAACCAGCAGTATATATACTCTAGGACCTTTCCAGGACCTCCCTAATTGCTGGTCCAATGAGAGCAGTGGAATTTGTCAGCTGACCCAGCTGGTCAGCCGACACCCTTCTAACTGCTATTTAAACTCTGCCTTTCTGCTCGCGCGCGTGTAAGTCTGAATCTTGGTGGACTATCAGTCCCAGCCACACCAGTACTGTCATGCAATGTATCTAGTGCGGGGGCCGCCTCTGATGCGGATTCCGCCGTTCCCAATGCGGATTCCGCCGCACTGCCTATGCGGCATGCAGCGTTTTTTCCGCGTTGTGACGCCATGCTGGACGCGGAAACAGCCGCCTCACCTTGAGAGACGGCGGCATTTCCGCGTTTCCTTACAGTACCCCCTCCCCGAGGAGTGGACTCCGGACAACTCCTACCAGGTTTCTCGGGATGTAAGGCATGAAACTCCCTCCTTAACTCGTCTGCATGCATGCGTGAACCCGGTACCCACTGTCTCTCCTCAATGCCGTACCCTTTCCAATGTACGAGGTACTGTACCGAATTCTGTACCATGCGTGAATCCAATATCTTTTCTACCTCGTACTCAGGTTGGTCGTCCACCACCACAGGAGGAGGAGGAGTGGGACCCACATGAATTAGTAAACAAACACACTACCAGTATATGCCGTTCAACCACCTGATATTTATTGAGAATCAAAGGTTATTTTTTTACCTTGATTGATAATAATGAGTCTGTAAAAAAGTTTTTTTGTTGTAGCACACCATATTAATGCACAATTTATCATTAAACGGGGTGTTACCCCACAATGTCTCAAACAGAAAGTCTCAGGGGACTGCACACAGACCAGAATATAGCCAGTTGACCATATCACTCCCCCAACATGGGGAGAGGCGGACACGGACACCTACAATGCCAAAAGATTAAAGCATCTAATATGCTAATTGCCCGTCAAACGTGTCCGCATCACCCCATGCGCCAATATCACAGTGGTCAACAGCAATAAAAATGTGCCCCCCCAAAGCCCCCCTATGCCCCCCCGCAATCACAACACCATGCCCTGCATGCAGACATCCACATCAAGATCTTGATTAGATGCTTTAATCTTTTGGCATTGTAGGTGTCCGTGTCCGCCTCTCCCCATGTTGGGGGAGTGATATGGTCAACTGGCTATATTCTGGTCTGTGTGCAGTCCCCTGAGACTTTCTGTTTGAGACATTGTGGGGTAACACCCCGTTTAATGATAAATTGTGCATTAATATGGTGTGCTACAACAAAAAAACTTTTTTACAGACTCATTATTATCAATCAAGGTAAAAAAATAACCTTTGATTCTCAATAAATATCAGGTGGTTGAACGGCATATACTGGTAGTGTGTTTGTTTACTAATTCTTGTTTTTTGACCAGTGCATGTACCCACTTGTTTAGCACACCCTAGCATGTACACTTTCTGTGTAGTAGGTTTTTGTGGGACCCACATGGACTGCTGGTTTAAGCAGGGATACGTGGAAGGACTTTACCCCACGCATGCTGGCGGGAAGATCAACGGAATACGTAACGTTGTTGATCTTCTTGGCCACTGAAAATGGACCCACAAACCTGGGGCCCAGTTTATCTGAGGGCTGTCTCAGGGTTAAGTGACGTGTGGACACCCAGACCAAGTCTCCTGGCTGGAACTTCCACTCCAATGAGCGTCTTTTGTCAGCCTGACCCTTTTGACTCTGGAATGCCCTTTCCAGATTACTCTTCACCTTCCCCCAGATGACTTTAAATGCCCTGTGCCAGGCTTCCAGGGTTGGAAACGGAGAGGAGGCAACTGGCAAGGGGGAAAACTTGGGCGATCTCCCCGTTACCACCTGAAAAGGCGAAAATCCGGAGGAGGAATTTCTCAAGTTATTTTGAGCAAATTCTGCGAAGGGCAAAAATCTGACCCAGTCGTCTTGTGCCTCCGCAACATAACATCTCAAAAATTGTTCTAGAGACTGATTTATCCTTTCAGTCTGGCCATTAGTCTGTGGGTGGTAGCCGGACGAGAAAGACAGCTTCATGCCCATTTGGTGGCAAAATGCCCTCCAGAATCTAGAAATGAATTGGACTCCCCTATCCGACACTATGTTTTCCGGAATGCCATGCAGCCGGAAAATGTGGATGATGAACAGGTCGGCCAATTCCTGAGCCGAGGGGAGTCCTTTCAAGGGCACGAAATGGGCCATCTTGCTGAAGCGGTCGACTACCACCCAAATGACCGACATGCCTTCAGACCTGGGGAGCTCACCCACGAAATCCATGGACAAGTGGGTCCATGGCTCACTCGGGGCGGGCAAAGGCTGTAAGGTACCGACAGGTGCCAGCCGGGAGGGTTTACTCTTAGCACATACTGCGCATTCCCTAACAAATTCCCTGCAATCAACAGACAGGGAAGGCCACCAGGCACACCTGGCTACAAGATCCTGTGTTCTGGCAACTCCAGGATGTCCAGCATTTTTATGTGCGTGGAACATTTCAAGGATCTGAAGACGAAAGGGCAAGGGAATAAACATGACCCCTTCAGGCTTCCCTTCCGGGATGTCCTGCTGGAAGGGGCTCAATGTCTCCTTCCAGTCTTCCCAAGTATCAATTGCAGCCAGCACCAATTTTCGCGGAACAATCGTCTCAGGGACGGAGGCCTGTGCTGTTTCTGGCTCAAAGCACCTGGATAGCGCATCTGCCTTAGTATTCTTACTGCCCGGGGTGTACGTAATCACGAATGTGAACCTTGAAAAAAACAGGGACCATCGAGCCTGACGAGGGCTTAACCTCTTAGCCCCCTCGATGTATTCCAGATTCTTGTGGTCGGTAAAAACCGTGATAGTATGCTCCGCTCCTTCTAACCAATGACGCCATTCTTCAAAGGCTAGTTTAATGGCTAAGAGTTCCCTGTTGCCTATATCGTAGTTTCTCTCTGCTGGAGAGAATCTCCGAGAAAAATAGGCACATGGGTGCAATCTACCCTGTAAGCCTGAACGTTGAGACAGCACAGCCCCCACCCCGACTTCTGAGGCGTCTACCTCAACAATAAAAGGGAAGGAAGTGTCTACGTGTCTTAGTATGGGTGCTGTGCAGAACAGCTCCTTCAAGGTCGAAAATGCCTGTAGGGCCTCAGGCGACCAGTGAGTAGTATCCGCCCCTTTCCTAGTGAGACTGGTGAGAGGTGCAATAACGGTGGAGTACCCCTTTATGAACCTCCTATAATAGTTTGCAAAACCCAGAAAACGTTGCAACGACTTTAACCCCACCGGCTGAGGCCACTCCAGAACAGCGGATACCTTGGCAGGGTCCATAGACAGGCCCGAGGTGGAGATTATGTACCCCAGAAAGGCGACAGATGTAACTTCAAAAATACATTTTTCCAACTTGGCGTACAGCAGATTTTGTCTCAACTTGTTTAGCACAAATCTGACATGGACCCTGTGCTCGGAGAGGTTGTTGGAGTAAATTAGTATATCGTCAAGGTATACAAGCACAAACCTACCCAACACCTCCCTGAATACCTCGTTAATCAATTCCTGGAAGACGGCTGGCGCATTGCACAACCCGAAGGGCATCACTAAGTACTCGTAATGCCCATCGGGTGTGTTGAAGGCCGTCTTCCATTCATCGCCCTCTCTAATGCGGATCAGGTTGTATGCACCCCTCAGATCCAATTTTGAAAAGATCTTAGCGTCTGTGACCTGCGTAAATAAATCGTCTATTAATGGCAACGGATAACGATTCTTCACCGTGATTTTATTTAGGCCCCGATAATCGATGCAAGGTCGAAGACCTCCGTCTTTTTTCTTAACAAAAAAGAAACCGGCCCCTGCAGGCGAGCGGGAGGGGCGAATGAACCCCTTGGCCAGATTGTCACGGATGTACTCCTGCATAGCCACCTTCTCTGGTCCAGACAAATTATACAGGTGACCCCTAGGGGGCATACAACCGGCACGGAGATCGATGGGGCAATCGAAAGGGCGATGAGGAGGTAACCTATCAGCAGCCCTGGGACAGAATACATCCGAGAACTCGGAGTATTGCTCGGGAACACCCTCCACATGTACCTTGGTCTGACCTAATACCACTTTTCCTAGGCACTGTTGGGAACAGAAGTCTGACCAACTGGTTAATTGTCCTGTCGCCCAATTGATCTGTGGCGAATGAAGCTGCAGCCAAGGCATACCTAGGACAATGGTGGAGGTGGTCATATGTAACACAAAAAAACGTAAACTCTCCCTATGCAGTACCCCAGTAATGACTTCCACCTCTGGTGTCTGGGACAGCGGACGGTCCCTTTGTAACGGGGAGTCGTCCACGGCAGTAACCTGGATAGGTGGTTTTACTGGGGTGAGAGGAATGTCCAACTTCTCTGCAAATTCGGAACTCATGAAGTTAGCCGCGGAGCCTGAATCAATAAAGGCCTCTGTGGCTTCAGATTTGTCCCCCCATGTAATCGTACAGGGGAGGAGCAATCGTCTTTCTTTCAGGGGTGCGAGCTGGGCGCCTAGGGTGTCACCCCTTATCACTCCTAGGCGGTAGCGTTTCCCGGCTTATCCTTATTAGGCTTAATGAGACAGTCTCGTACCTTATGCCCCCCTTCACCACAGTATAAACATAGTTGTTCCGACAATCTCCGTCTTCTCTCCACTTGGGTCAATTTAGACCGACCGATCTGCATCGGCTCAGGTGGAGGCAAGACCGGAGATGATGAGACAGAAGGAGACGGAGTTACTAGGGGTGCAGCGGGAGGCACTGTGTAAGAGGTCGGCCTAAGCCGATGACTGCCCCTAGTCTGTCTCTGATGGCGTAGCCTACGGTCGATTCGAATGGCCGATGAGATGGCCTCGTCGACTGTTTTGGGTTCGGGTTGGCTTAACATTAGGTCGGAGACCTCATCTGACAACCCAGACAGGAAGTAATCTAACAGGGCATAAGTGCCAAACCTGGCCGTAACTGACCACCTACGAAATTCGGCCGCATAATCCTCGACTGGACCCCTGCCTTGCCGTAAAAGTTTGAGCTTCCGCTCAGAGGATGCAGCAAGGTCAGGGTCGTCGTAGATTACGGCCATGGCCTTAAAAAATTCCTCTACCGAGGTCAGAGCAGTATCGGTAGAAGGCAGGTTGTATGCCCATGACTGGGAGTCACCAGACAGCAAAGTTTTAATAAAGGTGACCCGTTGGGTCTCAGTCCCCGAGGATCGGGGTCTCAACTCGAAATACGATAACACTCTACTCCTGAAATTCCGGAAGTCAGACTTGTGGCCGGAAAATTTATCAGGTACAGGCATACGTATGTCAGTACTAGGAGAGGATCGCACTGAATCAACTGACGTCTGGAGGGTTTGCACAGAGCCTGACAGGACATCAATCATAGTCTTGTGGCTACCCAGCACTTGGTTGATGTTTTCCACCGAAGTGGCAAGTGCGCCCAGACGGTCAGTATGTGCGTCCATTTGCATTTTTTGGGTCTGGCGTTCTGTAACGATCGGTGGGCGCAGAGAGTATCTGATTACCGGTGATCTGCAGTATCGCCGGAAATACAGATATATACCAGATTATAAGTGATCTGCAGTCTCACCGATAATCCGATATACAAACTAACCTCTGTTCGCCTGAGTAGAGTGTAGTGTTTTGGTGTAACAGTAACACTAGGAGGCCTAGGCCTCAGTGCAGCAAGGAGGACTGCACGTATTCCTTCCGCAGACCTGAGCTCTCCAAGACGGGAGGAGTCAGACTGACAGTAGGAAGGAAAGTCCGAGAGTGACACTCAGGAAGAAGTGTCACTAACAGGACTGGGAACCGCCTCCAATCGTGAGGTCGGTTCTCGAGGTCAGACAAGCCAGGTCGTACACACACGGACAGATAAAGTACAAATACAGTAGGCAAAGGCGGAGTCAAAGTACAGGCAGGGTTCGGCAACGGGGTATCAGATATATCGGGGTACAAAATCAGGAGGCAGAAACAGAGTCTTGGAACGAGCCGAGGTTCGGCAACAGAGTATCAGAAATATCGAGGTACAAGGTCAGAGTTCAGGAGGATAGTCGAGGCAGGCAAAAGTCATAACATATAATCACAATCAAACTAGTACTTTAGCTATCAAATATCTAGCTAAGTGTAGGATTACAGCTCCAGCTGGTCCCGGCACACTTCAGGATCTGACTACGGATCTGGGTGCTCCCACGTATGTGATCGCACGCCAGACAAAGAGCAAGTGAACAACCAGCAGTATATATACTCTAGGACCTTTCCAGGACCTCCCTAATTGCTGGTCCAATGAGAGCAGTGGAATTTGTCAGCTGACCCAGCTGGTCAGCCGACACCCTTCTAACTGCTATTTAAACTCTGCCTTTCTGCTCGCGCGCGTGTAAGTCTGAATCTTGGTGGACTATCAGTCCCAGCCACACCAGTACTGTCATGCAATGTATCTAGTGCGGGGGCCGCCTCTGATGCGGATTCCGCCATTCCCAATGCGGATTCCGCCGCACTGCCTATGCGGCATGCAGCGTTTTTTCCGCGTTGTGACGCCATGCTGGACGCGGAAACAGCCGCCTCACCTTGAGAGACGGCGGCATTTCCGCGTTTCCTTACAAGTTAGCAGTCAAAAAAATATTGTGATCATAGTTGCTTAGGCAAGAAATAAATTCTTGAGCTTTATCTATAGTCCCATTCCATAGAACAAGTATGTCATCCACATAACGAAAGTAGCCCAGGATATTCTCATGATATGTGGCCATTATTGTCGACCAGACAATACTCCCTCTCCCACCAACCTAGAAATAAATTTGCAATTGAAGGGGCACATTTGGCCCCCATCAAAACATTGTGGGTCTGTAAATAGTATTTACCATTAAAGACGAAAAAATTATGTTTGAGAACGTATTCCATAAGTTGAGGGAGAAATTTGTTGAAGTCATCTCTTGAAGTTGAGGTGGATCTGAGAAAATATCTGGTGGTTGATAAGGCGTCACGATGGTCGATATTTGTGTATAGCGACTCGACGTCACAAGTAATGAGGAGTGATCCTGGGGGCAAAAGAATATCGTCAAGTTTAGTAAAAAGATCAGAGGAATCTCGAACGTAAGAATCAAGGCTGGTTACATGATCTTGAAGAAAAAAGTCAATAGATGAACAACATCATTCTATCAAGCTGCCTATACCTGCCACTATTGGTCGACCTGGTGGAACTTCCCTATTCTTGTGTATTTTTGGTAACAGATACAGGGTAGGTGTGACAGGATTCTCAACTGTCAAAAACTGCCATTCTCTAAGTCCAGCATGTTTGGCCTCTCTCAGAATCAGATCCAATTCTTCTTTAAAGGAAGCAGTAGGGTTTGTATATAATCTTCTATACATTTTTTTGTTGTTTAGTTGCTTAGCTGCTTCTCTTTCATAGAGGTTAGTTGGCCAAATGACAACGTTTCTCTGACAGTAAACTGACATCCCAGGGTGCTCTGAGACTAAACTGACATCCCAGGGTGCTCTGACAATAAACTGACATCCCAGTGTGCTCTGACAATAAACTGACATCCCAGAGTGCTCGGACAATAAACTGACATCCCAGAGTGCTCTGACAATAAACTGACATCCCAGTGTGCTCTGACAATAAACTGACATCCCAGAGTGCTCGGACAATAAACTGACATCCCAGAGTGCTCTGGCAGTAAACTAACACCCCAGGGTGTTCTGACAGTTAGCTGACATCCTAGGGTGTCTGAAAGTAAACTGACATACCAGCAACTGATAACGGTGAACAATAGCAAACGACAACTGATATTGAGACAGAGTATCCCCACCCTGTAGCCTCATAACTCATCAAAACCTAGCTACAAGATCCCTGCCCTGAAGCCACATAACCCACCACTACTAGAGATGGCCCGAACAGTTCCCGGCGAACTTCTGTGGTTCGCGATCGCGGAGAACCGCAAACTTTTCCGGAAGTTCGATTCGCCCCCATAGTGCATCAGGAGGGTCAACTTTGACCATCTACATCACAGTCAGCAGGCACATTGTAGCCAATCAGGCTACACTCCCTCCTGGAGCCACTCCCCCCCCCCTTATAAATGGCAGGCAGCGTCAGACTTTTCACTCACTCGTGTGCCTGCAGTAATTAGAGAAGGGAGAGCTGCTGTGCAAAGACCTATAGAGAAAGCTTAGTTAGGCTCTTGTAGGCTTGTTAGCTTGCTCCTTGTTGATTCTTATTGCTAAAAAAGCACCCCTCAACAGCTCTTTTGAGAGCTAATCTTGTTCTTGTGATTTGTGTGTGTCCCACAGACACTTGTGTTGCATAGACAGCCTTGGTAATTCCTACTGTGTGTGCCACTGCCAGGCCCAGCACATTCAGTGACTACCTGTGTGTGTGACAGGTGCACATTGTAATACCCATCACTGCATATACCTACCTGTTCACTTCAGTGCACCCACCTACCTACGTGAGTGCACGCAGTATCACTGTGCCTGTCCGGTACCTGTCTGTGTGTGACAGATGCACATTGTAATACCCGTCACTGCATATACCTACCTGTTGTTCAGTGCACCCACCTACCTACGTGAGCACACGCAGTGTCACTGTGCCTGTCCGGTGCCTGTCTGTGTGTGACAGGTGCACATTATAATACCCATCACTGCATATACCTATCTGTTGTTCAGTGCACCCACCTACCTACGTGAGCACACGCAGTGTCACTGTGCCTGTCTGGTGCCTGTCTGTGTGTGACAGGTGCACATTATAATACCAGTGACTGCATATACCTACCTGTTGTTCAGTGCACCCACCTACGTATGTGAGCACACGCAGTGTGATATCAAAATGAATGAGGCATGGATCCCGGAGGGCTACTGCCCGCCTGAAGACTAAGTCAGTCACCACACACAGCATCTCTGCCTGCACGCCGTGTGACTGCCTGCCCCAAGACTAAGTCGCTCCCCACACAGCACCTTTGCCCGCAGGTCGCTTGACTGCCTTCTCCGCCACCACCAACAGGGTCCAGGACTCTAGGTGGATTCCTGAATTTTTAAGGCCGCTGCTAGCAGCGGCCGCTATACTAAATTTTTTGGGTGCGTGTACATGCCTGCCTAATTTTTCTGGCTGCACTGCAGCTGCAACAACAAAACAAAAGGCATGTACATGTTCCAATTCCCCTTCGTGATCATTACCTTGCTGCAGTGAAGGGGCTTGCGTATTACAATGAAGCAATGACCACCAGCTATATGAGTGTCTCGTCGGAGGGGGGGGGCACACCCAAGATAATAAGGTCGTTGCTTCATTGTGGACAGACCAAATTTGATCAGCTGGACAGTCACTGTTGTTCTATCATTGAGCTACCACAGCCCGGCGACCATATGGGCTTGAAAACCGCCACGGCCTGCACTCGCCATGGTGCGCACCAGTCCAGCACAGCCGTCACTACACAAACAGCTGTTTTCGGTGAGTTACACAGTGAGTTTGGTGTGTCAGTGTGAAGCAGTACTCTAATTACACCCCCTGATTGATGTATACACATGCAAGATGTTTTCAAGCACTTTAGGCCTGCAATTTAGCATTCAATGTGATTTCTGCCTTTAAAACACTGCTTTGCGTAAAAACCCAGATTTTCCCCCGGGACTTTTGGCATCTATCCCACTCATCCATGCAAAAACTCAGATGTTAGACCCCTGAAACATCTTTTCCATCACTTTTCTGGCCAGCATAAGTGTTTCTAGTTTTCAAAGTTCGCCTCCCTATTGAAATCTATTGCGGTTTCGCGAACTGAAAATCGGAGGTTCGGGCCATCACTAACCACTACCTAACCACAGCATCCCTGTCCCGTAGCCACAATATCATCACTACCCAGCCACAGGATCCCTGGCCTGTAACCACATAATCCATCAATACCTAGCCAGAGGATTCCTGTTCTTTAGCCACATACCTCACCACTACCTAGACACAGAATCTTTCACCTGTAGCCAGAAAATCCACCACTGCCCAGCCCCAGGATCCCTGCCCTGTAGCCACATAAACCATCACTTCCTAGCCACAGGATTTCTGCTTCTAGTAACCTAACCCATTACTATCTAATCACAGAATCCCTCCCCTTAACCACATAATGTACCACTACCTAACCACAGGATCCCTGCCCTGTAGCCACAAATCCATCACTACCTACAGCCAGAAGATCCCTGCCTGTACTCACATAAACCATCAATACCTAGCCACATGATCCCTGCCCTGTAGTCACATGACCCATCAATACCTATCCATAGGATTCCTGCCCTGTAGTCACATAACCTATCACTACCTATTATCACTACCTAGACACAGGGTTACTGGCCTGTAGCCACATGACCCATCAATACCTATCCAGAGGATCCCTGCCCTGTAGCTACTTAACCTATCACTACCTAGCCACAGGATCCCAGTCCTGTAGCCACATAATCCACCACTACCTAGCCCAAGTCCCTGGCCTATAGCCACATAACCTATTACTACCTAGCCGGAGGATCCCTGGTGTGTAGCCACATAACCCATCAATACCTAGGTAGAGGATACCTGGCCTGTAGCTACATAACCTATCACTACCTAGCCACAGGATCCCAGTCCTGTAGCCACATAATCCACCACTACCTAGCCAAAGTCCCTGGCCTTTAGCCACATAACCTATTACTACCTAGCTGGAGGATCCCTGGTCTGTAGCCACATAATCCATCAATACCTAGCTAGAGGATACCTGACCTGTAGCCACATAACCCATCAATACCTAGCTAGAGGATACCTGACCTGTAGCCAGATAACCTATTACTACCTAGCCACAAGACTCCTTCCCTTTAGCCACAAAACCATCACTATTCCACTCTGTGTCAGAGCCTCAATGTCAGTTCTAAATTTATAACTGCATTTTGCATCATATTTTTCTGGATGAATCTAAAGCTGGCACACAAGTGGGATGAAAGGACTCAGCTAGCTCTGGCATGCATTCATACAGATACTAAGTGTGATTAGTCTGCTAGGCTGCAAGTTATCCTATATAATAAAACCCCTGTGTCTCTGCATCCTGTCCATGTGTGTGTGTGTGTGTGTCCGTGCTTCCAGACTTGACAGTTTGCTGTCTGTGAACCTCATTGCATTGTGGGAAATAACATTTTTTTTCCAACTGCCAAGCAAGCAACATATCCCTGTGTGCATATACTGCAGATAGCGGTGGAAGACAGGCGAGTGGGGCGCATCTGTGCTCGCATTGCTGGGGGGGGGGGGGGGGGGAGTGCCTGTAGCCTAGCGTCCATTTTTTAATGGGCAGGCTTTTTTTACTAGTTGGCTATAAAAGGTCTTACAGAGCCAACATTTAGACTGTTTGAAATTAGGACTTCACCTGGAATTCACATTGACTCTGCATTCAGGGACCTTACCATTGTGAAGTTATGACATTTCATCCACTGCAGCCAGTGATATAAGAACAGAGGAGGGTACAACTGTAAGGCTAGGACCACACTTGTCAAAATCGTATTACAACTGGAAACCGATGTTAGTCAATGGGATGGTTAACAGTTGAATACGACTTTCATATGCCAGAAAAACATACTTTTTGGTAACAAAACATTGCACATTGTCAGTGCGTTTCCCTTTTCTTCACTTTTTCCCTTTTGTCCACTTTCTGCCTTGTCTAGGCCGTATTACTTTTTTATACCCTCTCTACGGTCTTTATTTTCCGTTGTATGACCCCTTTCCTCTTTCTTTCTTCTTCTCTTCCTCTGTTTCTTTTTCCTTCTCTTCTATCTTTATCTCTCCATTCCTCATTACCCTTCCCTGTACAGTAGTTATAACAAATGTAATGGACTACTACCGGTAGTAGTCTTTTCCATCCTCAAATATTTTGTATTTTTATGTCTTTACGTCACTACCTTTATTTTACCACTAGATGGAGCCACACAAGCAAACATTTCTTGCATTTGAAGCCAAATATGACCTCAGGTAGGAAAGTTTTAGCAGTGTAATTAGCAGAACTGCCAGAGTTCTATTAATATAGGCTACCCTGTCAAGACAAGCTCTCTGGAGTGTTCTCCTCCATCTTTTCCACAGCCATAATAAAGCTAGCCTAATCGAACAGGTAGTTTGGAACAGTGTTTCTCAAAAATTTCACAGTATGGGGTGGGGCAACGGACTATTAAAACACATGGACACACACACACATTGTACATTTTTGTATGCAATTCAGATTTGTATTCAACAAAATGTCACAATATGACAGAATCTCCAAAAGTGTACAGAGATAACTAGCATGTACATAAAAGACAATAACACGAATAGTGCAAAAATATAAATATACAATAGGCTCCTGGACACCAAGCATAAAGGGGCTGTAAAAACACCATGCCTATCAAGGCATATCAAGTTCTGTGCAAATACATTGGTTTGTAAAAGTATTCGACCCCCTTGAAGTTTTCCACATTTTGTCACATTACTGCCACAAACATGCATCAATTTTATTGGAATTCCACGTGAAAGACCAATACAAAGTGGTGTACACGTGAGAAGTGGATCGAAAATCATACATCATTCCAAACATTTTTTACAAATCAATAACTGCAAAGTAGGGTGTGCGTAATTATTCGGCCCCCTGAGTCAATACTTTGTAGAACCACCTTTTGCTGCAATTACAGCTGCCAGTCTTTTAGGGTATGTCTCTACCAGCTTTGCACATCTAGAGATTGAAATCCTTGCCCATTCTTCTTTGCAAAACAGCTCCAGCTCAGTAAGATTAGATGTACAGCGTTTGTGAACAGCAGTTTTCAGATCTTGCCACAGATTCTGGATTGGATTTAGATGTGGACTTTGACTGGGCCATTCTAACACATAGATATGTTTTGTTTTAAACCATTCCATTGTTGCCCTGGCTTTATGTTTAGGGTCATTGTCCTGCTGTAAGGTGAACCTCCACCCCAGTCTCAAGTCTTTTGCAGTCTCCAAGAGGTTTTCTTCCAAGTTTGCCCTATATTTGGCTCCATCCATCTTCCCATCAACTCTGACCAGCTTCCCTGTCCCTGCTGAAGAGATGCACCCCCCGAGCATGCTGCTGCCACCACCATATTTGACAGTGGGGATGGTGTGTTCAGAGTGATGTGCAGTGTTAGTTTTCTGCCACACATAGCGTTTTGCATTTTGGCCAAAAAGTTCCATTTTGGTCTCATCTGACCAGAGCACCTTCTTCCACATGGTTGCTGTGTCCCCCACATGGCTTGTGGCAAACTGCAAACGGGACTTCTTATGCTTTCTGTTAACAATGCCTTTCTTCTTGCCACTCTTCCATAAAGGCCAACTTTGTACAGTGCATGTGTAATGATCGCTGCTGCAGCAGCTATTGCTGGAAGTAGTGCTGCAGCTCAGGCAGTTCTGATGTCTTTCCATGCAAGCTGCATAGCCTTGTCTATCTTTCCCTGCTGTCAGCTTGTGACTGATTATCATTCACCTGTGTGGGAATCTGCATGTCTGCTCCCATTGGATGACCTCAGTATAAAGATCTGCTTCCTGCAGGGTTTCCTTGGGTTTTCATAGCTTCAGCTTAAGCCTGCCTTGCTGTCGCTTTAGCCCCGATCGTGTTTATTGTTAAAGATACTTTGCTGGTCTTTGCATCATATATTGGTTCATTGCCAATATATATGCATACCAGCACGTTTATTATTTTCCTTGTATTTGTGTTACGTGATACATCAGTGTCGCTGATGTATACGTACACGAACTGTTTATATCCTGTGTGCAGTTAGTCAGCTTTCCAGCACGTTTTGGTAGTTTGCGCGTACCGTGAACACCCGTGCTGAGCTAGTTATCCTGTTCCTGGTCCTGTTTGTGGATTGCGTTCATCTCTGCGAAGAGATAACGAATCCTTCTGAATCCTGTTCTGTTACCGTTTGTGGATTGCGTTCATCTCTGCGAAGAGATAACAAATCCTTCTGAATCCTGTTCTGTTACTGTTTGTGGATTGCGTTCATCTCTGCGAAGAGATAACGAATCCTTCTGAGTCCTGTTCCCTGTATTACTCCAGTCCTAGTCAGCGTTCCTGCTTATGTCATATATCGGTTCATTGCCGATATATACATATGTTAGTCAGACGTAACAAATAGTTTCATTGATAGCTGTAATTGTAATACGCTAGGAAAACATACTTATTGTATATTTATCTGTGTTACGTTCATCTATCTCGATCCTGCTGTTTCCTGACTGTCCTGTCCTGTCTTTGTGAGGCACGCCATCGCCGCAGCGCATTGGCTGCCTCATTCCAGTCTGTCTGGTTTTGGACGCTTGCTGTCGCTAAGTAGCCGCTAGCTAGCAAGCGTTCATTCTGTCTACCTGTCCTGATCTCCTCAGTTCTGGTTTATGCGCTCAGCGCTACTTTGCGCTGAGACGTTATAACGAACGAAAGCATTGTTTGTGGCTGTCAGATCTGCACCGGCTCTGTGCGCCACAATCTCCTATTGGAGTCAGTCCTCCCCTCCACTATACTAGGGATAGCCTGTTTCCTTGTGCTAGTGTGTGTACCTCCTCCACGCCAGCTCATGCGTTGCATGCTGACTGTGGAGAATACACCACCAAGCGTTACATTATGAAAACCCCATTACCAATCCCCATTGTGGGGGGGATTCCCAGAAAGTATGACACTGTTAATTATGGTTCCTGTTCCTTTAATAAATTTGAAGAACTTAGCTCTGAAACAGAAAATGAGTTTTTCTCTGAATGTGCCAGGTTCCTGACCAATCCTGATCTCCAAGCGACTCCTGTTTCAACCTGGGCACTCCAACTAAGTTATATTTTGTTTAAAGGGGAATTATTCCAGTGGGCATTTGATGTTCTCAATCATTCCGATTTGAAAGATAGACCGCTGGAATTTCTAGCGTTTGTGATCCATAACTGGTTGCGCATAGATCCATTGCCTTTTCCTCTTAATGAACTCCTGGCAGCAGGCCAATCAGCTGCTCCTTCAATTGCTTGCAAGAATGAGCAGCAAGCAGAAAGTGTTACTGATAATTTTCCTGCAGCTTTGAATAAATCACCAAAAACCGCAAGGTCAAAGGCAAAACGCAAACGTTCTAAGAAACGTGTCCAATCTGCAGAATCGTTATCCTTAGCGACTGAGACCTATAATGAGATTCTGCCATTAACAGATAATGAAATGCAATTGTCTTTCAGGGGAGTTAAATGGACTTATGAAACTACTAATGAACTTTCCACCCTGGCTAGGGAAAATAAAGATTTTTGTTTAAAAGAATTATCTGAGTATGATTATGATGAGATATTACAGAGTATTGAACAAATCAACTTATTTGTAAAGCAAGGAAAGTTTGCATACACTACAGTTCAGCACTTGCTACAGGTATTGGAGATTATTAGGAATAAGGAATCTGCCAATCACCTGCTAATTAACCCAATATATGTCCCTGCTACAATCATATCTGCAAACCATGATTTGCCTGTTAAGTATGCTTGGAATCCTCCATTTGAGAAAGGAGAGATGGAAGCTCTGGTCAATGAATGGAAGAATGATTCAAGTTCATTTTGTCAATTTTACAGTGCAAAAAGTGAATTGGTATTGAATGCATGCATTAAGTCTGCCTATAACCTAATAAAAACTGGTGTGTGTGAGTATGACTTTGTGGCTCCATTGATTGATGTGTGGGAACTGATTTTGGATGATTTTTTTGTGACTCCGAATTCGCAAATTTGGCGTTCTGACCCGCCTGCTTCAGCACCTTTGGCTGATTCAGCAGGTGATTCGGAGCTCTTTTTGTGTGAAATTGAAGTTCCTGCAATTCCACCCTGTACCATGGATAACTCAGTGTTACTTCCCAGTAAAACAGAAGCCACTGATACATTCTTAACCTTGCCCTGCGCAAATTTCTCAGCAGAGAATCCAGAGGTCCTGCTGACTTCCGAGTCCAGCCTAGCCAGTACTCATGACTCTTTGTTTAGTGAAACAGACACCAGAAAAATCTTGCCTGTCTCTGCAAACACTTATGCAGAAATTACCTGTGTTAATAAAGTTCAACTCCTGTCTGATCCAGCAGATGCGCAAACATTGTGTCTTGATCTTCCTGTTTCTACACCTTGCTCTAGTTTCGTGAATAGCTCAGAGCATCTGCTATGTGAACCTGAAATCGCAGAATTATTACCTTGTTCAGAAAATTTTCCAATAAATTTGCCCTGTACCATGAATTGTGCAGTAGATCTCTCCAATGAAACTCAGGTCACAGAATCATTATGCTGTCCAGCAGGTGCTTCCATGGTTTTGCCCTGCAATATGGACTGTTCAGTGATCCTGTCCAGTGAAGCTGTGGTCGCAGAGTCTTATGCTTCACCCAGTACTTTGGATACTTTAAACCCTCTAGCAGAGGAGGCTGAAGCACTGCTTACCTCAGTTGGTGTTGCAGTAATATTCACTTGTCTAGCAGCTGTTTTGGAATTACAGTCTGCTCTAATAAAACTTGATGAATTTCTGCCCAGCAAAGCAGAAGCCATTGAAATATTGTCCTCGTCAGCAAGTGTGTCAGATACCTTGTCCTGTACACAGTCTGATTTAACCAATGTTGTTGAGTCCCTCTCCAGTGTTGTAACAGCCGAGGAACTCCAGCCCTGTCCTCTGAATGTTTCAGAAGTCTTGCCCTGTAACATGGATAATTCTGATTCTCTGGTCAAAATAATAGAAATCTCAGAATTTCAGTCCGGTCTGATGAGTGTTCCTGAAACCCAGCCCTGTATCCTGAAAGATTCTGGTTCTCTGGCCGCTGTGGCAGAGGTTCCAGAGTCCCCTTCCTGTCCAGGGAATTCCTCAGTTTTGCCTAGTCCAGTGGGGGCTGCTGCAATACTGACTTGTTCTGCAGCGCCTCATGAGCTCCAATCCAGTGTATTAAATGAGTCTCTGTCCAGTCCAGAGGTAGTTGTGGAGTCCCTGTCTGGTTCAGTGCATACATCAGAAGATTTGTCCTGTCTTGTTAGTGCCCCTGAATCTGATTTGTTACTGACTTTGCTGGAATCAGCGACATCTAAGTCTGATCCAGCATTCTCGTGTAAAAGTCCAGTAGTTGCGAAGTTTAGTCATGATGATTTTTTTTTGGCCAGTCCTGGTTTTGGTCCTGTCTTGGCTGACCCTGAGGCTCACAGTTCCTCGACATGCCCAGAGGTTTCTCTTGTGCCGGTGTGCCCAGATGTTCTTTGTGTGCCAGAATGCCCAAGTGTGTCTAAGGTGTTAGCGTGCTCTGATGCTTCCTTAGTGGGAACACGTTCTGATATTGCCAGTCTGCCTGCATGCCCAGAGATGGTTCTGGTCCCTGAAAGCGCTGATATTGATGTTTGTCCTTGTGGCCCTGACTCGGGAATTGCCCTAGGTTCCATAGGGGTTCTTGATGGTTCTCCATGTGAGCCTAAGGGGCATTCTGACCTATGGAGATCTCTTTGGAGCTTCAAGGTGTTCTGGGAGGTCTCTGAGAAAACTTGTCCTGGTGCCTTGGACTGGTTCAACAGTGGGTTTTGTGTTGGTAAAGACAGTACCGGTGGGTATTGCAAAGGCTTTGTCGTTTCTGAACGGTTCCTGGAAGGCGGTGGGTATCGCTCAGGGAGTTTCGGAGGGCTTTCTTCTGGAAATCATGGTTCTGATGGGTGTCACACTGGGGCTTGTAGTACTGATGGGCATGGTTCTGTAGGTTCTGGTTCTGATGGGTCCAGTCTTGTGGGGACTGATTCTGGAATTCGGTCTTGCCGGGCTGTCCCGGTCATCATGAATTATCAGTCAGACTGTTTTGTTGGAAATTTCAGTTTTGAAAAGCGTCTGGAATCCACTTTTAAAGGCGGGGGTACTGTAATGATCGCTGCTGCAGCAGCTATTGCTGGAAGTAGTGCTGCAGCTCAGGCAGTTCTGATGTCTTTCCATGCAAGCTGCATAGCCTTGTCTGTCTTTCCCTGCTGTCAGCTTGTGACTGATTATCATTCACCTGTGTGGGAATCTGCATGTCTGCTCCCATTGGATGACCTCAGTATAAAGATCTGCTTCCTGCAGGGTTTCCTTGGGTTTTCATAGCTTCAGCTTAAGCCTGCCTTGCTGTCGCTTTAGCCCCGATCGTGTTTATTGTTAAAGATACTTTGCTGGTCTTTGCATCATATATTGGTTCATTGCCAATATATATGCATACCAGCACGTTTATTATTTTCCTTGTATTTGTGTTACGTGATACATCAGTGTCGCTGATGTATACGTACACGAACTGTTTATATCCTGTGTGCAGTTAGTCAGCTTTCCAGCACGTTTTGGTAGTTTGCGCGTACCGTGAACACCCGTGCTGAGCTAGTTATCCTGTTCCTGGTCCTGTTTGTGGATTGCGTTCATCTCTGCGAAGAGATAACGAATCCTTCTGAATCCTGTTCTGTTACCGTTTGTGGATTGCGTTCATCTCTGCGAAGAGATAACAAATCCTTCTGAATCCTGTTCTGTTACTGTTTGTGGATTGCGTTCATCTCTGCGAAGAGATAACGAATCCTTCTGAGTCCTGTTCCCTGTGTTACTCCATTCCTAGTCAGCGTTCCTGCTTATGTCATATATCGGTTCATTGCCGATATATACATATGTTAGTCAGACGTAACAAATAGTTTCATTGATAGCTGTAATTGTAATACGCTAGGAAAACATACTTATTGTATATTTATCTGTGTTACGTTCATCTATCTCGATCCTGCTGTTTCCTGACTGTCCTGTCCTGTCTTTGTGAGGCACGCCATCGCCGCAGCGCATTGGCTGCCTCATTCCAGTCCGTCTGGTTTTGGACGCTTGCTGTCGCTAAGTAGCCGCTAGCTAGCAAGCGTTCATTCTGTCTACCTGTCCTGATCTCCTCAGTTCTGGTTTATGCGCTCAGCGCTACTTTGCGCTGAGACGTTATAACGAACGAAAGCATTGTTTGTGGCTGTCAGATCTGCACCGGCTCTGTGCGCCACAATCTCCTATTGGAGTCAGTCCTCCCCTCCACTATACTAGGGATAGCCTGTTTCCTTGTGCTAGTGTGTGTACCTCCTCCACGCCAGCTCATGCGTTGCATGCTGACTGTGGAGAATACACCACCAAGCGTTACAGCATGACTAATAGTTGTCCTATGGTCAGAGTCTCTCACCTGAGCTGTAGATCTCTGCAGCTTGTCCAGAGTCACCATGGGCCTCTTGACTGCATTTCTGATCAGCGCTCTCCTTGTTCGGCCTGTGCGTTTAGGTGGACAGCCTTGTATTGGTAGGTTTACAGTTGTGCCATACTCCTTCCATTTCTGATTGATCGCTTGAACAGTGCTCCGTGGGATGTCCAAAGCTGTGGAAATCTTTTTGTAGCCTAAGCCTGCTTTAAATTTCTCAATAACTTTATCCCTGACCTGTCTGGTGTGTTCTTTGGACTTCATGGTGTTGTTGCTCCCAATATTCTCTTAGACAACCTCTGAGGCCGTCACAGAGCAGCTGTATTTGTACTGACATTAAATTACACACAGGTACACTCTATTTAGTCATTAGCACACATCAGGCAATGTCTATGGGCAACTTACTGCACTCAGACCAAAAGGGGCTGAATAATTACGCACACCCCACTTTGCAGTTGATTTGTGAAAAATGTTTGGAATCATGTATGATTTTCGTTCCACTTCTCATGTGTACACCACTTTGTATTGGTCTTTCATGTGGAATTCCAATAAAATTGATTCATGTTTGTGGCAGTAATGTGACAAAATGTGGAAAACTTCAAGGGGGCCGAATACTTTTGCAAGCCACTGTGAGTAGATAAATACTACTTCTACTTACATAACAGATGTATATTGCTATCCACGTAATCATTCCTGTGAATTTTATAAAGAAAAAGCAGAAAATCCCATACTAGGCAGTGGCCATTTTGCCGAGCTAATGCTGACATCATATCCTCCCTGACTCTTGCTCCCCCCCCCCCCTTTCTCTTGCTAATTGGGTATTCATTAGCTGCCCTCCTCCCAGAGTCTTCAGTCACTCCCACTGCGGTGTATACTAGGAACTGCACTGTCTTTTTTTTTTTTTCTCCAGTCGCTAAGTCACCTCAGCCTTGCTTGTAAACACAAGTGAGCAGAGGTGTTTCAGATAAGAAGCTAGGCAGGGAAATAAATGGAAGAGGAAGAATATATTATAGATAAAAAGAACCCCCAGCGTTCAACTGTTTGGCACTGACTACTAAAGGGCCAGTGCTCCTAAAGTATGTGATAACTCCAAATCATAACAGCAGAAAAAGTTTTGCAAGTTTTGAATGCAGGATTAGCATCTTTATCATTTAATACACTCAGACCAGTTGCTGTTGAAATTTGATTTTTAGGGTGACAATACCGCTTTAAGGAGGTGGGTTTTGAGGGCTTGCTTGTTTTGAAGAAGGGAGCAAGTCTGATGGGTGGTGGGTTTTCCAGAGGGTGGGGGCAGCTCTTGAGAAATCCTGCAGGCGGGCATGGGAGTGGGAAATGCGTGGGGTGGTGAGGCGAAGGTCATTAAAGGATCAACGGGGACGACCTGGTGTATACCTGTGAGCAAGCTCCAAGATATTATAATGGTATTATACCATTAATTGTGATGTTTGCTGTGCCCATCAGCACTCCTATTACCTGCTCCACAATCGAATAACTTCAGGGAGAACCACTAAGTCAATACAAAAGACATACTGAATTGTAATTCATTGAGACAAAAGGTTAATTTCATATTCCTTCTTCTGTAGTTTGCAAGAATGTGTAATTGGAGACTATGTTTTTGAAGAGGAATTTCAGCTAATGGTGGTCACTTATGATGTAATCTTTTTGTTCATTCTTGGCAAATCTATGTAATAGAAGGGTTAACAGAGTGAATACTACATGGGGGCCTAAACTGACCCTGAGATGGGGCCACATGAATAAAATATACATACCTGGGGCTTCCTCCAGCCCCCTCCGCACTGATCGCTCCTACGGCTTCCTCACTGTTCTTTTGCAATTGGCCCCGGAAAATCCTCATGTCTGGGGCCAACTGTGCATGCGTCGCCGGGAGCATTCTGCACAATACTACTGCTCAGAGCGCTCCTGGCGACAGGAGCAAGACAGAGGAGCGTGGGTGGCCAGACTGCGCATGCGCCAACTGGTCCCGACTGGTGGATTTTCTGGGGCGAGTAGCGACCCTGGATGAAGCCCCAGGTATGTATATTTTATTCATATGGCCCTGTCTCAGGTACACTTTAAAGCTTGGTACACACTTTCAATCAGGGCTGTGGAGTCGGAGTTGAAGCATTTTTGGGCACCTGGAGTCGGAGTCGTGGTTTCGTAAACTGAGGAGTTGGAGTCAGATGGTTTTTGTACAAAATCCACAGCCCTGTTAAGTATTTGACTAAGGAGTCGGAGTCGAGGAGTCAGAGCCATTTTGGGGAGTCAGAGTCGTGATTTCATAAACCGAGGAGTCGGAGTTGGAAGATTTTTGTACCGACTCCACAGCCCTGCTTTCAATTATGATTGACCAATCACTGACCAATGTTACCACCTCTATGTAGTGTGAGTGTGCGGGAGTGATGTCACATGTCGAAGTGATGTCACATAGCGAATGGGGTAAGTTAGAGTGACCAGACGTCCCGGATTGCCCGGGACACGTCCCGGATTGCCCGGGACACGTCCCGGATTCGGGGTCCGCTGACCCAGGTTGCATGAGGTCCCGGGAACCGTCCCGCTTTCAGCAGCGGGACGTCCCGGCCTCGGGACTCTGGCCACTCTATCCTCATGAACTGGCAGCGGCGTCTATAGACACCGTGCCAGTTCATTGCCCGCAGCCCCGCTCCAGCCTCCTGCTTCTTCCGATGTTTTGACACCGGCAGGCGAGCAGGGCTACGGGCGCCATCTTGCCGTAGCCCTGTCAGCGCGGGAGACGAGCAGGAGGAAGGTGGTCCCGGGAGCAGCGTGCCAGAGGCCGGAGACTTCTGCCAGGTGAGTAAATGCTTTCTTTTCCAGGTGAAATGTTTGCCCGCATTGCGTTTCTTTTCCAGGTGAAATGTTTGCCCGCATTGCGTTTCTTTTCTAGTGAAATGTTTGCCCGCATTACGTTTATTTTCTGGGGAAATGTTTGCCCGCATTGCGTTTCTTTTCTGGTGAAATGTTTGCCCGCATTGCGTTTCTTTTCTAGGGAAATGTTTGCCCAAATTGCGTTAATTTCTAGTGAAATGTTTGCCCGCATTGCGTTTCTATCCTAGTGAAATGTTTGCCCGCATTACGTTTATTTTCTGGGGAAATGTTTGCCCGCATTGCATTTCTTTTCTGGTGAAATGTTTGCCCGCATTGCGTTTCTTTTCTGGGGAAATGTTTGCCCGCATTGCGTTTACTTTCTAGTGAAATGTTTGCCCGCATTGCGTTTTACTTTCTAGTGAAATGTTTGCCTGCATTGAGTTTATGTTCTGGTGAAATGTTTGCCCGCATTGCGTTTCTTTTCTGGTGAAATGTTTGCCCGCATTGCGTTTCTTTTCTGGGGAAATGTTTGCCCGCATTGCGTTTCTTTTCTGGGGAAATGTTTGCCCGCATTGCGTTCATTTTCTGGTGAAATGTTTGCCCGCATTGCGTTTATTTTCTGGTGAAAAGTTTGCCCGCATTGCGTTTATTTTCTGGTGAAATGTTTGCCCGCATTGCAGTAATTTTCTGGTGAAATGTTTGCCCGCATTGCGTTTATTTTGTACTGACATGTTTGCCCGCATTACGTTTATTTTATACTGACATGCTTGCCCGCATTGCGTTTATTTTGTACTGACATGTTTGCCCACATTGCGTTTATTTTGTACTGACATGTTGCCCGCATTGCATTTATTTTATACTGACATGTTGCCCGCATTGCGTTTATTTTGTGCTGACATGTTGGCCTTTGCGTTTTTTTTTCTGGTGTCCAGGGTAACTGTTACTGCATTTATTATTTAATGGTCATAGATGGCTATGTTTGCTGCTTTGTGGTTACGGTATACTATTAGCATCACACCGTTTCTGCACACCCATGATGCAAAGTCTCGTTTGTCCACATCATGGCGTAAACACTGCTTTCTTATGCCTCGCTGTTACATCATTACGTTAGCTCCGCCCATACAATGTCATGGACACGCCCATTTTTCGCCGCAGCGCGCGTTCCTCAGTCCTCCCCACTTTTCGCTGCAGCGCGCGGGGAGAACAATGCCTTTGGAGGTCAGGTCTGCTATACATATGCTGGATTCTTGGCAGAGGTGGCCATTACCATCTAGCGTGAGTACAGCTTTAGATAATCAACCTTGGGCAAAGTTTGAGTTAGGATCATAAAATAAGTCACAGCAGAAAATGTTATTGTACATATGCTTAATTTTAACCTTATAGAGGGTAAAAAAGGTAAGAATGGAAAATGATCAGTACATTATCTGGGCAACAGTGTGCAGCTGTCCAAAGCAACCAATTACTATTCTTGTTTCACCCAACAGCTGAAACTTGGTGGCTCAATTCCAGCTCCTTCCAATTTTTTTTGGTCATGTCTCGCGTCACTTCTCACAAATCAGTCCCTCTGTGCGCCTCATCATCAGAAACGCCCCAGCAGTGTAGCCGGAAGTGAGGCTGGAGAAGACCAGCAGGGACACTAGTTACATGAGTCAGTCAGGCCGGAAGTGGGGCATGAGGCAGGAAGCGCTGGTGTCTAGGAGAGTGGGACGGTTGCTAGGTGCAGACAGGAAGTAGGCAGGCGGTGGTGATGGTGACAGAGATGGTGGCAGGCTGGATCGGTATGGCAGCAGGAGCCGGGCACTGTGTGACGCTATGTGCCCTGGCCCTGCTGGTCAGCCCGATATTTGGGGCTCACGTCAAGAAGGCGATGGAGGAGATGCCGGAGACGCACGATCACTACTACAACCACCAGCAGCTCACTGAGCGGCTCCAGTCCCTCGCTCTCGCCTACCCCGAGCTCTGCAGCCTCTTCAGCATAGGCAGCTCGGTGGAGTCCCGGGAACTGTGGGTGATGAGGATAACCGCGGACCTTCAGGCAGCCCCGCCAGACCGGCCGCAGTTCAAGTACGTGGGGAACATGCACGGCGATGAGACGGTGTCCCGCCAGGTGCTGATCTACCTCATCCAGTACCTGCTGGAGGGCTACGGCCGGGACCTCCGCATCGCTCGTCTCCTCAACACCACCGACATCTACATCATGCCCAGCCTCAACCCGGACGGCTTCGAGAGGGCACAGGAGGGGGACTGCGTGGGGCAGAAAGGGGGCAGAGAGAACGGCCAGCATCTAGACCTCAACCGCAACTTCCCCGACCAGTTCAGCTCCCAGCCACAGAAGCCCGACCCCCAGCTGCTGCCTGAGGTGGTGGACATGATGAAGTGGATCCGTGGAAACCGGTAAGAGAGGACCACACGTGTGTGAGAAACAAAGCTGGAGCTGCATCATCTGCATGAGAGCCTAGGAAGTGCTGATTGCTGCCTGTCCCAGAGTGTCTGAGAGAAGTACAATCTGTTGTCATATGCCTGTCACTGTGTCCATACAGCCTGCTGCCTGTCACTGTGTGTCTGAGAAAAGCACAGGCTGCTGCCGCCTGTCACTGTGTGTCTGAGGGAAGCACGGCCTGCTGCCTGGCACTGTGTGTCTGAGAGAAGCACGGCCTGCTGCCTGGCACTGTGTGTCTGAGAGAAGCATGACCTGCTGCCTGGCACTCAGTGGCGTAGCTACAAACCTCTGGACCCCGATGCAGAATCTTGATGTGGGCCCCCCCAGGCAACAACAGCCCCCCCACCCCAACGCCCGACGCACACACATATTCGAATCCCTATAGCTGTGCATGGCTATATCAATTCAGCTTTGCAGCAGCATGGGTGTCACGTTCAATTTGCAGACATACGCAGCACCCATAGGAAATAGGGCAATTAGTAGCAAGATACCTTTAATTAGATAGATTGCTATCAGTATAGGCATAGAATAAAGATGCATACACACATTCAATTTCGATTGGTCAATCACTGACCAATTTTACCACTGCATGTAGTATGAGGGCCAAGAGACTTTGAATAGTGTGAACAGAGCTGGGCTCTCATAATACCTAGAAGTAGTAAAATTGGCTGTTCAAAATTGTATGCGTGTACCAGGCTTTACAGCTAATACTGTACATACAATAGAGCTGGTTCACAATCAGTACAGGCACAGAGCAACACCTTATACTGTACATACTGAAGGTAACAGATCAGCACACACTGCAGCTAGTTTTCAATCAGTACAGGCACAGAGCAACACCTTATACTGTACATACTGGAGGTAGCAGGGATCAGCAAACACTGCAGCTAGTTTACTATCAGTACAGGCACAGAGTAACAGCTTATACTGTACATGCTGGAGGCAGCAGAGATCACCACACGCTGCAGTTAGTTTACCATCAGTACAGGCACAGAGTAACAGCTTATACTGTACATACTGGAGGTAGAAGAGATCATTACACACTGCAGCTAGTTTACTATCAGTACAGGCACAGAGTGACAGCTTATACTGTACATGCTGGAGGCAGCAGAGATCAGCACATTGCAGCTAGTTTACTATCAGTACAGGCACAGATTAATAGCTTATTCTGTACATACTGGAGGTAGCAGGGATCAGCACACGCTGCAGCTAGTTTACTATCAGTACAAGCACAGAGTAACAGCTTATACTGTACATACTGGAGGTAGCAGGGATCAGCACACGCTGCAGCTAGTTTACTATCAGTACAGGCACATAGTAACAGCTTATACTGTACATACTGGAGGTAGAAGAGATCAGTACACACTGCCGCTAGTTTACTAGCAGTACAGGAACAGAATAACAGCTTATACTGTACACATTGAAAGTAGCAGCGATCAGCCCGAACCTAGTGCTGGGAATACACGGCTCGATTCTGAGCTGATAAGATGGCTCGATAGATCATTTCCGACACGTCCGATCGTTTTGCCGCTCAATTCTGCATTTGGGACAATGGAAAAAGGTAAGAAAAACAAGCAAAATAAGAAAATAGGAGAATTGCCCACAGATTTGAGTGGCAAAAACGATTGGGCGCAGAATTGAGCCCCAGAATCCACACACACGCTGCTGACTGACGCACGCACACACCTTAGCACTGGGTCACAAAGCTGACTGGTAATACCAATTTGTATTATACAAACATGCCTAATTAAACTTCACACTTAAAGGGATACTGTAGGGGGAAAATGAGTTGAAGTTACCTGGGGCTTCTAATGGTCCCCCATAGACATCCTGTGCCCGCGCAGCCGATCACCGATGCTCCGGCCCCGCATTCGGTTCACTTCTGGAATTTCAGACTTTAAAGTCTGAAAACCACTGCGCCTGTGTTGCCGTGTTCTCGCTCCCGCTGATGTCACCAGGAGCGTACTGCGCAGGCCCAGTATGGTCTGTGCCTATGCAGTACGCTCCTGGTGACATCAGCGGGAGCGAGGACAAAGCAATGCAGGCGCAGTGGTGTTCAGACTTTAAAGTCTGAAATTCCAGTGGTGAACCAGAGGCGGGGCCAGAGCATCGGTGACTGGCTGCGCGGGCACAGTACTTCTGCGGGGGACCATTAGAAGCCCCGGGTACGTTCAACTCATTTTCACCCGACCCCCCCCTACAGTATCCCTTTAAATAGGATAATAATACAAGTGCTTAACCACTCCAGAATACTAAAAACACTGCAATAAAATGCTACATTATAAAGCATAAATTCCCTGGACAGATTATAGGACTATCACAACAAACATACCCAGGCAATCAGGGGTGAGCCTGGGGTGCCTGGCACCTGGGTGCAAGATTTTCTCTGGCGCCTATGGGAGTGGTTAAATTAACCGCGCCCAACCACATAACCACACCCATGTCCTGCCTAATCACACCCACACCTTCCACCTCTTTACGCATGCATGTGATACCCCATTCCTACCCCTCTTCCATTGGCTTGCTCCTGGCTGGCTTTGGCTGCCTGCGAATCTGCTAGTCTCTGGACTGACGCAGGCTGAGTGGTTCTTCGAGTGTGACGCAGTCACACACTGCGTATTTATGGCTGCCTGCGGCCACCCTACTCTCGCTCGCTGTCGTCGGCTCCTCCCCTGCCAAGCCCAAGCGTGAGGTGGGCTGCCTGTATCTTTCCCGTTATGCAGCCTGCCAGTGTTGCCAACCTTTCATGTTATTTTTTACTGAGAAATACCTAAAAATTTACTGACAAAGATTATTTTTACTGACAAAATTTCCCCACTAAATGCAAATAAGAGACACCGTTTTACCAGTAAATGCACGTAATGACAGACAGCCTTTCATCAGTAAATGCACATAATAAGAGACAGCTTTTCCCCAGTAAATGCACATAAGAGACAGCTTTTCCCCAGTAAATGCACATAAGAGACTGCTTTTCACCAGTAAATGCACATAAGAGACCGCTTTTCACCAGTAAATGCACATAATAAGAGACCGCTTTTCACCAGTAAATGCACATAATAAGAGACCGCTTTTCACCAGTAAATGCACATAATAAGAAACCGCTTTTCCCCAGTAAATGCACATAAGAAACCGCTTTTCCCCAGTAAATGCACATAATAAGAAACCGCTTTTCCCCAGTAAATGCGGGGAGCCCCTGCAGCGAGTGACGGGGAGCCCCTGCAGCGAGTGACGGGGAGCCCCTGCAGCGAGTGACGGGGAGCCCCTGCAGCGAGTGACGGGGAGCCCCTGCAGCGAGTGACGGGGAGCCCCTGCAGCGAGTGACGGGGAGCCCCTGCAGCGAGTGACGGGGAGCCCCTGCAGCGAGTGACGGGGAGCCCCTGCAGCGAGTGACGGGGAGCCCCTTGGGGCAGTGAGTGACGGGGAGCCCCTTGGGGCAGTGAGTGACGGGGAGCCCCTTGGGGCAGTGAGTGACAGGGAGCCCCCCCCAGCCGCCGCCGCTTCCCCCTTACCTTGCAGCGTCAGACCTCGATCAGCGGGCGACCTGACCAGAGCGGGCGCCGGTCGCACCCGCTCTATATGCGGAAGTGATGTCACTTCTGCATATCAGTGCGGGCGCTGGGTCCTAGCGCCCGCACTATTGGTAGCCACGGGGCCGCCTGATCGAGGTCTGACGGCTAGAGGGAGGGAGGTAGCGGCCAGCGGCGACTAGAGTGGGGGGGCCCGGGTTCTCCAGCACACTCCTGCCTCTCAGGAGGCGGGCCTGGTCGCCACGGCGACCCCTGCGACCGCGGGCCCTACGCCAGTGCTGGCACTGTGTGTTTGAGGGAAGCATGACCTGCTGCCTGGCACTGTGTGTCTGAGGGAAGCACGACCTGCTGCCTGGCACTGTGTGTCTGAGGGAAGCACGACCTGCTGCCTGGCACTGTGTGTCTGAGGGAAGCACGACCTGCTGCCTGGCACTGTGTGTCTGAGGGAAGCACGACCTGCTGCCTGTCACTGTGTGTCTGAGGGAAGCACAACCGACCTGCTGCCTGTCACTGTGTGTCTGAGGGAAGCACAGGCTGCTGCCTGTCACTGTGTGTCTGAGGGAAGCACAGGCTGCTGCCTATCACTGTGTGTCTGAGGGAAGCACAGGCTGCTGCCTGTCACTGTGTGTCTGAGGGAAGCACAGGCTGCTGCCTGTCACTGTGTGTCTGAGGGAAGCACAAGCTGCTGCCTATCACTGTGTCTGAGGGAAGCACAGCCTGCTGCCTGTCATTGTGTCTGAGGGAAGCACAGCCTGCTGCCTGTCATTGTGTCTGAGGGAAGCACAGCCTGCTGCCTGTCAATGTGTCTGAGGGAAGCATAGCCTGCTGCCTGTCAATGTGTCTGAGGGAAGCACAGCCTGCTGCCCATCACTGCGTGTCCGAGGGAAGCACAGGCTGCTGCCCGTCACTGCGTGTCCGAGGGAAGCACAGGCTGCTGCCCGTCACTGCGTGTCCGAGGGAAGCACAGGCTGCTGCCCGTCACTGCGTGTCCGAGGGAAGCACAGGCTGCTGCCCGTCACTGCGTGTCCGAGGGAAGCACAGGCTGCTGCCCGTCACTGCGTGTCCGAGGGAAGCACAGGCTGCTGCCCGTCACTGCGTGTCCGAGGGAAGCACAGGCTGCTGCCCGTCACTGCGTGTCCGAGGGAAGCACAGGCTGCTGCCCGTCACTGCGTGTCCGAGGGAAGCACAGGCTGCTGCCCGTCACTGCGTGTCCGAGGGAAGCACAGGCTGCTGCCCGTCACTGCGTGTCCGAGGGAAGCACAGGCTGCTGCCCGTCACTGCGTGTCCGAGGGAAGCACAGGCTGCTGCCCGTCACTGCGTGTCCGAGGGAAGCACAGGCTGCTGCCCGTCACTGCGTGTCCGAGGGAAGCACAGGCTGCTGCCCGTCACTGCGTGTCCGAGGGAAGCACAGGCTGCTGCCCGTCACTGCGTGTCCGAGGGAAGCACAGGCTGCTGCCCGTCACTGCGTGTCCGAGGGAAGCACAGGCTGCTGCCCGTCACTGCGTGTCCGAGGGAAGCACAGGCTGCTGCCCGTCACTGCGTGTCCGAGGGAAGCACAGGCTGCTGCCCGTCACTGCGTGTCCGAGGGAAGCACAGGCTGCTGCCCGTCACTGCGTGTCCGAGGGAAGCACAGGCTGCTGCCCGTCACTGCGTGTCCGAGGGAAGCACAGGCTGCTGCCCGTCACTGCGTGTCCGAGGGAAGCACAGGCTGCTGCCCGTCACTGCGTGTCCGAGGGAAGCACAGGCTGCTGCCCGTCACTGCGTGTCCGAGGGAAGCACAGGCTGCTGCCCGTCACTGCGTGTCCGAGGGAAGCACAGGCTGCTGCCCGTCACTGCGTGTCCGAGGGAAGCACAGGCTGCTGCCCGTCACTGCGTGTCCGAGGGAAGCACAGGCTGCTGCCCGTCACTGCGTGTCCGAGGGAAGCACAGGCTGCTGCCCGTCACTGCGTGTCCGAGGGAAGCACAGGCTGCTGCCCGTCACTATGCGTCGGAGGGAAGCACATGCTGCTGCCTGTCAGTGCATGTCGTAGGGAAGCACTGGCTGCTGCCTGTCAATGTGTGTCGGAGAGAAGCACATGCTGCTGCCTTTCAATGTGTCTGAGGGAAGCACAGGCTGCTGCCTGTCACTGTGTGTCTGAGGGAAGCACAGGCTGCTGCCTTTCAATGTGTCTGAGGGAAGTACAGCCTGCTACCTGTCACTGTGTATCCAATGGAAGCACAGGCTGCTTTCTGTCACTGTGCGTCTGAGGGAAGCACAGGCTACTGCCCGCTGCACTGTGCGTCTGAGGGAAGTACAGGCTGTTGCCGGTCACTGTGAGGGAAGCCCAGGCTGTTGGCCATTGTGTGTCTGAGGGAAGCACAGCCTGCTGCCTGTCGCAGTGTGTCTGAGGTAAGCTCAGCCTTCTGCGTGTCTTAGGGAAGCACAGCCTGCTGCCTGTCGCTGTGCATCTGAGGGACGCAAAGCCTGCTGCCAGTCGCTGTGCATCTGAGGGAAGCAAAGCCTGCTGCCAGTCGCTGTGCATCTGAGGGAAACAAAGCCTGCTGCCAGTCGCTGTGCATCTGAGGGAAGCAAAGCCTGCTGCCAGTCGCTGTGCATCTGAGGGAAGCAAAGCCTGCTACCAGTCGCTGTGCATCTTAGGGAAACAAAGCCTGCTGCCAGTCGCTGTGCATCTGAGGGAAGCAAAGCCTGCTTCCAGTCGCTGTGCATCTGAGGGAAGCAGTTGCTGTGCATCTGAGGGAAGCAGTTGCTGCCAGTTGCTGTGCATCTGAGGGAAGCAAAGCCTGCTGCCAGTTGCTGTGCATCTGAGGGAAGCAAGGCCTGCTGCCAGTCGCTGTGCATCTGAGGGAAGCAAAGCCTGCTGCCAGTCGCTGTGCATCTGAGGGAAGCAAAGCCTGCTGCCAGTCGCTGTGCATCTGAGAGAAGCAAAGCCTGCTGCCAGTCGCTGTGCATCTGAGGGAAGCAAAGCCTGCTGCCAGTCGCTGTGCATCTGAGGGAAGCACAGCCTGCTGCCAGTCGCTGTGCATCTGAGGGAAGCACAGCCTGCTGCCAGTCTCTGTGCATATGAGGGAAGTACAGCCTGCTTCCTGTCACTGTGTGTCTTAGGGAAGCGTTTCAGAGGAAAGCACAGCCTGCTGCCCGTCGCTGTGTGTCCAAGGGAAGTACAGCCTTTTGCTGTGTGTCCGAGGGAAGCACTGCCTGTCACTGTGTCTAAAGGAGAGTACAAATTGCAGCCTGTCGTGTGTCTGTGGGAAATAGACAGTGCTGCCTGTCACTAGGCAGGCATCTGCCTGTCACTGTGTCGGAGAATGGCAGGCGTCTGCAGAAGGTACAGAATGTTACCTGTCACTATGTGTCCAAGGGAAGTACAGTGTGTTTTGTGTCAGTGAGAAGTACAGACTTCTGCTCATAATTGTGTGGTGTCTGAGGGAAGGCAGATTGCTGCCTGCTGCTGTGCCTGTGAGAGGAGAGCAGATTGCTGCCTGCCGCTGTGCCTGTGAGGAGGGCAGATTGCTGCCTGTTGCTGTACGTGTGAGAGGGGAGCAGATTGCTGCCTGTCGCTGTACGTGTGAGAGGAGAGCAGATTACTGCCTGCCGCTGTGCGTGTGAGAGGAAAGCATTTTCCTTTTCGTGTGAGAGAAGTGCGCTTTGTTGCCGTGCATCAGATGAAATAGAACTTGTATACAGTGGATGGGTTTGTTTGTTCTCTAAGGCACACAGCCACAGGCAGCAGTCTTCTCACAAGCAATCTGTGCTATGCTGCCCTCAAAGGGAACCTGAAGTGAGAGAGATATCGAGGGTGACTCATTTAATTTTAAACAATACTAGTTGCCTGGCAGTACTGCTGATCCTTTGCCTCTAATACTTTTAGTCATAGACCCTGAACAAGCATGCAGATCAGATGTTTCTGACTGAAATCTGACTTAATCTAGTTGGACTTCATTTGCAAGCTAAATTCTAGTTTCTAGGTGGGTGATCCCGATACTACTGCTTCCAAAAAGATCAACAGGACTGCTAGGCAACTGGAATGGGTTATAAGGACATTCATGTGGCAGCCTCCATATCCCTCTCAATTTAGGTATCCTTTAGAGTTCTGTTGCCTGAATAATCTTGTGTGACAGTATTGGATAAGAGCTTATAAAAAACCACTGTACAGACATTCCTGCTGGTCTCCCTGCTGTATGGTATGTTCTGCTTTGGAGAGAGAGTAAGGGCAGGAGCCAGCTTCTACAAGGAACTACACTAGTAATCAGCCAAAGGTGTACCATCTCTATGGCTTGCTGAAGAGTAAGAGACCATTGTCTGGGGACACCTGCATACATGGTAGACTGTTGCTTTAAATCAAATGGGAATTGATTCTAAAAACAAAAGTTACTGTATATACTCGCCTATGGAGGGCAAAGGCTCTGGATCCTATAGAGTCTTCCCAGTCCTCTCAAATTTGCCATGTTCGGGAGTCCTCGGAAGGCTTCAGAAGCATTAGTGACTGGGAGTACTTCAGAAGATGGGTGACTCTGTACTGCGCTGGCTATGTGCAGAGCGGAACTGCCCGTCTTTTGGAAGCCTTCAGAGGGTCTCCGAAGGCATATTTGACCAGTTGTTTGAATACCTGCAACGGGGGCAACAGCACTGGAGCGAGGGTGCCATGAGAGGACTGGGAAGGCTCTGTAGGACCCAGAGCCTTAGGTGATTATATAACTTTTTTTTTTTAAATCATTTTACATTTAGTTTCAGCAATCATGAAAAGTTGTTTCCAAATTCTGCCAGTGACATGACTTTCAATGAATGAAGATCTGCTCCTCAGGCTCAGCATTGCACAGTAAAGCCCCACTGATCTGATCTGTGCAAGCACTTTACAGAATTTGCCTCTGCCTGTGTGACTATGCATTGACAGTGCATGTGCAGTTCCACTGTAAACTTCTTGATCAGGAGTCCAATCACTAGCACTTGGGGCTTGTTCACACTATCGGCGTTTGCTGATTTTTTTTTATTTATTTTTTTTAAAGCGGACCCAAACCAAACATTTTTTTTAATTCAAAATATTTAGTTGCACCACTCTGACACATACAAAGATAAATAAACACTCCTTCAAGCCTATGAGCATTTCAGTGCATGCTTTTCACCCTTCTCTTTTTATAACTGGGGTTATACAGGTGGCAGCCATTAGCAATTCCTCCTTTGCCAGACACCACCTACTCCGCCAGTTTGCCAATCTGTCCCGGCAAAATGAAAGGAAGGGAGGGGTTTCTCCAATAAATGTAAAATATTTAATATTTGTCTTCATGCAGCTGAAAAAAGGTTGCTATTTATTATTATAATTTAGAAAATAGATTTTATTTCTGAAATCTTGTATTTTTAATTTGGGTCCACCTTAAGTGCTGGTGATTTTTCAAATCCCTCGCTTGTGTAATGATTTCCTATGACTGTGATCACATGTATTTCGATTTTATTGAAATCGCAAACGCGCTACATGTACCATTTTCTGAGCGTTTTGGCTCAATGGAAGGTATAGGGAAATCGCTATGCGCTTGAAAAAGCGATTTCCCAAGCGCTTTTATTAATAGATTGTATTCATTCGTTTCCGGGTTAAAGAGTTCACTTCCTGACGTGAAAAAAATCATCGCTGATGATTAAAAAAGCTTTTCTAAGCGAAAAGCGCTGTAAAACAGTATAAATCGCTCAGCGCTTGCGATAGGGCTGGCGGTTTTATAATGTGAATAAGGCCTTACTGCATCACAGACTGTCATGTCTGCAGGCTGCAGTATTCTCAGACAGAATCAGTCCGTGCCTGACCCCTCATAGTCTGAACAGCAGGTTTATGCAATCAGAGAAACAGAAGCCCCACCAACAAAGCCTGTGAATCCTTCACTGTGGTCTGTTGCTTCAGTTCATGTTATTAGACTTGCAAGGTGATATTTTTAGCCGAAGTAGCCTCATTTCACAAAATAGTAGTGTTTGAGCCTCTCGTTACTTAGCTGCTAGATTATCTATTTTGATGTGTGTACGTTTATGAGCTTTAACAGGTTTTTTGATCCACAGTTTGTCCGTCAGATATAGTGTTTAGACACCGTTGCTGTTTACGTGCTCAGAATGACATCAGTGGAATCGGCTGTTTTGAGAGTGGATGCTTCACTCCATGCCTGTCATAGCATTGCTGCACTATTTTTTTTTTAATCTATCAACAGGATCTGTGCTATTTACAATGAGTCTCATATCTTTGTTTATGTCATGCAAAACAGAATTATCTCAGAACCAATTAACTGATATTGCTGAGCTCTGATGAGTCAATTGCTGACTCAAGCTTTCAGCCATATGCTCTATCTGTGTTATGAAGAGTAATAAAGTACATGCAGACATTACATTTGCTTTGCTGGGTTCTAGGATAAAAGAACCTGTTGGTAGGTGCAACCATGTGTGTTGGCTTTACCATTTGGGTATGACCAAGAGCTGTCACCACTTTACATTTGGGTCTTCCCTAACCCAGATAAGTACTTAAAGGGAACCTAAACTGACAGGGATATGGATGTTTCCTTTTAAAGAGACTCCGTAACAAAAATTACATCCTGTTTTTTATCATCCTACAAGTTCCAAAAGCTATTCTAATGTGTTCTGGCTAGCTGCAGCACGTTCTACTATCACCATCTCTGCAATAAATCAACTTATCTCTCTCTTGTCAGACTTGTCAGCCTGTGTCTGGAAGGCTGCCAAGTTCTTCAGTGTTGTGGTTCTGTGATGCATCTCCCCCCTCCTGGCCCCTCTATGCACACTGCCTGTGTATAATGATATCTTGAGATACAAAAGGAAGGATGTATACAGCCTGCTTGTGTATGAATGTATTTTCTATGTGTGGACATACTGTACATCAACCTACTTCCTGTTTTGGTGGCCATTTTGTTTGTTTATAAACAAACTTTTTAAAACTGTTTTTAACCACTTTTAATGCGGCGAGGAGCGGCGAAATTGTGACAGAGGGTAATAGGAGATGTCCCCTAACGCACTGGTATGTTTACTTTTGTGCGATTTTAACAATACAGATTCTCTTTAAACAATACCAGTTGCCTGGCATCCTGCTGATCTCCGTGTCTGCAGTAGTGGCTGAATCACACACCAGAAACAAGCATGCAGCTAATCCAGTCTTACTTCAGTCATAGCACCTGATCTGCATGCTTGTTCAGGATCTATGGCTAAAAGTATTAGAGACACAGGATTAGCAGGAGAATCGGGCAACTGGTATTATTTTAAAAGGAAAAACAATATCCTTTTCAGTTTAGGTTCCCTTTAAGCCCTTTCCTAGTTATAGCAGGTGTTTACTATTCTGGAAATCTTTGTTCATGCTTTAAAGCGGACCTGAACTCAGAACCTCTTCTCTGCTCTAAAAGATAAGCAACAGCATAACATTTAAAGAAAACATTTCTTTGTTACTGCTGGTACAAATCCAGCAATAAATCTGCAGTTTGTCTATTCCTTGTTTTCATGGAAGCAGACATATTGTTAACATCCTGTATTTACAAATGAGCTCTCTGCCGTGGCAGTCAGGTAAAACAAGGGGATAGATCAAATTACAACTTGTGATTAATCACAGATGAGGGGGAATTAGGCAGGCTAAACTCTCTAAATACATACAGGGTGCATTTCTATATCTTTCCCTCGGCACTGTGCAAGAGTTCAGGTCCACTTTAAGCCCTGCTTTACATCCGTGTTCTCTCCATTCCTTGCTCATCTTGCTGATTTCTTTTCTCCTGCCCCCGCTACTGTACTGACATCTGTAGTGCCTGATATGTGACTGCCTTGTCTGTTGCCTGTCTCAACCACTGGTAGGCTACTGACTTTGCCTTGTCTGCTGGCTGGCATAACTACCGACTCTGCCTTGTCTTCTGCCTGCCCGGCCTTGGCTTGAAATATCAATTCCGCTACTTGCCGTGTCCGACATCCTGTCTCTCATTTGTGGACTTTCCTTTTCGCTTTGTTTTCAGTGGGACAGTCTCGGGGCGTGATCTGGTAGTTACTTGCATCAAACTAGTCCACTGCCCACTTGCTTGCTGTAGTGTCCTGTTGACAAGTGGAAGTTGCTCTGAAGACCAGTGACTACTAAGATGTCCTGCAACTTGTGCCTACCTCTGGATTTAAAAGAAAATAAACCAACAGTTGTTTTAGTCTTTTCATAACTTAAAAGAGAACCCGAGGTGGGATTTAATTATGTTACTGGGGCACAGAGGCTGGTTGTGCACACTAAGACCAGCCTCCGTTGCCCCATGGTGTGCCTCCATGTCCCCCCTGCGCGCCGCTATACCCCCCGCAGTGCTGGCGACACGCAGCGTGTCACCAGCACAATGTTTACCTATGCGGTGTCAGTCAGCGCCGCTCCCCCGCATCGGCGCTACCCGCCCTCGTCACTTCCCTCCTATCAGCGGGAGGCAAGGGACACGGGCAGGTTGCGCTGATGCGGGGGAGCGGCGCTGACAGACAGCGCTTAGGTAAACATTGTGCTGGCGACACGCTGCGTGTCGCCAGCACTGCGGGGTATAGCGGCGCACAGGGGGGACATGGAGGCACACCATGGGGCAACGGAGGCTGGTCTTAGTGTGCACAACCAGCCTCTGTGCCCCAGTAACATAATTAAATCCCACCTCGGGTTCTCTTTAAGCACCGAGATTCTCATATACAAGTTACTATTTGAATAATTGGAAAAAATGTTGAACACAAGTTTTTAAACTTAAAGAGTAACTGTCGCGAAAATCTTAAAATTTAAAACACATACAAATAAGAAACACATTTCTCCCAGAGTAAAATGAGTCATAAATTACTTCTCTCCTATGTTGCTGTCACTTACAGTAGGTAGTAGAAATCTGACATTACCGACAGATTTTGGGCTAGTCCATCTCTCCATAGGGGATTCTCAACATGGCCTTTATTCTTTATCAGGGCTGTGGAGTACAAAAATCTTCCAACTCCGACTCCTCAGTTTATGAAACTCCGACTCCGGGTACCCAAAATGACTCCGACTCCTTATGCTAGGTACACACCATACAATTTTCTGTTAGATTCTTCTGTTAGATTTACCTACAACATGGAAAAAAGCTATCAGGCAGGTAAATCCAAGAGAAAATCTAACAAAAAATTGTATGGTGTGTACCTAGCATTAGTCTAATACTTAACAGGGCTGTGGATTTTGTACAAAAATCATCCGACTCTGACTCTTCAGTTCATGAGATTAACGACTCCGACTCCAAGTGCCCAAAATTGCCCTGACTCCGACTCCTGACAGTTTGCTGTCTTGCAGCCTCGTTGCATTGTGGGAAATAACCGCACCAACTGCCAAGCAAGCAGTATCTCCCTCTGTGCATAGAACTCTCAGTAATGAACATTCCGTACAGATCACCTGGCAGAACTAAAGATGTCACCTCCAGTGATGCATTTCAAAATGTAAATGGGGAGAGGAAATTTTTTACAATGGGCAAACTCTAACTAAATCCTATACAATAAAACCTAACTGTGCCTGCGTCATACACTTTCCCGGTCTGTCCGAAGCTTTTTTTTGTACTGCTCATGTGCGCAGTACAGACAGCTGTTGGGATGGGAGGTCGGGCCAGGGAGCAGGGCGGCCGTGTGCGCGGGCGCATGCTCCGGGCGGGTGAAGGCGCTCGCGGCGGGCTTGCGCTCTGAGTGGTGGTGGTAGTTTAATTACCTAGAGCCCGTTTTTAAACGGGCTTAGGTAGCCTAGAAGTCTATAAATGTTGTAAACAATAAGCAATTTGATTAATTATTTTCAGTACAGTTCCTCGTCAAATTATTCCAAAACTAAAGACATACAATTCAACTGACAAAGTATTTTTCCCTTTAAAAAGAGCGTACTTATGACCCAGCCAGTAAGTTATTGCCATTGATCTGTCTAGTTCATTTCTAGTTCAGCTCAGCATATTGACCGCAGATGTCTGGTTGCTCTAGGAAAGTCCACTGGGCTGTGTAAATTGGATAATGAACAGTTTTTTACATGAGCGCTGCAGAGCTCCCTCGGGTAAAGTCACTGCACTGATATTGTGCAGAGCTAATGCATCTGGTGAAAGAAGTAACCTAGCCAGAACGCATAGGCTACTGTAGTTGGTTGTAGATAACCGTAGCAGCGGCCTCAGGAGCCGCTGTTAACGGGAACTTTTGCAGGTGTTGAATTTTTATATAAATGTTATCAGTATTCAGTATAGGTGAATTAATTTGAAAGCTTCTGCGGTAGTGTTTATGTAGTGGGAAAAATGGGCAATCAAAATTGGATGTGTGTACCCACCCTAAAGGCAGCCATTCATCTAGCGATTCTGATTCAATTGACAAAGCGATCAACTTTATTAAAGAACTGACTTCAGTATGGTTGATCAAAAGTTTATCAACTAGTGACCCACACACTACAAATGAGATCCTATGCAATTCACCTTCAAATTCGATCTGACCAATGTTGTGTCTCCATGCTCTGAATGAAAATATCGATTCAGTCGATCGAATGACGTGAACTGTAACCGATTCCTGTGTGATTGACCGATCTCTTGCATCCTTCTTGATCGACTAAGCTGGTCGATTCGATATGAAATCAGCCACTTTTCACTGATTGGGAATTCTGGAACACACTCTACTATCTCTCGGTTAGATAAAATGATCAAATTGAATAGTCAATCGTACAGCCAAATTGCTAGATGTATGGCTACCTTTAGATGATACCAAATTGGTTTTGTTTTATTTAACTTGTTCCACATGTAGATGACTGAAATCTGATGGGCAGCTCGATGGCATAGTGGATAGCACTCTCGCCATGCAGCGCTGGGTCCTCTGTTCAAATCCCAGCCAAGGCACCATCTTCATGGAGTTTGTATGCTCTCCCCATGCCTTTGTGGGTTCCAAAATCTACAGATAGGTTAATTGGTTTCCCCCTAAAATTTGGCCCAACAGTGAACATATGACTATGGTAAGGAATGGAAATAAATAAAGTAACAGACTGCGCTAAAAAGATTATTTAATAAGATCAGAAGTATAAAAATTATTCAGTTGATCAATATTTGATGGCCTGAAAAATTGTGTGTATATATATATATATACAAGATAATAAAAGTCCATAAAAACAAATAAAACAAAATCAAGTGCACCCCTTAAGGATTGAAAGTGCAGAGAGCAAGCTGATTTTCACTGGCCAATGAAGTATTCACAGTAGGTTACTTGTAATAGATCCAAGGAATGGTTTCCAGTTGCATAAACTAATAGTGAGGCTTAGTATTGCACTGATAATGGGTTCTGGGACTGATATCCCATACGAAGTGATAGCAGGCTGCTTGATACAAGTATTAATGCATCCTCATGCGAATGTCTCAGATGTTACAAGTGACGTGAAAACAAACAATGTATATCATGATACGTCTCACCGTTCCAATTCCGTATGCGTGTAGTGGAATGCTGTTGCGGGGAGCCGCTCAATCTCACCCGCCCCGGCCGGCAGCTAGGTGAGAGAGTCTGGACGGATGTTAGCGTCGGGCTGGATTAGCCCGGCTCCCTTATCTGGCGAAGGCAGTATTGGGTGAGACCTTTGTCCGGAGATGAAGCTTCCGTGTGGTACAAGCGGTGCTAGCAGCCGCGTAGTTTCACCACGCCTCCTTCCCCTCTAGTGTGTGACGTCACAATTGCAGCCACTGCTGACGTTTCGGGAGGAACGCCTCCCTTTCTCAAAGCTGGGCTGCAGAGGGGATCGGAGACTCTTCTTATGTAGCTTTCCCCGCATACTGTTCTTAATCAAATGCATATAGATCCAAATCTTTATTCAGTCCATGAGGTATCAAGGAATTAAGATTAAATATCCACATAGTCTCTCTCCGGGACATTTCTAATAGGTAGTCCCCACCTCTCCAGGGTTTACTGACTTGTTCTATTGCGCAATATTTCGTTCCCTTAAAGGAACAACCATGTGATATCCTATAGTGCTCTGAGAGGGGATGTTTTTTATTCCCTTTTATAATATTTGTACAGTGCTCACTGAGTCTTTCTTTCAGAGCACGCTTAGTTCTTCCCACGTAGTGTTTTTGGCAGGGACAGGTTAGCAAATAGATGACTCCCTTTGTGTCGCAGTTAGTGACATCTTTAATCTTGAAAATTTCTTTATTTGTCATTGCTGTAATATCATAGACCCTTTCCACAGGTGAATTCGACTCCCGACAGGCCCTACAGAATCCACATTTCTTAAAGTACCCATTGTTCTTCCTCATTCTAATTGGTTTTATAGTGGGCGCTAATATATTGCCCAGATTTTTTGTTCTCCTAAAAATCATTCTAGGGTTCTCAGGTAAAATGGAGGTCAGTAAAGGATCCTCCCGTAACAGGTTCCAGTACTTCCCCACTATATTCCTGACTTTAGGGGCCTGTGAGGAGTACTGCATTACTAGATTGGGTTGTTGGCCAATTAAATTAGGTTGTTTGACTTTATTTTCTAATAGTTTACATCTCTCTGTGTTTTTGGCCCTTTCCATAGCCTCCGCAATCAGTTCCTCAGGATATCCTTTGAGTTCAAACCTATCTTGTAGAGTCTCTGCTTCTACTTCAAAGTCTGTTATCTTAGAGCAGTTCCTCCTGAGCCTTAAAAATTGGCCACCTGGGATATTCATGAGCCATCTAAAGTGGTGACAGCTATCCACATTGATGAAGCTGTTAGTGTCCACTGGTTTCAGATAGGTTTTTGTTAATAACCGCCCTTCTTCCCTATATATTGTCAAATCCAGGAAATTGACTTGTTGCTGACTGTACTCACTTGTGAATTTCAAATTATAATTATTATTATTGATCCACCCAATAAATGTGTCAAGGCTAGATTTACTCCCCCGCCATATAAAAAAGGCGTCATCTATAAATCTCCTCCAGAGCACCAAGGAGGCCCCGGGGCCCACTGGGCCATATAATTGGAAGTGTTCCCAGTGGGACATATACAGGTTTGCAAAGGAGGGGGCAAACCGTGTCCCCATCGCCGTCCCGGTGCTCTGGAGGAAGTACTGACCCTCATAGTTGAAATAGTTATGCTTCAAAATGAAGTGTATACTTTCTAGAACAAAATGAATCTGGTCTTCCAATAAACTCTGCGCTTCCTGCATAAAAAACTTTACAGCTTCAATTCCCTTGTCATGAGGAATCACAGTGTATAGGGAACTCACATCAATCGTACAAAGCCAATCTCCATCCTTCCAGGTGTAATTATCAAGTATCCTTAAGAAATGACCTGTATCCTTAATGTAACTTGGAGTATTCTTAACTAACTCTTGCAGATATATATCGACATAATGGGATAAATTTGATGTTATGGAGCCAATCCCCGATATGATTGGTCTCCCTGGTGGGTCTACCAGTCCCTTGTGTATTTTCGGAAGATGGTAATACACAGGGATTCTGGGATACATCTCATATAGGTAGGCATATTCATCCTCATTGATGATCCCTATGGTTTTAGCCTCCTCCAACATGACCTTTAATCTTTTAAGAAATTTTTGAGTGGGGTCCATCGATAATGGTAGATAGGTATCCACATTATGTAATTGTCGTGTTGCTTCACGATGATACTGCTCAATGTCCTGTAAAACTACACCTCCCCCCTTATCAGCCGGCCTAATAACAATGGTATTGTCATTCTGTAAATTTCTCATTGCCTGTCTTTCTTGTGGGGATAGATTGTCTACAAAATGAGTTTTAAGTTTTTTAATATCTTCCAAGACCAAAGTCTCAAAGGAATTCATTGCTTTACTAGCTTCCTGGATTGGGTTGAATTTAGACTTGCATTTCAGCCCTGAGTGTTTATAGATATCTACTTGTGTGGAATTTTCAATTAACTGTTTTTCTGTTTTCTTCAAGAAGTGTTTTTTGAGACATAATTTCCTCATAAACTTCTTAACGCTTATGAAGGCCTCAAATTTGTTGAGCTTGCTGCCTGGGGCAAACTTGATGCCCCTTGATAATACCCCATGCTCCATTAAGGAGAGAGGTCTGTGACTGAGATTGAATATTCCCCCCTCCCCCATGGGTAAAGTAACGTGAGTGGGGTTCTCTATTTTTTGCGATTTCTTAGATAGCCCCCTTCCCCTCCGCCCTCTTGGCCTGCACTTTGTCTTTTGTCCTTGATATAATGCTCTATCCTCTGTTGTTGTAATTTGTCTGGCGGGTTTTTTTTCTGTCGCTGTTGTTTTGTTGCACTTCTTGTTTCCCTTTGAAAATTTGGCATCCCAAAGGTTAATGCTGTACGGTAGTCTAAAAAATGCACATTGGATTTTGGGTTGGCCCCCAGTACATTAAATCTATTTGATGTAGGAATATCTATACAGGATCCTACCTCCTCTTGCCTCCTCTGATCTTCATTAGTTTCTATGGTGCATACTGGTGTATTAACACCAAAATGCATGGCTGTCCTATGTTGACCAGGGGGGTCAGAAGAAGCTATATTAGATTGACTGCTTGTTGCTGCAGTGGCTATAGAAGGTATCCCAGTTGTCCTTGGATTAGTTAAATTAATCGTTTTGGATACGGGGGTCTCACTCTTGTTATGAAGGATTGTTTCTATAATATCTTCCCTAGAGGACACGAGGGGATCGTGGGTGGGGGATCTGGAAATGATGGTGTCTGCTGATCTGATAGTCACAGACTCCTTAACTGGAACTGTCACTGAGCCTGTGTCAATCTGCCCACCCACCTGGGGATTGTTTGGTATAACATCTAATTCTGCCCTATAATTGGTCCCAGGAGCCTCATTGGAAGATTTGGGTGGTGATGAGATGGTGCTATGGTTAGAGGGGACCCCGTTAGATACAATTGAAATGGTGGGGACTATATTCTCAGTAGAAGAGGAATTAGAATTGTCAGATGTTACCGCGGGTGGACTCTGGTCTAAGACTTCTAGTGACAAATTCTCAATAGAGGATACCTCTTCCAGACCTAATATTATGTCATCATCGGGATATGTCCGTTTAGGCAATTGATTCTTTTCCCCATATAGGCCATCCCTTTCGAAAGGAATGGCTTGTGAGCTCCTCCAAAGGTCAGTTAGTGACATGACTTTAAATACTCTGTAAACTCTCTCTCTCTCTCTCTCTTCTCTCTCTCTCTCTCTCTCTCTCTCTCTCTCTCTCTCTCTCTCTCTCTCTCTCCCTCCCCCCCTCCTCCCCTCTCTCTCCCTCCCCCCCCTCTCTCTCTCTTTCTCCCTCCCCCCCCTCTCTCTCCCTCCCCCCCTCTTTCTCCCTCCCCCCCCTCTTTCTCCCTCCCCCCCTCTTTCTCCCCCCCCCTCTTTCTCCCTCCCCCCCTCTTTTTCCCTCCTCCTCTCTCTCTCTCTCTCTCTCTCTCTCTCTCTCTCTCTCTCTCTCTCTCTCTCTCTCTCTCTCTCTCTCATCTAGGGATGGTTAATGAGATGCACATAATTCCAAGTCGAATTCCTACACCCTGGCAGGGATAACACTTCTGCCAGGTCCATCATGGGAACATGTCCTCCTTTTCATTTCAGGGTATAGAATGTGTGTTTTGAGACCTGTCCGAGGAGGGGACATGTTAAAATTATTACTTACCCGGGAAGCTTATTAGATTTATTTAATTGGGTACACGATCACCGTATGGTCTTAAAGGATACATCTGAGGACATCTAAAATAAAAAAAAAATCCACTTACCTGGGGCTTCCTCCAGCCCCTGCAAGCCATCCTGTGCCCGCACCGCAGCTCCGCTCCAAGCTGGTGGTCCGGGGTCCTCCCTGGTGCAAAATACCGACTGCGTGAGTGGCTCACTGAGGCACGCTGACGTCATCCAGACTGTACTGCGCAGGCGCAGTAGTTCTGAGCCTGCGCAGAACAGCCTGGATGACATCCGTGTGACTCAGTGAGGCGCACAGTGGAATGCAGGAAGATGCCGACCTGGCGAGGTCGGCCCCTGCACCGGAGGGGACTGGGAGCCAACGGAGCTGCAGCGAGGGCACAGGTCGGTTGCCAGGGGCTGGAGGAAGCCCGAGGTAAGTGGACATTCCCTTTAATACAAGGTGGAACTATAACCGATTTATTATAATTTTGCAATGGCTTTATACAATTTATTTATATGCTACTTGACCCCATCTCTTGCATTTTCCTGTGTGTGATATGCCTCTTCTTGTCATGTAGCCTCCTTCATATGACCAACTTTTACTCATTTAGGGCTGGTGCACACCAAAAGCGGTTCTAAACGTTTTTTAAAACTTGCGGGGAGGGGGGGGGGGAGCTAAACCGCTTAGGTAATGAATGGGATGGTGCACACCAGAGCGGTTCGTCTTTTTTTTCTGATCGATTTCCGTGCACTTTAATAGGAAATCGCTCGGAAAATTCTCGGAAATCGTTCGGAAAGCAAATCGGACATGTTGGAAATAATCAATCTGACAGTAAATAGGCCAGAAAATCTTAGTGTGTACCCAGCATTAGGAGCCAGAATTTATTCGTTTTGAAAGGGTCTGGCAGTGACAAACCAAACACAGGTTTATTTGACTGAGCAAATAGTATAAATGAGTAAGTAAAATTAATGTATCAGATTGTTATGTGACTACAGTTATAAGAAATCCCCTGCAGCCAGTGGAGTGCTTCCACAGAGATATGACAGAAGATTTTAGGCTTATCCCCTTGTTTGTGTAAACTGTACTAAAAACCAGAGGACAAAAACCGTCAAAACCAACACATACGCAATAGTCAGTTTCTTTCACACAGTACCTATCCACTCATCTGAATCCATAACTTTGTTGTGTAGATCTATATCTTCTTACTGTGTACTGTACTTAGGTGTCTTTTTCCTTTTGTACTTGCTGACATATTAAGTTCTTGTGTCCTGTCCATAAGATGACTTCTGATAGGACACGTTTTCTCGGAATGAAGCTTGTATGTACTTGCTCGGTGCTGCTTTAACACACCTTCATAGCTACTCAGTCTCCAGGTTGCAGTTTGTAATTATTTTTCATTTCCAAGCCATTAGATTGACTAAATAAATGGAGTGCAGCAGACTGGATCCATCAGCACCTGCGACTGCTTTTAAACTCCGTTACTGCTTGAAGTAGTTTTACTTTGACCAAATGAGTTCTCTTAATGAAATAATCAATAACTGCCAAAAGCTTTAACACAAGGAAGTAAAGAAATGAAATGGTTTGGTATGATTTCCAGAGCAGCAGTGCTGTTCTCATATCCTCTGCGTGTGGTTTTGGCCCACTGCAAATGTGATTTTTGAAGTTGTTGAACCAGCTGATTCAGTTTTACATAATTGTGAAGCACTGTTGCTTTCTCCAGACCACATGATAGTTTTGTTTTTAGTCTAGAGCCACACAAGCAATTCTTAAACTCTCAATTGCCAAAGTAAGATTGTGCATAAATCAGTTTGTATCACATTGTTAAAAATGAGAGCAACTACGTAGGCTTTTAGTCCTGTTTGTCATCTTTTTCCGTCACTAGGGCCTGGTGCACACCAAAAACCGCTAGCAGATCCGCAAAATGCTAGCAGATTTTGAAACGCTTTTTCTTCTTTTTCTGTAGCGTTTCACCTAGCATTTTGCGGTTTTGTGAAGCGTTTTTGGTGTAGTAGATTTCATGTATTGTTACAGTAAAGCTGTTACTGAACAGCTACTGTAACAAAAAACGCCTGGCAAACCGCTCTGAAGTGCCGTTTTTCAGAGCGGTTTGCGTTTTTCCTATACTTAACATTGAGGCAGAAACGCATCCGCAATCCAAAATCTGCAGCAGCCCGAGAGTATGCGTTTCTGCAAAACGCCTCCCGCTCTGGTGTGCACCAGCCCATTGAAATACATTACCCTAGCGGTTCCGCACCCGCAAGCGGATCGCAAACCGCAGCAGAACCGCTCTGGTGTGCACTAGGCCTTAGTGCTTTAGCCCAGGAGAGGTGGGTAGTAGAAAGTACTAGCGATTCATCTCCTGTACTTTGTGCAAGTTTTGCATTGGGCCACCCAAGCACTCTATACATAACTGATGTGGCACACCAGAACATGCCAAGGACAGCCACAGTGTCAGAGGTGCAAGAAGGGGATGGGAAACAGTGTGTTGTTAATCACTACTAATCAAAGCATGTATAGAATTGATTATTATCAGCACAGAACCAATAAAGAGTACTGAATAAAGAATACTGTGGTTGAGGGTGGGCCCCTCAGGGCCCCGATGTGGTCGCTACTTCTGCACCCCCTATTGCTATGCCACTGGCTGTGGCTCATTTAAAGAGTGTAAATAACATAGTAAACAAAATTGCTTTTATTATTATTTTTTTTTATAATTTAAAACACAAAAGAGATTAAAAGCCCCAATAGTGCAAAATGTCGAATTAATTTTCATGAGAGAAATTAATGTGGTAGTATACTCAAAAAGATGGGTTAAGACTGGTATCCACTGGAACAGCAGATCCTACTCGAGTTAAGAATGTCACTCTCTATAGAAAAGGTAAATGGGGTGATGCCCCTCCACCACACAAAATAAACAACTGGTGAAACAGAGGCGCCAGATAAGGATACAAAGGTTAAAAACTGTTTAAAAGGGAGGTGGTGGACTTACCTCCTACAGATGGACTCGAAAGGCAATATTAACTGTAAAATTGGTTTTATTAAAAAAAAACACCTCAAAATATTGTAACGCATTTCACAGCTAATATCCCGCTTCTTCAGGTAGGCCTACGCAGGCGCTCATACCTGGCTTGGCTTGTGACAAGCTCCCTGTCCTGTCTGAAGAAGTGTGATATTACCCGTGAAAGGCATTGCAATGTTTTGAAGGTTTTTTTTTTTTTTAAACTAAAACCAATCTTACAATTAAAATTGACTTTCGAGTCCATCTGTGAAAGGTAAGTCCACCACCTCCCTTTTTAAACCGTTTTTTAACCTTTTTATCCTTATCTGGTGCCTCTGTTTTACCAATCGTATATTTTTTTCATAATATTCATTTATAGATTTAGTCAGTGTTTGTCCATTGTAAAATCTTTCCTCTCCCCGAATTTACATTGTCAGGAATATACTGGGGTGCTTATGATGTAAGGATAATATTTTCATTTGCCTGTCTGACTGCTATGTACTGTACTTCAGATGCGTATGTATGGGTCATCATCTGGCTTTGGGGGAAGCTGTACTTGTCTGTGTGACAGTGTGGAATACAATTACCCTCAGTTCCTGGGAGAGCAGGGAGCTAATTAGAAGCCCTATTGTCCCATTATACCAATCAGGACATAGTCAGGGAACTTCAAAGACCTACATTTGCATCTAAAGAGGACTTCAGTGAATAATGCTTGGGGTAATAAGACAATGGCAGAAGTGAAGTGTGTTGAAGTCCTTTTGATACCATTTGCTACCTGTGGAAGTTGAATTATTGGTGGAGGTGCAACCTCCTTATCTTTGATCAGCTAGGAAGTACTGTCAACAATGGGGTTGTCACCTGTAATGTGGACTAGGGAAATCTTTTCATGTATGTGGGCTATTGTACATTTTTCGCAGGTGGATGTTAGATCTCTGGAGATCCAATTATGACTGAGGATGCAATTAAATCTAGCTCCCCCCCCCCGTCCACACAGGCTTACAGCCTCGAGGCGAATATTTCATTATAAAAACCAGGGGACATCTACCTCAAATCAGTTCTCTTCTGACGGTAGCTACGGCTGGTCTCCTGGCCTAAGCTAGTGGACTCCTGGCCTAGCCAGAACTGTGTCCGTCCACACAAAAGTCCACGATTCTTCTATCTGGACCCCTTTATTTTGGTAAGCAAAATCGCTTTGTGTGTTATCTTTGTAACGTTTATCTTGTAACTATTTTTACTTTGTTTTTTGTAATCTTTTTGTATATATTAAGTTCTGCACTGTTCTATGTTTTTCTGGAATATTAAATTATTATTTAATAAGCTTGACTTCTGCTGTACTAAACTAACACTCATAGCCTAGAAGAGACTGAAGTGTAACCGTGTATAAGTTCATGCCTAGTTGTATGTTTGAGCAACACTACCGTATGAAATTGTAATTGCATTGTGTGTGGGGGCGTTTGTCATACGTTGACCTAAGCGCGCAGCTGACCCAACGTACGAACAACGCCAGTGCGAGTAGCGACAGCAGAGTGGCTAACAGTATCGTTCGGAACGACTGTTAGTGGGTCTTTGCTTCACGACAGTGTAAGATTGCATCTGTGTGGGTGTGTGGGTGCGTGGCGTTCCCGTATTTGGCCTAAGCGCAAAGCTGACCCAAATCCGAAAACGTGGAGTGCGCGCTGGGGACTCGACAGCAGAGTGGAAGTGTCTAGCGAACCGCTAGTGGTGGCAGTGAGAGGTGTTCTGAGGGGTTCCAGCCTTGTTTTAGCTTGACTAAGGCTGCTTCCCCTCTCAGTCTGGTCAAACCCGCAGTCGGGAACCGTATACGCAGGCGTGCCGCGGGCCGGTTCCTGACATACATTATGAAATGTATTACTGGTGGTGATTACTTTAGTTCTGCCAGGTGATCGGTGCGGAATGTTTGTTACTGAGAGTTCTATGCACAGAGGGAGAAATTGCTTGCTTGGCAGTTGGAAAAAGCCATTATTTCCCACAATGCTTTAAGGTTCACAGCCAACTGTCAGGACCTTGGTCATGACATAACACTGTGGACGGGGTCTCACCACAATATCAGCCATACAGACCCGCCTGATCTCCTAGCGGTATGGACGAGCTGAGTTCGTCCAGGAAAAACATGCAAAAAGGGGTAATGGCTGAGCTCGTCCATGCCGCCAGGGAGATTTCCTGTTTCTCTGCACCGCCTGCTGCACTTTTTACTGATCAGAGGGATTCCCCAGGATGGCTGGATGCCTGTCAGCACGCTGTGGGTTGCGATCTGTGCTATCCCCCAGCGTGCAGAACTAGCATCCAGCCACCCTGGGGAATCCCTGTGCAGCCAGCGGGCAGAGAATGTGCTGGCTGCGTGCTGGATTCCCCTTTCTCTGCGGGCGGGTGGTCGGGTGTCCATTCTGTGTGTGTGTGGGGGGGGGGGGGGGAAGGGGGTCGTCCCCTTCTGTTCAGGCTGGTCGGGGACTCCTGTGTGTGTAGGGGGGAGATTCCTCTTCTATGGGGGCTGGTCGTGGCCTGCGGGGATCCTCTTTCTGTGCGGGGGTGGGTGTCCCCATCTATGGGGGATGGTCGTGGCCTGCGGGGATCCTCTTTCTGTGCGGGGGGGGGGGGTCCCCTTCTATGGGGGCTGTGGGTGGCCTCTCCCTGCTGATCCCTCGTCGCGTACCTCTGATAGCTTCCCCAGTGCCTTCTTCCATGTCCCTTGGCGGATTTTGCTTCACCCTCAGCAATCACATGTCTCCCGTCAATCGGCGTTGATGGCACCAGGGTCACACAGCATCATCATCTCGCAGCAAACACTTTTTTTTTTTATTGAATTTAATACAATAACCTGAATTGAATTCAATATATAAAAAAATTGATTGCAAAAAAAAATTGGTTGAAAATGATTGGAAATTAATTGAACCACTTTTTGCGCGGAAATCCTGGGGAAATAGAACGCCAGGGTGGCTACAATAAAGATTTCTTGTGGGAAATCAGCAGCTGCTTGCAATAAAGTTCAATCCTTGGTTAAAGTGAACTTTACCTGACAAATAAAAAAAAAAAAGGGTACTTACGTATGATCCCGTCTGGAAAGTTGGCAGCTTTTTGTTAAAGTTCTGTTTGATCCTCTAGCCAGATCTAACCATTTTTAGGAAGCTGAAAGTCATGGCTTTCCTTTGCACTGGGTCCCGAGTCAATGCAATGCCCCACTCCCAAGTTGGGGGGGGGAGGGCGAGGGGTTGGGGGATGGGTGTCCCCTGCACTTTGCTGCAAAGAGCACAGTGGAATTGAGTCTCCTGCCCATGCCAGTAAGACAGAGGAGATGAGGGTGCATAGCTGCGCTGCTCCTTCATCTATAATGAGAGACCCAGGGCACTTGACATGAGTTTTGAAGACACAGATTTATGCTGCAAAGGAAGAAGACGACCTACCAGGTGTGCTGCTTATCATCATGTCGGGTTCGTCCCATACTTCTGTTAATGCACTTTCTGCAGCTAAGTTCAGGGGACACCCCTCCTTCAAAACCCCAGAACTTGGGAACTGAGCATCATACTGCCTCGGGACCCAGTTCAACAGAAAGGCGGGACTTTCAGCTTTCCAAAAGTGGTCAGATTTTCCTGGGGGAGCAAACAGAACTTTAGCAAAAAGCTGCCAAACTTTCCAGACGGGATAATACGCAAGTACCAACAAAAGTTTCACTTACCTGAGGCTTCCCCCAGCCCCATGAAGACGTTCTGTGCCCACTCCGTTTCAAACCGATCCTCCGGTCTCCCACAGGCAGCTACTTTTGTTTTGATGTAAACAGCTGGGATTTCTTCCCCGCGTGTTTACAATTAGCCTGCGAGCCGCGATAGGCGGCTCGCAGACGGTTCACGGAGACACCCTCCGTGAACTGGCATGAAAAGGCAGTTTCCATGCTAACAGGGCTGTGGAGTCGGAGTCGGGCAATTTTGGGTGCCTGGAGTCGGAGTCGGGAAAAATTGCACCGACTCAGACTCCTAATGAATTTGTAACTGTAATTAAAATAGAAAATATGATAAAATGTTCTATTTCTCACATAATAGTCATTAAAAATAATTTATATATACAGTAATAGCTGTGTTCAGTCCACAAAAATGAAATAAACCAATCAAAATTAGTTACTTGTGCTGCTTCACTAAAGCAGTCCCCGTATTTTGAAGGTCAGATATACATATCTGATTGTGACTGTATATATGATGTGTACAGAGGAATCTCTTATATATACTAAATAACATCTATGCTGTAAGAATAAAGCCTGATGTGTAGCTGTGTCACTAATAGAGATGGTCAACGAGATGGAAATAATTCTGCATTGATGCTGATTTATGCAAATGTATGCACTCCCTTTGCTGATGAAATCAAATAATTTGATATGTTGTTAAAATTTGGTTTGGTGACTACAAATTAAAGGGTAACTGAGACGGATGAAAAGTAAAGTTTTATACATACCTGGGGCTTCCTCCAGCCCCCATTCAGTCTAATCAGTCCCTCGCTGTCCTCCACCACCCGGATCTTCTGCTAGGAGTCCTGGTAATTCAGCCAGTCAGCGCTGTCCGGCCGCATGCCGCTCCCACAGCCAGGAACATTCTGCACCTGCGCAATAGTGCAATAACGCCCGACTGGCTCAAGTACCTGGACTCATAGCAGAAGATCCAGGTGGTGGAGGAGGACAACGAGGGACTGATTATCCTGAATTCGGCTGGAGGAAGCCCCAGGTATGTATAAAACTTTAATTTCATCTGTCTCAGGTTTACTTTGTTACACAGTAGTACTGTACTCTACATATGCACTCCCCACAGAGCTGCAGGGAATCCACTGAGAATGCTGTGCACATTGAACACAGAGGTGTTGTCTGTTTACAATCTCCTTATTTCCTTGCAGAGTACCTGCACATCATTCTTACATTGCCTAGGGCCTGATAGATGTTCTTTGTTCCGGTTTGTACCTTTTACAAGTACTCTTACCAAGGACTAGTTTTAGTCTAAAGGGAATACATATAGTAGTCTACATATCCTTCTCACTTCAGTTGTCTTGTAAAATTCCTAAGCGTTGGCAGTTAAGAGACTAATTTCATGTTACATACTTTTAATCAACAAAATTGTAATATGCAAATTAGAGGAGTCGGAGTCGGTGGAATCCTAAACTGAGGAGTCGGAGTCGGTGGATTTTTGGACCGACTCCACAGCCCTGCATGTTAAACCACTAACGACCTGCCGACGCCTATTGGTGTTAGGCAGTCGTTAAGTGGTTAAACAATCATGTTTTTTTGAAGTTTTTCTAATCCCACAAGCTACATACAGACTGTGAATGATTGAATAATTGTTGCCTGGAACAAATCTTTGTGATTATATAGTCGATCAGCATGTTCTTCTCTAAAAGGAGCGCGAAGGACAAGGAGAAGCAGGAGGCAGCACAGTTAGACACACAGGACTCTATTCACAAAACTTCTTATAAATGACTTTTTATCACCTAATTGATAAAAATAACCTTTTCAGCGCATTTACAAGCAAAATAATCACTCAAAGTAAGTTGTTCCTGATTAATTTATTTTCAATATTACTTGTCTTACCTTAATTATATTATATTTTTGCTCTTGGGAAGCTTAAAGGATACCCAAAGTGACATGATGAGATAGACATGGGTATATACAGTGCCTAGCTAGCACACAAATAACTATGCTATGTTCCTTTTCTTCGTTCTCTGCCTGAAAGAGTTAAATATCAGGTATGTAAGTGGCTGACTCAGTCCTGACTCAGACAGGAAGTGACTACAGTGTGACCCTCACTGATAAGAAATTCCAACTATTAAACACTTTCCTAGCAGAAAAGGGCTTCTGAGAGCAGGTAAGAGATAAAAAGGGTCAATAGTTCATAGATTTTAGCTCTGGCATACTTCAATGAATGTGTCATTGGGCAAAAACAATACAACAGTTAAAACTTAAAAAGTAGATTTAAACATAAAATAAAACTGTGGAATACCTTAAAAAGTCATTTTTAGGAGAAGGAAGATGGATACAATTGTTTATTTCATTAGTTTATTTTTGCTTCGGGTGTCCTTTAAAAATGTATCTTAGATAAGGTGAAAACAGGAGAACGGGTGAAAAAGCTTTGTGAATCATGCCCATTGCAGTCAAACAAGGATTTCTAATGTGCTGAAAAAGAGGAGGTCACTGACATGGGTCGCTTCGAAACATAAGTAAAAGTCACTCATAATAACTTATATGTAGCTTAATTCTTTCTTATCAATTCACTGTTGAATAAGAAAAATCAAGTTCCATCATTTGAAAAAAGTGTGAAACTACTTGAAACAAGAAGTGGCTTTGTCCCCTGAGCAGTTTGTCATTTCTTCACAGGTTTCTGCGGTTGAATGAATGGATGTTTGTGTGTTTAGTCTGCTGCTTTATTTTAAAGGTTTTGTCCTAGTGATTGTGTATGTGTAGAATTGTTTGCAGATCTTTATTGCATTGTAAATGGAATGCCTTTGCTGGCTTTGTCCTGGTCAGATCTAACTGGTTACAAAGCCAGAGCAATTTAACCTTGGTGCTAAATCGGGAGTCTAAAACGTCCTTGTATAACTGTTGCCTTTAACTATGAACTGTTACCTGCTGGTCTAAATTTTGGCATTCTTCAGTGCATCAAGAAAAAACTTGACAATGAAGCCTTCCTTGTTGCATCAGGGGAAATGGCTCTAATGCTGGGAATACACGTTTCGTTTTTGCCTTCGTTTTAGCCTTCGATTCGTTTGGTAAACGAATCGAGTGTTGAAAACGTATGTGAAAATAGTCATAATCTCATTATAGTTTCGATTAATAGACCCCAAAAACGAACGACTAGTGATCGAACATGTTTGATATTATCTCTCTTTATCCATCTAATCGAGCCATTGGTAGGCTTGATGGCTGTTCAGATCGATTATATATTCGTTTATGCCGTCCGTCCCTGTACTACGTTTCGTTTCTTTGCAGCCTTCGATCATTGGAAAAACGAAACCATCAGAATCGGAAAAAAAAAACGAAACCGTGGGTGGTGATATTAACCGTACGATCGATTATTTCGGGATCGAAAAGGACAAAAGGCACAATCGAAACGAAGGTTTAAACGAAGGCAAAAACGAACCGTGTATTCCCAGCATAAAATGAGCACTAATAGCAGTGAAAAAACAATATGCTGCATTGCTAAATCTCAGGGACAAAGCTGTGCCAAGCCACACATGTCCAGTAATCCTGACTTTGTAAAGCTCTGCATACTATCCAGCTAAAGTTGGGATCATAAACCTCATCTGTATAAAAGTGTCCGAATGAAGAACAAGCAATTAGGAGGATTCTGCACACAGACTTGAAAAGGGAACAGTGTTAGTTTATTGTCCCATTACACATGTACAGACATTTGACTGTACACTTATGGTCGCTTTGGGGCCTATCCGCTCCCCTTGACAAGGGGGTTCAGACAGGCCCTGAAATGATCGTCGGTGTACAGTCAGATGTCTGTATGTGTAATGGAACAATACACTAAGGCCCCGTTCACACTGCACGCGTTTCCAGCCGCATTTTGGAAACGTGTGCAAGAGGCCGACACGCACGACATCAGACAGTGCATGGAGTGCACTGTCTGATGTTCACACTGCATGCTTTCCAGACCTGTGTGGTCCGGGAACGCATGCTGCACGAATTTTTTGCAAAACTGCTCGGCTGTCCCATTCACTTTTCAGTGATGGGATCAGCCACGCAACGCACACAAACGCGGATGGCGTGCGTTCGCATGTGTTGCGTTCCGCACACATGACAGTCCACGTTTGTAATGTGAACGGGGACTAACACTGTTCCTTTTTCAAGTCTGTGTGCGGATCCCTCCTTTTGATTGCTTGGATGACTGTTGCCTAAAAGATTCAGCACAAGAAACCGCTCTGAACAGGTGTGCAATATTTTTTGTTCTGCATGAATGAAGAAAAGTTTATTCTTACTGTTAGATTATGGGTGCCATCCATACATTGGCAGATGGGGCAGCAAATTCGACTATCGGGTAGATCCATGTAGAATCAGATCAGAGCGGGATCTATTGCTGCCACACAACTGCACACAGGCTGTTGGAAATATCTGCAGCTGTCGCTGCCTGCCGGCCACCCAAGTCTCCCCCTGTAATGTGTGCCCCTCCCCTGAACACATAGTGAGTGTTGCAGTGTAGTTTTGGCTCACCTGTTTGCCGGCACAGCTCCTCCTCCTCTGTGTCTTTCTTCATTGCTGCTGGGTGCGGCTGTACCCCGTGACCACACCGTATGTACATTATGTTGGTACATGCGGCAGTAGTACAGGTGCCCCTGACAGCAATGAAGAGAAGTCACGGGACATAGTCATGGCTGGATTTGAGGCAAGGCCACAAATGCCATGGCCTAGGGCACCGAGAAGCAAGGGGACAATGGGCTGGCACACTAAAGCAGTTAAACTGCAACTGCAAATGTAAACCGCAGCAGTCACAGACCCGGTCCCTGGCTGCCCTGCTTCCATGGGGCAGAGCAGTCGATCACAACATAGGGTGGAGGAAACACAGAACAGGGTAGCGTAGGACAGGGGTGCCTAAAGGCTCATACACACATCAGACCATAGTCTTTTGAAAATGAAAGATCACAGACCAATCTTACCACCCTTCATGTAGTATGAGAGCCATACTCTACACAGTCTTTTCTATGGAGCTGAACTCCCCATCAGAAAAAAAACTTTGCAAGATGCTGCACACACAGATGCTGTACAGACACAAAAGATCTGTAGCTGCAAAAGATCTGTTCCTGCCAAAAATCCAACCCTGCAAATTGCAATGATAGTCTATGAGAACTGCAGATCATCGTACACACATGATTTAACTGACATTCATCTGCAGATCAGATCCACCAGGTTGGATTTTCAGATCTGCAGATCTGTCAGTTAAATCATGTGTGTATGATGATCTGCAGATCTCATAGACTATCATTGCAATTTGCAGGGTTGGATTTTTGGCAGGAACAGATCTTTTGCAGCTACTGATCTTTTGTGTCTGTACAGCATCTGTGTGTGCAGCATCTTGAAAAGTTTTTTTTTCTGATGGGGAGTTCAGCTCCATAGAATAGACTGTGTAGGTATGGCTCTCATACTACATGGAAGGGGGTAAAACTGGTCTGTGATCTTTCATTTTCCAAAGACCATGGTCTGATGTGTGTATGAGCCTTAAGACCAGGGGAGACACAGTGAGTGGGGTGGGGTTGACGGTGGGTCTTGGGTGGTAAAATGTACAAATCCGGCCTTGGACATAGTAGGAGCATACCAGTGGATGGTAAACCAAAACCCCACTGCAACACCACAAATAACCTCAACATCCATCCTCACCCCAACCTTATTTCCATCCATCCCACCCACAAACACATGCTCCCCCTACCCTGCGGTCTCTGGAATGCCACATCTGTCCGCAATAAACTTACAGTGGTCCACGACCTCTTTCTCTCCAAATCCCTCACCATCCTCGCACTCACTGAGACATGGCTCACCCCCTCTGACTCTGCCGCAGAGGCTGCCCTCTGCTACGGTGGGCTTCACCTCAGTCACACCCCCAGACCGGACAACAGGACCGGTGGAGGGGTGGGTCTACTCCTCTCCCCATCCTGCACCTTTCGTGTCCTCACTCCACCTCCCTCCCTACAATTCACATAATTTGAGGCCCACACTATCCACCTCTACAATCCCCTCCCAGCCATTGTTGCGGTCTTATACCACCCTCCGTCGAGCTCCACTAGACAATTTCCAAACAACCTTGCCTCCTGGTAGAGGCGTCTAACCCCGCGGGTAACCCGAAATGCAGGTTGGGTTCGGGCACCCGAATTGATTTTTGCTGCGGGTCGGGTGCAGGTAGCGAGTTGCGGGTAGGGTTGCGGGTAGCGGTCTGCAGGTAGTGAGGAGGGGAAGCAGCGCCAGGAGGGGCAGTTGGGACAGGGAGGGGGGCCAGAGCTCCCTCACCTGGGTCCCCTTCTTCATCTCTCTCCCCCTCCAGAATAGCGGCGGCGCTGCGGGTGTGCGGGCGTTTGGATTACTCACCTTCTAACTTCCGTTCCAAGCGCTGGCAGCGTCCCCCTCGTCACAGGTCTCCGCCTTCAATGCCGCCCACTGTGCTTCCTGATTGGAGGAAGCACAGTGGGCAGCATTGAAGGTGGAGACTTGTGACGAGGGACGCTGCCAGCGCTTGGAATGCGGAAGTTAGGTGAGTAATCCTCTGCCTGCCCGCAGAGCCGCCTCTATTCTGAAGGAGGGAACCCAGGTGAGAGAGGAGGAGGGGGGGGGGGGGGCTGGGGGCTCTGGCCCTGACTGGGGACTGTGACAATCCAGCCCCCGCGATCCCGTCGGGATCTGCTCCCGTTAGCGTACGCAGGAAGTACGGGCGCAGACGGACAACGAGACCGGTTGCTGGATCGTCAGAGGTAAGAAGAAAAGGGCGACAGAGCGTGCCAATCCCGTCTAATCTGCTCCCGTTAGCATACGCAGGAAGTACGGTGAACAGACTGACAATAAAGATTGGTCGCGCAGCTGCCGACAATATGTAATGGGACAAACATCCCCAATCCCGTATTACTAGGCCACTGTTGCCATGCAGGTCTCATGCACTAGAGGCTGCTGGAGGCAAATTCACTGTGTGCGTAGTAAACGGTTAAGATTGGTTGGAGGTGCCCATACATGTACAATTTTGATTGTATATACAATCTGTAAACTAAAAATATCGATTTCGCGCTGGAAATCGGATAAATACACTGCCACCACTGTCTGATTGGATGAATGGAGCAGACAGTCTCCAACTAGGGCGAAGAGACCCCAACTATCATAATACGGTAGTCAGCCCAATCACGTTCAACACGCTCAAGTCACCGTTCGGGGAATAATCACTTCCGACGGCTTAAAGACTGTGAGCAATGTGACGTTAAAGAAAGGTTACTGGGTCCCTATATGATGCAATCTCGAATTGTATTTACAATCGAGAAACGAAAGTTATCGATTTCGCGCAGGAAATCTGGTACTAGCTAATCCTAGAATGAAGAAACGGTTATTTACAACCTAGCTAGCAAATCAACAATTTATAAGCAAATCATAAAACAATGCGGTAGTATGACTGACTCTTCAGAGGGCAGATTCGTTATAGCAGCAATCAGATGACCAGAACAGGCACAAGACTGAACGATAAAATCGTTAGTTTATTTCTAAACTACATACACACAGCTTATTTTAGAACAGATTGATTGACAGAGAGAAGAGAGGAAAAGAGAACAGAATGTCTGATTATATACAGTTCAAATACCGTTATTGGTAGTCCATGCGGCAATCGCAAGTCTTTGGCGAAAGTCCCAAAATGGCGGTTGCCATGCGGCCAACAGGCCTTTGTTAGGAAGTTCCAAGAGGGAGGGTTTGCCCGTGTCCTTGCGGGCTGCCCGGATGTTACTAGGCATCAGATTGAAGGTAAAAGACACAGAGCTTTCTGGGCTCTGTCTGGTTATAGCCCCCACTCCAGCAAGGAGGGGTTAGGGGGCGTGGATCACACACCTCTTTGAAATAGGAGATCTCTGCCCCTCTCATAGAGACAAAAATTTACCTGAATCATGATAAGGGTGCTCATCTGCAAACCGTACAAGTTAGGTTAAATCTAATAACATTTTTAGGTTTGTCAGAATTTATCAAGAACGTTGATACCAAACTTGGGGAATCAGACCCCTGAGGTATTAGAGGGTTATTTTAAAACAATCTTACGCTAGATCTGGCAGTCCGATTGGTCCGTAAACCTGTCAGAACCAGCGCCCTGTGGAATCCCATAACCTGTGCAGATTTCATGGGCAGGGAGATCTGCTATGTCAGGAATTATGAAGGAAATATGGAGAACATATGAATATTGGGATTCCTGAGGTCACAGCAGGTTTTCCTAAGGTCATTGAGAAAGCCAGCTGTAGTCTCTAAGTGGCTTCTGCAGGATGTTAGCAGGACCTCCTGTGGCTGCTCTTTTCATGTACGGAGCTGAGGAGCCACCAAGTCGGGGTTAGGCAGTGGAGGTGTGAGATTTCCCTCCTTCTGCCTGGTTGGGGGTCCCTGTGCTGGCAGAAAATCTTTTCAACAGGAGGCTAATTAGCTGACCATGAAAAGATTTCTCCAGCCCTTTGGTGAAGGGAAAAAAAAGTGTATTTAAACCAAAAACTGTATTAACCCCTGGCTCCCCTGATCTTCTTATAAACCAAGCCTTTCCCTCTGCTGTCACTTTTAATAGTGGCGACAGGGAATATTTTATAAGGCTCTAACTACTTTTTTAGGACGAATAAACGTTGATTCGTCACACCTCCCCCTTGTAAGAGATTAGCTGGGGAGGAGTCAACAAGACTCTGAGTAAAGCAATCCACTGTCTGCTGGGTCTGGTACGCCACATTCGGAAAGGCTGGGTTGCGCCTGACCTTGGGGGGTTGCCTTTTACCCATGGCATTGGTCAGTGGGTTAGTCAGGAGGCTACAGGGCGTAGCACACATCCTGTAGTATCCCGCTGTTTCCAGAGAGGCCTGTACCTCTGTCATCACAATCTGATCTGCGTCTGGTTCAACGGTCAGATTGTCAGCTGACAGCTGTCCTAGTACCAGGGACGAGGGATCGCAGTGTTGCTCCCAAGTCGGGGGGAACACAGGGATGTCATCCGGGTACGTGACTGTACAACCGTGCTTGCTCTTTCACAGGTCGTTCCACGCCTGGAGAAAGGTGGCTTGGGCATTCATCATGCCAAAAGACATCCGCATCGAGGCGTTTAAGTCCAAGGGCAGGGTGAATGTGGATTCCAGGCGTGCCTTGGGCACGGTTGGAATCTGCCAGTATCCGTAGCTCCGATCTATGATCGTTAGGTAGTTGGCGGATGCCAGCCAATCCAACAGATCACCGAGGGGAGTCATGGGATACGCAACAGTTACTGGGATGTCGTCCGGCATCCTATAGGCCTCACAGAACATGGTGGTCTGTGAGCTAGAGGATTTGCGGAGGACAGACATCTGTAACATCTCCTCATACTTCATCTTCACTTTTGCTTGCACCTCCGGAGAGGCGCTGTAGGGGATCTGCCATAAGGGCTTGTGAGTCCCCGGGTCCCTTCTGTGAACTGCTGTATCCTGCCCAGGGTTGCTGCGAAGATTTCGCTGTGGGGGCGCAGTGCGCTTCAGCGAGGCCTTCGGGGAGTACGAGAGGTGGGGGGTGACTTTCACATCATCCGCCAATTCTCGTGTGGGAGCTATCAAGCCTGGCAGGGGACCTGTGTCTTCCTGTTCTAATTGGCCGTGCTTTCACCTGGGGTGTCAGTTACATGGGGAATGGGTTCACTGGAGTAGTTACCATTCTCCCTGTACACCTGTAGTGGAGCTTCCACTGCTGGCGGCTTAGCGGTCTGGCCACTAAGCGCACGCAGGTTGGAGTCGCTCTGTAGTATCCTCACAGATGTGGGACTACAAGTCTCAGCCAGCTGCCTAGTGTGATCTGAGGTCAGCTGCTGAAAATCAAACTCTCTGGGGTCAGAGCTGACAGGAATGCCTGCAGGCTCTGAGCTCAGGTTACCAACAGTACTGTGTGTGTCTGTCTGCACAGGTATACCACAGTAAACATCACCTTTTGTGTAAATCAAAATCACGTCAATATCGACATTGGTCCGGGGGTCAGAGATATCAGGGGAAGTCAAGACTCCTCCAGATAGTCCTGAGTCCGGACTACCGGTGACACTGAAGGCGTCACCCAGCGTACTCTCACAAACATGCACAACATTATCAAAAGCATTTGCATAACATGATATGTCAGTTTTAGCATGTGTGTCACCCGCCTGAAAGTCAGAATTGTCAGAGGGGATCCCTGCTGTCAGCTCTGAGTTCATGCGGCTGGCCATAGAGCATGTAATGGCCAAAGAATGTACAGCGTTTCTATCACAATTATCACTGACACATGCAATTTCATTAGTAATAACAGGTGCAGGAAGGGATAAAAGACAGTCAGTTGCTGGAACATGTAAATCTGAGGGTACCTCCCGCCCAGCGGCGTTAGGTACAGTAGCAATAGCAGGTAAGGGGTTGACATCTCCCTGTTTTCCCATAGGCTTGTACAGTACCTGGTGGTCAGGGAGTCCTGCTGGGCACTCCTGCATATCAGCAGAAAATTCCGAAGGGCACACAAGCATGCCTAGATCAGTGCCAAGCACAGGAGGAGAGGGAAACTCAGCAACAGCCCGCTCTGGAAAACCCACCCCCCATCCGGCCTTCTCGGGACCTGGGATAACAGGGTTGTGGTGGTTGGGCCTGACTTCAGTCAGGGTGAGCAGCTTTTGTGGGAGAATATCTTCCTCTGTGGCAAGGTCGGAACAGACCAAGGAAACATCTGCTTCTGGAGCACTGGAGCAAAAATGATCTGGTCGTCCACTGGAGCACTGTGAAGATTTCCGGAACCGTAGAGCATCTCTGACACGCTGACAGGCTGTGCAGAGGGTGATGCAGGTGACGGATCAGGGTTGCTAGCCATCTTCGGGCTAGGGACGGTCGTTCTCTTCCTCTTGGGACAGAAGAACTTTATGTGGCCGGTCGAGCCACAAAGATTACACGTGCGAATGGCAGGTGTGTCAGACTGGGATGCAGCAATAGCAGCAGCTGCAGGTCTCAGTGGCACAAAGCTCACTGGACCAGGAGGAGCAAATGCAGTAGGCTTACCTCCTTCCAAGTCTTGGGACAGTGTTCTGTGACTGTCCAGCACCAGGGTTCTCTGGCTGTCAGGTACAGGAATCAAGAGGCCGGCACCATCTATTTTTCTGCTCTTTTATTGCTTAAAAGCATAAATATATTCCAGCAATAGATGCAACGTTTCAAGGCTGCACGCCTCTTTATCAAGCTTGGCTGGGTATACAAATAACATAGTAAACATGCCCAGTATTTATACAAGTCATGGATGGCAGCAGCCAATAGCATTCAAACATACTCACACCAATCATAATAGTCCTGTACTTGCGGACCTGATGGGGAACTTCATTGCTGCTCGCCTGATAGGACATAATATGCTGGAGCCTCCCATCTGGTGTGTCCGTCCTGGCCAACGGCTCGGTAACCTCCTTTGTCCGCCCCTTACTGCACGGGCGCCACCTCCTCCGCAGACTGCGGACCTGATGGGAGCCCTGCATGACGACACGCATTGGGCGGCGCGCAGAGACCCCGACGCAATCAGATCTATCGGAAACCATGATAGTGGTGAATATCTCGTCATGTTCTCTAACTCCTGCACAGACCTCTGCCCTTAACCTTGGCCTATCCTTTGCTCCAACCAATACCCCTGATCCACTGGAGGTTGATTTGGAACTGCAGAGATTCTTCCGTACTGTGAAGCTAAAGTACTTCTTTTCTATGCCTAGGACATTGGACCTGGGTCCTGCCACAGATGTGGACCCTGAAATGTTACAACTTCGAGATACTAATCTCAGAATTAAGAGCCGATTTCAACCACCTTCATGCCAGATAATTGATCTGTTTATCAAGAAAGTACAGACTGAGGTCGACACACTTCTCAGAGATCCTAGATTGTTGGGCCTTACAATTCGTAAAAATATTTCGTATGAACAACAACAAGCCCTGAGGGAACTTTCACAAAATCCACACATTACAATTAAACCGGCGGATAAGGGCGGAGCAGTAGTGGTAATGGATACCATCATGTATCGGCGGGAAGTCATGAGACAACTCTCCGATACATCCACTTATCAAAAACTGGAACGTGACCCGCTGAGTGAGATCCAGAGACACATAGCTGAGATTATTTCTAGAGCAGTGGACACTAGAGTTATTGATGAGAAACTGGCCAATTTTCTTATTCAGGGACATTCCATTACTCCAGTGCTATACGTGTGCCCAAAAATCCATAAGCGGTTGGACAATCCCCCAGGGCGCCCGATAGTGGCAGGAGTTGAGTCTGTATTCTCTCCTGTGGCCAAATATCTGGATCAGATTTTGAGGCCCTATGTGGCAGGACTCAAGTCCTATTTACGAGATACTCAAATGTTCTTGAATATTGTTCGTAATATGGAACCTCTGCAGGGTGTCTGTTTGTTGGTAACTTTGGATGTTGAGAGCCTCTACACCTCCATCCCACATGATGGGGGTGTGGAGGCTGTACATTATATGCTGGAGACAGCATCAGATTTCACCGGGCCACAGATTAAGTTCATTTGGGATTTATTAAGAATCGTTCTGCAGTTTAACTACTTTCGTTTTGATGAGAGTTTCTATCTACAGGTCAGGGGTACAGCTATGGGGTCGAATGTGGCCCCGTCCTACGCAAACATCTTCATGGGGGTATACGAGGAAATGTACGTGTACACCTCTGAATTATTTAAGAAATACGCCAAGCAGTGGCATAGATATATTGATGATGTCTTTTGCGTGTGGGCGGGGCCACATTCGACCCTCGTGGAATTTATTGATGAGTTGATGGGCAGGTGCCCACATATTCGACTTACCATTCACTCTTCTGAGCAGGAGGTTAGTTTTTTGGATACATTGGTGTTTCGACGTGAGGATAGATTGTGTACTGACCTCTATGTCAAGCCCACGGATGTTAACTCCCTTCTCCATTATGGGAGTTTCCATCCGAGGGCTACTAGAGGTGCAGTCCCGATTAGCCAATTTCAGAGGATACAGCACATTGTTGAGGATGAGGAAGTGCGGGGGAGGAGACTTGACGAGATGCAATGTAAATTTAAAAATCGTGGATATCCTACAGATATCCTTCATAAAGCACGCACTAGAGCCTTAGGACTGCACGAGGGACAGAGAAGAAGACAACAGGTACATAACCGCATCCCGTTTGTTACTAAATACAATACACATAGTCAAGGTATTACCAAGATTATAAAAAGATACTGGCATTTGTTGTCAGACAGCTTTCCTGACATTGAGCACTTTAGGAACCCCCCTCTCATATCATACAAAAGACCACCCACGCTTAGAGATCGTTTGGTGCATGCTGACCTCAATATGGAGGTTGGAACGACACGCACCAATAGAAAGGGGACATTCCCCTGTCTAAACTGTGTACACTGCAGCTCTGTAATCAAGGGTCCTTTCCTATTACACCCTCACCAGGGTACAAAAATCGCTATTAGGGGTTGGCATACATGTGACTCAGACTATGTGGTGTATGCCTTAAAATGCCCTTGTGGCTTATTATATATTGGACAGACCACCCAAAAATTAAAGAAGCGACTATCATCCCATAAACACGCTATCAGAGAACGACTAGTAGATCAGGCAGTGGCATATCACTTTGTACACACAGGACATCACGTTAGTCAATTGAGATTCATGGTTTTGGAACAGGTGGCTCCATTGAGGAGAGGAGGTGACCGCCTAAGGAAATTGCTCTGGAGAGAGGCCTATTGGATTAAAAGGCTGGACACAATGGAGCCGAGGGGGCTCAACAGAGAACTTGATCTGTTGCCCTTTTTATAGGTTGCTCCATTGTGCCCAGCCTTTATATATAATCGATATATGTGTATATATGACTGAGAAGTATATATGTCTCTACATTTAAACTGTAGATTGATGGGGTCTAATATTATCAATGCTCTCTAAATATTATGGATACACAACATATATAGAATGGTGGCTATTGAGGTATCTGGTTGTCTATTCTCTGTCTCTATTATATTATTATATTATTTTTATTTTTTTATTTTTTTATTTTTATTTTTATTTATTTTTTTCTCCCCATATCTCTATATTATTTAATTTTTTATTTATTATATTTTTATTTTTTTATTTATTTACTTTTATTTTCAGTTCTATTAGTTACCTGTACTTTGGTCTTGCTGCCCGCCCCTACTATATTTGGTTCTTGGTTCTGATACTATTGTACCATATGGGAAGGCTGTAGTAATATGTATATATGTAGAATGGCCATGCGTGTCTTTATTTTGTAAACACACAGTGTGAGTACGCATATTGTATGCGACTCCCAGGCCGCATGTGTAGGGATGTGTCCTGATTGGTCGGCGGCCCGGGCCTCCTAGATACCATCTGGTGACGTCAGTCGGCGTTAAGCCGAAGACGTCCCCACTGTTTCCGCCTCTGCACGCTACGGCGGCGCGACTTGGCGCCGCCCAATGCGTGTCGTCATGCAGGGCTCCCATCAGGTCCGCAGTCTGCGGAGGAGGTGGCGCCCGTGCAGTAAGGGGCGGACAAAGGAGGTTACCGAGCCGTTGGCCAGGACGGACACACCAGATGGGAGGCTCCAGCATATTATGTCCTATCAGGCGAGCAGCAATGAAGTTCCCCATCAGGTCCGCAAGTACAGGACTATTATGATTGGTGTGAGTATGTTTGAATGCTATTGGCTGCTGCCATCCATGACTTGTATAAATACTGGGCATGTTTACTATGTTATTTGTATACCCAGCCAAGCTTGATAAAGAGGCGTGCAGCCTTGAAACGTTGCATCTATTGCTGGAATATATTTATGCTTTTAAGCAATAAAAGAGCAGAAAAATAGATGGTGCCGGCCTCTTGATTCCTGTACTGCTGATTGACCCGGAGTGCTGCTGGGTCGTTGGCCGGGCACGTCGACTTGGAGTTACTGATAGAGTGTGCAGTCACACAAGGATCACTGGCTGTCAGGTACAGGAACCTGATGGTACGCCCTCTCAGAGGTGCGCACAGGAAAGTCTCGTTCCGTGCCCTCTTCCATGGCAGGAAGTTTTGCTGTAGGGGTCACGGGTAGAGGTTCGCATCTCTCCACCGAAACACATAGTGAAGAGTGCTGATTTGATTGGGTTAGCTGGGCCAACTCCAATTCACGCTGGAGCCGTAGCTCTTTGATCTGGAGATCCCACTGGCGCCGGCGCGCTTGGTGCTCTGCTTCACGCTGGAGCATCCGTTCTCGGAACTCCTGGTACATGCGCAGATCCTCGCCGGTCAGGTTTGCCAACCACTCCGGGGGTATCAGGACTGCGGTGTATGGAGGCATTAAGCAAGGTGGCGACAAGGATTCCATCTCTGGAGTAATGCCACCAGCTCAGCCTTGTCTGTGCTGCAAGCAGCAATGCCGTGCGATTCGCAGAGGGCTTGCACGTCAGGAACTGACCAATTTTGGTGAAACTGAACTGAATCAGACATTCAGAAGAGAAGAGTACAAGAAAGAGTAGGATATAGCAAAGAAAAAGTTAGGAAGTGTAGACCAATCTATTCGCTATCAATGTGTACCGTTTTGTGCCCAGAACTTCGGTTCTGCAAGACAGGATACTTAGCGACCACTGTCTTATTATTCTGGTTGCAAAGACTGAGTTTGTCAGATCTTTGCGCTCTGATTTCCCAAAAGCTGGCTATGCCTGGTTTTGGGGTGTGCTATCACCACCACTGCCCACCAATGTGACAATCCAGCCCCCGCGATCCCGTCGGGATCTGCTCCCGTTAGCGTACGCAGGAAGTACGGGCGCAGACGGACAACGAGACCGGTTGCTGGATCGTCAGAGGTAAGAAGAAAAGGGCGACAGAGCGTGCCAATCCCGTCTAATCTGCTCCCGTTAGCATACGCAGGAAGTACGGTGAACAGACTGACAATAAAGATTGGTCGCGCAGCTGCCGACAATATGTAATGGGACAAACATCCCCAATCCCGTATTACTAGGCCACTGTTGCCATGCAGGTCTCATGCACTAGAGGCTGCTGGAGGCAAATTCACTGTGTGCGTAGTAAACGGTTAAGATTGGTTGGAGGTGCCCATACATGTACAATTTTGATTGTATATACAATCTGTAAACTAAAAATATCGATTTCGCGCTGGAAATCGGATAAATACACTGCCACCACTGTCTGATTGGATGAATGGAGCAGACAGTCTCCAACTAGGGCGAAGAGACCCCAACTATCATAATACGGTAGCCAGCCCAATCACGTTCAACACGCTCAAGTCACCGTTCGGGGAATAATCACTTCCGACGGCTTAAAGACTGTGAGCAATGTGACGTTAAAGAAAGGTTACTGGGTCCCTATATGATGCAATCTCGAATTGTATTTACAATCGAGAAACGAAAGTTATCGATTTCGCGCAGGAAATCTGGTACTAGCTAATCCTAGAATGAAGAAACGGTTATTTACAACCTAGCTAGCAAATCAACAATTTATAAGCAAATCATAAAACAATGCGGTAGTATGACTGACTCTTCAGAGGGCAGATTCGTTATAGCAGCAATTAGATGACCAGAACAGGCACAAGACTGAACGATAAAATCGTTAGTTTATTTCTAAACTACATACACACAGCTTATTTTAGAACAGATTGATTGACAGAGAGAAGAGAGGAAAAGAGAACAGAATGTCTGATTATATACAGTTCAAATACCGTTATTGGTAGTCCATGCGGCAATCGCAAGTCTTTGGCGAAAGTCCCAAAATGGCGGTTGCCATGCGGCCAACAGGCCTTTGTTAGGAAGTTCCAAGAGGGAGGGTTTGCCCGTGTCCTTGCGGGCTGCCCGGATGTTACTAGGCATCAGATTGAAGGTAAAGGACACAGAGCTTTCTGGGCTCTGTCTGGTTATAGCCCCCACTCCAGCAAGGAGGGGTTAGGGGGCGTGGATCACACACCTCTTTGAAATAGGAGATCTCTGCCCCTCTCATAGAGACAAAAATTTACCTGAATCATGATAAGGGTGCTCATCTGCAAACCGTACAAGTTAGGTTAAATCTAATAACATTTTTAGGTTTGTCAGAATTTATCAAGAACGTTGATACCAAACTTGGGGAATCAGACCCCTGGGGTATTAGAGGGTTATTTTAAAACAATCTTACGCTAGATCTGGCAGTCCGATTGGTCCGTAAACCTGTCAGAACCAGCGCCCTGTGGAATCCCATAACCTGTGCAGATTTCATGGGCAGGGAGATCTGCTATGTCAGGAATTATGAAGGAAATATGGAGAACATATGAATATTGGGATTCCTGAGGTCACAGCAGGTTTTCCTAAGGTCATTGAGAAAGCCAGCTGTAGTCTCTAAGTGGCTTCTGCAGGATGTTAGCAGGACCTCCTGTGGCTGCTCTTTTCATGTACGGAGCTGAGGAGCCACCAAGTCGGGGTTAGGCAGTGGAGGTGTGAGATTTCCCTCCTTCTGCCTGGTTGGTGGTCCCTGTGCTGGCAGAAAATCTTTTCAACAGGAGGCTAATTAGCTGACCATGAAAAGATTTCTCCAGCCCTTTGGTGAAGGGAAAAAAAAGTGTATTTAAACCAAAAACTGTATTAACCCCTGGCTCCCCTGATCTTCTTATAAACCAAGCCTTTCCCTCTGCTGTCACTTTTAATAGTGGCGACAGGGAATATTTTATAAGGCTCTAACTACTTTTTTAGGACGAATAAACGTTGATTCGTCACAGGGACAACTATGCTGGATACACTGGGGGACAACTATGCTGGCTACACTGGGGGACAACTATGCTGGCTACACTGGGGGACAACTATGCAAATGTGCACTTTAGAAGAACATTTTTTAAAAAGCGGGCCTGCGGGTCGGGTGAAGGTAGCGGTTCTGCGGGTGCTGGTCGGGTTGCGGGTATCAAACTCACCAAAAAGCGGTGCGGGTAGCGGGTACGGGTATGAAAAAGTGGACCCGCGCAGGCCTCTACCTCCTGGCTCCCACATCCTCTCCACTGACCTCCCCACCATCATCCTCGGGGATTTCAAGATTCCCATCAATGAACCCCAGAACTCAGTTGCGACCCGGCTACTCACCATAGCCAACTCCCTTGGCCTAGTACAACACACCAACACCTCCACCCACACTGCAGGTCACACTCTCAACCTTATATTCACTAAATCCACCACCATTGCAGACCTTGACATTGCACCCTTTCCACCCTCAGACCATCACCTTCACACCTTCAACCTTCTCACGGAAGTCACCTCCAAACTACCCGCCCACCCACCTGGTCGATGGCAGCGAGACCTACGCAAGCTCAACCTTAGCATCCTTGCTGACCCCCTCCATGCCCTCTCCTCCACTCTCCCCACCCTAACCTGTCCTAATCTTGCTGCAGCTCAGTATCACCAAACTCTCTCATAAACCCTAGAGAAAGCTGCTCCACCAATATTCCGCCGCAACCGCTCCTTAACCTCCAGCCCTGGCGCACTACCCATACTCGCAACCTCCAGAGGGAAATGCGCCACTGAACGGAAATGGAGGAAATCTCGACTTAACTAGGATTTCCTACAGTACAAGACTAACCTGCTGCAGTTCCACATTGCCCTTGCTCATGCGAAGCAGGAATACTTTTCTAAGCTCATCGGAGCACAAGCTTTCAAGCCCCGGCGTCTTTTTGCTTAAACCCACCCTCCGTTTCCTCCCTCTCTGCCACAGATTTAGCCACCCACTTCACCAACAAAATTGTCTCCATCCGTCAGGAAATATCCTTCTCTTCAATCTTCACTTCCACCCTCTCCCAACCAGCTCCACCCTATCCTCCCCTCCCATCCTTCACTCCGACTACCACTGAGGAAGTCAACCACCTACTGCATACTTCCCATACCACTGCTCCCCTCCCCCCCCTTGACCCCGTCCCTTCTGATTTACTCCAGCCTCACTTCACGGATTTGGCCCCAGTCCTCACTACCCTGTTTAACCTCTTGACGACCAGCTAACGCTGATTGGCGTAAACTGGTTGTCTGTGGGTTTCCATGGAAACGGCCGCTCGAGCGGCCATTCCATGTCTGTTCACGGAGGGTGTCTCCGTGAACTGCCTGCGAGCCTCCGATCGCGGCTCGCAGGCGAAATGTAAACCCGCAGGGAAGAAATCCCGGTGTTTACACTGCACGGCGCTGCAGCAGCGCCGTAAAGGAGATCGGCGATCCCCGGCCTCTGATAGGCCGGGGATCGCCGCCGTCTGATAGGCTGAAGCCTATAAGAGGACATATCACCGTCCTGTACCGCCTACAGAGCCAGGGAGAGGGAGGGAAGGAGAGGGAGGGAGGGGGAATAGCGCTGCGGATGGGGGGCTTTGAGGAGCCCCCCCCCCGCAAGGCACAGCAGAGCTGCGGCGATCAGACCCCCCCAGCAGGACATCCCCCTAGTGGGGAAAAAAGAGGGGGGGGGGAGTCTGATCGCCCTGCCTGCAATACGATCTGTGCTGGGGGCTGAAGAGCCCACCCAGCAAAGATCAATGGGAAACCACTTGGTCGGCAAGTGGTTAAAGGAGAACTGTAGTGAGAGGGATATGGAGGCTGCCATATTTATTTCCTTTTAAGCAATACCAGTTGCCTGGCAGCCCTGATGGTCTATTTGCCTAAAGAAGTGTCTGAATCACACCAGAAACAAGCATGCAGCTAATCTTGTCATATCTGTCTAAATTTGTCAGAAACACCTGACCTGCTGCATGCTTGTTCAGGGCCTATGGCTGAAAGTATTAGAGGCAGAGGATTAGCTGAATAGCCAGGCAACTGGTATTGCTTAAAAGGAAATAAATATGGCAGCCTCCATATACCTCTCACTACAGTTCTCCTTTAACCTCTCCCTATCCACAGGCACCTTCCCCTCAGACTCCAAGCAGGCCACTGTACTACCCCTGCTCAAGAAACCCTCCCTCGACCTCTCGCTACCCTCCAACTACCGCCCTATCTCCCTCCTCCCCTTTGCCTCAAAATTCCTTGAGCATCTTGTTCACAAACGCCTGACCCAGTACCTCAATGCCAACTCACTGCTAGGCTCACTGCAATCTGGATTTCAGCCTGCCCACTCAATGGCCTTGCCTTAGCTAAAGCTGAAGGTAAATACTCAATTCTCCTCCTCCTTGACCTTTCAGCAGCTTTTGACATATTCACGATCTCGCCCTGACCTGGCTTTCATCCTACCTCTCCAACCACTCCTTCACGACCTTCAATGAGTCCTCGTCCACCCCCAACCACCTCTCGGTGGGAGTTCCTCCAAGGCTCGGTCCTTGGCCCCCTACTGTTCTTACTATACACATCCTCCATTGGCAAGGTTATCTACTCCATGGGTTTTAACTATCATCTGTATGCAGACACCCAGGTCTACCTCCACACCCCTGACATATCCACCACTACCATGGACGAGGTCTCCTCCTGCCTATCAGCCATCTCCTCCTGGATGTCCGCTAGGTTCCTGAAACTAAATCTAGACAAAACGGAATTTATGATCTTCACACCCCGGCCACCCATGAACCTCCCAGATGTGCATGTCACTGTTATCTACACTACCATTCGCCCTACCTCTCAAGCCCACTGTCTGGGTGTTAACCTGGACTCCGCACTTTCCTTCACTCCCCACATCCAAAACCTCACAAAGTCCTGCAACTTCCACCTTCGTAACATCTGTAAGATTCACCCTTTCCTGACCTCTGCCACCACCAAACTCCTCATCCATGCCCTTATAATTTCCCGCCTTGACTACTGCAATGTCCTTCTGTCTGGTCTCACTATGACCCGAACAGCCCCGCTGCAGTCCATCATGAATGCGGCAGCTAGAATTATCCACTCCTTCCATCGCTCCACCACGGCAACTCCCCTCCGTGAATCCCTCCACTGGCTTCCTATCCAGTCCAGAATCAGATTCAAGATACTGTGTCTGACCTACAAATCTGTCCACAAAACCTGTCCATCCTACATTTCTGATCTTACTCAGAGGTACACACCTAGCCACTCACTCCACTCCTCCAGAGAACTCCGCCTGACCGCCCCCGCATCACCTAGTCAAATGCACGCCTCCAGGACCTTTCAAGAGCTGCTCCAACACTATGCAACTCCCTACCTCCACCCATTAGGGCACCCCCCTTCCTAAACATCTTCAAAAGGCCCTCAAAACTCAGATTTTCACTCTGGCCTACCACCCCTCACAAGTGCTCTAAACCTGCAGCTGAACTCTGGTCCCCTACCTTTCATGTCCCTACCTCTCCTCTCTAGATTGTAAGCCTTTGGGCAGGGTCCTCCTCCTTTTGTGTCCTACCTGATCATGCACCTCCATTACTGTGAACCCAAGCTATGCATTTGAGTGAACCTGACTTGCCTAATCTCCATGCTCCCATCTAGTGACTAAGGGCTTGATTCACAAAAGAGTGCTAACTGTTAGCACGACCATTTTCGCGCGAATTTTCGTATTGCGCGCAACTGCGAATTTTCGCGCGCAACGATAACGTTTTCACGTGCAAACTCGAATTTTTGCGTGAAATTGATATCGTTTTGCGTGAAAATTCACGTTTGCGCGTGAAACGTTATCGTTTTGCGCGAAAATTCGCGATCACGCGCAGTGCAAAAATTTGCGCGAAAACAGCCGTGCTAACAGTTAGCACTCTTTTGTGAATCAAGCCCTAAGCATTACCTTGTACTCATACTGTGCTGCATGATCTGGTTTTTCTTGTATTCCTGTATTGTCATATTGCTGCATGTAACCCCTAAATATTGTCTGTAACCTAAACTAATGTCCAGCGCTGCGTAAAATGTTGGCGCTTTATAAATACAATAAATAAATAAACACCACAGGTCCTGGGGATACACATTACAATCTCTGTTAGATTAGAATATTTTGATTGAATCTGGGGGCTATTGATAATTGATTCCAGAAATCAAGTAATATATGATCACCTAATTTCTTTCATTTACCCATTTTGCACTGAAACGGTTGGGCGGGGTCACACTTGTGCGCGCACAAAACACAAACCGCTCATATGTGAAAAACATTCACAGTTTCCACTACAGCTAATCTAATGGCCCATACTCACGAGGGACTTTTGTCGCCTCAACACGCGGCGCGCGCGTGTTGCGGCGACAGGTCGCCCGTGAGTATGGGCCGCGCGCACCCCGAACTGTCGCCCGCAACGGGCGCGCACCCCGAACTGTCGCCCGTCGCTGATGTCGCTAGGCGATTGAAAAGTTCAATCGCCTGGCGACAGTCGCTGCCACAACTCCGCCGCAGCTGTCGCTAGTCCGCGTGAGTACGCGGACTAGCGACAGCAACCTCCATTGAGGTACACAGAGCTTCCGGCGAGCTTCCGGTGGGGGGAGGAGGAACGTCGGCGACAGCTTCCGTCATGCCGCTGGTCCCTCTTCCGCGTGTGTACGCGGAGGGACCTGGCGAAGAGCTGTCGCCGGCCTGTCGCCCACACGCTCACGTGTGCTGGCGACAGGCAACATTTGCTGCCCGTGAGTATGGGCCATAAAAGTTGTCCAAGTGGATGCAACTGGCTGGGAGCTTTTTCCTGCATCCAAAAATCCCTGTAGTATGTGAGTGATCCCATTGATTTACATTGGTAGTTTTTCTAGTGCATTTTAATTGCGTAAAAGCGCATGCAAACTCTTCACGTCTGCCTTCATTAATCATTGGAATAGTTTCATAAAAGGATGGTAAACTTAACCCGTGCATGTGCATTTTACTACGATTTACGCAATTTACATAGCAAGTTACACAAATTATGTAACTCCCTTTACACAAGCGACTTCAGCAACGTAAGTGATGCATGTGTAAAGCAAGTTGCACAATTTGCTACATAAACTTCATAAATCGCGGTAAACTTTACGTGTGCTACCGTTCTTCACAGCATACCAGCAGTATCTATCTACTGTCGACTGTCACTTATAGAAGTATCTGTTATTGTTTGGGCTATGATTATTTACTTAGTATAGGAGCTCTACACAGCCCTATTTTCATGACATTGGATATTGTCAGTGTTCACTTTATTGTGATTGTCGTAGCTGAGTATTGAATCATGGGCATTTTTAGTGATATCGTTTTTCTGTGGTGGATATCTGTTAGTTGGACTAATCAATTACTGATCTTTTTGTATATAATACTTGGACTATTTGCCATTGTTCTATTTATGATCCCTAATGTAATGACTATGAATACACCCATTGCTCCGCTCCTTCCTCTTCCTCTTTGGTTTTTAATTGTTTTTATTAGCTTTGGACATTTAATAACGATTGAATGATTTATCAAGATAGCTGCATTGTTGTATTTATAATCCAACATGGTAGTCTTTCTTGGTTTATTTATTTTGAGTGTTTTTTCTGTTATATGTTTGCTCATTTATGGTTTACAAATCTGCTTCACAGTCACACGTTCTTTAATCCAGCCATTTTCATGTTTAAAGGATACAGGAGGTGACATGATGAGATAGACGTGTGTATGCACAGTGCCATGCACACAAATAACTGCTGTTTCATTTTTTTTTTTTAATTTCTCTCCCTGAAAGAGTTAAAAATCAGGTATGCAAGTAAGTTTCTGTCCAGGTCAGTACCTTGTTGGACTATGGGGTAACCCTTACTGATAAAGAACTAAAGCTATAAAACACTTTTTTTCCTGGCAGTAAATGGCTTCTGAAAGCAGGAAAGAGATAAAAATAATGTTAATAGTTCATAGATATTAGCTCTGGCATACTCTGATGACCGTGTCATTAAGCAGAGACAAATGAAAACAGTCAAAACTTAAAAAGTAGATTTAAATATTCCACAGTTTTATTTTATATCTAAAAGTCCTTTTTAGGAGGACGAGGATAGATACAATTGTTTATCTCATCCGTTCATTTGCGCCTCATGTCTCTTTAACCTAGTTGAATCTTATCTGCAAATATGTGTTATGTTGTTTGGATGATCTGTAAGCTTATTTGTGTTGACTTTGTCCAGATTTGTGCTTTCTGGGAACCTGCATGGAGGCTCAGTGGTGGCCAGCTATCCCTTTGATGACTCCAGCGCTCACACGGAGACAGGTTTCTATAGCCAATCGTCAGATGACAAAGTGTTCCGATATCTGGCCAAAGCCTATGCCTCAAACCACCCCATCATGAAAACTGGAAGACCAAAGTGTAAGGATGAAGAGGGTGAGGTTTTCCCCGATGGGATCACTAATGGGGCCCACTGGTACGATGTTTCAGGTATGTCCTAAGATACGATTTAAAGAAAATAAAAGGTATGAATGAGAAATAATCCGTGTTAGAATTCTTTTTTAAACTAAAGAAAATTTCATAAAGATGCTTTGTGGAAAGAAAAAGTTATATCTTTTATTTGTGGCAGGGATGCTGCTGACAAATCATCTGCAAAATCCCAGCAGGTGATGCCCACTGTTGCATATGGCTAGGGCTTTGGAGTCAAGGAGTCAGTAGCAGCAATTTTGGGTACCTGGATTCGCAGTCGGTAGTTTCAATAAACTGAGGAGTCAGTCGAATGATATTTGAACCAAATCCATAGCCTTTATAAAAATTAGACTGAGTCGGAGAAATTTTGGGTACCTGAAGTCAGAGTCAGTGGTTTCATAAACTGAGGCGTCTGAGTGGGATGATTTTTGTGCCGACTCCACAGCCCTGCATATGGCAGCCACGCTCCCTTCTTATGGTCACTGCTTGCTTCAGTGTACAGGGCTGGACAAATCCCGGGAATCGGGTAGCCAAGGATTTTGGGGTTTTACTTAGTGAAGCTGGTGCCTTAAAATTTACTGAGGGCTCTTGGATAGGATAGACTCCAGAATTTTAGTCGAAAACCGACTAGTATGTATATATGAGTATTTAGCCCTGCGGTGACTGGAGCAAGAGAGGGAAAAAAGTTGCATCCTTTTAGTAAACGGCTGTGGATTTTTCCCAGTGCGACACACCCCACTCACACCAATACGGAAGAAAGTCATGACCCTTTGCACACTCCCTTCAGGCCAAGAAAAGGACCATCTACTGGTAATTGTTATTTTCAAACGGGCTGAATTGTGGTCATAAAGCACAGAGCTCAATTTGATTCATTCATTCTTGCTGGTGACACCCGTAAAACATGTTTTTTTGAGTACATTTATGGGCTACCTCCAGGAAGGGATAGCGGCGGTTTAGAGTACATACTCACATCACTGTTCTGGGCTTTGTCTCCCCTTCTTTGCCTGTCATATGACTGCCAGCCTTCATAAGCCTGGATAGTCAGGAACACCAAAAGATGGGATTACTACTACCTGTAATATATTCCACCTATCTATCTCTATGCCTGCAAACCTTGTTGCATGCTCATTATCTCAGGGCACTCCCAGGAGAGGTGCTGGCATTTTATGAGTGGGAGAGAGTGCAAGCATTATAACTAGTGATCATCAATGAGGCACGAATAATTCAGAGTTGGTGCAGCTTTTTTACTTCTTTTACGGAACTTGAAAATGGACAATGGAATGCAGTAGCTGCTAAATTTAATTGGTCCTATGCCACGCTGCATAAATTTGCATAAACTTATCAGCTCAGTATTATCAGCATGTCATTGACCATCACGTGTAATGACCCTGAAAGTCTCTCCTAGTGTATCTACTTACAGACTTGGGAAATAAACTGACTGGTGGATAACAGAGATGCTACAAAAATATAGAAAGCCTTTTAATTGACCATGAGTATGTAGCTATTCATGTCTCTAGATCAGCATACAGTGTATAACTTCAGTGTGGGTTAAGATGGGCAGTGCTAGGGTTCTGGGCCTACACTTTATCGACATGGAGTTTGTATATGCGCCACGTTGTTGCCTGGGTTTCTTCCAAGCACTCTGGTTTTCTCCCAAATCCGAAGAACATGCGGATAAGCTAATCCAAATTGGCCTTAGACATGACAAATAACATTTCTATTGCGCTTTTTCTCCTGGCTGACTCAAAGTGCTTGAGCTGTAGCCACTCGGGTGAGCTCTATGGGCAGTAGCAGTGTTAAGGAGCCTAGCTCAAGAACTCCTTACTAAATAGATGCTGGCTTGCTGAACAGGAAGAGACGAGATTTGAACCCAGGTCTCCTGTGTCAGAGCCCTTAGCCAGTACACTATCCTTAGATTATGGCAGAGATCAGATTGTGAGCTCCATTGAGCGACCTGACTATGGACTTGCGGAAGATGTCAGCGCTATATAAATCTGCAACATGAAAAAAGTTAAGTTATTTTTGTGACTTGCTGTATCCTAGGAAAGCGAGTGTAGTGCATAAATCTATTCACTGATTAAGCCATGTATTTCTTTGTTGAGAACAGAGGTGGGAGCTTTAGTAGGTAAACTTGGCATCTGAGTGATACATGGATGTGGTTTCTCAGTAGAAGAAGCCCTGCTGTATTTGCTGAGTTAGATGCTTTACCCTCATTTCATGTTATGCATGACTGATCTGCTAGCCTGTTCTGGCATAGTTCAGCTTATCACACTGTGCAGGCTGTAGCAGCGAGGAGCACACGGATGCCAGATGAAATGTTTCCATTGCTAGTGTTTGACACATTACATGTTGTTTTTTGTGGTCTGGGATGTAGACTGCAATTGCATTGAGATCGAGTTATTTAGATAAACTCTTACAAGGCAGCATGTTTCTTTTCTGCATGTCTTGTTTTGTCTTCAGTGAAGTAAGAAGCAGCTACAGAATCTATAATAAAGGAATTATCCTTGCTACAGTCTCTGCTTTCCTCTGCAGTAATAGGCCTAGCTTGCTAGATATAGTTGATAGTGGCATAGCAATAGGGAGTGCAGAGGTTGCAGTCATACTGCTGCAGTAGTGATCATATCTGTATTTGCTTTGAATAATGTTAATTAATAACAAATGATTCCTTTTACATTTTTTACCGGCTGTTTCGTCCAGGTTTCATCTAACTTTTCGTATTCGGGGCTTGACTCATTGTGACTGCAAGGTAGGGTTACCAAACACCCTAAAAAGGAGAAAGCAGAGACAACGTGAGCCCAAATGTTTCAATATGTCTCAAGCAGAGTACTGGAAAACAAAAACAATTAGTGAACTCACAAAGGAGGGTTACACAAGGGGTAACCAACCACTGAAAGCAGGTGGAGATCTTTGAACCCGGCTCCACTCTGGTTTCCAGCTGGAGCTGGGAGCGGTCGTACTCTTCGGAAAAACAAAAAAGGTCCCATCGATGGCAAAGCCACTAGGTACACCCCTCCCAAACGAGGGTGAAAAGCACAAAGGGACAAGACAAATAACCTTTATATCGCGCTTTTCTCCTGGCGATCTCAAAGCGCCTGAGCTGCAGCCACTAGGACGTGCTCTATAGGCAGTAGTAGGGAGACTTGCCTAAGGTCTTCTACTGAATAGGTGCTGGCTTACTGAGCAGGCAGAGCCGAAATTCGAACCCTGGTCTCCTGTGTCAGAGGCAGAGCCCTTAACCATTACACTTTCCAGCCACTGCCACTGTAAGAGGCGCCCAGGAGTAGCTAAAACGGAGTTAAAAACAGCTAAAAATAGAGGTGGCTTACCTCAATAACAGTCATAAAAATATAAATTTTAATAAGCACAGGCAATGCGTTTGGTGGGTCTTGCACCCTCTTCCTCAGACCAAATAAAGTGCCAGAGTTGTATCGGAGCCAGGTACGGAAAAGTCTAAAAAAAAATAAGCCCTTGTACTGTTTCTTGTATTATATATGGCTTGCCTAAGCTAAGATTAAGGAGCCTGCAAGCACTTTTAAAGTAAAACTTTTTTTAGACCTACCTGGCCCGAGGCAAAGCTATTTTAGGTAACCTCCTATGGAGGAAAAAAACTCAATGGTGAGGTTAAGAACTGTAATTTATTGATCCAAAATAAACAAAACTCCCATAGATTGCAGTGCTGTACTCGGTACTAGGTTCCCGCTTCTTCGGGCTTATTCACAGCGTAAAATCGCCAATGAACCGTAGTAGAGCCTTGCGACTCAGTACTGTCCCAGACACTGCACAGAACAGTACCCAGTCGCGAGGCTCTAGTACGGCTCATTGGAGATTATACTCTCTTTATATGCTTGAACTAGCAGGAACCAAGTCCCAAGAAAGGCGTTGCAGTCTATGAGAGTAATATTTATTTAGATCAATAAAATTACAGTTTTTAAAATTAACCAGAGACGAAGCACCCTCATCCTTTTTTACTATATATATCAGTGGGAACATTAGAGAAAACGCCTACCCTGCACTCTGTTTTATCCTTTACTGCTCAGCCTGCTTCTTATCAGCCCTGATAAAATCCCTTTGGTGTATATGCAGAGCCTCTGTTTGGGTTCAAGGTGCGTTTGCAGTTTCTGGGGGGGCTCACCGCATCTCTGAGCTGAGGCCATTCAGAGGCGGCCTGGTGATGCGCTGATCCCACTTTTTTTGCGCAATTCTCAATTTTACTGGTAGCGCGCCCAGGCTATGCATATGCATAGGTAGAATTTAGTTAGTGTTAGGTCCCCTCCCATGGAGGAAAGACTTCTTCGACAGTGGGAGGGACAAGTACCTAACAAATTGCAAATTGTTAGCGGAAACTAACATCCTCCAAGTAGTAGACAGGTCATGTGTATGCTCATTGTGTATTTGAATCCCATGAGTGGGGTGTGCACTTTTTTGCAGGTAAGCACTCATCTGTTTTTAAGTAGCGCTGTTCATTTCTTGGCTATGTTTGATAAAATCCCTGACTGAGCATTCAGTCTGGCTTTGCTCAGGAATCTTTATAGCAGAGCCAGAAGGGGGCAGGCTTGGGCTTGAAAAGACATCAGAGAAGGTAGACTCAGATATGATTCCTGAGCAAAGCCTGACTGAATGCTCAGTGGGGAAATTTATCAGGGCTGAGAACAGGCAGGCTGAGCAGTGAGGAATGAAACAGAGAAGAGAGTAGGTGTTTTCTCTAATATTCCCACTGATATATATGGTAAATACATGGGGGTGCTTCGTCTCTGGTTCACTTTAACCTCACCATTGATATTTTTTGCCTCAGGAGGATGTAAGTTTTCCTTTTCCGCCTTTATTTTGAAACTGTGTTTAATAATTTTATGAGACTTTGGAGCCTCTGAACCATGTACACTCCTCTCCTCATTTCTCCTGGTCCTTATAATCGCTACTTGAAGAAAGTTACTTTTGGCTAAAGACACATTTTTAGACAGGAAGGGGCTTGCTTGCCATGATGATCCCTTATATCATCCTCTTCCCTGGCCCATTCACTCCCAATTAACCAAGTGCTACTTGTTTGTTCCTGGTTCTAATAGTGATGGGAGCAGGAGCGCCGCCATGCACCAAGCAAGCCAAGCGGCTGCTTGGGGCCTCATGTTTTGAAGGGCCTCGGAGGCTCCGTGACGTTGTCGTGACGTCACACTGTCCTCCGTCCGCACTGGCCGCAGCGGCTGCTTTTGGGACTTGGGGCGGGCAGACGCCGGCGAGGGGAAGGCTCTGTCCCTGCCCACCCACCAATAGAGTGGCCGATTTAGTTCCGCCCCCTCCATCTGCTTGCCCGCCCTCCCTGAATCCGGGTTTATGCGCCGGATGTTTCCAGTTCTGTGTTCCACATGGACTGCAGGAACCGGAAGTAAGAATGGTGCATGACTCCTGGCAAAGCCACCACTCTCCTCGCCCACCTGTCTGCACCTTTTACCCACCTCCCTGCCCTCCTGGCTACTATGCCCATTGCCCAGCTACCTACGGGGGCAACTACCTATACCTAGCTAGCTACGGGGGCACCTACCTATTCTACGCCTAGCTGCCTATACTGGGACACCTACTTATGCCTAGCTACCTAAGGGGGCACCTAGCTACGCCTAGCTACCTATGCCTAGCTACTTATGGGGCACATACCTATGCCTAGCTACCTACGGGGGGCACCTACCTATGCCTAGCTACCTATGGGGCCACCTGGCTACCTATGGGGCCAACCTATGGGGCCACCTGGCTACCTATGGGGCCACCTGGCTACCTATGGGGCCACCTGGCTACCTATGGGGCCACCTACCTACACCTACCTACCTATGGGGGCACCTACCTATTACCCTCCTCCCCACTTAGTGTCTGTCACCCCATTAGTATCACCCACCTCCCAACCCAGTGTTATTCTCCTCCCCACCTAGTGTCATCCTCCTCCCCTTCCATGCAATGTCGCCCTCCTTCCTCCCAGTGTCGCCCTCTCTCTACCTCTTTTTACATCGAATTTTTTTTTTGTCCATATGGACATGTAAGCATCATGCAGTTGGCCCCACCCACATGTCATGGCCACACCCTGGCTCCACCCACATGTCATGGCCATGCCCACTTTCCGCACAATAATCACACCCATTTTTCGGCGCGCCGCGGGTTGGGGCCACAGCCTACAGTTTGCTTGGGGCCACAAAAACCTTAGCTACACCCCTGGATGGGAACTGCCACGTTAACTCCCCCCCCCAATAACCCATTATTTATCCAGAGGAAGGTGTGCAAATAGCATCTGTGACTTCTCTTAAGTCTTTAACCACTTAAAGTGAACCTCCGGACTAAAAATCGACTCAGCAGCATTGAAAAGGCCTGGTGTTTCTTTAACAGTTTCACAGCATCAGAACTTTGTTTCTCTTATACAAGCCTCATTTTTAACTGCACAGAAGAAAACTGCCCGGGCTTTTTTCCCCTGATGCTGTGCAAAGCATGATGGGATTTCTGATGTTGTTCTCGTTCTGCTGTTTTGGTGCAATTTTTTTTGGGACATTTTGAATTTGACATTTGAAGCCTAATGTGTGCAGCTGGGAGGGGTTATCAGGACACAGGACAGTTGGAACTGTGTCTCCTGCTCCTTGTCACCTCCTTACAACCAAAAAGATGGCTGCCCCCATGACAAAGATGGCAGCCCCCATGAATCACAAACATTTGCCTGTTCTTTTAAAACAGGGTGGGTAAGAGATTATATTACCTATCTATTCTAATTAACATAACTAATGTAACTTGATGACAGTATGTTAGTTTAGGCTGAAGTTCCCCTTTAAGGACAGCAGTAATTTTCATTGATCTGTGCTGGGTGGGCTCTTCAGCCCCCAGCACAGATCGTGTGGCAGGCAGGGTGATCAGACACCCCCAACCCCCCCCCCCCCCCCAAAAAAAAAACCCCTTTTTTCCCCACTAGGTGGATGTCCTGCTGGATAGGTCTGATCGCTGCCTTGTGCCTTGCGCGGGGGCTCCTCAAAGCCCCCCTCCGCAGCGCTATTCCGCCCTCCCTCTCATTACTGTGGGCGGTACAGGATGGCGATCCGTCCTGTACCGCCTCTGATAGGCTTCAGCCTATCAGACGGCGGTGATCTCCGGCCAATCCGAGGCCGGGGATCGCCGATCTCCTTTACGGCGCTGCTGTGACAGCAGCGCCGTGCGACGTAAACACCAGGGATTTCTTCCCCGGGTGTTTACATTTCGCCTGCGAGCCGCGATCGGAGGCTCGCAGGCTGTTTACGGAGACTCCCTCCGTGAACTGACATGGAACGAGCGGACGTTTCCATAGAAATACCACTGCGACCAGCCCCCGGCTCATAAAAACTTCTGCTAATGTGTGCTATCAAATAATGACGTCAGTCCTTATCTGCCTGAAATTTATGCAGTCGGCGAGGATGTGGAAGTAGGGTAAAAAGCCTCTGCTAAACTTTTAAATGTAAAAAGAAGAGGTAAAAATTGAAGGTCTTTTTTTTTAGCAATGAGCCACATTATTGCCATGCATTTAAATGCGCTATTAAGATGCCCAGGGTGCTAAAAATGGTGCTTGGTTCCCTATAAGTGGAGAGTGATTGGAGGGAACATCTCCACAAGCCTTCCTCTTTCTGTCTGTAAATTTGCCTTTACCTGAAAGTAAGGGGCTTTTAACACTGGAGTTTCACGTGTCAAATGATGTGCTTTTTTATTGACTACAGGGGAAAATGCTCTATAACTCGCACTGGCTGTGAGTCTTCTACTTTAATTTACTGCCTAGGATTTATATAACCAAGTTCTACAAAAAGCCGCATTGGAGTTTATCCAGCTCTGTTCTTGTGCTTGGAACCTCATTTCTAACAGACTTTCATTTTTACAGCAATGTTTCGGTTAGGACGAGTAATTGCCATCTGCCACAACCTTACTTAGTGGCTCAGTTGCTTGACCACAAATTACATGTACTCCATGTCTCTGTTTGCGTTCAAATGACTGGATGGGATGATTAAACACTGACTCAAATGAGTGAACCAGGATATCCTGGAGAGACATATGACCTTTCACACTGGCCAATCTGAAGTAAATAATGTGATCTGGACCTTCCGCCTGCTCTTCTAGTGACGTTACCGTAGCACGGGCGTGTTGTGAAACATAATCAGTGAAGTGCATTGGAATTCAGTCTGTGTTGGGCCAGGAAAGGGCAGTATACAGAGATTACATTTTCCATGGTGCTGCACAATGTACATAGAATCAATGACATCAGTCCCTGTTCCACAGTTTTTGTTTTTTATTATTAAACTCTTACAACGGTTGCATAATAGGAGAATAAAGTTTATTACCAATCAGTAAAGCTATCAAGCGAGGTAAAAGTAACGCTGTCCTAAAGGTAACCATACATCTAGCGATTTTGGCGGCTGATCGACCAATAGTCAGATCTTTCTTTGATCGTATCTGATCAGAGAGAGATCTGTTGGTGCCTTAAACCACAGGCCAGATCCTGATCGATTTCAGCATGAGATCTTTCGGCTGCCCCCCCCCCCCCCCCATGTACATGTACCCCCCAGTTTCCCTGCATTAATACTTTACCAGCCTGGCATCCGCTGCTGTGTTGCACACGCCTCTTCCGTATTTGCGCCCCGCGTGGTTGCCGGTGGATTGCACATGGTATGCTGGAGAGACTCCAAAAAAGTTGTTTATTTTTCTTTGTTTTTACAGCTTTACTGAATTTTATGTAGTTATGATTGTTAACCACCAGAACAATTTTGAAATTTTAGCCTTCACTACCCTAGAAAGAGAACTGCTTAGAGGTGGCCACACACCATACAATTTTTTAAATATCTGTTAGATTCAAGGATTGCAATACATTTTTTTCTGACTGATTGGTACATTGGTCATATTTTTGAAATGTTACACACACACATTAAAATTTTCCCCAAATACGCAGATTCTGGATGCAGAAAAATAACTCCAGTGAATGCCTATGGGAAATCTGCATCAGAAATATCTCGTGTAGTGGAAACAGCCCCATAGGCTTTCATTGTAGTTTTTCTGCATCCAGAATCTGCGAGTAGTGGAAACAAGGCCCTAAGAAATTTGCTGAGGTGTGTGTATTAATAAATTGACACACACCATATTAACTTTAGAAAAATTGAAGAAAAATTTCCAGCATTCCGGTTCAATAAAAATAGAAAATAATGGGAAAACCGGTCAGAATTTTCAGTCGAATGGGGGGGGGGGGGGGGGGGGGAGCAGATCATATATTTATCGAATTGCCGTAAAATCGGATCATTTTATTGTATCGTGTGTGCACCTGTATGCTTGGTTCAGAACTGGTTCACGCATAAATCTGCACATTTCCGGTCCATTCCAGTATTTGCCTGTCCGTTATGCATCAGTTTTGGATAAGATTTCTATCACTTTTACCTGACTGGAAATGTACACCTTTTATGTGTGAATACAGCCATAGAAACATTCAAAACTGACAGGACTGGGCCGGAAACGTACCCCTTTTATGTGTGAACACACCCACAGAAACACATACAAAAATGACAGAACTGGACTGGAAATGTACACCTTTTATGTGTGAACACCGCCATAGAAACACATGCCAACTGTCAAAAATTGACAGGACTGGACACCTTTTTATGTGTGAACCAATCTTCATTGTGGTCCGACAGGTATTCACTGCCTGCTCCAGTGACACACAGTTCATTGCTATGAATGCAGACTGTAAAAACATACAGGAAGATGGGGCGTTCTTTCCAGACTGGACTAAAGGTGCACACACGCACTACTAAAGAGAATGATGGGTCCGTCAGACCCTCCCACTGGGCGGTCGTTCTTCCGACAGTAGTGCGTGTGTACATCGTTCAGAAACAGCCTTATCAGTCTGCAGATAGACTGTACACACGCACTATTGTCGGGAGAACGACCGCCGAGCTGGAGGGTCTGACGGACCCGTCCTCGTTAGTAGTGCGTGTGTACGCACCTATATATGACAGCAATACAAACTGGTACGTTTTTACAGATTTATTTCTTTGAATCATCTCAGTCAGTATTGTTTAGCCTTCCTCCACTTTCTGTTCTGGTGACTAAAAGTTGTGAACAGGAAGTGATAGAAATACTTCAAAACAGGAAACCAACAAGGGAAGTGTAACAGGAGTTCGCTCTAACCTTCCAAACCCCATCCATAGTAAAAATAAAACTTTTTACAAATACCTTGATTTCATGTCCACATTTGCGGTCAAATGCCTGACTGCCACCCTGCTCCTCTTCCTGGCCTATCCTTTGATTGGATGTAGTACATTTTGTGATGCATCCCTAACCTTCATGCAGTGCTTCATGGGAGAGTAGTGCTCTGAAGTCTGAACTGCCAGTTTGCCAAGTCTTGCCAGGCTGCAGGAGACCATTGGCTGTGTGACCACGAATCTGCACATAAAATATGTTTTGCTGCTTATTTCCTTTTTCCAGTTGCCTGAATAAATAAAATTATGAAATTGAAGCAACAAGACATTTGCGATTGTGTTACGAATTTTTATATCTCTGCACATCTACGTCATATACTTAGGTGTAATAATTCTTCATGTGCTGCAGTATACAGCTATTCGGAGGAAATGGGCACAGCTAGCACAATAGAAGTTGATAGCACGCGTCGCCAGTCTGCCAAATGACTGATTGCTCTCAAATAGGAAATCTATTAAAGTACAGTAAGCAATTTACCTCTGTGCACCTCTTGGTCAGATTTCAGCAAAGGTCTGAGAATCAATCTAACTGCTGCCACACTAACCTTTGTGTTGCTTGATACATTACAGAGCTACTGTATGTGACCTTACTGCTAACGCTAAACTGTAACCAACCAAAAGTTCTTGTGCTATAAAGCAGACATATTTGATATGGTTTCACTGTTGCAGTGCCAGTTTCTTCTCCTGATTTAAGATTGAGGGTTCTTTATAATACTGACTGGATATACAGTATGTTACCGGTATCTAGTTTTCATCATTAAAGTGGTCCTGAACTCAGAACTCCTCTCTGCTCTAAAAGATACACAACAGCATAGTAACCTTTAAACAAAACAAAAAAAAAAACATTTCTTTATTACAGGTGATACAAATCCTAAAATAAATCTGCACAGTTTCTACTTTCCTAAATCAATAAAGCAGACATGTTGTTTACAGCCTGTGCTTTCAAATGGGCTTATCCGCCCTCTCTGCCATAGGCAGTCATGTGACACAGGGGAGAGATCAAATTAAAACTAGTGATTAGACACAAATGAGGGGGAATTACACAGGCGAAATTCTTTAAATACATACATGGTGCATTTTTGTTCCGTTTTCCTTGTGTCCTGTGCAAGAATTCAGGTCCACTTTAACCCAGAACAGATATGTAGATTAGGTGTTCATTTGTTCATTGCAGTTGGCTTAATTCTACTGCAGCCACAAGGATGTGGAACAAGTGGGCATTTTTTGCATGCTGGGATAGTGATAGTATCCTGCCAAGTGCTCTTGCTGCAAGCTTCCTTTGAAGTAAGGCTGAAGTAAGTGAAAAATTGAAGATTTCTTTAACAATAATAATCTGATATTGTGCTTCTCTCCTCACGGACTCCAAGCACTCAAGAGCTGCAGCCACAAGGATGCGCTCAATATGCCACCCTACAGTGTTAGGGAGTCTAGCCTGAGGGCTCCTTACTAAATAGGTACTGACCCTAGCCAGGATTCGAACCCTGGTCTCCCATGTCAAAGGCAGGCCCTTCACACTTGCAGGGTAAACGTGTCTTGCATTGCCCTAATCTGCCGCATAGTAATGATAAAGCAATGAAACCTTTCACACTGAATGCATTACAATGCGGTGCATCCTGAAGCTGCTGAGGCGATGCAAGGGCAGCAGCGCATTACTGCAGACTCTGTGCTTGCGCATGGAACCTGCTGTAATGCAAGTCTATGGGTGACGCGCATAGCGTAAACGGCACAGTGTGTCATGAGGCACGTATGTGGATGGATGGGAATCCCAGGGGGTCCCAGTGACGGGTTTCCTACCAAAGTACATTTAACTACCCTTTTGCTATACTGTACCAGTAAACTTGCATTTACTTGGTTTTACATATCAAGCTGACTGAGCTCTGCCTCCAAAGCATAGGCTTTATTTTCAGAAATCGGCAGCCAAGGATCATGTGATGAAACATATTGCAAAACCATCTTGCATTGTTATTTTTGTACACTTTTGAAGGAAGATGCAGTTTATCACCATTCCTTCAGTCGCAATCACTCGAAAAAAAAAATGCTACATGAAACATGATTGCTATTTTATTGCAACTCTTACATTGAATTGCATTGGCACAGTGCCTTGCTGGCAAAGCACTGGAAATTCCTGAAAAAGTGCTCCATGAACTAGCCCAAAGAACTCTTTCACATCATATGCACTGCTGTGCAACACGCAAGAACGGCAGAAGTGCATAGACAGCACTTCTGCAGCTCTCATCATATGCGCTGTGCAGCAGTGCGATGCGCTATCGCACTGCTGAATGCATTTTTCAGGAATCACAGTGCTGACCCATTCACTGTAGTGAATGGGATCAGCAGCGCAGTGCATAACGACGCAGATGGTGTGCGATCATATGCGCTGCATTTCGATCGCACGGCCATCTGTGCTAAATTATGTAAACCAGGCCTAAGAGGGTTTTTTTAAGGCACTTGCCAAGATACTTGTATACCGTACTTTGATACCTAAATGATTTATTTCGGATCATTTAACTGTTAGCGGTCCATGACTCAGCAGATAGCGGTCCACTGCTCAGCTTCAGCACAGGATTTTCAAAACGGCTGTGCTTAGTTGCTAACTTTTTAAGTAAAATTGAAATGACTGCAGCTTATGATGCTTTTTGTTTTTCTGGCACTTTGTGTGCTATGTGATCTGCCAGTTCATGTAATGTGAACCACAATAGAATTCCAGTCCATCGGAGAGACTTTATTGTAGCGTTCAGTGAAATACAATCATCTATTCATACAGCAAAATTCTTTGCCTGAAAGAGGCATCAGCTTAATAAGTCTTGAAACTTGAGAAGTGATTTAATTAAAATAAGGTTCAGACATGAGATTCTTTATTTTTGCTGCATTGGGAACAGGGAGGCAAACTGATAGAAATGCTGTTAACTGATCGCTTGCTTTGCTGCTATATTTTGTCTTTGAATGGTAAAGCTTGCCAGATAAGCATCAGATAAGCTGGCAGGTGTTATCCAATCTTGTAATGAGTACATTTTCCTGTGCTTGTCGCATGGACATGTACAACCTATAAAGCTCCGTATACACACCATCGCCTGAAACAAACAATGGGTTATTTGAGAATTATTATTTATTTATTTTTTAAATGTTTCCCAATTACTGTAAAAGACAGCGATTATCGTCCATGTACAGAGGTGCTAGGCTTGATACCAGACTTGCATGAGTTATATGCTCCGTTCATAGCCTGAGGAAGTGTGATATGCCTGTGAAATGCATTGCACTTTCTGGAGTATGTAACTAAATATTTTTGTTGAATAATATCAGCTGTATCTTGTGTCTGCTTGGATGAGGCAAGCCCACCTTGACCTCTTCCTATTTTAAACTTTTTAGCGATTTTTATCCTTTTGGCACCTCTGTTTTGCCGATACATTACCTAAATCCACCCCTGTTGGAGGGATGTTGCCCCTTTCTTCTGATATACAAAGAGCGACTTCTTAATCCTGAGTGGGGACAGGTCTAATCTCCCCAGATGCCTATTCAGTGGTTGCCTGAAGGGTAACCCTGGTTTGTGAGAATTATTGCATACTTGCTTTTTTCACATTTATTTACCAGTACGTACTACACTATATTGGGCTCCCGGTTTCTCCTTTTTGTGTCCATGTACAGTGATTTGTCCTGATGGATCAGATCTGATCATATCGGTTTTAGTCATTCGTAGTGTCCATAAACGATTGCTCCATTTACTCTACTCAACTGTGGTAAATTTTGCACCTCCAGTTCCTCATTTTCACACTTCCGCCAACGATTCGATCGTCGTTGTGCAATGGTTGAATTGAATTGTACTCCAACGTCGGTCAATTGTTGCAAACTATCAGGGATCACTCTCTTTTATGGGCTTGTTTCTACTAGGACCAAATGCAGCCCGAATCGTCAGTCGGCAGCTTTTCTCTGCAGGCTGGTTGGACGGGGAAACTCTGCCTGTACTTTCAATTTTTTGCCGTCCACATCGCACTGTGGTGCAGTGCTGAATGGCATGCTTCAATTCTGCAGCATGCACCCAAAACCCTAGCTAAGCCGTCTGAATGAGTGCTCGCATCCCTTTTGCCGTGCGTCCCACAAGATGTATACCGGGTAGTGGAAACCGGCCTTTGAACTACAGTGAACAAGCAGGTGTATGGAGCTTAAAGTGGACCTGAATTCGCGTACAGGACAGAAGGAATACATAGGCTGAACTCTCTAAATACATACAGGGTGGAGTTCTCTGTCTAATTATCCCTCATTCGTCTTATCACAACTCTAATTTGAGCTCTCAGCTGTGTCCGCTCAAGAACTCCTGTATTACTGTATATACTCGACTATAAGTCTAGAAATGTAGGTCTGACTCAATAAATAAAAGTATAGGGGATTGACTTGTACATGAGTCGGACCTAAATTTCTAACTCATAGCTGAGGAAGGTGCAGAGCAAGCCACAGCAACCAGCATGCTTTATAACCCCCCTCCCACCATCACCTTTTGCTTGGGAAAAGCACCACTTTGTATAGCTTACATTTCATATAAGATTTTAGAGGCACCCATTACCAACCAGTAGCTGAAAGACTAAACACACACCATACAATCTTGATTGTTCAATCTTACCACTTTCATGTAGTATAAGAGCTTATCCAATCAAACATTCAAGGTATTTTCAATCTGTTGGCCCTTATACTACATAATTTGGTAAATCTGTAAAACCAAGATTGTTTGATGTGTGTTGAGCCTCACTGAGCCCACTGGGTAATGTGTGTACTGTTTGTGACATTCCCATTAGCACTAATTTACCCCATGGTAAGTGACACTTTATTGCTAAAGGAAATGCTAAGAAAGCACAGGTGTGGAAGTCCTGGCAACAACAATTATCAAGGAAAGGGCAGGGGGAAGATACTGGGCTGCACGGCTTACTAAAGCGGGGAGTGAATAATTGCTGCACTTGGGGGCCTCGAAGAGTTATTGGCTGCACTTAAGGGCCAGGAGGTGTTAATGGTTGCAATACTTGATGCAGTGCCGTCATTAACCCCTCCTGCTCCCCAAATGCAGCTGTTAATTCTTCCTGGTCCCCAAGAACAGCCATTAACTTTGCTGGGTAGACTTATACTTGAGTCATTATTTTGTGGTACTTGGTCAAATTTTGTGGTCGACTTATAATAAAAGTGAAGTGCTGCACTTTATAATGCTATTAGTAATAATATAACTGGCAATTATGAGTTCAAAAATGAGATAGTCCTTTGTATCTAGGTGACACTTGTTTTTTTTTTTTTTTTATTAACTTGACGAGCTCAGTATAGTGGAAATGTGTGTCTGGTAAACAGCAATGTAGCAAGTTGTGTTTGATCATAACTGAGCCATGAAGTATTTCAGAGCCAGATGTTAACTGTGGTGTGCATAATGGGCGGATATGTTTAAAGGTCACCTCGTTATTCTGTTTGATCTGAAGTTTCTTTCCTTGTATATATTTATTTTACCTTCAAAGTTGTTTGCCAAGTTATGCGGTTGCCTCATACAAAGTTCCTCATCCCACTGACTGCCTTTGAATATCCGTGATCTTCACATGATGACTGATTCTACGCTGTGCATTGCTTCATGTATATGATCTGATACCTTCAAAAACGCCACAAATCTATGCTACATCTTTATTCATCACGACGGTGCTTTGCTGGATTATTTTAGTTTTGGACAACAGTTAAAGCGGACCTGAACTCAGAACTTTATCTCTGCTCTAAAAAAGATATGCAACAGCATAATAAACTTTTAAGAAAAACACTTCTTTGTTACAGCTAATACAAATCCTAAAATAAATCTGCGCTGTTTCTACTTCCTGCTTTTTTGGAAGCAGACATATTGTTAAGATTCTATGCTTTCCAATGAGATTACCTGCCGTGGCAGTCAGGTGACACAGGGAGGGATCAAATAACAAGTTGTGATTAGACACAGATGAGGGGGGGGATTAGACTGGCTAAGCTCTCTAAATACATAGAAGGTGCGTTTCTTTGTTTTTTTTTATTGTTTGTCAGGCTTGCACGGCGCTTTTTTTTTTACAAGTAATCCTACTACTGTTGCTGCCCAAGAAACCAGTATATGATGTAAACCACAAGGATTCACCTAACTGGTCAGTCGTGGCCAAATTTTTATGGAATTCAGAAATCTAGCTTGTCAAATTCAGGGTGAAGTACAATGTTTTTTTCTCTTTCAGGAGCCAGTTGCATCGGCAACATTTGAGAAAAGCTCAAGTTAGTCGCCAGCTGTGTTCCCACTTTAGCAGTAAACGGACATTTATTTTTTTTTCGCATCCCAAGAGTGACATTGAACGGAACGGATCCTATTTTAAGAATGGCAGCCGTTCACACTGGTCAGTTTGCAACAATTCCATTGGATCCGTTGTAGTTAAAGGGGCACTATGGCGAAAAATTGTAAAATTTAAAATGTGCAAACAGACAAAGAAGAAGTACGTTTTTTCAAGATTGAATGAACCATAAATTAATTTCCTATGTTACTGTCACTTACAGTAGGTAGTAGAAAGCTGACGAGCGACCGTTTTGGACTAGTCCATCTCTCCATAGGGGATTCTCAGCAAGGCTTTTATTCTTTATAAAGAAATTCCCTAAAAATGATTTAAACAATGATGCTGGCCAGCTTCCCTGCTCGCTACAGTTTTTTTGGCAGTTGGACAGAGTAACTGCCATTCACTAACTGCTTTTGAAAATAAATCCCTGAGAATCCCCCCATAAAGAGATGGACTATTCCAAAACCTGTCGCATTTGTCAGATTTCTACTACCTACTGTAAGTGACAGCAACATAGGAGAAAAGTAATTTATAGCTCATTTTACTCTGGAAAAAAACGTACTTCTTATTTGTTTGTTTGCACATATTTAAAATTTTACAAATTGTCACCATAGTGCCCCTTTAAGCGGGCGGCACATCTTGCCAGAGAGGTCAACGAGTTTCCTGTACAGCCAATGGATGAAACGCACCCACCCAGGGTTCCAGCAGGGACCACAAGGGACCATCCAAGCTGACTCTAGACTGCCTGCTCCCGCTATCCTTACATGGTCCAACTGCTGCAGATGGGAATAGTCTAACTGTTTAGCACCTGGCTCCTGAGATTTGTGCAGATCTGCTGTAAAACCTGTGCTTAAAATCAGGGCTGTGGAGTTTGAGTCGAGGAGTCAGAGCAGTTTTTGGGTACCTGTAGTCTGAGGCAGTGGTTTCAACTGAGTAGTTGGATTATGTTTGTACCGACTCCAACCTCACAAGTTTGCCTCAGGCAGCAAAAAGTCTAGAACCGGCCCTGGTTATGCACACATTTTCCATTCCAGGCCCATCGTCCATTATGACTTATGTGCTTCAGTAATCCACAGCCCAGGAGTATCACCATAGACCCAACATACTGTGTCAAGACTGAGGGATGGAAAATTACTGGTACTGAATGATCAGTTCCCAAGACTTGAGCCTATTAACATTCTTGACATCATATTTGGCTGTATAATACACAAATAACTGTGTCTTAAAAAATATTTGTCTTGGCCACTATTTCCTATGGTTTTCTTGCTTTGTTACAGTGACAAGCTAAAACGTATTCATTGGCCTAAATCATGTTTGCCGTCACAGCCCTGCCATGAGTAATGTTAGCATAATGTTTAAACTTTGGTTAACCTTTTTTATTGTTATGTGATACAAGGCAGACATTCATCTAATGAAGCGATAACACATTGATTTTCCCCTTGCTGTGGTTTATTTGTGGTTCAAATATAAATCCTGTGAATACAGATCTAATTAATAACTTATTCTTTGTCATTGGCAGTGTCTGTTATTCTGCATCCCATGATACTTGTATCGTTGTGCCAGAAGTAATGCAGAGAGGTTTACAATGCCCATTTGCTTGTAAACAACTGTGCTTTGAGGCTGAAACAATGCTATTCTGTGTTAAAGCTGGACATCTGTATGAATTACAAGTGGTTATTGTAGAGAACTGGAGGGGAGAAAAGCAGAGGTGGTTTAATCAGCAGCCAATCAGATTGGTAGGCAAGCCTGAACCACATGTTCAAATGCACCTGATGGGTTTCTGTTGTTAACACAATGCCCTATTTCTTGAAAACGCTAAACAAGATTTCAACTGATGACACAGGACATGGATCAAAGGTGCCACAAAGCTTGAACTTGTTTTTTTTTTTTTTCTAATGTGTTATTCACAAAGCTTTTGGTGATAAGAATCACCTTTTCGTTCACCATATTTAGGTGCTGAAAAGGCCTGGCGATCAGCAAAGCGCTGTTGCTAATGGATCCCAATCTAGTCATTCTCACTGCAGCTTTTGCTTTGCAATAGCGATTTGCGTTCCGAGTGTAAACCAGCCCTTAGGACGCACCGCAGAGGTAATGTGCAGTGCAACCTTTGGGGAGTATCAAGTGTGAATGGGGCCTTAAAGAGAACCACAGACGAAGCACTATCATGTATTTTACCATATATATCAATGAGAACATGACAGTAAACACCTACTCTGCTCTTTGTTTCATTTTTCACTGCTCGGTCTGTTAGTTATCAGCTCTGATAAAAACTCTGACTGAGAATTCAGTCTAGCTTTGCCCCGTAATGATTATAGCTGAGTCAGTCTTATGTGATGTATTTTCAAGCCCAAGCCTTCCCCCTCGTGGCTCTGCTTTCCTGCTACAAGGATACATAGCAGGAAATCAGAGCCATGAGGGGGCAGGCTTGGGCTTGAAAAGACATCACAGAAGACTGACTCAGCTATAATTATTACCGGGCAAAGCTAGACTGAATGCTCAGTCGGACATTTTATCAGAGCTGATAACTGACTGAGCAGTGAAAAATGAAACCAAGAGCAGAGTAGGTGTTTACTGTCATGTTCCCTTTGATATTATATATATATATATAGTAAAATACATGAGGGTGCTTCATCTCTGGTTCTCTTTACGGCTAGTTTCCACTAGGGGTGATTCACAGAATGCGAATTCATATGGGGAATCGCATTCTATGGAAATCAGGGTTGGGGGGGTTGAAGTGCCAACTGCATTTAATAGCATACCACATCCGAATCCCTGTAGCTGTGCATGGTGCGGCTATAGGGATTCGGATGCATAGTGTGATCAGCACATCTGTCCAAGATGGACACCGGCACACGTTGAAATGGGGCCTTACAGTGAGACAAAAGAAAAAATGAACACTGGCTAGTTCTAAGTAGGACTGAGACTGTACATGCACCTTTATCTCATCATTTCACTTTCAGGTACCCTATAAATATATGGTGGGAACAAGCCCTTTTTTATTCCTATTATTTTTACTGGCTAGGCGTTAACAAACCTGTTTTATAATTGTAGAATTTATTTAGTTTGACATCAGCATTTGACACTAAAGTGGTTGTTACACCATTCCAAACTCTTATATGTCTGCAGCTGGCTGGTGGTAAATTAAGCACCTGAGCCTTATGGCTTACATCTGGGAATCATCAGTTCTGTCTCTTCTTCCACAAAATGATGTGTTACAAATAGACTGAAGAAAAAATGCAGTTTCGTTATTCGCAGAGAAATCGGGATCATTATTACATTTTTAAAGAATTGCTCTTTTGTGTCACTTTGTTTAAAATTAACAATAATACCATAAAAAAGAGGAACTGTAGTAAAAATGACATAATGAATGAAATTGCTCATTTATTACAATGTTCATTTATAGATAATTTAATCAGTGTTTGCCCATTGTAAAATCTTTCCTCTCCCTGATTTACATTATGAAATTTATCACATGGCGACATCTTTAGTTCTGCCAGGTGATTTGTACGGAATGTTCGTTACTGAGAGCTTTATGCACAGAGGGAGATGCTGCTTGCTTGGCAGTTGGAAAAAGCTGTTATTTCCCACAATGCAAAGAAGTTCATAGACAGCAAACTGTCAGGACCTTTGTCATGACATCACACTGTGGGAGAGGTTTCACCACAATAGTAGCTATGACAAGCAAGGTCCAGCCCTGCGATAATTGGAGCTGGGGGCAGTCCCCCTTTCAGGGAGAAAGATCTTGGCAGAGTTCCTGGCTAGCTGATCTCTCTGTGCCCATCCGTCATATCAAGAATGCCACTTGTATATGTGCAATTTGTGTGGAAATCAGTCGGTGTGTTTGTGTGTCAAACTGAGCTTAATATCTAATAAAAATATTTTGATTCATATGTTTGTATCACCCTAAAAACTATGAATTATGAAGGAATATGGATTGTGAGGGTTACAGTTCATCTGTCCCTTGTAGGACAGCTGTTTGGAAGGAACCATCAGATAAGATCAGTTTCTTTCTAGCTCTGGAGCAAGGTGTGAATGTTGGAGACAGTATGAGGAAACCTTAAAGTGGTGTACAGAGATTTTAGTCAAAATGAAATTGCTCCTATTTATCGTACATGTGACATCTACAGGATCTTCTAAAAAAAAATTAGCATATTGTGATAAAGTTCATTATTTACTGTAATGTACTGATAAACATTAGACTTTCATATATTTTAGATTCATTACACACAACTGAAGTAGTTCAAGCCTTTTTATTGTTTTAATATTGATGATTTTAATATTGATTGACAGATTCTCTATGGGGTTCAGGTCAGGAGAGTTGGCAGGCCAATTGAGCACAGTAATACCATGGTCAGTAAACCATCTACCAGTGGTTTTGGCACTGTGAGCAGGTGCCAGGTCGTGCTGAAAAATAAAATCTTCATCTCCATAAAGCGTTTCAGCAGATGGAAGGATGAAGTGCTCCAAAATCTCCTGATAGCTAGCTGCATTGGCCCTGCCCTTGATAAAACACAGTGGACCAACACCAGCAGCTGACGTGGCACCCCAGACCATCACTGACTGTGGGTACTTGACACTGGACTTCAGGCATTTTTGCATTTCCCTCTCCCCAGTCTTCCTCCAGACTCTGGTACCTTGATTTCTGAATGAGATGTAAGGCTAGGGCCACACTAGCTCCGGGTGCGGGACGCATCCGCGGTCCGGGCTCCGATTTTCAAAACCCGGAACGCAAACGGATCCGTGCTGCCTTTTTTGCAGCACACGTTTTGGATCCGCTTGCGTGTTTTTTGTTTTTTTTTTGCTAGAGGGGGTAGCAGCCAGGACGGGCGGCTGCGGGCAAAGCGGCTGCCAGGGGGGGTCACTTCCCCCCCCCCCCCCCCTTGCTCACCTGGGTGCCCCCTGTCCCCGCTCCCCCTCCAGCTCGCATATAATGTAATAATTTGTACCTAATGAAGTTCGGCGAGCCCTGCACTTCCGCCCACACCGCTCGCCGTCACTTCCTGCAATGTCGCCCTCTGTATTTCAGTGGGCGGCATCGCAGGAAGTGACGGCGAGCGGTGTGGGCGGAAGTGCCCGGCTCGCCGAACTTCCTTAGGTACAAATTATTACATTATATGCGAGCTGGAGGGGGAGCGGGGACGGGGGACACCCAGGTGAGCAAGGGGGGGGGGATGTGACCCCCCCTGGCCGCCGCTTTGCCCGCAGCCCCCGTCCTGGCTGCTACCCCCTCCAGCATGGCGGCCCCCTCCTTCACCATGGGACACTGGAAACTGATCCGTTTCCAGTGTCCCAAAATGTCAGTGAAGAGGGAGGCCCATTTCCCCATTGATTTTCACTACCCGTACGTGTATACGGGTCCGTGAAAAATGCTGCAAGTCCGGACTCAGCGTTCCGGGTTTAAAAACGTATTCCGCGGATCGCACGCGGATACGTTTTTAACTTGAGTGTGTACTGTTCCTATTTTTAACATTGGTATCCGTGGCTACGTTTTTCGTCCGGGACAAAAAACGTAGCTACGGATACGTTTTTAAATCAAGTGTGAACTAGCCCTAAAAGTTGCTTTCATCTGAAAAAAGTACTTTGGACCACTGAGCAACAGTCCAGTGCTGCTTCTCTGTAGCCAATTTCAGGCGCTTCTGCCGCTGTTTCTGGTTCAAAAGTGGGTTCATGCTTCCATTTGCTGAAAAGCTTTATGGAGATGAAGATTTCATTTTTCAGCACGACCGGGCACCTGCTCACAGAGCCAAAACCACTGGTAAATGCCTTTCTGATCATGGTATTACTATGCTCAATTGGCCTGCCAACTCTCCTGACCTGAACCCCATAGAGAATCTGTGGGATATTGTGAGGAGAAAGTTGAGAGACGCAAGACCCAACACTCTGGATGAGCTTAAGGCCGCTATTGAAGCATCCTGGGCTTCCATAACACCTGAGCAGTGCCACAGGCTGATTGCCTCCATGCCACGCCACATTGAAGCAGTCATTTCTGCAAAAGTATTCCCGACCAAGTATTGACTGCATAACTGAACATAATTATTTGAAGGCTGACTTTTTTTGTTTTCAAAACACTTTTCTTTTATTGGTCGGATGAAATATGCTAATTTTTTGAGATAGAAAATTTGGGTTTTCATGAGCTGTATGCCAAAATCATCAATATTAAAACAATAAAAGGCTTGAACTACTTCAGTTGTGTGTATTTAAATCTAAAATATATGAAAGTCTAATGTTAAAGAAAGCAATCATAAAACCCCTCCTGAAGAAACCATCACTAGATCCTGATTCTGTAACCAACTACAGACCTGTGGCGAACTTACCATTCCTATCAAAAGTTATCGAGAAAGCAGTCGCCAACCAGCTAGAAGCCAGGCTTACAGATAACAACATCTTTGATACTTTTCAGTCAGGATTCAGGAAAAGGCACAGCACTGAAACGGCATTAGTCCGAGTAATGAATGATCTACTTAATGCAAGGGACAAGGGTGATTGCTCAATTCTGATTCTTCTTGACTTGTCAGCAGCATTTGATACTGTGGACCATGAAATACTAATCCAGCGACTGAAGAATTACTGTGGCCTAAGGGGTACTGTTCTTAGCTGGTTTCAGACCTTCCTATCTGGCAGGACACAGCAAGTATGTCTGGGCACACACTACTCTAATCCAGTGCCACTTGCCTATGGAGTTCCACAGGGTTCTGTACTATCACCATTACTCTTTGCAGTCTACATGCTCCCACTGGGCAAAATAATCCAGAACTATGGTTTAGGATACCATTGTTATGCAGATGACACACAACTGTATCTGTCCTTCAAGCCTGGCACCCAAGACCCATCAGCATCCATAAATGCGTGTCTAGTGGATTTACAAAATTGGATGAACACCAGCTGGCTGAGGCTGAACTCTGACAAAACAGAGGTGTTGGTGGTAGGTGGTCCACACATGATGGATAAAGTTCAAAACGCTCACCACCTCAAACTAGGAATTGGGGGAGATACTGTACAGTATAAAGACTCTGTGCGAAACCTTGGGGTGATCCTGGATGGAAATCTAAAACTCAGACAGCAGGTATCAGCTGTCGTCAAGTCTTCCTTCTTCCATCTAAGAAATATAGCGAAAATAAAACCCCTTATCCCAGCTGAAGACCTACCTGCCCTGGTTCACGCATTTGTATCCTCCCGCCTAGACTACTGCAACGCCCTGTTAATCGGATCTACAGATAAGGTTCTGCGCCTCTTACAGCTAGTACAGAATGCTGCAGCCAGACTCCTAGCCAATGCCCCCCCGCAGCTCACACATCACCCCAGTACTGCAAACTCTTCACTGGTTGCCAGTAAAATGGAGAATCAATTTTAAGATCTGCCTGCTGACATATATATATATATATATATATATATATATATATATATATATATATATATATATGTATATGTATATGTATGTATGTATATATATGTATATGTATGTGTGTATATATATATATATATATATATATATATATATATATATATATATATATATATATAAATATCCTTGTAGTGCCCATAGGCGCTCGCCAAGGCATGCACGTATGTAAATTGCAGCATTGCACAGCAGGTGCATAATGGGTTAAAGGGGTTCTGTGACAGTATCTAAAAAGAAAAAGTATAATTTACCTGGGGCTTTTATTTGCCCACTGCAGATATCCTGTCCTGCGCTGCCAGTGAAGAATCCTCCGTTCCCCGCCACGTACTTCATATTGCGTCTGCGCAGTAAGCTCCCAGGGAGACAGGAGTGAGGGCGCATGCGGCCAGGGCCGTGCGCGCGCAGTAACGTGTTTACTTTAAGTCCCTACAGTGTAGCAGAATAAATAAACAAAATCACATTTTACAGGCTTTAAAGGAGCCTGTCTAGTATTATCGATATTAATGGGAACCTAAACTGAGAAGGACATGGATTTTTCCTTTTAAAATAATACCAGTTGCCTGACTCTTCGGCTGATCCTGTGTCTATAATGCTTTCAGCCACAGCCCCTGAACAAGCATGCAGATCAGGTGCTCTGACTGAAGTCAGACTGGATTAGCTGCATGCTTGTCAGGTGTGTGATTCAGCCACCTCTGCAGCCATAGAGGTCAGCAGGACTGCCGGGCAACTGCTATTTAAAAGGAAACCTCCATATCCCTCTGTTAAGGTTCCCTTTAAGTTATTGAGGGATGCTGTTAGGATAACTGATTGTCTGACCTATTATCGGTCAGGAGCACCAGAAGTGAGTCCTATTTTTCATGTGTCCTCTACTAAGCCTGCTGTAGCTGCCATTTTACCACGGGGATGCTGCGTTTTAGCATTAGCTATAGTGCTTAACATAAATAAAATTGAAAACATGGATTTTAACTCGCTTCAGTCTCTCTCTTTAAAGAAAACCTGAACTGAAAATTAAAAGTTAAAATAACCATACTTGCCTCCCGTGTAGTCTATTCCTCGATCTCTTTCTCCTTTCCCGCATCCTGTTTGTCCACTGTGATCAAGGGAATTCTCTGTCCTCCATTTTGAAAATGGTCATTACCCCATAACAGCTTTCTGGTCAGCACACTGTTAAACTGTCATATCGCCCACTTGAGCCATAAGGAAACATAGACATTACTTGGCACATCAGTTGTCCTCTCAGCTGTAACTGACAGCAACTGATATATTTCAATACTGACAAAATGTTGTCAGAACTTGAAGCGATCACTGTCAGAAGAAAATGGTGGGCTTCTGAGAGGAACTAATAGCAGGGTAACTATGTAATGTTCATTTGAAGTTACCTCATGTGTTTATTTTAAATAATTTTACTCCGTACAGGTTCCCTTTATGGGTAAACTGAATGGGAGACATTGATGCCAAGATCTCGTAAACAGAACAATGATATAAGATGCTTTCAGGTCATCCAAACCAAGTATGTCCCCTCAAAACTAAAATATTAATTTTCAGTGAATGGAACTAGGACATGGCCAGTGTCCTACAGATTAGTTCATTGGCTGCCCACAAAATTGGGCTTATTCTATGATGGGGGCAATAGACAATGAGCATGAATGCAAAATAACTGGCAGGCACACAGACCAGGCTAGGGTGGTCAGCTGTGATGGGCAGGCAGGGGTGTGATCAATAACCATCTAGGATATGTTAATGTGCTCAGGATGAAGCAATAGTATGCAAGAACAAATGTAGCGACGTAACCTACATTTATTTCATCCTAAAATACAAGTGCATCACAACATTAATGTAGAAGCAATATTTGCACAGTAGATACTTATCACAATAATTGCTCTGGGTTTGGAAATACCAAATGGTCGCCATAAGGTTCATGGCCTGATGACCGTTTCACAGTGGCTTAACTTCTTCTCAGGCCAAAAGTGCATCATACTTTCATTATATTTCTGGATGAAAACAATTACTTACAATTATTGTTTATTCTGGATAAAAGATCTTGCTGGAAAAGGGATATGGGTCCTCCAGGGATTGGGAATTGCATTGCCCCCCCTCCCCCCCCAAGCAAATATTGCTTCACTGGAGCCCCTGCTGAGTACTCACAGCAGCAGAGTGCATTCACCTGTCCACCCAGCATGCACCCTCCAGTCTGTATCCTTCCATCTTCATCTCCAAAACCTGGTGCCTGTCCAGTATGTGCGCATGTACATGCTGCAGGGCACGGAAAATAGGTGGCGGTGTTCAGAGAGGGAGACTGAAAGACACACCAGGGAGTGCATCGGCTTGACAGGTGAGTTTGTTCTGTTGTGAATACTGTGCAGGGTCCCTCACAGGAGCATGATTAAATGGTGGTGGGGGGGGGAAGAGGAGGGGGAAGGAGACCTAGGAAGCCCACCAGCCTGTGAACCAATGTCTGTGTTTTTATGTATTGAAATGCCTTTGTTTTTATGTACCCATGTTTCTTTCTTTACCAGTACACTATCCGGCAGTGGCTGAATAGTGTACTGCTTGAGGAGTCTGCCTCTGACACAGGAGACCTGGGTTTTAATCTCTGCTCTTCCTCTTTAGTAAGCCAGCACCTATTCAGTAGTAGACCTTGGGCAAAACTCCCTAACACTGCTACTGCCTATAGAGCGTGGCCTAGTGGCTGCAGCTCTGGCAATTTTAGTCTACCAGGAGAAAAGAGCAATATAAATGTTCTGTGTCTCATCCTCTTACTCAGTACAGGACTATAGAAGATGGCCCTATATACGATATAAATAAATTAATAAATTAATAATGTAATAACTTTTGCACTTTAATAATTAGTTATTGCAGGCTAGTGTTGGACCTTTTTTTCTACTTGAACTCGATGGACTTATGACTTTTTTCAACCCAAATGTAACTGTAAAGTACTTCACAATCAAGTCATCCTGCGAATTAGCTTGGAGTACGAAGGACAATGAATTGAGCAATCAAGTGGTCAGTGAGTTCTTATGCTGGGAATACACGGTCAGATCCGGAGGATCGATTAGCCGCCGGATCGACTCCCGCCCAGACGGATTCCTGCTCGTCCCTGCGAGCGCTTACTTATCTTCCGCTCGATTTCAGCTATTGTCCACCCGAGGGTATCCAGCGGGGAATCGATCCGCGCGGTGATCGGACATGTCGGAAATTATCAATCGAGCCAATAGCGGAAATCGAGCAAAAGATAAGGAAGCGGCCGCGGGGACAAGCAGGAATCGATTCGGGCGGCCGCGGGAACGCGGTGGGAGTCGAACCGGGCGGCCGCGGGAATGTGGCGGGAGTCAATCCGGCGGCTAATCGAGCCGCCGGATCTAACCGTGTATTCTGCTTGGGTATGTGGTATTGGATTCATGCTCCTGTATTAAGCCTGTATAGGCAAGCTTCCATCTCCTTGTACAGCAGAGTATGTGGTTTCTTTCTCACTGTGTGTGGGTGGATTTGTTCTGTAAATGTGACTGTTTGGATAAGCTGACTTGTAACATGTTTACCAGATACAATAATGTCGAAGACATTGCATAATGAAAATGGCTTAGAAAAATGTGTTTCAAAATAACTGCAAAATGAAACCAGCAACAATAATCAAATTAGTACTTTGTGGTTTGTGGGATTTATTGTTGCATGAACAAGATTATGATGTTTTTCCACACTAAAGGATTAGTGCTGCAGCTCAAAAGCATACCCCAATTAAAATAAGTCTATTTTCAGGGGATATATAAAGAATTTATATTGCCTAAAAGTTTTGGTTTATTAAAATAGTATTATTATGAATTGAACTCACAAACTGCCACTCAAACACAGACCTGTATTCACTGTCTCATCTATTAACATACAATGGTAGTATCTGTTGGAGAATCTGTGATGCTCAGTGGGAGAAATCTTGGCATCAAAGCAAGCGCCCTGCTTGCTTTGATGCCAAGATTTCTCCCACTGAGGCTTAAAGTGGACCTGAACTCTTGCACAGCACACAATAAAAAGTCTTTATTCCACAGAGAGTTGCTGAAGAAATTCACTGTTCTGTTTCTTTAGCCACTTAAAGTGCCTAATTAGTTCTTATCAGTAGGTTCATATAGTAAGCACTGAGGCCAATTTCACACTGCTAACCAGCGTTAGCATTGAGGGCCTGTTTCCAGTACACGCAGATTCTGCATGCAGAAAACTGACTCCAATTAATGCCTATAGGAAATCTGCATCAGAAAAATCGCGTTCAGTGGAAACAGGCCCATAGACATTCATTGGAGTCAGTTTTCTGCATGCAGAATCTGCGAGTAGTGGAAACAAGCCCTTAGGTGCGATGCAATGATCGCTTCGCACCACAACACCAAAAACAGCCTTCTGGGATTTCCAGTAATCCCCTTCTGGCTGACAGCTAAGCAGGAACTGAGGCTCCCTAGCATTCGCCTCCTGTGGCCGAAAAAATAAATTGAGCGGAAGTGCATTTAAAAAATGCGCTTCTGTGCATGCATGCCACAGTGCTACCGCGCATCTATCACCATAGACTTGCATGACTTCTGGGTTGCCGCGCAGTATGCCCGACAATGCTCTTGTGGCAGATGTGCCTCTTCCAGTGCATCACATCGCATCCCGTATGAACGGCCCCATAGACTTTCATCGTTTTAGCGTCACCCTGTGGTAAAAAAAGGTAACGCACCGCAATGAAAATGTCCCAGTGTAAAAGGGGCCTGAGGCTTAAACCTTGCAGTGCACCCTGGAAAATGAATCCAGTTATTTTTAGGATTTCCATGAATTGTAATGAAGATTTTTTTTTTTTTTTTACCATAAAGCCAATCCTGTGGCTTATCTTTTAGAGCAGAGAGGTAGAGCTGAGCTTAGTTCCACTTTATCATGGGACAGATGCAAAGGATTCTGGGAGAAGACACTCATGTGATAGTGTTTTACCCCATTCATCAGAAAGGATAGAGGATAAGGAAACCTAATGGAGTGGTAGAAAACTTTTTTGCTCCTTTTGAATTGGCCTCTTCAGTGTGGGGCTTCCTGAGGGATTGAAAACCACTTAACGACTACCTAACGCCGATAGGCGTCGGCAGGCCGTAAGTGGTATTACATGGAAACTGTCTATGTCCGTTCACGGAGGGTGTCTCCGTGAACAGCCTGCAAGCCTCCGATCGCGGCTCGCAGGCGAAATGTAAACACGCGGGGGAAGAAATCCCTGCTGTTTACATCATATGGCCGTAAAGTAGATCTGCGATCCCCGGCCTCTGATTGGCTGGGGATCACCGGCATCTGATATGCTGAAGCCTATCCTAGACGGCGCAGGACGGAGATCCCAGAGGGAGAGGGAGGGAAGGGCAGAGAGGGCGAAAATCGCTGCGGAGGGGGGCTTTGAGGAGCCCCCCCGCAAAACACAGATAGCGGGCGGCGATCAGATCCCCCCCAGCAGAACATCCCCCTAGTGGGGAAAAAAGGGGGGGGGGGAGTCTGGTCGCCCTGGCTGCAAAGTGTGCTGTGGGCTGGAGAGCCCACGCAGCACAGATCACAGCAAAATCCTCTGGTCCTTAAGTGGTGGAAGGATTTGTCGATTACATTTTCCCTAGTCAGATCCTCCATTATCAATTGTGATTTTCTTGGGTGTATGTGCATTTATCCTTTAATTACAGGTACACCTGAATACATGGCATTATGTGTACACCCTGTATATGGTCCTCAATGTATCTTTTCCCCTGACCCTATAATTTGTGCCCTTTGCAGGTGGAATGCAGGACTACAATTATCTCTGGGGAAACTGCTTTGAAGTAACTTTCGAGTTGTCATGCTGCAAGTACCCACTAGCATCTGAACTACCTAAGGAGTGGGATAATAACAGAGAATCTCTCCTTACATTTATGGAAATGGTAATCTACAATTATTTACTAGAATTTCTATTGTGGTAAAAATTATTTAAAACGCCCTTCTACTATCGCTCTTCTTATGTCTTCCATGCCTCCACCCATTTATTGCTGACCTACATATGGGCGGCAGGCACTACTAATGATGTGTTTTATAGCACCACCCCTATACACAGCCTGTATGTACGTTCACATTTTAGGTGTCCCACCTTGGTGTCACATTATGGTTGCTCTTTTTCTTACTGTTAAGACTCAACTTGTTTTTTTGTAATTGTGTCCAAGTTTTCAGAATAATTGTTTCGGATTTGAATTATAAGAATGTTTGCAAAAATCCGTTGCAGGTAAAAAAAGGCAGCGGAAACCGATAATTAGCCAGTTTAGCCAGATATCTTAACCCTTACACTACAGCAGTAGGCAAACCATGTTTTGGTTGTTTGTTGTGAGAGCCTTGTAACCCAACATGCAGAAAGGCATTGCAGGCCTTCATCAAGTCAGAATATGCATCTATATGGCTTTATGGCAGGACTTGTAGGGTAGAGGTGTTTTAGGAAGAAAAAGATTTTTTTAAAGGAAATGTCCAAGCAAAATAAAAAAATGAGTTTCACTTACCTGGGGCTTCTCCCAGTCCCATGCAGCCATCCTGTGCCCTCGTAGTCACTCACTGCTGCTCCAGTCCCCCGCTGGCAGCTTGGCGACCTCGGAGGTCGGCGGGACGCATTGCGTACATTTTTACGCATTCCCGCTAGTGCAGGAACATTAACACATACATTTTTACGCATTACTGGTTCATTGCGTAAAAATTTACGCATTGAACCAGTAACGCGTAAAAATGCATGTGTTAATGTTCCTGCACTAGCGGGAATGCGTAAACATGTACGCAATGCGTCCCGCCGACCTCCGAGGTCGCCAAGCTGCCAGCGGGGGACTGGAGCAGCAGTGAGTGACTACGAGGGCACAGGATGGCTGCATGGGGCTGGGAGAATCCCCAGGTAAGTGAAACTCATTTTTTTATTTTGCTTGAACCTTCCCTTTAAGGGACAAATGAACCAAAATTAGGTTGTATTTATTCTGCAGGTCTGTAAAATAGGCCATAGGCATGATTAGGCATAATGTTCACCAGCAGTTTTAGATGTCATAGCTCCCAACTGTCGCTCTTTTGGAGGGACAGTCCCTCTTTGGGAGCCCTGTCCATCTTTCCTCCTCATTTGTCCCTCTTTCAGGACTTTGTCCCTCTTTATGTAAATGTACAGTGGAAGAAATAATTATGACCCCTCACTGATTTTGTAAGTTTGTCCAATGACAAAGAAATGAAAAGTCTCAGAACAGTATCATTTCAATGGTAGGTTTATTTTAACAGTGGCAGATAGCACATCAAAAGGAAAATCAAAAAAAATAGCCTTAAATAAAAGATAGCAACTGATTTGCATTTCATTGAGTGAAATAAGTTTTTGAACCCTCTAACAATAAAAGACTTAATACTTATTGGTAAAACCCTTGTTTGCAAGCACAGAGGTCAAACGTTTCTTGTAATTGATGACCAAGTTTGCACACATTTTAGGAGGAATGTTGGTCCACTCCTCTTTGCAGATCATCTCTAAATCCCTAAGGTTTCGAGGCTGTCTCTGTGCAACTCTGAGCTTGAGCTCCCTCCATAGGTTTTCTATTGGATTAAGGTCCGGAGACTGACTAGGCCACTCCATGACCTTAATGTGCTTTTTCTTGAGCCACTCCTTTGTTGCCTTTGCTGTATGTTTTGGGTCATTGTCGTGCTGGAACACCCGTCCACGACCCATTTTCAGTTTCCTGGCAGAGGGAAGGAGGTTGTCGTTCAGGATTTCACGATACATGGCTCCGTCCATTTTCCTGTTAATGCGATTAAGTTGTCCTGTGCCCTTAGCAGAAAAACACCCCCAAAGCAAAATGTTTCCACCCCCATGCTTGACGGTGGGGACGGTGTTTTGGGGGTCATAGGCAGCATTTTTCTTCCTCCAAACACAGCGAGTTGAGTTAATGCCAAAGAGCTCTATTTTGGTCTCATCAGACCACAGCACCTTCTCCCAGTCACTCACAGAATCATTCAGGTGTTCATTGGCAAACTTCAGACGGGCCTGCACATGTGCCTTCTTGAGCAGGGCGACCTTGCGAGTCCTGCAGGATTTTAATCCATTGCGGTGTAATGTGTTTCCAATGGTTTTCTTGGTGACTGTGGTCCCTGCTAATTAGAGGTCATTCACTAACTCCTCCCGTTTAGTTCTAGGATGCTTTTTCACCTTTCTCAGAACCATTGACACCCCACGAGGTGAGATCTTGCGTGGAGCCCCAGAGCGAGGTCGATTGATGGTCATTTTGTGCTCCTTCCATTTTCGAACAATCGCACCAACACTTGTCACCTTCTCTCCCAGCTTCTTGCTAATTGTTTTGTAGCCGATTCCAGCCTTGTGCAGGTCTACAATTTTGTCTCTGACATCCTTGGACAGCTCTTTGGTCTTTCCCATGTTGGAGAGTTTGGAGTCTGCTTGATTCTGTGGACAGGTGTCTTTTATACAGGTGACTAGTTAAGACAGGTGTCCTTAATGAGGGTGACTAATTGAGTAGAAGTGTCTAACCACTCTGTGGGAGCCAGAACTCTTAATGGTTGGTAGGGGTTCAAAAACTTATTTCCCTCAATGAAATGCAAATCAGTTGCTATCTTTTATTTAAGGTTATTTTTTCAATTTTCCTTTTGATGTGCTATCTGCCACTGTTAAAATAAACCTACCATTGAAATGATACTGTTTTGAGACTTTTCATTTCTTTGTCATTGGACAAACTTACAAAATCAGTGAGGGGTCAAATAATTATTTCCTCCACTGTATATATTTCTCTACTAAAAAATGTTTGGCTCTAAACTTTATTCCCATCCTTCAAATTGAAATATTCCTAATTTTAAAAATGTTAATATGAAGGAAAATGAACCCGGATAGAAAGGACCATTGTGGTTTGAATTTTAAAACATATTTTTCTTATGAAATTGTTATGGGATGCGTGACTAGGGGTGTGATGGGGCGTGCTCAGGGGTGTGGCTTAACCACTTGAGGACCCTGGGATTTAACCCCCTTAAAGGAAAGGTTCAGGGAGGGTGGGTAAAAAATAAAAATCAAATTCCACTTACCTGGGGCTTCCTCCAGCCCGTGGCAGGCAGGAGGTGCCCTCGCCACCGCTCCGCAGGCTCCCGGTGGCTGACCTGGCCAGGCCGGCTGCCAGGTCGGGCTCTTCTGCGCTCCAAGGCCCGGAACTTCTGCGTCCCACGCCGGCGCTTTGACGTCATCGGACGTCCTCCGGGCTCTACTGCGCATGCGCAGTAGTTCTGCGCCTGCGCAGTAGAGCCCGGAGGACGTCCGATGACGTCAGAGCGCCGGCGTGGGACGCAGAAGTTCCGGGCCTTGGAGCGCAGAAGAGCCCGACCTGGCAGCCGGCCTGGCCAGGTCAGGTCGGCCACCGGAGACCACCGGGAGCCTGCGGAGCGGCGGCGAGGGCACCTCCTGCCTGCCACGGGCTGGAGGAAGCCCCAGGTAAGTGGAATTTGATTTTTATTTTTTACCCACCCTCCCTGAACCTTCCCTTTAAGGACCAGGCACTTTTTTTCCATTCAGACCACTGCAGCTTTCACGGTTTATTGCTCGCTCATACAACCTACCACCTAAATGAATTTTGGCTCCTTTTCTTGTCACTAATAAAGCTTTCTTTTGGTGTTATTTGATTGCTGCTGCGATTTTTACTTTTTATTATATTCATCAAAAAAGACATGAATTTTGGCAAAAAAAAGATTTTTTTAACTTTCTGTGCTGACATTTTTCAAATAAAGTAAAATTTCTGTATACATGCAGCGCGAAAAATGTGGACAAACATGTTTTTGATGAAAAAAAACCCATTCAGCCTATATTTATTGGTTTGGGTAAAAGTTATAGCATTTACAAAATATGGTGCAAAAAGTGAATTTTCCCATTTTCAAGCATCTATGACTTTTCTGACCCCCTGTCATTTTTCATGAGGGGCTAGAATTCCAGGATAGTATAAATACCCCCCAAATGACCCCATTTTGGAAAGAAGACATCCCAAAGTATTCACTGAGAGGCATAGTGAGTTCATAGAAGATATTATTTTTTGTCAAAAGTAAGCAGAAAATGACACTTTGTGACAAAAAAAAAAAATTTCTTCTAACTTGCGACAAAAAAAAATGAAATCTGCCACGGACTCACCATGCCCCTCTCTGAATACCTTGAAGTGTCTACTTTCCAAAATGGGGTCATTTGTGGGGTGTGTTTACTGTCCTGGCATTTTGGGGGGTGCCTAATTGTAAGCACCCCTGTGAAGCCTAAAGGTGCTCATTGGACTTTGGACCCCTTAGCACAGTTAGGCTGCAAAAAAGTGCCACACATGTGGTATTGCCGTACTCAGGAGAAGTAGTACAATGTGTTTTGAGGTGTATTTTTACACATACCCATGCTGGGTAGGAGAAATATCTCTGTAAATGACAATTTTTTGATTTTTTTTACACAGTTGTCCGTTTACAGAGAGATTTCTCCCACCCAGCATGGGTATGTGTTAAAATACACCCCAAAACACATTGTACTACTTCTCCCGAGTACGGCGATACCACATGTGTGGCACTTTTTTGCACCTTAACTGTGCTAAGGGGCCCAAAGTCCAATGAGTACCTTTAGGATTTCACAGGTCATCTTGCGGAATTTGATTTCCAGACTACTCCTCACGGTTTAGGGCCCCTAAAATGCCAGGGCAGTATGGGAACCCTGCAAATGACCCCATTTTAGAAAGAAGACACCACAAGGTATTCCGTTAGGACTATGGTGAGTTCATAGAAGATTTTATTGTCACAAGTTAGCGGAAATTGATTTGTATTGTTTTTTTTCACAAAGTGTCACTTTCCGCTAACTTGTGACCAAAAATCAAATCTTCTATGAACTCACCATAGTCCTAACAGAATACCTTGGGGTGTCTTCTTTCTAAAATGGGGTCATTTGTGGGGTTCCTATACTGCCCTGGCATTTTAGGGGCCCTAAACCATGAGGAGTAGTCTGGAAATCAAATGCCGCAAAATGACCTGTGAAATCCTAAAGGTACTCATTGGACTTTGGGCCCCTTAGCACAGTTAGGATGCAAAAAAGTGCCACACATGTGGTATCGCCGTACTCGGGAGAAGTAGTATAATGTGTTTTGGGGTGTATTTTTACACATACCCATGCTGGGTGGGAGAAATATCTCTGTAAATGACAATCTTTTGATCTTTTTACACACAATTGTCCATTTACAGAGATATTTCTCCCACCCAGCATGGGTATGTGTAAAAATACACCCCAAAACACATTGTACTACTTCTCCCGAGTACGGCGATACCACATGTGTGGCACTTTTTTGCACCCTAACTGCGCTAAGGGGCCCAAAGTCCAATGAGTACCTTTAGGATTTCACAGGTCATTTTTGTTTCAAGACTACTCCTCACGGTTTAGGGCCCCTAAAATGCCAGGGCAGTATAGGAACCCCACTAATGACCCCATTTTAGAAAGAAGACACCACAAGGTATTCCGTTAGGAGTATGGTGCGTTCATAGAAGATTTTATTTTTGTCACAAGTTAGCGGAAATTGATTTTAATTGGCTTTTTTTCACAAAGTGTCATTTTCCGCTAACTTGTGACAAAACATAAAATCTTCTATTATTATTATTTATTAGATTTATATAGCGCCAACATATTACGCAGCGCTGTACAATAAATTCTATGAACTCACCATACTCCTAACGGAATACCTTTGGGTGTCTTCTTTCTAGAATGGGGTCATTTGTGGGGTTCCTATACTGCCCTGGCATTTTAGGGGCCCTAAACCGTGAGGAGTAGTCTTGAAACCAACAATGTCGCAAAATGACCTGTGAAATCCTAAAGGTACTTTACTCATTGGACTTTGGGCCCCTTAGCGCAGTTAGGGTGCAAAAAAGTGCCACACATGTGGTATCGCCGTACTCAGGAGAAGTAGTATAATGTGTTTTGTGGTGTATTTTTACACATACCCATGCTGGGTGGGAGAAATATCTCTGTAAATAAAAATCTTTTGATTTTTTTTACACACAATTGTCCATTTACAGAGAGGTTTCTCCCACCCAGCATGGGTATGTGTAAAAATACACCCCAAAACACATTATACTACTTCTCCTGAGTACGGCGATTCCACACGTGTGACACTTTTTTTTGCAGCCTAGGTGCGCTAATGGGCCCAACGTCCTATTCACAGGTCATTTTGAGGCATTTGTTTTGTAGACTACTCCTCACGGTTTAGGGCCCCTAAAGTGCCAGGGCAGTATAGGAACCCCACAAGTGACCCCATTTTAGAAAGAAGACACCCCAAGGTATTCCGTTAGGAGTATGGTGAGTTCATAGAAGATTTTATTTTTTGTCACAAGTTAGTGAAAAATGACACTTTGTGAAAAAGAACAATAAAAATCAATTTCCGCTAACTTTTGACAAAAAATAAAATCTTCTATGAACTCGTCATACACCTAACAGAATACCTTGGGGTGTCTTTTTTTCTAAAATGGGGTCACTTGTGGGGTTCCTATAACTCCCTGGCATTTTACGGGCCCAAAACCGTGAGTAGTCTGGAAACCAAATGTCTCAAAATGACTGTTCAGGGGTATAAGCATCTGAAAATTTTGATGACAGGTGGTCTATGAGGGGGCGAATTTTGTGGAACCGGTCATAAGCAGGGTGGCCTTTTAGATGACAGGTTGTATTGGGCCTGATCTGATGGATAGGAGTGCTGGGGGGTGACAGAAGGTGATTGATGGGTGTCTCAGGGGGTGGTTAGAGGGGAAAATAGATGCAATCAATGCACTGGGGAGGTGATCGGAAGGGCGTCTGAGGGGGATCTGATGGTTTGGCCGAATGATGAGGAGCCCACACAGGGCAAATTAGGGCCTGATCTGATGGGTAGGTGTGCTAGGGTGTGACAGGAGGTGATTGATGGGTGTCGCAAGGTGTGATTAGAGGGGGGAATAGATGCAAGCAATGCACTGGCGAGGTGATCAGGGCTGGGGTCTGAGGGCGTTCTGAGGGTATGGGCGGGTGATTGAGTGCCCTAGGGGCAGATAGGAGTCCAATCTGATGGGTAGCAGTGACAGGGGGTGATTGATGGGTAATAAGTGGGTGTTTGGAGGAGAGAACAGATGTAAACACTGCACTTGGGAGGTGATCTGATGTCGGATCTGCGGGTGATTTTATTGGTGTGGGTGGGTGATCAGATTGTCCACAAGGGGCAGGTTAGGGGCTGATTGATGGGTGGCAGTGACAGGGGGTGATAGGGGGTGATTGACAGGTGATCAGTGGGTTATTACAGGGAAGGACAGATGTAAATAATGCCCTGGCGAATTGATAAGGGGGGGGGGGGGCGGGGGTCTGAGGGCAATCTGAGTGTGTAGGCAGGTGATTGGGTGCCCGCAAGGGGCAGATTAGGGTCTGATCTGATAGGTAACAGTGACAGGTGGTGATAGGGGGTGATTGATGGGTAATTAGTGGGTGTTTAGAGGAGAGAATAGATGTAAACACTGAGCTTGGGTGGTGATCTGATGTCGGATCTGCGGGCGATCTATTGGTGTGGGTGGGTGATCAGATTGCCCGCAAGGGGCAGGTTAGGGGCTGATTGATGGGTGGCAGTGACAGGGGGTGATTGATGGGTGGCAGTGACAGGGGGTGATTGATGGGTAATAAGTGGGTGTTTGGAGGAGAGAACAGATGTAAACACTGCACTTGGGAGGTGATCTGATGTCGGATCTGCGGGTGATTTATTGGTGTGGGTGGATGATCAGATTGTCCACAAGGGGCAGGTTAGGGGCTGATTGATGGGTGGCAGTGACAGGGGGTGATAGGGGGTGATTGACAGGTGATCAGTGGGTTATTACAGGGAAGGACAGATGTAAATAATGCCCTGGCGAATTGATAAGGGGGGGTCTGAGGGCAATCTGAGCGTGTAGGCGGGTGATTGGGTGCCCGCAAGGGGCAGATTAGGGTCTGATCTGATAGGTAACAGTGACAGGTGGTGATAGGGGGTGATTGATGGGTAATTAGTGGGTGTTTAGAGGAGAGAATAGATGTAAACACTGCGTTTGGGTGGTGATCTGATGTCGGATCTGCGGGCGATCTATTGGTGTGGGTGGGTGATCAGATTGCCCGCAAGGGGCAGGTTAGGGGCTGATTGATGGGTGGCAGTGACAGGGGCTGATTGATGGGTGATTGACAGGTGATCAGGGGGGATAGATGCATACAGTACACAGGGGGGGGGTCTGGGGAGAATCTGAGGGGTGGGGGGGGTTGATCAGGAGGGGGCAGGGGGGGGGGATAAAAAAAATAGCGTTGACAGATAGTGACAGGGAGTGATTGATGGGTGATTAGGGGGGTGATTGGGTGCAAACAGGGGTCCTGGGGGGTGGGCACTGGGACCACCAGGGCAGGAGGCAGCCTGTATAATACACTTTGTAAACATTACAAAGTGTATTATACACTTTGTATGCGGCGATCGTCGGGTTAACATCCCGCCGGCGCTTCCGTATGGCCGGCGGGATGTTGCGGCAGGTATGCGGAGACGGGCGCTGGCGGAGGATCGCGTCACGGATGACGCGATCGCTCCGCCCATGCCCTTACAAGGACCGCCGCCTCTGTGGGTGAGCTGGTCCTTGCGGGCTCCACTTCCCGGCCGCCCCTGTGCGTTAGGCGGTCGGGAAGTGGTTAAAGGGAACCAGAGACGAACGAAGTTTAAAAATGAAAAAAAGATGTTATACATACCTGGGGCTTCCACCAGCCCCGTAAGTTTGGATCGCTCCCACGCCGCCGTCCGCTGCCTCTATCACTGGTACCGGTTCCCGTCACTTCCGCCGGATGCAGCCAGTCTTCCGCATGCACAGGGGCTCCCTCTGGCTCTTTACGCATGCGCCTGCGTGGTACCGAAGGAGCGCACTGTGCTTGCGTCGACTGGCTGAAATGACGGGACCCGGTACTGACGGACAGAGGCAGCGGCTAAAGGCGGTGTGGAAGTGATCCAGGCTGATGGGGCTGGAGGAAGCCCCAGGTATGTATAAATGTTATTTTATTCGTCTCTGGTTCTCTTTAAATGTCCCTCTTCATCATCTCAAAAAGTTGGGAGGTATGCTGGATTTATTCTTGGCATTTAGGAATATAAAGGAACACTTTGCATATTCACTTACTGATAGGAATCCATGTCTTGCTCATATAAAGCAGGAAATTTGCTAATAGCCTCTGTTTTAAGAAGGCAAAATTGTATTATTTTATTAATGTTATCATTCACACTGGGCTTGTTTTTCTTTCTTTTTTTATCCCTTTTTTTCCCCTGTTTTTGAAGGAGCAGCAAAACATGTAGAAATAGGTTTTTCTTAATGTTAGGCCTAGTGCACATCCAGAGCGGTTCAGCAGCGTTTTTCGATCCGTTTGCGGATGTGGAAACGCTAGGGTAATTTATTTCAATGGGCTGGTGCACACCAGAGCGGGAGGCGTTTTGCAGAAACGCAAACTCCCGGGCTGCTGCAGATTTTGGATTGCAGAGGCGTTTCTGCCTCCAATGTAAAGTATAGGATGCATCCTTTGGGTTTCTTCAATAAATGTGTATTTATTTATTTAATCACAGTCCTTGGTGTCTGCTTTAACGGAGGCAAGTCCACCACTTCCTCCCAGCAATTTTTAAAAATTGTATGTACTTTTATTCTACTGGCGCCTCTGTTCACCTACCAGTATATTCAAGTCCACCCCAGGTGGAGGGGTGATCTACCCTTTTTCTCCTATCTACAGAGAGCGACTTCTTAATCCTGAGTGGGGACAGGTCTAATCTCCTCACCTGCCTATTGAGTGGTTACCTGAGCGGTAACCCATGTTTGTGAGTATTACCATCTCACTGTCTCGATTATTCAATCTGTCTTGACATACTACACCATATTGGGCTCTCGATTTCTCTTCAATTGTAATATATGAAATCTACTACACCAAAAACTCTTCCCAAAACCGCAAAATGCTAGGTGAAACGCTAGAGAAAAATAAGAAAAAACGTTTCAAAATCTGCTAGCATTTTGCGGATCTGCTAGCGGTTTTTGGTGTGCACCAGGCCTTAGTTCTAATCCACCATCTTCATAGCTCCTCCCCCTTGGACATACACCTCACCCTTCCTTATGTGTCCCTTTCCTCCACCCCTTAGATTGTAAGCCGGTTTGGCAGTGCCGTTATCCCTGTGTGCTCTTCTCCACCACCATATGGACTCACTGACTCGTCTGCTATATTTATCCCTACATTGGAATCTGGGCACCATTTTTTTTTTGTTACATCACTATTTTGTATTCCATTGTTTAACACTGTAATGCTCCTGTGCAACATTGTTTCATGCTGTAATGTCTCCCATATATAGTGTACAGCGCTGTGTATTATATTCGAGCTTTATAAATAAAGTTTGATTATTACATTTATCATTTACTGTATGTTTTAGACTATAAGACTCACTTTTACTCCCCCAAAAGTGGGGGGAAAAGTCACTGCACCGTATAGTCCAAATACAGGGAGCTCCTGACTTGTGAACACCTGTCAATACAAACCTCCAACCCACCCCAATGTCTATGACTCCCTGTACTGTGCTCATGCAGAGAAGGACACAGGGACACAAAGGGGCAAAGAGGAGGACACAAGGGGGACACAAAGAGGCATAGAGGAGGACAGAGGCAGACACATGGGGGATCCAGGAGGGCACAGGGAGACACGAGGTACAAAGGGGGCATAATCCACAAGATGCCCCTTCACCATGGATGCACCAGGTTTAGTATATCCCCCCCCCCCCCCCTGGTTTTTGTCTTCTGAACCAACGTCTTGTAGTCCGAAAAATACGGTACTTCCCCCCCCCCCCCCCCACAAAATTAGTCCCAGTTGTATGTTTCTTAGGCGTACAGTGAAAATTATCTAAGCTGCTAATTGTGGATGTGTAGCAACAATCTTTTAAAGCTAAATGGAAGGCTTTAATGTACAGTGTTAAAGGGAACTTGAGATGGACCCCCACAATAAAATATACATACCTGGGGCTTCCACCTGCCTGGTTTTATTGCAGGGCCATCTCGGGTACAATTTAAACATTGAACTTATATCATTTTATGCATAGTGTGGTTGATCACACCACATAAGGACTAGAGATGATCAGTGAGATGCAAATTCTTCCGAGTTGATGCAAATGTATGCAATGTTTTTATGTAAATGTATGCAGCTTGAAAATGGACCAATCAATTTAAACCCAGGTTTAAATTTATTGGTCCTTTTTCAAGCTGCATACATTTGCATACAATTTGCATAATTTTGGAAGTATTTGCATCTCATTGATCATCCCTAATAAGGATGATGGAAATTCTTGCTCATCAATCAACTAGCTGCTTGTGACTTTTCATGAGTGTAATTTTTCTTTTATATGCTTAGCATGTTGCCTTGTGTATGATTCCACAAGGCAATGGATATTATGATGTATAGGTTATATAGTGCTAAACACACACCCAGCTTTGCTGATTTTTGTGATATTATTCCATTTTATGTTTTTTGCTACTTTTGCAGCTTTTTTTGTATTCACAATTTCCATCTCCCCTGTTCATGCTTAGGTACATATAGGTGCACAAGGATATGTAAGAGATTCGGTTACTCAAAAAGGTATAGAGAATGCCACAATTTCTGTATCGGGGATTGACCATAACATCACAACTGGGAAGTTGGGGAACTTTCAGAGACTGCTTGCTCCTGGGATGTATAACATCACTGCCACAGTACTTGGGTAAGTGCTCATACACCGTGTTAGGAAATGTTGGACATCAGCTATTAGAGTACATTTACTTGATTTTTACTTAAAGAAATTCCAAGATGAGTGATATGGAAGCAACCATATTAATTTCCTTTAAACAATACCAGTTGCCTGGCTGTCCCTCTGATCCTCTGCCTATAAAGCCCAATCTACACAATTCTTTGTGTGATTCGATTACGATTCTATTTACGATTCGATTAAATCCGACATGTCCGATCGGGATTCAATTCGATTTGATTTGCCATTGCAAAATAATGTCAAATCGAATTGAATCAAATCCCAATCGGACATGTCGGATTTAATCGGAACGTAAATAGAATCGTAATCGTGTCGTGTAGATGGGGCTTAATACTTTTATCCATAAACTCTGAACAAACATGCAGATCAGGTGCTCTGACTGAAGTGTTATTGGATTGTTTCGGGGTTGTGACTCAGACACAGCGTATACCAGAAGACCAGTAGGACTGGCTGGCAACCGGCATTGTTTAAAAGGAAAGAAATATAGCAGCTTCCATGTGTCTGTCTCTCCGGGTTACTTTTGTATGTGCTATGACAGGATTGATGGCAAGCGTTCTCAGTATTCTATATTGCACTATAATCAGAATTATGCCCTCCATAATACCAAGTAGGTTGTTTCTTTAACTGCACCCAGCAGGGCTGGGTCGTTGGAGCAATTTTGGGGTACCTGGAGTCAGAGTCCTGAAAAATGTTGGCACTCCTAAAAAAAATGTAAAATGTAATTAAGAAAACTTCTATTGCTTAGATAATAGTTATAATAAATAACTTGTATATACAGTAATACCAGTGCTTAGTACACAAAAACTAAATAATAAACCAATCAAAAATAATTACTTGTGCTGCTGCAATAAAGCAGTCCCCAAAGCTTCAAAAACAAATACACATATTGGATGTACATATTAAAGCAAACCAGTGATATTTAGCTTGAAAGAAAGGAGGAGAACCGAGAGCCCAATATGGTGTAGTATGTTAATGAGGTGATGTCTGATGCAAACACACACAATGGTTATACTCACAAGGACGGGTCGCCTCCAAGGCAACCACTGGATAAGCAGGCGGGGAGAATTGTAACCTGACCCCGCTCAGGGTTAAGAAGTCGCTCTCTGTAGATGGAAATGGGGATACACCCCTCCACCAAGGGTGGACTAAACAATTATGTGGTATAACAACAGAGGCGCCAAGTAGAGTAAAATTAGTTAAAATTGTTAAAGGGGGAAGTGGGTGGACTCACCTCCCTTCTGAAAAAATGGCCAGACAACGGGCAGGTTACTTCAAGTTTAAAGTAACATTTATTACGAGCTCCAAAAGTGCAACGTGTTTCAGGGGTAACAGTCCCGCTTCTTCAGGCAAACAATTTTTGGAGGGAGCTGGGGAAGGGAAACAAAGGAGAAAAGGGGAATGCCAGAGGAACGCTAGATACAAGCACCCGAAGATGCACCAAAACTACAAAAATGTCATGAAAAACTTACAAACAGCGGTAAGGCTATGCATAAATCATAAACTGCATAATAACTTATATAATACATTACAGCAGAATCCATAACACATAAATAAAATGACTGTACAATTGTAACAGGTACATGGGGGTGCATCATAAAAACAAACGGCAATAATATAGTCAGTGGGTATGAATGAAGGTGTTATGCATATAGAATGGATTGAAGCATTATTCAAAATGCATATGTAAAGCGACGGTGCGATTGTAATGGTGTTATTCGAAATGCATATGTGAGGTAGCGTGTAAAGTAGCATAGCGCTGCAGTTAACTCAAGGATTTTGTGTGCATAAAAGTCACAGTGACTTTTAGGGTCTGTTTCCATTGTGTGATTTCTGCATCACGCTTCCGTTTCTCATGTAATGATTGTTAGACATGACATCACGAAAATTCGCATTAAAATTTGCATACGGGAAAAATGTACGGGAAATGTTATATCCTGGTGGAAATAGGCTCTAAAAGAGAAAAAGTGGTGGATTTTATAACACAGATGATGTGGCGAGGAATTGTAATCCTGTGTTTTTTTTTTTATATGCACCAGACACTGACGCGAAAAAAAAATGATATAATGATTTGTACAGTATGTGTAGTGAAGCGAAAAAAAATGATGATTTGTATGTGTAGTACAGCTAAGAAATAAAACATTAGGAGCAGAGACATAAGTCTAATGTTTCCATTACAGGAAGAGTTGTTATCTATGCAAAAGAGCCATTGAGCTCCACGACTTTCAAAGTCGCAGAGAGCTCGGTCTACTGAAGCTTGTTATCTCAGCTGTCAGTCACTGTATCTTCTTTTTCTCTCCAGAGGACAGTTCAATAGTTCACTGGCCTGCTCTGTAAAATCATGTAGAATGCTGAGTAGTGTGTAAACTGAAAATATTAGAGAATGATGCAATGTTATAAAAAACACTATACAGTGGAGGAAATAATTATTTGACCCCTCACTGATTTTGTAAGTTTGTCCAATGACAAAAAAATGAAAAGTCTCAGAACAGTATCATTTCAATGGTAGGTTTATTTTAACAGTGGCAGATAGCACATCAAAAGGAAAATCGAAAAAATAACCTTAAATAAAAGATAGCAACTAATTTGCATTTCATTGAGTGAAATAAGTTTTTGAACCCTCTAACAATAAAAGACTTAATACTTAGTGGAAAAACCCTTGTTTGCAAGCACAGAGGTCAAACGTTTCTTGTAATTGATGACCAAGTTTGCACACATTTTAGGAGGAATGTTGGTCCACTCCTCTTTGCAGATCATCTCTAAATCCCTAATGGCCCATACTCACGAGTGACATTTGTCGCCGCAACATGCGGCGCGCGCGTGTTGCGGCGACAGGTCGCCCGTGAGTATGGGCCGCCGCACACCGCGCGCGCGCACCCTGAACTGTCGCCCGTCGCTCATGTCGCCAGGCGATTGAAACTTTCAATCGCATGGCGACAGTAGCCGCTGCCCCCCCCCCCCCCCCCCGCCGCAACTGTAGCTAGTCCGCGTGAGTACGCAGACTAGCGACAGCAACCTCCATTGAGGTTTATGGAGCTTCCGGCGGGGGGAGGAGGAACGTCGGCGACAGCTTCCGTCTCGCCGCTGGTCCCTCTTCCGCGTGAGTACGCGGAGGGACCTGGAGAGAAGCTGTTGCCGGCCTGTCGCCCACATGCTCACGTGTGCTGGCGACAGGCGATTTTTGCAGCCCGTGAGTACGGGCCATAAGGTTTCGAGGCTGTCTCTGTGCAACTCTGAGCTTGAGCTCCCTCCATAGGTTTTCTATTGGATTAAGGTCCGGAGACTGACTAGGCCACTCCATGACCTTAATGTGCTTCTTTTTGAGCCACTCCTTTGTTGCCTTTGCTGTATGTTTTGGGTCATTGTCGTGCTGGAACACCCATCCACGACCCACTTTCAGTTTCCTGGCAGAGGGAAGGAGGTTGTTGTTCAGGATTTCACGATACATGGCTCCGTCCATTTTCCCCTTAATGCGATTAAGTTGTCCTGTGCCCTTAGCAGAAAAACACCCCCAAAGCAAAATGTTTCCACCCCCATGCTTGACGGTGGGGATGGTGTTTTGGGGGTCATAGGCAGCATTTTTCTTCCTCCAAACACAGCGAGTTGAGTTAATGCCAAAGAGCTCTATTTTGGTCTCATCAGACCACAGCACCTTCTCCCAGTCACTCACAGAATCATTCAGGTGTTCATTGGCAAACTTCAGATGGGCCTGCACATGTGCCTTCTTGAGCAGGGGGACCTTGCGAGCCCTGCAGGATTTTAATCCATTGCGGTGTAATGTGTTTCTAATGGTTTTCTTGGTGACTGTGGTCCCTGCTAATTTGAGGTCATTCACTAACTCCTCCCGTGTAGTTCTAGGATGCTTTTTCACCTTTCTCAGAACCATTGACACCCCACGAGGTGAGATCTTGCGTGGAGCCCCAGAGCGAGGTCAATTGATGGTCATTTTGTGCTCCTTCCATTTTCGAACAATCGCACCAACAGTTGTCACCTTCTCTCCCAGCTTCTTGCTAATGGTTTTGTTGCCCATTCCAGCCTTGTGCAGGTCTACAATTTTGTCTCTGACATCCTTGGACAGCTCTTTGGTCTTTCCCATGTTGGAGAGTTTGGAGTCTGCTTGATTGATTGATTCTGTGGACAGGTGTCTTTTATACTGGTGACTAGTTAAGACAGGTGTCCTTAATGAGGGTGACTAATTGAGTAGAAGTGTCTAACCACTCTGTGGGAGCCAGAACTTTTAATGGTTGGTAGGGGTTCAATAACTTATTTCACTCAATGAAATGCAAATCAGTTGCTATCTTTTATTTAAGGTTATTTTTTCGATTTTCCTTTTGATGTGCTATCTTCCACTGTTAAAATAAACCTACCATTGAAATGATACTGTTCTGAGACTTTTCATTTCTTTGTCATTGGACAAACTTACAAAATCAGTGAGGGGTCAAATAATTATTTCCTCCACTGTATAACTGACAATAAAAATATGAGACTATTTTCTTTGCTACTAATGTTCTAGTAATTATCCGTACTACACAAGCAATTCATTATATCATATTTTTTTTTCCTTCGCTTCAGTGTCTCTTAAAATGTATACCATAGGTTGTTTTAAGTTTCACAATTATTTTTTAGTTTATTTTGTTTGTTTGTTCTTGTTTTAGCATGCCCAAGGATGTTCTCCATAGCATTTTAGTAAGGGGGCTTTTAGGACCATTGTAGCCCCTCACACACTCCAATGAGTTCTGGGTCACCATGAGCTTACTGGTTAGTCTGTACCTTTGGGTGTTTCAAGCCCTACTTCATAGAGCCAAATTAATCCATGCCATGCACTGATGAGGATCAACCAATCCGAAAAATTTTGTATGAATGTTGGATTATTATGGCTCTGTACAAATTAACGAGTTGACACATCATTGCATTCCAGTGGATCTGGAGGTGTGTTTAGCTTCTAAGGGCAACAACGGTTAATTGGCATATATTCAGCAGTGATGCACTGGCAGACATTTCGGTGCTCACGCCAACCTGAATTATCGCAAATTCTTTCTGTTTTAAGTAAGCAAACTTTTTTGTTTTCCATATTTTTTTTAACTGCAAAATTGTAATTTTGATGATTTTCAAAACAAAAACTTTACCACTCTCCTCATTTAGGTTAGCAATGACAGGCCGGGATAGCTGATTGGTTAGTATGTCAACTTCCTGGCCAGGAGCTTTGTTTTCTTCTCAAAAGCAGATACCATCTTAATATGTCTGAAAAATTCTAAAGCTTTGGCAGTGATGAAATGCCTTTTGTGTTACATACTTTCAATCAACATGGAAAATATATTTTACTATTTTAAATCAGAGTCGAGGAGTCTGAGTCAGTGATATAATAAATGGAGGAGTCTGAGGTTAAGTTGCTCTGCCACCCAGGAACTCAACATGTAGTGACTGGTCACAAGCCCAGACACTGGTCACTTTCTGTACCACAGACTCATTGCTATACGCTGCAGTCTCCTAAAGGCCCATACACACGGCATACATTTGTCTGTAGTTGTGAGGCAGCGACAGCCAGACAAGAGACAGCAGCATATTTATGGCAGCGACAATTCGAGTTTGCAGCAGTTGTACACACGTGGCAACAGAAAGATTGAAGACACAACGGAAGCTGTCTGCCACAGACTACGTATAGTAGTAGTACTATGGTAGTGACTCGGCTATCTGTAAAAGACTTTCGTGCACACGACAGGACACCAACAGACTAAGCGACGGTTCGTGAGACAAAAGTCACAAGAGATTCACCAGTTGAATCGCTTAAACATGGTTGTGTCTGCAGACATTCTTTGTCTCTTGCCATGTCCACATGAAGAAACCGTTGCACAAATCATCGCTCAACACGTGTCTGTACAGACATTTGTACGCTGTGTGTAGGGGCCTTAAAGAAAGTTCCTGTCTAAACAGTAAGCTGACGTAGTCCAAGCAGCATCGGCTCCTCCCGCAAAGCCTGCCACTAACTCCCTCAAGCTGCACCAGGTCAAGTGATCACATTTTCAAGGCTGTTTCACACACAATGGCTATAATGACGCAAAAGCTATAGCACTATATACAGTATTTACATCTCCACCTGGTGTTGGACTTTAAGGTAGCCGATATATGCCAAAGATAAAATACAAGCCAGTTGAACCACCAACATCCATTGCTATTATGGCATTATGCAGCATATGTGTATTAGGTAAAGGCAATTTCAGTAAAGTTTGACCTTGATTTACAAGCTGGTAACCAGCGAAGGGGTGTGCTACCTGTAGGAAGGTGTGTATGAGAAGAATTCTATCACATTGCTTTTACTAAAAGCCACATCTTTTTCTTCTTCATAAGAGGAAATGCTCTTTATTGATCATTGTAGCTTGGGAAGCTTGGAGCTAGTGTAATTGAGGTGACCCAGTGGGAAACCTCATAAGGTAATCTGTCGCTGCTCAACAGAACATATCACTGCTGTCAATAAAGAGAATAATATGTAAAAACGGTGAAAACATTGTTTGTATAGGTTGAAGTAATAAATACAGTACCTTAATTACCCGCACAGGTGTACTATGAACAGTAACATGAAAGTATAGGGACAGGCTTCTATACATGGTAATAAATGCTTTCTAATTTTCCTTGTATAAGTTGAACTTGCCATAGCCCCTCCCTCCTCCTCCTCCTAGCTTATTTATTTTTTTTAAGCTTAAGTCCAGTTCCATCATTTCTTTTAATGTACAGTGAGTAGTCGAGAACGGGGGTTAGAAACTTTTTTGGTGTCTGGGCCCTCTTCCTGGAACCTCCATGGTGCTTTGTGGCTTTAACCTTCCTGGCGGTACGCTGTTTCAGCGGTTGCGTCCGCGGGAGTAATTTTTTTTTAATAAAACTTGTTGTAAACCTTGTAGCTAGCACTAGGCTAGCTACCTGTGTCCCCCAAGTCCCCCCGCACCTCTCTAATCCCCTCGATCGGCAGCGCTTATATTTACCCAGCCGCGATCCCGCGAGAGCCGCAGCCTCCCCAAACAGCTTCAGTAGTCGCTATGGCGACGATCGGACATGACGTCATCGACGTCATGCGCAGTCCCGATCCTCCCCATAGCGAAGCCTGGAGGTGATTGGTGAGGCTGCGGGATGCAGGGGATGCTACGTATAATGGAGGGATCGGAGGGACTTGGAGGACACAGGTAGCTTGCCTAGTGCTAGCTACAAGGTTTACAACAAGTTTTATTCAAAAATTTCCTCCCGGGGCCATGTAATCCTCTGCGGCAGCTACCCAGAGTGTAGTTCGGGGTTACCGCCAGGAGGGTTAATATGAAAGCTTGTTATCCTAGCGAGCAGTGAGTCATGGAAATCCTTCCCTATAGGAATACAGGACAGCCATGCATTTTGAATCACGACAGGAAGGTTCAGGTTCACTTCAGCACCTAGTGTAAATGAAACTACTGATTATTTTAACAAATAATTTTTAGTTGAAAGGAAAACTGTTATTTTTTGTTTTTGTTTGTTTATTTTTCTGTTTTTTTTTTTTTTAATCCCAGTTTCTTTCAGATGTTTACTACTGTGTATGTGTTTGATCTGTCATAGTCTCATGATAGTCGTGTGCTCTTCTCTAGGTACTTGCCACAAACTGTTTTCAATGTGGAAATAAAAGAAGGACCAGCAACTGTACTCGACTACCAGCTCAATCCAACAGTTTCTATTCCACCTATAAGTGACCTACCAAACAAGACTGATGTCCCTGTGCTGACCACGGAAGCTCCAATCACCGTAACAACTGAGAAGAAACCACCTGACCACCAAGCCCTCCAACCTCAGGAGTTTCGCCATCACCACTATTCTGACATGGAGATCTTACTGAGAAAGTACAACAGTGAATATGCCAACATTACTCACCTGTACTCTGCTGGCAAATCTGTGGAGTCACGCGAGCTTTTTGTCATGGCTATATCCGATAACCCGCTGATTCATGAACCAGGTAACTTTTTATAGCAGCCAGAAAGTCAGATAGAATGTATAGCCCTCAGCCTATTACAAGCTGCCAGCTACATATCAGATTCCATGCCCTTGTGTAGCCTATTTTTCATAGCCTGAGATGGAATTTAAACTTCAATCTCAGTATTCGGGCCTGTACACACTGAAAAACGCAAGCAAAATCGCAAGCGCATGCGTTTTTAAAGTGCATGTAGTTTTAAAAACGCATGCGCTTTTGCCTGCGTTTTTAATGCGTTTGTGTTTTTCTTGTAATTGCTGATAGGCTAAAGAATCCTTTCTTTTTTTGTTTTGTTTACATTTCAACAGGAATCAGGAGATTGCAGAGTCTTCTGGGATACTGACTTCTGAAAAACGCAGGCAAAAACGCAAGCGCATGCGTTTTTAATGCGTTTTTCATGCGCTGCGCCTAAAAAAGCGCAGCAGGCACTGCGATTGCGTTTTTCTAAAAACTCATCGCACCAGTGTGTACAAGTCATCACGATTTTCATTCTTTTTCAAAAGACCTTGCGATTTTAAAAGCGCAGCGCAAGCGCAGCAGTGTGTACAGGCCCTTCTTTGATATTCAAACTTTGCCAAATATTACCAGTGACCAGTTGGTAAAATAGTTTTACCTGTAAATAAGATTTTTTGTTTTGTTAGAGTTGCCATTTTGGTTTTATAAGGGCACACATGAGGCACTTTGTAGCACATACTTGTTGGGTGTATAATATATGCTCATTTATCTACAAGTTGCAATTAGTCTGTCATATTTGTTATGACTTTTTGCGTCAGTGTAAACGCCAGTTGTCTCATACATGTAGCATCCAGGTTCGGATACGTTTGATACTTTTGTGCCCACTAAGAAGGCTCAAAACACGGTGGGAACCGATACCAAATGCTTTCCTACTCAGTTGCTGAAAAGCATTTAGCATTAGGTAAACAAGATGCCCCAGAAGCCTTTGTGAACTAGACCTCATTAGCAGCTACCTTGAGTGACATTAAAGTGTACCCAGACTTTCTTGACAAACTAAAATGACAGCAAGGCTGCATCTGAGGGGGCCACTCTGTGGGGCACTTTGTGGTTACCTTCATGTCTGCCAATGTAGCACACAGTCATTATCCCGCTCAGGAACAGCTGGGACTGGCGGGCTGCTCTGGTGCTACGGCCCTGCTCACTGCCCTAATTCAAGCCCAGAGGTATCATTGTGATGGGGTGGGAGAGATGTATGTCAGCGGGGAAGAGAGCTACATTCACAGACTAGGCATTTTTGTAGCAGTGAAACTGAAAAGGGGCAGGACTGAAAGGAATTTGATTGGTAAGTGTGCATTTTTCTTGTAAACCTTGCTTTCCCTCATTGCAGACCTATAATAATCAACTTAAACTGTACCTGAAGTGACATGTAACATAATTAGATAAACGGGTGTACTAGTATTGATTTGTAAAGCGCCAACATATTCCATGGCTCTGTACAAAGTATGAAACAAAAAGGTGGCACAGAACAATACAGACAATGGTGTACACCAACATACACAGTACAGAATTTTGTTCAGAATACAGAATTGGTATTTACAGTGACAGAAGTAACATGATGGATAAAATATATAACAAATTGCAGGACACAAAATGAATAACTAACAACTTGCAGCAACCTGCCCTTGCAAGCTTACAGTCTAGTGGGAATAGGGGGGCACAATAGGTAGGGTAGTCAATAGTCATTTAGATGGTAACAATTTTGATTTGTTACAAATTTTATGTCCATATTATGCAGCTTAGGATTTGACCACTCACTAATCATCCGCTATTGCATTTTATAGAATCATTTCCAGCTGCAAATTAGCATCACGTTGAATTCTTAGCATCTTATTTACCATCTCTAGTCCCTACTAAAGTCTGTGACCAGGCTAAGCAACCAGTTTTAGCACTCTTACAGGTTAGTGTTCCTTGTGGGAACTGAGAGTGAATACAGCTTCAAGAAGACATCATGAATTATTTGAGAAAGTGTTCTTGGTAGGAACTGAGAGTGAAAACCGTAACCGCAGCATGTAAAAAATGTCATGTAGCCTATGAGGAAGTTGGCCACTGCGCACGAAACGTGGCGGGCCACACCCATTTGACACACCATGTACAGCTGGCTCCTGGCAATTCACTTTTTACAGAAAGACTTTGCTTGTACTACTTTTGAATTGTGTCATGCTATTTAAATACATGTAGCAACACAGATATATTTTATTATGTTTTCTTTATAAAAAGGTTTTGCAAACTTTAAAATAACCGTCAGACTAGTTTTGGGTATTCTTTTAACTCTGTTGAAATACATATACGGTATATATTTTTTTTATTACCAGTATATTATAGTCTCAAGTACAAGTATGTATCTACAATATATGTTACCCTAGATTAGGTTTAGCGTTTGTTAAAGCTCAAATTATTATTATTATTTTTTTCAAAATGTATTATTTACTTAAAGGGGCAACATAGTCACTTATAAAAGAATGTAGTAAATTATTCAAGATACCCACTTTTACATCAACTATCTTGGTTTGAGGAACATAAAGCCTTCCTATATCTATATACTGTTGTATATTGGCATGTTGCCCTGCCCTACCAGTGATGTTTAGCCTAGGCTGTTTACTATGCACAATTCTCCTCCCAGAGCATTCTGGGAAACCCAAGTGTTTCTGCTCACTTTGGAACACACAGTAAACAAACATTCCGCAGTGATACAGAGTAAATATGTTGCCGCCTGTGATAAATTTAAGAATGTAATTCTTGGAGAGGAAAGGTTTCACAGTGGTCAAACATTGGCTAAATAATTTAAAAAGTAATATTGCTAAAAATAGGCAATTTTATTCATTAAGCTCTCTCTGTGCAGTAAAGCTTCTCTTTAACCTTTTGCCAACCGCGTCACGCCAATGGGCGTGGCCGCGATGGCAGCCCCAGGACCGCCTAACGCCAATTGGCGTAAAGTCCTGGGGCTCTGTTTTGCAGGAGATCGCGCGCAGGCTGCGCGCGCATCTCCTGCTTGGGGGGCGGAGTTCCGCCCTGCCTTCAGTCTCCGAGCGGCTATTGCCGCTCGGGAGACTGTTAGACGGCGTGATCGCGGTCTATTTAGACTGTGCAGCGCTGCGATCAGCAGCAGCGCTGCACTGGGGACAGCCGTGTGACTCGGCTATCCCCCTGGGGGACAAGAGAGCGATCGGCTCTCATAGGCAGAAGCCTGTGACAGCCGATCACAGTAATTAGCTGGCTGTGGGGAGGGAGGGAGGGAAGGGAGTTAAAGAAACAGTGTTTTTAAAAAAAAAAACACGTACAGTAATATTTATTTAAAAAAAAAATAAACATGGGGGGAGCGATCAGACCCCACCAACAGAGAGCTTTGTTGGTGGGGAGAAAAGGGGGGGGGGGGAATCACTTGTGTGCTGTGTTGTGCGGCCCTGCAGCTTGGCCTTAAAGCTGCAGTGGCCAATTTTACTCAAAGTGGCCTGGTCACTAGGGGGGTTTAGCCGTGCAGTCCTCAAGAGGTTAAGTGAGACCACATCAGTCACATGCTTGTTTCATGTTTGTGATTCAGTCACTACTAAAGCCAGAAAGATCAGCAGGACAGTCAGGGGACTGAGATTGTTTAGAAGGAAATAAATATGGCAGCCTTCTTCATATTCCTCCCACAAGATCACTTTCATTTAATGCGCCACAGAATTGTTTTAGCTGTAGAACTCAGGGAAAAGGAGGCAAGAATGTGTTAGCCTGTCTGTGTCGATATTATGGCTGTTTTCACTGAATTAATGACTAATGCTTAATCCACTACTTCGGTTTTATTTCTATGAAACCTTATCATTGCAAAGAAATCACTGCGGATCGCATGGTTCGTTTGCTAGCTTATTCAGGAAACGCACCAGATGAATTATTTTCTGGCCTTTGTATGGTTTTCTTTCCCATTTGTTTTACAATAAACCTTCCATAGCAAACATGAACTAAGTAACTGTTTGTTGTGTTGGAAGCCTTGAATCTTACTGTGTATAAAAGAAAACGAGGAGGTAGAAGGGTGTTTTGAAGGTGTGATTACACAAGTCATAGAAGGACAGCGACACACTGTAATAAGCACCTTATTCCATCTTAAAGTGTTAGCATATTTAAATGTTGCTAAAATGGTTTCAGATGATGCTTTGATCAGTGATTTAGTGTACTTGCCTAATTTGTTTTACCTGTTTAATGTACGGTAATTTCCATGGACGTAGCCATCTCCATAGCAGCTGCTATGGGACCCTGGAGCAGAGGGGCAGCCAGTTGGTACTTGATGTGTTCACCATTAACCTCCCTGGCATTATGATTATTTCCAGATTTAGGGTCTAAAAGCTGTGCAATTTTTTCACAAGCTTTGAACCCTAAAAATGAGGGGGAAAAAAACAGAGCTGTTAAGTCGGAGTTGGGGAGTTGGAGCAACTTTGGGTACTCTGAGTCGGTGGTTTCATAACCTGAGTCGTCGGAGTTGGATGATTTTTGTACCAAATCCACAGCCCTGGTGAGTATTAAACTAAGGAATCTAGGAGTCTGAGTCGGAGCTATTTGGTTACCTGGAGTCTGTGGTTTCATACACTGAGGAGTCGGAGTCAGAGGAATTTTGTACCGACTCCACAGTCCTGAAAATAACATACCACAGAGAGATCTGCAGCAGCTCCTGCATATAACTTACTCAGGCTTGGTATTACTGCTCTGAGCTGCTGATTTCTGTCCCTAGCCTGACTCGGGATTACCGCTAAGGAGGTTAACTTTCTTATGTTCCTCCGCACACCCCTGACTTTGTTTCTGTGTCCATAGACTATATGCAATGTATATTGCATGAGAATGTAAATTGACAATTAACTCATATCCATAGGTTAGGGGCAGTGCTCGAGAGTGCCTACATCTGATGACCCCATGAAAGTTTTGCTATGTGGCCCCATAATCTCTAGCTATGCCAGTGGTCATTTCATTAGTCTTAGGCCTTTTGCACACTGCATGCATTTCTGATTCCGCTTTTTAATCGGTTTTTACCTCTGATTCAGATTTTTAATCTTTACTGCATGCTGCGTTTTTTGATCCGTTTTTCTGTTGAATGTATTCAGGGAAAATTGGAATTGAGAATCTGAATCAGAATCAGAAAACGGATTTGCAGTGTGCAGGGAGCCTTAATAGATTTAAATGTGGTTTAATCCCCATCCACCCAAATTTCTCACGATTTATATTCACGCAGACCCCCAAAAGTTCCAACAAAGAAGCCTCCCTGAGGCTTACAACCAGAACAGGGTCAGAATTAGCAGGTGGTGCTCCATGTCATTGCAGTAGCAAAGCTTTGTGGTGTTCTATCTGGAAGAGAAGGTGGTCCAGAATATCAGGAGACTGGGTGGTGTCTAGTTGCAGTAAGGTGGCGAGTTAAGGGATGCAGCAGTGTGGGATGAGGCACCAGAGGGGTTTGTAGTTAGCATGTGCCAAAGTGTCTTGGAGTGACTGCAGCTTCCTGAATGTCCATTTGGATGTTGAGGTAACATGACCCAAAGGTCATTGGGAGAAGGAAGGTTCACAGCTTAGTTTGGGGAGACTCAAAAGAACAAATAGTGTTGGAATTGCTGATAAGTAGTGTAGACCTGTAATTTAGAACGAATGGAGGACTGAAGCATGAATGATTCGGATTTTCCTAGGTTCAGCACACCAGAGCGTGTTTTTTTTGTACAGAGTAATAATTCTTACACATCCCCTCTACCCTCTTCATAAGGCAGAACAGGCTTCTTGAAAAACAGCAAGTTTGTCTTGTTTGTATATATTACATTGTGCACATTGTGAGTGACATGCCAGTGTTATATAATGAGGTTAAATCCGTAGTTGCCAAGTTGCTGGATATAGAGGCCCTGAAGTGTGGTTCCCTGACTTTTAGGGCCGCACATTATGCCTCCACTGATGCCACCCTTGAGATAAATGGGTAAATGGTCAGTCAGTGCCTTTTAAAATAACTTCTGGTTTTAGCTCTTCAGAGTATTCTGACTTTGTAGACCTGAGGGATCAGTCACTACTTCTAGCAATTTCCAGCCACAGCAGGCAACCGTCTCAGCGTATATATTTTTCTGCACACTGGCAGAAAAATGTATGGAAAAGTCTGTCCAGTTTCTCTCGTTTTCCCTAGATAGGCCAATTCTGGTGCTGTCTGTTCTTGACTCCACTTTCTATAGCACTAAAGCTGTGTTCCCATTTGAGCTAAGAACAGACAGTTCTGGTTCTTTCTCCGCTCATTGCAAAAGACAGTGAACCGCTCCTATTTTATATATTGGAGCCGTTCACACTTGTCAGCCTGCAACAGAGACATTGGATCCATTGAGGTAAGTGAGCCGAACTTCTCTGCCTTCCGCAAAAAAATCCTGGGCAGGTGGATGAGTTCCCCATAAAGCCTATTGTGTTAACGCATTTGCCCCATCAGAGAGGACACTACACAATCCTCTCGCGCTGGCCGTACATGGTCTGATGGGAACCAAGCGTTTAAAGAGAACCCGAGGTGGGTTTGAAGAATATTATCTGCATACAGAGGCTGGATCTGCCTATACAGCCCAGCCTCTGTTGCTGTCCCAAACCCCCCTAAGGTCCCCCTGCACTCTGCAATCCCTCATAAATCACAGCCACGCTGCTGACAAACAGCTTGTCAGAGCTGGCTGTGTTTATCTCTATAGTGTCATTCTGCTGCTCTCCCCGCCTCCTGCAGAACTCCAGTCCCCGCCTGCATCTCTTCCCTCCCTGCTGATTGAAGGGAAGGAACGGGGGCAGGGACCGGAGCTATGCAGGAGGCGGGGGGAGCAGCTGAGACTGACACTACAGATGTAAACACAGCCTCACAGCACGGCTGTGATTTATGAGGGATTGCAGAGTGCAGGGGGACCTTAGTGGGGTTTGGGATAGCAACAGAGGCTGGGCAGTATAGGCAGATCCAGCCTCTGTATGCAGATAACATTCTTTAAACACACCTCGGGTTCTCTTTAACCTCCCTGGCGGTAAGCCCGAGCTGAGTTCGGGCTATGCCACGCAGGAGGAGATCTCAGCCCCTGGTGGGGCGATTTTCACCCTGTAAAGTGCTGTACGCGCAGCTAGCACTTTGCTAGCCGCGCGTACAGCTTGATCGCCGCCGCTCTGCGGCGATCGCCCGCACGCAGCGGTGCAAGACTGCCCCCCCGCCAGAGCCCTGCGCTGCCCGGACCATTGGGTTCCGGGCAGCGCTATGGGCTGGATCGGAGACGTAGGACGTCCGATCGTCGCCATGGCGACAGGAGAAGCCAAACAGGGGAGCGCGTTGTATACGCGTTCCCCTGTTTGCTATTGTTGCCGGCGACGATCGAACTAGAGGGACACATGCGCCCTCTAGTGGAGTTTCATGTAGCTACCACTCTGGTAGCTTTACATGAAACATAAATTTTTTTTTTTTTTTAAATTGTATTTCTGCAATTTTTGCAGAAAAATAAACCGCCAAGGAGGTTAAAGGATGTAGTTATGCTGGCAATTTAAAAACTGCCTGAACTGAAATATATATATATATATATATATATATATATATATATATATATATATATATATATATTTACTTAAGATTATCTGGATACAAAAATGACAGCTGCAAATAGACTGCTGACAGCTGGGAGTCAACAGGACTACAGATAAGATTGTGCTTTAGAGCTCAAATTACTGCTGGCAAGGTGGTAGGCGAATGTCACTACTCATGGACTATGGAGCAAAAGCTTTACAGCAGCTTCAGGAGGGTCACATGTTCAACACAAGGGCAGTAAAGTTAATACTGCTGATAAATTGCATTAGGGATGAGGTTGGCATTTTAAGCCACATTGAGCAAAATAAAATATAGGTGCACTAATATTTAAAGTGAACCTCCAGACTAAAAATCTACTCAGCAGCACTGAAGAGGCTTGGTGTTTCTTTAACAGTTTCACAGCACCAGAACTTTGTTTTTCTTACATTAGCCTTATTTTTAGCTGCACAAAAGCTTAAGCTCCGCCCCATCGAAGAAAACTGCCCTGGCTTTTTTTCCCTGCATGATGGGATTTCCTATGCTGTTGTTCACCTTGCCTAGCAACTGGGAGGGTTGATCAGCACACAGGACAGTTGGAACTGTGTCTCATGCTCCCTGTCACCTCCTTTCAACCAAAAAAGATGGCTGGCCTCATGAAATCAAACATTTGCCTGTTCTTTTAAAACAAGGTGGGTAAGAGATTATATTACCTATCTATTTTAATTAACATAACTAATTTAACTTAATGACAGTATCTTTGTTTAGGCTAAAGTTCCTCTTTAACATTTGGCATAGACATGATATAGAAGTCAGGCAATTTGTCAGACTGTTTATATTTGTAATTTGATTTTGTCAGTCAAATTCCCCTGCTGATGAAAGCTTTTCTTTGCTCTCTGCTAATGTGTGCAATACAATAATTACATCAGTCCTTATGTGCCTGAAATTTCTGCATTCCGGCAGACCTCGGAAGTTGGGTAATAAAGGCCTCTGTCAAACTTATAAATGTAAAAAGAGTTAAAATTGAAGTTGTTTTTTTTAATAATGAGCCATATTGTTGACATGCATATTAAATGTACTAATGTGCTATTGAGATGCTCTGGGTGCTAAACATGCTGATTGATAAGGCTTATTTTATTGTGTTACATTTGCTTTCCATGATGTGTCATATCTTGCTGGTTAAAATGCTAAATACTTGTTTGCTTGTTTATGTGTAGACTGAACCCTATGATTTCTATATTGCAGGAGAGCCCGAATTTAAGTACATTGGGAACATGCATGGCAATGAAGTAGTAGGGCGAGAACTGCTATTAAACCTTATTGAATACCTGTGCAGCAACTATGGGAAAGACCCTGAGGTGACCCAACTGATCCATACCACCAGAATCCATATTATGCCATCCATGAACCCCGATGGCTATGAGAAAGCCCAGGAAGGTAAGCGGCTTGTATTTTTTAGCCTGTTATAGGCAGGTTCCAGTTTAGAAAGATTTGCAGGCAGTGTCTGCTTCAAAGTGACCCTGCAGCAAAGCTGAGCAATGCAAACAGAGGGTATGGTGATAAAATGCATGGCCAAAAAGTGTAGGGTTTCTTCACACAGCCGTTTCGCTGTAGCCAAACCTTTAACATTATATCCCGTTGATTCATTGTTGCGTTTGAGTACTAGGGGTATAGACCGCAACCACAAACACTACTGATGCTGGAACCTACATGTATAGTTCAGGAGATCTCAGTTGACCGTGCAGCGATTGACTAAATGACAGCAGTTGACGGTAAGCAACGTGAGATAATGTTCCCATTCATCTCAATGACAACGCAATTGCAATGCAGTAGCTCCAGAGCTGGAACGGACGCTGACAGCCGTCTGTCTGAACCAGCCCTTACTTTTGAAAAAAAAATGCATCAAATGATTTATTGATCCAGAGAAGGCAATGCCTGGGAGATGATATGTAAATTATTACTATTACTACGGGTGCATACACAAATCCAACTTTGATTGGTTACTGACTAACCAATTTTACCACCTTCATGTAGTGTGAGAGCTTACACACAGTCTGTTTATAGTATTCAAAATCTGTTGGCCCTCATACTATATGGACGGGGTAAAATTGACCGGTTATTGGCCAACAAACATTGGAAGTGTGTACCAGGCTCAGGCTTAAGAATTCAAGCCTCCATATTCATCTTTTAAAGACCAACTACATAAAACATGTAGCCTTCCTTCCTCTGTCCTACCTCCCCACAGCTAGCACTAAGGTGTACCCCAGTTCCCCCTAATTCTTAGATATTCTACCCTGAACTGAAGCTCTAGTGGTGCGGTCATTGGGGCTTCTGACCAGGCCTTTCATGTATTCTGGAGGAGAATCGTCCTGTCAGCAGCCTTCAGCAGTCACCTCTAGGAAGAGTATTGGTGCGTTCACCTCTTGCCTTAACGCCTACTACGGTAGAGGGGAACATTGTTTTGGTATCCACTAACCACTTCTATTGAAGGGCAAAGCATGGCTGTGATATGACAGAGGTTCTGATTTGGGGGATTTTGGGATGTGAAACAGGTGGTTGTGGTGAGAAGCAGGGCTGACTGCCGTTCTGCCTCCATACCTCGTTTCCTTGTTAGAGGTGTGGTCTAGGGACCGGGGTAACATCCAGATAGCAAGGAGGAGCCATGCATTCTGCTCAAGAGGGATGATGATGCTGAGTGAGGTCACTATGTACCCAGAGGTCTTTGAAGAAGTCGAGTGGGAGGGGGGAATTGTACTTCCTGGGTTTAATCTTTAATGCAATGATGATGGCTTCACAGACCATTAGTAAAGTTCAAGCGTTCTCAGTTCCACTATGTATTATTATATCTGCTACAATCTCTTTAACTACTGAAAACATAAACTACTTGTAGTTTTCACTGTGGGTAACCTCTTATTATACACATTTTATGATGTCCTCTGTTTTTATAAACTTGACGTTACTGTATAATGAACAAGTTAATAATTTGCCTCCATGTTTAATAGGCTGCTACAAAACGTTAAGTACAGTAACAATGTTAATGTCAGTGAGGACACACCTCTGTGATAATTACTACCTGTTAAGCATGAATTGCCCCTGTGACCTGCACTGAGCCAAGATGTATAGATGGTATGTGAGAACACTACTATACCAGTCTGCATAATCCTTGTTTTTGAATTTGAACCCAATATACCCAATATATTTGCTGTAAAGCTGAAATAAAATTCTATTTTCTTTCCCTTTGTTTCCCTTTACAAACCTCCAAACCCCCCACCCGGCATGCCCAGCCGCACATACGTCCCATTGAGCTCCCGATGCTGGGAGAGTTCTGCGCCGGTTATTTCTTAATTTTTCAAAAGCATTTACTGGCTGGCAGCTGCTCAGTCACCCTGTCAAAACATTGTGCAAATGAGTAGAGAAGCTGGCTGACATTTTTGTATAGAGCCTTTCCAGGGAGTGCTTTTGTAAAGAACAAAGGCAATACTGAGAATTACCCATGAGGAGATGGACTGGTCCAAAACCTGTCAGTTATTTCATCTTTTTCTTTTCTACCGTAGGTGACAGCGCCATAGGAAAAATGTACATTTTAAACGGATGTACTGTATTTTAAATTTTTTACACTTTTCAGTGATAGTGATCCTTTAAGCAGAATGATGAAACTCATCTGGTGCATGTAAGTAAGGAGGAACGATTAATCCAGTCACAAACTGCTACAGAAAATTCCTCTCACACTATTTCATCCCAGCACCGAGATGCAACATGACACCAGATCACGGAGATTAGAAAATGCACGGAGCAGCACATTACGTTCCACCACCACCACAACTTTACTAAAGCCTGTCCAAACCTTAAAAATAAAGTAGTGCTCATTGTTGTTCTACTGCCTTCTACTGCTTATTTTCACAACAGCTGTTTTTTTTTTTATGGATCGAAAAAGTAAGGATTCATCTTGCATATTTTTTTTTCTTCCGCTCAGAGGCAGATATGAATACATTGCAAAAGGCATGCATAAAAATGCTTGCGTTTTGCAATGTATATAATGTTAATGTTGTCTTAGTGACGTTCATGGTGGCCAAACAGGGAAGTGAAATCAGATAGGCTGCTGTGGGTTGCAGCAACTTTTTCTCAGCAGTGCTGAATGATGGGCCTTGTGTTGCGTTAGAGACTGTATCATATGACATGTTGCTCAAGTGTTTCAGATCATAGACGCTGAGGGTTTTAATGAAACTAGGGCTTTTAATTAAACTGTCTGTTAAAGTGGATTCAGAATGAAATCTTCCTAAATTACACCCTAATACAAACTGACATTGTTCTTCTGCTTTTGCTTTTCTGTGCAGGAGACCGTGACGGCGTAGTCGGCAGAAACAACAGCAACAATTATGATCTTAATCGTAATTTCCCTGACCAGTTTTTCCAGATCACCGACCCTCCACAACTGGAAACACTGGCAGTGATGAGCTGGCTTAGAAACTACCCCTTTGTTCTGTCAGCTAATCTGCATGGAGGTATGTTGTGAAATAACCATGACTTGTGCTACATTGTGATGCTGGAAATGCCTATGTCAAATAGTATCTGACTATATGACAGTGATTTGTGTTGTATCGGATGGCATCCTTCAGTGTTCAGTTAAATTATCTTTCCCGTGTCCTCCTGGAGAACACTACCGCTGCTCGGGACCCCTTTGTAAATTACAACCGCACTCCTCTCTATGCATGGGCGTTGCCATGCTGCGCCAGTACGCCTACGCCTGTGCAGTAGCATGGAGCCACTCATTGATGGCACTGCTGCACTCATACATGAAGAGGAGCGCAGCAGCGTAACTTATCCGATAAACTATTGACTGATAGGTTCTGGGGGTCCATGCGTGGCACCAGTGGGGGAAAGAAGGGCACAGGAAGCCTTTGCAAGAACCAAAGGATACTATCTGTTTTTTTTTTTTTTTTTTTTTTTTTTTTTTTGGGGGGGGGGGGGAGGATACGCCTTTCGTACACTTTAAGAAATCTAATTTTTTTTAAATGAAGTATCCTTCTACCCTCCCCCCATGTTGAGCTCTTCATAAGAAGTAGCATGACTGGTGCATTCAGGTTTCCTCCGATTGTTATAAAATTACAGTTTGGTAAACATCCTCTTGAGAATCGTCAGACAATAGGCTGTTCTCCTGTGGCCTGTCTCCAAGGATGGAACGATTACCGTGAAATCCAGTTGGTGACACATTGTCTGCATGTCACCTGTGCAGATTAGCAGCAACTCCAGTCTTTGCTTTTGTAGTTTTGCAACAGCTTATCTCATTATGGAGTATATTCACAAAAGGTCAGTAAGGATTTTGTTCCTACTTGAGATGAAAACAGACATTTTTCTGTTTGTTCGTTCTCCGCTCATCGCAAAACTGACACTGAACAGATCCTATTTTATAAATAGGAGCCGTTCTCACTTGTCACTCTGCAACAGATCTGTGGGGTCCATTGCGGTAAGCTTTCCGCTGGTGGATGCGTTTCCCATATAGCCTGTGGTGTTAACGCATCTGCTCTGGACTCAGACCACAGGCGGACCACGGAAGCTATTTGCATAACTCTCTACATAAACTGTAAACTTACCATGCATTGTTTACAAGTTTAGCGACCTTTTGTAAATATACCCCTATGACTGACTTCTGGATCAAGCCTAAAGTATGGCTGGACATTAAAATAAAGAACTAACGAAGCAGTGTTACTATTATTACACATTTTACATAGCGGGGTCACTTATTCCATTGTACAGTGGAGTAGGGCCTGGGGTTGAAACTGTGACCAGTCCTGTGCTCTTCGGTAAGTGCCTTAGTACAGATACTTTCTCCCCTCCCTCCCCGACACTGCCGACAACTGTCAAGTTACTTTCAGGGGACGTGGCCAGCAATGTACTCTGCGGGCATGTCTGCTCCTCCTCTCCTGGTGGTGCTGAAAACTGTACACAGCTGTCGGCATTCTTGCTGTCACTAACCCCTGACTTCCCCTTACATCTGCATCTTTGAACACAGATCGAAAGTACATTTGCATGGCTGGGGTGGGGGCTTAAGTTCAAATTCCGCATTGGAGCCCAGAGGTTTATAGTTACGCTACTGCCATAGTACTTGAAGCATTACTAACCATTCCTCAGCAAGGATCCCCAGCTAGTGTCCTTGGAACAGTCTAGAGCCAATATTTGGAGAAGGCCAGTTGACTTGCATATTTTTTAGTCTGAAGGGGAGGGGTGAGTCATTTTTGCTTCACTGTCTTAGAGGAGGTTGGGAAAATATTCTTAAGTTGGGGCATGAACACTTTGCCAGCTGTTATTTACACTCCTGTATGCTGGTAAAGCTACAGTATTTCTCAGACTAGCCTATGGATTCGCTGTTTCTTTCATTAATAGTGCATTAGTAGTATGCTATTTCTGTACAGTAGTGAAGGAAGAAGCCACGAAGCCATAGAACAGACAGTCTGCACTTGCTGGGCCAGATCTATATGAGAAATGCAAAGGGAAATTGAGCAATGTGAACTTGTGAAGCTCTCATAACTCAGTTTTGTATAATAGCTGCTTGTGTGCACATCTCTAGGGATGCCATAAATACTGCTGTTGCCATCTGCTTCACAGTTTAACAAATACTTCTCATAACAGCCAGTCAAATGGAGAGATTTAGTTATACAATTTTATCTTCTTGGCTGATGAGCGAAGAAAAATGCTCCCTTCTGTGCATGGACGTTTTAGAGCGAAAAATGTATCTTTTCTTTTAAATGGCCATTGACATGCATGTTTTTTTAATTGTTCTGTTGAGGACGAAGCTGCCAAGCCCCTTTGTTGAAATAAATATTTCCTGTCTCCCTGCTACGTCTTTACAGGACTTCCTGCAATAATTACTTCTGGTTTACTATTTACTAAGTAGTAGCATAGTGATGCCAACAATGCTGGTTGTTAGTAGATATCTGTTCATGGTCCAAGTCTGCTTTAACCTATAGTGCAGTGGTTCTTAAACTTTTTGGGTGAGGGCGCCCTTGATGGCTTTGACATTTTTTCAAGGCACCCCTCGGCAACAACTACCAAAATACCGTTATGACCTTTAATAAGTAGCACCCCCTCCAAGTAGCTAGTGATGCCTATTAGGCAGCATCCACCTCTAAGTAGTCAGTGGCCCTCTCCCCCATTATGCTTAAAGGTTAACTGGCAGGTAATGCAGCTGGTTGCATTACCTGATGGCATTGTACAAAGGATGGGGAGGCATGCCGAGGCACCCATGGGAGGTGCTCAAGGCACACCAGGGTGCCGCGGCACCCAGTTTGAGAACGCCTGCTATAGTGTGTTCATCTTCCTTTCTGAGTAGCACTTCCTGAAAGTAACTTCCTGTGAATCGTCCTATTTTCAGTTCATTTCCTGTGAACTTAAAGTTGCTGCATTAAATCTCATTTCTTGAGTTCTGAATCTAACCAATGCTACAAATATGTTGTATTTGAGAAAGTCACTGTGGTAGAGAAGTGTACGCAGTAGTACAGAGGCGCCAGTAGTGTAAAATATTTGATAAAAAGGTTAAAATGAGGGAGGTTAGTGGTGGACTTGCCTCCCCAATGCCAACACAAGATAAAGTTTTTTGTTTTTTTCAAACAACTCGTTTCGTGGGCATTTCCCACTTCACAGAGGCACTAAACTTTGTTACCCTTGGCACAAGTTTTGATACTCCTGTTTTTATAGCCTGATGAAGTGGGACATGCCCATCGAAACGCTTGCATTTTCTTGGAGTATGTGAATAAATTATTGTTTTTTGAAAAAAATCAACTTTATCTTGTGTTGGCATTGGAGAGGTAAGTCCACCACTAACCTCCCTCATTTTAACCTTTTTACCAAATATTTTACACTACTGGCACCTCTGTACTACTGCATACAATTCGAGTCCACCCTAGGTGGAGGGGATTTGGCCCCTTTTCTTCTGAACTACAGAGAGCGACTTCTTAATCCTGAGTGGGGACAGGTCTAATTCTCCCTACCTGCCTGCATAGTGGTTACCTGGATGGTAACCCAGACTTGTGAGTAAAATCCTACAATCATTTTTCACCTTACCTAATACAGTACATACTACAGAATATCGGGCTCTCTGTGTCTCCCTCCCTCATTTTTTGTCTTGCAAGTGGTAGAGAAGCTCATTGTCTTGCTGCAATGCTTTTCATCCAGCTTACGGTGTTATAGCACAACCTTTGTGCAATCTTACCATAACTATCTAGTATGGAGACTTGCCTAACATGCAATGCTATTTCAACATTTTTATTAGTTTCTGAACCAGTTGTAACACGGGAAACAATAACCAAGAAAACATTGGCTCATGCAGGGGGTGGAGAGAGATCAAGAAGGGTTACAAAGGAGGCATTATTCCTAATCATTAATGACCACAGACTATGTCCTGATATAAAGAACATAGTGTTAGACGGTATCATGGCAACAACTCAGGAGTCTGGCCAGGCCACAGGTTGCCGCACACCAGCCCTATGTTCCCGTTTCAAGTACATCAGGTCAGCATAACAAAGTCCACCATCCGCAGAGCTAAATCAGTTTTTAGGGGCGTTGGGCCCTTTGATGTATCCCCACCTTCTCCAGAAAAGAAAAAATGAAAAGCAAGATGAACGGTACAGATGGCTTAGCAAGAGTAATGGGTGGAAAATAGAAGTGAAAATCATGATGTGGCCAGAGTTGTTTAAAGGGGCAGTTTAGTGAAAATTATTATTTACATTAATCACATATCAGTTATTTAATATGGAGAGCATATCTTTCTCCATAGACCTTGTGTTAAAAAAAGTAGATGCTATCACTTAATTTTGCTTTGGCAGAGAGCTGAGCTGGCTCATTCGCATACTATGCGACAGGCTTCAGCCTGCTTATAGCAGACACTCCAGCTGATTTATAACGCTGGCTCATACACTACAGAGAGCTGAGCTGTGTCACTATGTGGTGGACCAGACTTCACTGATAGCAGACACTCCAGCTGATAACGCTGACTCACTCACCACAGAGAGCTGCTGTTCTCTGTAACTAGGTAAGTAAATAAACAAACAGGCTGCTACATAAGTAACTAATTAGCAGCCTGCTTTATCTATTCACTTAGCTAGTTACAGAGAACTCAGAACAGCAGCTCTCAGTAGTGTGTGAGTCAGTTATAAATCAGCTGGAGTGTCTGCTATAAGCAGGCTGAAGCCCGTCGCATAGTATGCTAATGAGCCAGCTCAGCTCTCTGCCAAAGCAAAATTAAGTGATAGCATCTACTTTTTTTAACACAAGGTCTATGGAGAAAGACATGCTTTCCATATTAATCACATACATTAATATGTGATTAATGTAAATAATAATTTTCACTAAACTGCCCCTTTAACTAGACAAATCCACCACAGATCTCATAGTGGAAACCTTTCTCAGAATGGGAAGTTCAAGCTGTATCTAAGGATCCCATACTACCAAGAACTTCTTAGAGGAGTTGGGAAATATGCTATTGAGATTTTCGTTAATTACTATAGAATTTACCCGGAATTTCACCTCAGAGAAATGAGCCGTGGGCTTTTTCCAGCTTCTAGCAACAGTATGTTTTTGCAGCTACAAAGATTAAAGAAGCCAGTCTATTCTGGGATGCAGATAGAATCTCAATTTTCTTGTGGAGTAGTGCTTCCCATGAGTTTTTCCAAATGACAGTATAGAACGAAGAATGCAGTAGTCCGTAGAAATGAATTCATTTGGGACAGGTCCACCATAACTGAAGCATGTCCACAGTTGCTGTCCATCCTCTGAAGCAGTTAGAGCTCAGCAAGGACTAAGCACCTTTTTTTTCCTGAAATTTCTCCTGGTTTCTAATAGCTGTCGGAGCTGCCATTTTCCCCCCTCCCCTTCTAGCTACCCTTATTTATTCAGAGGGAAAGTGTGAAGATAGCATTAAAGCAGTTGTCCTAATTACCCCCCCCCCCCCTCTGTTTATGAAAAGGTATTGTTTACTCTGGCCTAATGTGTGCAATAAAAAATACATTAGTCCTTAGGGGCCTCAAATTTCTGTGGTTGGGCAGGCTGCAGAAGTAGGCTGATAAAAACCTCTGGTAAACTTTTAAATGAAAAAAAAAAAAAAGGTAAAATTTGTTGTTGTTTTTTTTTTTTTAATAACGAGACATTACTTTATCCGTACTACTTCAGGCAGTGATAAGTCCATTGTGTTTCTAAAGCTCTGTACACACGTTAGATTGTGGTTGTCAGAAACGAACATAAACAATGGGTCGATCGGACAATCATTTTTTTTATTTATTTTTTGTGACCCAACGACTATAAAAGACAACGATTATGGATCATGTAGACTCAACCATCCTGGCAGATTGGTCCGGACAATAATCTGTATTAATCGTTTGTTCCACACGATAGCAATTAAATCGATCAATCCAAATTATTCAAGTGTTGTGAATCTCGCATATCTGAGTCTTCATTTTCATACATCTAGTAATGATCTGATTGTTGTTGTGCCTTCACTGAATTCAAATGTGCAACAACATCGTCCACTCATCGCTAACCATCGGGGATTTCTCGTTTTCTGATGACTGTGGTCTAGCATGTGTACGGAGCTTAAGTTGATCCCTGGATATGCCTGTCATTTCTGTACTTGCAAACCTTTTCTAAACATGGTGTTGTGTCTGCAGGCTCCCTTGTGGTTAATTATCCCTATGATGATGACGAGAAAGGCCTGTCTATGTACAGCAAATCCCCAGATGATTCTGTGTTCCAGCAGCTAGCGCTCTCCTATTCCAAGGTGAGTTCAGTTAGAAGTTTCCGCCAGCTGCAGAGCCTGTCTGTCTGTCTGCTGAATACATGGCTGCCGTATGTGATCCCAGGGGGAAGAGGTTTGTGATCCAATTGGATATTCTTTACTCTTTACTCTCATCATGTTACACCATTATCCTGCTCCTTACCTTTCCATGCCTTAACTTCCTTTTTTCCAAAGTTGCTTAATCCTTACTTTCTACCTGAGACTTGTCCTATTTATTTGGTATGGTTGTTCTTTCCATCGTAGAGAGGGTGGCTGTAGTCAGAGATTGCTTCTCAATTTTTTACATCCACTATTAAAGCAGACCTGAATGCAGAACTTCATCTCCGCTCTAAAATATACACAACAGCATAATAACCTTTAAAGAAAAACATTTCTTTGTTACAGCTGATACAAATCCTGCAATAAATCTGCAGTGTGTCTACTTCCTGCTCTCATGGAAGCAGACATATTGTTAAACATCCTGTGCTTTCAAATGACTTTCTCTGTGATGGCAGTCAGGTGACACGGCGGGGGGATCACATTACAACTTGTGAATAGACTCAAATGGGGGGATTGGACAGGCTACGCTCTCTAAATACATACAAGGTGCATTTTTCTGTTTTCCATCTGTATATATAGTGCTTTGCTCCCTAGGGACTCTGTAAAGGACCACTCTCAGAACTTCAAAAAAAAGTAAACAGTTAAAAGCTCACAGACGGACGCAGAACATTTATATTGCGCTTTTCTCCCGGAAGACTCAAAGCACCAGAGCTGCAGCCACTAGGTAGCGCTCTTTAGGCAGTAGCAGTGTTAGGGGAGCCTTGCCCAAGGACTCCTCACTGAATAAGTGCAGGCTTTACTCAACAGGAAGAGCCGAGATTCGAACCCTGGTCTCCTGTTAGAGAAAGCTCTCTTTACCAGTACGCTATGCAATCACTGACAGAACCAACAGGTTTTGAACTAGTCCATCTCCTCATGGAGTATTCTCAGGGTTTTCTTTGATTTAAAAATCATTTCCTGAATGGCAGTTGCTAAGTCTAACTGCCAAAATAGCGTACAAGTGAGTAGGAGGCCGGCTGGTATATTACTCTTTTGGCATTTTAAGTGCCATTCAGGAAATGCTTCTGAAATCAAATAAAACCCTAAGAATCCCCCATGAGGAGATGCACTAGTCCAAAACCTGTCTGTTCTGTCAGATTGCAACTTCTAACTTTTTTCTGTTGGAGTGGTCCTTTAAACAGTTAATATTAACATAATCTTTGGTTTTACCTGATTAATACATGATGCTATAGGTCATGTGGGTGTTTCTTGCCAGCCCCCTGATTATCTCTAGATACTGTTGTAGTATGGGGCAGGCCCCCTGCTGTTGTCCCAGTGCATTCTGGGACATGACACAGCACTTATTTCCTGGATTATACACCGCCAGCAAAACACCCGCAGAGACATGCACACTGTCATTGCACTGAGCTCTGTTTATAAAGAGCTAGCTAATTTGAGCTATCTGGTGGTGGGAGTGCAATCTGGCAGAAATCTCTCTATCCATATTCTTTAACATGAAAACATGTTCACATCATATGACGTAAAGCAGACTTGTGACATTATGCGTGTTTCCATTTTAGAATGGCCATGTTTTGACTTAGTGATATTTTTGTTTGCTCTGATAAATGACTTTTGAATATATGTATTATAAAGTGAGATTTTGTCCTTAGTCATAAATTGTGCAGTCATCCTCGTATACATTGCTGGGGACAGATGTCTTGCACCCATGTACACTAGTCAAAACTTCTAAAGCTATATTAGAAAGCCTACAGGTCACACACACAAAGCATCTGACGAGTCTTTATGACCTATTGTTTTACAGTATATTATTTTGTACAGTGTATTTTGTGACACTGTACAGAGTATGAAACAAATATGTGATGCATAATATTATACAGACAATGGTATACATAAAATATAGATGTTGGTATATAAAACAGAATTGGTAGACATCATAGTGTTTACAGTAACAAATGTAATATGAACAAAATGTATAGCAATTTCACAAACTCGTGAGAGGGCCCTGCCCTTGCAGGTTTACAATCTAACGGAAACAAGAGATGAGGGTAATGTGCACCGTTATGCTTCCAGGCAGTATGTTTTAGGTTATATTTAGTAAGGAGCACAACTTGGCCAGAGGTTGAAGGCAAATGGCCTAAGTATACAGTGCTGCGTAATATGTTGGCGCTTTATAAATACAATAAATAATAATAATAATAATACTTATCTGAAAAAATAAGGTTTGAGGTAGCGCTAAAAAATGTTTAAAGGTTGGAGAGTAGTGATCAGCCGGCAATCAGCAAAGCACTGAAAAAGCGCCAAGTTGCATTGTATCTTCATTATAATTCTTCAGTATACAGGCTTGCGAAAACAAGACAAAAAACAATGCAACAGTTGTCTTAGAAAATAATACCGACATACATCACCACAGCACCCCCATGTGTCAGAAGGAAGAACTGCAGCACACAGTATGCTAATATGAAGTACACTATGCTAGCTTACATCATGTAGCTTACAAAATCTAGGTAAGAAAGTTATACATCTGTATCCAGTTCTAATACACCCTGCTATCCTATATATCTATTTACACGGCTAATACATCCCACTAACCTATATATCTATCTACACTGCTAATACATCCTGCTCATACTGAATATAGTATTGTGCAAAAGTGAGCACACTCTCAAAAGTAATTTGTAATAAATAGTAAACCATATTTATCAGCTAACTACCTACCGGGTGCATAGACAGAGAACATCTTAAATCAAATCAACTACTCTGCAATCGACACAGCATCAATTCTCTACAAGGACATGGACATGTACATGCAGTTAAGGTATTCATGCGCCCATACATTACCCAATTTGTGACCTCAATTCCTGCTAGATTACATCAGAATGATCGAGCCTGGCAGAGATTGATGCTGCAATGTGGCTGCCCGATCATTGTAATGATCGATCGAGCGTCCTGGAAAGACCATGCTTGCGGCACAAATACATAGATTCCTGCCACCCCTCAAATGCCTGATTATTCCAAACCTATGTGAACAACTTTCAAAGTATACCGTATTATGGATACAGAGGTGCCAAAAGGATAAAAGTATCTAAAAAGTTTAAAACATGAGGAGGCAGTGGTGGACTAACCTCTTCCAAGCAGACACAAAAAAATGCCAATGTGTGTGTCAAATACAACAAGTTTATTTGCATAGGGGGGGGGGGGGGGGGGGAGCTGTTAAGCCAAGCCTAAGATGGTCCGGGCAACTCATTGTTGTGTGCTGTGACTGGAAGGTTTGGTGGAGTTTTTTTTCTGTTTTTAAAGAGGAACTCCAGTGAAAATAATGTAATAAAAAAAGTGCTTAATTTTTGAATATAATATATATAATATTTGTGTGTGTATGTGTATATATATATATATATATATATATATATATATATATATATGTATATATATGTATATATATATATATATGTATATATATGTATATATATATATATATATATATATATATATATATATATATATATATATATATATATGATTTAGTCAGTGTTTGCCCACTGTAAAATCTTTCCTCTTCCTGATTTACATTCTGACATTTATCACATGGTGACATGTTTACTGCTGGCAGGTGATGTCACTGGAAAGAGATGGTTCTTGCTTTTTTGGCATTTGTAAACAGCTGGTATGTCCCACAATGCAACAAGGCACTGACCTCATTTGTGGGAGGGGTTTCACCACAAAATCAGTCCTACAGAGCCCCCTGATGATCCGTTTGAGAAAAAAAATAGATTTCTCATGTAAAAGGGGGGTAGCAGCTACTGATTGGGATGAAGTTCAATTCTTGGTCGGAGTTTCTCTTTAAGAAGATATTATAAATGTCAGTTGGCAATTCCAGGATCTCTCTTCAAACAGGGCATTTGGGGGAAAAGCTGGCTTCCTAAATACCTGCATTGTCAATCTGTGATCTGAATAAATGATTTTCTTTTCTTGGAGAGGATTCATGCATCTAGTGGGGATTCTGAGAATGCTGATAATAATTTTCTTTTCTCCCTCTTTGAAAGGAACACAATAAAATGTTCACGGGTAGTCCATGTAAGGAGATCTATCCAAATGATAACTTTCCTCAAGGAATCACCAATGGTGCCAACTGGTATAATGTTCCAGGTGAGATATTATACAATTATTTCTCGTATTGTTCACTAGGGGACACAACAGAACTATAGTCGTATGAGGTTATTGATCTGCTCATAAGAGTTTGGACTCAAAGTGAAGACATTTCTCATTTGCCCAAGTTGCTCTTTAGACACAAGTCTGCCAACTTAGTTAAGTGCGTTTAGAGGGAAGATAGTGTGGACTAAGGTATTTTCTGTTTAAGGTGTGGGTTTTTTGTTTTGTTTTTTCTTGATTAACAAAAGTGAGGAAATTGAGGAATTATTGTACTTTTAGAACTGAAGCAGATTTTGACTTTTCCCTGTGAGAAAATGGAGGAAGAAGATGATGGACAACAAATTAACTGTGTCCCGTAGAGTAGGGAAAAAAATTGCTCTATATAGTCCTCTAGCACTCCACTGTGTTGGATCGCAAAATGAGGTTGTGGTGCAGTGGTACACAAGGTACATTCTTGGACGAGATGGCACTGGACAATCTTCTTGGCCAAACTTTCTTTTGTGTACTGTATGTTGGAGGCTGTTTGTGTAAAACACATACGGTACATTTCATTTGATTTACTCGTTTATTTGTGTGCACAGAACATGCCTAGATTAAAAGAACTTTCTGGGGTTTGTAGCAAGAATGTTATAGATGTCTAAAAGCCTGAGAATAGCCAATCCGTTAAACATGTCATTCCGTTGTCTAGAATATCTACAAGTGGAAAAGGCTTCATACACTCTATTTGTAACTTAAAAAGGCCATCACAGTAAGTTCAATTCTAGAGCAGATTGCAAGATGCTGAAAGAAGTCTCCAAGAACACCTGAATTTGCTTACATGACCTGAAAATGGCTGTAACCACCATCACTCACATTAAGTAGGCCATACACGCATCAATTTTTTTTCTTGACAGATTCAATCATGCTTTTGAAACCTGATTGAAATCTATATTGCAACAAGCTGCATTGATCATAATTTTGACCATTTTGTGGCAAAAAAACATTCTAAATTATGATTGCACTGGTCATTTTGGTTGAAGCTGCTGGGGAGCTATGACTGGCCTCTAGCATTGTAATGTGCTGAAAAGTGCAATCCCCCCAATCATTCATGGGGAAATCTATATAAAATCTCTGTGCAGTGTATCTGTGGATTTGATTCCTCTCTGATCAGATTTGAGCTATAGAGGGATCTGTTTTCCACATTGGTTGGCAATCTAAATGTGTATAGGCACATAAGTCTAAAAGTACTCATAGATTATTCGACTTGGTGGCCAATCAACCATCTAATTCGATAATAAAAGTCGGTGCCGCCAAGAGCATGCCCAATCAACATTGCAACCAATTTCGGCCAAAATTGATTGCATATATCGATCGGACATGCTGGAAATTCTCGGGCCGACATGCTTAGTCGGGTGTATGGTGTTAACGGTGTGCAATAATCGTGAACAACAAACGCTTAGTAAAACCGGTCACTGTCCTCCTCCCCCCCCCCCCCCCCCCCCCCAATGTTTTATACCCTCACAATCCCTGGTGCCCCATGCAGCTATGTTTTACCTGTCATGTCCCCTGCTAGTTTCCTCCACTGTGACTACTGGCATACATATAGCATGTATAAACTATAACACCGTACATATGCTATAACACCGGTAACGTGGGGGCGCAAATGCAGAAGTGCGAGGACGGCAGCAGGTAAAGTATAACTGCACGGGACACCCGAGTTGGGGGAATCAATCATGCTGAAATCAATCGGGAATCGGCCTTCAGTTTATGGCGGTCAACAGATCTCTCCCCGATCAGATAAGAGAGAGATCTGTCTCTTGGCCAAAATTTCTAGATTTGTGTGTACCCTAAGAGGAGATTTGATTATATTCAGTGCCTCTCCCCATAGGTCTAATTACCCCAGCAGGTTCAAAAGATAAACCTCCAATTGATTTTGATCAGTGCAATGCCATTTACAGATTCTTTATCAGATTCTGATGGAGCTGGTGCAGGGCGGCAAACTGACTGCTACTCTCTGATCAGTGTCTGATTGGGCAGTAATTGATAACACATGTTACCTTAAAGGTCCGTACACACGCCGGACTGGAGGCAACGACGGGTCCGTCGTCACCCCCCGCTGGGTGGGCGTTCCAGCGACAGTCCGGCGTGTGTACCGTCTGTCGATGGACTGATACGGCTGTTTCTGAGCGATCCGGGTCGCTCAGAAACAGCCGTATCAGTCTGCCGACAGACTGTACACACGCCGGACTGTCGCTGGAACGCCCACCCAGCGGGAAGTGACGACAGACCCGTCGTTGCCTCCAGTCCGGCGTGTGTACGGACCTTTATAGTAACTGGTACAACCTAACTTTCTCGATTTTTTTTTTTTTTTTTTTTTTTTTTTTTCCCCAATGCGGCCATTATTTTTTACCTAATTTTGGTGAATACTGTATTGGATATAGCCTGTTTTAGTAGTACTTAGCACAGTTCTTTGTACTCTCATTTTTAGGTGGAATGCAAGACTGGAATTATCTCAACACAAACTGCTTTGAAGTGACCATAGAGTTGGGCTGTGTGAAATTTCCTGTGGCTGCAGATCTTCCAGCATACTGGGAAAGCAACCGACGATCTTTGCTGGAGTTTATTAAACAGGTGGGGAAAGGCTTAAAAATTGTACTCTTCTGTGAACAGGTGTTGCTCACATCACACTGACACAGCTTTATCCTTCAGGTGCACAAAGGAATTAAAGGGTTTGTGCTGGACGCCACAGATGGAGGAGGAATATATAATGCCACTATCAGTGTTGCTGACATTAATCATCCAGTGACCTCTGACAAGGCTGGAGATTACTGGAGATTGCTGGTCCCTGGTACATATAAGGTTACAGCCTCTGCACGTGGGTAGGTGTCTGTATTCTGTAGTGTAGCATCTTGGCTTACAGCTGCTATTCAGAGTTGGAGTTGAGGCAGCTGCCACCTCTTACTGTCATATTTGCTTAAAGTGTACTCGAGGTGAAATATAAGTGAAAAAACATAGTTTCCTAGGTAGAAGGAAGCCTCTGGTTAGCCCAGAGGCTTTCTGTGTCGTTAGCGTCCCAACCGTTGCCGCGAATTGACCATAGAGAGTGAGCCCGCAGTCTAAAAGAGGTCCTGGCAAGCAGTGATGGGGACGAGAAGAACAGGGGAAAGCGTCCCTTCCATTGAATAGTGTACTGGTTAAGGGCTCTGCCTTTGACATGGGAGACCAGGGTTTGAATCCTGGCTAGGGTCAGTACCTATTCAGTAAGAAGTCCTTGGGCTTCCTAGCACTGCAGGTGGCCGCTTGAGCACACCTTAGTGGCTGCAGCTCTTGAGCGCTTTGAGTCCAACAGGAGAAAAGCGCTATACAAACATTAGGATGATTATTATTACTTAGTCGAGTATCTGTTTTTTTTTCACTTACTCTGCTGAATATTCACTCTTAAACATATATACAGCAGGGATGCTCACCAGATGCAATCACGAGTGATTACTTGTGATTCAAATGTGGTTTAATTGATGCAGGTGTGCAGTGGGGATAGAAGGGGTTATTTACCCATAATTCTGCCGTCAGCCCTTTTTTCCAAAGAGCTTGCAAGCGTCCTATTGGTCGCGTTGCAAGCCTCACACCGGCGCGCTTCCTCCTTCAAGCCGGAAGGACGAAGTACGACGTTTTGAGGCTTGCAACGCGACCAATAGGACACTTTCAAGCTCTTTGGAACGCAGGGCGGACGGCGGATTTATGGGTAAATAACCCCTTCTATCCCCGCTGCACACCTGCATCAATTAAACCTCATTTGAATCACGAGTAATAACTCGTGATTGCATCCGGTGAGCATCCCTGATATACAGTACAGATTTGGGTTGATACTACTGGTAATACTGCTGTGCGCAAGTGGCATATGGCAATATAACCGTGACTACCGCCAGCAGTGTACTGCTTGTTAGTCAAAGCAACACGAGGTTCATGATTAATGCAAGCATTACTAAGGTTCCAGTTACAAGCAATTGGCACAACTGTCAAGATTTTGTACTTTTTGAACTGTGGTGCTGACCTTCTGGAACTGTTCAGTATCTGCAGCTCAGGATGTAATTGAGCTGGTGGTCAGGGCACACAAAGTTCTACCTCCACCCTGCTGGGAACAGGTGCTCCTCCATCCTTCTAGGATATTGCTAGGGTAACGCACTTACTAATACACACATAGCGTAATGTGTGTTACCATAGCAATGCTCGCATTACCCATTTACTGTGGATCACACTAATATCATAATGGACGATGCACTACTAGCGGTAGTAACGGGGATATTGCTGTGCACCACCTGAGCACAGCCATATTACCGGCAGCTATTGCTTTATGTATGTTTAACAATGAATATTTAGCCACAGACAAAAACCTTGCATTGCAGGCACTTGGTCTGCAAGCGCTTTGCAAGGCGATCAAAATTTTTATGAAATTTTGACTTGGTAAGCAAGCAACATCATGATATACAAGTACAGTACATATACGGTACATATGTCACATCAGTACAACTGAACCGATTGTTCTTCTCTCTTTGAGGGTGCAGAATTGTACTTAACCAGAGTGTAGTGACTGTACAATGTCACATTTCTGCAAAATTTTCAAAAAGGAGGCAAAATCAAATGTCATTGGATAAGTTCCTTGTTAAAGCCACAAAAAAAAAATAGATAGCATTCATTCTGTTAATTATAGTTAACCTCCTTAGCGGTATGCCCGACACTGTCAGGCATACCGCTCTGTGGCCCCAAGAGTCCCCCATAATTAAATAATTGTGCCAAATGAATGCAAACCTTGAGCTAGCACTAGGGTAGCTAGTAAATTGTTGGGCTCCACTGGATACCTCGCGATCCCCCCGATCCCTCCATTTATACATTAACCCCCCACCCCCGATCCAGGGATCGCGCAGCCTCCCTGCACAGCTCCGGTCTCTCTATGGGGAGGATCGGGTTTGCACATGACGTCGGTGACGTCATGTGCGATCCTCCCCATAGTGAAGACCAGAGCTGTCCGGGGAGGCTGCGCCAATCGCTGGATCCAGGCTGGGTAACATAAAGGGGGGAGCGGCGGGGATCGGGGGGTGCCCAATACATTTACTAGCTAGCCTAGTGCTAGCTAAAGGGTTTGCATTCATTTGGCACAATTATTTTAAAATCCGGAAAAAAAAGTAACAAAACCTCCTGAGCAGCGTAACGCTCAGGAGGTTAAAGTCTTCCTACACAATAACCCTCATCGCCTCGTTTCCACCAACCCAAATTTTTGTTAAAAGTTAGAGACTGAAGCGAACAAAAATTGCTATTTTTACATTCTAGTTTGCGTCAGTACTCTCATTAGATGTAAACCGCTGCATCCCCGCTGCATCCCCGCTGCAAAACGAGGGCTTTAGACCCACCAAATTTCTGGGGGGCAATCCGGCCGGCGCTTCCTGGAAGAGGCAGAGCTTTCAGCTGCAGCTCTGCCTCTACTGATGTCAATCGCCGCGGATCACCGCCTCTCCCCGCGCCCCCCCCCCCCCCCAACAGATACCCCCCTTCCACCAAAAAGCGTCATTAGGGACCCTTTGTTGCAGCCAAATATCCCCCCTGGGGCCTTGAGCTGGCTGCTGACCCTTCCCCAATCACCTCCCAACTTAACTGTGCTCCCTGGGGCCCTGCAGAGTATGTCAGTTTAGTGTCTCACCTGCCCGCCAGCACAGATGAGACACTACTCTGCCATTGACTCTGCAGAGGCCCTGGGGAGCAACAGTTAAGATGGGGGGAGGGACACCTTGGGGGCCCCTACACGCCCTGGGGCAATTTCCCCTTTTGCCTCTATGGTAGCGCCGGCCCTGTCGTTACTTTATACAGTACTTAATAGTAAATATTTTCCTATTAATGTTTTTAGATTGTGAAAAGAATCATGTGTTTCCATCAAAGCTTATAGGGAAATTTGCTTTGATATAAGAGTGCCTTGGATTACAAGAATATTTCTGGAACAAATTACCGTATGCTTGCAAACCAAAGTACCTCTGTATTTGAGATTATGGCCTTTCACATTTTTATTAATGTGTGTTAGTGATGGTTGGGATATGTTTTGTGTTGTATCTGCCATACACCTTTCTAACTGAGATAGTAATCATATTTGTATCCTCTGTGTAATAATTTTCTTTTCTCTCAGATATATTCCTGTAACAAAAACCGTGTATGTGTCAAAAGGAGATGCTGTGGTGACAAACTTCACCCTGGTTCGCTCTGGGGCTAATGTCCACAAGGAAGAAAAGGGCAAAGTATCTGTGGTAGAGCCAGAAAAGACCGACCCCAACACAAAGTTGTTTGAGACTCTGATCAAGGACCTTTCAGCTGAAAATGGTCTTGAGCGCCTCCTGCTGTCATCTTCAAGCGATATAGATCTGTATCGTTATAGATCTTATAATGACCTTTCAGAATTTCTCCGTGGACTGAATCTTAACTACCCAAATATTACTAAACTAACCAGGTAAACTTTCTTGCTCCTAATTTTATTGAAATGTGATATTCGGTGTTTCATAAGATACTTTTCCCTGGTACAGTTATTTCTGAAGCTGAATACTGACCTCGTGACCCAGGAAGATGGATCCCAGGGACATCCCATGTTGATGAGCTTTCCCCGATCCATCCTCCTGCTGGTGGGTATATGTTATGTCATGCAATGGGTGCAAACGAGCCTTCAATCGATCGCGTTACATTGCATGGTAGTCGTCGAGGATCTTAAAGATCCTAGAGATGGTCATTATCACTAAGCGTCCACATCATGAGATCTCAAAAACAATCTCTCATAGTTCCAAAAAATTGCCGGTCGTTGGAAACATAGTTGGAAAAAATGCATAGTAGGTACTTGCCTACAAAAATGATGCAGTCCAAAGCTCATTCTCCTGTTACTAGCTGACCTGTACATTGTGTACATTCTTCTGTTGATTGCGTACCTGTGTTCAACACTTCAGTGAGGTCAGCTGAATCTTTGACTTACACTGATAACTGAAGAGAAGGGCCCAGTCTGGAAAACATTTACACAGTAGTGTAAACCACCTCAACATCACCACTGGTCGGGATTACCCTTTATTTCAGAGGTGCCCACACTTCTTTGGCTTGTGGGCTACTTTAAAAATTAGCAAGTCAAAATGATCTACCTATGTACAATTTTAGGAGCACAATTGTATATACAGAATAGAAAATGTAGTGCAGTCGGGATCTACCATGCAGTCCTTCGCGATCTACCCATAGTTAGAAGACGTTGTTCACACTGATAGCACTGTGACACTGTTGGGGAAACAACAAACTCTGCAGCACTTGGACGCAATACCCGATTTCCTTTTATGGAATGGGGCCATGCTGAACCACACACCATCACAGCCAACAGTGGTACTACTTGGCATGATTCGATATGTGAACAGACCTGTAGCCAAGTTTGAGGATCCATCCTTGCTATATTATGCTACAATATGGCAGCGTTGTCTGATGTGATGATTTAAAGGGACTCCGAGCAGTGCAGAAACTATGTAAAGATGCATACTATTTTGAAGCTCACTTTCTCCTCTTTCCAACGATATATAAACCGCCGCCCTACGCCTTTTACTTTTCGATATTTTCGCGATCAAAATACCGGCCGCCGCGATTTTGATCGCGAAAATATCGAAAACTAAAAGGCATAGGGCGGCGGTTTATGTGTCGTTGGAAAGAGGAGAAAGAGAGCTTCAAAATGGTATGCATCTTTCCATAGTTGCTTGTAGCACACAGGACAACTTTTCCCCAAAGTCGGCAGCTGAATGGAGCTGCCGACTTTGGGGAAAAGTCGTCCTGTGTAATACAAGTAACTATGGAAAGATGCATACCATTTTGAAGCTCTCTTTCTCCTCTTTTCAACAACACATAAACTGCCGCCCTACGCCTTTTAGTTTTCCTTATTTTCGCGATCGAAATTGCGTTTGCTGTGATTTCCATTGCGAAAATAGCAAAGTAAAAGGCGTAGGGCGGTGGTTTATATATCGTTGGAAAGAGGAGAAAGTGAGCTTCAAATTGGTATGCATCTTTCCATAGTTTCTGCACTGCTCGGAGTCCCAAAGTTAGTAATAAATTTCCTTCACTCTTATTGTATCAAATAATACGTATTATTTTTTTATTTCTAGATTGGGTCAGAGCGTTGAATATCGCTACATTTGGTCTCTGGAAATTTCCAACAAACCAAATGTATCTGAGCCAGAGAAACCAAAAATTCGGTTTGTTGCCGGAGTCCATGGAAACGCTCCTGTTGGCACAGAGTTACTCTTAACATTTGCAGAGTTTCTCTGCTTGAACTATAAAAAGAACAGTGCCATTACAAAGGTGAGCTGCTCTCTCTTTCCCCTGTGTCTTTTACTTATTACTTAGTATTTATATAGCGCTGACATTTCTTGCAGCACTGTATGGAGTTTATAGTTCTTAAAGGGACTCCGAGCAGTGCAGAAACTATGGAAAGATGCATATCATTTTAAAGCTCTCTTTCTCCTCTTTCCAATAATATATAAACCGCCGCCCTACGCCTTTTAGTTTTCGCTATTTTTGCGATTGAAATTGCCGCGGCTGCGATTTCAATCGCGAAAATGGAGAAAACTAAAAGGTGTAGGGCGACGATTTAGGTGTCGCCAGAAAGAGGAGAAAGAGAGCTTTAAAATGATATCCATCTTTCCATAGTTACTTGTATTACACAGGACGACACTTTCCCCAGTGTCAGCAGCTCCATTCAGCAGAAAAAGTCGCCCTGTGTAATACAATGTAACTATGGAAAGATGGATATCATTTTAAAGCTCTCTTTCTCCTCTTTCTGGCGACACCTAAATCGTCGCCCTACGCCTTTTAGTTTTCTCTATTTTTGCGATTGAAATCGCAGCCGCGGTAAATTCAATCGCAAAAATAGCGAAAACTAAAAGGCGTAGGGCGGCGGTTTATATATTATTGGAAAGAGGAGAAAGAGAGCTTTAAAATGATATGCATCTTTCCATAGTTTCTGCACTGCTCGGAGTCCCTTTAAAGGGAGTCTGAAGCAAAAAAAAAAAAAAAATACTCGCCGAAGGAGAGAGAAGGCTCTGGGTCCTATAGAGCATTCCCGGTCATCTCCTGGTCCCCTTTTTCCACTGCTGGCTCCCCCGATGGGTCGGAGACTGCTCTCTGTCGCTGCAGTAGTCTTCGGGAGACTAAGTGCTCCCTCAGACAGGTCGCTTCTTCTGCGCATGCACGAGCACACTCTTTTGCACACTTGCGCATGTGCAGTTTGGAGCAGCCAGTCTTCTGGATCACTCAACCTCCTGAAGACTTCCGAAGTTTCCCATGGTGGGAGATTTGAACGGAGGAGCCTGAGGTGAAACGAGAGGACCCAGAGCCTTTGCTCTCCTTAGGTAAATATCTGTTATGGTTTTTTTTTTATTCGCTTCAGATTCACTTTAACGGTCCCTTTAACCTTTTTTGTCTACCCAAGTTGAAGCCTGTGCTGTTCAGCATCTCACTGTGCACTTATAACCAGTCTTATGCTGGGCATACACGGCTCATTTTTGAGCCATTAAAATGGCTCGATAGATCATTTCTGACATGTACGATCTCCCATCTGATAGTTTTGCCGCTCGATTCCGGATTGCAGTCAATGGAAAAAGATATGAAAAATGAGCGGAAGATTAGAGAATTGACTGCGGAATCGAGCGGGAGAAGAGAGCGGCAAAAACGAGCCGTGTAAGCCCTATTGCAGTGTTTAATGTATTGTGCCTGTTTTCCAGTTAATTGACCGAACAAGAATAGTTATCGTGCCTCTGGTGAATCCAGATGGCCGAGAGAAAGCAACAGAGAAAGACTGTACCTCGAAAAATGGACAGACCAATGCCAATGGCAAGGACCTGGACAGCGATTTCATCAGTAAGGAACTTCTCCCTCTTATCCAAATATATTCTAATGTTTGTAGTTTTTTGTTTTTTTGTTTTTTTTTGTGCCCATGCTTCAAGTGTGTTGGTCCAAACCCGAGCATATAAATAACAGAGCAGCTTTAAGTGTGGTCAAGTGGAGTCCAGTACCCTATTTCTCTTGGAAACCATTTCATCTTGAAATTTTGATCCTCTGAATACGATATGATTGCCCTCTCTTCTACTTGACCCTGATTTCAAGCCAGACAAATGAACTACTGGATTTTTGATTTGTGTTACTTCTTTTCAAAATAATTTATTTATTCCTTATGTCGTGTGCCTGTAATAAGCCTGTGAAGAGTTATGTTTACTTCTTTTACTACTGTTTAGGGCAGCAGTCAATGGTGAGAAGGAATTCTTGTATTTTTGAGAGGACTGAGGGTGCTCCCACATAATATTTTAGTGTGCTAGGATAAAATGGTGTAATGCTGACACACAGCCACAGAAAACCGTATAGATCTGAGTGTTTCTATCACAAATATTCCCTATCCACTTAATGTGTGGAGAGAAGAGTTGAGAAAGAATTATTATGAAAAAGAACTTTCTCTGCATGTTTTGGATGAGCTCACAGGCTAGGACATGAGAAATAAGTCTTTATTATCATTATTATTTTTACACAAAGACATTTAGTACATGAGCTCTTCAAAGCAATGGACCAACCATGACCTTCAGTAGAGCTAAGGCCTCAGGAAAGCAAGAGTGCATGCAGGCATATGGATATGGGGACTCATATTTAGTTCCTTTAAACAATGCAAGTTACCTGGCTGTCCTGCTGATTCTCTGCCTCTAAAGTTGGCCATACACCTCCCACCCCCAGTGTACAATGTGCCCCTCTGGTGCCCTGTGCATGAATTCTTTACCTGTTGGGGTCCGCTGATGGTTCGGTCGTCCTCTTCTTCACACACACGCTTTACATAGTTGCCGGCGTAACGTGGACGTGTGTGTGTGATGCCATACACACACACACACACACACACACACACACACACACACACACACGTCCATGTTACTCCGGCAACCACGTGGTGTGCTTGTACGCGAGGAAGAGTGCGGACTGATGGGTAAAGTATTCAAGCACGGATGGGAGGAGCACATTTTACACTTGGGTTGACGTTGCCAGGGGTTCCATCGAACCCTATCGAGCACGTTGGCTCTATATCTTGCAGCCGCCGCATGTCCAATCGATACATGCAACCAGTTTCAGCACAAAATTTATCGCATTGTCAATCGGTCATGCTCTTGGCAGCAGTGATTTTCGTCTGATTCCATTATAATAATCGCATTGGATGGTTGATTGGCTTGAAGTCGCTTGCTGTCTGGCCACTTTTTACTTTTATCCATAGACCAAAACAAACATGCAGATCAGATGTTTCTGACCAAAGGCAGACTAGATTGGCCACATGCTTGTTTCAAGTGTGTGATCCAGACACTACTGATGCTTGACAGCTTAACAGGACAACCATACAACTGGTATTATTCAAAAGGGAATAAATATGACAGCCTCCATATCGTTCTCATTTCAGTTGTCCTTCAAAGCTTGGGGCCTTTACCCTCTCCCCCCCCCCCCCTCCTCCCAACCCCATCAGGTGTAGCATATAAAGCATAACCTGGAACTCATATACTGGAGAGTAATATGGCCTTTTTACTATGTTTACTTTTCTCAGTGTAATATATGCATACTCAGGCTTCCATTTCGTGAACAATGTGACCCTTAGAAACATACCAGAAGCTTTATTGCAGTGTCTATTCCTGAGAAATTGCAGCTTGATTGCTAGGTTAATGTTTAACAAGGATTAACAGAACACACTAGTAATCATGCTTATCGAGCCATCATCGGCTCGATTGATAATAAAAAACTTACCTTGTATGCCCAGCATTAGGCCCTGCTTTCTGCAGTCTGTCATCCCGTTAGATTTCGTTTTGAAATATTGTTCTCTTCTGTGTGCCTTTTTCTTTTTAAAGGACAACTGAGGTAAAAAAAAAAAAAAAAAGAAGAAACAATTGTATCTATCCTCCTCCTAAAAATGACTTTTTTTTTAGTTATCCCATAGTTTTATTTTATATTTAACTCAAAATTTTAAGTTTTTGCTGTTTCATGGCCTCTTAACAACGCATTCATTAAAGTATGCCAGAGCTAAAATCTCTGAACTATTGCCTCTTTTTATCTCTTTTTTTGCTCTCAGAAGCCATTTTCTGCCACCAAAGTGTTTTATGGCTGTAGTTCCTTATCAGTGAGGGTTACGCTATAGTCCGACACGGTCCCGACCCGGACAGAATCCTTCACTTGCATACCTGATTTTTAACTCTTTCAGGCAGAGAAAGTAAAAAAGGAACATAGCCTAGTTATTTGTGTGCTTAGCACTATACATACACGTCTATCTCATCATGTCACATGTCACCTTGGGTGTCCTTTGTGGTAGATGTTTAATTTACCTTTCTTTCTTTTTTGTTTTCCAGGCAACTCTTCGGGACCAGTCGGCGAGAGGGAGAAAGAGACAACTGTCATTATTGATAATTTAATCTTAAAACAAGATTTCACTCTTTCTGTGGTGTTAGATGGTGGCTCTCTGCTGGTTACATATCCATATGATAACCCAGTCCACACAGGTGAGTACTGAAAATCTTGTGAGTTGCTGCTTTGTGGGAGTTCAACTTATAGCTGGAATTTATTTTTCAGCGTTGTCCATTGCATTCTTAACCCCTTCAGTGCCAGTGGTCTCTGCCCCCTTAAAGAGACTCAGAGGTGAGTCTCACCGCAGTTTTTTTTACTTACCCGGTGCTTCCTCCAGCCCCATAAGCACAGATGTGTCCCTCACCATCCTCCTACGATGTCCCATTTAGCCGTGGTGAGCCCCCGGTAAGTGGCTCAGTGACGTCAGTCCGGGTCTACCGCGCATGCACAGAAGACCCTGACTGGCTTTCACTGAGCCAGTTACTGGGGGCTCACTGCGGCTGAACGGGACATCGCAGGAGGATGGCGAGGGACGCATCCATGCTTATGGGGATGGAGGATTCATAAAAGTAATTGCAACAGCACCAATGGTCGGTCGATGTGCTTAAATCGCCTTTGGAGTCACAAGTTACCAGTCCATTAACTCCATCAGATTAGCACCATCTAAAATAGGTTTTATTCAGTAATCTTCAAGTAAAATGATACATCAGATTAAAATCCACATGTCGGTATGCCTACGATGACGCACAGGCGTTTCGGGCCGCTCTCAGTCCTTTTTCAAATCATTTGGGCCTGCCAAGATTTGAAAAAGGACTGAGAGCGGTCCAAAACGCCTGTGCGTCATCGTAGGCATACCCACATGTGGATTTTAATCTGATGTATCATTTTACTTGAAGATTACTGAATAAAACCTATTTTAGATGGTGCTAATCTGATGGAGTTTATGGGGCTGGAGGAAGCACCGGGTAAGTAAAAAAAACTGCGGTGAGACTCCTCTCTGAGTCTCTTTAAGGGCTAGAGACCACTGGTACCAGAAACCGGCATATAACGATGAATTGCCGCACATACCTGCTGCTACCACCATCCGCAGCGCACACCCGTTGCCTCAGGTCACCCACTCTGCCGTCTCTATGACGGCAGAGCTCTATGAGCCAGTTTGATCAACCGTGTGATCAAAGTAAGCCAATGGGAGTTGTGTTGTCATCGAATCAGCAGGGCGAGTGAGCTGCGGCGTGCAGAGAGCAACGTGATCGGCTGAAGCGGCAAGAACGGACAGCGGTGGTGAGGTTAAATCTATTCCCTGGCAGGAATAACAGCATCAAAACAGGTCGTAGATTTCAATCACTGCTGTCCGGAAGTGGTTAAAATGTAACACCTTAAGAATGCAATGGACAGTGCTGAAAAATGCTCCCAGCGATGGGAGCAAGATCATAAAGGGAGGGGAGGGGGGGGGGGCGGACCTCCGAGACAGAACATGCGCAGTAGTCCCCGACCGGCTCAGTTGGGGCTGACAGTGGCACGACCATGGTGACCGGGAGGACAACAAGGGACCACACGGACTACAGGGGGCTGAAGAAAGCCCAGGTAAATACAACACCTTTTAGTTTTCTGTCTCAGGTACTGAGACAAACAACTACAGGGATTTATACTTTACCTTTGGCTTCCTTCTGCCCCCATGTAGTCTGTCTGCTAGCTTGCTGTCCTCCTGGTCACCACAGTTGAGCCGCTGTCGGCCCTGGTGAAGTCCTCTACTAATCCAGCCAGGGACTACTGTGCATGTGAAGTCTCGGCCGCACCCCAAGCCCCCACCCCCAATGATGTTCCAATCGTAGGGAGCATTCTGCACATGCCCAGTTCACTAAGTTTGTAACTGCACTTGTGCAGAACGCTTGCAGCCACACAGAGGCCCGCAACCCGGCTGGATTGCGGACTCCACATCAGAGTTAATGGACTACAGGGAGCTGAAGGAAGTCCCAGGTAAGTATAGATCTTTTTGTTTTGAACGTCTCAGGTTTACTTTACAGAAAAAGTGAAGGGATAAGAATATCTTTGTAGCCATCTGTATCACCTTTTAAAAATTCCAGTTACGTAGCTGCCAAGCTAACCTTTGAGCTAAAGTAGGTTTGAAGTCACGCATGAAACACGCAGGCAGCCAGTAAAGTCACATTTGAGTCAGAACACCTAATCTACATACTTAATCTAGGTCCGTAAACAAAGAAAAACAAAAAAAAAGCTTTAAAGGGTGTTTATTTTGGTGAGTGACTGCCTGCACAGGACGTCTGCAGTGGGCTGGAGGAAAGCTTTTTTTTTTTTTTTTTTTTATCAATCGGTTAAGGTTCACTTTGAGTGAAAAATGTTTAGTTTTACTTACCTGGGGCCTCTTCAATCCCCCCGTTGTATCTGAGGTCCCTCAGTGTCCTCCCGGTCCCCTTGTTTGTGCTGCTATCACACCATGGCTTTTTAGTGACTGTGTGTGCATCCTCAACCGTGCTCTTGTTGTTTGAAGAGTTTTGTGCATGCATAGTTCACATAACTACGGGAGCACAATTGAGGCGGCGTGCAGCCAGGACAGTGCAGAAGTTTACGACTAGGCAAGTCGTGGCGTGTACCAGGGCTGACTGCGTCCCACCGGGAGGACACAGAGGGACCTTAGGTACTACGGGGGCTGGATGAAGCCCCACGTAAAGAAAGCTCAACTCCCACCCCTGACCACCACCACTTAACATTTCCTTTTATTATTAACAAGTTTCCCTTTAATGACACATAATCCATGCAAAACTGTGAGAATTATTTCAGAGAATCAGATGGTTGCGTGTTGGTAAATGAAGTGACACAATGGTGTAATGGAAAGCACTTTCTACGTGCAGTGCTGGGTCCCAGGAGTAATTCTGCGCAATGGAGTTTGTATGTTTTTAGAAATCATTAATGACCATCTTATGTAAGTGAAAGTTTTGTATTGTAGGTGTAGCCTTTTATTATACATTGCTTGTATAATTAATAAATCTCTGCATGCATTTTTATTTAACAGTGGAGAACAAAGACACTATGAAACACCTGGCCTCCGTCTATGCCAATAACCATCCTACCATACACCTGGGGCACCCAGGATGTCCAAACAAATCAGGTGAGTATGGAAGGTCATGTGTATTCATTGCTGACTGTTGTTACATTGTAACAATTCATTGCTGGCTGCTGTTACATTGTAAGCATCATGTGTGCTGACCTTCTTCTCTCTGTAGATGAGAATATCCCAGGAGGAGTGATTAGTGGGGCGGAATGGAGGGCACATCAAGGCAGCATGAAGGTAATTCAACAAACTAAAGACGGTCAATGAAAAGGAAATGTTCCTGGCTTGCATGCAGATTATATGCGGCTTGAAACTAACTTATACAGAGCTTGAAACTGAACGAATCAAATTCAGTATTTGCACCTCTTTGACCATCTCTACAACAACAACAAAAAACTTTTGTCATGGAAATTATAAAATGGGATTCCTTAAAATCTAATGTCCTGTGTTGTGAAATAGCTTCACAGACAAATACCAGCATGGGGAGGCTAGCATTAGAGTTTAAGCTCATTCATTCAACTGGACCTGATTTATTATGTTACACATGTTTGCAAACCCTCATAAGTGTGATATTGCATAACAGTGGGGTCTGCTGAATGGTGGGTAAACTATCAGCTGTGCAACCGCATAGCACCAGAATGCATCGCTTGCAGGCTAGTAACGAGACTGTACAGCTTCAATTGTAAAAAATAAATAAACATCTCAACCTTGACTGGTGAATATGCCTACAAAATAATGCTTAATGATAAAAGCTGGAAGACTTTCCCACCATGTCTTAAAGTGATCATTTAGATGTAATGAGTGCTTTTGATGAATAATAAATCTGGCTCTGCGGAAGAGGAAGCTGAGGTTTTTCAGTAAATATTGAGCAAGCTGAAACCTTAAAGCAGACCGGAACTCAGAACTTCCTCTCTGCTCTAGAAGATAAGCAAGAGCAGAATAACCTTTACTGAAAAACCTTTCCTTGTCACAGGTTATATAGCTCCTTCAGAGAGACTGCAGTGTAGTTACTTTCTGTTTTTCTGGGAGCACAGGAAGGGTTAAACTTCTGTTTACATATTAGCTCTCAACTTGGCAGACAGCTGGGAGCTCAAATTACACTAGCTCATTACTTGCTGAGAAGGAAGAAGTAGGCTGTTCTCTATAAACACACACAGGGTGGATTTCTCTGTGTTCTCCTTCTCTCCTGTGCAAGAGTTCAGGTCCGCTTTCACAAAGATGCTCTCCTGATACAGGGCAGACGATGCCTTGACTTTCCTGTTTTATTTATTTTAGGGTTTTTTTTGGCAGGAAAAGGTATATACTCTGAAAGATTATATTTCCATAGTTTAGTTACCGGTCAAAACGGGACCTTCGATTTAAAAATGTTATATCATTGGCTCTTTTTTTGCAGAGCCGTTTTGGAGGGATAGTTCCTGTTTTGGAACCCAGCCCCTCTGTCCCTCTTTCTTCCTCTTTTGTCTGTCTTTCAGGACTAATGTGAACATCTATATGAATATATGTATTTTTCTACTTAAAATGTATTCATTTGAGTCTGAACTTTATTCTCAACTTTTAAATTGATTTCTTATTTTCAAATGTTAATATGAAGAAAAAGTAGTGATGATAAAAAGGACCAGTGTGGTTTGAATGATAAAATTACATACAGTATTTTGCTTATGGATTCATTATGGTATGCCTGACTAATGGTGTAGTGGGGGTGCCCCTCTTTGTTTGAAAATGTTGGGAGGTATGTTTTTGTTTGCCAATGTGTGACACTAATAACTGTGTTTCTGCAGGATTTCAGCATAACTCATGGTCACTGTCCAGAGATCACCGTGTACACTAGCTGCTGCTTGTTTCCAGGTGCTGGACAGCTGAAAGCTCTCTGGACTGATAACAAGAAACCCCTTCTGGCTATGCTGGTAGAGGTAAGATCTAAAAACGTGGTGCATGCTGTGTCTACAGTCTGGCTGCCTATGCTTGCCTGTGTGAAGTCTAGCAGCAATGCGAGTATGGGGATGTCTGGATGGCCATATTTTAGACCATCATTAGGCTGAGTTTCCACGGCATGCTTACGTCTTATGCGTGAGAATTCTCATACAGATTTTCACACAGCAAAAACGTGCTCATTTTATGCCAATTTTCTCATGCAGGTAGCAAATTAGCGTAGACATTTGCTCCTTCATTGCTTTTTATGTCAAATTTTTGCATTTCATATGTAGACCCATGCACGATTTGGATGTCTGATTTTTGTCACGCAGCACATTGAAGACGAAAATTTGCATTACATTGAAGCCTTGTTCACATTGTCCAACGCAGATGGCCATGCGATCAGAACGTAACACCCACCATCATTGCTAATGTGCATCGCACTGCTGATTCCATTCACTACAGTGAATGGGTCTGCGCTGCATTTTGCCAAACATTCGGTTGTGCATTGCACTGCTGTGCGGCACTTCTAGTCTGAACATCAGACAGTACAGTCTATGCACATCTGATGTTCTTGCTCGGCGACCACCATACACGTTGCCGAAATGCTCACGGCAACACGTATAGTATGAATGAGGTCTTAGTCTTAGGGAGACAGTGGCTTGGACTTCTGCAGGAGTTTTGAGCACAGCTGATTGCTAATCTGTTATCAATAATTTAGAAATGATTTGGAATTCCAACCATAGGGTGAATGAGGCTCATAGAGCTTCTCTGTAGTTGCAGAACAGTCCTCTGGGAGATTGCCATGCTCCAATGTTATACTGCAGCTGATTTATCAACACCAATGCAGAATGGAACAAAAGTAGAGCTGTTCCCCAGAGCACTCCATATTTGTTTCAATAACTGGAAGTTGATAAACAGGTCATGCTCATGCTCCAATATTCCTTGTCAGGCTGTTTCCTTTTGAATAAAAGCAAGAAGTTTTAAATCAGGATGATACCATTTATTGGCTAACCGCCCCGTTCACACTTGCGTTTTGGCTTGCAAACGGACCGGATCCGGATCGTATCAGGACCTGATCCGGATTGGAACCGTACGGTTCCGATCCGGATCCGGTCCGTTTGCATCAGGACTGCTTCAGGCTGCCATCCGGATCCGTGGGGGAAAAATAACAAAATACCTTAAAATTTGTTTGGGCCTGCAGAAGGTGCACCTGGTGCACCTGTAGAATCAGGTCCTCCGCTGTAGGCCTCACCTCCACCTCTGACATACTGCCAAACAGCTCCAGCACGTGTGTCACTGCTGCTCCACTCCAGATATGCTGGGCCCATTTGTCCCCATCCGAAATGGCCGCTATAAATACGCATAGGAAGTGGGGTAGAACGTCCGGTGTTTGTCTCCAGTGTGTTCTGTGCTTCCGTTTCCCATTGCTTTCATATTTCCGGATGGTGCAGTCAGGCTCCGGTCCGGGTGCGTGGGCCGGATGATCCGGAACGAAAAATAGCGCATGTTGGAAAAGCGTCCGGAGTCCGGCTCCGTACTGTACGGAACGGACGCGTGTGAACGTCCGCATAGCCTTTGCATTGCTATGCGGAACGTACATTCCATTTGTACAGTATACGGTCCGGATCCAGCCCGGCGAATCCGGACAGGGAACGCTAATGTGAACCGGGCCTAAAAATGAATAAAAATAAGCAAGCTTTCGGCCTTGCAGCCTTCGGCGGGCTTATATCCTGTTAGTTTGCAGGCTGGTGGTACAGACAGCTACAGTGGAGGAAATAATTATTTGACCCCTCACTGATTTTGTAAGTTTGTCCAATGACAAAGAAATGAAAAGTCTCAGAACAGTATAATTTCAATGGTAGGTTTATTTTAACAGTGGCAGATAGCACATCAAAAGGAAAATCGAAAAAATAACCTTAAATAAAAGATAGCAACTGATTTGCATTTCATTGAGTGAAATAAGTTTTTGAACCCTCTAACAATAAAAGACTTAATACTTAGTGGAAAAACCCTTGTTTGCAAGCACAGAGGTCAAACGTTTCTTGTAATTGATGACCAAGTTTGCACACATTTTAGGAGGAATGTTGGTCCACTCCTCTTTGCAGATCATCTCTAAATCCCTAAGGTTTCGAGGCTGTCTCTGTGCAACTCTGAGCTTGAGCTCCCTCCATAGGTTTTCTATTGGATTAAGGTCCGGAGACTGACTAGGCCTTTCCATGACCTTAATGTGCTTCTTTTTGAGCCACTCCTTTGTTGCCTTTGCTGTATGTTTTGGGTTATTGTCGTGCTGGAACACCCATCCACGACACATTTTCAGTTTCCTGGCAGAGGGAAGGCTCCGTTCATTTTCCCGTTAATGCGATTAAGTTGTCCTGTGCCCTTAGTAGAAAAACACCCCCAAAGCAAAATGTTTCCACCCCCATGCTTGGCGGTGGAGAGGGTGTTTTGGGGGTCATAGGCAGCATTTTTCTTCCTCCAAACACAGCGAGTTGAGTTAATGCCAAAGAGCTCTATTTTGGTCTCATCAGACTACAGCACCTTCTCCCAGTTACTCACAGAATCATTCAGGTGTTCATTGGCAAACTTCAGACGGGCCTGTACATGTGCCTTCTTGAGCAGGGGGACCTTGCGAGCCCTGCAGGATTTTAATCCACTGCGGTGTAATGTGTTTCCAATGGTTTTCTTGGTGACTGTGGTCCCTGCTAATTTGAGGTCATTCACTAACTCCTCCCGTGTAGTTCTAGGATGCTTTTTCACCTTTCTCAGAACCATTGACACCCCACGAGGTGAGATCTTGCGTGGAGCCCCAGAGCGAGGTTGATTGATGGTCATTTTGTGCTCCTTCCATTTTTGAACAATCGCACCAACAGTTGTCACCTTCTCTCCCAGCTTCTTGCTAATGGTTTTGTAGCCCATTCCAGCCTTGTGCAGGTCTACAATTTTGTCTCTGACATCCTTGGACAGCTCTTTGGTCTTTCCCATGTTGGAGAGTTTGGAGTCTGCTTGATTGATTCTGTGGACAGGTGTCTTTTATTATACAGGTGACTAGTTAAGACAGGTGTCCTTAATGAGGGTGACTAATTGAGTAGAAGTGTCTAACCACTCTGTGGGAGCCAGAACTCTTAATGGTTGGTATGGGTTCAAAAACTTATTTCACTCAATGAAATGCAAATCAGTTGCTATCTTTTATTTAAGGTTATTTTTTCAATTTTCCTTTTGATGTGCTATCTGCCACTGTTAAAATAAACCTACCATTAAAATGATACTGTTCTGAGACTTTTCATTTCTTTGTCAATGGACAAATTTACAAAATCAGTGAGGGGTCAAATAATTATTTCCTCCACTGTATGTACATGCAACATCAAAAGGGAAAACATAGATTTTTTTTTCAAGCATAAATATCTGTTTTCCCTTTTGATGTTGCATGTATATAGCTGTCTGTACCACCAGCTTGCAAACTAACAGGATATCAGCCCGACGAAGGCTGCAAGGCCGAAAGCTTGCGTATTTTTATTCATTTTCAGTTAGCCAATAAATGGTATCATCCTGATTTAAAACGTCTTGCTTTTACTGATGGCTAACACGGTACAATACCCTCCTGCTACTACTTTTGAATAAAGGAATGCTTTGCATGGCTCCATCCGCTGTCCAGAAATTCAGATTAATTGTCTTGTTTTTGGATTTGCAGCACAAGTGAGACTTGTAAACACTTTATGTATTAAAAGGAAACTGAAGTGAGAGGCATATGGAGGCTGCCATATTTATTTCCTCTTAAACAATGCACATTGCCTGGCTGTCCCGCTGATCCTCTGCCTCTAATAAGTTTAGCCATAGAACCTGAACAAGCATTCAGATCTGACAAAAATGTGACAAGATTAGCTGCATGTTTGTTTCAGGTGTGATTCATACACTACTGCATCCAAAGAGATCAGCAAGACTGCCAGGCAACTGGTATTGTTTAAAGGAAAATAAATATGGCAGCCTCCATATACTCCTTACTTCAGGTTCCCTTTAGGAAGAAGTCATTGCTCTATTGAATAAAGCTGAGTGGAGTACAGGCAAAACTTTTATAATAACTTAATACAGTGTATTTATGTAATCTGAGACTTTACCCAACCCTGCAAGAAGACCTAGATATCCATCCTCAGCATTTAGAAGAACAGAGCATCATGAAATGTCACTATAATAATTCCCCAGAAACCCTTCCAATGCTTTGCATGGGAGGGAAGAGGGCAGTGCATAGCACACCGTATAAATGTGTATGACTGGGTGTACAAGCATTATAATTTAGTGGCATTCTAATGGGGAAGGCACTGTTATCAATTAGAATCACTGCATATAGGGTGACAAAATAAATAAATAAGGTGTCAGTATCTATGATCACAGTGCCCTCTAGTGGTGAGAGAGGACATTTTAGTTCTAGAGACAGACACTTAAAGCGGATCTGAGATTAAAAACTAACTATAACAAGTAACTTGTCTATATATCTTATCTAAAGTTTACATAGTTTACACAGCAAATCTAGCTGCAAACAGCTTTAATAGAATAAGAATATTTCTTCCTGTGATACAATGACAGCAGCCATGTTGTTTGTAAACATTACACAGAAGCAGACTTATCTGTATCTTGAGCAAAGAAAACTAATCCCCCCTCCTCCTCCCCTCTGCCTCTTAAATCTCTGGCTAGTAACACCTCCTCCTGCCCAGACTGAGCTCCCATGAGCCCTTGCTACTGTCTGAAAGTGCCTTGGCTCTCTGAAAACCTGTGGGAGTGACTTATTTCGTTTAAAGGGAATTAGAGCATTAAAACAAAAACAAAAAAGTATTTGGCTTGAGGAATGCCCTATAAACAATAGGAAAGAAACACAATTATGCAATGAGTAAAAGTTCATCTCGGGTCCACTTTAAGCACAGGTGTGTAACTCCAGGCCTGGAGGGCCAGATCCATGCCAGTGTTTAGGATGGACTGAGAAAGAGAGGAATGTGTTCTACCTGATGGACCACACCTTTCCTGATTCAGACCCATCAATTCATTTGAGCTGTGTCAAAAATGTGTGAGGACCCCGGCCCTTGAAGGACCGGTTTGACATCCCTGCACTAGGAGGAAGGATGATCTCGTCTGCAGAGCCCTAAGAAGTATACAACTTCTGTCCAATGCTCCACTCGCTTACTCTGCAATTCAGGGGACCCACCCAGGTCTTCATGAATCCTGCAGCGGACCACATTAACGGCGGCCAAGACCACCCCCCCCCACCACCACCACCACCACCACCACCCCCAGGGCAGCTGCTATGGTAATCCCTACACCTATGGTCACAGGGACAGGCCATGGAAGTAAATTCTACAACCGCAATGAAAACCTGATAATGACTCTAATGCCTCCCCTCTCTTTCCACTAACAAAAACCTTTTGAAAGTGTTCTGCATTAAAGTCAAATGAAGTGAGAAAAAAATGGAGGTGGCCATATTTATTTTCTTTTAAACAATGCCAGTTGCCTTACTATCCTGCTGATCTATTTGGCTGCAGTAGTGTTGGAGTAACACCCGAAACAAGCATGCAGCTACTCTTGTCAGATCTGACAATAATGTCAGAAACACCTGATCTGCTGCATGCTTGTTCAGGGTCTATAGCTAAAAGTATTAGAGGCAGAGGATCAGCAGGATGCAAAGCAACTAGTATCGCCTAAACGGAAATGAATATGGCAACCTCCATATCCCTCTCACTTCACTTGTCCTTTAAAGCATCTCTGTCACCAGAGTGCTGTGGGGTCTCGTTCTCCCTTGTTGTGCCAGCAAACTGAAATTTAGTTGGCTACTCTTTTGCATTGCAGTTTTGTGATTGCTGCAAAGTGTAGGTGTTTGAATTTGTTCTGTAACATGGGATCACGGCCGGCCTTTGACCTGAGCGACCGGAGCGGTCGCTCAGGGCGCCTGCTTTCAGGGGGGGCGAACGCTTCCCTCCCTAAGATAAAAGTATCTTCCCCGCCGGCCGCCGCACAGCTTCCCTCTTTCCCTATGCGCCCGCTCTGAGCACCTCTTATTTCCCTTCCTTCCCTCCCTCCTAGAGAACGGTGCAGCCAGTGGCTCTGACTCACCGTCTATCTCGCAAACAAACAGCAGCTTTGCTCAGCTGAGCTCCCGGGACATTCTTCTGCATTGTGGCTTTAAGGGTGCTCGCTTGATGAGGTCATCAAGCAAAGCCCTTATGTCCCGGGAGCTGACCAGAGCTGCTGTTTGCGAGATGGATGGTAAGTGACACTGCCTGCACCATTCTCTATGAGGGAGGGAGGGAAGGAAGGAAGGGAAATGACAGGTGCTCAGAGCGGGGCGCATTAATCAAAGGGAAGGAGGGAAGCTGTGTGCCGGGGAAAGATACTTTTATTGGAGGGAGGGAAGCTGAGTGCCAGGGGGCTTCTTATTTGTGTGTGTGTGTGTTCTGCGTATGTGCGATCTGCTTGTATGTGATCTGCGCATGTGTGTGTGCTGCTTGTATGTGATCTGCGCGTGTGTGTGTGTGTGTGTGTGTGTGTGTGTGCTGCTTGTATGTGATCTGCCCGTGTGTGTGTGTGTGTGCTGCTTGTATGTGATCTGCCCGTGTGTGTGTGCTGCTTGTATGTGATCTGCCCGTGTGTGTGTGCTGCTTGTATGTGATCTGCCCGTGTGTGTGTGCTGCTTGTATGTGATCTGCCCGTGTGTGTGTGCTGCTTGTATGTGATCTGCCCGTGTGTGTGTGTGTGTGTGTGTGTGCTGCTTGTATGTGATCTGCGTGTGTGTGTGTGTGTGTGTGTGCGCTGCTTGTATGTGATCTGCCCGTGTGTGTGTGCTGCTTGTATGTGATCTGCTTGTGTGTGTGTGTGTGTGCTGCTTGTATGTGATCTGCGTGTGTGTGTGTGTGTGCTGCTTGTATGTGATCTGTGTGTGTGTGTGTGCTGCTTGTATGTGATCTGCGTGTGTGTGTGTGTGTGCTGCTTGTATGTGATCTGCGTGTGTGTGTGTGTGTGCTACTTGTATGTGATCTGTGTGTGTGTGCGATCTGCTTGTATGTGATCTGCATGTATGAGTGTGTATATGTCTATGTGTGAGATCCGCATGTGTGTGTGTGCGCGAGATCTGCTTGTATGTGATCAGCATGTGTGAGTGTGTATATGTATGTGTGTGTGTGTGTGTGCGTGCGTGCGTGCGTGCGCGAGATCTGCGTGTGTGTGTGATCTGCTTGTATGAGACCTGCATTTGTGAGTGTGTGTATGTGTGTGTGCGAGATCTGCATGTGTCTGTGTGATCTGCATGTGTGCAATCTGTGTCTGCGTGCGTGAAGAGGATAAATGGGTGGGGGGGGCACCAAAATCTGGTTCGCTCAGGGCGCTGTGAAACCTAAGGCCGGCCCTGCATGGGATTGTCCTAATTTGGCCACTACCGGAGGCTGCAGACAGGAAGGGGTTAAGGAAAAAGAGAAATGTAACTAGAGCAGGCAGTAACGTAAATGGAAATGGAATGTGTAACAGAATCAGTGGATTTAATGCCTACCATCAATAAGTGATAGGAACTGAATCCAACCAGCTCTGCTCCGGTTTGCTTTGACAATAGAGCTCTCTGCAGCAGGCAAGTATCCTTATTGCTGCCGGTCTCTCTCCGCTTGTCCCTCTTATGCTTAGTATTATAAAACTTTAACATCAATCTCTGATGTTTTTATTTTTTAAAGCACTTCATTTTTTGATTTTGGGATGTTTGCTTCTGGTGCTGCGTGAAGTCCCAGCCTGGGGAAGATTGCTTTTGTAACCAGCATATATACCATGGTGTGTACAGTGAGTGACGGTATACCATTTCCTGCTTCCAGGTCCATAAAGGTGTGCACGGCATTGTAAAGGATGAGAAAGGAAAGCCTGTTCCTAAAGCTACCATTATCTTCAATGAACTGGTAAAAGTCTACACAAAGGAAGGCGGATACTTCCATGTTCTCCTTGCTCCGGGATTCCATAACATTAATGCTATTGCAGATGGCTACCAGCAGCAGCACACTCAGGTATGAATATGCATGCACAGGTTATCTTGGTTACATTTAGCACTGATGAGCATTGGTATTGCTGTGGAGGGGATCTCAGTTGCCCCAACCCACTCTTCTCATAATGACATGGACCATGTCACACACTTAGACATCCACTGGAAGTAGCGGTGGCTGAGAAGAGGCTGCAGAATATGGAACTATAAGAAAGTGGTCAACAGTTATGTCATTTCTGACTATAAACATTGTATTATAGTGTACCTGAGGCGATATGTGACAGGACATATTAATAACCAGGCTGTTTTACTTGTTTTATGTTGCTGCCTGAAAGAGTTCATTTTTAGGCATGGAAGTGACAGCTTCTGCCTTGTCAGTACCATGTTGGTAATATAGTAAACATCACTGATAAGCAAATTACAACCATAAATGTTTTCCTAGCAAAATACAACTTTTGAGCTCAGGGGAGAGATAGGAAAAGGTCAATAGTTTATGTATTTTAACTCAGAGACACTTAATAGGCTTCCACTGATTAGAGACCGTAGCATTTTTAACTTACTTAGTAAATGTTTAAATATAAAATTAAACCATGGGATACTTTAAAAAGTCATTTTTAGCGGTAGGAGGATAAATGCCATTGTGTATCTCATCAGTTTATTTTCACCTCTGGTTCTGTTTAAATTTAGCACTGATGAGTATTGGTATTGCTATGGGGGGATCTCAATTGCCCCAACCCACTCTTCTCATAACGACATGGACCATTTCACACACTTAGACATCCACTGGGAGTAGGGGAGGTTGAGAAGAGGCTGCAGGATATGGTACTATTGCTGGGGATACACGGGTCGACCGGCGGCTCGATTAGCCGCCGGATCGACCCCAGCCGCGTCCCCGCTCGTCCGTGCGTGCGCGCGGATCGATTACCGCTCGTCCCCGCCGGCGCTTCCTTATCAGCGCTCGATTCCCTGCCATTGTCCGCAGGCGGGAATCGAGCGGCTTGATCGGGCCTGCTGAATTTTATCAGCTGGCCGGATCAGCTGGTCGATACACGGTACAGAAACGTACCATGTATCCCCAGCGTATGAGAAAGTGGTCAACAGTTTTTATTTTTCACTATAAGGGCTCTTTTGCATTTAATCAGTTGCTCTCAGATAAAACAGAGGACTGATTTTCAAAGTAATGCCCATGTTTTCCTATGGCACCTTTCACACTAACACGTTTTAACTGAAATCTTTTTCACAATGCACTGCTATGGAAAAACTCGTACTAACGCGCACTAACCCACACCAACTGATTAAGTGTAAATGGGCCCCAAGTGTTGTATTTAGCAGTCTGTATGTTTGTTGTAGCTGGAACTGCATTGTCTACCAAGATCCATAGGTAGGCTTGTTACTGCATGACTTGAGTACGGTGCTGCTGCTCATCCGGGAATAGATTTGCAGTTAGTGGTTTTTTAAGTCTTTTTTTATTATTATTTATTTGTTTTTTGTTTTACCCTGTATGTTTCAGGTACACGTTCGACATGATGGAGCCAGCCCTGTCGAAATAATCTTTGTCATGGATAACCGGATTTTTGGACTTCCTAGAGAGTTGGTTGTCACCATTGCAGGTATGAAATTAAACCATATTGATTTCTTGTAGTAAATGTATTCTGTATACCTGCCGGAATCAATGTAAAGCTCCTTCTTCATCCAACCTTAAGCCTGATTCAATTGCAGGTGTTAGAGAGTAGTAAATTATTCAGGATACCCATTTTACATTAAATATCCTTTCAGAATAAAAAAAAACACTTCCTATAGCTATATGTTGCTGTACATTGCTATGTTGCCCTGCCCCCCCACTGAGGCATAGCCTAGGCTGTTTATTTTGCAGGATTCTTCGCCCCTCCCCTTCCACCAAGCATTCCGTTGACATCATAGGTCTTTTCTACTGGCTTTAGAACTCTAAGTAAACCAACATTCCGCAGATATCACCTTCCAGTACTAAAGATGGCGCTGCCTGTAATACATTTCAGAAAGAAAATCAGTTTAAAGAAAACCTGTACTTAAAAAAAAAAAAGTTCCCCTGGGGGGTACTCACCTTAGTAGGGGGAAGCCTCTGGACCCTATTGAGGCTTCCCTCGTCTTCCTGTGTCCCACGGCGGTCTCGCTGCAGCCCACGGAACGCACAGGTGACAATTGTCGGGCTGTGCAATATTTACCTTTTCTGGCTCCAGCGGGGCGCTGTTGCGGCTCTTCCCACGGAGATAGGCGAAAATAGCCGATCTCCGTTGGGTCCGCTCTACTGCGCAGACGCAGGAGACTTGCACCTGTGCAGTAGAGCGGCCCGACGGAGATCGGCTATTTTTGCCTATCTCCGTGCAGAGAGTGGATACTGCGCCTGCGCTGGAGCCAAGAGGATCAGGGAGGATTTTCGCTGCCGCCGTGGGACTGAGGAGGACGGGGGAAGCCTCATTAGGATCCGGAGGCTTTCCCCACCCGAGGTGAGTACCCCCCAGGGGAGGTTTTTTCATTTCATTACAGATTTTCTTTAATGGATTAATAGGAAACCCAGATGAGATATTTAAAGATTCTCTGTAGCAGCAGTGTCCACGTTAGCAGCAGTGTTTAGAGAGATGGAGAAGAGAGCCTTAGCATAAACCACCTCTTAAAGGGAACCTAAACTGAGAAGGATATGGATTTTTCCTTTTATAATAATACCAGTTGCCTGACTCTCCTGCTGATCCTGGGTCTCTAATACTTTTAGCCACAGTCCCTCAACAAGCATGCAGATCAGGTGCTCTGACTGAAGTCAGATTGAATTAACTGCATGCCTGTTTCTGGTGTGTGATTCAGCCCTACTCCAGCCAGCAGGACTGGCAAGCAACTGGTACTGTTAAAAAAGAAACATCCATATCCCTCTCAGTTAAGGTTCCCTTCAACCCTCCTGGCGGTTTGTCAAAATCCGCCAGGGGGGCAGCAAATACGTTTTAAAAAAAAAAATTTCATGTAGCGAGATGAGGTCTCGCTACATGATAGCCGCTGCTCAGCGGCATCCCCCCAGCCCCTCCGATCACCGCCGGCGATCGGAGATCAGGAGATCCCGTTCAAAGAACGGGATCTCCTGGAGGGCTTCCCCCGTCGCCATGGCGACGGGGCGGGATGACGTCATCGATGTCGTGACGTCAAAGGGGACTCCGATCCGCCCCACAGCGCTGCCTGGCACTGATTGGCCAGGCAGCGCACGGGGTCTGGGGGGGGGGGGGGGGGGTGAGCGGCTGCGGCGACGCGGATCGGCGGGTAGCAGCGGCGATCGGGCACTGCACGCAGCTAGCACTTTGCTAGATGCGTGCAGTGCCCGATCACCGCCGCTACCCGCCGATCCGCGTCTCGCTACATGATAGCCGCTGCTCAGCGGCATCCCCCCAGCCCCTCCGATCGCCGCCGAGATCAGGAGATCCCGTTCAGCGGCGGCGATCGGGCACTGCACGCAGCTAGCTGCTGCGTGCAGCAAAAAAAAAAAATTATGCAAATCGGCCCAGCGGGGCCTGAGCGGTGCCTCCCGGCGGCATAGCCCGTGCTCAGCACGGGCTTACCGCCAGGGAGGTTAATGAATCTTTAATGCGGTCCTCTCACTCATCCTCTTATCTGACCAATGAATATCCTCCTCAGGACCAATGGACATTCTCCAGATCAGAGAAACAATGGGGAGGTAAGGCAGGGGGTTTAACAATGCTTATGTCAGGGCTCGCTTTCAGTATGGTGGCGTTATGTGAATAGGGATTCATGCAGTCCTCCATCAAGATTTAAAGAAAAGACCTCTAAATAATAGAATTGGGAATTCTCATAGGACTTGGATTGCAGAGTTGTAAAGTCTTGCTGAAGTGGAAAAGGAGGATGATAGACCTCTGTACTTTTCCCAAACCTCCTTAGTCTATGGCTAAAGGAGTTGGGGTTTCCCCCTTCTCACTGCGGACGAGGTGGGGAAGAATCTTTCTTTATCTTGACATGCTCAAGGTGGCTTTGCAAGAGAGCAGACATATTTAGGTCTCCCTCTTGCACAACCTACTAAGTCATGGCCCACTAGAACCTGGGCACAACAGCCATTCTGGCAGTTACAAGCTGCATGAGGACACAACACTAAAAGCCTGGAGTGTGGGGGAAATACAGATTTACATTTTTCTTTCAATTAATAAATACATTTAAAAAAATATTGAAAAATGGTGCCAAAAAGTGCCCTTCTGACATGAAAAATTAAACATTCATTTACCCATTGTTTTTATTTTTAAATGCATCCTACAACTAAAGTCACAAACTGGACCAGGAGAAAAAACATCAGTATGATAAAGATGTACAAACAAGTCCTTTCTTGTGAGTCTCAGCCAGGTCATTTTCACACTGCGCTGGATTCTTCATTGAATCACATGAATACTTAATCCTCTGCATTAGGGCTGCTTCACACAGGTGGCTGGCCCGTGGAAGCCCTTCTCTCGCTCAAAATGCCTTTCTGCAAGCTTGCGGCTTCACTTCCCAGGTTGCGGCCTTTATGCATTCCCGCAGGGGGACACGGAAGTGTGGGGGTAAAAGATTGTTTCCAGCAACAGGCAGATGATGGAAAAAAATGGTATCAGTTTTGAGATTGAGTAACGCTGGTGCCATCCACAGGTTCTTCACTGGAAGGAAGTAATAACCAACTGAATCCCTGATCCACACACTTATTAGAGGTCACTCGATCAGTTGCCAAAATTTGGCGATGCTTCCAGCCAAGAATTCTTAGATGAATAAATTTGGCATACCGCATATACTCGCATATAAGCCAAGTTTTGGGACAAAAAAAAAGTGTCCCAAAAGTGGGGGTCTCATCTTATATGCGAGGCACTACTGTGTCACCAGTCCTTAGGGACACAGCCCAGAGCCACCAATTTGTTTGCAGTGCAATCCACGGATCAGTAAATATGCACGCAGCTCGGGTTGGGTTGGGAACGGGGGACACAGTACACAGCCACTACTTCCTTTGCAGGGCAAATCTGTGGCCATGGATCCGTAAATATGCCGCCCCATTTCTGGTGGGGGTGGAGAGAAAACTGAGTACATAGCCCATACATTTCACGGCTGCGGCATAATGGTAATGTGGGGTGCAGGAGGAGAAGTGTTGTGCAGATGTGGCACTGACTGGGTGACTGGGGCAGTGTGTAATGGCAGTGGGGGAGGGGGTACAGGAGGAGCAGTGAGGGGCACAAGGGTAAGGGGGGAGACAGAGTATAGAAGGCAACAGTGGCAGTTTGGGTTACATGAGAAGCTGCATGGGGCCGTATTGGCACTCTGGGTTGCAAAAGAAGCAGTGTGTTGGAAAGTTATGGCAGTTTGGGGAACAGGGGCAGTACTGCAGTTTGGGGTGCAGTGTCACTATTAAAGGAAACACACTGCCATTACTAAAATTAATTCTGAAATTCCACCTGCACCTCTCCTACTGCTTGATTTTCTACCCTCGGCTTTTCTACCCTCGTTTTTTTTTTTTTTTAGGGTAAAAGTTGGGGGGTCGGCTTATATGCGGGTTGAGATAGATAGATAGATAGATAGATAGATAGACAGATAGATAGTTAGATATCAGGAAAGCAAGTTTTACTGTTTATTACTTGCAGCATAATGAGCATGGGCCATGAATGTAAAGGCCATCTTAGCAAAACAGTATAAAACAGTGCTGCCACATTTGACTCTGTAAAGTTAGGTCTGTCAGTAGGTTGGCTGGGGTGACACCCACCTCTTCATGCGTTACTTACACTACATGTTCAATTTCAGACTAGCGTATGGATTCTGACAAAACAATGTTGAATGCAAAATGCATATTTACCTGCTGGGAAAGTGGAGACGTGTAGGAGAGCATTCTTCTGCAGAACTGCCCTAGTCAGGCTGACAACGGACCAGAACAGTCCCTGGTTGTTTCTTTGTGGTTTTAGACTCTAATATAGCAGACATTTATTGCTAGGACTGGTGTGGCTAATAATATTTTTATTTGATTCCAGTATATTGCCTTTGATTGGTTGCACATTCTTCCAACCTGTTGTAACTGTTTGTTTCTGGTTTGCAGGAGCCACAATGACTGCCTTGCTGCTCACAGCCTGCATCATCTGGTGCGTGTGCTCAATCAAGTCCAACAGACACAAAGATGGATTCCATCGGTTACGGCAGAACAATGATGACTATGAGGATGAGATGCGCCTGATGTCATCTGGATCTAAGAAATCCCTTCTAAGCAATGAGTTCCAGGATGAAACAGACACAGAAGAAGAGACACTGTACACCAGCAAGCATTGAAAAGCCGGACTAGCCAGGACCAGTTGCACCAAGCAAGAGACGCAGCTCTACCCATTCTAGGGAACAATTCCTGGCTTCAGCAACTGCAATCCATACTTGCACATCTGCCATTGATCTTCTTTTGAACTACTTTTGTGTTAAGTGCCCTTTTATTTTATTGAATATTATTTTTGTGAGCGCGTGGATGAAAACCAATGCCTGCTAGCGGAATAGCGTGAGGATTCAAAGAGCTGAACAATGGTGGTTTGTGGATGAAGCCTTACCCAGCACACCTTTTACTGCATAGCGGCCATTGTGGGGTAGCAGGGTTGCATTGCAGTGTATGGTGAGGTGCTTCACTGAACCTTTGTAGTTTTTTTTTTTTTGTTTTTTTTTTTTTGCTATGACAGCTCGGCAGCAGAATGCTATGACGGTCTAGGGTGATGTCATTTTTAATGTATTTGCTAACTGAATTGGGACTGTCTTTACCTGTTTTTATTTATGCCACAAATTCTGCTTGTTTTACATGAGGATGCATAGATTCTTGGTAGTTGCTGAACGTCTTAAACCTAGAGAGCTGAAAGATATCTGTTTTCCTGAGAACGCTGTGTTAAAGTGAACCAAAGGTGAGAGTGATATGGAGGCTGACATATTTGTTTCATTTTTAACAATACCAGTTGCCTGGCCCTGCTCATCTATTTGGCTGCAGTAGTGTCTGAAGTACACCAGAAACAAGCATGCAGCGAATCTTGTCTTATCTGACAATAATGTTAGAAACACCTGATTTGCTGCATGCTTGTTAAGGGTCTACTGCTGAAAGTATTAGAGGCAGAGGATCTGCAGGACAGCCAGGCAACTGGTATTGCTTAAAGTGGACCTGAGCTCTTGCAAAGAACAGACTGAAAACTGTTCATTACAAATAGAAATGCTGTAGAAATCAGCTGCACTGAGCTGTGTTTGTTTAGATACAGTTGAGTGTAATCATTAGGCATGACTGCAGCATTAACTGTACAGGAAACACAGATGCTTTAACCTTACCTTTGCTTCCTGAAAGTTCATCCAGTAAATTTGCAGGGCTTTTTGGGGGGGATTTCTGTGCATTGTAAGAAATGTTCTTTTCCCTGATTGTTTTCATATTGTCCCTAATCTTTTAGAGCAGAGGGGAAGTTCTGAGCTCAGATCCACTTAAAAAGGAAATAAATATGGCAGCCTCCATATAGCTCATCTCGAGTTCACTTTAAGGAAGAGACATTTGGCAGTAAGTACAGCAGAACACACGCTAACAAGCTTTCTGTATAGGATGCTAATGTGGCCATGTAGCTTTTCCTGTTACCATAGCTGCCCATTTCCTGCAGTATGGCAACGAGCACATTTCCCAGAATCCTTTGTAATTACACTTGCTGTGGTAATTTATTCCCTGGAACATGGCAACAGAACTGAACCTTTTGAAGCAGTTCTGTTTTGTGTTTCTTTTCTAAAGGCCAAGCTAAATAATGCACTACTTATTATTCCTGTTTTAGGAATATAATGTTTATGCCTGTGTATAAAAGCAACAAGAGGAGGAATCTGATTTCTCATAAGTGAGGATGATGGCGAGTTCATAGTTCTTATAATCTGTGGAATTGATCTAGACATCTGTGTTGTTTAGGGTTTGCAATACTGGTTGTCTGCCTTTTTTTTTTTTTTTTTTTTTGTAACTTTACTCCTTGTCCTTTTTCTGTGACAAATGGTAAAACTTTGAACTGGTATTCAGTATGTACGTTAACAGAGCGCTGCCAAATCCACTGCCTTCTACTGTCTTATTCAGACCCTGATGAGATTCATCACTCCTTACCCATGCAGTAATAATTTTTACACTTTCTATAGGCCACTGAGTTTATATCCATGTTGAAGATCAGGTAGGTAATATTCCTCAGTCTTTTGTCAGGAAGAGAAAACATATTTGGCTATTCACCCAGACACGTCAATGTATTCCTCCCAATACAAATTAACACTTGTAATCTGTTTCCCCCCCCCCCCCCCCCCTCCCAAAGATTTCATATTTGTACCGTATATACTCGCATATAAGCCAACACGCAAATAAGCCAAGGTACCCACTTCTCCCTCAGAAACCAAGAAAAAAGGGATTGACTCGTGTATAAGCTTTCTCCCCAGTACAGCCCCCTCCACAGTTGCCTGATGTGCCCCAGTACAAGTCATTCCTTTTCCCCATAGCCAGATTTGCCCTAAGGATGATACGGCCTGTGTTGCCACACAGTAAGTGCACCCAATCTTGGCACCGCTGACACGTTGCTCCACAAGCTAGGAGACGCAGGTAGCCTTGGGCAGCGCAGTCTGCACACTATGTTGCGGGGGATGCAGGCAAGGACACAACAGAGAGAAAGCTGGCAAGCAGGATCACTAGTGCAAGATCCTTATGCTCCTCTGCCAGTAACAAAACCTGCTTCACCATCTGTTCTGCTCCACTGACTCACATATAAGCCGAGAGGATAACTTTTCAGCAGCACATCAAAAATGTGGCTTATTTGCGAGTATATAAGGTAATGGGCTCATACACAAAGCAGCATTTATATTGCTGTGCGCAGACACTGTACAGCAATATTACCACCGCCAGTTTTGCAATTAGCATGACTCAATGTACTTTAGTAATACAAACATTACTATGGCAACGCATGTTACAGTAGCAATGCTTGGGGTGCTCTAGTACCATGGATTGCACTAATACCTCATCTTGCGGTACACTGCTGGAGTGAGATTCTTCCACTATACTCAGATCACCCCTTTCCACTCACTGAACACTGTTTGGAAGGCCTAAACAATAAACCCTAAGTTCAGCCTAGTGAACTTGCTCTAACACCTAAAACCTGAATAATCCCTTGAGTTACCTTACATTTGGCAGGCTCAGTAGGTTTCCGCAAGTTGCACTGCTTTCTGGGAGAGGAAGGAACGCACATCTACGCGAACTATCCCCAGTCATAATACATGCCACTCAACCCCTTTCCTAAAGAACTCTCTGGAGGGAGTGCTGTGGCCAGCAGGAGAGAGGATTGAGTTTATACAGGGTAGTTTTCTGAATCTGATAAGGTGAGTGTACTGTCCCTGGGGCAATTAAAGAGAACCAGAGACGAAGCATCCTCAAGTATTTTACCATATATACCAATGGGAACATGACAGTAAACGCCTACTCTGCACTTTGTTTCATTTTTCTTTTCAACCCCAAGCCTGACCCCTTGTGGTTCTGCTTTCCTGCTATGTATCCTCGTAGCAGGAAAGCAGAACCATGAGGGGGCAGGCTTGGGCTTGGAAAGACATCACAGAAGACTGACTCAGTTATAATCATAATATATATATATATATATATATATATATATATATATATATATATATATATATATATATATATATATATATATATATATATATATATATATATTACGGGGCAAAGCTAGACTGAATGCTTAGTCTGAGATTTTATCTGGGCTGATAACAAGAAGACTGAGCAGTGAAAATGGAACAAAGAGCAGAGAAGGTGTTTACTGTCATGTTCCCAGTGATATATATGGTAAAATATATGAGGGTGCTTCGTCTCTGGTTTTCAGATCAGTGGCTTGTCAGTGTTATGTGTAGCTACTGGGAGGGGCAAAGAGGGAATTTAGATGATTTTTAAAAAAAAAGGCTTTTAAAAATCTGACTGGCCAATGACTTGATGATGTGGGCTGTCCTGTAATGCAGAGAGCAATCTGTATGGAGTACATAAAAACTAGGGTTAGCCTAGCTGGGGCTGACTTGGTACTTTTTAAGGGAACCTTGCATGGAGAAAATTACGGTAACTCATGCAATGCAGTATACATTATTTACGTACCCTGATAATATAATTAAAATGCATGAAAAAATAGTAGCTGTTTAAATTTTCTCCATCCTTTCTTTGCTGCAGCCTAAATTTGGCACTTAGTGGTGAAAAGTTCGAGCATTTTAATCTTTTGATTATTGGACGTTGGCTCTGCTGCAGTTCCAGTGAGTGAAGGGAGGAGGTGTAGCGTGGACTGTCAGAGAATGCGCTACCTGCTGATCTGATGGTAGCTGCATTTCATATAGGGGAGTATTTAGAAGGGGACACTGGTACACTGGCAAATCTGCCATTGGTTGTGTAATTACACTGAAAGCACACCTGAAGCGAAAATAAAAAACTTAATATGAATTGTATGTATAGTACAGATAATGAATAATAGAACATTAGTAGCAAAGAAAAAAAGTCTCGTATTTTTATATACACACACCTGTCATATTTGCAGTTTAGAAACCACACTCTGTCTGTTAAGGTATTAAGCTATACAACAAATCAGAAATAATGATCCTTTAAACCTTCCTGCGGTAGAACCTTATCTCAGTCCGTCTCTCCCTGTTTCTTGGCTGTTTAAGTGCTTCAGTGAACAGGACTGTATTCAAGCTATTCGATTAGCTCAGAGAAGCTCTTTTGCATAGATAACTGAAGTTTTTTTTTTTTAACTCCTCCTGTACTGGAAAACAATATGAAACTCTTTTCTTTGCTACTAATTCCTATTTCTTATCTCCACTACACACACAATTTATGTCATACGTTTATATTAACTTCAGATTTGCTTTAATTCAATCATTTACATACATTGTGTTTTAATTGGAGTACATTGTAGGGTCATGAAGTGACCAAAGGTTCAGTAAATGCTGTGATCTCCCCTTGTGCAGTGTTACAGCTGCACTGTGCAACAAGACAGGAACAGGCAAGCACTTTAATGTGACAGAGTTATAATCCATCCCTTTATTCTAGAATGACGTGTGTCAGCCTTTCCTTATTGTGTAGGCATTTTCATAGAGGATTTCCCATAGACACTCAGAACACAGATATGCCCCTCCCCCCAACACATTTCCATATCCGCAGTAATCACATGCAGGCCATGCAGTATTAAGGGGTTCTCTCAATAAGGCACTCTGGATCTGTAATTTCTGCTCTCCACCATTAATATGTAATAACTTCTGAAGTGCCTTGTTGCTGCAGCTTAAAGCATTGGAAGTATATGACGCTAATCAGGACAATGCTGCAATACCTTACCAGTGGGGGATTCTTACCTTAACTTCATTGAAAGTGTTTAATATGCTTTAAAAAAAACAAACCTTCATTCTAGTCTGTTGATGTTTTGAAAGAAAAACTGAATACTGTCCTTAAACCGGTAAAAAGTTGATGGTACGTATAGCTTTGTGCCTGTAAAGAGCGGCCCATCCTATGTGACTTTTCATGGTCTCACTTTTTTATATTCTCATTCTTTTGTGGTAATAAATACAGGATGCATATTTGTGTGCAAGATTCATTTAGTCCATTTCTTCTTTCCGCCAGTTAATGACAGTCTGAGAAGTTGTTTAGGGGAATTCCCACAATACCGCTGGACTTCTGAACTGACGAGATCAAAATTTCAAAATCGCTCCTTGTAATAAGTGTGGTAGAGACAATTAGTATAAATCAATACATCCAGTGAAAGTCCTGCAAGGGTAACTTGTGAGTGAATTTTGTTCAGCAAATCACTATCTGTGGGAATTCTGCAAGAGTACTTCTCAGACTGAATCTTTAAAACATCTATTTACGGTATCTTTAACTACTTTCAGACCAAGATAGTTAAAAATCTACACTGTTTTGATGCTGATCTGGCTGGCAGGGCGTAGATTTCAACTCACCGACGCTGCACGCGACCGCCGTTCCCATCGCTCTTGCCGATCTCGTCACTGAATCCCTTCCGTCTCCCGTTGCAGCTCACTTGCTCTGCCTGTCTCTATGATGGCAGAGCCCTGTGAGCGGGTGAGGAGCCAATTTCATTGCTGTGTCTTTCAAAGTAAGCGCCTCCCATTGGCTTACATTGAAAGACACGGTCAGGAGCCAATGAAAGCGGCTCTTGACCGACTCACAGGAACTCTGCCGGCATAGAGACGGCAGAGTGGGTGGCCCAGGTTCCCGACGTGCGGCGGGTATGTGTGGCGATTTGTGGAGATTCAGCTGTTTCTGTACCAGCGGTCTCTGGTCCTTAAGTGGTTAAGGCTGGTTTTCCACTTTGCGTTGCGGGAAGGGATCCCTTGCTCCTGCTTCATCACACTACAAAGCAAAAAATGACAAAAATATGACACTGCGACAGAGTGCACGAACAGGGTCATATGCATAGCGCTGCTCCCCCCACACACGCGCACTCAATTACATACTCCCTGCCGGGCAGGAAGTATGTCACTGGGATTCTTGCCGGTCCATGCATGCACGCCACGACGCACCACGCTTGTGTCGATGAAATTCCTGCTTTGGCGATGAACTCCAATGACTCCCGCTGTGTTACTGTGGAAGTCATACGGCAACGTGCTGCAGACTTTGCGCTGGCTCGACAGCAGTTTGAAAACCTCGGGTGAGACGCGGTAAGTATGCTAGGCCCCATGGACCTGCAATGCCATTGCGTTACCCACCGGTAAAACCGTACCACAACGCACACTTACAAATGCAAGTATAACGGGCCTGAAACCTCCTAAAGACATATATCTGTATTGGCAAAACAATCTCTGTGCCTCTTTCTGATGTACAAATACATAGACGTTACAGGGAATCTTACAATGTTAAAGGACCACTATTGTAAAAAAAATTTACATTTAAAATACACGTGTCTGCATAAAAAGTACATTTCTCCCAGAGTTAAATGCACTACAAATTACTTTCCTCCTATGTTGTGGTCGCTTACAGTAGGCAGTAAACCTCTTGACTTTTGGACTAGTCCATCTCCTCATACGGGATACTCAGTATCTCCATTAATCTTTACAAAAGAACTCCAAGGAGAAGGTGAAGCAGGCTAGGTTATGACATATTATGCGACATATGTTATAACACATAGGCTGAAGATAAGGACACCTGTTTAACTAGATAATAATCTATTCAAAAAGAAAACTTACACAACTGGACTAGTTGTCTTTCTGAATAAATGATTATCTAGTTGAACTAAGTGATGACCTTTTACCTCCTCTCTGCACTGGGTGCCTCCATCCTACTTATTTATCCAGTTAGACCTCATTTGGAGGGAGTAGCTTTTCAGTTTCTTATGAAACTATAAAGAACCACAGGAGTGCAACCATCCAGTATCCGGCAGGACCTGGAGTACAGAGCAGGGGCAGTTAATTTCCCGCAGTCCTCTACAGTGGTACAAAAATGGAAAATCCACAGCACCACGTCAGTAGTTTATAGCTCTTTTATTTTTTAAAAAAATACATAGAGATTGACATGGCAGTTGCTGTGGATCTTCCATTTTTGTATGTTTTTGACTGTGTGGGGCTACGTAGTCCTTTCCATTGGCTGTCAGACCTATACGGAGGTTGCAGGGATCTCCATCCATCTTTGTGAGTATAATACTACTACACACCTACATCATCCAAATACCTAATGATACTGCACCATTGGGCTCCTAGTCTCTCCCCAAATCTTGTTTAGGTGTTCTTGGTCCATTCAGGAATTGCCAAACTTTCCTATGGTTTAATACAAGCTTTCAAAACGTTAAGTTTCTTTTTCAGGCATGATACAGAACTTATATGGTTCTGATCCAGTTCTGTATCATATTTGAAGAAGAAACTTAGAGGACCTCCCATCCAAAAAATAAAAATCCGTCTGCGCTGCTGCTTGGCCCCCGCCTCCCCTCTCTCCTCCGAGAAAAAAACACCCGGCAATTTAATGCAGCAAATAGCTTGGCGGTTTTCTCGGAGGAGAGACAGGAGGCGGGGCCAAGCGGAAGAAGTGGAGTGAAGCAGGGACTTCGGGGCTGCTTCGTGGGACAAGACTCCGGAGATAAATATAACTGTTCATTACAGCAGTGCTGACTGATTTTTCTTTTTTTGGATGGAGGTCCTCTTTAAGGGCTGGTTCACACAGGCGAGGGTTAACACTCACCTACTTGCCGCTTGCAACGGGTCTCTATGGCCACGGCGTCACTTGACATGGATCACATGACATGCTGTCAGGACGTGCCAGCCTGTCAATTGTTTCTCTGCATGTGAAAAAGGCATTCAAGTGTGAACTAGCCCATCGTTTTAACATTGGTTCTCAGTTTTCCTGTTCAGAAAATGCACAGAAAGACTGACACGTGTGGACAAGCCCTGAAGCTTTTAAGTAAAGGAAAAAAAAGGCAACAGTATAAAGAGTACCTATAAAGGTGCAATATGAATATGCACAGAACAAATCAAGACATAATGCTCAGATAACAACACAAAATCAGTAAAATATGGATTAAAGTAGGAGAAACAAAGTGTACTCTGCATCTTGAGCAGCAACTCAAGAGAATTGGTTTAGTACAAGTAACCCCCCCCCCCCCCCCCCGCCCTTTTTGTAACATATTTTACCCAATAAAAGAGTCATTGCAAAGAAATGTGTGCGCGCGTAGTTTACATATCAGCAAACGTAGGCTCGTGTAAGCACAGTAGGGCCGCACTGTATGCTTGCATGGGCCACGCAGACCTACATAAACAGCAACAGTATACCATAAGAAAGAGAAACAATCCTGCACTGCTCCAAGGCTTTTAATTCAGTCAGCTCAATCTTCATACAATGTATTCAAGTCCATTCCATAGAAAATACATTAAGATCTGACATACCCTTCTTGAGTCCTGGCTGTGGGGCAATGTGGGGGCGGCAGCGGCCCGCCTGACGACCGTTTCGCTCAAACGAGCTTCCTCTGAGGCTCCGTGCGCTCTACACATCCTGTTATGGGGGATTTTATACTGACAAGCAGTGGCTTAGTGTTCCGGGCACGTGACGCCGCTACGCATCAGTTCCTGTCTGCGTCACCCGCGGGCACGCGTCCATTACGACGCGTGTCACGCGTACGTCTACGACAGGAAGTCCATGCGTTCCATGCTGGATTCCACCATCTCCCGTCCCCGCAGGGCGTGCACACGCCTGCCATAACGCATGTCACGACGCATATACGCCTGCCCCCGGACAGGAGAAAAGTGCGATCCCCATCAGATACCTAGGGCCCAAGTAATTTGAGTCCCAGCATCTTCCACTGGGTGGTGCTCAAATATACAGGAGAGGACAATCACTATACATATCTATAGTATCAAAACACAAATTAAAAACTGTATCTTTACTTCAACATTTGTGTAAAAACCTATATCTTAAAACATATAGTAAAAGCTATATTTCAAATAATGCATATTCAATTAAATTCGTTCAATATATATTCCATAGATTCTCTATATATGGGGATCAGGTCGTGGGTTATATAAAGGCTATTCATTTAATGCTAAGCATACATTTTACTTATTTAATTCTCCATTCCTGGATTATTATGCACCATATATTAAAGATTTCCCACATTCCCCCACCTTTTTGCATTATTTTATTCCAAAAACAATTCCTCAGGTTTAGCTGGACGAACAATTCAACCCTCTTCTTCATTTATTTATGGATCTAAGAAGCATTGCATATCTAAGTGGTCATTCAGACCCAAAGGTCCCATGGCATCGCTATTCACTATCCATCTACTTTCCTTCCTTAACAAACACTGTTCTCTATTACCTCCTCTATTTGGGATCGGTACTACTTCTAATCCTGCGAAGGAGAGACATGTTGCATCCCAGTCATGTTCGTTCCTACAATGTTCGATCAACCTACTACAACCTCTTCCAGTTCTTACCGACTTCACATGTTCGTTTATACGTTCTCTCATTTCTCTCGTTGTCATACCAATGTAGAACCTATGACAGGGACACCAGATGATATAAACTACGTACTTCGTTCTACACGTTATAAAATCCTTGGTCTTGTTTTCTATAGGTCCAACTTTTAAAGAGAACCCGAGGTGTGTTTAAAGAATGTTATCTGCATACAGAGGCTAGATCTGCCTATACAGCCCAGTCTCTGTTGCTATCCCAAACCCCACTAAGGGCCCCCTGCACTCTGCAATCCCTCATAAATCAAAGCCGTGCTGTGAGGCTGTGTTTACATCTCTAATGTCAGTCTCAGCTGCTCACCCGCCTCCTGCATAGCTCCAGTCCCTGCCCCCGTCCCTTCCCTCCAATCAGCAGGGAGGGAAGGGATGCAGACAGGGACTGGAGTTCTGCAGGAGGCGGGGAGAGCAGCAGACTGACACTATAGAGATAAACACAGCCAGCTCTGACAAGCTGTTTGTCAGCAACGTGGCTGTGATTTATGAGGGATTGCAGAGTGCAGGGGGACCTTAGGGGGGTTTGGGATAGCAACAGAGGCTGGGCTGTATAGGCAGATCCAGCCTCTGTATGCAGATAATATTCTTCAAACCCACCTCGGGTTCTCTTTAAGTATTTTCCTGGTTGCATCTGAGGACACAAAGAGCAACGGCCACATCTGTAATTTCCCTTTTGTCGTAATTTCTCCAACCACGTTTGTTCCCTGGGTGTTTTAAATTCCGTTGATGTTAATTTAGTACCAAGGGTGGATGCTCTCTTAAAAGTCACTAAGGGGGGTTGTTTGTATATCTCTCTCAGGACCGGATCTCTCTGGATCACCTTCCAATTTTTCAAAATACTTTGTTTCACTTCTTTATGCATGGGAGTATAATCAAAAGAGAAAGTCAGTCGATTCTCCTTCCTCTCTCTATCATCTTTTTCTATCCCTCTATTCTTTTTTATGAGCTCCTTTCTATCCCTTTTTCTTGCTTTTTAACAGTAACTATGCAATAAAAAAAAAATTAGGGGAGGTTAGTGTAAGGCCACATACACACATCAGACTATAGTCTTTGGAAAATGAAAGATCACAGACAGGGCCGGCCCGCTCATGAGGCGGGGTGAAACTTTTGCCTCAGGCGGCAAAATTCCAGGGGCGGCACCCGCCCGTCCGTGGGTGCGGGGAGCCGGCCGCCGAGCTGGAGGGGTAGCTGGCAGGACGGGGGTATTGGGCCTAGCGGCGGGGAAGGGGGTTTGGACCCCCCCCTCCCTCGTCTGGGTCCCCCGTGCTCCGCTCCCCTCCAGCCTTAAATACAAGCAGCCGCTATGTGTAAGAGGCACGGGCGGGTAGGACTCACCTCTTCCTCGTTCCAAGCGTGCGCTCCACTGACGTCACTTCCTGCAGCGTTGCAGGAAGTGACGTCAGTGGAACGCACGCTTGGAACGAGGAAGAGGTGAGTCCTACCCGCCCGTGCCTCTTACACATAGCGGCTGCTTGTATTTAAGGCTGGAGGGGAGCGGAGCACGGGGGACCCAGGCGAGGGAGGGGGGGGTACGACCCCCTCCCCGCCGCTAGGCCCAATACCCCCGTCCTGCCAGCTACCCCTCCAGCTCGGCGGCCCCCCAGAGCGCGCCCCCCACCGGGGGGGGGTGTAGGCGGAAATTTTTTTTTGCCTCAGGCGGCAAATAGTCTAGGGCCGGCCCTGATCACAGACCAATCTTACCACCCTTCATGTAGTATGAGAGCCATACTCTACACAGTCTATTCTATGGAGCTGAACTCCCCATCAGAAAATAATCTTTGCAAGATGCTGCACACACAGATGCTGTACACATTCAACAGATCAGTATCTGCAAAAGATCTGTTCCTGCCAAAAATCCAATCCTGCAAATTGCAATCATAGTCTATGAGATCTGCAGATCATCATACACACATGATTTAACTGACATTCATCTGCAGATCAAGCAATCATCTGCAGATCTGAAAATCCATCCTGGTGGATCTGATCTGCAGATGAGTCAGTTAAATTGTGTGTATGATGATCTACAGATCTCATAGACTATCATTGCAATTTGCAGGAATGGATTTTTGGCAGGAACAGATCTTTTGCAGCTACTGATCTTTTGAGTGTGTGCAGCATGTTTGTGTGCAGCTTCTTGCAAAGATTTTTTTCTGATGGGGAGTTCAGCTCCATAGAATAGACTGTGTAGGTATGGCTCTCATACTACATGAAGGGTGGTAAGATTGGTCTGTGATCTTACATTTTCCAAAGACTATAGTCTGATGTGTGTATGCACCTTTAGGCAGAGGAGATGGCTGCCAGGGGGGGGGGGGGGGTAGAGAGAGACAACTAGCACTAGAATGAGCCCCAGCTTGCAGGGCCGCCACTAGTTGGAAGCACAGAGGGGGACCTCACCAAGCTGGGCTGGCAGCCTGGCTGCCATCACCCTGTACCCCATGGCCCCCAGCTTCCCCTCCTGTGTCACCATCCTGGCCATCACCATGGTTACTTCTGGCATGCGCATCTGACATCATGAGATGTGCATGCCGGAAGTAACCATAGTGACGGCCGGGACGCCATGAGGTGAGCGGGAGAGCAGCGAGGTTCAGCACGTGGATTGGAGCCATGTGAGTTATTGTGAAGGGGACCATGGAGCACAGGGAGGGAGGAGTTTGGGACAAGGGTGGGGGAAGCCGGATGCACAAAAGGTGACACTTGGGGGACATGAGATTAAAAAGAAGGGGGGGAGCCGGGGAGGACAAGGTGACAAAGGGAAGCCAGGGGGACAACAGATGACACAGGAGCTGGGGGGACATTGATGACAGGGGGGGAATTTGGGAGGACAAGAACGGTGGCACGAAGAAGCTGGGGGACAAGAGGTGACAGAGAGGAAAGCTGAGGGCACTAGAAGTGATACAGGGGGAAGCCTGGGGGGCACCAGAAGTGACACGGGGGGAGCTAGGGGCACAGGAGGTGATTGGGGGTAGCCAAGGGGTATGGGTGAAGCCGAGTGTGCAAGAGGTGACACAGTGGGGGGGGACAATAGTCAGTGACACAGGGAACAGAAATGACCCAGGCGGACAAGTGGTGACAAAGGGATAATGAGGTGACACTGGGGGACAAGAGGAGGATAAAATAGAAACGGGAACAGTGGTGACACAGACAGAAAAAAACAGAGGGGCATGAGGTGACACAAAAGTAACGGGGACAAGAGACACAGAGGTAACGGGGAACAGAGTTGACACAGGACAGGCGGACAAAAGAGATCAGAGATTTTTGGTCCATATTGACATGATAGCATCATGCAATCGGCTCCGCCCACATAACATCATGGCCATGCACATTTTTGCCACAGCGCCTTGCTCCCTTAGCTGGAGGGTGGGCCAGGGCATAGCATCCAGTGGGGGTGAGCCTGGGGAGGGGGGGCCCAAGCCTTTGAGGATGTGGGAGGGACCCCAACATTTCTGATGGTGGTACTGGGTAGAGCAGAGGGAAATGAGCCCTGCCAGTCAGATCAGGCATTTGTACAGGCTAATGCATAAGTATCGTTACCTTTTTATGCTAATAAAACACTTTACAATAAATATGCATTTGATGACTGTGCACAATTTTCTATACACAATGGGGATTGCTTCACAGAAACGTAAGCTGCAAATTTTGCAAAACACATTAATATCGCTGCCAAAACGTTTGCTTATGACTGCACGGTTAATACTTTCCATTGAGACACAATCTACAGTAAAGAACTAAAGAAAAAACAAAACAAGTAGTCCCCTAAAGGGATCTTGTCACCGTTGTGTGGTCAGATTGATCAATATGCTGCTATGGAAAATCTGCTGAGGCTTAAAACAGACTATTGATCAACTGGAGGCCAACCAATAATGTTTGCCACACTCTCTTATCTCCTGCTAATGAGGAATAATGTGGCAGGGAGGCTATCTGCAGTGTTGGCTGAACACTACCTGATGAGCACCTAATGAGTATTTATTGTGTTGTGAATACTTGTCATTATTAATTAATTAAATATCTTGCTGTAATTTATCAACATTACTTTGCTACAAAAACAAAACAAGAAAAATAAACGAAAAACACAAGAAGTTATAAAGTGAAAGAGGAGGAAGATGAGCGTGACACGTGGTTGTTAAACACTAGTCTGTTTTTTCAGAGTTTAAAAAAGTAACATGACAACGAAGGTGTTTGTATAAACAGAAGCAGAGGCTGAGGGCCAGTGCACACCAAAAAGTGCAAGCGTAAGTGCAAACGCTCAGCACTTTTTGAAGTGATTTTTTCAAGGCGATTCTAGGCATGTGCCTAGCGATTCTCTATACCTTGTGTTTTTTGGAGCATTTTTGTGTAGCACTTTTATTACTTTTTTTAATGTGCAGTACAGCTGCTCGTGTACTGGTTTTGTCACAAAAACACTTTGAAAATCGCTCTGTTCTAGCGCTTTTCAGAGCGATTTTCCACTTTCCTATACTTAGAGAGAAACTCCAACCAAGAATTGAACTTTATCCCAATCAGTAGCTGATACCCCCTTTTACATGAGAAATATATTCCTTTTCACAAACAGACCATCAGGTGGCGCTGTATGACTAATTTTGTGCTGAAACCCCTCCCACAAGAAGCTTTGAATACCGTGGTACTTTTGGCAGTTTGTTACAATGTAACACGGTTCACAGACAGGAATTAGCTGTTTACAGCTGTCTCTAACAGCCAAAACAGCTAGCATCAGCTACATAACCTGCCCACAGTAAAAATGTCACCATGTAATAAATGTCAGAATGTAAATCGGGGAGAGGAAAGATTTTACAATGAGCAAACACTGACTAAATCATTTATACATAATTATTGTAAAAATGAAGCACTTTTTTTATTACATCATTTTCACTGGAGTTCCTCTTCAAAGGGAACCTAAACTGAGAAGGATATGGATTTTTCCTTTTAAAGGGAAGGTCCAAGCAAAATAAAAAAAAATGAGTTTCACTTACCTGGGGCTTCTACCAGCCCCATGCAGCCATCCTGTGCCCTCGTAGTCACTCACTGCTGCTCCAGTCCCCCGCTGGCAGCTTGCCGACCTCGGAGGTCGGCAGGGCCCCATTGCGCACATTTTTACGCATTCCCGCTAGTGCAAGAACATTAACACATACATTTTTACGCATTACTGGTTCAATGCGTAAAAATGTATGCATTGAACCAGTAATGCGTAAAAATGTATGTGTTAATCTTCCTGCACTAGCGGGAATGCGTAAAAATGTACGCAATGCGTCCCGCCGACCTCCGGGGTTGGCAAGCTGCCAGCGGGGGACTGGAGCAGCAGTGAGTGACTACGAGGGCACAGGATGGCTGCATGGGGCTGGTAGAAGCCCCAGGTAAGTGAAACTCATTTTTTTATTTTGCTTGAACCTTCCCTTTAAAATAATGCCAGTTGCCTGACTCTCCTGCTGATCCTGTGTCTCTAATACCTTTAGCCATAGCCCTTAAACAAGCATGCAGATCAGGCGCTCTGACTGAAGTCAGACTGGATTAGCTGTATGCTTGTTTCAGGTGTATGATTCAGCCACTACTGCAGCCAAAGAGGTCAGCAGGAAGCCAGGCAACTGGTATTGTTTAAAAGGAAACCTCCATATCCCTCTCAGTTTAGGTTCCCTTTAACATTGAGGCTGAATCGCCTCAGAAATCAGCAGAAATGCTGCAGGACCCGCGTTTGGGGAAAAAAATCACATTGCTCTGTTGTGATCCATCCCATTCACATTATGAGTGTTTGTGGGGGGTTTTAAGCGCCCTAAAAGCGCTTGTGCAATGATTCCCTATGAGAGTGTTCAGATGTGCACATTTCGATTTTACTAAAATCACAAACGCGCTACATGTACCATTTTCTGAGCGCTTTGGCTCAATGGAAGGTAAATCGCAAAGAGCTTGAAAAAGTGCATTTTATAGCGATTTTCCCCGCGGTTTTATGAATAAATACACTGTATTTATTAATTTTCGGGTAAGAGGATACCCAACTCAGCCACAGTACGGTAGCTCTTTATTGGTGCTGGTAATAATCACTTCTATAGATGCTTTGAATAGTAGTAATCAATAACAAACTGTTCCACATCCCCTTCTTGCAGGATGTGCTGTATCAACTCACTGGTACTTACCATATTTTTCGGACTATAAGATGCTCCGGACTATAATAGACACACCAGGTTTAGAGGACAGAAACCAGGAAAAAAATATGCTAAACCTGGTGCGTCTATAGTGCAGGGGCGTTTTGTAGACATTTTGTTTTCCCCAAGCTGCCTCTGTCCAAGCTACACTAACCCCTGCTGTCCCCACTAGCTAGACTAAGTACCATACACTAATCCCTTATGCATCCAACAGTTACTACACTACACACTACACTATACCAGTATCACTTCACTACACTACATTCCACTTAACTCCTGCTTTACCCCCAGTAATATTACACTACATTCAACTAACTCCTGCTTCACCCCCAGTAACATTACACTACATTCCACTAACTCCTGCTTCACTCCCAGTAACATTACACTACATTCAACTAACTCCTGCTTCACCCCCAGTAACATTACACTACATTCCACTAACTCCTGCTTCACTCCCAGTAACATTACACTACATTCAACTAACTCCTGCTTCACTCCCAGTAACATTACACTACATTCAACTAACTCCTGCTTTACCCCCAGTAACATTACACTACATTTAAAGGGACTCCGAGCTCAGAGTAAAAATAAAATTTTAACTTACCCGGGGCTTTTTCCATCCCAGCCCTGGTCGGGACGTCCCACGCCGGCCTCCTGGCTCTTCTCCCGGCGGCTGTCTGCATAGCGAGGACAGGCCGGTCCCCCGGGCGACACTGGCGAGCGTCGGGCCTTCTCCTTCCGTATACGTCATGAATGACGTCACACGCCGGCCGCCGCGCGTCATGCCGCGTGTGCGATTAAACCGCGCATGCGCCGTACTGTCACGCCGGCCGCCGTCATGACGCGCGGGGGCCCGACCAGGGCTGGGATGGAAAAAGCCCCGGGAAAGTTCAAGTTTTATTTTTAGTCTGAGCTCGGAGTCACTTTAACTAACTCCTGCTTCCCCCACCAGTAGAAGAATCAGAATCAGAAGAATCAGAATCAACTTTATTCGCCAAGTACGACAGGAGCCGCACCTGGAATTTTTTGTGGACACAACGGCAATTGGCTTAACAGCAACAACTTGGTGAAAAGAAGATAAACAGATGATATCTACATACACACTACAACAGTTTGACGGTCAATAGCAGCAGTTGGCAAACAGCACATGGTACAGATCTTAGCTACAGAGACACCCTGACGTCAATTTAACAGGTAGCAGCAGTTCATAGATCAGATGGGCAGGACTATCTTATGTACAACATACAACATACATTTGTACGGTGGCATGTGGTGCAGCGTGGCCAGCTGGAGATAGTTCCTTCCGTGCTCGTATTCCGCACGGGGGTGGCAGAGGAAGATTAGGGGATGTCGGTTGGGAGAGTGCATGAATTAAGTAGGGCAACCGCTTGGGGAAAGAAGGTGTTTTTATGCCTCGTGGTTTTAGTGAGGATGGACCTATAACGGCGACCTAGAGGAAGGGGGACGAAGAAGCAACTGCCCGGGTGGGAGGGGTCTTGAGTGATCTTGTTTGCCCTGGACCTCATTCTTGATGATTGAAGGATGTCCAGGGGTGGCAGGGGTGACCCGATGATCCTCTCAGCAGCACTGATTACCCTTTGGAGTTTGTGCTTGTCCCTTGCATTAGCCCCGGAGTACCAGACAATGATGGAGGAGCAAAGGACAGACTCGATGGTGGCAGAGTAGAAGCTGATCATTAGCTCCTGCGACATCCCGAACTTCTTCAGCTGCCTGAGAAAGAACAGTCTCTGCTGGGCTTTCCTTTGAATTACGGAGGTGTTTACATCCCACTTCAGATTGTCCGTGATGGAGGTACCAAGGAACCGAGCGCTGTGTACTCTTGAGACCTCGGTACCATCAATGAAGACCGGATTGGGAGCCGGAGCGTTTCTTCTGAAGTCTACAATTAGTTCCACAGTTTTTGCTGTATTTAATACGAGTTTGTTTTCCTTACACCACCCGAGGATTCGCTCAATCTCCTTGCGATAATCGTGCTCACCGTTTTCATCTATGAGGCCTATTATAGTGGTTACTTTAAACTAACTCTTGCTTCCCCCACCAGTAAAAACTAACTAAACATTACATCTAATGGGTGGAGGATCTCACCTATCAGAATCAATTTAATTTCGCCAAGTAAGTTTGCACCTACAAGGAATTTGTCTTGGCAGTTGCTTAACAAACACAAACAAAAACAATACAAGAACAGACAGTGTGTATATTACAAGTCAAGGACAGTATGTGAGTATAGTGGCAGTAAGCAATGTGAGAATTGTTTATTTACAGTTCTGTGCCGATTACTTTCCAGTCCTAGCAGCTCTAGCGTGGTTCTGCATTAAGCATGGCTACTGCTTGAGGAAAAAAGCTGTTCCTGAGTCTGGAGGTTTTTGTAGCGATTGACCGGAATCTTACTCCTGAAGGCATGCGCTGGAAAATGGAGTGAGCTGGGTAAGAGGGGTCAGAGGCAATTTTGGTTGCTCTCTTTCTGCACCTGCTAGCGTAAAGATCCTGCAGGGAAGGTAAGCTACAGCCAATTATCCTTTCCGCTGTTCGGATGATGCGCTGCAGCCTCACCTTTTCTAATGCTGAGCAGGAGCCGAACCATACAGTCATAGATGATGTTATGGATTCGATGATTGCAGCGTAGATTTTGAGGTAGGCCAAACTTTTTCAGCTGCCGTAGATGGTACATCCTCTTTTGCACTTTCTTGACAATAGTGGCAGTGTTGTTGTCCCATTTTAGGTTGTTTGAGATCGTGGACCCAAAACTTGAATGACTCTACTTGGGTTATTGTGGATCCATTTATGGTTAAGGGGAGGTGCTGGGGGGGAGATCTCCTAAAGTTTATTATCATCTCCATGGTTTTGAGAGCATTTAGTTCCAAGTTTCCAGGAGGAAAGATGTCCCACCACATGCCTGTATGTAGACTCGTCCCCGTTTTGTATGAGACCCACTACTGTTGTGTCGTCTGCAAACTTCAGAACCTTAACAGATGGATCTGTGGAGATGCAGTCATTGGTGTAAAGTGAGTAGAGCAGTGAGGAAAGCACATAGCCCTGGGGTGCACCAGTACTGACTGTCAGAGAGCTTGATGTGTGTTTATCAAGTCTAACACGTTGTCTCCTGTCGGTTAAGAAATCGGTTATCCATTTGCAGATGGATTCAGGTATGTGTAGCTGGGAGAGTATTAAATGCAGAGCTGAAATCTATAAATAAAATCCTGGTGTAGGTTCCTGGGGTGTCTAGATGCTCTAGTACATAATGCATACACATGTTCACGGCATCGTCTACGGATCTATTAGGCCTGTAGGCAAATTGCAGAGAGTCCATCAGGGGATCTGTGATAGATGTCAGATAAGCCAGATGTCCATGTGGGAATCCGTGCTCTCTGTGTCCTCCTCCAGCCGCTGAGGTGATTCTAATGCATTGTGTTTCTTGGTGCAGGCCACTCCACGGCAGAGCAGAAGCAGTGTGATCCTGGCATCTTCTCCCTTAATCCCTGGTATTTGCTGCGGGGGGAAGCCTCAGTGCGATCCCAGCATCTTCTTCCTTTACCCCAGTACTTGCGGTGGTGGGGGCAGCCTCAGAGCGATCCGGTGTAATGACAGATAGTACTCACAGCACAATCCAGCAACTTTTCTCCCAGTACTTGCGGCAGGCAGGCAGCCTCAGCTCGATCGCGGCATCTCCCCTCTTGGTTCTGTGGCAGCGGGGCAGAAGAGAGGCAATCCCAGCGCTAGCCGCAGCCACTGTCAGTCCTGATGCCTGTGTACTTCCTTGTTTACCGGCGCCCCTCATGACGTAGGACGCAAGTACAGTAAGTACACTGGCATCAGGACTGACAGTGGCTGCAGCTAGCACAGGTATTGCCTCTCTTCTTCCCTGCCGCCACAGTACCAAGAGGGGAGATGCCGCAATCGAGCTGAGGCTACCTGCCTGCTGCAAGTGCCGGGAGAAAAGTTGCTGGATCGCGCTGAGATTACGATCTTTCATTACACCGGATCGCGCTAAGGCTGCCCCCACCGCTGCAAGTACTGGGGCAAAGGAAGAAGATGCTGGGATCGCACTGAGCCTGCAGCAAGTAATGGCAGTTGAGGGACAAGATGCCGAAATCGCGCTGAGGCTGCCTCTCCCGCCGCAGATAGCAGAAATTAAGAGAGGAGATGCCGGGATCATAGGAGGATCAGCTCAGCAACTGGAGAAGGAGGAAACAGCGCACGGATCGGTAAGACCTTCCAATGCGCTATGTGCATCAGCTTGAAATGGACACATTCGGACTATAAGACGCAGTGACTTTTTCTTCCCACTTTTGGTGGAGAAAAAGTGCGTCTTATAGTCCGAAAAATACGGTAAGTATTATCCCATCTGGAAAGTTTGGCAGCTTTTTGTTAAAGATGAGTTGTTAGCCATACTATCTCAGAAAAAAAAACATATATTAGTAGATAAATACTTGCTCTACTTACATAACATATGTATTGCACTGTCCACATTTTGATTTCACTGAGTTTTATGTAGTAAATAAAGAGAATTCTGTTTCTGTCAGGTTCCATCTTAGAATCCCTGTGTCTGAAGCCAATCCTGATGTCATTTCCTCCCTTACTCTGTTTCCTCTTCTCTGCCTGGTGGTGTATGTATGTATGTATGCATGCATGTATGTATGTATGCCCCCCTCTCAGCCTTCAGGCACTCCCACATAGCTCTGCAGTGAGAAGTGCATCTTCACAAATCATTGTGTGACTTTGCAGACATGGTTTATCTGTATGGATCGATTTCAGCTGAGTCACTTTCTCAGCTCTAGAAATATTAGCCAATCAGAGAGGAACAGAGGTGTGGGAGGGGAAACCAGGAGTGAAATAAACTTCAGCCAATCAGGCTGCATTAGTTACGTATGAGTAGAACAGGGGAGGAAAAAAAACAACCACCAGCATGCACTGCAACGTCTCTTTTGCGGCAGATGTACCAAATAACAGCCAGGGGACCTGGTAAATGATATTCTATTGAGAAGAAAATTAAGAGAGATTTTTAACTTTTGGATTGCCTGGTTAGCATCCTTACTATTTATTTTTGATTTTATGCCTAACAGTTACTCTTTAAAGTTCTGTTTGCTCCCCCATGAAGATCTGACCATTTTTGGAAAGCTGAAAGTTCAAGCTTTCTGTTGCACCGGGTCTCTAGTCCGTATGATGCTCTGTGCCCAAGTTATGGGGTTTTGAAGGAGGGATGTCCCCTGAACTTGGCTGCCTGACAGTACAATTACAGAAGTACAGGACGAACCTGACATGATGATTTGAAGCACACCCGGTAGGTCTTCTTCTTCCTTCACAGCATAAATCTGTTCCTTCAAAACTTATGTCAAGTGCCCTGGGGGTCTCATTACAGATGAAGGAGCAGCGCAGCTATGCACCCTCATCTCCTCTCTGTCTTACTGGCATGGGCGGGAGCAGGGGCGTTGCTAGGATCCTAAGAGACCCGGGGCACTTTTGGGCACTCCATCTGGAAAATGGGTGTGGTCATGCACCAGAATGTGGGTGTGGTCATGAGTGGAGCTAAATTTACATGAACCTAACAGCGGTCCTGTTTGACCATCAAAATGTTGGATGAAGCCTCCTCTCCATTAAATTAATGCCCAGCGCTGCGTAATATGTTGGCGCTTTATAAATACAATGAATAATAATAATAATTAATACAAATCCCCCAAAAATGCGGATGTGAAAAATGGGCGTGGCCTTAACATGGTGGGGCGGAGCTAACTAATGTGACAGAGCTAACTCTCATTCAGTGGGCCAGAGTTACCAAAATGCCAACAATAACCTTAAAGTACCAAATACAGCCATTATGACCATTAAATAATAACTGTAGCAACCGTTAACTCCGACACATGACATGCAAAAAATGTTTCCTCTGACACTTGAAATGCAACAACTACTACCTAAGACACTTGAAATACAACCCCCATTACCTCCGACACTTGTAATGCAACACACTCTACCTCCGACACTTGAAATGCAACCACCGCTACCTCCAACACTTGAAATGCAACCACCGCTACGTCCGACACTTGAATTGCAACCACCGCTACCTCCGACACTTGAAATGTAACCACCGCTACCTCCGACACTTGAAATGTAACCACCGCTACCTCCGACACTTGAAATGTAACCACCGCTACCTCCAACACTTGAAATGCAACCACAGCTTCCTCAGACACTTGAAATGCAACCACCGCTACCTCCGACACTTGAATTGCAACCACCGCTACCTCCGACGCTTGAAATGCAACCACCGCTACCTCCGACACTTGAAATCTAACCACCGCTACCTCTGACACTTGAAATCTAACCACCGCTACCTCAGACACTTGAAATGCAACCACCGCTACCTCCGACACTTGAATTGCAACCACCGCTACCTCCGATACTTGAAATGCAACCAGGGCCGGGCCGAGGCTGGAGAGGCTCCAGCCTCCGGGTGCAGTGTAGGAGGGGGCGCACAATTCAATCAGTTGTCATTCCCAATTGTGTTTGAAGCAGAAAGAAATAGGAAAAGGGCAGTGACTGCAAGTCAGATAACTAGATATTAAGGTATTAGGGAGGTTGGGGGCCCTTGGGCGCCTCTTAGTCTAGTAGCAATCAGTGTGTGACGGCTGGGGGGGGGGGAGGGATGGAGGGGTGCACTTTGGTGTCTCAGCCTTGGGTGCTGAAGGACCTTGTCCAAGCTCTGAATGCAACCACCACTACCTCCGACACTTGAAATGCAACAACCGCTACCTCAGACACTTGGAATGCAATCACTGCAACCTTCGACACTTGAAATGCAGCAAACAGGAATGCAATAAACATTACCTCCCACACAATAAACATTACCTCCCACACATTAAACCTGTACCAAAAAAGCAAGGGGTCCCTGACCTAAACAACTTCAGGCCAGTGGCCCTAACATTTGTGGTCATGAAGATCCTTGAAAAAGTGGTCCTGTCCCACCTAAAACACACCACACTGAACCAGAGCCGGGACAAGGTCCTAGAGCACCCAAGGCTGAGACACCAAAGTGCGCCCCTCCATCCCTCCCACCCCAGCCATCACACACTGATTGTTATTAGACTAAGAGGCGCCACAGGGCCCCCAACACCCTAATCTCTAGTTATCTGGCTTGCAGTCACTGCCATGTTTCCCCTTTTTTATTTCTCTCTGCTTCAAACACAATAGGGGAATACTAGCTGAGTGAGTTGTGCGCCCCCTTCTACACTGCGCCCTGAGGCTGGAGCCTCTCTCGCCTCTGCCTCGGCCCGGCCTTGCACTGAACCAACTGGATCCACTCCAGTTTGCATACAGAGCAAACAGGTCCACTGACGATGCCATTAACATCTGCCTGGAGTTTATCACTGATCACCTGGACGGGCCAGACATGTAGGCTAGAATCCTTCTCCTGGCACTAGGTGAGGAGGAAGGTGACAGTGGGGGTAGAAAGAGGGTGACAGTGGGGTAGTAGTGTTGTCCGGATCATGAACGATTCGGATCTTTGATCCGAATCTATTTTGTGAGTCGAATCATCCGAATCATCAAAATGAGTGATTCGGATCACAAAGAGGGCGGGGCCAGGAGCGACACGCCCCCCTCTCAGCGGGCAGCGGGGTCCTGGAAGCAGAGCAGAGATGGATCGCTCTGTTGGAGGGGAGCCAGGGACAGGTAGATGAGAGGGGACATCGGTGCCACTGCCAGATATGTGTAGAGCACACATACTGGCTATAACGTGCTGCTCATTATAGGCTGTCTGTTCCGCAGTTGTGCATAGTGAACAAATTGGAAACTTTTGGCACAGGTCAGTAATATTACAGGCAGCGTGCTGGGCTAGGACAGGGCAGGGACTGTGATTGCAGGGCAATATGATCCTCCTGCACTGCTCTAAACAGCTGCACTTCACTTCTGGGAATGCTTTGGGAATAGGAGTTGGGAGTATACAGATGAACATATAGGTGAAATACATGTAAAGCATATGATTGCAGCATGTGGGTATTGTGTGCAAACAAACATTTATGCTCTCTGCTCGTCCCTCCTCCCTTCTCTGTCCACTCCCTGCCCTCTGTTCATCTTCTCCCCTTCTCTGTGTGTCCACCCCCCTCCCCTTCTCGTGTCCTGCTAGTCATTTCATCCCCGAATGCTTCCCTTGTAAAATGATCCGAGATTCGGATCAAAGATCCGGATCTTTTTAAGGATCCGATTCGAATCATCCGGATCATTGAAAAGATCCGAACTTCGCATCTCTATGGGGTAGAGGAGGGTGACAGCGTGTGTGTGTGTGTGGGGGGGGGGGGGGGGGGGTTGGGTGACAGTGGGGGGAGAGGAGGGTGACAATGGGGGTAGAAGAAGGGTGACAGTGGGGGTAGAAGGAGGGTGACAGTGAGGGGTAGAGGAGGGTGACAGTGGGGTGGAGTAGGTGGCGCCATTGATGACCAGAGGTCCCGCAGCTGAGACGTCCACTGGCCAACCCGGGACGTTTCCTGGGACATATTCCAGGCTGGGACAGGGGACCTGGAATGTGGGACGCGTCCTGGATAAAGAGGGACGTCTGGTCACCGTACCAAACCCCCCCCCCTAACTTGGAAATGGCATTGCATTGACTCGGGACCCAGTGCAAAGGAAAGCCAGGACGTTCAGCTTTCCAAAAATGGTTAGATGTGGCTGGGGGTAGAGATGTGGCGAACTGTTCGCCCAGCGAACATCTCTGGAGCTCTTACTACTTCCGGGTCGCACTGACCCGGAGTAGTACGCCTGCGCTGCCCGACTGAGCGCGTCCTAGATCACGCTCCTGTTGCCGGGCACTCTCAGCGCATGAGTGTGACGTCATTCATGACGTCACGCACACGCGCAGAAAGTGCCCGGCAACAGGAGCGCGATCTAGAACGCGCTCCGCCGGGCAGCGCAGGCGTACTACTCCGGGTCAGTCGACCCGGAAGTAGTAAGAGCCCCAGGGATTTGGAGATGTTCGCCGGCGAAAGGTTCGGGAACTGTTCGCCACATCTCTGGCTGGGGGATCAAACAGAACGTCAACAAAAAGCTGCCAAACTTTCCAGACGGGATAATACGTAAGTGCTACTCACTGTTATGCATAGAGAACTTGGGTGGTCCCAATGTAAAACGAGCACTTGTCCCCAGCTTTGTAGGGTCGAGGGGAATGGGACTAGTCTCTGAATTATCCAGAGGCTTCCCTCCATTGAGATAAGTATTGCATTTTTTCCCTTCAGGTGCTAGTCCTAGCAGTTCAGGATTGCCATGAGCTATCTTGGTCTGCCTGGATACCATGAAATTACGAATACCAGAAGTTTCACACAAGTACTTCATCGTGTCTGCCGCTAGATGTCGCTGCTGCACATCCTCTCATCAGACTATGGCTCGTCATAGCGGCGATCTTGCAGTCTCCTGTATCCTCTCTATCGCTGACTCGCCGGACTGGGTGACGTTGGACAACAAAGATGGCGGCGGGAAGCAGCAACTATTGGGAAGGTGAGGATCGGCCAGCAGGAGAGGCTATGCCGGATGTAGTGAGGGATGACAGGCTGGAGCAGTGTGACTGCAGGGTTACAGCCTCTGGCCTCTCCCAAAAAGCTCGGGGGAAGGCGGCATGGCTTCGGGGAGAAGCTGCATAGGGCAGTACAGGCAAGCTGGGACTCTTAACATAAATGGAACTACAATTCCCAGCGTGCCCCACCCTCATTGTGCTGAGATATGAGACTTGCGATAGCTGCCACTTACAGGAGTGATAGCTGCCACTGACAGCACTAAGATCTGTCAACTCTTTACTTAGGAAGAGGTCCTGTGATCATGTTTCATTGGTTACAAATTCCGTGTGTTTCATTTAAAGTGTGATCCCAGACCTAACATTTTAACCTAGTTTTGAATAGGTTGGGGAAGTGGAAGACCCTCTGCCAGGTTTTTATTACTGCTTCTATCACCATGGGTAAGATCTTTCCTATCTCCCTGTCTCAGTGACCATGTCAGACAGGACCTGAGGGAAATGTGTTCAATTGGAACAGATAGCAAAAATAAAATCTCAGAGATTAAGGTCACATACACAGTAGTGCATTGCGGTGTGACGGCCTCTTTATAATGTGACTTACCGCACTGCAATGTACCACCTGTGCGGTCGCAGCACTGCGGTATACCAGATTTCTGGCATTTTGACACACTGCTTGCAGCGCATTACCAGTAAAAGTGAAGTATACTTTTCATTGATTGTATGCTTCCCTGAACCCGGCACAACATGAGCATAATGTGTGTCAACACTGTCTCCGATGTGTTGCATTCCTGATGTCACAGAATGTATTGCAACGGCCACTGTGAACGTAGCCTTAAATAAGTAGGATCAGCCATACTATGCCAGGGAAAAAAACACATATATAAGTAGATAAATACTTGATCTACTTACATAACACATGTATTAAACTGTCCACGTTTTGATTTCAGTGAATGTTATTTAGTAAATGACGAGAATTCTGTTAGTGGTGGGGGCCATGTCTTTTGCCCACAGTTAAGGCTAACTCGTGATGTCATTTCTGCCCTTTTCTTATTTTTCTTGTCTCCTCCAATCGCTGAGTCACCTCAGCCTTGCTTGTAAACACAAGTGAGTAGGGGATTAGGTTTCAGATAAGCAGCTGGCAGGGAAATAAAGGAAAGAGGAGGAATAGATTATAGATAAAAAGAACCCCCAGCATGCAATTCTTTGGCACGACTACTAAAGGGCCAGTACTCCTTAAGTATGTGATAACTCCAAATCATAACAGCAGAAAAAGTTTTGAATGCAGGCCTAGCATCTTTATCACTTAATACACTCAGACCAGTTGCTGTTGAAATTCGATTTTTATGGTGACGATACCGCTTTAAAGGTATTTGCGTATTAGCACAGTGACCTAACAGATTATTGGCTAACGGCTGATTCAACTCGGCAGGGTAAGAACCTCTCCTCTGCCTAATACTAACCTCTGCTATCTGTCCTCTGCCTAAAAGTTCCCATTATTGAGACAATTCCCCTGACAATCAATCGTCTGATGCGTCATAATGATCGAATTGGATAGCAGTTTGCTTTTGTTCTGTAAGGCAGAAGAAAATAGAGGTTAGGAGTGATATTATAACTATGGTGTGAGATAGCCCATACGATTTCATTGACCAAGAGTGCTGGCAAGCAGAAAAGCTCTTTAAGAAGCACTCTAATGCTACGTACACACATGCGACAACGATCGTTCGTTAAGAACGACGAACGAACTTTTAATTGATGAAAGAACGACCTAAGTAAAGATAGTTTTAAAATGTGTGTAACGATCTGATTGTTAGAACGAACGTTACATCACAGAAAGCAACTATTGCGCCTGCGCATAAAAATGAGAAGTTCCATGGAGAAATAGTGAAATGCGCATGTCAAGCCTAGTACGAACGATCGTTTCCAACGATGTACTACTTTTGCAAACGATCGTCGTTGGTTAAAATCCGCCGAGACAGAACTTTCTTTTGTAGCGATTTGGCTCGTTCGTCGTTTGCCTTAATAGTCGGTGGTTCGTTTTTTGTAACGATCGTCGTTGGTAAAGATCGGGGAACGATCGTTACAAACGACTATAGTCGCATGTGTGTACGCACCTTAAGGCCCATATGCAATTCACTTTTTCCTCTGAGTTTTCTCCTAGAGGATATTTTCACAACTTCTCATAAAAAGCCTTTTAAGCCAAAAACAAGGTAGAAAATACTTAAAATATATGTAATAGTACTTTTTCACCAACTTTTGGGTACATTTCCAGTTTTAAATGTTGAAAAGTTAGTTTAAAGAGAAGATGAAAATTATCTCCTAAGATAACGCAGGTGAAAAAGTAAATTGCATATGGAACTAGGAGTTAAACACTCTGTAGGCCTGGGACCCACTAGAGTGTTTTTTTGAGCATTTAGGAATCTCTAGCGATTTCCCTAAACGCTCTGACAATGTAAATGGATGGGACAGATTTCACTAGTGCGGTTGTGATTAGGCAAATCTTAATCGCAGGATATGCAGCATTTTGGGAGCATTTCCATTCTAATGTATTGTATAGGAGCAGTTTGTTTTTTCTAGTTGGTCCCAGGTCTTAGTGTTAGCTGAAACAAGGATCCTCTGGGATAGTTTGCTCCAGTATTCTTTGCACTTGGGTTTCGAATGCTGGGTACACACGATGAGATTTCCCGTTCGATTCCCGGATCGATTCGATTAAATCAAACATGTTCGATTGGATTTCGATCGATTTTTTTCATGATAGGTATGCAAAATCGACGGAAAAAACGATCGAAATCCAATCGAACATGTTTGATTTAATCGAATCGATCCGGGAATCGAACGGGAAATCTCATCGTGTGTACCCAGCATAGGGAAGAGTCAGTTTGGCTGCAGTGTTCATGATGCTGGATTTTTATCTAGCAGTTGCTCCCCCTATACCTGGAGCACGAGTAAACAGACCTTCAGGAACAACAACTTAGCCCATGGCATTTGCGGCCTGATCTGCTGCATGAATCAAAACACCACAGTAATGGCCCAAAGCAGTTCATTGAGAATCCTGCCTTGGCAGTCATGTAATACATCACAAAGTAAATTGCATCTGTACAGTGTCGAGGCGGTGAGTGGGGTGCCTGATAGTAGCCGCTCAGCTATTAGTTCTCTACCAAGTACTCACAGTTAATATTAATAAAATACCCAAGTAACTCACGGAGACCCAGAACCACTAGGAAAGTATAAGGTATTAAAAGAGTCCGAAATGCCCTCCACACTCACTTTAATACTACTAACTGATCGGCTATGAGCGGCTAGTAGTTTGGTTACATCTTTGTTCATATGGGCAACATGGAGGTTAGTGTTCAATATTAGGAGGGAGAGTTACTGTTAGGTGCTGAGAGGAGGGGGGGAGTCAGTGTTGGTTAATAAGAGGGAGTGTTAGGTAATAGGAAGGAGGGTTGGCACTAGTCTTGTTTAGGGGACACAGCAAGAATCTTCATAGGGGACAGTTCTCCCATTACAGCACCCTCTACAACATGAAGCGCTGAGATTGGCAGGACTACTTTACTACAACCTATTTGAAACCTAAGTGTTCGAGGTGGTGCTGTCCACCCAATCACGTTAGCAGAATTTCCCTGTGAGCTTTCCTGCTGCGTCCCCTAAGGGCCTGAGCCCACTGATGCAGTTGTCTGCTTCTGTCCGCTTTACAGCATCTGTAACATTGGTGTGTAACTGAAAAGTGGACACAACTGCATCAGTGGGCTCATGCCCTTAGTGGACAAGCTCTGGAGGGTTAGTGTAAATATGCGGGCTGGGTAAGTCAATAGGAAAATATCGGTAAGAAGGCAGTATCGATATTTTCACTATTGGCATCACCTGGCACCCAACTAACGAGGTGGCTTCCCTCGTTGTTGTTTTCTTAATGGCTTTACTGGGTAAGGCATCCATGCACCAGGTGGCTCCTGTCTGGCTGGGTTTTGGTCATGCCAGTGTTGTTTGTTGTATCTCTGGTACATGATGTATCAACTCACCCTTGCCTGTAGGTGTGCCCCTATTTCAGCTACAATGTTTAGGACTAGGGCTGGTGCATGAGTTGCTAATAATTATGCTGATGTAAATGTATGCAGCTTAAAAATGGAACAATCAGATGCAGCAGTTGTATTTTGTGTATTTTCAAGCTGCGTTAATGTGCATAACATTTATATCGGTTTAGAATTTACAGTATTTGCTTCTCCTTGACCATTGCTAGTTAGGACTGGCTGTGGTATTAGGTGAAACTGGGGGATTTGTGTCTGGAGCAAGAGGCTGTGGCTGAAATAGAAAGGTGAGTGCTAATCATTTATAAGACAGATGTTAAGGTTCCCTTACATCAGGAGATTATGCGCAGATTCGACGAAGAGACAAATTTATTGAATCTGATTAGAGATACATTTGTCTGTTTGTCGAAGCTGCCCATGTACTGCAGGTCGATTCCCGTCCGATTTCAGTATGAAATTTTAAGGGAATCGGCTGTGCCCGCCGGATCTGCCACGCCGTTGCCCCCCTTATGTATAAATGTGCCCCCGCGCCTCCGTGTGGGCATTATACATAACCTGTCCCGTGTCATCCTCCACGGGTGTCCATAACCTCCGGCCAGCTCTCTGTACACGCTACTGGCGCATAGCGTCTGACGTCAGACGCTATGCATAAGTGGCATGTACGGAGGCTGCCCGGAGGTTACCGGCACCGCACGGAGGCTGACACGGAAACAGGTAATGCAGGGCTGTGGAGTCGGTACAAAAATCTTCCGAATTCGACTCCTCAGTTTATGAAACCACGACTCCGACTCCGGGTACCCAAAATGGCCCCGACTCCTTACTCTAATACTTAACAGGCTGTGGATTTTGTACAAAAATCATCCGACTCCGACTCCTCAGTTTATGAAATAAACGACTCCGGGTGCCCAAAATTGCTCCGACTCCTCGACTCCGTCTCCAACTCCGACTCCACAGCCCTAATGTAATGTATAATGCACACACGGGCGGGGGGGGGGGGGGGGGCACAGTTATACATTACGGTGGCGTCTATTTCGTCGCTCGTTCCGAAATCGGCCGCCGCACACCCAAGCAAACCAACTTTGGCCCAACATCTTGCACTGCGCAATCGACTAATGCAACCAATTTCGCCCCCGAAATTGGTCGTATCGTCGATCAGGCCTGCACTTGGTGACACTGGTTTTCAACCAATTCGATTAATAATCGAATTGGTTGGTCGGTCGACCGCCAAAGTTGTCCAATTTATGGGCACCATAATTGGAGGCAATAACATACAATTGAAAACCTGCCTCCCTAATCCTTATTGCTTATCTAGGTATCATATCTGTCTTAGGCCCAAGATTGTGGCATCTATGTGAAATCACAAACCCCCCTCTGGTCACAGGAGCTAATAATGGAATCAGCCATCCTGCATAATAATGTGATGTTCAGTCAGTAATCAAAACACTGCTAGTTTACTGATTTTTCAGCTTTCTATCAGTTTAGCTTGCACATATTTAGAAGCTTTATGCCATAAATTAGCTGCAACTCGTGCCGTTAAATCAACAATCTCTTTGATATGGCTCCCACGCGAAAATACAAGTGAAGTGACTAACTTAAAGGACCACTGTAGGAGGAAGAATATGGCTGCTACCATATTTATTTCCTCTTAAACAATACCAGTTGCCTGGCAGCCCTGCTGATCTATTTGGCAGTAGTTTCTGAATTACACACCTGAAACAAGCATGCAGCTAATCCATTCAGATCTGACAATAATGTCAGAATTACCTGATCTGCTTCTGCTTGTTCAGGGTCTATAGCTAAAAGTATTAGTGGCAGAGGATCAGCAGGATAACCAGGCAACTGGTTTTGCTTATAAGGAAATACATATGGCAACCTCCATATCCCTCTCACTTCAGGGAATCTGAAGAGAGAAGGATATGGCTAACATTTATTTCCCTTTAAATAATGCAGATTACTTGGCAGTCATGCTGTTCTTTTGCTTCTAATACTTGTAGCCATAGACCCTATGAAGGCTTGCAGATCAGATGTTTGGCGGAAGTCTGACTACATTAGCTGCATGCTTGTTTTAGGTGTGTGATTCAGACACTACTCCAGCCTAAACAGGTCAGCAGAATGCCAGGCAACTGTCATTGTTTAGGTTAGTTCACAGTGCTCAGTTGTGTTGCACAATAATTTGGCATGTCAATGCCCATACAATTTTGTGGGTCTGTTCACAGTACTGCATTGCAACGGATCACATTATTCCAACTCGCTGCATGCAGGCTTTGTATTAAAGTCTATGTCCAGTCTCCATTGCAGTTCAGATTCATTAATACATGTGTGTTATGCAACGCACCACTGTGAATCCAGCCTTAAAGAGTACCCAAGGCCGATAGTTATATATGTAATAGGACACAGAGGCATGTTCTCTGCTCAATTACATGACTCTGTGTTCTTCTGGTGCCGCTGTCAGTCCGCCATGGGCTCTGCTGCCCCCACTGAAAGCTAGTGACAATCTGATTATCGCTAGCCTTTTCGCCCTTCCAGCCATCAATCACCTGTTCCCCTGCCTCCTCCATTGCCTCGCTCCCTTGCCTCCGTCACCTCGCTCCCCGCCTCTTCTGGCATCCTCCAATCAGCAAACAAAGCCGTGACACAGGAAGTACTTCCGGGTCGAGGACTGAGGACTGAAATAAAGAAACAAGGGGAGCTAACACAAATGCACCACTTGGCTGCTTCTGCAGAATAGTGGCCACACTCTCTCCTCTTCCTCTTCTGCCACATCGCTCACAACTTCCTGTGACCATTGGTTTACTAAAGGTGGAACAAACATGTTTAGGCGCTCTGCGCAACACCTAAAGTGTACCTGAGGTGAAACCTGCAAGAAACAAAGACCTAGGTAGAGGGAGTCCAGAGGCTTCCTGTGTCCTCATTGCCTCCACCGTTTCCATGCACGGACCCCTCGAACATATCCCACAAGTGGGGCCATACTCGTGCGGGTACAGTACGGCCGCGGTCGTGCATGTAAAGGAGTGTCGCTGTGAGCTTCCAGAGGGTCCTGGGCAGCGTCGGTGGTCTGGAGGAGGATACAGGAAACCTGGAGGATCCAAAAGCTTCCCTCTACCTATGCAAGTACAGTATCTGTTTTTTCTTGCAGGCTTCACCTCCAGTTTACTTTAATAAGGTGGGGGAGGGCTCTGTGCATTAGTGGTGAAGTGACTATACCACTGGGTATGACAAATCCCCTGAGCCAATGAGCAAAGACTACTAGGATCTGTAATGGTAAAAAACCCTCTAAGGGTTACTTACCTCGGGAGGGGGAAGCCCCTGGATCCTAACGAGGCTTCCCTCGTCCTTCTCCGTCCCTCCATTCAATTGCACAGGTCCCCCGAAGTGTGGCGAGCGGCTTTCTAATCGGGTTAAGGCAGAAAAAGCCGAACCTGATCGATCCGCTCTACTACGCAGGTGCGAGTCCTTTGTGCCTGCGCAGTAGAGTGCAGACGATTGTGTTTGGCTATTTCTGCCTTACCCGAAGGAAGAGCCGCTACTGCTCCTGTGCTGGGTACCGGAGATAATAAATAAAATAAATCGTAAATAAATCTTAGCTTGTTGGGGAAGGATTCGGGGAGCCAGCGCTGGATTCATGCTGTCTTCAGAGGTCGGAGAAGCCTCATTGGGACCCCGAGGCTTCCCCCTCCAGAAGTAAGTATTCCCCAGAGGGGTTTTTTTTTGTTTTGTTTTTTAGTTTTTGTTCGATTTCAATTCAAATATCGCAGCTGCCATCTTGGCTATGTTGTAACTTTCGGGTCACCCCTGTCTTCTCTGTTAGAGAAATGCATCACTGAATGAAGCAGGAAGAGGAAGTGACACGTATGGCCATTGCAAGTGACTCCTCCCTTGGGGTCATAGCACAACTTTGTTGAACGTCGTCTGCCTTAAAGGCATGCCCATAATGCTGGGTACACACTATGAGATTTTCTGGTCGATTTACTGTCAGATCGATTATTTCCAACATGTTCGATTTGCTTTTCGATCGTTTTCCGAGCATTTTCCGATCGATTTCCTATTAAAGTGCACGGAAATAGATCGGAAAATGCTCAGAAAACGATCGAAAAGCAAATCGAACTGACAGTAAATCGACCAGAAAATCTCAGTGTGTACCCAGCATAAGAGGTGCTCGGAGTCCCTTTAAAGATCCAGTCACACTGGCAGGCTTTTCGGCATTTTCCAGCTTTGCTGAAAGCTGGCGATCAGCAAAGAGTTGTGAATAATGTATCCCTATAAGACCATTCACACTGCAGGGCTTGCGATTTCTGGAAATTGCAAACGCTCTGCATGTAGCTTATTTGTAGCGATTGTGATTTTATTCATCGAAAGAAAATCACTAGTGTGAACGAATGCAAAATCACGGTCACAATTGCTGGCGATTGCATTTTGCGATTGTGAACTGGCCTTAAAAAGCTTATTTGTTCCTAATTTTAGTTTTCCTCCTAATTATTTTCAATGGAGCTGGCTCCTAAAAAAACCTTCTGGTTCTTGTGCTTCCCAACCCTGTCGTCCTGAAATCTACCTTTGTGCACCCGACTGCCTCCTTTTGAGCAAGATCTTTCAGTCCCACAGTGATCGATAGTTTCGATTGATTTCGGAATTATGGTGGGGCAGCCATGTTGCATTATCGATCTCTGGAAGATTCGATCATAATGATCTAATCTTCCATGTAAATCCGCAAATGTCTGGGCACCTTCAGTTTACCTGTAGATGAATGGAATTGCTGTGCAGCAGTGTCTGACTGCTTTGCTGCAGTATTAACAGTGTTTCCCAGTGCAGCCAGTTGTGTTTGCTAATTTTCCTGCGCAGCTAGTTTTGTTACTATGTAGTGCTAATGTTTTGCCCTAGTGTTACCTGTGGGTGTGCATAGAGATTCCTCCCATTGTTTTTTGCATGCACTATTCATGACAGATGTCCAGTATGAGTGAGCTCACCCTATAGCAGATGCATTGTTCAAGTGGAAGCCTGGGGCAGTGTCTTGTATACTGTGTTCTGCAAATTATAAATGGGTAGTATTGTTGGATATTTGTAGAGCTTAAACTGAAGCAATGAGTATTATGAGCACTTAACAGTGTGATGATGAATTGCATAATCATCATTATTGCTAATAAAATCTGTATATCAAACTGATCAGCTGTTCTTGAGATTAAAGGACAACTGTAGTGAGAAGAATATGGAGGCTGCCATGTTTATTTCCTTTTAAACAATACCAGTTGCCTGGCAGTCCTGTTGATCTGTTTGGCTGCAGAAGTGTCTGAATCGCATCAGAAACAAGCATGCAGCTAATCCAGTCAGATCTGACAATAATGTCAGAAATACCTGATCTGCTGCATGCTTGTTTAGGGTTTATGGCGTAGAGGCAGAGGAACAACAGGATAGCCAGGTATCTGGCATTGCTTAAAAGGAAACCATTATGACAGCCTCCATATCCCGATTGCTTTAGTTGTCTGGGCTCTGTATATAGCCTCATCTACACGCGTAGATGAGGCTCCAATCCAGCGGCTCGATTAGCTGCCGGATCGCCTCTTCCGCATCCCTGCGCGTACCCGCCTTGTCCCCCGCTCGCCCGTGTGTGCGTCGGATACGATTCCCCGCCGGCGCTGCTTATCTTCTGCTCGATTCCCTGCTATTGTCCCCTCGCGGGGAACGAGCAGGGAATCGGCGGTGGGGGGATCCGTCCTGTCGGATCCTATCAATCGAGCCGCATCAGCATGATTTGGCACCCACACAATAAATGCACTGTACCTCTTCCTCTGTCTGAAGCCTGGTGCCATGGTAATTATTTGATCCATGTGTTCCGTTTCCTGTTATCATCCGCTCGGTATACCCGCGATGTATCTGACAGATCCGTTCAATCCGGAATTATCCCAGACTCTCTACATTTGCGCTCCATTCTAACGCATCCATTACCAACGGACTGATGTGAACAGATCCTATTGCTTTGCATAGGATCCATTCGCATCATTTGTGATCCATTCCATTTCGTCCGGCTAAACGGAATATTTTTCAGTGCAATACGAGCCGACCCTTATCCCACGCATCTGTGCAAAATGGGTGCCGAGGAAAAAAGGGCGCCCGGTGAAGCCGAAACAAGTTTTTTAGGCTTTACTAGCTATATTTAACCCTATTCTCACACTGGATCCTCCGTCTACTGAAGCCTAATACCCCCCGGACTAACCTTAATCACTCCACACCCCACGGTTAACCTTATCCCTTCCCCCGGCACCAATCCAGGGAAAGAAAAACGGTAATTTGTGGGCACTCAAATCTCCCCTTAAACCGATATTTGAATGGGCGCCTAAACTTCTGCCAATAGCGGATTCTCCAATTTCCTGCATCATTACCCTGCTGCTTCTGCAGGGTGAAACTGCCTCAGTACACTTAAAATTGCAGGCCATACACGCAGCAATTTTCCTGCAAGAATCCATAGCAGGCTTTCTCAACCAGCCTTCCCTGGAACCCCAGGGTTCACTGAGTACTCTGCAGGGGTTCCTTGACATTTTCCCCTGTCGTGGGGTGTGTGATAAGAGGTATAGTAAACAGAAGCACTAAAATGGGGGTCAAAGTAATGAGCACATTAATGAAAAAAACACTAGCATGATGAGACAGTATAAGGAGGGGCAGTGTAATAGGGGGTAGTGAAATAAATAGCCACTCCTACTTTTAAAGGCCCTGCCTCCTGCAAAATTAATGCCAGGGTTCCTCAAGATCCCAAAAAATATTTGCAGGGGTTTTCCAGAGTAAAAAGGTTGAGAAAGGCTGATCTATAGCTTGTCACATCAACTGTAATTTTCATAGGTTTTGGCTGAAAATTGATCAGTTATCAGACTGGCCAGACAGAAAATATTGATCGGCCAGGGGTGGGGGAGCAGCGGCAGTAGAGACAATGGCCCATAGGCAATGCTGTGGATCAACTGACTTACAGCATTTCATGCTGAAATCTGTTGAACATCGATGTGTATGCTGTAGGAATAGATCCCTCTCTGATCAGATTGAGATCAGAGAGGGATCGATCTTTTTGCCACATTGGGTGTCAATCTGGCCACCCTATCTTTCATTGAAGAGCTGATAACAGCTGTAAACAGGGTGTACTGGGATTAATCATTTCAGACCTGACTCAATAGAATCTGTAGAAAACGCTGAAGCAAAATCAGTAAAAAAAAGTACAATGCATCATTGATCTGTGCCTAATTTTATGTTATGTTAAGCACACATTGTTATAAGCACACTTAAGTCTTGTACACACACTACACTGTTCACAGCCAAGAATCTAGCAAGTGTAAAGGTCTCTTCTGAGGTAACTTCGTAAACTAGCGTGTCAGATTTTTAAAGCAACTTTATAGTGAGAAAGATGTAAAGGCTGCCTATTTTACTGTAAGGGGTCGGGGGAAAATGAGTTGAACTTACCCGGGGTTTCTAATGGTCCCCGCAGACATCCTGTGCCCACGCACTGTGCCTGCGCTGCCGTGTCCTCGCTCCCGCTGATGTCATTAGGAGCGTACTGCGCAGGCACAGATCATACTGGGCCTGCGCAGTACACTCCTGGAACGTCGGTGGGAGCGAGGACGCGGCTGCGCAGGCGCAGTGGTTTTCAAACTTTAAAGTCTGAAATACCAGAAGTGAACCAAAGGCGGGGCCGGAGGATCAGTGAGTAGCTGCGTGGGCACAGGATGTCTGCGGGGACCATTAGAAGCCCCGGGTAAGTTCAACTCATTTTCCCCCTACACCTACAGTATTCCTTTAACCTTCTTGCCGGTTATCCTGAGCTCAGCTCGCGGTAACCTGCGCAGAAGGATTTCTCCGGCCCCGCTGGGCCGTTTTTTTTTTTTTTTTCCCCCCACAATTTTTTTTTTTTTAACTGCACGCAGCTAGCACTTTGCTAGCTGTGTGCATATCCCGATTCGCCACTACCTGCCGTGCCCCCCCCCCCTCCAGACCCCTTGCGCAGCCTGGCCAATCAGTGGCAGGCAGCGCTTAGAGGTGGATCGGGATTCCCTCTGACGTCGGTGACGTCATCCCGCCATGGCGACGGGGGAAGTCCTGCAGGAATTCCCCGTTCTGGACGGGATTTCCTGCTTGCAAAGATCGCCGGCGGCGATCGAACTAGGTAGGGGGATGCCGCTTGTCAGCGACTATCTGCAAGTCTAAACTATACTTAAAGTGGACCTGAACTCAGAACTTCCTCTCTGTTCTATAAGATATGCACCAGCATGATAACCTTTAAATAAACACATTTCTTTGTTGTTATTATTATTATTATTATTATTTAGTATTTATATAGCGCCGACATATTACGCAGCTCTGTACAGTGTATATATATATATATATATATATATATATATATATCTATCTATCTTGTCACTAACTGTCCCTCAAAGGAGCTCACAATCTAATCCCTACCATTGCCATATGTCTATATTATGTAGTGTAAGTACTGTAGTCTAGGGCCAATTTTAGAGGGAGCCAATTAACTTATCTGTATGTTTTTGGAATGTGGGAGGAAACCGGAGTGCCCGGAGGAAACCCACGCAGACACGGAGAGAACATACAAACTCTTTGCAGATAGTGCCCTGGCTGGGATTCGAACCAGGGACCCAGCGCTGCAAGGCGAGAGAGCTAACCACTATGCCACCATGCTGCCCATTGTTATAGCTGTGGTGATATATTGGGGTGCTGATGATGATAAGGATAATACAGGAACATATTTCTTTCATTTTTCTGTCCACTGGGTACTACCTCAGATGTATGTTAAGAGGCCAGTCGGGCAGCTGGCTTGTGAAAGTAATGTCACCTGGCTCAAGGAAGCTGTTAAGGTAATTGTCCATATGTCAATGACAACTACATTTGCATCTGAACGTGAACGATTGTGAATAGGACCAGGAACTGCTAATTGCCTAACTAGCCTTTGACCAGGAAATGGCTTATTATGCCAAGAGCAGTCAAGTCCCCACCTTTGATCTGCTGTGATCTGCTGTGAAATACTGTCTCAGATGTGTCACCCAGACTGGCTGCAGACCACACCAGCCTGAGCCAGGAATTCACATATGACAGCCGGCTGGAATGTTGAAAGCCTTGCTCCAGTTGTCACCTGGAGATGGGAAATCTCTGTAAAGATCAAAAGTGTACAGGAAAAACCTGGGAAGTTTGCATATCACAGAAAGGATATGACAAACTGAACAATCAGGGAATTAAATTATGTCTGGAGATTTAATTAAAACTAGTTTCCCCATCCAAACGGCTTGCAGCCTCAAGGCAAATCTTCCAGCATAAAAGGCAGGGGTAGATACCTAAAATCAGTCCGCTCCTGATGGTAGCTGAAGCTAGGTGGACTCCCGATCCAAGCTAAGTGGGCTCCTGGTCCGACCAGAACTGTGTCCGTCCACAAAACCAAGTCCAAGGTTATTCTATCTTGATCCCTGTTTATTTTGGTAAGCAAATAGCCTTGTGTGTATCTTTGTACTTTTATCATTGTAACTTTTTACTTTGTTTTGTACATCTTTTGTATATATTTTCTGCATTGTTCCACTTTTTTCCCAGAATATTAAATCGTTATTTAATAAGTTTGACTTCTGCTGTATTAAGCTAACACTCATAGCCTAGAAGAGACTGAAGTGTAACTGTGTATAAGTCCATGCCTGATTGTATGATTGAGCAACACTACCGTGTAAGATTGTAATTGCATTGTGTGTATTGGGCACTTCCGCGCTCGACAGCAGAGTGGGAAGTCTCTGAGTGGCTAACAGTATCGTTCGGAACAACTGTTAGTGGTTTTGCTTCACTACAGTGTAAGATTGCAACTGTGTGTGCGTGGTGTTCCCGTATTCGGCCTAAAGCGCACAGCTGACCCGAATGCGAAAACGCGGATTGCGTGCTGAGCACTCGACAGCAGAATGGACGTGTCCAGCAACAGCTAGTGGTGGCAGTGAGAAGTGTTTGAGGGCACACAGCCTTGTGGTAGCTCGACTAAGGCTGCTTCCCCTCGTGATCTGGTCAAACCCGCAGTCGGGAACCGTATACGCAGGCGTGCCGCGGGCTGGTTCCTGACAATAGCTGATACATATCCTGCAATAAATCTGCAGTGTGTCTACTTCCTGCTTTCATGGAAGCAGATGTATTTTTAACATCCTGTGTTTGCCAAATAACTCTGTGCCATGGCAGTCAGCTAACGGATCAAAGAGTGTAGTATGTCACCGCAGGGAACAAATGTAAAAATAGATTTACTCTCAAGGATGGTTGCAATCTCCTTCTCCACTAGGTAGGCATGTGGGGAAGACCCTGTCCTTGTTCAGGCTCCAGACACCAGGATAAAACTGGAACGGGGTGTTCATGCTCCCTGAGGCTCTCTGCACACTGCAAATCCGTTTTGTGTTTCCGATTCCGATTTGCAATTCCGATTTTCCCTGAATGCCATCAACAGTAAAACAGATCAAAAACCGCAGCATGCAGTAACGTTTCAAAATTGGAATCGGATGTAAAAAACGATTAAAAATCAGAATCGCATGCAATGTGCAAGAGGCCTTAGTGAGTTTACAAAGAGAGGAAGTATTGGCTTATTCCTTAGACGATGATAGCCAAAAGCTTCTTGGATTGAAGTAAATGTATTAGCACAACAACGCATTTTGTGACTCAGTATAGACGTGCTCGTTGGCTAGAGCAGAACGGCTCAGAGCGCCTCTCTGTACATGAAGGAGCAGTTCCTGTTGAGTTTGGGTAAAGAGGGAGAGCATTGCACTCAGCCAACATGATCTGCCACTCAATCTGCTTGTTGATGTGTCAGGACGGCTGTACGTGTCGATTCTCTGCAGAGAGTGCCGTAATAGGGCCACAGAATTTAGTCTGGCGTATATGAGGCTTTATGTTTATGAAAGCTGTTTAGTAGCTGTTTGTTAGTAGCTGTTGTTGACTGTTCTTCTTTATCCCCTAGATCTGAGAAAGCAGGCCAGACAACTGGAGAACGAGCTTGATCTGAAACTAGTTTCTTTTAGCAAGCTTTGCACCACCTATAGCCACAGCAATTCCAGAGAGGGAAGACGCGACAGGTATAGGTACTACCTCATTTTTTTTATTTTAATTTTGTAATTTGTTTGCTTTCATCATTCCTTAAAGTGAACCTAAAGCCGATAAAAAAAATGAGATTAACTCACCTGGGGCCTTCCTCAGCCCCCTGCAGCCGATCGGTGCCCTCGCAGCTCCGCTCCGATGTCCCAGGACCCGCCGGCGAGCACTTCCGGTTTCGCCGTCACCGGCCGACAGGCATGGGAACGCGAGGGATTGTTCGCATTCCCAGCCTGTATATCGCCCCCTATGCTGCTATTGCGGCCTCCAACGAACAATCACTCGCGTTCCCATGCCTGTCGGCCGGTGACGGCGAAACCGGAAGTGCTCGCCGGCGGGTCCTGGGACATCGGAGCGGAGCTGCGAGGGCACCGATCGGCTGCAGGGGGCTGAGGGAGGCCCCAGGTGAGTTAATCTCATTTTTTTTTTATCGGCTTTAGGTTCACTTTAAGCTCAACACACACCATACAATCTTGGTTGTACAGATTTACCAAATCTATGTAGTATAAGGGCCAACATATTGAAAATGGGAACAGTAAATTCGGGCGCCTGAGGCAAGTGGACAAATCGGGCGCCGCCATTCACTCCCATAATAAATATCGTTTAATGGGCGCCCGACAGGAAAAAAGGGCGCCGGAGAAAAATAACGTTTTATAAGCGGCGCCCGGAGACTTTTACTGTTTTATAACTGCTTCTCATGATTACACATTATTTTATGATTTATAATTTTTTAAACATTATTTTTAAACGAAAAACAGTACAATCTTTTTTAAAACATTATTTTTAAACGAAAAACAGCACAATATTTTTTTCACACGTTATTAATGCTTATCACAGGGGGGTCTTAGGTTTAGGCACCACCAGGGGGGTCTTAGGTTTAGGCATCAACAGGGGGGTCTTAGGTTTAGGCATCAACAGGGGGGTCTTAGGTTTAGGCACCACCAGGGGAGTCTTAGGTTTAGGCACCACCAGGGGAGTCTTAGGTTTAGGCACCATCAGGGGAGTCTTAGGTTTAGGCACCATCAGGGGAGTCTTAGGTTTAGGCACCACCAGGGGGGTCTTAGGTTTAGGCACCAACACGGGGGTCTAGGGGTTAGGGGTAGGTACAGGGAGGGTTACTTACTATTTTTTTTTAAACGTTATTATACGTTTCACTTTTTAAACGGAAGATTAACGTTTTCACAATTGCCAATTTCATGCACATTATTTAATGATTTATAACTTTATAAAACATTATTTTTAAACGAAATATAGTACATTATATTTTTAAACGTTATCCATGTTTATTGTTTAAAACCCGGCGCCCTTTTTTCCCAGCGCCCCTTTTTAACGTACTACCTTCAATGATTGATTGGATAAGCTCTTATACTACATGAAAGTGGTAAGATTGTTCAACCAAGATTGTATGGTGTAACACGAGCCTTAGTCTCTGCAAACTCCATTTTTTAAATGTATCACTTAACTGGATTTTCTATTGAACCCATGTCTTGTACTTTATAAAGCGAAATACATTTTCCTGCACAGCACTTTCACACGGAGCACATATGTAAGAATAGAGGCTGGATTGGTGCGGCGTCCTTGGGCTTCTTCAGTGTCTTGGTGACTACAGTAGCAGAGTTTTTCTACTGTTATGCTAGGTACACACTATGAGATTTTCTGGCAGATTTACTGGCAGATCGATTATTTCCAACACATCCAATATGATTTCCGATCGATTTCCGACTGTTTTCCATTCACTTCTATCAGAAATTGATCAGAAAACTGTCGGAAATGGATCGGAAATCAGATTGGACATGTTGGAAAGAATCTGCCAGAAAATCTCAGTGTGTACCTAGCAATAGATAAGTTCTGATATCCACATGCTGATAACAGATATTTTTCATTTGCCTGCATTACAGAGATCATAACATGAAAATGAGAATCATGGTGGATTGGAATGTTAAACAGAATTTGTGATGCAAAGCAATACGTGGGTCTCCATCTTAGAGCCCTGGCGTGTGAAGTTAAAGTTGGATGAAACTTCATATTAAATGAAAAAAAATCCAATAACAAATTATTTTAGATTACCCATCCTGTTGTTTTTAGTTTTCACTATCAGATTTAAGATAAATGCGATATAAGAATATATATAAAATATTTCTGCTAGTTTCCATCTTTACTGGTTTTCTTTGATGCCAAAAGTGATTGTCACTTTTGCCCTTTTTTTATTTATTTTTTATTTTTTTTCAACCCAGCTCCGCGTTGAGCCCTGTACACACGCTAGATGGAAGTCAGCTGATCTGATCATTTAGAGTGTGTACAGCAGCCCCAACCGCTACCCGGCCAGCATTCTGCCGAAAACCGATACCTTTTTACTCGCCCTGTCCACCCCATGCCTGTGCAGCTCTGTCAACCCTCTGCCTCCCTGCATTACAAGAGAATGTGTTGTCAGCTTTACAGCTGACTCTGCGTCTCTACAGCCTCGACCCAGCATTCTCGTCTAAGGGATTGGGTCCAGATTCCTGTCAGGTGACATCAATCCAGCGTGTATGAGCCGTTAGTTTCCCCTCCATATTGCCACCGCTTACTCTTCCTCCCATAGGCAGCATCACCTAGACAACTGGCTTAAATCACTGTGTAACCTCTTCAAAAGAGGGGGTTGGGATTCAATTATCATCTGGTCATAGTGTCCTTATCTGATCCGAAATTGGGAGCATTCTGTTAATAGCATGCTGAGATAAAACTTGTTACTGCAGTAAAAAAAAAAAAAAAGCTTTCCACCATCCCACTGGCACTGCGTATTTCCGGCAATTAGGCAAATGTGCCCAGACCAGGTAAAAAAAAAATTGGGGGCATATAGGGACCTATTTGAAAGAAAAAAACGTGTACATGTATTTTTGGGGTACTAACTCTTTTAGAACCGAAATCCGTGAACAGAACTGAATCTACAGGACAGGTGAGTTTGCGTTTGGCATGCGGTGACCAGCCTAGTGGCAACAAAGGCTTCTGTTGTGTCCGATTTCTGGCGCAATCATAGTATGCAGGAAAATGCAGCGGGTCTGGATTTGGCATTTGCAGTCCAGCCCGTGTGCGTCGTCTCCGCTTTCTGGTAGACAGTGTGACTGCATCCTATTAATAACATAGACTGTCTTCACCATCCGATTTTGAGGTTTATTTGCGTTTTTTAGTGACAAGACAAGACAAGACAAATAACATTTATATTGCGCTTTTCTCCTTGCGGACTCAAAGCGCCAGAGCAGAGCAGCAGCCACTAGGGCACGCTCTATTGGCAGTAGCAGTGTAAGGGAGACTTGCCAAAGGTCTCCTACTGAATTAGTGCTGGCTTACTGAACAGGCAGAGCCGAGATTCGAACCCTGGTCTCCTGTGTCAGAGGCAGAGCCCTTAACCATTACACCATCAACCAAGTGCAGTGTGAACAGGCCCTAAAGGTCCATACACACATAAAATTTTTATTTGCCGATGACTGGCCAATTTTACCACTTCCATGTAGTATGAGAGCATACCTGAACAGTCTATTCATAGTATTCAATATCCAGGGCTGTGAAGTTGGAGTCGTGGTTTCATAAACTGAGGAGTCGGAGTCGTCTGATTTTTGTACAGAATCCACAGCCCTGTTAAATATTAGAGTCGGAGTCGAGGAGTCTGAGCCATTTTGGGTACCCGGAGTCGGAGTTGGAGTCGTGGTTTCATAAACTGAGGAGTCGGAGTTGGAGTCGGAAGATTTTTGTACCGACTCCACAGCCCTGTCAAAATCTGTTGGCCCTTACACTACATAGCACTGGTAAAATTGGCCAGTCATCTGCAGATTAAAATTGGATGTGTGTGCGGAACCTGTGTTTTTATTGTCAGGAAATTGGCAGGCTTTCTGCAGGCATGTTTTCTAGGTTCTGTTCCATTCTATAGGAAGGTGTATTAGCTGGAATTCCACTTGGATTTTATGCTCATTTATGGTTGCTGGAAATTTATATCAGCAGAAATTACACAAATGGTTTGTTATCATTCTTTTTTCTCTTGTGATTGCTTGACCAGAAATGAATTTGGCCTTTTATTACTACAGTTGTATATCATTTTTATTAAGCTTATACTGCATGTCCTCTCTTTAATTATCTTTAAATCAATTTAAAGATTTCCAAGACAAATGTACCGTATATACTCGCATATAAACCGACCCGCATATAAGCCGAGGTACCCACTTTTACCCCCAAAACCAGGCAAAAATGATTGACTCGCATATAAGCCCCCCCCCCCCACCACCACAGTATAAATAGCCAGAAGGGCCCCCAGTGTGAGGCAACACCCCTCCCCATAGCCAGATGTGCACCTGCTAATTGTCAGTGCTCCTCAGAACATTGCTTCAGAAATGTCCAACAATGTAACCAACTTTTCTGAAGACACCAAGCAGAACAAAATCACTTAAGCGAGCTTAAAAGTATATTTACCCATTTCTGTATCTGTGAAGGGTGGAATAATATACTTCATCACACCTATAATACTATACAACCAACCCAAGTATACTCTCCCCTTCCTAAAACACAAGGTATATGCAAGAATTAAGCTTTACACAAGCAAGAAGTAACCATCTTAAAGCATCATTTTGGAGTACGGAAACCAACTCCCATGTCCTATAAACAGTCGCCAGTCATAAATCCAAAAATGCTGCTTGATAGCACACTTATGGACAGTTAACTTCACAGAACATAACAAGAGGAAAAACAATTAACTAAGCAGAAATTTTCAAAGATAATTCACTGCAAAGCATTTGCTTGATTTAATCATGTGACTGAGTGATATCAGTGTGAGTCTCCTGAATGTCTGTAATTAGACATCCAAATAAACAAAGGATTGATCAGTGGACTCACCAGGGCACTATGTGCTTCCCCCAGGAACTGTAAAGTTGCAGGCAAGAAATGTGCCTGCTCACATAAATCACTTCTGTTCCATGGGAACCTTCGCCTCTGCACTTCATGTCTCCGTCTGCACGTGCTGTCATCTTGTGTCCTACTGCACATGTGCCGAAGACAGCAAAGCATGCAGGGAGATGTAGTCTAGAAGACAGCTATGCCATGCTTCTAGTTTCACTCTCCCTCCCTCCCCCCCCCCCCCCCCCCCCCACCGCGGCTGTGGCTGTTTAATGTCCACTCCTTTCCTCTTTGCTGCATCTACCACAGAAAACCTCTGCTTTTATGTGCCTGGACATGAGTTGTGCGACAGGCAGCTAGACACTGTGATTATGCTCAGAGCTGCATACGGCCATGCCTGCAGCTCACTACCATTTCGGATGCACTGGTCAGTGAGCTGCAGGCACGGATGTATGCAGCTCTGAGCATAATCAGTGTGTTGTTTGTCACACAACTCATGTCCAGGAACATAACAGTGCAGCCTTGTGCGGGGATGCAACAAAGAAAAAACGAGCGAACATTTAACAGCTGTGGGTAGGTGAAATGATCTGCAAGAGGCTGCATCTTTTCTCTGCTTTTATGCACAGATCGGGGACAGGGCAGCCAGCACACGGCTGCACTCAAGGGCATAAGAGCACAGTAACAGTGGGTGGCAAAATCAGCTGACTCGCATAGAAGCCGAGGGGGGGACTTTTCAGCACATTATTTGTGCTGAAAAATTCGGCTTCTTTGCGAGTATATACGGTATTTTTAATGTGACTGTTTTGTATTGCATGACTACTTGCAATATGTGCGTTTTATGGCTACTGACCAGCTTTAGTTAGGTTATTGAGCACTATTATTGTGATGCATTTTTGTTGAGATGATGTGTTTACAGGCAGGCTGCATTGTATAAAGCAAAAAATAGAAAGCAATTAATCTATATAGTGAGCTGATGTTTCCGCCATGATTCTGCTAGCTAAACTATTTCATGGTAATTTTGCCACATGCTGCTTTTTGTATAGAAATCCCAGGCTTTAGGAATGATCTTGCAGGTCATTTTAAAGGGACTCGGAGCACCTCTCATGGGAATGCCTTTAAGCCAGACGATTTCCAACAAAGTTGGGCTATGACCACTCTGGAGGAGCCTCTTGCAATAGCCATGTGTGTCACTTCCACTTCCTGCTTCATTCCACGATGCACTTCTCTAACAGAGAAGACAGGGGTGACCTAGAAGTTATAACATAGCCGAGATGGCAGCCACAATCTTTAAATTGAAATCGAACAAAAATTATTTGGTGTAGAATGGCGATTCAGGCATCAAATGAAAAAGGAGAGCACAAGCCACAGAAAGGTATGCATCTTTAAGTACTATGCAGTCCTGGTCGGAGTCTCTTTAAAGGCATACCTATGAGAGTTACTTGGAGTCCCTCTAACCTCCTTGGCGGTATGGACGAGCTCAGCTCGTCCATGACTGCCGGAGGGCGCCGCTCAGGCCCGCTGGGCTGATTTTCATATTTAAACAAAAAAAAACGCAGCAAGCACTTTGCTTGCTGCGTGTTGGGGACGATCGCCGCTGATGCGCTGCTACCCGCCGCGTAACACGCCGCCTCCTTCCCCCTCCCCCCAAGACCCCTGCACAGCCTGGCCAATCAGTTTGAGGCAGCGCTGAGGGGTGGATCGGAACTCCGTCGATGACGTCATGGCGACGGGGGAGGCCCTAAAGGAAATCCCGTTCAGAACGGGATTTCCTTATGGGTAATAGCGCCGGCGGAGATCGGAGGGGTGGGAGGAATGCGGAAGGGAGGGGGGCATCATGTAGCTAGCGCTAGGCTAGCTACATGATAGAAAAAAATTATTAAAAAAAATAGTGCTGCGCAAACAATAGAACGCCAGGGTGGTTAAGAGCTTCTCTCACAGTGATACCATGGAATGCTGGGTTGCTGTGTATAAGGTGGCAGTGTGGTTGGCAAGGGGCAGTTAGTGTCCTAGGTGAGATTATACACCAGGCTGAAGATGTGGGTTTTCAGGTTTCACCTAATCATGGTAAGTGTGGGTGAGTGATGAACGGATTGAGGAAGGGCATTCCAGAGAAGGGGAGGAATTTGAGAAGTCTTTATATGATAATGAGAAGAGATGACTAGAGAGGATAATGTTGTCATTATTATTATTATTATTATTTATATAGCACCAACATCTTCCCCAACGTTTTATAGAGTGTATATATAGCCTTCTAACCAGGGCTGTGGAGTCGGAGTTGGAGTCGAGGAGTCGGAGTCGGGGCAATTTTGGGCACCCGGAGTCGGAGTTGGAGTCGGAGTCGTGGTTTCAGAAACTGAGGAGTCGGGAGTCGGAGTCGCATGATTTTTGTACAAAATCCACAGCCCTGTTAAGTATTAGACTAAGGAGTCGGAGTCGAGGAGTCGGAGTCTGAGCAATTTTGGGTACCCGGAGTTGGAGTCGTGGTTTCAGAAACTGAGGAGTCGGAGTTGGAGTCGGAAGATTTTTGTACCGACTCCACAGCCCTGCTTCTAACTGTCCCTTGGAGGACCTCACAATCTAGTCCTTACCATAGTCCTATGTCTTTTGTAGTCTACGGCCAATTTTTACGGGAAAGTCAATTACCTTATCTGTATGTTTTTGGGATGTGGGAGGAAACCGAAGTACCTGGAGGGAACACACGCAGACACAGAGAGAACATACAAACTCCTTGCAGATAGTGCCCTGGCTGGGACTTGAATCGGGAACCCAGTGCTACTTGGAGGTTGTGTGTAGTGTGGTATCTGAAAACCAGGGCTGTGGAATCGATACAAAAATCATCCAACTCCCGTTTTTGAAACTACTGACTCCATGTACCCAAAATGGCTCAGACTCCACGACTCCGACTCCTTAGTCTGATACTTACCAGAATTAAGGATTTGGTACAAAAATCATCTGACTCCGACTCCCGACTCAGATTATGAAACCTCTGACTCCAGGTACCCAAAATTGTTCTGACTCCGACTCCACAGCCCTGCTGAAAACCAGTATACAGTATATTAGTTATGCAAGAAGAACCTTGTCTGGGAACTATAAGCCTTTTTTTCTAAAGATAATCTGCTTGTTTTCAAATCCTGTAGTTATTTTGTAAATAAATTGTTAATAAGGCATGTTTACTTTTCAAATGTGTAGAAAAAGGTGTAATAATTTTAATATGTTTCCAGTCTCATTGGTTTTCAAATAACTAAGCGCAGCGGTAGCTTCTTGTTGAGCTTTAAAGGATACCCGACGTGACATGATGAGATAGACATGGGTATGTACAGTGCCTAGCACACAAATGCCTATGCTGTGTTCCTTTTTTTTCTTTCTCTGCCTGAAAGAGTTAAATATCAGGTATGTAAGTGGCTGACTCAGTCCTGACTCAGACAGGAAATGACTACAGTGTGACCCTCACTGATAACATTCCAACTATAAAACACTTTCCTAGCAGAAAATGGCTTCTGAGAAGAGGAAATAGATAAAAAGGGTCAATAGTTCATAGATTTTAGCTCTGGCATACTTCAATGAATGTGTCATTAAGCAAAAACAATAAAACTTAAAAAGTAGATTTAAACATAAAATAAAACTGTGGAATATCTTAAGGCATTTTTAGGAGAAGGAAGATAGATACAATTGCTTATTTCATTAGTTTATTTTCGCTTCGGGTGTACTTTAACTCTTAGACCTCGTACACACGTATGGGGCATGTTGCCCGGCGGGGCAGAGGCTGTACTGACGCTCTACTAGCAATGTGCTCTGTTGTTATGCGGGGAGGGGGGGGGGGGTGCTGGAAGGGGTGAATGGAAGGAACATTGCCCTAGGCCAGCTCGGCTGAATCGATCAACCAAAGGATCGCTGGCTTAGTGGCCAAGCAGGGTCAGGGGCTGCTGTTCACACAGTGGATTCTTGTGGCGTGTGTACAGGGCTTTAAAGAGAACCCGAGGTGGGTTTGAAGAATATTATCTGCATACAGAGGCTGGATCTGCCTATACAGCCCAGCCTCTGTTATCCCAAACCCCCCTAAGGTCCCCCTGCACTCTGCAATCCCTCATAAATCCAGGGCTGTGGAGTCGGTCCAAAAATCCACCGACTCCGACTCCTCAGTTTAGGATTCCACCGACTCCGACTCTGACTCCGACTCCTCTAATTTGCATATTACAATTTTGTTGATTAAAAGTATGTAACATGAAATTCGTCTCTTAACTGCCAACGCTTAGGAATTTTACAAGACAACTGAAGTGAGAAGGATATGTAGACTACTATATTTATTCCCTTTAGACTAAAACTAGTCCTTGGTAAGAGTACTTGTAAAGGGTACAAACCGGAACAAAGAACATCTATCAGGCCCTAGGCAATGTAAGTGTGGGTACATGTAAGAATGATGTGCAGGTACTCTGCAGGGGAATGAGGAGATTCTTCCTCTATTACACATTCTTCATACACAATCTGAACCAGGTTTATGGGTGATAGACACACCTCTGTGTTCAATGTGCACAGCATTCTCAGTGGATTCCCTGCAGCTCTGTGGGGAGTGCATATGTAGAGTATAGTACTACTGTGCAACAAAGTAAACCTGAGACAGATGAAATTAAAGTTTTATACATACCTGGGGCTTCCTCCAGCCGCCTTCAGGATAATCAGTCCCTTGTTGTCCTCCTCCACCACCTGGATCTTCTGCTATGAGTCCAGGTACTTGAACCAGTTGGGCGTAGTGCGCATGCACACACTCCGCCACCAGGAGCATACTACACCTGTGCAGCACTATTGCGCAGGTGCAGAATGTTCCTGGCTGTGGGAGCGGCATGCGGCCGGACAGCGCTGACTGGCTGAATTACCAGGACTCATAGCAGAAGATCCAGGTGGCGGAGGAGGACAGTGAGGGACTGATTAGCCTGAAGGGGGCTGGAGGAAGCCCCAGGTATGTATAAAACTTTACTTTTCATCCGTCTCAGGTACCCTTTAATTTGTAGTCACCAAACCAAATTTTAACAACATATCAAATTATTTTATTTCATCAGCAAAGGGAGTGCATACATTTGCATAAATCAGCATCAATGCAGAATTATTTCCATCTCATTGACCATCTCTATTAGTGACACAGCTACACATCAGGCTTTATTCTTACAGCATAGATGTTATTTAGTATATATGAGATTCCTGTGTACACATCATATATACAGTCACAATCGGATATGTATATCTGACCTTAAAAATACGGGGACTGCTTTATTGAAGCAGCACAAGTAACTAATTTTGATTGGTTTATTTCATTTTTGTGGACTAAGCACAGCTATTGCTGTATATACTGTATATATACATTATTTTTAATGACTATTATCTGAGAAATAGAACATTTTATCATATTTTCTATTTTAATTACAGTTACAAATTCATTAGGAGTCGGAGTCAGTGCATTTTTTCCCGACTCCGACTCCAGGCACCCAAAATTGCCCGACTCCACGACTCCGACTCCACAGCCCTGCATAAATCACAGCCACGCTGCTGACAAACAGCTTGTCAGAGCTGGCTGTGTTTATCCCTATAGTGTCAGTCTGCTGCTCTCCCCGCCTCCTGCAAAACTCCAGTCCCCGCCTGCATCCCTTCCCTCCCTGCTGATTGGAGGGAAGGGACAGGGGCAGGGACCGGAGCTATGCAGGAGGCGGGGGAGCAGCTGAGACTGACACTACAGATGTAAACACAGCCTCAAAGCACGGCTGTGATTTATGAGGGATTGCAGAGTGCAGGTGGACCTTAGGGGGGTTTGGGATAGCAACAGAGGCTGGGCTATATAGGCAGATCCAGCCTCTGTATGCAGATAACATTCTTTAAACACACCTCGGGTTCTCTTTAAGGGTTAGACTCAGTAAACAGAATTTTGTTACGTAGTAATGGTGCATCAATCAATTGTATATTTAGGCTGACCATAAAAGTATTTATTTTTCCACTCAATTTGGTCATAAGATCCAATCTGTGAGGGATTTATTGCTGCCAACATAACTAAATCGTTCAACCTTAATTCGATCTTTGGGTAGTATGTAAATCAAAAGATGAGGTCGGTAACTGTAGAATGACCCTCAAAACTTTTGTATTTATTCATTGGAACTACTTTGAAAGTGTGTGTGTGTGTGTGTGTGTGTGTGTGTGTGTGTGTGTGTGTGTGTGTGTGTGTGTGTGTGTGTGTGTGTGTGTGTGTGTGTGTGTGTGTGTGTGTGTGTGTACGTGCGTGCATTTGTTTTCCTGAAGATCCTACTGTATTGTCCTCATGCTGTTGCTATAGGACATGCTTGATACACCTGACATTGTCACACTTGATCAATCCAGATGTGTAAGCACAGTCACAGGAGTGGATAGTATGTGGAACCCCTAAAGGTAGCCATGCATCTAGCGATGATGGGCAGATTCAACCAAGAGACAAATCTCTCTCTTACCCAATCTGATTAGAAAGAGATCTGTCAGCTACCCATACACCGCAGGCCGATTCCCGATCAATTTCATGCTGAAATTGTTCCGGAATTGGCCTTGTGACTCCGCCACCTTGCCGGCCCAATGCTGTCCCCCTAATGTGTAACATTCCTGCCCAGCGCACTATACATTACCTGTCAGTGGCCGCCGCTTGTCCTCTGCTGACTTGGAGCACACTTCCTGCTCCACACACGCGTCCTACGGGGTTGCTGGCAAACACGTGAGCATGTGTGTGACATGCACTCCCATTACTCCGGCAACCACGTGGCGTGAGTGTATGGAGCAAGAAGTGCATTCGGAGACAGGGATGACAAGTGGCGGCCACGGACAGATAATGTATACATGGGGGGCACATTACACATTAGGGGGGAAAGCGTCGGGGGTTTCGCCGCATTCATCCCTCGCCGTTACAGCTGCACACCCGATTGAGCAAGTCGGTCCATCATCCTGCTGCTTGTCCGACCGATTAATGTGACTAATTTAGGCCTAATTATAATAATCGAATCGGATGGTTGATCGGCCGCCAAGTCGCCTGATGTATGGAAATCTTAAAGAGAAACCATAACCAAGATTTGAACTTCATCTCAATCAGTAGCTTATACCTCCTTTCCCATGAGAAATCTTTTCCTTTTCTCAAACTGATCATCGGGGGCTCTGTATGGCTGATTTTGTGGTGAAACCCCTCCCACAGTGTGATGTCAGCACCTCACAGCACTGAGGTACTGCAAACAAGAAGGTAGATGGAGGCTGGCACTTCCAAAAATAAGCTCTTTTATTGAAAGATTAAAAGCATGTGGCTATACGGCGACAGCCCGCTGTTTCAAGACTCAGCCCTTCTTCAAGCCGAAGTATCCACTTGGATACTTCGGCTTGAAGAAGGACTGAGTCTTGAAACAGCGGGCTGTCGCCGTATAGCCACATGCTTTTAATCTTTCAATAAAAGAGCTTATTTTTGGAGGTGCCAGCCTCCATCTACCTTCTTGTTTGCTGCGGCTGGATCCCATAGTGCGGGGAACCTTTGAGGCTTGGGCAACCTATCCCTCTCGTCAATGAGTGCCACTCTTTTTATCTTTACATTGAGCACTGAGGTACTGACATCACACTGTAGGAGCCTTGTTGCACTGTGGGAAATAACAGCTGTTTACAACTGCCAAAAATCTTAGCAGCATTTCCTTCCAGTTACATCACTTGCCAGTAGTAAAAATCTCACCATGTGATAAATGTCAGAATGTAATCAGGGAAAGGGAAGATTTTACAACGAACAAACACTGACTAAATAATTTATACAGAATTATTGTAAAAATTAAGCACTTTTTGTATTACATTATTTTCACTGGAGCTCTTCTTTAAGTGTCAGATGTCTGTTTTTTTGTTTACATTTCCGATTCTTTCTTCTCTTGAAGATAAAAAGGTTAATTCTGCTTCTTTTCCTTCCAGTTCTGACACCACTCCACTTCTCAATGGATCGAGTCAGGATCACATGTTTGAAACAATGGCAGTTGAAATTGAACAGCTTTTGGCAAAGGTATTTCTTGTTCTTGGGCTTATAGTTTGTTGGATTTAGTTTAAATTGAGCATTATTGTCTTTCTTTAGTAAGGAAATCCACAAAGGGCCGTAAGCCTTAACTTGCTCTTAAGAAATAATCCATTATACCTTAACCCTTAGTCTGCCGTGGACATCTATAGGCATTTAGTACAAAGTTTTGCTCAGTACCAACTTTCTACTTTACATGAAACTTGCATATAATTGTAAGTTATTGCTGAATTATGCAAATGTTACTGCAAGTCTATGCAGCATGAAAATGGACCAATTAAATGCTTTTACTGCAAGAATTGATTAGTCCATTTTACACTAGATTTTCATAATAATTAGCATAATTCACAATCATCTCAGATTTATTTATTACTGACTGATGTGGACTTTGGTACATGCAGATGTAGGCAAGACATTTTAATAAACACAATACAGACATAGCTGGCACTGCCATGTAGCTTTAAAAAAAATAGCTGAACTGAAATATAGGTCTCTTATTTATCCTTAAAGGAAACCTGAGATCTCAAAACTGTGCCTAATTTATACTTACCTCTGGTTTTCTCCAACCCCATGAGGACTGTTGGGCTCCCTCGCCATCCCTCCCGACCACTCCGTTGTCCCAGGATCGCCTCCGGTATCTTCCACATTTGAGGCCGTGCAGGCGCAGAACACCACGACTGGCCCTGACTGTAGAAAATAAATGAAGTGAACCCTGGGACAACAGAGCGGCTGGGGAGAATAGCGAGGGAGCCCCAGGCAAGTATAAATTAGGTTCATTGTACAGTCTCAGGTACACTTTAACCTCCTGAGCGTTACGCCACGAGTCCCCAGGATGAATCTAATAGATTTAATGCCAGCAAAAGGTTAACTAGTATAGGTTGTCAGCGATTCCAGCGGTTCCAGCGATCGCCGCAGCCTCCCCGCACAGCCCCTGGGCTCTCTATGGGGATATGCGGAGGATCGTGACTGCGCATGACGTCATGTGCGATCCTCCCCATAGAGAAGACCGGAGCTGTGCGGGGAGGCTGCGGCGATCGCTGGATCCAGGCTGGGTAATGTATATGCGGCTGTATCTGAGGGTGCTGGCCACCTATACTAGCTAGCCTAGTGCTAGCTAAACCTTTTGCAAGCGTTAAATCTATTAGATTCATCCTGGGGGACTCTTGATGCTAGCGAGTGGTGTGCCCGACACTGTGTCAGGTATACCGCTCAGGAGGTTAACGGCACCTGAAGTTCAAATGTAACACATCTATAGCCTTGGTACTCTGTAGCATGTCTGCAATGATTTAGACTTTTCTGTGAATTTTTTTGAGACCCTTTTGGTCAGTAAATGGTCAGCTTAGCCCAGTGCTTTTCACTCCTGTCCTCATGATACCACCAGTTCATGTTTTGTGGAAATCCACAGAGTTATTTAATCCACATAGCTGAGACACTAATTGCCCTCTGTGGATATGGTTACCTTCAAAACATGCACTGCTGGTAGGTCGTGAGGGCAGGTTTGGGAAACACTGGCTTAGCCTGTTTCACACAGAAGACATTTCATCACTGCATTCTATAGTGTGTGAATTACTGTAATTAATTTGTTGCTAATTTGCTATGGTGAAAACAGGTATGTTTTACGTTATATGTATGTTACAGCCAGAACCTGAGTGATGCAGTCTATGTATATAATGCTTACTTTTTGGGTGTTTGGCCCGGTCACAATACTAAATGGCAAGAAATGGCCAGCCAAGTTCCAGAGGCTGGCTTTCGTGGAGTGGTGATGACCAAAATTTAGCAGCAGAAAAGTGAGTGTAGATGGCAGAGGGCCGACCAAATCCTGGATGTGATAGCGGACACTGGAGGGGAGTAGAATTAGAGTACACAGAGTGGAGAAATGAACATCTCACTGAAATTGCTTGCTGCCACTCCAGGAAGGTCAGCCTTTGGGATGTGGCCAGGTGTCTCCTGTCATTTTAGCTGCCTAAAATAAGAATATTTGCATGCTGGCCGGTCAGATCCCAAAGTGGACAGACTTTGGGTTCTGGCTATAAAATATACATAAATCAGGGCTGGGCAAATCCCAGGAGCCAGGGAGCCAAGAAGTCTTAAAAACTACAGCTGGTGCTTTACTACTGTAATTGTTAATAAATCTAACTCCTAGTTAATGATTGTACAGGTTAGCTCTTAAGGAGAGCCTGAAGCCAGTAAAATTACCTCTTTCCCTGCGGCAGCACAATTTATTTATCTCAAGCCCCTCCCCCCCCCCCCCACCCAGCGTCCCCCCGAAATCCTGTGCGCAAAATTCTTGGTTACTTCCTGGAAAAGGCAGAGCTTTGCGCAGTAGCTCTGCCTCCAGTGCTGTCTCCGCCTCTCCACGCCCCTCTGTCTTCTTTCACTGAGAGGGGCAGGGAGAGGTGGAGATTGATTGGACTGGAGGCAGAGCTACAAAGCTCACGTCTGCCTCCCCGGGCAGCAAGATCTGTGACTTGGAAAGTCGTATAATTTTGCCCTCGGATTTCGGGGGCGTTAAATACATAGTTCTGCCGCAGGGATGCAGCGAATCATCTTTGATGTTAATGCTGAAGAGGACTTGGAAATAAAGAGGTACGTTTGCTGGCTTCAGACTCTCTTTAAATTCTATTACAATTTATTGGCTGTAACAAATTTCAATTTTTGCCCAGCGATAACATAATACAGCTCTTCAAAGGAAAACTGAAGTGAGTGAGATCGAGGCTGCCAATATGTATTTTCTTTTACGTAATACCAGTTGCCTGGCTATCCTGCTTATGCTCTGCCTCTAATACTGTTAGTCATAGACCCTGAACAAGGATGCAGAAGATCAGGTGTAGCTGCACACTCGTTTCTGGTGTGATCCAGCCACTGCTGTAGCCAAATAGATCAGCAGGGATGCCAACGAAGGCAACTGGTATTGTTTAAAAGGAAATAAATATGGTAGCCTCCATATTCTTCTCACTTCAGTTGACCTTTAAAGTGAAATTTTAAAGGACAACTCATACTGCACGTGTGCAGGACTGCGATGTGAGCAAGGATGTGCGCGGCCAGAGCCGTGCAGATGCAGTGGCCCTTAGCCGCTGCGTGAGACCAGAAGATCGTTCTTTGAAGGTGCGGGCACAGGACGTTTGCAGGGGACCGGTAGAAGCCCCAGGAAAGTTGGACTTTTTTTTTTTCCACAGTTAAGGTTCACTTTAAAATCTTATCGAGTCATTATGATTAGAATAAAAGTTGCCTTGCTTCAGCATTATAAATTGGGACAGCAACAAGCCTGGGTTGCAGGAAGAATACAGGTGATGCCTTATTTTACATAACTGTTTAGCATACACCATTGTCTTTCTGCATATTACACATAGAACTTAGTAAGGTGACTTCCATACTCATAGAAGAGGATATGTGGAGATGAGGCATTATGGATAAATATTAAAGCTGGCCATGCATTGAAGGCATAATGGATCAGTAGTAAAGCTGGACATACACCGGTCGATGTGGCCAACAAATGGGTAAAAATGGGTATCTCCCAGTTCTGTCAGCTTCTCCTTCCTTTCTCTGCTGGGAGCCTGTGTCACATAATAAACACTAGATGTCAAACACTTCAGGCACCGTGGCACATACCTTATGTGACCACTAGAGGCCTCTAGAGTTTGATATCTACCATTTGTGATGTGACACAGACATCGGGAGAGAAGAGACAGTAAGGAGAGCCATGGCAGTGGAGAGACACACCCAGCGGGCACATGAGAGTAAGCTCTGCTGCTGCGAAATCAAATGGCGCTAGTGACACGTTCCCGACCTGCTGTCGATCAAGCAAAATTTCCCATCTCGCGTGATCAACCGAATCAATTAATTTTGAAAGTTGACTTATCGGGAATCAATTGCTTCAAATTTTGTAACTGATTTGATCAAATGATTGTTGCAAAATTTCAATCAGTGTATGGCTACCTTTAAAGGATACAGCCAAGCTCCCCGCAAAAAAAATAGATCTACTTACCGGGGGCTTCCTCCAGCTCCTGGCAGCCGATATGTCCCTTGCCCCAGGGCCAGCGTCTTGGGATCCCCTCTGTTGCAGGTCGGCATCTACTGCGCCTACTGGAGTGTTCTGTGCAGTAGTTCTGCGCCTTCGCAGGACACTCCAGACTGCGTGAGCGTGATTGCAAGCTGCGCGCCCGCAGGCGCAGTAGATGCTGACCTGCCGAGGTCAGCATCTGCAACGGAGGCGATCCCCGTACCCCAGAGCTGTGGCAAGGGACATATAGGCTGCCAGAAGCTGGAGGAAACCCTGGGCAAGCACATCTCATTTTTTAGGAAGCTCGGATGTATCCTTGAAGGGGGTTGAGGCTGAAATGGTTTTAGTATCTATAATGGGAAATGTTTTTTGCATAAATGAACAGGCGTGCAGGTTTTGGGTCAACTGAGTTTGAGTTCCCTCCTGCAGGGTCGTGTGACATTCATGTTCCTATATAATGTGAAGACTTTTTAAACGTATACGATCTACCTTTTTATCCATTCTATGCATTGATACTGTGTGGGCTTTTCTTTTATTTTTCAGCTTACTGGGGTAAATAACAAAATGGCAGAGTACAGCAGTACGGCTGGTGTGACCTCAATCAATGCAGCACTCATGCACACGTTGCAAAGACACAGGGATATCTTACAGGTATCTGTCATATTTAAGAACCTAACTCCTTGTTTTCTTTTTCTCTTGGAAAGTAATAATTCATAATCTAAATTGTATTTTGGCCCATATGCAATTAACTTTTTCTCCTGAATTTTCTCCTACTTGATATTTTCAAACTTGTAAATAAAATGCCCTTCAAAACCACCAGCAAGGAAGAAAATGCTCAGGATAATTTTTTGCTTTTTGGTACTTTTTCACTTGGAGAGTGCTGAAAAGTTATTTTAAATAAAAGATGCAAACCTATCTCCTAGGAGAAAACAGAGGAGAAAAAGTGAATGGCCTTGACCGAGGTCTTTAGAAAACTGTACACTATCATTACAATGACTTAGCCTCCCACACGGCCTTCTGGATGGTTTTGAGGTAAATGCTACCGCTCACACCCCCACTGCTTATTAATAAATGGGACCATCACAATGGCTGCCACTTGACCTCCCCCTTCATTGGGGGATGGTTATTGTGGGAGGGGGCATGGCTGGTCTATTAGTCACCCTTCTTTCACTGTAGGAAGGTGCAGCATACATACAGCAAGTGTGTGTGGGTGTTGTATTTTCTAAGCACCTGACTGAATGTTAGAAATTAGCACAGTGAAGCCTCTCTGCACACCTCAATAAACCACCTGTACTGTTGGTGCATTCAGCTGATTTAATAAAAAAACTGTATGGATAGTGTAAGACATTATGTGGTAAAGGCTTAGGGAGTAAATAGCATAAGCTTACGAAAAGGGTTACTCCACAGCTGACTGCTGATTGGCAGCATAATTACAGCTGACTAGCAACATCTTTTAGCCAGCAGAGGATCTGCTTTTGATTTTTTTTTACCTCTTCCAAAATGGAAAATCCTTAGTATGTCATTGATGCTATAAACCAAACTCTGTATTCCTGGTACAAGTAGGAAAAGCAGATAGAGTGGGACTCCCTTTGATTTTCATATAGCGAAAAATTATAAGAATTAAACTAAAAGTTCTCACCACGATCAGGCTGCCAGACTGTATGGACCTCCGGATGTGTGCTCCGCTGTATTAGAATGAAGAAAGAATCCAACATCTAGGTCATCAAGAAGAAAAGAAGAAAGCGTGCACCTTTCATCCACACTGTATTGGCATTTATCGCATTAGGTCTCTATTCATATCAACAGCTGTATCAATGGCCATAAACGCAGAGCAGATCACCTGATTCACAAGTGTGCTGGTCACCATGGGAGTGGAGTTGGGCAGCCGGGAACAGGTCGGAGCTGTGGAATGCAGTGTGACCAAGCGTCCTCCGAACACGAAACGGCTGTCTCCAGCTCCCGACCGTTTCCCCGCCGTCCACCTCCACTTCCATGTTGACCAGCAACACTTGTGGATCAGGTGATCTGCTAGGTGTTTATGGCTATTGATATGTATAGAGAGCTGATGCAATAAATGCCAATGCAGTGCAGATGGAAGGTCTACTCTTTCTTCTTGATGACCTAAACTCTGTATTCCCTTTCCCTGCAGCATGAGCTCAGGAAAAACAAGACAACACGTGAACGGTAATCAGCTGAGAAATTTAACGTGTCTTCAGGGAAGGCCCAAAAGCATTAACATAAAATGGGTAGAAAAACTCCTTGAATGTTGAGTATCCTTCAACCTACCTTTATGTACCAATACCAACAAGCAATAACCAAGAATAAATCAGACTTTATCTCGCACAAAATATCTACAGCCAACAACAGAGCTGGTCAACTCTTCCACACAGTGGAATCACTCTGCAACCCTTCCTGCCTAAAAGCCCCAACCACATTCTCCAGGGAAAGGTGTGAAGAATTCTCTGCATTCTTCACAAACAAGGTGTCTACCATCCGTGCCAGCATTACAACAACAATTGACCACTGGACTTTGCATCTGCCGTGGTACTACCGTACCACCATGGCAAGTCTTTGACACTCTGAGTGAAGAAGATTTTGGAATTGTCATCCAAAGTCTCCGCCCCACTACCTGCGACCTGGATCCTGGCCCAACTGGATCCTTAATGCAGCTGATCAGGCCAGCACTTCACAAAATCACTCAGTGCTCCTTGCAAAGTGGACCTTTCCCAGAAGAACTAAAGAAAGCAATCATAAAACCCCTCTTGAAGAAACCATCACTAGATCCTGATTCTGTAACCAACTACAGACCTGTGGCGAACTTACCATTCCTATCAATCGTTATCGAGAAAGCAGTCGCCAACCAGCTAGAAGCCAGGCTTACAGATAACATCTTTGATACTTTTCAGTCAGGATTCAGGAAAAGGCACAGCACTGAAACGGCATTAGTCCGAGTAATGAATGATCTACTTACTGCAAGGGACAAGGGTGATTGCTCAATTCTGATTCTTCTTGACTTGTCTGCAGCATCATCATGAAATACTAATCCAGCGACTGAAGAATTACTGTGGCCTAAGGGGTACTGTTCTTAGCTGGTTTCAGACCTTCCTATCTGGCAGAACACAGCAAGTATGTCTGGGCACACACTACTCTAATCCAGTGCCACTTCCCTATGGATATATGGAACAAGATGGCGCTGTAGCAAGACGCCACGGCACACAGGGCTCCGGCTCTTTTTCTTCTGCTGCCCTTCTCCCCCGTTGTCCACTCGTCTTTCTGGGCGGGATGGATTCCTCTCATCCAGGGGACACAGGCAGGCCAGGCGCCGGCAGTCACGAGCAGCCGCTCGGTTTGGGATAGGGCAGCCACCCACGTGGCTGGCCGCAGATCCCCATGCATGCCCATCTCCTGCTCCGCACTCCAGCAGCACCCGCCGCTGTGGCAACCCAGGACGCCCAGCTACCACTACTGGGACATGGCCGGGTGCAGGACACCTGAAGCGGGCCGGAGGTCACGGGAGGTCGCTCGTTTGAGATCGGGCCGCCACCCACATGGCCGGCTGCGGACCTCCGTGCACGCCTCTCCTGCTTCGCCCTCCAGCCAACCATCGCCGCTGCCAGCGACAAAGGCAGGCCAGGCGCCAGCGACCACGAGGGGCTGCTTGTTTTGGGATCGCCTCCCCTCCCCAGTGGGAGCCGCTCCGCCTGTGCAGCCATGGAGGACCAGGCTGCCGCTGCTGAGCATGCCGCGGGAGCCGCCGCTGCCTTTTGTCACAGGTAACGGGTCTGGGAGCCGCAGCCAGGAGGTCCAGGCTGCCGCTGTCACCCTGCCGGGACACATCTACCGGGTCGGGGGGGGGGGGGGGGGGCGCGGAGGAAAGCACAGCAGCGGTCATCACAATCATCACCAGCCCCCTTTGGATTATCTGCTGGGGGGGGGGCGCAGGCCAGGGGCTAATTTTTGCAAATCTGTGTGGGAGCTGTGGGGCCGGGACTGTTATGGACCATGTGGACTGTTTAACAACTATGGGGACGAAGGGTCTCTATGTCTATCTTTCACTACATGTGGGGGGTCTGGAGGGCTGCAGGGCAGAGAGCGCCGCTCAGTTTGTGGCTGGCAGCTCCACTCGACATAGCTCTTGGACAGACCCCTCTGGTCTTTCTTGTCTTTCTCTCGTCAATGTGCAATGTGTTTTATGTAAGGTATGCTCTGAGGAATGCTTAATGTTTGTCTACTGTATTGGTTTTTAACATGTGTAATGTATAACGTATGCTTACTGTACCATCACCGACCCTGATTGTGCCAAAAATAATTCCGGGTACAACTCACCGTTGTACTTGGCGAAATAAATGATTCTGATTCTGAGTTCCACATGGTTCTGTACTATCACCATTACTCTTTGCAGTCTACATGCTCCCACTGGGCAAAATAATCCAGAACTATGGCCTAGGATACCATTGTTATGCAGATGACACACAACTGTATCTGTCCTTCAAGCCTGGCACCCAAGACCCATCAGCATCCATAAAAGCGTGTTTAGTGGATTTACAAAATTGGATGAACACCAGCTGGCTGAGGCTGAACTCTGACAAAACAGAGGTGTTGGTGGTAGGTGGTCCACACATGATGGATAAAGTTCAAAACGCTCACCACCTCAAACTAGCAATTGGGGGAGATACTGTACAGTATAAAGACTCTGTGCGAAACCTTGGGGTGATCCTGGATGGAAATCTAAAACTCAAACAGCAGATATCAGCTGTCGTCAAGTCGTCCTTCCATCTAAGAAATATAGCGAAAATCAAGCTGAAGACCTACCTGCCCTGGTTCACGCATTTGTATCCTCCCGCCTAGACTACTGCAACCGAATCTACAGATAAGGTTCTGCGCCCCTTACAGCTAGTACAGAATGCTGCAGCCAGACCCCTAGCCAATGCCCCCCGCAGCTCACACATCACCCCAGTACTGCAAACTCTTCACTGGTTGCCAGTAAAATGGAGAATCAATTTTAAGATCTGCCTGCTGACATTCAAGGCTATAAACCACATGGGACCCAAATACATAGCGGATCTATTTGAACTTTATGCCCCTCCACGCACCCTCCGCTCTGCCAACAAGATGTAGCTTGTTATTCCCAGGATACACCTAACATTTGGTGCTCGGGCCTTTTCCTATGCAGCCCCTACTCTATGGAACTCACTTCCACAATCAGTACGAGAGGCTCCTTCTCTGGACAGCTTTAAAAAAAGGCTAAAAACTCACCTCTTTTCCCTAGCCTTTGAGACTGCATAATGCAGGGTCACAGCGCTTTGAGTCCCCAGGGAGAAAAGCGCTATATAAATATTATTGTTATTGTTGTTGTTATTGTTATGTACAATAACATCTCCAAAGTGAATCATTTCCAACAATTAGAAGTCTTCTGCTGGAGCTAAACGAGTTTCTTACAGGAACCGTTCCTTATTGAAGTGCTTTAGTTAATCCTACAACTTGGCTGTCGTATTCCAGGCTTCTCATAAGGTGTAGATGCATCTTTGATTCACTAACTGTTATTTTAATGCAGTTAAGGTACGCCTATTTCCAGTGAACTGTAAAAAAAAAAAATCTGCCAGCAGTCAAAATATCATTAATCATTTTTGAGTAGGTACCGTACATATTTTAATTGCACTAATTATTCTGCCTAGTATGAATGTGAAGGACTTGCATAGTCGCCAAGAAATGGTGAGACCTGTCTGCACTCCTTTCATCAATAGACTTTAAAGGACAACTGTAGTGAAAGGTATATGGAGGCTGCCATATTTACTTCCTTTTAAGCAGAATTACTTACCTGGCTGTCCTGATGATCCACTGCCCCTAATATTTATAGCCATAAACCCTGAACAAGCATGCAGCAAATCAGGTGTTTCTGACATTGTTGTCAGATCTGACAAGATTAGCTGCATGCTTGTTACTGGTCTAATTCAGACATGACTGCAGCAAAAGAGCAGCAAGGCTGCCAGGCAACTGGTATTGTTTAAAAGGTAATAAATATGGCAGCCTCCATATCCCTCTCACTACAGTTGTCCTTTAAAGTGGATCTGAACTCAGAACTTCCTCTCTGCTCTTAAAGATATGTCACATCATAATTCCCTTTAAAGAGAATCTGTACTCTAATATTCTTACACTAAAAAGCATACCATTCTATTCATTATTTTCTCCTGTGCCCCTCTGTGCTGTTTCTGCCACTCTTTGCTGCAATCCTGGCTTGTAATTAACAGTTTTAGGCAGTGTTTACAAACAAACTAACCAGCTTCTAATAGGCTCAGCTAAGCATAGTGTGTGAGTCATTCATAGTATGCAGGGGGCCTGCAGAGGGTGTGTATCGCTTCTACCAATCACAAGCAGCCCTGCAAATTCCACACAATCAAGCCTTTAGCCCGACAAACAGGACAGAGGAAAGATACATTGATTTATTACAGAGACAGTGCAGTTAGGAAAGACTGCAGTAAGCCAGAGCAGATTAGAAAAGGCATAGGAACTTATAGGATAGAAGAACTAAGGCTGAAAAATTTGTTACAGAGTCTCTTTAAAGAAATACATTTCTTTGTTACAGCTGATACGCATCCTTCAATAATTCTGTAGTGTGTCTTCTTCCTACTTTCTTGGAAGCAGACATAGCGTTAACATCCTGTGTTTACAAGCTGCTCTTCCATGGCAGAGGAGATTCCTGAGCTGACACAGCTGAGAGATCAAATTACAGTGGTTATTAGTCACAGATGAGGGGGACTGTTCCATCCTCTGTGTTTGCACCTTTAGGTACCCATACACTTAAAGAGAATCTGTATTGTTAAAATCACACAAAAGTAAACATACCAGTGCGTTAGGGGACATCTCCTATTACCCTCTGTCACAATTTCGCCGCTCCCCGCCTTATTAAAAGTGGTTAAAAACAGTTTTAAAAAGTTTGTTTATAAACAAACAAAATGGCCACCAAAACAGGAAGTAGGTTGATGTACAGTATGTCCACACATAGAAAATACATCCATACACAAGCACGCTGTATACAGCTTTCCCCCTGCATCTCTCATGCACTGAAGTTTCAGGCTGCTCTTTTCTTCCTGCAAACAGCTTTGCCCTTGTCTGTAATTCCTCACTATGTGCAAGCCCAGCCAGCTCAGAGGACGATTTATCCAGCTTGTAAAAGATAAGAGAGAAGAGAGAAGCTGCTCTAATCTAAATAACACACAGGCAGTGTGCATAGAGGGCCTGGAATGGGGAGTTCATAGCAGAACCACAACACTGAAGAACTTGGCAGCCTTCCAGACACAGGCCTGACAAGTCTGACAAGAGAGAGATAAGTTGATTTATTACAGAGACTGTGATAGTACAAAGTGCTGCAGTAAGCCAGAACACATTAGAATAGCTTTTGGAACTTGTAGGATGATAAAAAACAGGATGCAATTTTTTACGGAGTCTCTTTAACAATTTCCCAACCAGCCAGCTTAAAGGAGCCCATACATTACATGATTTGCTGCATCAATATTCTGCAAATTCCATCATAATGGTTAAATCTGGAAGAGATTGATTCCGCAATGTACATTTCCATCAATTTCCGGCATCATGCTGCAATGATTTCACTTGGCTTGGTCGGGTGCACAGCAGTAGCGGCATTCAATCTCCTGATTACAGAAGGACCCCCCAGCCAGTCTCCCCCCATGTAAAATATATACCCCTTGTACCCTGGGGGAGCGTCACAGGCTCACCTGTCCACTGGCGCACCGCCTCCTGTGTCCCGTGCCTTTCTCCACGGCCGATAAGGGCGCATCTACATGTTAGTATGTGTGATGGGGTCATCGGGTCAGGCACCTCCAGTGGCCATGAAGGAAGATGCAGGACACAGGTGAGCCTACAGCACTCAACACGGGCCTTGGGGGTACACAATATATGGGAGATACCTGGAGGGGGGGGGGGGGGGGGGGCGGCAAGCAAAGATGGCTGCAACAATGTCCAGTGCATTTCATTGGAAAGCTATTGGAAATCTGATTGCTAGCAGCAATAGATCCCTCTCTTATCCGATTCGATCAGAGAGAAATGTATCTGGTGGTCGAATCTGCTAACAATCTCCCAGTGCATGGGCACGTTTAATCCTGGTACACACATCCAGTTTTAATTGGCCAATTTTACCACCTTTGTCGTATGAGAACTTACCTACATGTGTTCATAGTATTCAAACTCTGTTGGGCCTCTATACACTGAAAAACGCAAGCAAAATCGCAAGCGCATGCGTTTTTAATATCGCAAGTGCATGTAGTTTTAAAAACGCACCGTATGCCTTTTGCCTGTGTTTTTGATGCGTTTGCATTTTTCTTGTAATTGCTGATTGGCTAAAGAATCCTTTGATTTTTTTTCTAGTTTACATTTCAACAGGAATCAGGAAATTGCAGTGTCTTCTGGGATACTGACATCTGAAAAACGGAATGGAATCGCATTGCATTGCGTTTTTCATGCGGTTTTCAAGCGCTGCGCTTAAAAAGGCACAGCAGGCACTGCGATTGCATTTTTCTAAAAGCGCATCGCACCAGTGTGTACATGTCTTCACGATTTTCATTATTTTTCAAAAAACCTTGCGAATTTAAAAATGCATCCGTTTTTAAAAATGCAGCGCAAGCGCAGCAGTGTGTACAGGCCCATGTGCTGGGTACACACTATTTAATTTCCCGTCCAATCGACAGATAATCTAATTACTTTTTCCAATCGATAATGGGATCGATCTTACTATGATGGCTTCAGAAATTTGATCTCGTTATCAAACGGGAACCAATCAGACGTGTTGGAAATAATCATCTGATTCCCATCAATTGGACAGGAAATGACATTGTGCGTATTTAGTATTAGAGCCGGTTTCCACAAGGTGCTGCATGCGTTTCCAAATCAGGCGTATCTCCTTTGCTGCTGCGATGCTGCAGCTGATTTGCAATAGTTGTGCCATGCATGTCTGTAGGGATTCTGATGTAGCCTGTGGAAAATTGCAGCTACCACAAATTTTTTTTTTTTTTTTTTTTTTTGACTGCACGAGATTTGGATGCAGCATATTGATTTCAATAGGTTGTGAGTCCGCATTCAAAATTGCATACAGAAAACTGCCGCTATTCATGGCTGATGCAAATCAGGGCCAAATTTACTATAAGGCACTGTAGGCACCTGATGATGGAAAGGCAGCTCAATCCCTCATTACCTATTCAGAGTCCTGATCCGAGCATAAAAAAGCGGTTACTCACTCGGCTCTCAGCATTCCACTGACGAGATTTCCCTTCAGTCAGGGGCTCATGTAGCTACCTAATACTTAGGTTCCTCTGGCTACCACTAATACTAAAGGGCACCTGTAGCTACCTATGATGGGCATGATATATAAGGGAGAAGTGACAGCTGGAACAGCCAGCAAACCTGGAATGCAGTTTGGTGGGGGTTTGTAGGTTTATGGAGAGTGAAGTCTAGGGTGCCAGGACGTCTGTGCCTGTAGACTCCTGTGATCTAAATCCGGGCCTTGTGTAAATAGTCCCCCTTATTCAAGTTTATGCAGATTGTATGCAAATTGCTGCATTTCTATTGGTCCTTTTCCAAGCTGCATAAAATTAGCATCAGCTTGAAATTATTAGCATTTCACTGATTGATGGTCAATCAGTGAAATGCTAATAATTTCAAGCCGATGCTAAAATAATTCCTATGACTAATTGTCCCCCGTAAATAAGGGTTATATTGTGTGAGCCTCCGGGGGACAATTAGTCCTAGGAATTATTTTATGTACTTTGCAAACCACTAAAGAAAATGTTGGGGCTACATGTATACATCATAACTGTTAATGAAAATGTGGTTATTTGGAGGATTAAATGTTTCTGATTTATTTTGCTATGGATCTCCGTAGAGTCTGGTTCATTTATAACGACCAGGAATTTGTAAGGGAATTAGCAGCATAACTGTTTATGGAAGGCAGTATATTTGCCACTATCCATTAAACTCAAATTAGTGTGATCTTTCCAGCTCTAATTCGTCATTTTAATACTAGGGAGTAACATGCCAGAGGAATGGATTTGACGGTTTACTGCCCTCTAGTGGCCACTCACAGTGATGCAGTTGTGTGTTCAGTAAAGGTTATCTATACCCAATATTGACCAAAGGAAATATGAGTTAATATAAGTAATATAATAATAATATAAGTAGAGTGTTGGACAAAATCTATTTTTTTTATAAGAGCCATTTGTGTTTTATCAAACTGCTGTGGAGCTTTTCTCCTGCGCTATGTAGATTTAGCTGCTGGGTGAGTCAGCCAGAAGCGATTCTGTGACTGCCTAAGTAGGAAGAACTGTAGAAGCCAGGCTACATTTCAAAGCATTACAGAAGAAAACATGGGTATATAAGTAAGCAGTGGCAAAATGTCCTGACAATGGTGGAGTATGGAAATAGTTGTACATCTGCTTCTTCAGCTGCAACGTTCACTGCTCACATCATCCATATTCAGTTTTATGTACAAGAAATGGAAGAGAACTCGAGTCTGTGACTATGTTGACACAGCATGCTGAAGACTGATAATTCACAGCAAGTGGGGATTTAAGATTGCACCTTCTGAACAAGAAGCTAGCGAGTGCAGGGATCTTGCACCTGTCGGGATAGGTGAACGGCTGCTGGCAAGCACAGATACAAAACAGATTTTAAAATTTGAAAGGGCAGTATTGAAACTAATATTTTATAATATGCAGTTTACAGAGTTGCAAATCAGGTATGCAATGGGCAGTTTCTGTCTGGGTCGGGACCGGGTCGGGCTATAGCGTAACCTTCACTGATAAGGAATTACAGCCATAACACACTTTCCTGGCAGAAATGGCTTCTGAGAGCAGGAATGAGATAAAAAGGGTCAATAATTCATGATTTTAGCTCTGGCATACTTCCATTCATGTGTCATTGAGTAGAGACAATGCAACAGTAAAAACTTAAAAAGTAGATTTAAATATAAAATAAAACTGTGGAATAGTTAAAGGATAGTTAGAGGAGGAGGATAGATACAATTGTTTAGCGCATTAGTTTTTTTTTCTCTAATTGTCATCCGGGACAACCTGAGATCCGGTCCCGCCCAGGATCTGTGGAAACACACCAACAAGAAGTTTAAAAGCCCCCGCCCACCCTCCATCCTCAGTTCATCTGTGTTTCCGTGACGGAAACACCTAAAGAAGCAAGCTCCCGTTTGTTATTTTTCTTGTACTCACCAGAGGGTGAGTCTTTTTCCCAGAGGAGGCAGAGGACGGTGTCAAGGCGTACAGAGGAACGCTAGCCGCGGACCTCCTCTAAAATATATTGCAGCCAGGTATTTGGTCTCCGTGCGGAGTGTGACCAGAATACCTTCCTTCCTCCGTCAGACGCCGGCCCTGCAAGGCGCATCCGGTCTGACAGCCGATCCAGCCAATCGGAGAGAGGCGGAAGTGACGCATCGGTCACGCGGCTAAAGGAGGAGGCGGAATCCGGAGAGCCAGGAAGTTGAGAGAGCGTGCTCCTGGCGTCTCCGCAAGTGCACCGCTAGCAGAGAGGATGTCGCAACCTCAGCCGCAGCAGCAGCCGACACAGCGGGAGGCAGATGCGGCGGCCAAATCCTCTTCCCAGGTGCAGCAATCCGGGTCTGGGGTGGTAAGTCCTCCAGTGGAGGATGTGTTTTTTACTTATCCCCTCAATATGGCATATCTCAGTGGATGTCTTGTCATGTGTTTTTTTCCAGGCAAAGACTGAGCCCAAAGTTACTGCACCACCTAAATATAAAAGATGTGGTTTATGTAACACCAAAATTGCCCTAGAGACCCCTAGGAATATATGTCAGGCCTGCACTGATGCTATTGTGGTTTCAGAAACTTCTAATATTTTGAAAGGAGTTATGGAATCAGTAAATAGAAACATGCAAGAAACTTTAGACAAATTTAAAGAAAGTTTTGTGCCACCTGCTATAGATCCTCTTCCAGGTCCTTCCAATATTACTCCCTCTCAGCCTTCAAATCTGCCCGACATCTTAGGGGTTGAGGAGGAAGAGGAAGATAGAGAAGAGGAGGAGGGGGAGGATTTATCAGAGAATATATCACAGGAGGAAGGAGAGCAGCCCAGATCAGAGGGAGAGGAAACAGTTAAAACTCCCAGATTTTTATTTTCTCCTGATGAGTCTTCTGAATTGCTCAAGGCTGTGTATGTTACTGAGCAAATTAAGGAAGCAGTTCCTGAACTTACCCCTCAGGATCAGGTTTATTCTGGTCTAGGTCAGGCCACGGGTAAGGTATTTCCTATCCATAAAACTCTGCAGGAAATCATTACATCCCAGTGGCAAAATCCAGAGAGGCCCTTGTTTATCCCAAAATCAGCAAAGAGAAAGTTCCCTTTTTCTCAGGCAGAAATTGATAAATGGACTAAATGTCCTAAATTAGATGCGTCCCTATCCAAATATTCCAAGGATTCGGACTTATCCTTTGAGGATGCTGGGGTCCTTAAAGACGTGATGGATAAGAAAGTAGATTCACTTCTCAGGAGAGCATGGGAATCTGCTGCGTTTGGTTTCATCCCAGGTATTTCGGCCACCTGCATTTCCCGTAATCTTAGAATATGGATGGACAATTTGATTGAACAAATTTCTAAAGGTGTTCCACTAAAAGATTATGCAGCCTCTCTTCCAGTAGTTCTTAAGGCGGTAGCCTTTTTAGCCGACGCAGTTACAGAACTTATTCGTGTATCAGCCCGTACGACAGCACTTATTAATTCGGCTAGGAGAGCAGTGTGGTTGAAAACCTGGGAAGGGGACCAGACATCCAAAAACAAATTATGTGCCCTTCCATTTGAAGGTAATCTTCTTTTTGGCACAGGTTTAGAGGAAGTACTTTCCCGGTCAGCCGAAAAGGGGAAACAATTCCCAAATAAGAAGAAAAGTTTTAAGGGTAAAAGGCCTTTTGTCCCTAAAAGACAGGAGCCAGAGCCAACCAAAAACAGGAATGTGCAGAGGAAATGGTCCTTTCCGAAAGGGAGAGGTAGAGGGGGATTTACTCTCGGGAGGACTGATCCCCCCAAACCAGGTAAATGACTCTCTGCCAGTAGGGGGCAGACTTCTTTATTTTCAGTTAGAATGGGAGAAATTGAATCCCAATCCGTTTGTTTTACAAATTATAAGTCAGGGTTATCGCCTGCAATTCTCTGTCAAGCCCCCGCAGAGGAGATTTGTAAATCCAATTCCGAAGGATCGAGCGAAAGCCGAGGGTTTGGAATTGGAAATTCAGAAACTTCTAGAAAAAAGAGTGATTATTCATGTTCCCCAGGAAGAAGTATTCCAGGGATACTACTCCCACGTATTTCTGGTAAAGAAAGCCAACGGGGAGTTCAGGTTTATTTTAAACCTGAAATCTCTCAATCCGTTTCTGACGTACAAGAAATTCAGGATGGAGAGTATATATTCAGTAAGGTCCCTATTGCAAGGCAAGGAATTTTTTGTCTCAATAGACCTTCAAGACGCCTACCTGCACATTCCGATTTTTGCGGCACATCAAAAATTTTTGAGATTCGCAATCAGAGCTCCCTCCCACATTCGTCACTTCCAATTTCAAGCTCTTCCATTCGGAATAGCGTCAGCTCCGCGAGTGTTCACCAAGGTGCTAGCAGAAGTGATGAAGGGTTTAAGGCTTCAGGGAATTTCGATTGTTCCTTACCTGGACGATCTGTTGATATTTGCGGAGACAGAAGATCTAGCCAAAACCCACAGGGATATAGTGATCCACACTCTGGTTCAGGTGGGCTGGATTGTGAATTACGCCAAGTCGTCTCTAAACCCGACCCAGGAAATTACTTTTCTAGGCTACAAAATAAATTCGTTAGAAAAGAAAATTTTCCTGCCGACAGAAAAGATTATAAAGATACAGTCAGAAATAAACAATTTAATCAGCCAAGAGACTTCGTCTCTCAGGCAGATTATGAGAGTGTTGGGTCTATTTTCAACAGCAATCCCGGCAGTCACTTGGGCTCAATCGCACGGGAGAATGCTTCAGTCTCTCCTTCTTTCGAATTGGGACAGATCCAGGGAGTCCTTGGATCTACGAATTTCGATCCCAGACTTAGTCAGGGTCGACTTAAGATGGTGGCTGAGCCGACAGAACCTGGAGACGGGGAGATTCTGGAGGCAAAACGATCCAATAAAGATTTTTACAGACGCAAGTTCTTGGGGCTGGGGAGCAACGTCTTTGGGCAATCATGCCCAGGGAAATTGGTCCCAGGTTATAAGCAGGAAGTCATCCAACTTCAGAGAGCTTCTGGCAGTTCAGAGAGCTCTTCTATTTTTTCAGTCTCTAATAGAAGAGAATCACGTTCAGGTCTTTTCAGACAATATCACGACGGTGGCGTATCTCTCAAAGCAGGGGGGTACGAGATCAAGCGAGCTCATGTCTCTCTGCGCGGAGATTCTCGTTTGGATAGAGCCTCGGGTTCTATCGCTGTCGGCGGTCCACATAAGGGGGATCCTCAATGTGGAAGCGGACTTCTTGAGTCGTCAGGAGGTGAATAAAACAGAATGGGAACTTCATCCAGAAGTTTTTCAACTGATAACAGAAAGATTCGGGATCCCGGAGATAGACCTCTTCGCATCCCCTATGAACGCAAAAGTAGCGAATTTTTTCTCGCTACACAGATGCCAGAAGTCTCTGGGGTTGGATGCACTCAGTCTCCCATGGAGGTTCAAGCTTTGCTATGCTTTCCCTCCAACTGTGCTTCTTCCTCAGGTACTAGGAAAACTTCAAAAGGAAAAAGTGAGATTAATTCTAATAGCTCCCCAATGGCCAAAAAGACCATGGTATGCAACAATGTTGAAGATGTCAGTGGAACCTCAATTTCCTCTGCCACTTCGTCCAGATCTTTTGATTCAGGGGCCGCTCTCGCACCCCAAGCCACAATTATTCAATCTGGCAGCCTGGATCCTGAAAGGGTAATTCTTAGACAGAAGGGTCTTTCGGAAAAAGTGATCGAAACATTGATGAAATGCAGGAAACCGATAACGCAGAAGATTTACCGTAAGGTTTGGAAAGTTTATTTATCATGGTGTGAGGCTCATAACAAGAACCATACGCTATCAAGCTCAGTTCTGGATTTCCTCCAGGACGGGTTTGACATGAAGCTGGCACCAAGTACTCTTAAGGTACAGTGTTCAGCTCTATCCATTCTGCTAGACAGGCATTTAGCTCAGGAAGAATTGTTCAGAAATTTCTTCAAAGCTTTGCAGAGATCAACTCCGGTGAAGCAAAAGATTTTTCCACAATGGGATTTGTCTCTAGTCCTGAATAGTCTTATGAAAAACCCTTTTGAGCCTATTGAAGATATTGATATTAAATTTTTGACACTTAAAATAACTTTTCTCATTGCAATCACATCGGCTAGGCGCTTAGGTGACTTACAAGCTCTTTCCATCAAGGATCCTTTCCTAATTATCTGTCCTGACAGTATTAGACTCAGGTTAGATCCGGCCTATCTCCCAAAAATGTCTTCAGAGTTCCACAGGTCTCAAGAGATTATCCTTCCCTCTTTTTGTACTGAACCTGTGGGGTCCAGAGAAGAGGGGTTCCATTGTTTAGACGTCAGACGTTCCTTACTAACCTATCTTGCCAGATCAAGAGAATTTAGGAAGTCTAGCAACCTGTTGGTTTTATTTGCAGGTAAGAATAGGGGCCAGCAGGCATCCAGACAAACCATCGCAAGATGGATTAGACAGATGATAGCTTTAGCCTATGAGAGTAGTAATTGTCCCTTACCTCCTAACATTAAAGCCCACTCAACCCGATCTTTATCCACATCATGGGCAGAAAGGGCAGGAGCTACCATTCAACAGATTTGTCAAGCAGCAACCTGGTCGAGTGCATCTACTTTCATCAAACACTACAGAGTGGATGTGTTATCTCAGCAGGACCAATCGTTTGGCAGAAAGGTGCTCCAGGCAGTGGTCCCTCCCTAGGTGAGATGTTTGTCTTGTTAAGACTTCTTGCCTATCTCTCAGGTTGTCCCGGATGACAATTAGAGAAAGACTCCTATTAGACCTACCGGTAATGGAGTTTCTGATTGTCATCCGGGACAAACATCTAGAACCCTTCCCTTCTCCTGTCTCGCACCTTTCTCTGTTAGTTTCAGGAGCACTGGGTATTATCTTAATAGTCACCTTCAGGTGTCTAGTTTTTTCCTTCATCTTGGTGTTTCTAGTCTATGTTTACTTTCAGACGCACTGAGGATGGAGGGTGGGCGGGGGCTTTTAAACTTCTTGTTGGTGTGTTTCCACAGATCCTGGGCGGGACCGGATCTCAGGTTGTCCCGGATGACAATCAGAAACTCCATTACCGGTAGGTCTAATAGGAGTCTTTCACCTTGTATGTCCTTTAAATACAATGATTTATCTATCATGAATGGTGGGATTTTTAGACCTGTACAGGGAGGAGCACAAAAAACAGCCCCGTCCTCTTGCTGCAAGCACAAGTGTATAGGCAGATGCCGGTCCATCCCTGTGTGCCTCCGTGTTGTGTGATTACTAACTGGATTTATTGAAGCCTGTGGCAATTGCATTTGCTGCCATTTGGGTAACGCTCTCATACAGCAGGTAATGCAGGCGACACAGACTTCAATAAAGCCCACTAACAGCACAGAACCAGTAACGGGCACACAGGGACAGCCTGGCCGACATCTGCTTGTATACTCCTGCTATGCAGATGGGCCGGTTTTTCCTGCTCCACCGTGTATTTTTTTTGTTTTTTTTTTGTTTTATAAGATTATTCAGATCGAAAGAAAAGATTGTATTTAATTGGTTTGCAGCACTAAAGGATCCAAACTATTCTCAAAATCAAAACCATATCTATGAATCTACGGAAAAAAATCTGCTGCACCAGTCAACCAGTTCTTTAAAGGGAAGGTCCGAGCACTTGAAAAATAAAAAATCCACTTACCTGGGGCTTCCTCCAGCCCCCTGCATCCGTCTTGTGCCCTAGCCGCAACTCCTGGTCCCCTCCTGTGGAGATGCTGACAGCACCAGGTCGGCTTCCGGGTCGGTTTCTCATGCGGCCCACTGGACCCCGGGCCACCGGGGGTGAGTAGAACTGTGGCAAGGGCACAGAACAGCTGGCAGGGGCTGGAGGAATCCCCAGGTAAGTGGATTTTTTTATTTTAATAGAGCTCAGATGTGTCCTTTAAGGAAATGAGCGATCATGTGATCATTCAGGATCACATTTTCAATATGACATGAGTATTCTGAACCAAAATGCAATCGTTTTAGGTAAAATTTGTGGCGTTAAAGGGACCCCGCCACAAAAAAAAAGTACCTCCCTCCCCCCACCCAAGGTGTTGCAGTTCAATCTATGTGAGCAAAAGTCCATGACATTTACAAACTGATTTTAGAATGAGGTTCATTTTATATATTTGTTTAACCTAGGAGCACCCAGGTGCTCAGTTTCCTTGAATGGGCACCTTTTAGTTTAAAGAGAAACGCCAGTGTAAATACTGTAATAAAAAGTGTTTATTTTTACAATAATTATGTATAAATGATATAGTCAGCATTTGCCCATTGTAAAGTCTTTCCTCTCCCTGATTTACATTCTGACATCTTCCACATGGTGACATTTTTACAGCTGGCAGGTGATGTCATTGGAAGGAGAAGCTGCTTGCATTTTTGGCAGTTGGTCCCAGCTGCTGTAAACAGCTATTATTTCCCACAATGCAATTTAGATTCACAGACAGGAAACTGACATCACACTGTGGGAGGGGTTTCGCCACAATATCAGCCATACAGAGTCCCCCGATGATCCGTTTCTGAAAAGGAATATATTTCTCATGTAAAAGGGGGTATCAGTTACTGATTGAGATGAAGTTCAATTCTTAGTCACAGTTTCTCTTTAACCTGCAATTGACTTTTGGGGCGTTTTCTGTCCTCTATACCTTTGCACCTCTAACGTACCCATGCACTCATCGATTTCCCAATCTATAAGTGTAAGGCCTGCTTAATGCCCATACATTACTGGATTTGTGGCATCGATATCTGGACAATTTGATCTAATCTGGCAGAGATTGATGCTGCAACGTGGCCACAAGATCTTCATCTTGATTGATTTCTAGCTGTTATCGGATCAAAACAATCCACCCAGCATGCTGCAAAGATCTTTTTGTGAAAGGGCTTGGTCAGGTAAGCAACGGTAGTGGTGTGCAATTTCCAGACGAGGTGAGTGTTGCAGGTTCACCTGTCCCCTGGCACGCCGCCTCCTGTTTCCTGCGTTTTTCTCCATGGCTCCTTGGGGCGTCTTTACCACTTGCCACCGTCGCATACACTTTATCAATGCATACAATGGGATAAAGGGATACAGGCGCCCCCAACAGCCATGGAAAAAGAGGTGGGATACAGGAGGAGGTGCTCAGGGGACAGGTAAGCCTGCAACACCCACCACTGGCCCACGGGGTACATATTTTTCATGGAGGAGAGCAGAGGTGGCTGCACAGATTGCCAATACATTTCTTGCTGCACTATACTGGGAGTAATAGATCCCTCTCTGATCACCTTTGATCAGAGAGGGATCTATCTGATGGGTGAATCAAATCTGCTGACCATCTGTCAGTGTGTTGGTACCTTTAATCTTCTATAGAGATATGAAGTGAAATGTGACATGATCGTTTTTCTTGGTCTGATTGTCAATTCCCTTTGCACCCTCTTTGAACTTCGCTTAGGACTAATAAGATTCAGCAGGCTAATGATTGATCACCTGTTATCTGGATTGATTAATATGTCTCTGGTAAGCCCCATGGTTCTGCCCACAGTGATTTTGCTTTTTGTACAACAAAAAATTGAATTTTCAACATCTCCCTAGTCTTAACTGTTTGCATTGATACGTTAAACAAAAACACCTTTACGGAATCCAATTTTTTTTGTTTATGAAAAAGGATTCCTGTATTGCTTGGGTATCCAATCCCAAGTGAAGACGAGCATTCGCAATAGGTGTTTCAGGGCCTGTTTCCACTGGAGCGGTTTTCGCTCCGAATCCGCAGGCAAATAGCACGGGGAAACTCTGCCATAGGAAACTATGGTGCCGCCAGCCGAATTGCTTACCCTAGCGATTCGGCCAACACTGCCCACAGTTTTCGCGTGTGAGGCTGCGAATCCCATAGCCGTGCATGGCACCGCTTCTGGGATTCACCTGCGTTCCCGCAGACCTGTAAGTGCCGCCGCGCACGTTGGCTAGTGGAAACGGGCCCTCACTGTAATGAATTCAGTATCCAAAGTACAAGTAGTGACAATACATCGGCAAATAGCATCAGACTCAATAGGTATAAAGTTCTCTTCTTTTGACCAACACCTATCTATCTATCTATCTATCTATCTATCTATCTATCTATCTATCTATCTATACATACACTCACCTAAAGGATTATTAGGAACACCTGTTCAATTTCTCATTAATGCAATTATCTAATCAACCAATCACATGACCGTTGTTTCAATGCATTTATGGGTGTGGTCCTGGTCAAGACAATCTCCTGAACTCCAAACTGAAGGTCAGAATGGGGAAGAAAGGTGATTTAAGCAATTTTGAGTGTGGCATGGTTGTTGGTGACAGGCGGGCCGGTCTGAGTATTTCACAGTCTGCTCAGTTACTGGGATTTTCACACACAACCATTTCTAGGATTTACAAAGAATGGTGTGAAAAAAGGAAAAACATCCAGTATGCGGCAGTCCTGTGGGCAAAAATGCCTTGTTGATGCTAGAGGTCAGAGGAGAATAGGCCGACTGATTCAAGCTGATAGAAGAGCAACATTGACTGAAATAACCACTCGTTACAACCGAGGTATGCAGCAAAGCATTTGTGATGCCACAACGCACACAACCTTAAGGCCAATGGGCTACAACAGTAGAAGAACCCAGCGGGTTCCACTCATCTCCACTACAAATGATTTGCAGGAGCTCACCAAAATTGGACAGTTGAAGACTGGAAAAATGTTGCCTGGTCTGATGAGTCTCGATAGTCAGAATTTAGCGTAAGCAGGATGAGAACATGGATCCATCATGCCTTTTTACTACTGTGCAGGTTGGTGGTGGTGTAATGGTGTGGGGGATGTTTTCTTGGCACACTTTAGGCCCCTTAGTGCCAATTAGGCATCATTTAAATGCCACGGGCTACCTGAGCATTGTTTCTGACCACGTCCATCCCTTCATGACCACCATGTACCCATTATCAGATGGCTACTTCCTGCAGGATAATGCACCATGTCACAAAGCTCAAATCATTTCAAATTGGTTTCTTGAACATGACAATTCACTGTACTAAAATGGCCCCCACAGTCACCAAATTTCAACCCAATAGAGCATCTTTGGGATGTGATGGAACGGGAGCTTCGTGCCCTGGATGTGCATCCCACAAATCTCCATCAACTGCAAGGATGCTATCCTATCAATATGGGCCAACATTTCTAAAGAATGCTTTCAGCACCTTGCCCATGCCACGTAGAATTAAGGCAGTTCTGAAGGTGAAAGGGGGGGGGGGGGGGAAACACCGTATTAGTATGGTGTTCCTAATAATCCTTTAGGTGAGTGTATATGATTGCTGCAGCTGAGGAGACTTGGTTACAAGTCCATACATAAATCAGAATATAAGGGAAGACGCCGAGAGCCCAGTATAGTGTAGTATGTACTATAAATTGGGTATGGAAAGTAAGTATAGATAGGTTATACTTACAAGCAAGGGTTACCGTCCAGGTAACCACTATGAAGGCAGGTGAGGAGATTAGACCTGTCCCCACTCAGGATTAAGAAGTCGCTCTCTGTAGATCGGGAAAAAGAATTCCCCTTCACCAGGGGTGGAAACAACTGCAAAAGTAGTACAGAGGCGCCAGGCGCCAACAGGGTAAAAACAATATTTCTTTAAAATGGTTAAAATGAAGTAGGTAGCGGTGGACTTACCCCTCCAAAGCAGACACAAAAATTGCTGTTTTAAGCAAAAATCAGTTTATTTACATACTCCAAACAAGGTGCAACACGTTTCGCGGGTATATCCCACTTCCTCAGGCAATAAATAGGAGCATATCACCAATGCGGTCCGGTACATAGCCTGGTGCCTCTGTCAACTGATTTTTGCTTAAAACAGCAATTTTTGTGTCTGTTTTGGAGGGGTAAGTCCACCGCTACCTACTTCATTTTAACCATTTTAAAGAAATATTGTTTTTACCCTGTTGGCGCCTCTGTACTACTTATACATAAATCAGAAATTGTAATAAAGCTTGGAAACAGACATTTGGCTAGAGCTGTTTTGGGCTGACCGTCCGTCCGTCCGTCTTCAAGCCCAAAATGTGCACTCATTCAATAAACAAGATTGATTTAAATACCCCTCAGAGATATATAACTATCCAATCAAATTGTAGTACAAACATTCAAATACACAAATAGCAAAAGTGCCGAACTTGATGGGGAAACTGCGGACGTCGTCCCCGGGTCACATGGGAGGTTGAAACGTCAGTCGCATAATCGATAATACACACTACGTCCTGGAATGGGCGGAAATCTCTGCAAGCTAGAATGGGAGTGAGCGTAGCTACAAGTACCATGTGTGATAGACACAGATTCCGCCTACCCTGGTGACATGTAAGAACATCCACATGTCACGCACCCAAAACAAGGACATGTGACCTAGGAGGAGATGTCAACCCGGCACCTGCAGTAAACTGTTACTAGGCAACAAGACACTCAAATATCCATCAATTCCAGCACTTTTTGTATTAATGTATTTTAATGTTTGTACTGCAGTATGATTTGTACTTCCTATATCTACATAGGTGCTGGGGAAAAGAGCGATTTATACCTATTGGGTCTGATGCTATTTGTTAATGCGCCCATTGTATTGTCACTACTTGTTCTTTGGATGCTGGATTAAATATACTGTTTATGCTCGAGTATAAGTTTAGAAATATAGGTCTGATTCACTTCATAAAAGTATAGGGGTCGACTTATACACGAGTCACGGGCAACACTGAGCACACTGAGTAATGTTGGTACTAACAGTGACATTTCCATTCTCAGCAATTTACCCAGTGGTAAGTGATACTTTGGGGAAAGGAAATGCCAAGAAAACACAGGTGTGAAAGTCCTGGCCACAACAATTAACTAGGAAAGGGGCGGGGGAAATACTGGGCTGCATAAAAGGGAGTGAATAATTGCTGCACTTGGGGGCCTGAAGGAGGTATTGGCTGCACTTAAGGGACAGGAGGGGTTAATGGCTGCAATACTGTATGCAGTGCAGTCATTAACCCCTCCTGAGCCCCAAGTGCAGCCATTAACTTTGCTGGGTTGACTTGTACTTGAGTCAAGAAAAAATTCCAGCTTAAGAGGGTTGAATATTGGATTCGACTTATACACAAGGTCGGCTTGTATTCAAGTATATACGGTATATTCCAGTGAAACGTCTATTGATTGCTGGTCTTCAGTTGGGATTGATAGTGATTTGCTTGTGCTTGGGTGGGTTGACTGTAAGCGCACCCAATTATACTGGTGGGAGTGCATCCACAAGTGTCTTGTTACTATAGTGCTTGAATAGGCTTGAGATGCCCAAAGTAACTAGGCCCGGAAGCAATGCAACTGTAAAATGGAATAGTATGGTAATAGCTTCAGTACTAAGTCTATACTTGCTGTATATTTTTTGCCTTATTACATATTAATCGTGTTACTTCTGTTTGTTACATCTCTAATAAGCAGTAATGCAGTCTATATATTAATAGATGGGAGTGTTGCTTTACAGGATTACACACACGAGTTCCACAAAACAAAAGCCAATTTCCAGGCAATTCGAGAAAAGGAAGACCTCCTGGGATCGGTACGGAAGGATATTGAGTAAGTCACAAATGATGTTAGCGAATGAGTGGTCAGTGCATAGCGCTGCTTTACTCTTTGCTCTGATTTACTGCTGTTTTTAGCCTGTTTATTGCTTTAAAGGTACATCTAATGGCACTCGTTTTACTTCCCTAATCCTAATATGTTGATTTAAATACTGTTCCTGTATGGTTTCTATGGCAACCTTTACCAGTAAAGTACAAAGAAGCGCAGGAAGCCACTGCAGTCTATGGTGTCATTATTTTTGGACTGCATGCAGTAACTAAAATAATCCATTTAGCAAGTAATTTCAAAGTGCTAAAGTAAAACTCTAAGTGTAAACAGATTGTTTAGGCTAATGTGATTTACACTCACTGCAGTGTTCATACTCCTCCTATTTTCTTTTAATGTCTTCTCCCCCCTTCCCCCCCTTTTTTTGTTTTTGTGGCTCTTCTAAAGCTGCAAGAAAATAAGAGCAGATCAGTATTTATAATTTAAAAGTCTAAACTTTCACAGCTTCAAAATAATTACAATTTAGTGGCTCTGTAGCAAATTAGGCTCAGCCCCAGGTGAACAGCTCTCTATAAATACATACAAATGAAATCTAGACTACAATTGTTTTACTGTCCAATTAGCCTGACTGAAAAGGCAGCAACCTAACCTCCTTATTACGATCAAACCAGTGGGGAGGCATCAGGGCGTGTAGACTGGACAAGGAGAAGCAGTGGGAGAGGCATGAATTGCTGCTGTGGTATTGCCGCTATATAAACTTCCCATGTAATGCTGGGGATATCGGTTCGTTTTTGAGCCATTTAGATGGCTCGATAGATGATTTACATGTCTGAACTCTCGTTCGATCCTTTCGCCGCTCGTTTTGTAATAGCAGTGCTGCAGAATCGAGCAGCGAACCGGTCGAACGGGAGAATTGAGCGGCAAAAACGAGCCGTGTATGCCAAGCATAAGATTAGCCGGTCTGTATTGCTCCTAAGTCTACCAATCTGGTGCAAGGCGGATCAGCTCAATTGGGCACTGTGATTATTAGGTGTCTAATGGACACCTGTGTAAATTTCCAGTAAATGGGTGCCCGGGCTGTCATTTGGGCACCCGATGTGGCTAGTAGGTGATTGGCTTTTACATACAATTTAATGATTGAAGCTGATCTCAGTTAAAACTATTGGTCAATTTGGGTGACTGATTTTAGGTTAGTGTTAGGCACATACTGGGTGTTTAAGCTTAGGCATTAGGTGGTTCGGGGGGGGGGGGGTTAAGGTTAGGCACTTAAAGGTAGGGTTAGGCCTTAGGTAAGGGAGTCTTCTTTTTAGGCACTTATGGGGGAAGGTTAGGTTTAGGCATTAGGTGGAGGGAAAACACCTTTTCTTCTGTTTTATGCAGCCATATGAAAAAAACCTACAGTTCAATTTGCTGCCTCCTGTATTATCACTCCTTCTTGCTGATGAGTCATGCTGTCTATTGCTGGTAATACACGGTGCATTTCTGCGGCTCGATTATGCCCGATCGACCCCGCGGGCGATTCTCTTATCTTCTGCTCGATTTCCTTATCTTTTTCCATTGTCCCCCATGTGTAATCGAGCGTGGAATCGATCGGGCGGGTGATCGGTCATGTCAGAAATTATCAATTGAGCCATCTAAATGGCTCAGTCATTACTGTGTATTTATTCCCAGCATTAGGGGAGAACACAGCATGAGCAGCATTGTCCTCCCTTCTCTTATCCCGTAGGTTAGACTGCCTAGCATGGTCACTCAAAGTGATCACAATTTCTTTTTCCAAGACCACATTTACCCCTCCTGTGTACGTAGCTTTGCAGTAAACCTCCTAAGGTCACGTGCAGCACATATGGACAGATTTTATTTTATGCAAGGGCTATCATTTTCATCATTTATTTAAAAAGACTTACCGTACTTGAAATCTCTCATGTGTGTCCTGTCCAATTTTGTAGATTTTATTATTTCGATGATTGATTTACTGGAGCTTTTTCTCTGAATCTATTTCTTTCTAGGGATTTTCTGATTGACACCGTAATAGGTGCATGTATTATATACTTAGCTTTTGGGAAGTGACCCAGGAGGTCCATGATTTTACCTCAGGCCCGATTCATACTGGCATAGATGGAAAACTGATCCGTGTAAAAACTGATCTGTGGAACGGATCAGTTTTTAAAAGGCTCGGTTTTCCATCCGTGATCCTCCATTCCATTAGTGTGCGGTTGATGAGGCGGATCCGTTGGTCCCAAAAAAATCACTGTAGACTTAAATTTGTGCCCCGTTGGGTGGAACGGACCGAATCCCGTTCGACCGGAGCAATGTGAAAGGATTTGTCATGAGAAGAGTGGCCTCATCACAGTAGAAGAGCCCAGTATGGAAAACTTTGTATGCAAATTGTTTTGGAAGCTAACATCCTCCATTAATTTTAATTTGGTGCATCTGTGTTGAATGCAAGATGTGAACCCTGCCTACAATTAGGCTCTGCACACCTTTGCTGCTAGTCATTCAGATGCAGACTGCTTTGGGAAGCGCTGCCACCTCTCTCACTGCTGTGAAATGGATCCTATGGATGAACATAGAATCCCTTCACCCCTGTTAGGGTTCTTTCCCTTACGATCCGGTAAAGGCAGCGTTTTTTAGGCCAATGTGATCCGGGCCTATGAAGTGCATCAAAGCCCCTGGCTGTCCTGCCATATTTAACTGTACCGGCTACTTTACCAAAATGCCACATATTGTGTCGTGGTTCTGCTAAAGGCCCATACACACGTCGGATTTGCGCGAACGACGGGTCGTTTGAACGTTCCGTCGTTCGCACGTTTCCGCATGAAATCCGGCGTGTGTACAGACTATCGTTCGGGAGATAAGACTGGTTACCAGCGATCCGCCCGGCGGATCGTTGGTAACCAGTCTTATCTCCCGAACGATAGTCTGTACACACGCCGGATTTCATGCGGAAACGTGCGAACGACGGAACGTTCAAACGACCCGTCGTTCGCGCAAATCCGACGTGTGTATGGGCCTTAAGGCTAGATTATGTTCCTGTCTAGCAGCTAATTGTAATTGCTAATTACTTTATGCTAATGCCGCATAGCATTGCATTTTTATAATTTTTGGAGTGGAATTTTACATTCCTTTATTAACCTTTTAATCATGTTTACTAAAACTAATTAGACTTTATCATTTTTTATTGAGTTTATTTGTACTGTGGGAGCGCTGGAGAGATATCATTTAATTTCCGTTTTTCTTCTTGTGGTGACAGTCCTACCAGATACTTTGTATCTTGGTCCTTCTACATTTGGATAAGGAGGCTTTGTTGTTATAGCGATCACATTTAGATGTGAATAAGACCCTTGTCTTATGGTGCCCATACATTGGCAGATGGGGCCGCAGACTTAATCATCAGACAGAGGATTGAATCTGATTCGAGAGGGATCTATTGCTGTCACTCATATGCACACACACTTCCAATAGATTTCAGCATGAAATATTTTGGAAATCTAAAGGTGGCCCATACAATGGGCGACTTGGTGGACCATTCACCATCCGATTCGATTATTATAATCAGATCAGATTAAAATCGGTGCTATTGAAAATCTGTGCAGCCGCCTAAAAGTGGCCATATGTAAGGCGTCTTGGGCCCGATCCACTGTCCGATTCGACTATTATAATCGGATCAGATGAAAATCGGTGCTGCCAAGAGCATGCCGATTGACCATGCAACTAATTTTGAACAAAATCGATCGCTTGTATTGATCAGGCATGCTGCAAGATGTAGGGCTGACATGCTCGATCGGGTGCGCAGTGGTAACGGCATGTGATATCGGGACAAGCGACTAGTGCAACTGAACCCCGGGCGCTGTCCCCCCCCCCCCAGTTTAAACTGTGCCCAGTACAGTATACTTTACCTGTCAGTGTCCGCCACTGGCTCCACACTCTGTCCACATACACAGGCCCCACGTGGTTACTGGCGTACACATGGTAGCGTGTGTAAGGTCACGCGCACCCACGTTGTGCCGGCAACCACGTGGGGTGCATATATGTGGACGGAGCCAGCATCGGACAGCGACAGGTAAAGTATACTGCAAGGGGCATCGTGGGGCACATTTTACATTGGGGGATGCGTCACAAGGTGGACTCTCGAGATATATCATGCTCAAATGGATCAGGAATCGGCCTGTGGTGTATGGGCAGACAACGGATCTCTCTCAGATCAGATTCCATCAGAGAGAGATCTGTCTCTTGGTCAATCTGCTCATACATAGTCTGATATATGGGTACTTTAAGCTTGCCTGGCCCCTAGGTCTCCTCTGTCATGTGTACCACCCTGACCCATGGAGAGAGCTCACTGTAGTTTTGGCTTGCTGGCACACCTCTGCGTCTTTTTCCATTCGTCTCTATTGCCATTAGGGGAACATGTACCCCATCCAATACATGCGGTGGGGTCACGGGGATAGATGGCCTCACCAGCAATGAAGGGAATATACGAGACATAGGAGGAGCACGCCAGCGCACAGGTGAGACAAAACTACGCTGCACACTCCACATGGGTCTGGGGCATACACATTACATATGGGCGGAGACTGGCCGGAAGTCCGTCAGGAAAATGAAGGCCACTACTATAGCGCACCCTACCGAGCACCGTCAAGCGAGATCATTGTAGCATGCTGAATCCATTGTTTCAATTAATTTCACCTGGAAATCGATTGAAAGGACTCTCAGGTGCTCACGTTGCTGCATTGATCTCTGCCAGATTCGATCATTATGATGGATTCTGTGGGTTATCGATACCGCAAATCTAGTAGTAATTTATGGGCACCATTTCATTGGTTGTAAGTTTTAATGCAAATATGCATGTGTCAAAATGCATCCAAAACTATCAAGTGGGAACTTCACCTCAGAAATCCAGTTACCACAGCTCTAATATTTACTATGCTAGATTGCTGGGCTCCATCAAGCAGTAATGCATGGAAATCTTCATATTAGTGAAGGAACCTTCATTTGTTCATCTTGTGCCTCCTGTGGAGGAAACATTTGAGCTTGACCAATGATTATTCCACTTTCTCAACTGAGTCTTCCCATTTTTCCCCCATAACAGATCTTACAAAACTGGATCCGGGGTGAACAACAGGAGAACGGAGCTGTTTCTGAAAGAACATGAACACCTCAGAAGGTAAGATGGAGGCCTGCAGCTTGTTGCATAGTCAGCAGGACGAGGTTAATATGTGCAATATGGATTTTTAGCTTTCTAGGGCTTAATTGCTCCTCAGAAAGAACTAATGGTCAATAGGCTGAAGCAGCAGCTCTACATGCAGAGAAGAGGGTTCATGCTCTATATGGTAAAGCACACGTTCAGCAAGTTTAAGAATAGAACTCATTACAAGAAAAGGGACTTCCTCGAAAGTAACAGGTCATCACAAATATGGAACCTCTAATCGCTTACCCTATGTAAAGCCATATCCATGCACTGCAGACACTCGCCTCTTATTGGAAGAGCAGTAAATCTTCAGCAGAGTGCAGGCTACATATTTCCCATTAAATATGCTCTGTGAAGAGCTACGTATTGCTTTTATCTTCTGCGTAGGTTCATTTCTTAGTCATAGTTTCCCATCTCTCACTGTATATCCCCAGATGTCCACACCAATGCCTGCTATTACTTCCTGTATCATTCATTGTGCGATTGCTAAACTTTTTGTATACTGTGCTTTAGGACTAGCCTCACCCCTTTTTGTCTTGCATTGTACTCCCATTGTCCTCCATAAAGCTGATGGTCTGACTGTAGCCTGGGGGGCCGATGCGCTCCCCCATAGGCTGTATGGGGGAACGCATACACCCGCCTGGCATTATTGTGGAATGCACAGAAGTGCGGTCTGCTTACTGCATTGGATCCCACTGATCAGATGCAGATAGATTGACGAGTGTGAATGGCTCCTTTTTATATAAAATAGGAGCCGTTCACTGTGGAGAGGAGAAGGGCCAAAGAAAATATTGATTCCTCTGCTTAACTGGGAGCCGAGCCTCAGACAGCAATAGTGCCTTTCATATAGGTTCGGTTGGGAAAAAAAGCGAAGCAGTTGAAGAATAAATTAATCCTATTTGTAGGGTGTCTAGGAAGCTCTGTGAGAGCTTATTAGGAAGGTTATGGCCCATATCCAGTACTACGGAAGTGGAAATTAAAGAGGAACTGTAGTGAAAATAACATCCTAAATAAAATTACTTATTTGTTTACATTATTCATTTATAGAGTATTTAGTCTGCATTTGCCCATTGTAAAATCTTTCCCCATCCTTATTTACGTTCTGAAATGTATCACTGGTGGCGACATCTTTAGTGCTGTGGGTAGTCTTCGGAATGTTGTTTGTTCTGTGTTAAGAAGCCAGTAGAAGTCAGTATGAACAACTGGTCTCCCAGAATGCTCTGGGAGGAGAATTCTTCATAGCTAAACAGCCTAGCCTGTGACATCACTGGGAGGGCGGAGCTACATACAGCATTATATGCACACAATATATAGATATGAGAAGTGTTTCTGGTGCTGAAACAAGTATAATTTAAAAATGGGTATCCTGCATAATTTACTACATTCTACTATATGTTAGTACTGTACCTCTTTAAGTTAGATTGACACAGACAGTTGGGAAGCAGTTTGGTTACCACTTGTCAACCACATAGTGTGTTTAATGTTTTTGCATGTGGTTTGCAAAGTGGTTCATATGATGTTTACATGCAAGTCCCTTGTGGCCGTTGAGTCAAATAACCAGCTGTCAGATGTCGCATGCAATATTTTTGTTTTGTGTTTTAACAAAGGACGAACTGTTGCAGTTGTCAAGTGTCAGTGTGTCACACTGTGTCTGTTTGATCACTTTTAAAGGATACCAGAGCTCAAATGTATATATGAAACCAGAGGAGCAGGCATGTATGGTGAGCTGTCCTGATGCTCACCGTTCCTCTCATTCTCCATTCTGCCCCCTCTGTTGCCTGCAATTGGCCTCCGCCACCCTCTACCGGATTGCCATCGTTGGGCCTACACAGGCCCGGCTGCATGCGTTCTAAAGTATGCAACCGTGTCAGAAAGTGTTCTGCGCAAGACCTCATCGTGACGTCATGCACAGAGCACGCAGGCGCAGTGATGCCCGACCCGATTGACCGGAAGAGGATGCCGAAGGGAAATGACGGGGGGGGGGGGGCTTTGAGAAGTTTCTCATATTCATTTGGGCTCTGGTAGCCTTTTAAGGTGGCCACTTCCGATACAATTTGGCAAACGATTGTTTACAATAATTCATATGAACAATTAAAAACGATCGTTTGGGGCAACTAGTGGACAAAAATCTCCTAACCAATCCAATCAGATTAATGACAGCAATCCAATATTCAGATCATTCCTTTCAATCTGATCTGATTGGTTACAAGGTTTTTGTCCTTTGGTGTCTTGAATGATCCTTTCGGATCGTTCATACAAATGATCTGAAAACAAGTTATTGTATCGCCAAATTGTATCTTTAGTGGCCACCTTAATTCAGTTACATGTATGGGGTTTGGGAAGTCAATTAAGTGACAGTTGTTTAGCTCTCAGAATCTTGGTAACTGTGCATTGCAAATGTATAATAGCATGTCAATCTGAACTAAGCCTTGGTGATTTGACCTTCATTAGGATCATAATTAAGACCGCATATTAATAAAATTGCAGCATAATTAAATTGAGCTGAAAAGCCTATATGACCGTATACAGTCAAACGTGCTGCAGTGGCTTGATTGCTGGCCATGAGCCTAATGAAACCACTTGCTGTTGTTTATGTCCAATAATGTCCAAATGCTGAGTTGTGCAGCAACAGTGAATTGGCTATTCGTTGTGGGACCTTCACATTTACAGTCCTGGAGGGCTGGGGGCATACATATGAAAACGGTGCCGGTAGACTTTGCGCAGGATACAGCGGTTGTATGGCTGATCCTGCTGCTGCACTAGTCCGGGCCGTGTTAATAACTATTCCCCCTCAAGGGCCGCCATGGATAGTGGGGGAATGATATGATATAATTCGGCTTCCAGCGATAGTTAGAGGCCGAAATATTGTGTTTATTAAGCAACTTCGGCTCCATCTTCTGACGGAGCCGACGTTACTGAGCGCCGCTATAGACTGATTCCCATTATAGTCTATGGCGGCGCTGGCTGTGCCCAAATCTAGCAGCGCTGAAAAGCACTGCTCCGGGGCTGGGGTGCCATTCACTGTCATTAGGTTTTTAGTGTATACCACCTGGCAGAACTGCAGTGGGAGTAAGGCGTGCTTTATTACAACCATGACTTATTACTGAACTCTGGCACAAATCTGGTTGCCAAGGAAATGTTTTTCTGTGTAAACAATCTGTTGCAGAGATTGTTTATCTTTTTAGAAGCTCCTTGATTGGCTGATGCCCCAAAAATCCCGCAGAATAATGGCCACAATACCCGTGGTGCGACGCGATGCGACAGAAGTGCTCACGACGACACTCAGGCAACACAAACTCTGCAGAGCATTGCCACACGGTACGAGCAGTGCCATGTGGCAGGCATTTGCATTGGAGTCTATGGCAGCGCAAAAATCCATAATAGATTGTTGTGGTAGTGGTGCGGTGTGCATGTGTCCATTGGGGGAAACCAGTGACTTACTTCCTGTCGAGCACGGAGCATCTCACTGTTCCGGAGGGGGGAGAGATAAGGGTGCGGCTCTATACAAATGATCCTCTTGGCACACTCTGCACAAGGTAATATGAACGGGCCAGTTGTACGATGCAATTTTACATTGTTTTTCCCCACACACTGTGTAGTTTTCTGTACAATTAGATCATAAAAATTGCGTCGAAAGGTCGACTGAACACTGATTGAAATCCCCTTTTTAGTTATTAGTTCTTACATTTGATATTTATATGTAAGGTAACATCCAGTTTAACAGTAGATAACTTTCAATTTAGCGCTGCGTAACATTTTGGCGCTTTATAAATACAATAAATAAAGCTATAGTGTTTAAGTAGAGTAGTCGCAGTTCTATAATGTTAACTCCAGGGGGCAGTGTGTGTTTTCCAATTGTACTGCAAATTGAACAACATAAATTTTGCAATTCCACAGCTCAGCTAAGACTGCTCTGAAAGCATTTTCAGATAATTAAAGTGAAGATTGTTAATTCGCAATAGCCAAAGTGGTTCATAAGCAATGGTGGTGTTCTTTGTTGTTTTTTTTCCAGCCTGTAATCTTCTGCATTTATAATGTATATAAGGAGAGTAAATAGAATCAAAAACGGTTAGCACTACATATTGGCATATCAGCATCTAGTTCCCTTTTATCCAGTTCTTTCAGCTCAGAATTGTGCAGATGAAGAACTTTCCTTAATTAAAATTTCCCCTCTGCGCCAATACATTATCCACACCAATATAACTTCAATTTCCAGAAAAGCAATTATTTGCTAGATAGTTACTGAAAAGGATGATGCAAACCTGAATTCAGAATATACACCATACAAATTTAGATACACACCTATGTAAAGGGAAGGCTTTGGATCCCATAGATGAGACAGCTAATTTTGGCACAGAGCTGTGATGATGATTTGGGCGCTGCCATAGGTCATAGTGAGAATTAACCTCCCTAACGGTATTGATGGTTATACACGTCAATACAAAACATGCTGTAAACAGTATTGTCATGCATACACGTTAATACTCTCCTGCACTGTATACTAGACCATTGCTTGACACATTTTGGCAAGTTACAGGGAAAAAAAAATTATGAAAATTAATTAGATCACTTTTTGCACAGATATCCTGGGGAAATTGAGCGCCAAGGAGGTTAAAGGGAAGGTCCAAGCAAAATAAAAGAGAGTTTCACTTACCCGGGGCTTTTACCATTCCCATGCAGCCATCCTGTGCCCTCGTAGTCACTCACTGCTGCTCCAGTCCCCCGCTGGCAGCTTGCCGACCTCAGAGGTCGGCAGGCCGCATTGCGTAAATTCTTACGCATTCCCGCTAGTGCAGGAACATTAACACATATATTTTTACGCGTTAGTCGTTCAATGCGTAAATTTGAACGCGTTGCACCACTAACGCGTAAAAATGTATGTGTTAATGATCCTGCACTAGCGGGAATGCATAAAAATGTACGCAATGCAGCCCGCCGACCTCCGAGGTCGGCAAGCTGCCAGCGGGGGACTGGAGCAGCAGTGAGTGACTACGAGGGCACAGGATGGCTGCATGGGGCTGGTAGAAGCCCCAGGTAAGTGACTCATTTTTTTATTTTGCTTGGACCTTCCCTTTAAGGCAATTGTAGCGCTCAGTGACTAATTTGAGCGCTGGCGATTTCCAGAGCTCAAATCAGAAAAAAACAAGACGTATTTCAGCCGCTGGTAATAACCGGTGCCTAAATGACGTGTGTGTTGTTCCCCCCCTCCCTTCCCAGGAGTTGCAACAACTCAGAGAGGGAATAGTATTAATGCCAACCCGGGCTTTCAGCAGGCACATGGTGAGCTGTCTTTCGTCTTTACCCTGTGCCAAAATTTGGCCGCGGCCATTTTACATGTACGTTCCATAGAGAATTCACAGCCCTCTCTCTGTACCCCATAGAATTTCCATGCCCTAAGGACTCCATGGAATGCTTCCCATGTCAGGCGCGTCTGTACGGCACACATGTGCAGCATGGACCCGCTCGTCTTTGGAAGTCCTTGATGACTCGAGTACTTCCGAAGCCTTCACTAGGAGTCCTGAAAGCGTATTCGTCCAGCTGGTTGAATAACTTCAAAGGAGAGCAGAGGCTAGTGTTCTTATGATGCTCACCATGTCAAATCACCTGGGAGCCAATCAGCTGTTAGCCTTTCAATGGGATACCATGTAAGTCCTAAATATTGATTAGAACGGGATGCTAAAGATGCAGCAGCATTCTGGGTTATTACACGATTTTGCCTAAAGGAACCTCTGCTCGTCGGATATATTAATATAATTTACTTTCTGCCATTTTCTCTTATTGCCGTCTTCTAAAAAAAACAAAACAAAAAAAAGCTCACTTCCATTCCCTGCAATTGACACAAGTTTGGAGTACATACGTTTTAGAACATTGATGATGGACCTATGATCTTCTTGGAAATGCCTATAAAGCTGTTTACCATTCTGTTACTGTTTACATCTAATTACCAGAATTCCAGTTTTGGTTTTCAGAGTCCTTATTAACTAGCAGAAATTAGATTTGTTTTAATGTCACTTTGGAGTTTCTACTTCAAAGCTTTGCAAAGAGAAGTGACCTGTATAGTGACTGAGCAGAAGCAGTGATACATTACTTTAATAGATTTTCTGCACTTAATATACTAATATTGGGTAATAAGGGTTTCTGAAGAGCATTTCTCCTTGCTTCATAGCGGTGTGATACCTGCTATTAATCCACTCTGCTGCCACAGGCGCTTTGAAAGTCACACAAAATGTTCCTTCCTTGTTCTTCTGGAAATCCAGCTATGCCATACCACAGACTGCAGCCTGGCACTTTGGGTTCAATTCAATAAGCATTTTTAGTGGTGATATTCTCATTTCAGGAGGTATTTGGTAAATTTGCTTATATGTTTTTCACTGTGGTGTATTCATTAAACTCTTGATATGCTGATTAATCACGGTTACACTAAAACACTAATCCTTTATACTTGTATCACAAATTATTGCACTATGGATTAATAGGAGACACGATATTGGTTGGGTGTCTTTATTCACTAAATCATGCCTGGGCCAAGTTTTAGTGGCCTGGCTGTGGATCGCGGGCCACATTGCTTTTTTTAAATCTCCCTCCCTGCAGAGTTGCGAGCAGGGGGTTAAGAAGAGGGTTAATGCACCTAATCGGCACTTTCAGTCTCGTGGTCTCCACGGACACAGGACATCCCATCAGAACATGCTAGCATATTAATTGCTGGCATGTCCTGACCGCATGTCATGTGATGCCGCTGTGGCCATGGTGACCTGAGGCTGCAAATAGGTGAGTTAACCACTTCAGCTCGAGAGCAATTTTCAGATATCAGCACTGCTCCCATTCATTTGCCAATAACGTTATTGTTACCTATCACACCTAAATGATCTATAGATTTTTTTCAGGACAAATTAGGCGTTTAGTGGGTGATATTTTTGTGTAGTAATTAGCTTATTTTCTATGCGTTTTAAAGGATACATAAGGGAAAAGATAGGAAAAAAAACACACTATTTCTCCATTTACATACATTATAGCTCTACAATAAACAGTGCTAATTATAAGTTAAATGCACAAATTGTATTTGCTTATCCATCCTGGTTATTCCAGCTTTTAGTGTTTTTTGCTTTCTCATTGTACACTATCAATGATTACCAGACCTTATTTTCAAAAATAATAGTAATATACCCTCATGGCATACATATTTAAAAAGCCAAGTTCCTAAGGTAACAATATATATATTTTCTTTTATATTCTGTCACTTTGGTTTCATTTTACAAGTATTTTATTTTGGTACAGAATATGTGAAAATGTAATTGCTTTTGATTCAATTTGCGATTAAAAAGAAAACACAAGACATGGGCCTCAACCCTAAAACACCCTAAACTCTATTCAACTACTTATCAAGGTTAAAATGTTACCACTTTTGCCTCTTGTAGTTTTGCTAAAACTTTCCTCAGTTCGATCATAATTTTGAAAAACACTTTGTTTCTTGGATTCAGTGCAAGTTGTGTAATCTCCCCGTGTTTTGGGCTCTGCACATCTATGCAGCTGGTCAATTCTGGTGCAGTCTGCATTTGGAAGCGCTGCCATTTCCTCCTGTTGTACAAAGATGTATTTTTACAGCAGTAAGATCGACAGAGATATAGGGCATTGTCTGACACCAACTTTTCTCAGTCCTTTCTTCTTTTAATCCTTATGTGTAAATGTGACCAGAACCCAAGGTAAAAATTAACTTTCTAGGATCCATTAATTCTAGTACACGGTATGAAACGTGAGGCAGCCATACACTGGTCGATTTCCACCAGATCGACCAACAGATAGATCCCTCTCTAATCGAATCTGATCACAGAGAGATCTATTGGCTGCCCATTTCTGCACACAGATTTTGAATCGATTTCAGCTTGAAATCGATTCACAACCCGTGGAGCTGCCACCTGCTCCGCCCCCGTTTGCTCCCCCGGCCAGCAGCAATACATTACCTGTCCGCTGGCGCGACTACTCGGTCCGTACTGACACTATCCAGCTGGCCTGTCTCCTCCTCGCCTCCTGTCCTGTGACGAGCGGAACTACAAACAGTAGAGGGCGCTCTACTGTTTAAACTTTGGCTTGTCATAGGTGGAGACAGGAAGTAATGAGGAGACAGGCCAGCCATAGAAAGTGTCGGCACGAATGGTGGACTCGCGCCAGCGGACAGGTAATGTATTGCTGCTGGCCGGGGGAGCACGTCAGTCGATCGTCGCTAACGACACGCTCCTGACCTGCCTTTTATCGAGCAAAATCATCCCCCAGGACAAATCGACGGAATCGATCGATTTCGGGTGGACATCGATTGATCAGTCAACATTTGTGTTATCTATTTCACAACAGATTCGATCGGCGGGAAATCAACACATTGTAAGGGTAGCTTAAAGAGACTCCGTAACAAAAATTGCATCCTGTTTTTTATCATCCTACAAGTTCCAAAAGCTATTCTAATGTGTTCTGGCTTACTGCAGCACGTTCTACTATCACCATCTCTGTAATAAATCAACTTATCTCTCTCTTGTCAGACTTGTCAGCCTGTGTCTGGTAGGCTGCCAAGTTCTTCAGTGTTGTGGGTCTGTGATGCATCTCCCCCCTCTAGGCCCCTCTCTGCACACTGCCTGTGTATTATTTAGATTAGGGCAGCTTCACTCTTCTCTCTTATCTTTTACAAGCTGGATAAATCCTCCTCTGAGCTGGCTGGGCTTTCACATACTGAGGAATTACATACAGGCAGAGCTGTCTGCACTCTGCAGGAAGAAACAGCCTGACACTTCAGTGGAAGATAGCTGCAGGGGGAAATAAACACACAAATGATCTCTTGAAATTCAAAAGGAAGGGTGTATACAGCCTGCTTGTGTATGAATGTCTTTTCTATGTGTGGACATACTGTACATCAACCTACTTCCTGTTTTGGTGGCCATTTTGTTTGTTTATAAACAAACTTTTTAAAACTGTTTTTAACCACTTTTAATGCGGCGAGGAGTGGCGAAATTGTGACAGAGGTTAATAGGAGATGTCCCCTAACGCACTGGTATGTTTACTTTTGTGCGACTTTAACAATACAGATTCTCTTTAAAGGGACCAGTCGTTTGGACGTCAAATTGGGCCTGTGTACAAACGATCCGGTGGATCCGTCAAAATCGTCCTTATCAGCCGAACGATCGTTTGTACACACGCCCGATTTGACGTCCAAACAACCGGTCGTTTGAAAAAAAATCAGATGTGTGTATGCACCTTAAAGGGAAGGTTCAGGGAGGGAGGTAAAAAAAATCAAAATCCACTTACCTGGGGCTTCCTCCAGCCCGTGGCAGGCAGGAGGTGCCCTCGCCGCCGCTCTGCAGGCTCCCGGTGGCCGACCCGACCTGGCCAGGCCGGCTGCCAGGTCGGGCTCTGCTGCGCTCCATGGCCTGGCACTTCTGTGTCCCACGCCGGCGCGCTGACGTCATCAGACGTCCACCGGGCTGTACTGCGCAGGCGCAGTAGTTCTGCGCTTGCGCAGTACAGCCCGGCGGACGTCCGATGACGTCAGCGCGCCCGCGTGGGACGCAGAAGTGCCAGGCCATGGAGCGCAGCAGAGCCCGACCTGGCAGCCGGCCTGGCCAGGTCGGGTCGGCCACCGGAGACCACCGGGAGCCTGCGGAGCGGCGGCGAGGGCACCTCCTGCCTGCCACGGGCTGGAGGAAGCCCCAGGTAAGTGGATTTTGATTTTGATTTTTTTACCTCCCTCCCTGAACCTTCCCTTTAAGAATATTGTAAGTAAAAGACCATATGCTCACAAGAGGTCACTAATCAGTGGCCACTAGATTGCAAATTAGGAATTTCACCCATCCCTAATCTGCTGTCCTGGACTCACGATCACGCTGAAGAAGATAAGCCACGTGGGACAATTGCCCACTCTAATGTAGAATAAATTGCTGATAAGTGGTGCCCAGATCTGATAAAATATTTAAAATACAACAAGGAGCAGAGAACGTACCTGCTGAAATGCAAGAGTCGAAAGGTAGTTATAGCATTTTATTATTTATCAATAATTAAAGCTTGTTACGTGGGTTGCCTCACTAATTCAATAGAGCATAGTAGTAGCAGTAGGGTATTGTACCGTGTTAGCCATCAGTAAAAGCAAGAAGTTTTAAATCAGGATGATACCATTTATTGGCTAACTACAAATGAATAAGAATGAACAAGCTTTCGGCCTTGCAGCCTTCGTCAGGTTTACATCCTGTTAGTTTGCAAGCTGGTGGTACAGACAGCTTATATACATGCAACATCAAGAGGGAAAACAGATATTTTTTTAAGCATAAACACATCATGAAGATGCCTTAATACAAACAGACCATCTAAATGGGGTAAGATAAGGATCCTTGTTTACTTTATTGCTCACAGACCTGGTATTAGGATTGACCCAGAGGTATCGTAAATTCTTAGTTCACAAGTTCAGCTAGGGTGGCTGAGACAGTTCGTATATCATCAATCTCATACCAATATAGAAAGTTGTTGTCCTTATTCAAACCCTTCTGCACAGCTTTGAAACAATTTATAAATTTTGTTTCTGCTATTAATCGGTCATTTGACGTTTTGAAGCCGCCCTTCAGGGCAGTGACACGAAGATCATCCATGCTGTGTCCGTTGGACCGAAAGTGTGTAGCAACTGGGAGTCCAGATTTGGCATCATTAATAGTGTGCCTGTGTCCATTCATACGTTTGCGCAGATTTGTCCAGTTTCTCCCACGTACATAACATTGGGGCATTTAGCACACATGATCAGATATACCAGATTGGTGGACCCACAAGAAAATTTACCTTGTACTCTGTACTCCTGTTGTAAACCTGGTATCGTTACCCTGTCAGTGGAGTAAATGTGTCTGCAGGTCCCACATATTTTTTGTCGGCAGGGTGATGTTCCGTTTTGTTGAGGCCTATTCAAAGAGCTCCTGACAATCATCTGTTTTAGATTGTGTGGTTGCCGATATGACAAGAGTGGAGGTTTAGGGAATATCGTTCTCAGTCTGTGATCCTTGTGTAAAATGGGATGAAGTTCCTTAGCAATCCTCCTTAAGATTTCCAGGTGTGGGTTGTAGGTGACAACCAAAGGGACACGTTCCTCTTTCTGGTTTTGCTTATATTTCAGGAGTTCAGTCCTGGGGATGTTCAATAGAGCATGTGAGCGCCTGATATCCAGTCTTCTGCTTGATGTTTCTCATTGCCAGAGGAGTAAGTGTGATGGAGATGTACAGGGATGTGTCTGATAACAGCCTTTCTCAATGCTTCCTTCTTTTCAGTCGTTTGGTCGAGTCCAACTCTTCATGACTGTCATAGTCCCTCACACATCAGTCCTGTCCATCAGCCAGTGCCTCTTTGAGGTCTTCATAAATGTTGTCAGTTTATCTTGGCCTCTGCTGCCTCTTCTTATTTTTGCCTTCAATTGTTTCTCCGTAACAGGTTTTATGTTGTTCCCCCCCCCCCCCCCCCCTTTGCATTATGTGACCAAAGTATTTGTCTTTATTTGAATGTACCGTCATTCTAGCAATCAATCTGGATTTATGTCTGGTTAGCGGCTGATTGTGTTTTTTTTTACAGTCCAGAGGATGATCTCTCCTATTTTTTGGAGCAAATAGTCCAGTTAATAAAAGTTTTTGATAGGACGATCACTAGGTTTGTTGTTCTTTTTGAAGGCATAGATATTGGGATAAGAATCGGGTGTTCAGTATTAATACACTTATCACACTGTGTGTATTTATAAATCACAAAAAAAATGTAAAATGTTAAAAACATGTGTACACGTATTTAGAAAAAATTTCTGCCAGAATAATATGCATAATAAATTACTTTTTTCTTATGTTGCTTACAGTAAGCAGAAAAAAATGGACAGATTTGACAGGTTTTGGACTAGTCTATCTCCTCATGGGGAATTCTCAGTATTTCCTTAAAGAGACTCCGTAACAAAAATTACATCCTTTTTTTTTATCATCCTACAAGTTCCAAAAGCTATTCTAATGTGTTCTGGCTTACTGCAGCACGTTCTACTATCACCATCTCTGTAATAAATCAACTTATCTCTCTCTTGTCAGACTTGTCAGCCTGTGTCTGGAAGGCTGCCAAGTTCTTCAGTGTTGTGGTTCTGTGATGCATCTCCCCCCTCCTGGCCCCTCTATGCACACTGCCTGTGTATAATGATCTCTTGAGATACAAAAGGAAGGATGTATACAGCCTGCTTGTATATGAATGTATTTTCTATGTGTGGAAATACTGTACATCAACCTACTTCCTGTTTTGGTGGCCATTTTGTTTGTTTATAAACAAACTTTTTAAAACTGTTTTTAACCACTTTTAATGCGGCGAGGAGCGGCGAAATTGTGACAGAGGGTAATAGGAGATGTCCCCTAACGCACTGGTATGTTTACTTTTGTGCGATTTTAACAATACAGATTCTCTTTAAAGTGAACATCCAGACTAAAAAGCCTACTCAGCAGCACTGCAAAGGTTTGGTGTTTCACAGCATCAGAACTTTTCTTACCAAAGCCTCATTTTTAGCTGCACAGAAGAAAACTGCCCGGGCATTTTTCCCCTGATGCTGTGCAAAGCATGATGGGATTTCTGATAATGTTGTTTTCCTTCTGCTGCTTTGGCGCAAATTTCTTTTAAATTTTGAATTTGAGAATTGAAGCCTAGCGCGCTCAGCTGGTAGGGGTGATCAGGTCACAGGGCAGTTGGAACTGTGTCTCATGCTTTCTGTCACCTCCTTTCAACCAAAAAGATGTCTGTCCTCATGAAATCACAAACATTTGCCTCTTTTAAAACCAGGTGGGTAAGAGATTATATTGCCTATCTATTTTAATTAACATAACTAATGTAACTTAATGACAGTATGTTTGTTTAGGCTTAAGTTCCCCTTTAATTCATTCCCAGAGTGCTCTATGTAAAGAACCTATCTACCTAAAGACCACGTAACAGCAATGGGTGTGAACGTGGTGGCAGCCCCAGGACCGCCTAACGCCAATTGGTGTCAGGTCCTTGGTCGACGTTTTACAAGAGACCGCACGCGTCGATGCCACAAGGAGACTGTTAGATGGCGAAACCGCCGTCTATTTACTGTGTACAGTGCTGCGATCCATGGCATCGCTGTACTGGGGACAGCCGTGTGAAGCCTAGGGCACCTGATCGCTGTCCGGGAGGGAGGGATAGGAAAATAATTTAAAAAAATAGGTTTATTTATTAAAAAAATTGTAAAAAAAATAAATAATCCTGGGAGTGATCAGAGCCCACCAACAGAAATCTCTGTTGGTGGGCAGAAAAGGAAATCTCTGTTGGTGTGCTTAGTTGTACGGCCCTGCAGCGAGGCCTTAAAGGATCCAAGTGTTCTAAAATGACAGTGTGCAAATAATGTCTAAGTAGCTGTGTAAACATTTTCCTACTTTTCATGTTTAATATCAGAGGCAAAATCTGTAATTTATTGAGGGTAGGATTTAGCTATATTGGGACAAATCAATTGCAGAAGGGGTGTCTGCTTCAATGCACAGCCAGAGTTGCATATCAGACTACAGAAAGCAAATATCAACATATCAAACTCTGAAAGCAAAAAACAGTATAAAAAGCTGTGACAATTAGTTACATTTCCTCTGCTCTCTTCAGACACGTCAGTCAGAAACACAGGAGCTGCAGCTGTTGGGAGCGCTCTTCTCTGTCACACACAGAGCTACACATAGGGCTTGATTCACAAAAGAGTGCTAACTGTTAGCAAGGCCGTTTTTGCGCAAATTTTCGCATTGCGCGCTATCACGAATTTTTGCGCAAAATAACGTTTTTGCGCGCAAACGTGAATTTTCACACGAAAACGATATCGATTTTGCGCGAAAATTCGCGTTTACTCACGAAAACGTTATCGTTTCACGTGAAAATTCACGCGAAAACGGCCGTGCTAACAGCACTCTTTTGTGAATCAAGCCCATAGAGTTAACCGATCAAGTGTGAGGGGAATTTCCCCTCTCCTCATGGCTCAGTCAGTTTTGGCGTCAGTAAAGTTTGAAATTATTTTGATAACCGTAAACAAAGAAGTTGCTACTAAAATGTATACACCAGTACTTAGCAGCACTTCCCAAACAATACCTGTGTCAATTGAAAAAAATATGTGAATCGATAGTATTCCTTTAAGAGCACTTTGCAATGCAAGCAAACATTTTTGTGTAATATATTATATATTTATATACTAGCAAAGTCTTGATATACAAGCAAAAAAAAGTATACATGCGTCACGTCATCACAACTGAGCCGATAGTTCTTCTCCCTGGCGCTGCAGGATTGTACTTAATCTGAGTATAGAGGCTGTGCAAAGTCCCATTTCCATGAACTCCTCAAAAGTAAAGCCTTGTTCACTTTACAAATCGCCAGCGCTATTGTAAGCGCTGAGCGATTTGGTTGGTGATTCTAAAAGCGGTTTTCCCTGCGCTTTGCGCTTAGAAAAGCACTTTTCTAAACGCTTTTGTGGAGCGATGATTTTTTACACTTCCTGATGTCAGGAAGTGAACTCTTTGACCCGGAAATTAATAAATGCAATGTACTGTATTTATTCATAAAAGTGCACTAGAAATCGATATTCAAATCACTTTTTCAAGCTCTTTGCGATTTCCCTATACATTCTTTTGAACACAAACGCTGAGAAAATTGTACAGCAGTGTTCTCCCCGGGCTCTTTTAGCCGGGTGCTCCACCTGGCTAGTTTTGGTGAGCACCCGGCTGTCATTGGCTCACCTCCTCCTATTCTGTAAGCATAATTGCTCACAGAAGCACCAGCCCTGCATTCTCTCATATCGCCCCACCCAGCTACTTTTTCATGCCACCCGATTGGAAAAAAATTCTGGGGGTAACACTGTACAGGAGCTGCATTTGCGATTCAATAGAAAGCAGAGTGCTCAAGTATGAACACTCTTATAGGAAATCATTGCACAAATGCTTTTAGAGCGATTTCAAAAATCAACAGGGCTGAAAAAAAAAAAAAGAAAGCTAGTGTGAACAAGCCCTGTTATTGGATAAGTTTCTTGTTAAAGCGGCCCACCCCGCCCCCCCTAAAAGAAAAAGGAGGTTGAGGCTTGCCAACAGATGGCAATGATTCTGTTATAGTTAAAGTCTAGATTACATTTTTATTTTATACTATTTTACTATAACTGTTTTTGGATTGTGGAAGGAATAAATTGAGTTTCAATTAATTCTTATGGGGAAATTCGCTTTGATATAAGAATGCTTTGGATTACAAGCAAGTTTACGGAACCGATTATGCTCGCGAACCAAGCTTCCACTGTATTATATTCATCCTTTTACCCTTTATGACAGGTAATCTGCTCAGACTATGTGCCGCTTCTCCCATTTGCAAGCTTGCCTACTGCATTGCCTCAGCATTAAAAGACCAATCACATCATTTGCAGAGCTCATCTACATCTCACATAGCAGTTGTCATTTTTTGTTGCCTGGATTTATTTTCTGCTCCCCTTCAATTTATAATGTTTGTGTAGCGTCGTGCCTGAGCACATGATTTATATTACAGAACAAATTTATGATCCTCTGCTACAGAAAAACTCCACTTAATAACTGTTGATACTCTACACAGCTGACATTTTTTAAAGGAAGATTTGGTTGAAAATAATAGCAACTATATATCTTTTGTGATTTGAGGAAAACCTATTACAGACCTGCGCAATAAACGCTCTGAGAATACACAATTGGGGTAGCTCCAGTAAAAACATAGTTTAGCAGGATGGCCAGTGGTTCCTTCAGGCTGCACGGTGGCGTAGTGGTTAGCGCTCTCGCCTTGCATCGCTGGGTCCCCGGCTCGAATCCCAGCCAGGGCACTATCTGCTAGGAGTTTGTATATTCTCCCTGTATCTGCATGCGTTTCCTCCGGGCACTCCGGTTTCCTCCCACATCCCAAAAACATACAGATACATTAATTTGCTTCCTCCTAAATTGGCCCTAGACTACGATACATACAAGACACGATATAGACATGTGACTATGGCAGGGACTAGATTGTGAGCTCCTCCGAGGGACAGTTAGTGACAAGACTATATATACTCTGTACAGCGCTGCTGAAGATGTCTGCGCTATATAAATACTAAATAATAATAATAGAGACACGTAAAATCAGGATCGCAACGTAGAGGAAAAGTTGCATCACATGTTATGCATATAGTAAAGCATACTGTACATGCAAAGTTTGCTTCACTGCGGCTATTTCAAAGGATTCCGTTGCTCCGCACGGCTAACACGCTGATGTCAGTGTGCCATTACAGTAGAATTGCATCTTGTTAAGAATGCGAGTATATTGTCCGACTCAATGCTGTCATTGTGAATATAGCCTCAGGAAGAAGTTGCTGTAGTTAATTGTAAAACTAACGATGGCGATACACTAGACGATTTTACCCGCCAATATAGGGCAGATTCGAGCACTGTGTTCAAATGTGCTAGAAATCGATTAACACAAAGGATGCCCGATCGGTTTCTGTCCGAAATCGATCAATTCGCACAGGATGTAAAATTTTACTTGATCGGCAGTGGATCCAGACCGCGTTGCTAGCTGCATTCGATCTGGGGACGATTGGTGTAGAGAGTTTGAAGTACTCTCACCTGTCCTGCTTGTGTGCGTCCTCCCGTGTCCGGTGTCTTTACTTAATGCTGCTTGTCTCCTGCTCGCTGTCTCTTCTCTCCCTGTCATGTGACAAAAGCTATAGTTCAAACACTAGAGGTCCAGCTGTCAGACCTCTAGTGTTTCAAATACAGTTTTTTTTTTTAAATCAGCCATTATTTAAAAAATAGCATATCGCATCATTAACACAAACAGTTTAGTTTGTATACAATATAGCAGTGTGCCTCTTACACATTCTAAAAAGTTGAATCAATGAATTAACTAGAACCTTTCAATACTCTATTTCTTACTAGTTCAAAATCTGCCAAACCACGAGTATTTAACGAAACCAGGAGTATCTAATGAACCTAGGAGTATCTAACGAAACCAGGAGTAGCTAACAATGAACCCCAAATCTTTTCAAACTTTTGATGAGCTCCTCTATGTGCATAAATCATTTTCTCCAATTTTAAATAGGTGTTCATACAATATGTGACAACCAGTCATCTAGCTTAGGGGGATTTGGTTGTTTCCAAAATAGTAGAATTCGTTTTCTAGCCTGAAAAAGTGCACGTTGTACCAGTATTTGGAGGTGTTCAGCCAGTTTTGAATTAGAAAGTAGGCTCAAAATACAAACATTTTCTGTTCTTGCAATAACTGAGCTAGTAACTGTATCTAATATATCCAAAACTTTATTCCAATACCTGTGTAACTTGGGACATCTCCATAGCATATGTAGAAGATCGCCATGATCTCTGGAACATATAACACATAAAGGATCATTTCTCCTACCCATCACATATCTTTTTGGAGTCAATTTCTATGTATTATATTAAGTTGAGAAAATGTCTGCGTTGCATTAGATGACATCAATCAACTACAGTTTTTGCTGCATGACACAGGGAGAAGGAGCCCCCCGCAGCATGGTGTAAAATCTCCGAACACCAAAGAACACGTGCAGCCGGGATAGGTGAGAACTCTGCTGCCAGGGGGAGCACAGATCGGGAAAGCGTCAGCGGCTCCACAGATTTTCAATCGATTTCATGGTAAAATCGATTAAAAATCTGTGTACATGGTGTGGGCAGACAATAGATCTTTCTTCGTTCAAATTCGATCAGAGAGGGATCTAACTGATGGTCGATCGGGTGGCCATCTATAGCTTCTGGCATTTTCCCATTGTCGAAAGTGTGACCCTACCCTGAAAGATGATCTCTGATTTGTCTACTGGAGCTTGTCTTTTTTACTATTTGTCCCAGTATGTGTTGTAAAATAAACAAGGGATTTTGGTGCTTGCATTTGAGCAACATAGTCCGTTAATCTTTTGGATGCCATCATTGCCCAGAGCTGAGATGGACAGATTGTTGTTGGATTGGACAATGACAGATGACAAACACTACCTGCAGGGAGTTTTCTCTGATCATGAATAGGGGTCACATAGGTTACAACACTGTGACTGGTCACTATTGTTTCCCTTCACACTATCTGTATCTACCTGCAGATGTCCACTCTGTAGCCTGAACATGAATCCATGAACTGCCATGATTAAAGACCCCCTGAGGTTCAAAACCTGTTAGCTTGAGCAATGGCTGTATGTGCTAGCTGCCTCGCAGGCTTCGTCCAACAATAACATTGATTTTGTATAGTTTTGGTGGCAAGTGCGCATTCATCATTTTTTTTTTTTCTTCAAATTTGCCCTGTCTGGAGGAGGTACACGGAGTACAATCAGATTAATTAGGTCCTCATATTGAAGAGGGAAAAACTACCTCATGGACTGGGTGGACTTATCCACCCCAAGCGCAGAGGCGCCAGTGTATAGTGGGCCTGTAACTTAAAGCGGAACTCCAGTGAAAATAATGTAATAAAAAAAGTGCTTCATTTTAACAGTAATTATGTATGAAGGATTTAGTCATTGATTGTCCATTGTAAAATCTTTCCTCTCCCTGATTTACATTCTGACATTTATCACATGGTGTCATTTTTACTGCTGGCAGGGGATGTCACTGGAAGCAGGTGCTGCTTGCTTTTTTGCGTACGAGAGGATTCACCGCCGGGAGACTTGGGCGCAGGATACAGCCAGTATGGCTTATCCTGCTGCTGCACAAGTTCCCGGCAACGTTAATAACTGATTAGTTTGAGAAAAGGTAAAGATTTCTCATGGGAAATGGGGTATCGGCTACTGATTGGGATGAAGTTCAATTCTTGGTTACGGTTATGAAACTTATAAAACATAAATATATGATATAGATAAAGAGAGCATAGCTTCTTCAGGCCTCATAATTCCATAAATGGTAATAACTTTATTGTGGACAGCTTCCTTTAGCAATGAACAAAAGCACAACGTAGATAACTCACCCCGCACATATGCACCACACAACCATACATCACACGCACCATGATAGCATGCGTAGGCCCCACACTGATATACATGTACTCTATTTCTGCAATGGTGGACTTCTTCCTTTATTCCCTTCCTTACCTTCCTTTATTAAATTTTATTCCCATCATTTAAATTGATATTATTTTCAAATGTAAATACGAAGGAAAAACTAATGTTGACTGACAGAATTATAAATAATACATATTTTACCTGAAGTGGATCTAATCATAATAATCCTAACTTTTGTATAGCGCTTTTCTCCTGTTGGACTTCAAGCGCTCAAGAGCTGCAGCCACTAAGGGTGCTTTCAAGAGGCCACCCTGCAGTGTTAGGAAGTGCCCAAGTATTTCTTACTGAATAGGTGCTGATCCTGGTCTCCCATGTCAAAGGCAGAGCCCTTAACCAGTACACTATCCAGCCACTATCTAAGCTCAGAACTTCCTCTCTGTATTAGATTAGGCACAGCATGATAGCCATTAGGGGAAAAAAATCTACAGAAATTCTAGAAAAACTGAAGATTTAGTTGAATGACCTTTCAGGGAGCACAGAAAGGGTTAAAACATCTATCCTTTCCTGTATAGGCAGAGCCACTCGGCACTCCTACAGATAATTACACTCTGGTGTAGCTATATAAACAAACACAGCTCAGTGCCGTTGATTTCTACAACATTTATATGAGGAATGAAAACTTTTCATTGTGTGCTATGCATAAGTTCGGGTCCACTTTAAGTGTTTTTGTGGTATGCATGACAAGGGCTGTAGTTGCGTGACTAGAGGTGTGGTAGGGCTGTGTCGTTAAGGTGTCCCTCTTTCTTACCTCATGAAGTTGTTGGGTATGTGAGCGAAGCTACCTTTATTTTTCTCCTGGGCTAGATAGCCCTTCGTGTTTTTGAATCGGCCAGGAGACAGAGCAGAAGGAGGGCAGAGCAAGCCTGTACGTTTGACTGTCATCTGACAGCTGTGGCCAGCATTTTATAAATGTGTTACTTTAATCCTACTTGCCTTATTAGCTTTCTTTCTTTACTTTTTTTCTGTAGGTGGAGTGGTTTGAAAAAAACCCTCATTTTGAAGAAGCGCTTTTAGCTCTGTGTTAGACCTAATGTAATTACAGATGACTTATTCTCACCGTACAGCAATGACATTGCAGATCTGCTGAAGCATTTGATGACTGACCACTCAATTACATTTCTGTATATTGTTGCTCCGTTTTTATTTAATACTGGGATGCTGGAAATTGATTTATTGTTTTAATACTGTTGAAAAGCTGCTTTTCTAAACATCCATCAAGTGATGACTTTGAGAGTGTAGGCAATTTAAATGTTACAGGAAGTTTTGCTGATTCTGCTCTGATAGAAAAAAATCTATTTCCCTGGAGCTGTATCCAGGTAGCGGCTGCTCTCAGGGCTTGCCTACCAGGTTGAAGTCCCATAGAATCGCTCATGAGGAAAAGCAGGGCGGGATAAATGACTTGTAGGCCAGAAAAAATGTAACCTAGAACTGAACTTTTCAGTGTCTTACACCTAATGAAGAACTTGGATTTGTGATTAATATTATTTAGTATTTATATAGCTCCGACATCTTACGCAGCGCTGTACAGAGTATATTGTCTTGTCTCTTTACTGTCCCTCATAGGGACTCCCAATCTAATCCCTACCGTAGTCATATGCCTACCATATTATATATGCCTGTTTTAACTTCTCTATGTTTTTGGGACAGCGGTGGAAACTGGAGTGCCCGAAGGAAATCCCTGGCTGGGAATCGAACTGGGCACCCAGCGCTGCTAACCACTACGCCACCGTGCTACCCATGGAAATAATTTTCACTTCGCTTTGCTGCATTTCCCAATAGCTTTCAGAGATTGGCTAAGACAGTGCTGTCCAACTTCCTAGACGTGAAAGGCCAAGCTCCCAGGAGTCTTGGTCTGGAAAAGGTGGAGTAGTAACATCCTGGCTTTGGGGGCGGAGCTGAATGGAGAGAAAGAAGTGGGCATGGCAGAAGTAGAGAGAGGAGAGGAAGGCCACAGCAAGAGCTTTCGAGGGACGGGTGCGGCCCACAGGTCACTGTTAAGACAGTATTGGTCTAAGAAGTCAGTGCTGGATTTCTGAAAAATTCTCATAGACAATGGCCTAAGGGAACAGCTGCTCAAGGGGCATAATTACCACTGTGTTGTATCACCTCTTCTCTGGGGGTATATGGTGGAAAACTGCTTTTATTTCACTACAAGTATTGCCACTTTACAGATCCCCATATTTGTGTGTCCTTGATTATGAAGTGGGTAAACCTGGTGGTCAACCAAACTCTATCAGAACTTCCCAATGTGAAAAGTGCCACAGTGTGTAAGAGAGCGGTGACCGCTGACTGGAAGCTGCTTGTAGCAGTTTCCAGCCCCCCATTACCGCTTATGAGAGTGTATGCGTGGCAGTATCCATTTACAGTGCAGTTTTGAGAGCTGAAATATTTACAGGTTGAAATTGCTTAAAGGGGCACTATGGCGAAAACTTTTAAAATGTAAAATATGTGCAAACATAAACAAATGAAAATTGTTTTTTCCTGAGTAAAATGAGCTATAAATTACTTTTCTCCTATGTTGCTGTCACTTACAGTAGGTAGTAGAAATCTGACAGAAGTGGCAGGTTTTGGACTAGTCCATCTCTTCATAGGGGATTCTCAGCAAGGCTTTTGTTCTTTATAAAGATATTCCCTAAAAAAGATTTAAACAATGATGCTGGCCAGCTTCCCTGCTCGCTACACAGTTTTTTGGCAGTTGGACAAAGCAACTGCCATTCACTCAGTGCTTTTGAAAATAAATAAATCCCTGAGAATCCCCTATGCAGAGATGGACTAGTCCAAAACCTGTCGCTTCCGTCAGATTTCTATCTACAGTAAGTGACAGCAACATAGGAGACAAGTAATTTATGGCCCATTTTACTCTGAAAAAAAAACGTACTTCTTATTTGTATATGTTGGCACATAATTTAATTTTTTTGCTATAATGCCCCTTTAAATGCAAATATTTTTGCTTACCAGATTGGGAACAAAGTTTGAGTAAAGCAGCAGAAGTATATTTTCGCAGCAGGTCATCTCTAAAGCCTCGGCTCTGTATTCAAATAAAGCCTGAAGCTCAGGGGAAAGAGCTCTTCCACCTAATTATAAACATTTGACTTCAGACAGATGTGTACGGGCTGAGCCCTTTCATCTTCCCACAGCACTTGTTTTATCCTCAACGTTCCCAAATGAGGATCTTTCTCCGGTCTTCAAGCCTTGGTGCCGATCTCTGAAATTGCCCATTTGATGCAGACTGAAGCAATTTTCTTGATGCTGCGTGTGCCTTCACCTCTTCACCCACAGACTCGGCTGCACAGAGAACCAAATCTCACTGTAAAAAGACAATCTCGGATCTGTTTTCAAGTGCAGCAGAAATGTCGGCTCGAATGATAATGAGACTGCATCCCTAAAATAGACATTGATAATAATTGGTTAGTTTTCTACTTAAAGAACACACAAGGCAAAAATAAACTAATGAAATAAACGATTGTATCTATCTTTCTTGTACATTTTTTTTTTGTTTAAAGATTCTTTATTTTTAAAAGATTTTTCAAAATATAACCAAGTAGAGAAACAGTCATAAAGAGAGTGATACAGTGTACATCATACCGTGTCTTAACCACTTGCCGACCAAGTGATTTTCCATTGATCTGTGCTGCGTGGGCTCTTCAGATCGTATTGCAGGCAGGGCGATCAGACTTCCCCCCCCCCCCTTTTTTCCCCACTAGGGGGATGTCCTGCTGGGGGGGTCTGATCACCGCCGCTCTGCTGTGCCTTGCGGGGGGGGCTCCTCAAAGCCCCCCTCCGCAGCGCTATTCCCCCCCTCCCTCTCCTTCCCTCCCTCTCCCTGGCTCTGTGGGCGGTACAGGACGGCGATACGTCCTGTACCGCCTCTGATAGGCTTCAGCCTATCAGACGGCGGCGATTCCCGGCCTATCAGAGGCCGGGAATCGCCGATCTCCTTTACGGCACTGCTGCAGCTGCAGCGCCGTGCAGTGTAAACACCGGGGATTTCTTCCCCGCATGTTTACATTTCGCATGCGAGCCGCGATCGGAGGCTCACAGGCAATTCATGGAGACACCCTCCGTGAACTGACATGGAACGGCCGTTTCCATGGAAACCCGCAGACAACCAGTTTACGCCAATCGGCGTTAGCTGGTCGTCAAAAGGTTAAAAGAATGAATATTTATTAGTGGTCAACTACCAGTGTCAACCCATTGAATCACTTTGAATTGAAACACAGTATGAACATATGTAGAGGCCAAATTAATCCATGCCATGCACTGATGAGGATCAACCAATCCGAAACAGCCTGTATGCATGTTGGATTATTCTGGCTCTGTACAAATTAACAAGCTGACACATCATTGCATTCCAGCGGTTCTGGAGGTGTGTTCAGCTTCTAAGGGTACAATGGTTAATGTGCATATATTCAGCAGTGATGCACTAGGAGACATCTCAAACTCACTCCAACTTGAAATATCGCAAATTCTTTCTGTTTTAAGAAAGCAAACATTTGTTTTCCATAACATTTTAGTAAGGTAGCTTTTAGGACCATTGTAGCCCCTTACACACTCCAATGAGTTCTGGTTCACCATGAGCTGGCTGGTTAGTCTGTACATATGTAGATAGCAAATACCAGATAAAAGCTTTGAGTGAGACATCCAGCACCATATTAAATCATGTAAAGATTTATCATGCTGTCGATACACGTCTGCCCCCATGTGCAATGTACATAGGTACCATCTAACACCAATACGGTATAATTTAAGCCAATGGGGATTTCCAGGGCCCAGAGGGATCATACACGCGGAACTACACCTGAAAACTAATCTAAGAGAACTAGGGATCCATGAATGGAGTATTATCGCTTATCTGGAGAGTCTCAACAACAGAGGTGCCGTCAGCTCAGCTCCTAATTTAGGAAAAGAAAAGGTAGGATTTTAAGATAAAAAAAGAAGTATGAGGAAAAGGGAGAGAGGAAGGAGGAAAGAGAAATGGGGAAAACAAGAGAGAGAGGTTCAGCAGTGGCACCCAGGGGCCCAGGATCTAAGCTAATGTGGGAGGGTCCCGAGGGACCAATTCCTTATTATCCAGAAGTGATTAGCAACGTCAGAGGGATAAGTCAGTCAGATCCACATGTATGGCCCCATCATGTTTTTGAAACATGATTGAACGCATTTGCAATTGGTGTAAGGAACACAATCTGGTACTGAACGCAGGGAAAACAGTTGAACTGGTTATTGACTTTAGAAGGCGCCCTTCCACAATCAACCCTGTCTCCATTGAGGGCACTGTGGTTAACAGGGTGTCTAGTTACGGTTCCTGGGCACTACCATCACAAATGACTTGAAATGGGTGGATAACACCACAAACACTCAAAGGAAAGCGCAACAAAGGATGTACTTCCTGAGACAACTTGGGAAGTTTGGAATGCCGCGGGAACTGTTGACTTGCTTCTACACGGCCACCATTGAGTCGATCCTCTGTTCCTCGATTATCGTATGGTATGCTGGTGCCACTGCAAGGGACAGACTCAAACTTCAGAGGGTTATCAACTCTGCGGAGAAGATAATAGGGTCACCCCTGCCACCACTGGACCTCTTGTTCACCTCCAGACTATGGTCCAGGGCAAATAAGATAGTGAATGACCCCTCACACCCTGGCTGGCACCGCTTCAATCGGCTTCCCTTAGGCCGACGCTTCCGCACCATCCCCACTAAAACCACCAGGCACAGGAATAACTTCTTCCCTCAAGCTGTACTGCACCTGAACTCTCGCTCCCTCTCATACGAGGTCCCCTAGCCTTCCACTCTCGCCACTCCTGCCTCGTGGCATAGCTGATTTTGTCTTTTTGTCTTTCTTTGTATCAATGTATCTGTATGACTAACAGCCGTTTGTAAACTGTTGTTCCTTGCCATGCCGTGTATGCCAGAAATAATTCCGGGTGTAACACCTGTTACACTTGGCGAATAAAAGAGATTCTGATTCTGATGTTTTTGAAAGCATCTGAGATCTTATTCAGACCACGGGACCCAAGTGCGACTGTACTGTTTACTTTTGTTGTGTAGAGATGTTAGGCTGTCCATTTGGCCTCCTAAAATTATTTTTTAAGATATTCCACAGTTTTATCTTCTGTTTAAAGCGGAATATAACCCAGCATTTTATCTTTGCTCTAAAACATTATTTACAGCATATTATATTCAATAAGCATTTTTTTTTACTAGACCAGCATTGGAAGGGTTACACACAGAGCTTCAAAGTTCAGTGCAGTGAAATGTGGACACATCATTGTAGATTGTTATCTTGTGTTTACTTAAATGTATCAAGGGAGGAATGTGAAACATTCTCTGACTGTGGAGAAGCTGCTGGGGACAGAGAGACACTGAAAACATGTCTGCCTGCAATACAGCAATAAATAAAACCAGTTATTAACCCCCTTGCCGGTCCAATTCCCACGGCAAGGGGGCAGCGCAGCACTTTAAAAAAAATAAAAAAATTTAATCATGTAGCGAGCCCTGGGCTGAGCAGCGGCATCCCCCCACCCACTCCGATCGCCTCCGGCGATCAGAGTAAGCAGGAAATCCCGTTCAGAACCTTACGCAAGAAAAAGCAATAATCAATGGGCCTCAATATAATATGAACCTGGGTCTTTATATCTACTTGCTGTGTTCTGTTGGCACTATGTGCAAAAGAGTTGTATGCTTTGTTATATCCTTTTTTAATTACGAATATATATATATATATATATATATATATATATATATAACAGTTAAACACAGCACTTTGTTCTTCAGTGCAAAAGCTCCTTGCTTCAGTGGGCACTTCTGGCCGCATCCAAAGAGGCGATGACATTATCTTTTGTTTGCATTCCTCTGTCAGATCCATTTAGTAAACATTAGCAAGGTGCAGAAACTGAGCTCCCTCTGCTTCTAGTATGTGTGCAATAGAGTAGGGATCACCAGAGTGCACTGGGAGAAGGATTTTGCATGATAAAAATCAGTCTAAACATCAATGGGAGGAGGGTCATACATACATACATACATACATACATACATACTTACATATATATATATATATATATATATATATATATATATATATATATATATATATATATATATATATATATATATATATATATATATATATACACATACACATACACAGTGGGTTGCAAAAGTGTTCAGCCCCCTTGAAGTTTTCCACATTTTGTCATATTACTGCCACAAACATGCATCAATTTTATTGGAATTCCACGTGAAAGACCAATACAAAGTGGTGTACACGTGAGAAGTGCATCGAAAATCATACATGATTCCAAACATTTTTTACAAATAAATAGCTGAAAAGTGGGGTGTGCATAAATATTCGGCCCCCTGAGTCAATACTTTGTAGAACCACCTTTTGCTGCAATTACAGCTGCCAGTCTTTTAGGGTATGTCTCTACCAGCTTTGCACATCTAGAGACTAAAATCCTTGCCCATTCTTCTTTGCAAAACCGCTCCAGCTCAGTCAGATTAGATGGACAGCGTTTGTGAACAGCAGTTTTGAGATCTTGCCACTGATTCTCGATTGGATTTAGATCTGGACTTTGACTGGGCCATTCTAACACATAGATATGTTTTGTTTTAAACCATTCCATTGTTGCCCTGGCTTTATGTTTAGGGTCATTGTCCTGCTGGAAGGTGAACCTCCGCCCCAGTCTCAAGTCTTTTGCAGTCTCCAAGAGGTTTTCTTCCAAGTTTGCCCTGTATTTGGCTCCATCCAGCTTCCCATCAACTCTGACCAGCTTCCCTGTCCCTGCTGAAGAGATGCACCCCCCGAACATGATGCTGCCACCACCATATTTGACAGTGGGGATGGTGTGTTTAGAGTGATGTGCAGTATTAGTTTTCTGCCACACATAGTGTTTTGCATTTTGGCCAAAATGTTTCATTTTGGTCTCATCTGACCAGAGCACCTTCTTCCACATGGTTGCTTTGTCCCCCACATGGCTTGTGGCAAACTGCAAACGGGACTTCTTATGCTTTCTGTTAACAATGCCTTTCTTCTTGCCACTCTTCCATAAAGGCCAACTTTGTACAGTGCATGACTAATAGTTGTCCAATGGACAGAGTCTCCCACCTGAGCTGTAGATCTCTGCAGCTCGTCCAGAGTCACCATGGGCCTCTTGACTGCATTTCTGATCAGCGCTCTCCTTGTTCGGCCTCTGAGTTTAGGTGGATGGCCTTGTCTTGGTAGGTGTACAGTTGTGCCATACTCCTTCCATTTCTGAATGATCGCTTGAACAGTGCTCTGTGGGATGTTCAAGGCTTTGGAAATCTTTTTGTAGCCTAAGCCTGCTTTAAATTTCTCAATAACTTGATCCCTGACCTGTCTTGGACCTGTTTTGTGTGTTCTTTGGACTTCGCGGTGTTGTTGCTCCCAATATTCTCTTAGACAACCTCTGAGGCCCTCACAGAGCAGCTGTATTTGTACTGACATTAGATTACACCCAGGTGCACTCTATTTAGTCATTAGCGCTCATCAGGCAATGTCTATAGGCAACTGACTGCACTCAGATCAAAGGGGGCCGCACCACTTTGCAGTTATTTATTTGTAAAAAATGTTTGGAATCATGTATGATTTTTGTTCCTCTTCTCATGTGTACACTACTTTGTGTTGGTCTTTCATGTGGAATTCCAATAAAATTGATTCATGTTTGTGGCAGTAATATGACAAAATGTGGAAAACTTCAAGGGGGCCGAATACTTTTGCAACCCACTGTGTGTGTGTGTGTGTGTGTGTGTGTGTGTGTGTGTGTGTGTGTGTGTGTAAATATATATATATATATATATATATATATATATATATATATATATATAAACTATGATGCACAAAGGGAATCTGAAGTGAGAAGGATATGGAGGCTGTCATATGTATTACCTTTTAAACACTACCAGTTGCCTGGCAGCCCTGCTGACAACTTTGGTTGCAGTAGTGTGAATCACGTACCAGAAACAACCATGCAGCTAATTGGGTCAGAAAATTTGATCTGCATGCTTGTTCTGGGTCTATGGCTGTAAGTATTAGAGGCAGAAGATCAGCAGGATAGCCAAGCAATTTGGATTGTTTAAAAGGGAATAAATGTAAGCTTCCATATACCTCTCACTTCAGATTCCTTTTATCATAAAAGTGGGCATCCTGAATAATTTACTACATTCTACTTCATCACTAGAGCTCCTCTTATTGTTATTGGTTTATAAAGCACCAACATATTCTGTGGCTGTGAATAGATTTTTTTAAACTGTGACTATGATGGGGATTTTGGATTTATTGTTCTCTGAGATGAGATTTATTAAAGACATTGTGAAAAAGACTATAAAGTTAAAAATAAATCTTTTACTAATCTTCTAATCAGAGAAAGTTATGACTTTTTATTCTAATGCAGTCCCTGAGCTCAGAGTGCGCTGACTTCCTGCATGTAGCCCCGCCCCCTTTCAGAGAAACCACTGTGGGACTCTATCTCAGATAGATAGAATGCCATGTCACTTGTCTGAAATAGGGTGGGGCTACCCACTGGAAGTCAGCATAAATGGGGCTCAGGGACTGCATTAAAAGAAACAGAATTGGCAAGTCATTCTTACTCTCTGATTAAAAGATTGTTTAACCTTCCTGGCGTTATGATTATTTCCAGATTTAGGATCTAAAAGCTGTGCAATTTTTTCACAAGCTTTTAGACCCTAGAAACAGAAAAAAAACATACCACAGAGAGATCTGCAGCAGCTCCGGCATATAACTTACTCAGGCACGGGATTACCGCTCTAAGCTGCATATTTCCATCCCGATTACCACTAAGGAGGTTCAATATTTATTTATTTTTCACTTTATAGTCTCTGGCCTAGTGTAATAGTTGGTTAATTCCTTATAGGAATACTGTGAGTACAATGGTACTGTGTTAGGTATTAGATTGTAAGCCCCTCTGAGAGACAGTGGGTGACATGACTATGTACTTTGTACAGCGCTGCGGAAGATGTAACAATAATTTTAATGATATAAAATGCTGGTGAAATGCTCAGCTGCTTGTATCAGCAGAAGTTTTTGTAGCTGACCTGACCCGCTAAAGAAAGTTTTACTTCCAGTCAGAGTCTTCCTTGTTTTTAGTTACCTCTGCATAATTACATCCTACTTCATATATCTTGCTGTCGTCTTTGTCGCTGGTTCTTTTTGGACAGGTTCCCTCTTAACATATTTCACCGTAGTTAATGCTACAGTGATAATTTACAGGCCATCCGTACACTGATTGCAAGCTGAGGCCATCTGTTTCCATAGCGGTCCTGCGCGGCGCAGCACAGCACCCAGCAGCTCTCCATAGCTTTCTTCTTGTTTTCTTCCACGTTTGGATGTTTTCCACAAGAACGCAGCAAGCAGGCGAGGATCTGTGCTGAATTTTACCAGAAATCAAATTAGCTCGGCCCTGCTCTTAAGTGTTCGTCCATTTATGTGTCAGCTGTGGAAATGAGGGTTAAATGAACGCCTTCCATTAAAGTTTAAACCTGACTGGCTTTCCATTTAGTGCTTTAATAGCTAAATTGCTTTATTGCAATGCCATAGTGATAGAAAGCAAAGCTGTTCACTTCCAGCTTCTTAGACTCTTTAAGAGTTCTTTAACAGTTCTACTGTGTCTTAGTATGTCTATCTATATACATATATACACTATTATTAGTGTGGAAATGGCTTTTAGATAATGCTCTTAGTTGTATTGTTTAATGCCGGGATCCACCGCGCCTTGCGTTGAGATGAATTGCAGCATTCATCTCAGTGCGTTTACCAGCAATTGCTGTGGTCGATTGAACATTCTGAGATGCTGCGTGTAGTGTCAGCTGCATACCTGGCTCCGTGTCCCTCTATGGCAGCCTTTCTCAACCTTTTATTAGGTGGCCATACATGGTACAATTTTTTCATACAATCTTACCATTTCTATGTAGTATAAGGGTAAATTAAGTGAATATACTGAAAGGATAATTTAGGCAGTTCCCTTATATTACATAGAAATGGTAAGATTGTATGAAAAAATTGTACCATGTATGGCCACCATTAGGCAGAGGATCCCTTAAATTTTTTTCAAATCTTAAAGAGACTCCATAACAAAAATTGCATCCTGTTTTTTATCATCCTACAAGTTCCAAAAGCTATTCTAATGTGTTCTGGCTTACTGCAGCACGTTCTACTATCACCATCTCTGTAATAAATCAAGTTATCTCTCTCTTGTCAGACTTGTCAGGCCTGTGTCTGGAAGGCTGCCAAGTTCTTCAGTGTTGTGGTTCTGCTATGAACTCCCCCATCCAGGCCCCTCTCTGCACACTGCCTGTGTGATATTTAGATTAGTGCAGCTTCTCTCTGTTCTATTATCTTTTACAAGCTGGATAAATCCTCCTCTGAGCTGGCTGGGCTTTCACATAATGAGGAATTACATACAGGCACAGCTGTCTGCACTCTGCAGGAAGAAATAGCCTGACACTTCAGTGGAAGATAGCTGCAGGGGGAAAGAAACACACAAATGATCTCTTGAGATTCAAAAGGATGGCTGTATACAGCCTGCTTGTGTATGGATGTATTTTCTATGTGTGGACATACTGTACATCAATCTACTTCCTGTTTTGGTGGCCATTTTGTTTGTTTATAAACAAACTTTTTAAAACTGTTTTTAACCACTTTTAATGCGGCGAGGAGCTGCGAAATTGTGACAGAGGGTAATAGATGTCCCCTAACGCACTGGTATGTGTACTTTTGTGCGATTTTAACAATACAGATTCTCTTTAAGGAACCCCTGAATGATGCTGAGAGACATCGCCATTTTGATTGCAAACTTAAAACGTTCACTAATTAGCATTCTATCACCATTAATGTCATGTATTATGTACAAACACATCAACTCCCATAACAAATGCATTAATCACCCCCATATACAATGTGGCAATCGCCTAACATATAAAATACACCAATCTACAACCATAGCACACACATGCAATTCAGCAATTACCCCATATAAAATTCAGTAGTAGGCATATATGCAGTGCATTCATCCCACATAGGAAATCAATGGTGTCATTGATACTACCCAGTAGAGGTAGGCAGGAATAGAGGCCCCCAGTATAGGTAAGCAGGCATAGGTGTCCCCAGGAGAGGTAGGCAGGAGTAGGGGCCCCAAGTATAGGTAGCTAGGCATAGGAGTTACCAGTATAGGTAGGTAGGAATAGGGGCTCCCCAGTATAGGAGGTATCCAGTCATATGTGTTCCCAGTATAGGTAAGCAGACATAGGTGTTCCCAGTAGAGGTAGGCAGGAATAGGGGCCCCCAGTATAGGTAACCAGACATGTGTTCCCAGTATAGGTGGTCAGGAACCCCCTCCCCTTATATACTCACCCAGTGACTACCTCGTTCTCTGTCTTTTTTCTGCTCAGCTGTCTCATCTCCTGTCACTCAGGTCGTTTCCTTCGCCGCTGCCTCCTTACGTAAAAGGGTGCTCGCTCTCTTACGAAACGCTGAAAGGCGCGAAAACTGCCCTGTAAGAGTGGCGTGATGTGCCGCAGATTGAATCAATCCGCCGGTCGCATCAGAGGATGAGTGGGACTATTTTGTCCCACGGAAGGGGAAAGCGGGACCAATCTGTCGCGCAGAAGATGTAAAATGCCACTGAACCCTGGTTGAAAACCGCTGCTCTATGGGCTTAAAATGCAACAGAATGTTGGGAACTGATGCAAAATACTTTTCTGTGTGGCAGTAGAAAAGCAGTTATCATCGGCTAATCGAGCCACCGCCAGCCGTCGGTCTGAAGCGGGCCTTAAAGTTTACCAAAGATGTTGTAATCAAAAGATCTGACTCACCCGGGGCTTCCTCCAGCCCCATGAGCACCGATGCATCCCTTTCCATCCTTCCGAGTACCTCCGTTCTCCTATTGGTGCCGGTAATCCGGCTCAGTCGCACCAGTCAGCTCGTCTGCACATGCGCACACACGCACAATTACAGTTCCCCACACTGCTCGGGTCTTGACCTGTAGGGGGAGAATTTTTGGGACGAGTGCTGTTTGGACACTTTACTAGCCTATAGGCTTATGACTCATTTCATTGCTATGAAGGAGGAGAGGGGGGCTGCTCCCTAGCCTCCATCTTGCCCCAGTGATGTCATGCGGCCTCAGCTGCCGCAAAGCATGACAGGTGATCTTAGTCAATTAATGAGATTTAGTCTCTTGGCTGGGGTATGTAATTACCGTGGGCACTTCGAACCACGGCAGCAGTTGCGGAGGCTCGCATACATATAGGGACCAGCCCCCAAAGTATTTAAATGCTTGCTGCCACACCATTTATGATTGACACATTTTGTCTTTTGCTGCTTAGATCCCTTAAAGTCCAGATCATCTGCTGAGGGTTGATTTTGAGACTTGAATTTAATTCACTGTGAAGCTGGGACTTGTTCCTGCACTGTTGTTGGAATCAGTGCTAGTTAGTGTGTTATATAAGCATTCAATAGTCAGTTTTCAGTGCAGTGTCTGTCAAGTTTAGCTGTGTGCTGTCTTCTTTTAGTAATGATACATTTCTAAATTTTGCATGATATGATTTGAAAAGCTCTTTTAGTTGAAACCTCAGCTGTCCATATGTTCTGGGGAATGTCTCTGCTACCTTTCCATGTATGGGACCTGCAGCTTTTGCCCAACCTTCAATCATTCTTGCCCTAATTTTCAGGTCTCTTGCAGAGTGAAGCATATGGCGCAATCAAAGGGTGGGTAGGGGAGGAGGGTGAATATTCATGCAAGGTACAGTGTCAGGAATGCCAGATGCACACAGCTTATTTTTTTCTTTTTTTTAAAACCTTTAGAGTGGCTTTATCCTATGAAGGCACAAGACGAAATCAAAACTTGTCTAATTTGCTCAGGGAAATATTTAGTATAATATTCTGCCATGCATTTTATTTTATATACAATATATTTTTTATTTTTCTACCTCTGTATGACAAACAAACTGCTTTTTTTACTTTCAGCTTCTGAAGTGGATCTATAGTTAAAATATCCCCTACATCATGAGGACTTTTATAATCCGACAATTATTTGCTATATACTTATTGAAAAGGCTAATAGACTGTGTTTCACTTTGCTCAGAAGCTTATCCGTTACTTGACTTACAGCTTCCTCAGTTGTCTTGATCGCTAATAGCAGTTGATAAGGGTCAGTAAACACAGCAGAGAGGATTTTTATTTATTTTCGCAGGATTCAGTGTTGACTGTAAGCAGAAAAGAGTTTTCTCCATTGTAAAAGCTTTCTGAATGAATTTGATATAATACATCTATTATATCTATCAAGATCTATAGATCTATCAAGATGGCGCCGGCTGCGGACGCCACGGCCACAGGGCTCCGGCCTTTTTTCTTTTTCTCTCTTTAATTTCTCCCAACTGCTCTCACCTAAACCTCTATCTGCCTGGTGAGATGTAGGGGACGCAGGCGTGCAGCGCAGGCTGCCATCGGCTGGTCGGGTTGCTCCGCCGCGGGAGACCGACTGCAGGGGAAGCTCACCAGCTTACCAGCATGTGGACCATCCGCTGGGACCTGTGAGTGGGGAGAGACGCGTGCTGACACCACCGGTCCGGCCTCCGCATTCCATGCAGGCGCTTGAGAGGGCCACTGCACCGCCGTTGCCAGGAGACTAGGACGCCTCGTGGATGTGGAACAAGAGACCGCTGGGATGGACGGGATGTCGGGGGCCGGCCGCCCTCCTCCATTGGCCCATCTGCTCGAGCGGGAGCTCCCATCTGCCGCTACAGCCCCGCAGCTGCATCACCATAGAGCCGAGCTCCCATCTGCCGCTACAGCCCCGCAGCTCCACCACCATAGAGCCGCAGCTCCGTGATCTCCGTGCTCTCTACCACGTGACTGCCAGGACACCACGGGGCCTGATCAGCTGAGTGGCTGCCGCCACCCACGTGGAGTGGCGATAGGCCCAGGCACTTCATGGCTTCGCCCTGCCTCTGAACCACCACCGCTGCTGCCAGGCACAGGCAGGATGCCTTCCCATCCAGACAGCAGGGGAGATCAAATCATCCCCTGGTGGCACATCACTGCTGCCCTGCCCATGTGAGCCCGATATGTGTGTTGTGCCCCAAAGTCGGTCCCCCATCACTCTCTCCTGGTGGGATTAGCCATTCACTGAGGAACTTGCTGGCCACTCGACTGCCAGTCCCTATTCCTCCAGCTCGGCCGCTAGCTCCATCGGCCTGTGCGGCCACTGGCTCCTTTCGGTCCCAGATGCACTGGGTCCCCTCTGCCTGCAACCACCATCAACAGATTCTGGGCAGCAAGCCAGGGCTTGGACTGATTGTCAGACTGTACCCGGGGTGTTGAAAACTGCAGCCCTAATAGGGACGCTCTCTCCTCCTGTTTGGTTCTCTCCTTCTTTCCTCATTCTCTCTTTAGCTATCCCTTCTCTCTCTCTCTTTCTCTATCCACTCTTTTCCAGGACACACTGCGGGGCATCTGGAGCTGCTGTGGAGCGAGCGAGCGCCGTCGGTAGTTGGCAGGCTGCTCCCCTCACATAGCACTCCAGACTTCCCCACGCGTCCTTCACTATAGTTATGTGCTGTTTGTACACATAGGTATATGTTTACTTTTTACTACTGTATATGATTGTATGTGTTGAAGATCGCATGTATGTGTCTGTACCATCACCGAGAATAAATCTCGCTTCAGTGCTTATATTCAGCAGGGGCATGTGTGCCCCTGCTAAAACGCCGCTATCCCGCGACTGAACGGGGGTCCCTTCACCCCCAAACCCCCCCATGCAAAATCTACGACCAACTTGGTCATAGATTTTGCTGCTCTTCAGGCAGGGCTAACGGCTGCAGCCCTGCCTCTCAGCGCCGTCTATCAGCGGCGCATCGCCGCTTCTTCTCCGCCCCTCTCAGCGAAGGAAGACTGAGAGGGGCGGGGGAGAGGCGGAGATACGCGCTGACAGACACGCGTGAGGCAGGGCTGTGGCCATTAGCCCTGCCTGAATGCAGAAGAGATCCCCGCAAAGAACGGAGGGGATTTTGTGAGGTAAGGGACCCCCGTTTAGCCGCGGGATAGCAGCGTTTTAGCAGGGGCACACGTGCCCCTGCTGAATATAAGCACTGAAGCGAAAAAAAAATATGATATAGTGAATTGGTTGTGTACTATGAATAATTACTGGATGATTAGCAGCAAAGAAAATATTCTCATATTGTTATTTTCAGGTATATAGTGTTTTTTCTAGCATTGCATCATTCTCCAATATGTGCAGATTACACAACATTCAGCATTCAAAATGATTCTTTCAGAGCAGTCTGTGAACTAATGACCTCTCCTCTGGCAGAGAAAAAAAAACACTTGAGATAATAAGTCAGAAGACAGCCCTCTCCACGACTTTGAAAGTAGCAGAGCTTAATGGCTTTTTTGCATAGAGATAACAACTGGAGTTTCTTAACTCTTCCTGTACTGGAAACAATTAGACTGATGTATCTGATCTTAATGTTTTATTTCTTATCTGTACTACACATACAAATCATAATATCATAATTTTATTTTCGCTTCAGTGTCTCTTTAAATCTAAGGTGTGTACATAGCTTTAGGCACATTTAGGACCTAATTGTAAAGTCTCAAACACCTGAATTGTCCTGAGATTGGGATTCGATCCCTCGGGCGACAATGTGAAGCTGAGCTGATGTTCTCTTTTGCTATGGAGTGGGGTGGAGGGATGACTGTACATCGCAGGTGGTGTAGGGAGAAGAACAATAGTCTTTGTCTACGTTCCCTAGAGATGATTCTTCAGTCTCACACACTAGATTCTTGGCTACCCAAGAACCATCTAGCGCAGCACTGAGCAAACTACGGCCCTCGGGCTGTATCCAGTCTGCGTACGCTGTCGGCGGGCTGGATTCCTTGTCTTCCCCCTCTTTCCTTGCAGAGTCGCGGGTGGTTATGGGGGAACTTAAAAGCTAATCGCCAATTCCCACGTCATGTCTCCATGGCCACAGGGAGCCACGACACAACGCCGGGACGCTGGCACGTGTCAACATCGTGTCGTGTGATGCCTTGTTGCCATGAAGACGCGACAAGGAATACGTTGATTGGGTGAGCTTTAAGTTCCCCTGCTCGCAACTCCGCATGAAGGGAGAGAGGAGGGGAACTATTTCAGGAATGCGGTCGGCCTGAGCCACATCCTGTTTATCCTGCCTAAACTCTAACTAAAAGCCTGACCTTTAGTGGTGCTAGGGACACAAATCTGCTAAAGGTGCAGATAGATTACTCTATTTGCAGCATCAATATCCGTCTGATTTCTTTATAATGAATGAATCTGGCAGGGATCGATGCCACAACGCGATTTGTTCCCACATGCTGGAAAAATCTTGTTAAAAGGGCTCAGTTGGGTGCGTGGTGGTAGTGGCACTCCTTATTCTGATAATCGGACCCGACCCATCCTCTCTTCATTCCCGTATACTGACCAGGTCTGTGGAGTTGGCACAAAAATCATCCAACTCCTCAATTTATGAAACCTCCGACTCCGAGACCCAAAACTACTCCCGACTCCTCAACCCTGACTCCTTAGTCTAAAGATGCCCATTAACGGTACAATTATTTCATCAGATGCGATCTTTCTATACACTTTTTATGATCGAATTGAACAGAAAAGTGTAAAGTGTATTGCGAAAATCGATGTCAAACAATTCTTTGGTCGATTAGAACAGGAAATGTAATCTATCCAAAAGTTGAATTTTACGATTCTATCTGAAGAGAGAAAATGCCCTAATTGACCCTAATTTATGGGAACAATCGATAGTTACCTTCCGATTACTTACGATCGTAAAAAGTGAGTGGAAAGATTGCACCTAAGGAAAAATTGTACCGTTAGTGGGTACCTTAATACTTACCAGGGCTGTGGAGTTGGTACAAAAATCATCGGACTCCAACTACTAGTTTATGAAACCTCTGACTCCAGGTACCCAAACATCCACAGCCCTGATACTGAGACACATGAGACAAGATCATGGGGGTACAGGTGCCTCCGGCGATGGAGAGCAGACCCTAGGGGAGGCACACGGCAGATAGGTGAGCAGTTTCCTACCTCAACGGGGCGGCCGTTCTGGCGAAAGTTTGCCCGTGTGTACAGTCTGTCGGCAGGCTGATAAAGCTGATTTTGACTGATCCGCCGAGCCGATTGGTCAAAACCAGCCTTATCAGCCTGCCGACAGACCGTACATACGGGGAAACTGTCGTCAGAACAGCTGCCCTGCGGGCGGGTCTTACGACCCGTAGTTTGAAGAAATCAGGTGTGTACACACCTTTACATTGCCTTTTTCGAGATTTACAGTCAGTTCCTGTCACCAAAAAACGCTTGATGCACTGTGCCTGTTAGTAATGGCTGCGCTCCTAGGTGCATTGTTTTGGAAAGTGTCTGATAACCTGAAAGAGAAGTGCAAGCAGTGAAAGGAACAGCTGCGTTCCTAATGCTGCTGCATATGTTAATTCCTTTACTTTGGAGGAGTAACAGAATCCATTAGACTTGTTCCTGGCATGCCTTGGACCACTGCGGTTACTGTTAATGATGTTCAGTAATGCCTTTTCCCTGCTCACTTCCACTGCTGTAGATGGAGCTTCTTGCAGAGCAAATGACCTAGGAGAGACCTACCTGCCGGCCTGACAGTATTAAACACCTTCCTGCGGTGGGATCAGATCATTCCATTCCTGCTTGATTTGATAATTAGATGTTAGGACACTGACAGCTAAAACATCTCAATCTCTCCTGCTAAATAACATAACATCTCCTGACTGCTCTGCACATCCGTATTGTGGGCCGCTTGCTTCTTGCCATTATTGACATTGACATTTTTCCTGTAAATCACTTTATTTCTGCTTTCTAAACAGAAAACCGTCAAATGTATATTTCATAATCTGCGCTGTCGGTTTATCTGACAGATGCAGCGGAATAGGCTTCTGTTTATGTAGCATTTTTTACAAATGACAGGGAGTTGATGTAATGGTGTGTGCAGCACACACTGCATAAACTGTCAAAGCTAACGGTGTGGAGGACACAAGGATCGAGGATACAGATCACTGGGCACATCATCAGTGTGTATGAGGACTAGACCTGCTGCAATTAGTGCATCTATGGAAGGGCCACCATTTAAAGGGCAGCTGAAGCAAGAGGGGTATGGAGGCTGACATATTTATTTCCTTTTAAGCAATACCAGTGGCCTGGCTATCCTGCTAATCCTCTACCGCTAATACTTTTAGCCATAAATCCTGAACAAGCATGCAGCAGATCAGGTGTTTCTGACATTATTGTCAGATCTGAAAGATTTGCTTCATGCTTGTTTCTGGCATTATTCAGACACTAATGCATCCTAATAGACCAGCAGGACTGTCAGGCAACTGGTATTCTATAAAAGGAAATAAATATGGCAGCCTTCATATATTTCTCACTTCAGTCGTCCTTTAAAGGACAACTGAAGCGAGAAGAACATGGAAGTTGCCATATTTTATTATATATATATATATATATATATATATATATATATATATATATATATATATATATATATATATATATATATATATACATACATATACACACATACACATATATATATATATATATATATATATATATACATACATACATACATACATACATACATACATACATACATACATACATACATACATACATACATACATACATATATATATATACATATATATATATATATATATATATATATATATACATACATACATACTGTATTTAAACGATACAAGTTGCCTGGTAGCCCTGCTCACCTATTTGGCTGCAGTAGTGTCTGAATCACACCAGAAATAAGCATGCAGCTAATGTTGTCAGATCTAACAATGTCAAAACCTGCTCTGCTGCATGCTTGTTTAGGGTCTATGGCTAAAAGTATTAGAGGCAGAGGATCAGTAGGGCAGCCAGGCAACTGGTATTGCTTTAAAGGGAAATGAATATGGTAGCCTCCATATCCCTCTCATAGTTGCATTTTATAGAGGAACTTTAACCTATGATTGAACTTTATCCCAATTAGTAGCCAATACTTATGACTACTTGCCTGCTATATCCTCTTTCATGACTTCTAACACTTAATATGAGTAAAACAGAACTACCGTATATTCCGGCATATAAGACGACTGGACGTATAAGACGACCCCCCAACGTTTCCAGTTAAAATATAGAGTTTGGGATATACTCGCCGTATATCTCCCTCTTCCAACGCACACAAAATAAAAAAAAAATAAAAAAATCATATACTGGTGCTATGTATTTTTATTATCTATAAAGCGCCAACATATTCCGTGGCGCTGTACAATGTAAGAAAACAAACAAGGGATACATATTGATACAGACAATGATATACATCAAATATGAACACTGATACAAGATACAGCACTGCTGATTACAATGTCATTTAACATGATGACTAAAATGTATCAATGTCTAACAGAGTGCAAGCAACATTCCATGACACAAAAGGGTGAGAGCCCTGCCCTTGCAAGCTTACAATCTAAAGGAATGGGGTGGAAACAAGAGGTGGGAAAGTATACAGTATATGTACAGGCAGTGCATAATTAGGTTATTTAGTGGGTGCATGGCCTAAGCTAGAGAATATGCTTGTCGGAAAAGGTGGGCTTTGAGGGAGCGTTTAAAGATTTCAAAGGTGGGAGAGTGGTGGGTGTGTTGTGGAAGGGCATTCCAGAGGAGGGGTGAGGCACGTGAGAATGTATGAACAGATACTGGTGCTGTACTGTATGTGGTACCCAGTATATAACAGTATATATAAGCGATTGACTGGTTGGATTGGTCAACTCTCCCTAAGTGGATTGGTCGGCTCTCCTTGTTTACCTGTGTAATAGAGTGGCATGGAAGAATAGATCGCGCTGTGCCAATAAAACACGCTTCTTTCACCCTTCTGGCCCGCCCTTGTATCCTATTTGCCTCCTTCTCTGTCTCTCAGATCTCGCCCACGTGCGCCTGCGCCGCTTCACTACAGTCCTTAGCAGCGAGATCTAAGAGGCTGTGGCATCAATGACACCCCGCGTATAAGACGACCCCTGATTTTTGAGAAGATTTTCAAGGGTTAAAAAGTAGTCTTATATGCCAATATATACTGTAATCCTTTTTCCTCTGTCTCAGTCCACCTCTCTGCCTGATATAACAATAAATGTTAATGACATCCCCATAACTTCAGTTCCAAGCACAGTGCTTAGGGGTAATATTTGACTCCTCTTCTCTCTCTCTTTTATTCCTCACGTTCACTCCCTAACCAGCTTCTGTCATCTCCAGCTCAAAAACAAATCTCCCATCCAATCTTTTCTCCTCAGGACTCAGCTAAAATGTTAATACATGCTCTTCTAATATCTCTTCTGAACTATTGTAATACTGTATACTGCTTTGTGGGCTACCAACTAATAGACTGGCACCGCTCCAATCTGTACTGTACTCAGTTGCTCGACTCATGCATCTTTCTTCTCGCTATTCCTCTGCTGCTCCTCTCTATCAAGCTCTTCATTGGCTGTAAATTAACCAGAGGATCCAGTTCAAACTCATAACACTAATTTATTAAGCTGTCCAGTCTCTCTCCCCTGTACATCTCCTCACTAGATACCAACCCAATCGCAATCTCAGATCTGCACATGACCACCTTTTGTCCTCCTCTAGTATTACCTCCTGGCATTCAAGTATACAAGATTTAGCATGTGCTTCAGCTTCACCCCTGTGGAATGCCCTTCCACAACACATCCGTCACTCCAACCTTTGATATCTTTAGACGCTCCCTCAAAACTCACTTTTTCCGGCAAGCATACGCTCCACCTTAGGCTATTCCCCATTTGGCCTCTGGCCAAGTTGTGCACCTTACTAGATAACCTAAAAACACACTGCCTGTAGGTATGATTGTTGTATACTACCCCACCTCTTGTTTCCCCCCATTCCGTTAGATTGTAAGCTCGCAAGGGCAGGGCTCTCTCACCCTTATATATTTTACATATCATGTTAATGTTATCACTGTAATTACCATTGCTGTATTTTGTACAGATACTATATTTTGTATATTGGTGTATACCATTGTCTGTATAATGTACCCCATGTTTGTTTCTTACTTTATACAGCGCCAAGGAACATGTTGGCTATTTATAAATTAATAATAATAAATGGTAAACAGAAACAGCCACCAGTTTGCTTAGAAATGGCACATTAGAATCCGCCTATGCTTTTTTTGTTTTATGTTGGGCATTACTAGCAAACATCTCCGTCTGCATAAAAGAACAGTTGGCGGTGACAGGTTGGCAGGTCGGCAGTTACTCAAATGGATAGATCAGCACATTGTCTGCTGTCAGGAAGAAAATCTGGTTTTCGGTATCTCCCCAGAGAGGTCATTGCTCTTATGCATCCTCTGATTATTCTGCAGAGATCTCTTTACACAGCTGCATTCATTCTGAAGTGTCTGCAGTAACCACTTACTGTGTGATAAGCTGCACAAGACAGCTAAAAACATTACATTGATTGCAAGCCTCCTTTCACCTCAACAAAATATTAGAGTATTTTTGTGCACCATGTCCAAGTGTATGCCAGTGTCCTCCGATATTAGTGATTAGAATATCATGCCTGATTATTGCTGTTATTTACCTACTGCTAGTGCTGCCAGTTTCCGTCCATCCTCCTCATTCCACTCTCCCTATCACAGAACACAATGCTCAGCTGGCACTGCATACTTTTAAAAGAATATTTAAACTTACTTACGAACAGTTTGCTTTTCTTTAACTTAAAGCTCCTTCAGTAAAATTAATTTAATGATTGTATGTTTTTTTCCCATAGTTCTGATCGTCTCATAGAAGAAACTATAAGGTAAGATACCAATCTTTAAGTCTTCGCTTGGCATTTTCACCTATTTGTAAAATGCAGGGCTGTGGTGTCGGAGTCGAGGAGTTGGAGCAATTTTGGTTACCCGGAGTCTGAGTTGGAGTCGGAGTCGGTGATTTCATAAACTGAGGATTCGGATGATTTTTGTACAAAATCCACAGCCCTGGCAAGTATTAGACTAAGGAGTCAGGGTCTAGGAGTCGGAGCCATTTTGGGTACCTGGAGTGGTTAGTTTCATAAACTGAGGAGTCGGAATTGGAGTCGATAGATTTTTGTACCGACTCCACAGCCCTGGTCAAATGTATTGATTAAAGACCAACTCTGGCAAACATATTGTTTGAAATTGCTTTCTCTGTCCTTGTTGGAGACATATACAGCACTTCCCGAGATAGATTAAGATGAAATAGTGCCCTGGACAAGTTGTAGCTTTGGCTCCCCCTTATGGTCCCCCTTATGGTCCTTTTAGTAATCTGTGGTGGAGAGGCGTTAGAGAAGGTGGCAGGAGGGCCCCTTTAAACTTGCTAGGCACCAGCCACCAGCCTAGGTGTCCTTGTGGGCAATCCTGCTCTGAGCACTTCCTGTCCTGGAACCACTCGTTGGTTTCCTGTTTTGTTTTGGTTTTTTTGTCCATCCTAGACCTTTCATATCACAGACTTTTCTTGGAAGAAACACTAATCAGCCAAAACTTTAGAGCCATCTGGCCAATATTGGGTAGACCCCTGGTGCTGCCAAAAGGGCTCTGACTGAACAAGGCATGGGCTCCACCACTGAAGCTGTCCTTCCAGACCACTTCTGCTCAAGACCCCCTTGAAGTTCTTGACTGCACTCCCCGATGTACACAAGCACGGCCGTACCTGGACCGTTTTCACTCGTGGATGAGTGGCTCCAGCGTACTTGTACAGGTCCAGGATGGCTGTGTTTGTACAAGAGGAGGATAAGTTGTCTGATATGGTCCTGGGGCCAGGAGGACGTGAGAAGCCCCTGCAGGCTCCAGAGGCTTCCATTATCTTGGGTATCTATTTTTTTTTCACCTTGGGTACACTTTAAAGGGAAACTTAAAGGAATACTGTAGGGGGGTCAGGGCAAAATTAGTTGAACTTACCCGGGGCTTCTAATGGTCCATCCTATGACATCCTGTTCCCGCACTGCCACTCACCGATGCTCCGGGCCCGTCTCTGGTTCACTTCTGGAATTTCAGACTTAAAAGTCAGAAAACCACTGCGCCTGTGTTACCGTGTCCTAGCTCCCGCTGATGTCACCAGGGGTGTACTGCGCGGGCACAGACCATACTGAGCCTGCGCAGTACACTCCTGGTGACGCCAGTGGGAGCGAGGACACGGCAACGCAGGCGCAGTGGTTTTCAGACTTTAAAGTCTGAAATTCCAGAAGTGAAACGGAGGCGGGGCCGGAGCATCGGTGAGTGGCTGCGCGGGCACAGGATGTCTGCGGGGGACCATTAGAAGCCCCGGGTAAGTTTAACTCATTTTCCCCCAACCCCCCTACAGTATTCCTTTAACCTCCCTGGCGGTTAATTTTTTTTTCCCTAATTGAAAAAATCCTTTTTTTTTTTTTTTATTTTTTTTTTGTTTCATGTAAAGCTACCAGAGTGGTAGCTACATGAAATACCACTAGAGGGCGCATATGGCCCTCTAGTCCGATCGTCGCCGGCATCTATAGCAAACAGGGGAACGCGTATATAACGCGTTCCCCTGTTTGGCTTCTCCTGTCGCCATGGCGACGATCGGGATGACGTCAGCCGACGTCATGGACGTCAGCCGACGTCCTGACGTCAGGCACACTCGATCCAGCCCATAGCGCTGCCCGGAACTCATTGATCCGGGCAGCGCAGGGCTCTGGCGGGGGGGGTCCCTCTTCAGCCGCTGCGTGCGGCCGATCGCCGCAGAGCGGCGGCGATCAAGCTGTGCGCGCGGCTAGCAAAGTGCTGGCTGCGCGCACAGCAATTTACAGAATGAAAATCGCCCCACCAGGGGCTGAGATCTCCCCCTGCGCGGCATAGCCTGAGCTCAGCTCGGGCTTACCGCCAGGGAGGTTAAGTGACATGTGACGTGATGAGATAGATATGTGTATGTACTGTGCCAAGCACACACATAAATGTGCTGTAATGCTTTTCTTTGTTCTATGCCTGAAAGAGGTTAATATTCAGCTATGCAACTGACAGTTTTTCTCCAGTCCGGACTCCAGTCAGACTATAGCATCCCTTACTGATGAGGATTACAGCTATAGAATACTTTGCTCTCAAAAGCCCAGTTCTCTGCCAGGAGAGGATAGATTAGTGCATATATTTGAGCACTCTGAATCCAAGTACCCACAGCCAGATGGATCGGAAATTTCCACTGTCAAAAATGATCATTCCCCTATCCATCTGGATGAATCTGCAAGCGCTGTTTGCACCGCCGCAAGCGAATGATCATTTAAACGATTGTTTACATTATCGTGATAAAACCCGCGAAAGTCAATATAGATCGGAACCATACTCAAATATTCAATCCGGCATGTTGGTTGTTAAAAAATGAACAATCGCCGTGGGTAATGTGCATCGTGAAACATTGTTTAGTGAATTTTCGTTAAGCAATGTTCTGCAATATCGTTGGAAAAAAATAATTCATCGCGTAAATATGTTCGGAAAAAACGCATCGTGGGTATGGGCCTTTAGACACAGGAACAGGCTGTTTCATTGAGCTGAGACAAATCAATAAATCTGCTTTTTTAAAGTTTTTAAACAAAACATAAAACTGTGTGATATCAAAAAATCATTTCTAGAGGTAGGAGGATAAATACAATTTGTCACATCACTTTGTTTTCTCTTAAATTTCACTTTAACCACTTCCGGATACCGGGTGGTTTTGCTGATCGGTGCTGCGTGGGCTCTCCAGCCCGCAGCAACGATCAGCTAGCAGCCAGGCCGATCAGACTTTCCCCCTTTTTTCCCCACTAGGGGGATGTCCTGCTGGGGGGGTCTGATCGCCGCCGGCTGCTTGCGCTTGCGGGGGGGCTCTCTTCAAAGCCCCCCTCCGCAGCGCTTCCTGGCCGCCTTCCCCTTCCCTCCCTCTACCTCCCCCTGTGAGCGGCGCAGGACGGAATTCCGTCCTGCGCCGGATAGGATAGGCTTCAGCCTATCAGGTGCCGGCGGTCCCCGGCCAATCAGAGGCCGGGGATCGCCGATCTCCGCCACGGCGCTGCTGCGCAGCAGCGCCGTATACATGTAAACACGGGGGAAGATCTTCCCCGTGTGTTTACATTTACCCTGCGAGCCACGATCGGAGGCTCGCAGGGTGTTCACGGAGACACCCTCCGTGAACTGACATGTCCACTTCAGGATTCAGGGGCGTAGTTAAGCGTACGCCGAATCCTGAAGTGGTTAAAGAGACTCCGTAACAAAAATTGCATCCTGTTTTTTATCATCCTACAAGTTCCAAAAGCTATTCTAATGTGTTCTGGCTTACTGCAGCACGTTCTACTATCACCATCTCTGAAATAAATCAACTTATCTCTCTCTTGTCAGACTTGTCAGCCTGTGTCTGGAAGGCTGCCAAGTTCTTCAGTGTTGTGGTTCTGTGATGCATCTCCCCCCTCCAGGCCCCTCTCTGCACACTGCCTGTGTATTATTTAGAGTAGGGCAGCTTCTCTCTTCTCTCTTATCTTTTACAAGCTGGATAAATCCTCCTCTGAGCTGGCTGGGCTTTCACATACTGAGGAATTACATACAGGCAGAGCTGTCTGCACTCTGCAGGAAGAAACAGCCTGACACTTCAGTTGAAGATAGCTGTTGGAGGAAAGAAACACACAAATGATCTCTTGAGATTCAAAAGGAAGGGTGTATACAGCCTGCTTGTGTATGGATGTATTTTCTATGTGTGGACATACTGTACATCAACCTACTTCCTGTTTTGGTGGCCATTTTGTTTGTTTATAAACAAACTTTTTAAAACTGTTTTTAACCACTTTTAATGCGGCGAGGAGCGGCGAAATTGTGACAGAGGGTAATAGGAGATGTCCCCTAACGCACTGGTATGTTTACTTTTGTGCGATTTTAACAATACAGATTCTCTTTAAGTCCGGTAATGTGCAAGGTGGGGCTTCCGTGTATCAGACTTTTTTTCCCCTAGCATATTTCACTGATAAACCATGCGCACAGACCCAGTAATCCCTCCATCGTCCAGTTCTGATGCCTGCCTTTTTTACTTTGTAAACAGTGGTGGAGCAATAGGGGATGCAGAGGTTGCGACCGCGCTGGGGCCCTTGAACCAGAGGGGCCCTCCCTTAACTGCAGTATTAGCTCTCTATTGGTCCCGTGCTGGAAATAATCACTTCTATAGATGCATTGAATAGTAGTGATCATAAACAAACTGTCCCCATCCCCTTCTTGCACCTCTGACACTGTGGATAACCTTGGCAGGTTTTGGTACGCTGTATCAATTGTTCTATATAGAGTGCTGGGGGGGGGGAGGGAGGCGCAGTGTAAACAGCAGTCCACCGGGGGTTTTCCTTGTCACCTTACCACTGGTCTCCTTATCCTTGGCCTTGCTATCTTGCCTCTTTTGTGTTTCACTATATTGGTCACGTCTGATCTCACTCAAAGTCCTCATATATTAGGTATGACTTTAACTGCTTATATATACCGGTTTGATACAGTTCAGTAATCATTAGGTATTTTTGTATGTGTATTTTTCATATTCACTCTTATGTACTTTATTAGCTTTGATACATGGTCCCGGGTTCTTGGCCCAGGACAGCTCATTATTGAACTTCCTGATGGCCATCAGAGATATATTATTTATGAGTTGATTCTGTCTACCTATATATATGTATATGTGTATATGATCAAATTGGATAGATCACATGGGTTTGGTGCCTATTTCATGGTGGATAGTGTTGTGGCAGCGGAACATCCCTCTATAGGTACCGTATATACTCGGCTAGAAGTCGAGAAATTTAGGTCTGATCTATTTTTGTAAAGTAGGGGGGTCGACTTGTACTCGCATCAGACCTAAATTTCTGACTTGTAGCTGAGTATCAAGCGACCCCTCTGCTCTGCATCTGCTGCAGGATGCCACCCTAGTGCTGCCAGCCAACCAGATGCCACAATGCTGTGCCCCCTGCAAGCAGGAGAATGGACTAACCCCCGCTAATTACTTATTCTCTCAGGCGACAACTGAGAATGCTGGCCCCCACTGAGCATGTGATGCCCCGGCGGCTGCAGGGGTAGGGGCCGCTCACTGTGCCCCATTGTGCCTGTTAAAATGAATAATGCATCTCTCTCCCTGGCACTCGCTGTAAGTGCTGACACTTCAGGGAGGAGCGGCAATTAGATGGGCATGGGACAATGATGCGAATGGCGGGGGGCGGAGATTAAATTGCCAGTGTCCTGTCATGAAAAGCTGCTTGCATCAGGGATAGGCAGGTGAGGACAGTGATCAGTGGCTGGAACGGAGTGATTTAGAGCGGCTCCTACAACTGCTGCCGGGGTAGAAGCCGCTCTAAAAATTCTTACGTTACAGCCAGCGATCACTGTCCTCTCCAGCCTGTCCCTGATGCAAGCAGCTTTTCATGACAGGACACTGGCGATTTAAGCTCTGCCCCCGCCAGCCGCATCACTGTCCCATGCCCAGCCTATCTAATTGCTGCTCCCTCCTGAAGTGTCAGCGCTGTTTATACAGTGATTATAGCGCCACTGTGCAGCGCCAGGGAGAGAGCAGCGTTATTGATCCCAGCCAGCAGGTATCCATCCCAAACAGATCTGAGGCAAGAGACCTAGAACAATTAACCCTTATCATCTACAAGCATGTTTCCAACACTGTGCTATTGTTAATGTTATGTATTAACAGCAGCAGTGTGGGGAAGATGCATGGAGATCATGCAGGGTCATTTGCTCCAGGTATCTTGCCTCATACATGTAAAAATAACATATAAATAATGTACAGTAATCTCCTTAAAGGATAATTATTGCAAAATATATTTAAAAAATATATTTAAGAAAAGGACGACTACTATCTATGTGGAGAGTTGTACAGTGGGTCGACTTATACTTGAGAAATCAATAAATTCCAGCTTAAGAGGGTCAAATATTGGGGTCGACTTATATCCGAGTATATACGGTAAGTATTAGCAATGGCCCACTCTATTATGAACTTCCCTTAGATGGGGAGGAGGTTAATTTTACATATTTTTGCTTACAGGTGCTCAATTGCTTTTGAAACTAACATTTTTATACTATCCTATTTTTCCTACCCATAGAAGCTGTTAGATATTTTTTTCGGTGCCTGAAGATGGGATTTCAGTGGTTACTTTGCATTATGAATGTTCACGGTTTGGGGACTCCCTAGAAACTCAGGAGGACATTAACAAAGAAAAATGTAATTCCGGTTCTGACTCATTACTCCGGCTGCACAGCTTTGTCTGTGTGACACATTTACTTTGAAGGTTACTTGTGGGGAATGAAAACTGAGGACAGAAGTTTAGTTAGAGGCGCAGAGTATTGCACTGAGGAATGATGTGCAGAAGTGAGCAGCAGCCATCACTATAGACCTGCTCCCCCACATGATCATAAAGGGAAAGGAACATGCACAAAGTTTTGTTTTTGCTCCCTTTTGATAGTTTATAGGTTTTAGTATAGGATTATTTTCTGTATGCTTCACCCTTGCTTTATCATATTTTTACTAGTCACTGCACAGCACCTGGGCTCTATGTGGCTCTAAAGGCCGGATTTATAATTTTTCTGCCCTAGGCCAAGTTTGTTGAGATTACCCTTCCTTGTGCAGCAATGCCCCTCCCATTCCATGTACAGACCCTTCTTCCATGTATAACATCCATGTGCTACAGCACTACTCTTTCATGATCTCATTCAATGGCTGCCGTGCCAAATCGCATTCACTATGAAAATCATGTTTAAAATCGTGTGACGTCCGCAATTCAGACATCGGGAAAAATTGCTTTTCGACAGTTCATGCATGCGCACTAGAACGTACTTACACGCTTTCTTCAGTGAAAGCCGAGCCTAATCTGGTCCATGCTACTACGCAAGGTGCCTGCGCCTGTGCAAGAGTACATACCAAGATTGAACTCTGCTTTTTCCACCAGAGCTGTTCCTTGCTACTGTGCAGGCGTAGTGCGGCTGTGCTTTAGTGGTCTCAGCGCTGGATTGAGCTGTTGGAGGAGGATGGGGAAATCCTCTTTATGATCCAGAGGCTTCCCTCTCCCGAAGTAAGTATCCATTTTTGGGTATTGCGAACCACCCAGGTTTACTTTGAGCTCGAGGTAGGGCTAGATCAAGGTTTATGAACTCAGTCCTCAGGTTCCCCCAAGAGTGCATGTTTTGTGGAATTCCACAGAGCTTTGCTAAGACACTAATTACCTCACCTGTGAATGTTTGTGGTTCTCTGCAAAACATCCACTGTTGGGGCTACTGGGTAAGCTGGATGCAGGGTTTGAGCCTTTGACCAGGGTTTAAATCCCAGCTCAAGCCAGTGCGTAAAACAGTAAGCACTCTTATGCCAAGGCGCCCTAATGATCCTGGTCAGCCGTGGAGTGTGCCCTAAGTGGCTGCAACCCTCCCCCAGGAGAAAAACACAACATAAATGTTGTCTTGTCTCTTGAGGACTGAGTTGAGAAAACCTGGGCTAGATTACGTTATCTTGAGTCTCCACATGCTGCTTTTTGTCTTCGGGCTTCTGCCATTCCTTGTTCCTAGTCATCTACTCTCCACAGCCTCCAAGTTTCCCTCAGAGGTGATGAGCAGTCAAAGCACCCATGCACAGTGAAAGAACGCGCTCATGCATGCTGTGTGGAACTCGCGCATGCCCAGTTCTGAATTGCTCTTCTCCGCTCGGGAACTTCCGAGAGACTATTAGACGGAGGACCGAGAATGGGAGGGACCCGAAGACAACAAGCAGCATTAGAAGTTTTAAAGGGATACTGTAGGGGGGTCGGGGGAAAATGAGCTGAACTTACCCGGGGCTTCTAATGGTCCCCCGCAGACATCCTGTGTTGGCGCAGCCACTCCCCAATGCTCCGGCCCTGCCTCCGGTTCACTTCTGGAATTTCTGACTGTAAAGTCAGAAAACCACTGCGCCTGCGTTGCCGTGTCCTCGATCCTGCTGATGTCACCAGGAGTGTACTGCGCAGACACAGACCATACTGGGCCTGCGCTGTGTGCTCTTGATGACATCAGCGGGATCGAGGACACGGCAACGCAGGCACAGTGGTTTTCTGACTTTAAAGTCAGAAATTCCAGAAGTGAACCGGAGGCGGGGCCGGAGCATCGGTGAGTGGCTGCGCCAACACAGGATGTCTGCGGGGGACCGTTAGAAGCCCTGGGTAAGTTCAGCTCATTTTCCCCCGACCCCCCTACAGTATCCCTTTAAGGCTAGTATACACCTCGTGATTTCATCTGCAATTCTTCTGACGACCAACGATTTGAGTGATGAGCGACAGTTTCCGCGATCTTGCAACATGGAGACGAGTGCGTGATTAGTTGGACTACACTTAGCGATAGATATCCCGGCTAATCGGATCTTTAAAGAGGAACTCCAGTGAAAATAATGTAGTAAAAAAAGTGCTTCATTTTTTACCATAATTATGTATAAATGATTTAGTCAGTGTTTGCTCATTGTAAAATCTTACCGCGGTACTCAGAGCTTCTTGTGGGAGGGGTTTCAGCACAAAATCAGTCATACAGCGCCCCCTGATGGTCTGTTTGTGAAAATCATTATATTTCTCATGTAAAAGGGGGTATCAGCTACTGATTGGGATAAAGTTCAATTCTAGGTTGGAGTTTCTCTTTAAGATCCCAGACGTCCCCCGCACCAAGTGCCACGATCACTTAAATTCTCGTCCGCGCCCCTCACATGATGTCGCAGGAAGATGGTTAGTGGAACGCTCGTCGTTAGAGGACATTGCTACGATCCACCTTCTTGTGTCGTTGAGGTGAGTATTCAACTTCAGGAACAGGTAATCTAGCCCACCATGGGTTTTATTAAAGAAAAAATTCTGTTGCTGGGAAAGTTTAGAAGACTTCCTGCGTCATCTGTTTCCAGAGCGACTCTGTACGACTAGGTATTATTCCTTAAGTGGGGTGTGTTTAGACATCAATTTTCTTTATGCTCTTCGCACATTGTTAAAGATGGCCATGGCATTGTATATATATCAAAATTCCGATTTGCTGGAATATTCACATTAGACCCCAGGACCTCAGCTTTATTCACATAAAGTATTTATTATGCCGGGAGTACGTCCTTTGTGAGCTAGTAGTTAATCCATGAAAAATGGATATCCAGAGGGAAGGAAACAATGAATTGCAATTTGTGCTTTGCCTCAGGCACTGAGATATAGAAAAATAAAGCACCTGGCAAATGTGCTAATAAAATTAATAATAATGAAAAAAACATAATTGGGTCACCTCTCCTTTATCTCCTGCCAAGAGCTTAGCATACGCTGTGATGTGGGCCCCGTTGTCCTGTCTTTTTACCCTGTATTATCTTTTACCTACCAACTCCCATGGTTCTTATTTTTCCGTTTAGAGAGCTGCCAATGTTTAATAATACAGATAGACGCGGTATGAATGCCTCTGTGCTTCTGAATATCAGCTACAGGAATGCAAGAGGTAAAAGCAGCATCATAATCATAGAAAGTGACAATATGAGAGGAGAATGCTTTTTTTCACCACTAAATACTATGAACAGGGATGATCAGTGACATGCAAAACATTTAATGTAAATTATATACAGCTTAAGACCCCCTGCACACTGCAAATCCGATTTGTGATTCCGATTTTCCCTGGATGCGATCAAAAGAAAAACGCAGCATGCAGTACTGATTAAAAAAACCCGCAAATCGAAATCGCATGTAGTGTGTAAGAGATCTGAAATTGGACTAATCAGATCAACTTACTGTCAAGCTGCTTAACATTTATGTGAAATTTAAGTGCAAGGAGAAATTATTTGCATCTCATTGATAATCCCTTATTGTGAATGTCCCTTTGACATTCAGTTTGCTATAATTATAGGTACCAAATAACAATCATCTAATGTTTATGGTGCCTTATACACAGATGTTAGAGCACACCAGTCCCAGGACTTATTGTATGCTTTACAACTGAAGTGAGAGAGATATGGAGGCCACCATATTTATTTTCTTTTTATCATACCAATTGCCTGGCATCCTGCTGATACTCCGCCTCTAATACTTTTAGCCACAGCCTGTGAACAAGCAGGCAGCAGATCAGGTGTTTCTTACATTTATTGTCAGATCTGACCAGATTAGCTGCATGCTTGTTTCTAGTGTTATTTAGACACCAGAGACCAGCAGGACTGCCAGGCAACTGGTATTGTTTAAAAGGAAAGTGATATGGCAACCTCCATATTCTTCTCACTGCAGTTGTCCTTTAACGTGGAGCATGGTCACAAACAGAAATCCAATAAGCTCTTGTTGTATTTCTTTCGGGGGTCTTCGAGTGGGAAAGGTGGTCCGACGGATGGCGTGTGAAATGTCTACAGGATCCAGGGGCTTACATCTTCTTAGGTAAGTATCCGTTTTTTTACCTGAGTTGGCCTTGGGTACACTTTAAACATTTGTTGTACATCCTGTACACCTGTGCCACACTGCTTTCCATATATAACCATTCCCTACTGCTGTAGACTTGCAGAGATCTTAGCAGGGTGATAGGATGGCCTGGGTCTAAACCATGACTGCACCGTGCTGTCATGTCATCAGGTAGATGGGTTTACCATCTGCTTTCGGACAACCTCATCTAATCATTGGGGGAATCCTCGGCACCTTTGTTTAATTTTCAAGTATTACTACAGTATTTTTCATTTCTCATGGTACTTTCAGCATGATTCAAAAAATATTAAAAGGGGTGTGTTATTTTGGCGAATTGAGAAGAACTCTCAGCATGTAGGACATTATCAGACCATTTACTCTGCACACCCTTCAAAAGTGAAGCTCCACATACTAGACTGAACATGGCCAAGGCAGCTATTCAGGGTCATCGTAGCTGAGAAATCTAGCATGTGTACAGGTGACCCACAAAGCCACTTATAGATCCAGCACACTTTAAGCAATAGAAAGGTCTGAGGGCGCTGTTCCCCTCCTTACACCACCCACCGGAAGCCACTCCATCCTACGCTTCACTGCAGGGTCGGACTGGGACACTAAGGGCCCACCAAGGAAGTTTCAGCCTGGGACCCGCCTCTTCTCCTCCCCCCCCTTCCCCGATCCCTTCCCCCCCCCCCCCCCCATTTTGTGCTCACATACACATGTCCTCTAGACATTTTGCATGACTTTATGGTAGGGAATAGATTGTGAGCACTTCTGAGGTCAGTCTCCAATAGGAATATGTCCACATGCGGCGGGCGCAGCAAAAATAAATGGGTGTCACCACGCACTGGAACATCGGCGTGGTCTTCCCCACAAAATGCAATCAGGTTGGCGGCAGATACCCCAACAAAATGCAATCAGGTTGGCGGCATATGCCCCCACAAAATGCAATCAGGTTGGCGGCAGATACCCCCACAAAATGCAATCAGGTTGGCGGCAGATACCCCCACAAAATGCAATCAGGTTGGCGGCAGATACCCCCACAAAATGCAATCAGGTTGGCGGCAGATACCCCCACAAAATGCAATCAGGTTGGCGGCAGATACCCCCACAAAATGCAATCAGGTTGGCGGCAGATGCCCCCATAAAATGCAGTCAGGTTGGCGGCAGACACTCCCACAAAATGCAATCAGGTTGGCAGCAGATACCCCCACAAAATGCAAGTTCCCCCCAGCTTGGAAGGGGGGGGGGGCAGCTGGCACAGATCGGCGGGGAGGGGTGAAGCCTCCCCTCCCCCTTCCTCACCTATGGCCCTCCCCCCCCAGTTAGGTAGGCAGCCGCAGGTCTCAGCCTCCCAAAAACAGAGCGGCAGGAGTGGGGGAAGCCTTCCTCACCTAGACTACGGCCCCCCCTTCCGCGCTCCCACCTGTCCAAAATAGTAGTCGGCAGCGAGCGCAGGAATCACTTACCATCCGAGAGTCAGATCGAAAGCTCTGCATGCCACTGCTGGTCTGGCCTCCTGCACTGCACTGTCCAATCACGCTCTCACAGAAAATACTGCGAGAGCGTGATTAGACAGTCAGTACAGAAGCCCAGACTAGCAGCACGCAGAGCTATCGATCTGACTCTCGGTCGGTAAGCTATTCCCCGCTGCTGCTGCTGGCTGGCTGCAATTCTGGAGGTGGGGGAGCGCGGAAGGGGGGGGCCTGACGCTCTGTGCCCGCTTTCCCTCCTTCCTGCGCTTAGCCCCTCTCCTTTTCAGCATTGGGGCCCCCAGGAGGCGGGGTGGCCGGGGCCCACCGATGGGACCATCTGCACTTTGGTGGCTCAGTACGAGCCTGCTTCACTGTGTTCCCTTCTCCCATCCCCATAACAAAAGCATTTGTTGCATGGCTGCAGCTGAGCGACATGGATTTGTGCCCATGTGTAGATAGCTTAAAGTGTAACTGTCAGGCATAAAATCAAAAATCAATTATTTATTTTTATCTGGTAAATAAATAATATGGATACTAACCAGGCAATCCAAAAGTTAATATCACTATTACTTTTCTTGTTGATTAATGATCATTCCTCAGTTTACCTGACTCTTTTTTTTTTTTTTTTTTTTTTTTTGGTACACACAAAATTTGGTACAGAAAAAAGAAGTTGCAGGGCATGCTGGGTTGTGCTTTTTTGCTTCTCTACTTCCCCTCAGACTTAACTAATGCAGCCTAATTGGCTGAAGCCTGTTTCCCTCCTGTTTTTCCCTCCCACACCTCTGTTCTTCTCTGATTGACCAACATTTCTCATACGCAGAGAATGCATTTTCTATAGTGAAGGGCGGACAAATCAGGCAGAGGAGAGTAAGGGAGGAAATTATATCAGGATTGGCTTCAAAATAGTCAAAGTTAAAATGAGAAATGCTAAGGATTTTCTATTTTTATTTTTTTTTACTGTAGAAAAATCACTAAAATTAAAATGTAGACAGTGCAATATATATGTTCTGTAAGTAAGGCAAGTATTTATCCACTTAAATATGTGTTGTTATTTCTGAGATAGTATGGCTGACAGCTCCTCTTTAACACTGTACAGTAGATAGAGGGAATCGATTTTTTTTTTTTTTTTGCTTCAGCAGTCCTGGTAAGTAGCAAGACAAGAAGCTATAGATCTGTCTGCCCTAATCTCTTCTCAAACCCTCTCGCACTTAAGCAGGCTATACACACATCAGGGTTCCCACTCAATTCTTGCCTGCCAGGAATCTATTGCACATGTCTGTTGATATTATGTCTAATATCTAACGATGCAAAGTGGTAGAACAGGTAAATTATCACTATCCGGAAGACATCAGTTGATTAATTGATGTACCACTAAAGGCTCATACACACGTCAAACATGCACGACTGCTAAACAACCAACTCAATTAACATACTGCGCACGCAAGAGGACTGACGGACAACACATTAAAAACAAGTGCAAGTCTTTCAAACAATTTGTACACGCACCACCAACTGCATGATATTAGACCAACATAGATCTGACAGTTGGATTGATTAAACCACCTGTTATCAGTTGCTCGCTTATCCAGTTGTTTGCACGCGTACACATGCCTGATTATCATCCAACAGACTAAAGTCAGGTGATAATCAGGCTGCGAGTTGGTCTGTATGTACTTAGCTTAAAGCCTCATACACACGCTCAGCAAAAGTCTTTTAAATGCACGATTATCAAACAACTTGAAGAGGTTGGACGATTTTTGTCAAGTAAAAGACGTTTTCACTGATAAGAGGTGTCCAACGACTGGTAAGACGCAGCTCAAGTCAATACAATAGTTGGATTGATTTGACAAACGACTGAGAGAAGTTGTGTCCAACATGGAAATGTGTACAGAAGTGTGCTACAACTTTTCAACAACTTCCATTACTAACTAGAACATATTAGTCTTTCAGGTTGAGGAACGATATGTGAATTTGAAGTTGTTTGTCAAGTTGTCCGTCAAGTTGTTCTGTGTGTATAATAGTCGTTTGCACACCAAGATGTAACTTTCCAACTTTTTGAATTGTAGTCGCTTGTAAAGTTGTTTATAGTAAAAGAATTTTGTTGAGCGTGTGTATGTGGCTTAACTGAATTGTGTGTGAGCAGCATAAGTTGTAAAATAAGTAGCTCATTGTTTGTATTCACACTCACCTGCACTTTGAGATGTAACTAATTCCAAGTTGATGCAGGATTATGCATCTTTAACCACTTGCTGTCCCTATGACATAAAAATAAGTCTCTGCACTTTCCTTCCTACAAAATCTTAGATAACGCTGTTTATTAATCTCTGACCTGATATCACTATAGAATTGTAAAATAATGACAGCAAACCCCTCTCCTCCTCCCGGGGAATCAATGGCAGAGTTAAGGTGCCCATACACTGGTCAATTTTAGCGATCGATCGATTCTATAGAATCGATCGATCAGAAATTGTTTCTATCAAATGTATTAATCGATCAATTTGCGGGGATCTCATATACACTGGTCAATTTCAGCGATCGATCGATTCTATAGAATCGATCGATCAGAAATTGTTTCTATCAAATGTATTAATCGATCAATTTGCGGGGATCTCATCCAACATGGTCAATGGACCTGACAGAGTCCAGAGTGGGACAATTGGAGCAGCTATTCGTTTTGGGGTAGCGCAAGTAAGTTAGTAGTGCATGCTACAGCAGTAACGTGCAATACTTTGAAAATTTTACTTGCGCTGCAACACTAAGCTGCGCTGCTTGAGCAGTGTAGCTTAGTGAATCAACCCCTGATTTGTCTGTGAGCCAGATGCAGCCATCAAAAGAGCCACATCTGGATCCAGAGCCATGGGTTCCCTACCCCTGCACTAGATATAAGTGGACCTTGCTATATTTTAAAAGCTGACGTTTTATGCCTAATAAAAGGAACTTTTGTAAATCCACAGAGTATCCCTCTTTATCTACCTAGAGTCTGCACCAATAGGTATGGACACCTGACAAGAGGGAGGTGGAGAACATCTATTGCATGCCTAACTAGAGTTGGATCACATAGCGCTGCGGCACTTATCTCATACTACTTATCTGTGGAGTGGAAGGACATTCTTGACACGGCAGCAGAACTGCAAATTGTGTATACTGGGTAGGGTTGCCGCGGTATACCGGTATGACGATATACCGCGGTTTGATTGTGCATGGTAATCATACCATGCACAATCTCGTTTTACCAGTTTTCGGGGGCGGGGCTACCGTGGGGCGGAGCGACGTAGCGGAGGGGATGCAATGTAGCGGTGGGCAAACAAACAGAGGCGAGGGAAAGCAAATACTCACTTGCCGGCAGCCAGGTCGGTCCTGCACCATGTACTAGCTTCATTGTACTTCCTGTTCTTGTCCGATTTCCCTGAAACAGCACCCCCTGGGTGCTATTACAGGAAGTAGAACGAAGTTAGTACATCGTGCAGGACGACCCGGCTGCCGGCAAGTGAGTATTTGTTTTGTACCCCCTGCTGCTGCGTCCCCCCTGGCTTTCTATACTGCAGGCATCAATCCTGGCTACACCTATTCCTGGCTACCTATGCGGCAGGCACCAATCCTGGCTAAACCTATCCCCTGCTACCTATGCTGCAGGCACCAATCCTGGCTACACCTATCCCTGGCTCTCTATACTGCGGGCACCAATCCTGGCTACACCTATCCCTGGCTCTCTATACTGCAGGCACCAATCCTGGCTAAACCTATCCCTGGCTCTCTGTACTGCAGGCATCAATCCTGGCTACCTATACTGCGGGCAACAATCCTGGCTACACCTATCCCTGGCTACCTATGCTGCAGGCACCAATCCTGGCTACACCTATCCCTGGCTACCTATGCTGCGAGCACCAATCCTGGCTACACCTATCCCTGGCTACCTATGCTGCAGGCACCTATCCTGGCTACACCTATCCCTGGCTCTCTATACTGCGGGCACCAATCCTGGCTACACCTATCCCTGGCTACCTATGCTGCAGGCACCAATCCTGGCTACACCTATCCCTGGCTACCTATGCTGCAGGCACCTATCCTGGCTACACCTATCCCTGGCTCTCTATACTGCAGGCATCAATCCTGGCTAAACCTATCCCTGGCTCTCTCTACTGCGGGCAGCAATCCTGGCTACACCTATCCCTGGCTACCTATGCCTCAGTCACCTAATTCTGGCTACACTTATCCCTGGCTACCTATGGTGTGGGCAACTACTACTGGGGTGGTGGTGGTGGGGTGGGGCTGGGGTCCAAATAATTGTTTAATACCGATTACCGTAATACCGTCATACCGTGGTATTTTTTTTTTTTACAGTTATCATACCGTGGAATTTCATACCGTTGCAACCCCAATACTGGGGTGCCTCTACATTTGCTACATGCAACAAATCCAGTTAGACTTAGACTATGTCCTGTTCACGGTCGCTGGCTATGAAATATTCGTGACACAGGATCAGGGGGATAGCCAAGCAACTTGCATTGATTAAAAGAAAATAAATATGTCAGCCTTCATATACCATTTACATGATATGTATGTGATGAATGTTATTTATGGTGCATAGTGGGCAGTCGCCTTTATCTCACTATTGCAGCTGTGTGCGTGTTTGTTGTGTACAGTATAAAAACATATCTTTTTCCTTTCTTTCCAGTTTGGCTTTTTTCTCTCTTTGATGAGTCTTTGAGAAGTGAAGGTTGGGTTTTAGCGGCGCGCTAGAATTAGTCTTTGATGGTTGAATTATGATGGGAACTCCAGCTGAAGTCTTTGCAGTGAGGCCATTCGGTGTTTAGCTCTGCATGAGAACATCGTGTCTGTACAGAAGTCTTATTTCGGACACTGATGATAAATCGCTGCGTACGACTCTTCATTCCTATCTGGGAAGTTTCTGCTTCATGAATCTTATAAATGAGAGGATTTTCTGCTAGAGGCATGCATGATGTATTGGTCTGAACGGCTTATTCATTGCACTTTGCAGCCCTCATTAGCATAGTAGATAGAAGTACAATCACCATAAATGGCGAGTTAGTGATGAAGAGAGCAGTCCTCCCTCTATTCCAGCTGATGATCTATTTACTGCTGAAATAAACAGGGAGTCCAGCGGCTTGGACACGCACTACATAGACATGGTCTGCTGCTTGTATACATGCGCATCACTCCTAATACTCCTAATCACACTCAGCACATCGCCTAGCTGAATATTAACCCTTCATACTGCAGAGAAGAAACTCACTGTAGTGACTGTTAGGGCGATTAGCGCAGAAAAATCACTGGACACTACGCTAATCACGATCGCTAATCGCGGAACGCTCGTCGCCGGCAAACCGCTGCATGCAGCGCGGTTGCGGTTATTGCTAACCACAACCGAGGCAGTGAGAACACAGCCACTCGCTACATTGTGTAGCGGTTTTTGCTAAACCGCCAGCGGTTTGCCGTGAGCGGGAATCGCGCGATTCCCGCTCAGGTGAGAACGGGCCCTCAGGGCTGTGGAGTCGGTACAAAAATCTTCCGACTCCAATTCTGGCTCCGACTCCTCAGTTTATGAAACCACGACTCCGACTCCGGGTACCCAAAATAGCTCCGACTCCTCTGTCTAATACTTAACAGGGCTGTGGATTTTGTACAAAAATCATCCGACTCCTCAGTTTATGAAATCAACGACTCCGACTCAAACTCTGATTCCGGGTGCCCAAAATTGCCTCGACCTCTCTACTCCGACTCCACAGCCCTGGTGACTCTCGGGAAGGGGGGGGGGGGGGTTAGGGAATAGGATTAACCTCCAAGATTCTGGAGTGAGACTAGGAGCCCAAAAACAAGGTGGTCTTTGAAAGATAGTATATTCACTGTCAGAGCTTGCGGGAAAATCAACTGCTTCTGTTCGGTATACGAGGTCTGCCGTGCTGGTACTGGTTGGTCGCTCTCCGTGGATTATTGGAAACATGAGATTTGCAATACTGGACCCAAATGGCCTTTGGCTATTACAATAGAACACTGTTGGAGGCACCCTAAGAATTCTATTGTACAACTATAAAATATTAATAGGAGTGGGTCAGTCTTACCTCCTTCAAGGAAAAAACCACATGAGGTATTTATTGATGTACATAAGACAACGCGTTTCACGAGTGTTGGCCCACTTCGTCAGGTCAATACAAAGTGCCTGGGTTGCAGTAGTCACTAGTGTGGGTGCCTCTATTAACTTCTATTAATCTTAATAGAGGTGACCACACTCGCGACTTCTGCAACCAAGGCACTTTATATTGACCTGAGAAATCAGGCCCGCACTCTTGAAACGCGTTGTCTTATATGTATTACTCTTATTTATGTTTTGTTCAATAGAATTCTTAGGGCACCTCCAATAGTGTTCTTTAGTAAACTGCAGAGAAAAGGCAGATTTCCCAGACTGAAAATGTATTGTGCTTTAATATTTTCTTGAAAGTCTTGCAATTCCCATAAGCCAGGGCAGTGAGGTTGCTAAATGGTCAGAGATAATTTGTACTCCCGACTGCTCAGTGCAGGTTGCAGCTGGGAATTCTGTGTGTGTAATACTTGGCTTATTAAGTATGCTACACAATACTGATCCATCTCCAGCCTGCACAACACTCCTTTTCTTCAGTAATGCCTTTTTGATGTCAACTTGGGCTTTTTTTTGTTAAGAGAATATTAAGCTGTGCCCTTCCCTAATGTACAGGCTTGAAAGCTACAAGCATTTGCCCGACTTACTGCGTATTGCTGTTCAGATGTTAAAAGCACTCACTCCCAGGATATATTCCTAATGAGGTTTTATAATTGTCTCTCCCGGGGTTACTCTTTACATAACCCAGCAAGCACTATGGATCTGAGCTGGCCAGACCTGTAATAACTGCTGTAATGATTTGGGGGCCACTGTAGAGAGTAGCTGTGAGAATAACTGCTGGCCAGTGGACGGAGTCGGAGTCATGAGCACATTTCATGTAGTATAACCGGGTGTGTGGAGGCTCCCAATGTAGATGTCTCATGTATAATAATGTCTACTAGTAAAAAAGAGGTCAAGAGCACATTTCATGTAGTATAACAGGGTGTGTGAAATCTCCCAATGTAGATGTCTCCCGTATATTAATTTCTACTAGTAAAAAAGAGGTGTCTTACCTGTTTAGAAGGATCGACATCAGGGTTATATAAAGGATTTTTATTCAACCTTGATTAACAAGTTCACAACGCGTTTTGCGGGATTTTACCCGCTTCCTCAGGTCAATAGAACAGGCAGATGCCTTAATGTAGATCTGTGTGGAGTGTGGGAGCCTCTATTCTCTATAGGCGCATATGGTGTTTGCAGGATCTGCAACCCATCCTTGTGAGTATACACATTTACTATTCTGACCTACAGCCTAACCTTACAGTACTGCACCATCAGGCTCCTGGTCTCCCCTTAACTCACAGGCATCAAGACTCCCTTTCTGGGAATCTTAGTGATCGAAACTCCAGACATTTCATGTAGGTCATTTTGCAGCCCTGCTGTATCCCAGAGCAATAGGGCTGGTCAATGAGATGCAAATAATTCTGAGCTGACGTGGGATTATGCAAGTTTATGCAATTTGGCAATGGACCAGGTGAATCCCGCCAAGGTGGTGTTTGATTGGTCCATTTTCAAGCTGCGTAATTTGCATAGACCTGCAGAAAATCAGATTTATTCATTCTTCCTTTTCATGGAAGGTTGCCAGTGTGTTTGTGGCTTTCTTCACAATAAACCATGAATTGCACAGAAATAGATGTCACGCTAATTCGCTTGCTTGCTTGTCACTTCCCACAAGCCTATCAGGATGGATGAATTTTGTGACTTAATCAGTACCACCTACCGCAGGTTTCTGGACTGCTTTTGTTCCTGACACTAGCATGGTTGAGGTGAGCCAGCGTGAAAGTGTTTGGGACTGCACCCTCTTGAACTGCCAGGTTTCAGATAGGTTGTAGCAATAACATACCCACACTATTTGACCAATTAGAATGCTTCAAGTTGTAAAAGTTGCTTTGATTGGAGAACTCTAACCCTATGGGTTTTCACACTGGCTCAACTCAACCATAGTAGATCCTTGTTCCCCATGATACAGTTTATTCATGCTGATTTACAATGCTTTGAAATGCATACACACATGCAATTTTGATTGGCCAATCAATGATCATTTTTTACCCCTTCCATGTACTATGGGGGCCAACAGATTTTGAATACAATGAAGGGATAGTTTAGGTAAACTCTCATGGAAGTGTTAAAATTGACCAATTGAAGGTGTGTACCGGATTTCAGTGTGTCGTTCTCTGTAAGCCCCATCCAGACGTTTAACCTACCTGGCGGTGCATTTCTGTCTGGATTTATGAGTCTAAAAGCGGTACATTTTTTCAAGAATTTTAGGCCTTCAATTCGTCTTAACTCGCCAAAATATATCAGAATAAAGGTCTGGTAGACATCCTGTGTATAAATAAAAGATTGGAACACAAAATTGTTAAAATTAAAATTGTTAACATAATTACATTTATAAATTAAACTTAAAAAATAGTGAAACTGTACAAATAAGGCAGCAGACTATATAGTATGTACATGTATACCTAATACACCTCCCGCATGTGAAATACTTTGAAATCGGAAATGGCACAGAGGGCAATATAACAATCGGGGCTGTAGAAGCGTGATTTCCTTTTGGACTTTTTCCCTTTGCTATCAGTCTTAAGCAGCAGGTAGAGTAGTCAAAATCCAGGCAGAGGTCGGTGCAGGCGGCCGGCAGAGAGTAGTCAAAACATAGGCAGAAGTCGGTGCAGGCAGCAGGCACAGAGGTCGGTGCAGGCGGGCCCGTTCAACCATCCTGATTGACCGCTGGGGTCCCTGGAACAAGAGCGAGGTAAAGGGGATCCCGGCGGAGAGAAGCCTGGCTCCCACTGGCCAGCGCTGATTGCGTGCGGGATCCAGGAAACAATCAGGAGCGGCGGTTTTAGCCAGCTCGAGCTTACCTCTTCTAGCTCCTAACAGCGTGATTACCGCCAGGGGGGTTAATACGTTCTCCTGCACCAATATCCTGCAATATAGATCATTACTCCTCAGAGACAGGTACACTTTAATACCGATGATCAAAAAATTCTCCTAACATGCAAGTTGGCTTCTCCATGGAGGTAGAAGTCAGCATTATCAACTAATGAACAGTTATGAACGGTAATGCTGCTACATGTTAACTGGATCAGCTGCTAAAAACTATTTGCTCATTCCAAATTCTGCTTTCCTCTTTAAAGTGAACCAGGCACCATTTTTAGCACCCAGAGCATCTCAATAACACATTATAAATGCATACCAGTAATTTGGCACATTATTAAAAATAACTTCAATTTTACCTCTTCTTTTTACATTTAAAAGTTTAGTAGAGGCTTTTTACCCTTCTTCCAAGGCCTGCGTGACTGCAGAAATTTCAGGCAGATAAGTACTGATGTAATTATTTTATTGCACACATCAGCAGAGAGCAAGCAAAGGCTTTCATCAGCAGGGGTGGGTGGGTATGTAGAAAACTATGCTTCAAAGAGTTTAGAAAAGTCACAGATGCTATCTTCACACCTTCCGCTGGATAAATAATGGGCAGCTAGAAGGGGGGGGGGGGGCATGGCAGCTTCTATAGCTATTAGGCAGGAGAACAGAGGCGCCAAAAGGATAAAAGGAAGCTAAATGAGCTTAAAAAAAACAAATTCTTGGTAAATAGAGGAGGTAGTAGTGGACTTACCTCCTCCAAGTAGACACACAACGACTGTAGTAAAGACAGTCAATATATTTTATTTATGAACTCCAAATATGCAATGCATTTCGCAGGTTTGATCCCGCTTCATCAGGCAATAACAACGGAGCAATAGCATATATGGTCAGTAGAAGAGCCAGGCAGCTCCTGAGAAACCAGGTGGCGCTTGGTTCCCTTTAAAGCAGACCTGAACTTAGAACTTCCTCTCCGCTCTAAAAGATACGCAACAGCATAATAACCTTTAAAGAAAAAAATTTCTTTGTTACAGCTGATATAAATCCTGCAATATATCTGCATTGCATCTACGTCCTGCTTTCATGGAAGCAGACATATTAACATCCTGTGCTTTCAAATGAGCCTGTCTACTGTGGCAGTCAGCTGACACCACTGAAGGATCAAATTAAAACTTGTGATTAGACACAGATGAGGGGAATTAGGCTAAACTCTCTAAATACATACAGGGTGCATTTCTCTGTTTTCTTCCTGTCTTGTGCAAGAGTTCAGGTCCACTTTAAGACCTCTAGGACTTCAATAGTTTCCTGTTTAAAGACTGAGGTCTTACAGTTACTCACCACCTACTTCCTGTGAACTAAAAGTCCATCTGTTCACATAGAGTAGCAGACACACAAATTCAACTGTACTGTAGGGATGCTGGAATTCAAATAGGAAACATGCTGTACTGTAGTTCCAAGCGCATATACCTTGCTTCCATACAATGTTTATACTCACTGTCCTGATTGTTTGTTCTGTTCTAGGTTTAGTAGGGCTTTAAAGCTTTGCAGCCTATCCTCTGCATTGAATTTGGGACTTATGAACTCCAATGACTGTTTACATTTTACCGCAGTGTTTATCTAGCTGCATGGCTTTGCATTGATACGTTATTCTTACTGTACACATAACCGGGATATTCCATAGCTGAATTATGTTCACAGCAGCAGTTCCTTTGTTTGATGTTGGCGGTGGCATTTAGATAGGGCTGCAAGCAAGCAGTCTGCATAAATTTGTTAATTATCTATCCTAAATGAAGAAATAGAAGTCTAAAAGGCAACTACATTTATTTACCGAGCATTTATTTAATTCCAGCTAGGATTACTTCTCCTTGGCTGTCTCCTCTGCGGGGGGAAATTCTCTGTGTTCGCGTCTGTGTAAATGATGATAATTTTTCTTTGTTTTTCCTTTTCGTCGGGTTAATAATTCATCCCGTATAAATAATAAAGCACTCTTTTTGTGTTTTGACAGCATCGCAATGGCAACAAAAGAAAACATGACATCACAGAGGGGGTTGCTGAAATCCATACAGAGCCGAATGAATACCTTGGCCAGTATCCTTATGCAGCACTTTGTGCCTAAATAGTAATGCTTAGAAATCAGATTATAAAGCCTTTTTTTTTCCTACAGATGCTAGTGGTAAGTATGAGTCGTGGTACCTTAAATGCCAAATTCCAGGCATACGGCCAGGACCGGTCTGCCTCCTCCAATCTTGTGAATAGGAAGATGATTGCCTATGTTAGTTATGCAGACACTAATAACAAAATTGATGGGTTATAGACAGGAATGATGTTTCTCAAAATAAGCCTATAAGGAATACACAAATTATGAATAGGCCAGATACCCTCACAGAAGCCACATCCTAAGTTTGTGAGGGGTGTGTGGCCACTTTATATATAAAAACACTATTTATGTACAGCCTGGGTCTTTACCTGGAGAATTATCCTGGAATTCCAGAAGAGCTGCAACAATCTATACAGACCAAATCTAATGCTAGGTACACACTATGAGATTTTCTGGCAGATTTACTGTCAGATCGATTATTTCCAACATGTCCGATCTGATTTCCGATAGAAGGGATTGGAAAATAGTCAGAGATCGATTGGAAAATGATCAGATGAACATGTTGAAAATAATCGATCTGATAGTAAATCTGCCAGAAAATCTCATAGTGTGTACCTAGCAAAGCAATTAAAGCTTAATTAGCAGACTAACTGAATCTGCCATATCATTGTTATGTCACTCGGGCCTCCTTTGTTTTGCTAATCAGCAGTGTTAGGCGTTGAAATTACATCCTTCCCCATTCTTAAAGTGTACCGGTTACGAAAAATAACAAAGCATTTATACTTACCTGGGACCTCCTTCAGCCCCCATTGGTTTCCTCCCCATCCTCCAAGCGTCAGCTGGCCCGCCTGGTCTCATTCTTCAGTCGCCGCATACTGTACATGCGCTGCATGTGGTCGCATGCGCAGTACACCGTGTTCCACCACTGTTTCCCCACTGAAGTTTTACAACTAGCTGGTCAAATAGGCCTTCTGGAGTCCGTGTGACGGAGTGCTTCTGAAGCTTTCCGCGAGTCCCACAAGTGCTGAATTTTAACAGGGGGCAGCAGTGGAAAAAGGGCACGGAGCAGGAACCAGGAAGGGTCTATAGGATCCCGAGCCTACCCTCTCCATAGGCAAGTTTGCAACCTTTTTTTTTTTCAGCGTCTTTTCAGATTTGCTTTTAAATGGGACCTGAACTCTTGCACAGGACTGAACGAAAACATATAGAAATGCACCCTGTATGTACTTAGAGAGTTCAGCCTGTCTAATTCCCCCTCATCTGTGACTAAGAACAAGTTGTAATTTGATCTCTCAGATGTTTCAGCTGGCTGTCTCGGCAGATCAGCTAGTTTGTAAACACAGGATGTTAACACTGTCTGCTTCCATGAAAGCAGGAAGTAGACACCCTGCAGATTTATTGCAGTAACAGGAAATATTTTTCTTTTAAGGTTATTATGCAGAGAGGAAGTTCTGAGCTCAGGTCCGCTTCAAATGGAAAATAAGACTGAGATACCAGGTAAACCTTGTTTAAGGCCTCGTTCACATTGGGTGCATTGAGAAACGTGTAAAAGCACATGCTTAAAAACACATGGGTTTGTGCGAGCTTTAGTGCGCTTTTCAGTGCATTGTGGTGAGCTTTTTTTAAGCATGTTTTGCTTATTGTAGCAGTAACAGTTGTCAATAAAGATCTGTTTTCAAATTAAAACGTGTTTTGTTTTTTTCATTAAGGGGTAAAAAAAAAAAAAAACCACATGCACTTGTATTCTCTTTGATGCGCTAAAAAAAGCACACCCATTCACTTGCATTGATGTGCGCACAGAAATGCATGCAACACTACCTTTTTGTAACTCAGCTCAGCACAGCACATAGATGTGAACCAGGCACATTTAATCACATAGGAAAATCAATACCTTGCAGAACGCACAGCACAATGCGCTCTGAAATGCGCACAAAAATGTACCTTGTGTGAACGAGGCCTAACAGTAGGACTGTAGATGCAATTGTTTATCTGATCAGTTTTTCACTTCCGATTTGCTTTAAAGAGGAACTATAACTAAAAACATCCCCTGGGGGATACGCACCTCGGTAGGGGGAAGCCTCCGGATCCTATCGAGGCTTCCCCCGTCCTCCTGTGTCCCACGGCGGTGGAGAAAATCCTCCCGGAATGGTGTGGATGTAAATATTTGCCTTCCGGGCTCCAGCGCAGGCGCAGTGCCGGTTCTCTGCACAGAGATAGGCGAAAATAGCCGATCTCCGTCGGGCCGCTCTATTGCACAGGCGCAAGTCTCCTGCGCCTGCGTAGTAATGCGGACCCGACGGAGATTGGCTATTTTCGCCTATCTCCATCAGAAGAGCCACCGCTGGAGCCAGAAAAGGTAAATATTGCACAACGCGACAAATTGTCGTATGTGCGTTCCGTGGGCTGCAGCAAGAACGCCGTGGGACACAGGAGGGCAGGGGAAGCCTCATTAGGATTCGGAGGCTTCCCCCTCCCGAGGTGAGTACCCCCCAGGGGAGGTTTTTTTGGTTACAGAGTCTCTTTAAGTAATTTATAGTAAGTAGAGTATAGGCTGTACTTTAGTAATCTCAGATCTGATCATGGTGGTGACAGTGTACAGTGATCCCTGTACAGATGAGCACACTGTGCGAGCTGCAGGAGGCCTCCCTCCGCAGGGAAACAATGCTATGCCTGGTGAATACAGTGTGGAAGATGTGGGAAGCCTGTGCTGATGGTTTTGGATTTCAGGATTGTCATGTCTGCATGAGGTTTTATCCGTCAACCTATTATCTCCCTGCTTTATATACAGTATCACGGTGTGACATAAAGAAGGCATTGCAGTGTAAATATACTCTATAATTGTTAGGATTTGTTATTTCCCCTCAGTTCTGAGCTAATTTCTTCCTCCCTGTGTTCATGAATGGTGAGATGTACAGACGGATCAATGGAGAGGTGTCATAGGTTTAATTACTACAGTACACGGTAATGAGAGGAGATCCAGGAAAAGTACTTAATATTTCAGTAGCTGTACTGCTGGCTCCAGACTTTTCTCTTCCTTTACCACAGGGAGTATGCTGTAAGCACATTAATGCTGCTATATACTCTTTCATAAGGCATACTGGCACAATACAAGGAAACAGAGACGCAGGTGAAGTCAGTGATCAGCCTCTTATGGGTGCAGCAAATAACATTGATTATTTTGTTACTATGGCAACAATCACTCTTTAAAGTTGATGTTCTGGAAATATGGAAAAATATAAAACCTGAGTAAGGGCCTTTTTCCACTGCACATAACTCTGCAAAGGTTCAGATTGTGATGACTAGAAACTGGGCTGTGGAGTCTAAGCAATTTTAGGTACCTGGGGTTGGAGTCTGAGTTGGTGGTTTTATAAACTGAGGAGTCAGATGATTTTTGTACCAAATTCACAGCCCTGGAAAGTATAAGACTAAGGAGTCTGAGTTGAGGAGTAGGAGCCATTTTGGGCACCTGGAGTTGGAGTCGGTGGTTTCATAAACTGAAGAGCTGGAGTCGGAGTTAGATGATTTTTGTACTGACTCCACAGCCCTGACTAGAAGGCTGGTTCAGAGCATCTCCACAACAGCAGGTGGTGTTGGGTGTTAACATTACGCAGTGGTCAGTACTAGAGATGTTAGCTGGGAGTACATAGCTACTCGTAATCAAATTTTAAATCTCTGTCTATAGCTGATGTGTTCCGCTCGCAGTCCACATAACTACACTACTTCCTCCTTCCGGGTTTGAACGCATCGGCTATAGGCGGCGGCATAGGTAAGTTGACCTCCTTTCTGCCACAGACAGCACTATCTAGATTTTGATTACGAATAGCTACGCACTCAAAGCTACTCGCAGCTAACATCACTAGTTAGTACCTATGAGAATTGCTCCAAGGAAGGACAACCGGCCAACACAAGTTACTTTCTTCTTAGCCAGCCAGTCATAACTTTCCTTAGGAAAATTCACACAATATGCCAGAATCTAACCATTTCTGCAATGGACACCAACGGAAATCTCAATGGCTTCTGTTTTTAGTGTAGGATCTGTTCACATTTCCATTGCGGTAATAGATTGCATAGTCTCGTCCTGATCGTTTCCTAACACCACAGGGAACACAGACTGGTCATACCCTGCTATCTATGACATGTCAGTTACAACAGATACCACCAGATTTGGACAGACATATCTGATCCGTTATGACCATCTGGTCCCAACCAAGGGTAATACTATCTTAAATTCTTTTTAGAAAATTAATCTGTTGGATTAAAAACTGGACTGGAGATGAACTGTCACTTGCATACCTAAATTAACTCTCAGTCAGAAAAAGAAGAAAAGGAACATCATGTCGCATCAGGTACACATTACGCTTTTAGAAGCTCTTTTTCTTTGAGATCTATACCTGGAGACAGTCGATCTTCTTGCATATATTAAATACAGGAGATGGTTCCGTTAATGTCTTTTCATATTTCTGCTTATATATCTAGCAAGGGAAGGAATATTATGGTTATAATTTGTCTTGTTTACCACTGTTATGTTTGTTTTCGGCTGCTGCTAGTTACTTTCCTTAATCAAGTTGCACAGATCGGTTTCCTGCAGTCAACAACCTCATCCAGAGGATTAACCTGAGGAAGCGCCGGGATTCTCTCATTCTGGGCGCCATTATTGGAATTTGCACTATCTTGCTCTTGCTCTATGCTTTCCATTGACAACTTGTACAGACTCTGCCACAAACTGGAGGGAACATCTACAGGAGAGAGAGAGCAAGGAGAGGTGCAGTTGTGCACTAACCACCTGTTCCTGTACATAAGGGAGGCTGGGTATTCCAGGAATAATTTACATTTTATATTGGCAATTTATAGTGCTGGCAGCATCTGTGGGTGCTGTTCAGTGGCTGTACATAGTCATAGTCCTTTAACCATTATCTATATCCATAGTGTATCTGAAGAGTGGCTGATTGATATCTGTAATTAGGAGCTGTGAAAGGGCACCTCTAAGGACCAGTAATCCTAACATCCTTTTTATGTGAAAGCTGGAAGAAAGGCAAAATGTGCAGACCAGAGGTACCTGCAATAAATCTGTAATCTTGGGCTAGCAAGGTACAATGTCTGTGGATCCACTTGGCTCTGCTGGCTACACTTGGTTATGTCTGAATGAATGATGGGCTGTATTCTCATAGATATGAAGGAAACCTGAACTGAGAGGAGGAGTATGAGCATTACTTTGTCTGAAAGTGATACTTTACCTCTTCATGCCCAGAATGAGTATGAAGATTCGGTGTTCTGACTCCATCGCCTACATGCTTATTGCAAAAAAAAAAACAAATCAGCTTGGCAGAAAGACAACGAGCATTTGAAGTGAGATATGGAGGCTAACATTTGCCTCTAATACTTTGTTATATAGACTCTGAACAAGCATGCCGATCAAACATTATGTCAAACATCTGTTTGACTTAAAGGATACATGTAACTACCCAGGGAATACAAAGTTACATACTCACCTAAGAGGGAAGGTTTTGGATTCCTTAGAGTGGGGGTGTCAGACTCATTACGTGAGGAGCCAAAATCTAAAACACAGTGTAAGTCGTGGGCCAATTGGTTTATTAAGATTTAATATTTATTGAACAACCTCAAACTAAGTGGAGTAACTATAGAGACGGTGGAGGGCCTGCTCCTCCCCCTTCTGCAGAGTAGCCTAGTGGAGCAGTTTTACCTGCTTCAGTTCTCCTCTTATCTTCCTGCTAACCACATGCTCTATGCTGCATAACTCTGCCTCCTGAGGAATACCACGTCATCGGGAGAAGGACATTTGGAAGCACAGAGCACTGCCAGGAAGAACAGAGGAGACAATGTGCCGTTGGAGCAGGTAAATATTACACTGCTGTGCTGCGCTCCTCTGTAAGGTGGGGAGATGGTGTTGGGGTGAAAGGTGTGTGTCTTACCAGCTGGGGGGAGAAGGGTTTGGATCCAAGGAGGAGGCCCAATGCCAATTTTGTTAGGGGGTGTCTCCCGAGTCATTGCTGGAACCCGGCTCAAGCTGACAGTCAGAAACACTCTAACTGGTGTGCTCCTCTAGACATAAAGGCAGTGCACTGTCTTTCGTCTGCTGCTTACAATGATGGACATTGGAAGCTCTCGGGAGCCGCATAAAATGGGAAGGAGGGCCACAGGCCTTGTGTTTGAGTCCTGTGCCTTAGAGTCCTCTAGGTCTCCTCGTTTCCCCCAGGCCCCATACAAATCTGCTGGCTACATCTTCAGGTCTCTGAGTACTTCTGAAGAGGAGCATCATCGTACTGCACTCATGCAAGTCCATAGACCCGAGTACTTACTGGCGCCTGGCAGGAACAAGGAGACAGAGAAAGGACCACAAAGGCTCTAATAAGGGGCCCAGAACCTTCCCTCCTCTTAGGTGAGTATGTCAGTTTTTCTTCCTTGGGTCGTTACAGGTATCGTTTTAAATATGACCACATGCTTGTTTCAGGTGTGTGATTCAGACACTACTGATGCATAAAAAAAGATCAGCAGGATGCCAGGCAACTGGTATTGTTTAAAAGGATATACATATGGCAGCCTCCATATACCTCTCACTTCAGTTGTCCTTTAAAAAGGGAGTAAACATATCAGCATTCATATTCCCTTCAGTTCAGGTATGCTTTACAGCAGGGGTCTCAAACTCGCGGGCCATTTGCAGCCCTCGATACAATATTTTGTGGCCCTCGCCGGCAAAAGCTTCCTTATAGTTCGATTCAGTGCTCCCAAGTAATCCGCCGCATCCCCGCCGCTAAACAAGGGCTGCAGAGCCCCCAAATCGCCCGGGGGGCAATCCGCCGGCATTTCCTGGAAGGGGCAGAGCTTTCAGCTCTGCCCCTCCTGACGTCAATCGCCGCACGGATTGCCGCCTCTCCCCGCCCCTCTCTGTGAAGGAAGAGTGAGAGGGGCGGGCAGAGGCGGCGATGCGCCGCGATTGTGAAATCCCTTATGCGGCCCAGCCTCATCCTGACTTTGCCTCCTGCGGCCCCCCAGGTCAATTGAGTTTGAGACCCCTGCTTTACAGGGAACGATTTTCCTTTAACAAAGCTTTGCTTACTTGTAGCGTGGCTTTGGAGCTAAGATCCCCCTCCTGCCACGCCCTGTTATACAGAACAGCTACTGCTTGTCCCCTGCCTAGCCTGGTACCTGTGTAATTCCGCGGTGCAAATAACAGGATCCAATAGCCTTGCTCAAAGAGGAATGTGAGCAGCCATAGGCCTCAAAACTGTAAGCGGACCAATGCGCAGATCCTGTGAAGTAATGCAAATCTGTGAAAACATTATACAGGCTGCTGTCTTGTCAGTGCTTCATATCTGGCTTCAACATCATTTTCTTTGCTTTATTTCTTGTGTGTGGTGTGAGTCTCAGATTAGAGTTCATCCTGTCCTACTAAATTACGCCCATTGTCCATCTTTCATAACTTCTAGTCATATGATCTTGGTGACCCATTCTTGTCTCATCTGAAAATCAGCACTGTACAAATGACAGTTGGAAACAGGACAATCATTTCAGCGGGGCTTAACCGTCAATCTCATGTAAACTTACAAAGGCAAAGCAGAGAACACACTTCCTGTGTGTGTCTTGCCCCATAACTCATTGAATACATGTGCAGGCCAGCAGACAAGTCCTTATTTGCACCCATTATAGGTTTACATGCACATTTTTTCCACAGTTTAGCTTTAACGCCATAGACCGTGCACTGATGCACACTCAGGAGCTGGGAGGGGAGTTTGATTATTGGCATATTAGGCAGGTAACTGAGCAATAGCTGTCCTGACTGCTCTAGAGTTGTCCTCAATGTAGGTAAAGCCAAACAAGGGCCTGCGGAGAATTCAGAGTTATGCCAATACATTTAAAGGTTTTGCAGTTTATTAATTTGTTCCCTTTTAACTCCTATGTAGGTAACTGCCTTCATTACATGTAGATTGACTGATTTTTTTTTTATTCTGTTTCACTTTACGGACCATCAGAGATATACACTTCTGAAAATAGAGTTGTAACTTGTTAAATCTTATTTACATAAGTAGATTTGTATGAATAATTGTTTCTTTCCAGCTACCAAGTTGTATTTCTGCACCAATCACAGCGTAGTGGGGGGGGGGAGGGGCAAGGCTTCCCATGAGTATATGGACACATCTGACATTCCATCCATGCCCGTAGCTCCACTTTAAAAGCCTGTAGAGGAGCCATGAAGTGATGCTGCTGACTAGATATGGTCAGTGAGATGCAAAAGTTTTTGAAGCAGGATTATTCAAATTTTGTCTCCAAATTTATGCAGCTTGAAAATAGGCCACTCAAATTCCACCTAGGTGGGATTTCATTGGTTCATTTTTAAGCTGTATAAATTTGCATAATCCTGGAACATTGATGATCATAAGTGAAAGCTTTTGATCATCGTTTGTCTTGTGTCTGCAGTAGCCTATGAGACGCACTGACACTGGTGATCTGTGGTTTAGGTTAAAGGCATTAGTTGTGTGTATTGTACACATAAATATTATGTCTTGCAGGCTTTTACATGAGAAAAGTGTACAGTGCGTATGATAATGTTCTTTGCACATCACATATACTTTTTCTTTCGGAGGGAAAATGTTAAGAGACCCCTGCAATGTCCTCAAGGAATCCTGGGGTTCCAAGCAACCCTGGTTGAGAAAGCCTGACCAAAACATTCAAGCATGCACCTTATACATACAGAGCATTAATCATTTCTGTAGCTTGCAAAGGCATTTTTTAAAGAGCTTTCTACAGAGCAGTAAAAAAATTAAATTGGGATGGAGGGATCAATTTTTATTAGCCGTGCTTCAGTGTACTTCCTGTTTTGCTTTTGGGGCGGTAATTGAGTTGGTGTGGTGATCTATCCCTACATGGTACATGCTAATGCATCAAACTGTACTGTAGTATATGTGAAAGCAGGATTGCGTTACATCTGCCTGCGTCCATAATAAAAGCGGGTTATATTGTATAAAATGCTGTAATATTCTTTTATTGTGAATTGGAGAGGGATGGTGCTTTGCTGTGTGCAGTTTATGTTCTTACCAGAGACCTGAGCATCGTGCAGCGGTCAGAAAGGCAATATGTCAATGCTGTCCAATAAGTATTGATGCCGTTTGGAAGAGGCGTGATTTAGAGCAGTGTGCAGCAATCCACGAGAAATCCACCCTACAGCAGCTAACAGCAGGCTGGAAATTGGGTTTTGCTTGGTAGCTATGAGGGACTGGATGCTGTTTAAACCTTGGCAGCTAAATAGCTTCTAGGAATTATAACCTTGTGGAATACAACGCCAAGGAAGCCTTAGGGCTCGTTTCCATATAGCGCGCTTTTAGCCAGGCTTTTGGGAAAGCGATCGCAGGGACATCGGGAAGTGCATAGACTGCGCTGTCTAGTGTCTCCATTCATGCGCTGCGATTCACCACTAAATCGCAGCGCATGGTTGCACGCATTTTGGTGCATTGGCACTGCTATCCCATTCATTTATTGCCACCTCTGGAGGGATCACGTGCAGCGCAGAGCTGCGCTGACGCACGGCCACCTACGTTGCAGATGGAATCAAGCCCTTACCTGCTACAATAACTGGGATCACACTTAAAGAAAACCTGAACTGAAAATTAAAAGTCAAAATAAACATACACAAGTCATACTTACCTCCCGTGTAGTCTACTCCTCAATCTGTTTTTCCTCTCCTGCGTCCTGTTTGTCCACTGTGACCAATGGAATTCTCCGTCCTCCATTTTGAATATGCCTATTACACCATAACAGCTTTCTGGTCCGCACACAGTTAAACTGTAACATCGCCCACTTGAGTCATAGGGAAACATGGACACATCAGTTCTCCTCTCACCTGTAACTGACAGCAACTGATATATAACTGACAGCAACTGATATATTTCAGTTCTGACAAAATGTTGTCAGAACTGGAAGGGATCACTGTAAGAAGAAAATGGTGAGCTTCTAAGAGGAACTGATGGCAAGGTAACTATGTATTGTTCATTTGAAGTTACCTCATGTGTTTATTTTAAATAATTTTACTCAGTACAGGTTCTCTTTAATATTGTTCCATTCTGCTCAATTGATAGAAATTGGATGATAGCTGGTTGAATCAACCAATGTACTCCATCAGGCAGGATGGAAAATATCAGTCGTAAGGAATCGCCTACTGTTCACATGATTTTTTTGATCGACACAGAATGAATTTTTGGTTTCAGAGTATCGTTCCAAACAATTAGTGAAGGGGAATCACAAGAGATCTCGCTTGTAGTGTGTGGGCCACTAGTCGATCAACTTTCAAATCAACCATACTGTAGTTGATCGCCCTCTAAAGTCAATCGCTTAATCAATCGACGGAAAATCAAGTAATGTATTGACGCCATTGGACTGACTGGTAGCGATTAGTGGGACAGTTAGCAACACAACTTTGTACTCGGTAAAGTGTTGCAGAAGATGTCGGCATTCTATAAATAAACACAAACACACTTGACAGGTTGGATTCATCATCAAAATGAATTAATAGTACTTACTCATGTCTAGCATGTATGGCAAGAGTCAGAGAATGATGCTATTGGAGGCTTCACTCCGTCTCCTCTAAAGGATAATTCTCAGTTTTGTGAAACGTATCCTGGGCTGTGTTTCCCAGTTGCAACCAATCAGATTCTCTTATAAGGCAGAGAGAGAACATGATTGGTTGCTGTAGGACAGGACAGATTGAGCTTGTTCTTCCCTCAGTATGTCAGGTGTGGTTGTCCTAAACACCGCCCACATTATGGTATATGGCAGTAAAAACCCAGTACATGAGACATGTCAGCCAGGCACCATATAATGGTCTGCTCTTTCTATTGAATGTCTGTTGGTATGAGTGCGCTCCCCATTAGGAATGTGAGGACCTTAATTTATTCAAAAAGCCCAGCATATATTATTAAAGCATTACAAAACCCAAAGTGTCCACCTGTATATATCCTTCCCCTTCTTAAGGCACTTTCTTATTTGCTTTACAGATGGCTCATTGAAACTAATTATATTTTATTGCTCTTGTAATTATTTTCCCATTTCTGCACCTAATGTGCAATTTCTGTCTGTAATAAAGGAGAAAGCTTTGTTATGTAATTTAATAATAAATTAGACTTATACATGTTTCCGTTGTTTACTTTGGACTTCATTTATTTTTAAATTCAATCACAAGATCTATTTTTCAGATTTCTTGTCTGGACTGAGCGCAGATACTGAAGGCGCAAAAAAAAAAAAAAAAAATGGGATCAGCGCATCACCAGGCCGCCTCTGAATGGCCTCAGCTCAGAGATGCGCTGAGCCCCCCCAGAAACTGCAAACGCACCTTGAACCCAAACAGAGGCTCTGCATATACACCAAAGGAAAACTATTAAGTGGGAGCAGCTGACCAGAAATAAATCAATCAAACATAGCAAAGAAATGAACAGCGCTACTTAAAAACAGATGAGTGCTTACCTGCAAAAAAGTGCACACCCCACTCATGGGATTCAAATACACAATGAGCATACACATGACCTGTCTACCACTTGGAGGATGTTAGTTTCCGCTAACAATTTGCAATTTGTTAGGTACTTGTCCCTCCCACTGTCGAAGAAGTCTTTCCTCCAAGTGGTAGACAGGTCATGTGTATGCTCATTGTGTATTTGAATCCCATGAGTGGGGTGTGCACTTTTTTGCAGGTAAGCACTCATCTGTTTTTAAGTAGCGCTGTTCATTTCTTTGCTATGGCAGATACTGAAGGATTTGTCGATGTCATTCCAGCTGCAAGTAGAATTGTCTTCATGAGGTCAGACGTAAACTCGTATGCCTGGGTCATCCGCTTACCATGAGTTCAGACGTAAATGTGTATGCCTGGGTCATCCGCTTATGATTAAGTCAGACATAAACTCGTACTTATCATGAAGTCAGATGGAAACCTGTATGCTTGAGTCATCCGCTTACCATGAGGTCAGACGTAAACGTGTATGCCTGGACCATCCGCTTATTAAGTCAGATGTAAACGTGTATGCCTGGGTCATCCGCTTATCATGAGGTCAGACGTAAACATGTATACCTGGGTCATCCGCTTATCATGAGGTCAGACGTAAACGTGTATGCCTGGGTCATCCGCTTATTAAGTCAGATGTAAACGTGTATGCCTGGGTCATCCGCTTATCATGAGGTCAGACGTAAACATGTATACCTGGGTCATCCGCTTATCATGAGGTCAGACGTAAACGTGTATGCCTGGGTCATCCGCTTATTAAGTCAGATGTAAACGTGTATGCCTGGGTCATCCGCTTATCATGAGGTCAGATGTATGTATGCCTGGGCCATCCGCTTATCATGAGGTCAGATGTATGTATGCCTGGGCCATCCGCTTATCATGAGGTCGGATGTATGTATGCCTGGGCCATCCGCTTATCATGAGGTCAGATGTAAATGTGTATGCCTGGGTCATCCGCTTATGAGGTCAGACATAAACATGTATGCCTGGGTCATCCGCTTATCATGAGGTCAGATATAAACGAGTATGCCTGGGTCATCCGCTTATCATGTGGTCACATGTAAACGTGTATGCCTAGGTCATCTGCTTTTTCGCGGTTTCTCAAAAATAGCTATAGCATTAATGACTGGTTGGAGTGTCTTAACTACAATTCATTGGCCCCCCCAGTGAAACGTGAGCAGAGAACGTACAAAAATGAAATCTTGAGTATGCTGCATTAGATGGAAATGGCTCGATGATTTTCAATGGGCTGTGAGCCTGCAGGCACACTACGAGCACTTTCTGAGAGCTTTTATGACTATCAGAGCCTTTCTGAGCGTCTGTTAAAAAACGCTCCCATTGACTTGCAGTAAAATTGTCTTTCAAAAATTGCAATTGCGGCAATTTTAACAAATCAATGGCAGTGTTTTTTTAAAAAAAAACACTCTGATGGTCAGAAAAGCTCTCAGAAAGCGCTCATAGTGTGTCTACAGCCTTGCGCCTAATGAAAGTTTTGTGTGCGTTCGTGTCCAGGATTTGCACCAAGTGAAAATGGAGCCTTAAACAATTATGCTGGGAATTCACGGTGCGTTTCTGCTCTCGAACGTTTTTGCTGCTCGATTCTGCATTAGATTCTCTTTTCTTCCGCTTGTTTTTCTTATCTTTTTCCATTCACTTCTATCAGAAATCAAACGGCAAAAGAATCAAAAGGGAGATCGGACATGTCGAAAATTATCTATTGAACCATCTAATCAGTTAAAATATGAACCTTGTATTCCCAGCATTAGTTGGCAACATATTACAAATTCTGTTATCTGGAGTACCTCTGCGAGAAGTGGTTGTATCTCACTGAATGTTTATGCAGTCTTTGTACTGCAAACTAGCGATGGTCTATGAAATCGTTATAGTTCAGACAGGAAGTGCAGTTGATTAATTCACTTCCTAGCTGCATACGATTTGCAATAAATCTGCGTGCAATCCAGAATTCTGACCATCTCCACTGTAAGATAGAAGCTGGAGATGAAGCAGTATTAGGGAGATATATTACTGTAGTGCTGGAAGATAAGTGGGTGATTTCACCTCATTAGTATCCCCCACAAATGCTGAGCCTATGTTCTCGCTGCTGGCTGGATTTACACAGCGGTAAGAGGGATTATGCAGATTAGCACATGAAAACTCCCTACAAAATCTCTGTTGAACAGGTAAGTATTGTGCTGCTCATTTCTGCCTGCGTCCCGCTCTTTGCTCTTTAGTCATAGTGACAGCTCTGCTCTCCCAAGAGCCTTGCTGCAGCGATCACATATGCTGTGCATTCAGAGCAGTGACAGATGAACCGGGATGTTACCATTTACTTCAGCAGGTTTGAATTTAAGTTGGCTTGTCAGGTTTTTTTCCTCCTCATTCTTTTACCTCACAATAAACTAGCTGAGGAGCTGCGGGTGAAGCACAGCCAAGTCCTTTGTGTTAGTAGCAGACATTTTGTGTTAGCCTGGCCTCTGCACAGCGGTGCTGAGTGTGCACTATGGGAGACACATTCAGCAGATTAGATGTTGACGTCAACATTTTACCAAAGGCTTAGATTTCTTTCCAGGTGTTCTGCATGCAGCTTCATGGCATGTCAATGCTTTATGTGCTGCTCTGGGCTGTAAAATGCTCTCCTCTGCGGCCAAACCTAAGCCAGTCACACTTGTTTACGGATCTTTGTTTTTTAATGTAGATTTGAGACTGAAAAAACTGCTCCTGTTAAATCTGATCCGTGTTTCGTTTAAATAGATCAGTTTCTTACAGTGGCATCAGATTTTCATCTAGTTCCCTCTGTTCTGTTTTCGCGTCGCCACCCTCTTGGTGCCTGTCACATCTGTCATTTGAGTCCTCTGCAAGCTATAGGTCCTTCTAAAAAAATTAGCATATTGTGATAAAGTTCATTATTTTCTGTAATGTACTGATAAGCATTAGACTTTCATATATTTTAGATTCAAATACACACAACTGAAGTAGTTTAAGCCTTTTATTGTTTTAATATTGATGATTTTGGCATACAGCTCATGAAAACCCAAAATTCCTATCTTAAAAAATAGCATATTTCATCCAACCAATAAAATAAGGGTTTTTAAAACAAAAGTCAACCTTTAAATAATTATGTTCAGTTATGCACTCAATACTTGGTCGGGAATACTTTTGCAGAAATGACTGCTTCAATGCGGCGTGGCATGGAGGCAATCAGCCTGCGGCACTGATCAGGTGTTATGGAGGCCCAGGATGCTTCGATAGCGATGTTAAGCTCATCCAGAGTGTTGGGTCTTGCGTCTCTCAACTTTTTCTTCACAATATCCCACAGATTCTCTATGGGGTTCGGGTCAGGAGAGTTGGCAGGCCAATTGAGCACAGTAATGCCATGGTCAGTAAACCATTTACCAAATGGTTTTGGCACTGTGAGCAGGTGCCAGGTCGTGCTGAAAAAATGAAATCTTCATCTCCATAAAGCTTTTCAGCAGATGGAAGCATGAAGTGCTCCAAAATCTCCTGATAGCTAGCTGCATTGACCCTGCCCTTGATAAAACACAGTGGACCAACACAGCAGCTGACATGGCACCCCAGACCATCACTGACTGTGGGTACTTGACACTGGACTTCAGGCATTTTGACATTTCCCTCTCCCCAGTCTTCCTCCAGACTCTGGTACCTTGATTTCCAAATGACATGCAAAAGTTGCTTTCATCTGAAAAAAAGTACTTTGGACCACTGAGCAACAGTCCATTGCTGCTTCTCTGTAGCCCAGGTCAGGCGCTTCTGCTGCTGTTTCTGGTTCAAAAGTGTCTTGACCTGGGGAATGCGACACCTGTAGCCCATTTCCTGCACACGCCTGTACACGGTGGCTCTGGATGTTTTTACTCCAGACTCAGTCCACTGCTTCCACAGGTCCCCCAAGGTCTGGAATCGGTCCTTCTCCACAATCTTCCTCAGGGTCCGGTCACCTCTTCTCGTTGTGCAGCGTTTTCTGCCACACTTCTTCCTTCCCACAGACTTCCCACTGAGGTGCCCTGATACTGATGTGCCTTAACCACCCTGGCGTTCTATTAAGATCGCCAGGGCAGCTGCATGAGGGTTTTTTTAAAATAAAAAAAAAAACTATTTCACAACTGAAAGTTGGCTGCATGAAAGCCCACTAGATGGCGCTCTGGAGGCGTTCTTCTGATCGCCTCCGGCGGCCAAAAGTAACACGGAAGGCCGCAATGAGCAGCCTTCCGTGTTTGGCTTCTCCTGTCGCCATGGCGACGAGCGGAGTGACGTCATGGACGTCAGCCGGCGTCCTGACGTCAGCCGCCTCCGATCCAGCCCTTAGCGCTGGCCGGAACTATTTGTTCCGGCTGCGCAGGGCTCAGGCGGCTGGGGGGACCCTCTTTCGCCGCTGCTCGCGGCGGATCGCCGCAGAGCGGCGGCGATCGGGCAGCACACGCGGCTGGCAAAGTGCCGGCTGCGTGTGTTGCTCTTTATTTGATCAAAATCGTCCCAGCAGGGCCTGAGCGGCACCCTCTGGCGGTAATGGACGAGCTGAGCTCGTCCATACCGCTAAGGTGGTTAATACAGTTTGCTCTCACAAGGAATTTGACTTGGCAGTTGCTTAACAGACACAAACAAAACAATACAAGTACAGACAGCCTTTCAGCTAATGAAAGGTGCAAATACTTTGACCTGTGTCTGCAATACCAAATTAGCAGGAGCTGCAATGAAATGGCCAGGAGAGAGAGAGCTTGGCCGCACATAATCATAATTATGTGACCAGCAGGGGGCACTGCGTGCAGGCAGCCCTCTCATGCCCCCTCCCTATCACTGACCTGCACACTAGGAGCTGCAAAAATAGCACTGTTGTGCATCTGTCACTGCAGCAACTTGAGTTGCGCCGCTGCTGATCAGGCCACCACTTCTGCTGCCGCAGTACCAATGGGAGACCTGGCAGAAGCACACTACTGGAGCTCCCCATTGGATTGGATTCCTATTGGTCTGTTTCCATTCAATGGGGAGCTCCAGTAGTATGCTTTCTGCCTGGGCTCCCACTGGTATTGCAGCGCTTGTCCCCAGCGGTGGCAGATAAAGGTGGAAAAGATCCAAAGAATTGCAATAACGTGTACAGCAGACAGCCTAGTGAGAATGAACACTGTTACTGTAGACGTTCAGTGACTCCATCAGCATCAACAGCATTTGCAGGGTCTTGAATTATTGTATGCAGCATAAGTCTGCGGTGCGTTCATTAGAACTGAAGCAATAGATGTGTTGGCAATGGACATGTCTGAATGAATCCTATGCTTAGTATAAGATCCATGAACCTGTCCATTGATTTGGAACATTTTGAGTATGTATTGCAGCAGTACTGCTTGACTGGCGCCACTAGTAGTAAAATATCAGTAATTTAGTGTACCAATAATATTTTACTATTCACTACCCGCCACCAATTCTCACTTGAACCCACACCTCCTAGTGCCTAAAAAGAAACCCCCACCTAATGCCTAAGCCTTACCCCCCCCCTAAATTTCCTACATAATCTAAACCATACCCCCATAAGTGTCTAAACTGTCACCCCTCCTCCCCCCCCTCCATACACTCATGCCTAATCCTAACCCCCTTCACCCCACCTAATGCCTAACCCTAACATGCACATCTAAGTGTCTAAATTGAACTGTATAAACCCAGCACCAAAATGACTGCTAATTTTAGCTGATCATTTACAGCCATCAAAATCCCTCTGCTGCCTGACGGGAGTATGTTACTTCAATTAATTGAGAATAGCACGCATGCTAGCATGCACCTTTGCTCATTAAGCCTCCTCCTCCTAACTACACTAATCAAGCTGCGATCGGGCAACATGGAGGTGATCTCTCACCTGACCGGGTTCCAGCAGTGATTGCGATCCCCTCTGTGCAGCCTCACTATACTGAATGGATCGAGTCCCGTCTTGATGTGGTCATAAAGCTAGGACCCGATCCATTCAGCATAGTGAGGCTGACATCAGTACTGCATGGGAGGGAATCATGATCGCTGCTGGAACCAGGTTAGGAGAGAGATCATTGCTTTGTGACGCTTCACATTTGGAAGGGGACAATAGGACACACCTGGCATTTGGAGAGGAGGGTTATAAAGGTGCACACACCTGGCTATCGGGGGGGGGGGGGGGGGAAGAGGCCCATCTGGCTAACTGGGGGGGGGGGGGGGTAGAATATAGAGACACATTTGGCCAACTAAGGGTGGGGGATACAGAGGCACATCTGACACACCTGGCATTGGGGGGGCACACACCTGGCTGTCTATGGGCGGGGGAATAAAGAGGCACATCTGGCTAACGGGTAGGGGGGTAAAGAAGCACATTTGGGTAACTACTGGGGGTGGGGATAACAAGGAACATTAAGTACAATGAAAATCAAAACCACAACATGGAAAAAAATGCACCTTTTTTTTCTAAATAATATATTGTTGCCATACATTCTACTAGAAACTTAATTCAAATGTTGTAATAACCAGGACAAATGGGCATATAAAATGTGTGGGTTTAATCTACAGTAGCACTTTTTATTTTAAAACTATAATGGCTGAAAACTGAGAAATAATAACTTTTTTCATTTTTTTCCCCTTATTCCCTTTAAAATGCATGCAAAATTAAATAATTCTTAGCAAAAAGTACCACCCAAAGAAAGCCTAATTGGTGGTGATAAAACAAGGTAGAGATCATTTAGGTGTGATAAGTAGTGATAAAGTTATTGACAAATGAATTGGAGGAGTGTGAAATGTTGAAAATGGCTCTAGTTTTTAAGGGGAAAGAACCTAGGGTAGTGAAGTGGTTAATACCTATGTTGTAGCCAATCGGCTACTACCTGCATTAGGCACCTTACTGTTTAGGGCCTGATTCCCAATAACACGTGTCTATTAGAAGCTTTCCAATCCTCACGCCCAAATGACCCGATCCAGAACGTTTTTACTGTCAGTGTGAACCCAGCATAAGCACTGCCCCTTTAAAGATACTGAAACTCTGCTGTGCTCGAATCTCTCCAGCAAATGGCTGCTGCAGCTCGCTCTCTAGAGATAATATCAGAGCGTTCTCTTCAGCTAACCTGATCTGATTGTTACTTCGGAGAGGCCATTAGGATAAAAATCAGCTTACTTCTGAGCAACTCTATCAAATGACTGTACTTACAAACAGTCAATAGCAATAATTCTAATGGAGATATTACCAGCAGCTGCTGCAGGTTCTCTGTACAATTAAATATCATGAGGACTGCCAAACCCGATCCCGGGAAAGACATCCTCAGCTTTTAAGATAGGCTTTAATCTCAGAGACTTTGGACCTTTATTATGTGGAGTTTCCACCTGATGCTGTGTAGCCAGAAGGGGTTTTGTGTATCTTGGCTGTGCATTCCAGCAGAACAGATGCAGTGTCCTGCCATGCGCAGGCAGCAGACTGAGTCATTTATAACTGTTTTTCATGTGAAGCGTCATTCAAGCATAGGAAGCTTTTGCTCTGTACTCCTCTGTGGCCTGAATTTATTGCAGTGGAAGTAAACTACCCAAGTCCAAGCGCTGCCCATGTTAGTCAGTTGCCCATTAGAGTACGATAAAACAAAGCTACATGTTTAGCAGCAGAAGACCTTCCTGCAAGGACAGAATACTTACCAGAAGCATAACTACAACGGGAGCAGGGTCGGTGCTTCCATAGGGCAAACTGGGCAATTTCCCAGTATATATAGCACTGATATCTTCCGCATCGCTGTACAGAGTATACAGTCTTGCCACTTAACTGTCCCTCAGTGGGGCTCACAGTCAAATCCCTACAATAGTCATATGTCTATAGTGTATGTAGGGCCAATTTTTTAGGGGGAAACCAATTCACTTACCTGTAAGGTTTTGAGATGTGGGAGGAAACCGGAGTGCCTGGAGGAAAGTCACGCAGACACGGAGCGAACATACAAACTCCATGCAGATAGTGCTCTGGCTGGGATTTGAACTGGGGACCCAGTGTTGTAAGGAGAGAGAGCTAACCAAACCAGAGACTGTAGAGGTCACAAAAGTATAGTATGAAAATGTATGGGGGCTCCACACTTATTTTTACCCAGGGCCCAATTGTAACTAATATCCCAGGCACCAAATTATTTTATGGTCTTGTGGCAAACCTGGATGTGGTCATCACATACAGTATCGTAATATTTACCACCTCCTTGGGGCTTATGTATGAAGGTCACAAAAGTGCTGTGATTTCAGGAGAAAATAACTTTTCAGAGCACCACAATTATTGAAGTGGTGACTAGTTGAAAATATTGCAAGGTTCTAGAGCGTCGGATTACATTTGCCACTTTCTTAGTGGTAGAAGCCATAGGCCACAATAGAGGACAGTGGCGCTGGACTAAGTTTTAAGGGAACCTCAAGTGAGAGAAATATGTGGGCTGCCCCCTTAATTCTGTAATAAACCGTGCCAGATAAACTTCTGTGCTGAGGCTCTGCCGCTAAGGCAGGTTCACAATAGGGCTTGTGTTCCCTGTGAAAAAAGGATAGCGATGGAAGGGAAAAGTGGCGTTGTGCATTACACACAGGATGGGACGCATGCAGTTCATAAAAAGTATGCTTCACTCAAATTGTACATCTAATATACAGTGGTGTGAAAAACGATTTGCCCCCTTCCTGATTTCGTATTCTTTTGCATGTTTGTCACACTTAAATGTTTCTGCTCATCAAAAACCATTAACTATTAGTCAAAGATAACATAATTGAACACAAAATGCAGTTTTAAATGATGTTTTTTATTATTTAGTGAGAAAAAAAACTCAAAACCTACATGGCGCTGTGTGAAAAAGAAATTGCCCCCTGAACCTAATAACTGGTTGGGCCACCCTTAGCAGCAATAACTGCAATCAAGCGTTTGAGATAACTTGCAACGAGTCTTTTACAGCGCTCTGGAGGAATTTTAGCCCACTCATCTTTGCAGAATTGTTGTAATTCAGCTTTATTTGAGGGTTTTCTAGCATGAACCACCTTTTTAAGGTCATGCCACAACAACTCAATAGGATTCAGGTCAGTACTTTGACTAGGCCACTCCAAAGACTTCATTTTGTTTTTCTTCAGCCATTCAGAGGTGGATTTGCTGGTGTGTTTTGGGCCATTGTCCTGCTGCAGCACCCAAGATCGCTTCAGCTTGAGTTGATGAACAGATGGCCGGACATTCTGCTTCAGGTTTTTCTGGTAGACAGTAGAATTCATGGTTCCATCTATCACAGCAAGCCTTCCAGGTCCTGAAGCAGCAAAACAACCCCAGACCATCACACTATCACCACCATATTTTACTGTTGGTATGATGTTCTCTTGCTGAAATGCTGTGTTACTTCTATGCCAGATGTAACGGGACACGCACCTTCCAAAAAGTTCAACTTTTGTCTCGTCGGTCCACAAGGTTTTTTCGTAAAAGTCTTGGCAATCATTGAGATGTTTTTTAGCAAAATTGAGATGAGCCTTAATGTTGTTTTTGCTTAAAAGTGGTTTGCGCCTTGGATATCTGCCATGCAGCCCGTTTTTGCCCAGTCTCTTTCTTATGGTGGAGTCATGAACACTGACCTTAATTGAGGCAAGTCAGGCCTGCAGTTCTTTAGATGTTGTCCTGGGGTCTTTTGTGGCCTCTCGGATGAGTTTTCTCTGCACTCTTGGGGTAATTTTGGTCGGCCGGCCACTCCTGGGAAGGTTCATCACTGTTCCATGTTTTTGCCATTTGTGGATAATGGCTCTCACTGTGGTTCGCTGGAGTCCCAAAGCTTTAGAAATGGCTTTATAACCTTTACCACACTGATAGATCTCAATTACAGTACTTTTGTTCTCATTTGTTCCTGAATTTCTTTGGATCTTGGCATGATGTCTAGCTTTTGAGGTGCTTTTGGTTTACTTCTCTGCGTCAGATAGCTCCTATTTAAGTGATTTCTTGATTGAAACAGATGTGGCAGTAATCAAGCCTGGGGGTGACTACAGAAATTGAACTCAGGTGTGATAAACCACAGTTAAGTTATTTTTTAACAAGGGGCAATCACTTTTTCACACAGGGCCATGTAGATTTGGTGTTTTTTTTCACATAAATAATAAAAACTATCACCTAAAACTGCATTTTGTGTTCAATTATATTATCTTTGACTAATAGTTAACGGTTTTTGATGAGCAGAAACATTTAAGTGTGACAAACATGCAAAAGAATAAGAAATCAGGAAGGGGGCAAATAGTTTTTCACACCACTGTACATTCTCATTCTGTGGCAGTGACTCAAAGTATAAGGCTGTGTCCACAGTGGCCTTTGTGTTGTGTTCCCTGTAACAGCTGGCATGCAAAGCAGTGGATCAGGAAATCGGCGCCTCATACCTGCAGTGCATTACAATGTACACAACGCACCTGACGCAATGTGACCGTTGCTTAGGTGTTGCATTGCGACAAGCCGCATTAACAAAGCGTCCGTTATGCCACACTGCAGTGCCCCACTATGAACATAGCCTTAAAGGTCCTGTGGTGGGTCGGACAATATAATTACATTTCAAACTCCATGCAATTATGTTGTAATGGTAAGTTCAGACTGACATAGCCTAAAAGTATATGTACGTTACTCCAAGCCAAAACTACCTACTATGTCAGCCTCATGAAGAACTGGTCTATCTCTTTTCATGTGATTAGGACCTCCTTATGTTATTCTTAAAGGATATCCGAGGTGAAAAAAAACTGATGAGAAAAACATTTGTATCTATCTTCCTCCTCCTAAAATTTACTTTTTTAGATATCCCACAGTTTTATTTTGTATTTAAATCTAGTTTTTAAGTTTTTACTGTTTCATTGTCTCTGCCCAATGCCACATTCATTGAAGTATGCCAGAGCTCAAATCTATGAATTATTAAGCCTTTTTATCTCTTTCCTGCTCCAGGAAGCCATTTACTGACAGGAAAGTATTTTATGGCTGTAATTACTTATCAGTGAGAGTTATGCTATAGCCTGACCCAGTCCCGACCCGGATAGAGACTGTCACTTGCATACCTGATGTTTACCTTGTTAGAATTTAGGTATGAATTTGAGGCCTCAGTCACTATACATATCTGGTTTAGTAAAAGGACTTGCTCTGCAGAGTGTCTCTTTAAGGAGAATTTCTCTCAGGGCTCGTTTCCACCATAGCGAATCCGCATGCGGCGCCGACATGCGAATTCGCTTGGTACATTGAAGTGGCCGGGGCTGTATCCATATGTGTGGCGTGCGGGAGCGATTTGGCGGCGGGCCAAATCTGCACGACGGGACCCACAGAATTCGCAAGCGTCGGGAATCCATGCGAATCGCCGCTAATGTATTTAATAGGAAAAACGCATGCGTTTTTTACATGCGTTTTTACCCGCGATTCGCATGCGATTTCCCACCTTTTTCAATGTTATTTTGCCCTGGCAGAGTCATGGTTAATTTCGCATGGCACCCTGCCATGCGAAATTGCGGGTAAAAACGCATGCGGAAACGCATCCGCATGCGTTTTTACAAGCGTCGGGATGCGGGCGAAATCGCGTCGCAACAGTGGAAACGGGCCCTTAGAGAGAAATAGACCTTTGGAGAAATTAGAAATGTTCTATTGGTAGGTGCAAGGCCGTAGCAGATCTATCCTGTGTGTAGGCCAGACGAGCTGACTACAAACAACATAAACATGAGCCATTGTTATGAAAATATTCTCACAAGTACATTAAATAATGTTCTCCTAAGAACAAAGGGACAGGTAATTGGAAAATGAAATTTTCCAGTGCATGCGCAGTAAAGACTGTGCTTGTCATGCTATCACGTGTTCGTATCAGCCAATAGCAGACGATGGGTTATGGATCCATCCCTGCTGGATGATGTCACATTTAACTCTTTAGAGGCTGGTTTAAAACAGCCAACGGGCTCCAGAGAGCCACTTGTGACTTCCAACTTTCAGTTTCCACTTCTAGCTTCAGACTTCAACCTTACTTCTATTAACTTCCATTACCTGTATGCTGTATATACGCCAAGTGTAACTAGCATAGATGTACCATAAGAGAAAGCCTGGTCTATTTACAAGGGATATGCCAAGTTTGCATGGAACGCATACGATTCTATAGACTGATTGCTTTGCTGAGGTAACTAACCTGTAACGAAGAGCTAAGATTGCTGAACACATCTGTACACCTGTTTTCCCAATAAACACCTTAACCTTTGAAGATGTCTAAGCAGTTCTATCTCCTGTGCTGTTGCTGTGATGAGTGTCAAGTTATCACACTTTCTTTGATATGGTGCCGAACAAAGATGTAGTGTTGTTTCCCATAGCAACCAACAAATATTTATTGCGTACCTCTTTCATGCAGAGAAAGAAAAAAAAGGAACAGAGCCTAGTTATTTGTGTGCTTGGCACTGTACACACACATGTCTATCTCATCATGTGACCTCGGTTGTCCTTTAAAGATTGAACAGCTGGATAAATTGAACTGATAAAAAAAAAAGGAAAACCATTTTTGTGCAAGAAAGATTGAAACTATTTTTGGAACTACATAATATCGTTGTTATCTGGACCTTTGCATCATCCTTATTCATTTTTGAATATGCCATTGGAGTGTACATGTAGCTCGCAGGAATAAACGAGACTGAAAAAATCAGGATAGAGGGGGGATTTTTGCAAAAACAATGGTAAACGACAGTAAAGGTGTTGTCCATTTGAATGGATGGCGCTTAAGCGATAAGTGCCACGGCTGTCATTTAATGCCGATCAGAAGCATGTGTGCTAACTGACTCTTAGGGAGCACATTTGTTTGTACGGTTTTCTGCCATTTGCGTTTTTGCATTTGCGGTTTTGGTTCTGCATGTTGCATGCGTTTGCATCTTTATTTTGTAAAAAATGCTTGTGTTTTTTCCCCATTGGAAATGCGAATAGAATATGATTTACATACAGTATGTGACCCAGTCATACTGCCCCTCCCTGTTTATGTATTGGCATGAGGTATCTCTCCCCTCTGTCCTGCAGGAGGGGAGTGAGGATCAGCCTGCTGACTCAGGGACTGTTGTTGCATGTCAGCATTGCCGTCTTCAGGCTAGACTTTGTGCTGACTGCAGTGGCATGCAGACCACGTTCACAGTCGCTCTACTGAGGGAATCCCCTGTGGGCAGCTGAATCTTCCACACAGAGCTGAAGGAGGCAGCAGCTCATTGCTTTGTGCAGAATTGCAGTAGCGGTGTGTGGGTGTTCAGAGGCGCGGCTGGGAGCGCTCGACCTTCCTCAAAGTGATCCCTTTTTCTTTTACACCGTGCTGAATTAGTAACACATAAACTATCACACAAAGTTATTCTGGAAAAAAAAAATGAGAAATACTTGAATTGGAAATGACCTGCAAGAATCAGCCAGCTGTGTTGCCAGACTTGAAATGAACCATTTTCGGCAATTTGTTTCACATTAAAGCAATATATATGCTATGGTAAACGTCCCTGTGCGATATTTAATGTATGCAGGCCTATTTAAAATAATCCTTTTGAAAATACTGGCGATTCAGACCGACGATGCACAGAAAACATAAATTATCAGAGGTTACTGTCAGGGATGTTTGCAGCAAAGTGACTTTCAATGTATATAGGAAGCCAGGATCTGCCCCTTCCAACACACACAGCTTACTGCTGGTCATTTATCCGTTCATCGTGATAAGGGATTCAATATCCACAGAACAATGCATTTTGAAAAGTGCTTTATTTTACTGTAGATTTATAAATTTGTTTACTTCATAAGCTAAAGCCAGGGCTGGTTCTAGACGTTTTGCTGCCTGAGGCAAACTTGTGAGGATGCGCCCCCTCTTCCTGATTTGGAATGACTGAACAGCATCCGAAAATTTACTCTGATTCATGTAATTCAAATGAAACGCCGCTGCTCTCCTGCCTCCCCCCTCCTCACTTACTGTCAGACTCCTCACACAGCACAACAAGCTGCTTTTTCCTTATGATGACCTATTCACCTCGCTCACAGTACAAAAATACTGCCCTTGTAATCTTGCGCCTGATGCAAGTGTTTCACCTTGCTTCATGAGAGAACCAGCCCTGGCTAAAGCGAAGTACACCCTCTCAATCATTGTCACATAAAACGACCGTTGTTTCAGGCAGCAGATTAGACACGTTCAGTGCAGATGCAGCCTATTGCTTTTTTATTATACTGGGGACGGTGGGGTCGTTTAAACTTTGTTACCTGTAAAAGAAAAAAAAATGTCCTCCGAACTTTCATCTGTGAAGGTAGAAGTGTCAGGAAGATGGAGAGCAGCTATTTCGGTGAGATAACACTCTCTGCCACGCCCACCAACATGCAGATTCAGCCTCACTGGCTTAAAGCACACCCAATCACGGGTGAAAAAAAAAAGGCTGGTTGGTACACACCTAGAGCGCTTCTGAGAACTTTTTAAAACGCTAGTGCTTTCAAAAGCACTTGGTTAATGTATTTGTATGGGATGGATCACATCAGAGCGAGGTGATTTTTCCCAAAACGCAAACGTGGGTCCTGCAGCATTTCTGAGGTGATTCAGCTTCAATGTTAAGTATAGGAAAGTGGAAAATCGCTCTGAAAATTGCTAGAACAGAGCGATTTTCCAAGCGTACACAGAAAAAAATGCTACAAAAAAAATGCTCTAAAAATCGCTAGGTCTAAATAGAAAATCGCTAGGCACATGCCTAGAATCGCTTAAAAAAAATCACTTCTAAAAACGATGGGTGTATGCGATTACACTGGCGCTTTTAGGTGTGCACCGGCCTTTGCTTGGAGAGGAAAGCTTCTGCATCTTATAGAGGGTTTCCATGCTGTCCCCCGATCCCTGGGGCGCTTCTGAACATTGGGGCTGCGCACCTCGTCTGGCACAAGTGCAGCCGTGCCTGCACAGTAGCACAGAGCCACTCGTGCACAAGCGGTTTCAGCTTACTGTGCTGGTGCGACTGTACTCTCACAAGCGCAGAACAGTCTTGTGATCGGTTCCACAAGGAGCAACAGACGATACAGATAAATGAAGCAGATGGGTGACTGATGACACTAACGGAGTACTGTACATGCGAAATGGCAACTACATGAATGACTCGGCACAGATGTGCTGCTTATCGGGCTGTTTCTGCTGCATTTGCGTCAGTGTGAACCAGACCTTACTAGTTTCCACCACCTTCCACCACTCATTTCCACCACTGACTGGCAGCAAGCCTTGGCCCTCCTATGTGCCCATTAGTCATATACACACTGTGAAATACTTATGCTTTATATGCACATAGAGTATAAGTAGTCAGGCTGAAAAACATGTCTGCCAATAATCCTTGCAATACATACACTGAGCCAAACCTAAAACAGTAAGGTTTTTCTCAACTAAAGTGGAATTTCTCTTTACATTGGAACTGAACATGTATTGTAGAAAATCCATATCCAATTATTGGCTCTGGCTGTTACACGGGGTGGTGGAAGGGTAATGTCTGCAATAAAAAATGTATACTTACCTGCAATAAATCTTATTTTCTCTGTTGCTTCACCCCTTCCTCTCTATGCTGCCATGGAAGAGCCTGATTTTACAGAGCCCCTTGCTCCATGTGACTGCACTCCTGGCTGGCACTCTGCTCACATGACTGTGCTCATCCAATAAACTGATACAGAAGGGAAGGCCAGCGGAAAGTACCAATAACCTAGTAGGGAGAGCCTTTACACTAAGGCCTGGGACCCAAATGGTGCCCAGACATGGTGCAATTTTTCATCCAATCTTACCATTTCTATGTAATATAAGGGACCTGCCTAAATTATCATTTCAGTATACTAATTTCATTTACCCTTATACTACATAGAAATGGTAAGATTGGATGAAAAAAATAGTACCGTGTATGGACACCATTAGGATTGCTTTCAGCATTGGGTTAATGAAAGGCATTTGGGGTGACTTCACAGGAGTGATTGCAATCATCCCAAATCGCAATCGCGGATCCTGCCGCATTTTTGTGATTTTCTCAGAGATCGCCTTCAAGGCAATTATTGGCAAACTCACGATTGCTGCAAGAATAGCACTGAAAATAGCCGTAATTTCCATAATTTGGAAATGTCGATCCTGTGGGTCTCTGTCCCCTGCATGTGCCCTGGTGTAAGGCCCATGTTTTTTTTTTTCCTTCTGCACCGCTTTCTAGCTGTGCATCTGTCGGATTGTGTCGGAATCACTGCACAATCATGATAGTGGAAAAAGAAAGGGACGCAATCTTAAAGGATAACGGAGCTAAAACCCTTAGGAGAAGGGAGGGGGGGGGGGGGGGGAGCTGTCCTGATGGCCACCGCTCCCCCATTCTCCTGTCTCCCCCTCCTTTTTTACCTAAAGCCCCCCGGCAGCCTTTTAGGGTCAAACAAAAAAGATATTGGGATGCGATCGGGCTTTATCTCGTACCTCTACCACAGCCCCGAAGGGACTGAGGGAGCCAGCTCCTATCACCAAGGCTAGAATAAAAAAAACTTACAGGAGATGTCTTCAAAAAGGAATACCAACATTTTATTGAAAAACATCACAGGTGACCACATAAAAACCCCCTATCCCCCCATAAAACCATACACGGCCGTGTATACTACAAGTCAGCTGACCTCATACGTATGCATGTAAGCGTATGAGGTCAGCTGACTTGTAGTATACACGGCCGTGTATGGTTTTATGGGGGGATGTTTTTCAATAAAATTTTGGTATTCCTTTTTGAAGACCTCTCCTGTAAGTTTTTTTTTATTCTAGCCTTTTAGGGTCATCAGTCAGGGTTCAGTGCGCAGGCGCTAGCCCAGCAGTACGTGTCCCACAGCATGCAACTGCGGCCGGGCGCACTCTGCGCATGACGTCATGATTACATCATGTGCATGCGCAGAGCACTCCCGGACACAGTCGCACGCTGAGGGACATGCACAGCCAGGCTAGCGCCTGCGCACTGAATCCCAGCTCTGATGACCCAGAAGAGGCTGCTGGGGGGCTTTAGCTAAGAAAGGAGGGGGACACAGGAGAATGGGGTTGCGGTGCCCCCCCTCCCCCCCCCCCCCCCCCCCCTCACCCAAACGGTGTCACGTTTGCAGCAATTTCAAAGGCGTTGGGCTAATAGGCCCCATTTTATCTTAATACTTTTCTGTTTGCACTTTTAAGTCTTATTCACATGACCGGTAAAAACATTAGTTTTTACCTGTTTTTACAATCTGCAGCATCATTCTGTACATTCTGTCAGTTTTTTCTATCAATTACATGAGCTGCTGTGATAAATTGACTGCATTTTTCTTCATACAAACACACATGGTGTGCAGAAAACGCACACAGGAAACTCAGGTAGGGGTCACACTTGTCTTTCAGTTTCTACACTTTGCAGAAAACTGAAAGACAAGTGTGACCCCTGCCTTACAGCAGCTAATGTAATTTATAGAGAAAACTGACAAATTGCGCAAGATGTCAGGTTTTTTTCTGCATGCGAAATCTGCATTAAAGTGTGAGCTTGCTTATTGATTAACATGAGTTCTCAGTTGAAGTCAGTTTTTCTGTGCAGAAAACGCATACGAAAGCCGGTAAGTGTGACCCCTGCCTGAAAGACAAGTGTTTCCTCTACAGTGCAAAACTTTTGTCCTGTGCCATTTTGTGTGCGTATCCTGCACCCCGGGGAATCGGGGATACATATGCGATTCAAACCAGTGCTCCCTGCCTCAGCGGTTAGCAGTGAAATAACTATGACTACGTACTGTATATACTGCCACTATTCTGCACGAGCCCCAGCCTGGACTGGGCTGTGCAGGACGATTGTCCACTCTTACCCTTATGATCAGTGTGCTCTGACAGCCAGCATAATATAATGCACTTCCATAGAGGATAGCCATGATAAACAAAGCAAGTATGTTCCTGCCCTGAGCTGGATAAGTGGCTGATGCTGGGATGGAGGAAGGAGAACCAAGTGCCATTTCCCACCCATATATTATTCATCCACACATCAGGCTGCATGATTAATAATGAATGAGTCCAAAGCGCTGGCTGCGCCTTTCCCTTTCGTGCACGATGTAGGGAGGAGCCGCCAGCTGCAACATTCGCCAAGTTACAACGCGGGTCCCGCAAGCTCAGGTTGCATCTGCATTCTCTCCTCTGCATTGCTCTGTAGTCATGAGGCTGTGCGGATCCAGCTACCACCATCATTGTTATTATTATTATTAGCAGCAGTGGCCCCGGGCTGCTCTGCATGGTCACACTTCTCTTACAATGACTATTCCCTAATAAATAATGTAACAGCCACGCCCAACTACTTACACCTCTTACCAGCACACACGATAATCCCTCGCTTAATAAAATCAGCATTCTGCCATCTGCAAGCTAATGTGGGCCCTGATGCACTAAGCAGGACTCCATTCATAGAAAATGCTTCAATGATCTGTATTTGTCTAAAGTTTATCTATGTAAAGACACAGTGTACAAAGTTGTGATGATCAGATGATTAAACTGAAACCTGAACTTTAAGTGAACCTGTCATTTCCTTCAACAGAGTAAGTTGTGTTTTTCACAGAAGATAATTACTACACACTACAGAGGTGCTTCTTTTTTTTAAGTGTACCTGTCCCCGCCCTGCTCACTTACGTTTATAGGATGTTTATTGGCAACACACATGAAATCCCTTACTCACGTAATACAAGGGATTTTCTTCCATGGCTGTTCCATTCAGATTCCTGTCTTCAGGTGCGTATATGGCATAGTGACGGTCGTTATCGTCCACCATGGCCGAGTTCAGACTAGCGTGGGAATGGGCCTTAAGGCTGTTTCCCCATACTCATGTCTTTTTGATGTGATGTGATGACATGATGCCACTGGGACATCAGAAGTGCATAGACTGCACTGTCTGATGTGCCCTTCCATGTGTTGAAATTAATTGCGGAATCGTAACGCATGGCTGCCGACTACAATTATATCGCAATCGGATTGCCGAAATATCGCATTGAAACTTCAGTTTCCCAATATGTTCAGGTGGGGAAGGGGCCTTCCAGTGCATATTCCCCTCCTCCATTTTTGCAGCAACTGATTTTCACCACCACCAATTAATCAACCACTAGCGGCACAGTTTCAATTGTTGGCCCAGATGCTGTCTTCCCTAGATACGCTAAATGTGGGAAGTGGACAGTAAGGTCCAGTTCACATATAAGCGCCCTGCTAAAACATACTGTGCATCTGGAAAATATTCACAGCGCATCACTTTTTCCACATTTTATTATGTTAACAGCCTTATTCTAAAATGGATTAAATTCATTTTTTTCCCTCAGAATTCTACACACAACACCCCATAATGACAACACGAGAAAAGTTTACTTGAGGTTTTTGCTAAATTTATTGAAAATAAATAAAATTGAAAAAGCATGTGTACGTAAGTATTCACAGCCTTTGCCATGAAGCTCAAAAGTGAGGTCAGGTGTATCCAGTGGCGTAGCAATAGAGGTTGCAGAGGTTGCGGCCACATCAGGGCCCTTGAGCCAGAGGGGCCCTGTGGGGCCCTCCCTCAACCACAGTATTACCTTATTGGCCCTGTGTTTGTAATAATCACTTGTATAGCCGCTTTGAATAATAGTAATCATTAACAAGCTGTTCCCCACCCCATTTTTGCTGCTCTGACACTGTAAATGTCCTTGGCAGGTTTTGGCGCACCATAACATTTATGTATAGAGTGCTTGGGGGGCCCAATGTGAAACTCGAACCGGTGCCCATAGCTCCTTAGCTACGCCACTGGGTGCATCCTGTTTCCCCTGATCATCCTTAAGATTTTCTGCAACTTCATTGGAGTCCACCTGTGGTAAAGTCAGTGGATTGGACATGATTTGGAAAGGCATACACACCTGTCTATACAAGGTCCCACAGTTCATGTCAGAGCATGTCAGAGCACAAACCAAGCATGAAATCAAATGAATTGTCTGTAGACCTCCGAGACAGGATTGTCTTGAGGCATAAATCTGAGAAAGGTTGCACAAAAAATTCTGCTGCTTTGAAGGTCCCAATGAGCACTGTGGTCTCCATCAGAAGTTCAAAACCACCAGGACTCTTCCTAGAGCTGGATGGCCATCTAAACTGAACGATCAGGGGAGAAGGGCCTTAATCAGTGAAGTGACCAAGAACCTGATGGTCACTCTGTCAGAGCTCCAGAGGTCCTTTATGGAAAGAGGAGAACCTTCCAAAAGGACAACTATCTCTGCAGCAATCCACCAGTCAGACCTGTATGGTAGAGTGGGCAGATGGAAGAAAATCCGTAGTAAAAGGCATATGGCAGCCTGCCTCGAGTTTGCCAAAAGGCACCTGAAGGACTCTTGGGCCATGAGTACCAAAATTCTCTGGTCTATTAAGACAAAGATTGAACTCTTTGGAGTGAATGCCAGGCATCATGTTTGGAGGTAACCAGGCCCCGCTCATCACCAGGCCAATACCATCTCTACTGTGAAGCAGGGTTGTTGCTAGCCCCAAAGATCAGTGGTACATTCCCTGGATCTATTCTGGGGGGCCTGGATGTCCTCCAGACAGAGCCAGGCAGCACCTATCTCTGGCCACTTGGTCTCCAGATTCTGCAGACATCTCTTCTGGGCCAAGGGCGTAGCAATGGGGATAGCAACCATAGCGTTGCTATGGAGCCCCTACGTCACGGGGGGCCCGCAGCAGGATGCCCCGCTAGGTGCTGGAGGGGTCGCAGCATGAGGGGAGAGCTTGGTGGCACGTCGGTGGGGAGGGGGGAAGGGCCCCCCTCCCTCACCTCGGGCTCTCCCCTCTGCGCTCTCCCCTGCAACATTAAACAAAGATTGTATGCAGGAGGAGGCGGCGGGGCGGCGGCAGATACATACCTTCCGTGCGCTCCAGCACGGATGGTTCTCCCTCTAGTGTCTCACGCGACTTCCTGTTTATACCGGAAGTCGCGTCAGAGGCTAAAGAGAGGAGCATGAGTGGAGCGCATGGAAGGTATGTATCTGCCGCCGCTGCCCCGCCGCCTCCTCCTGCAAACAATCTTTGTTTAATGCTGGAGGGGAGAGCGCAGAGGGGAGAGCCCGAAGTGAGGGAGGGGGGGGCCCTTCCCCCCCTCCCCACTGACGTGCCACCAAGCTCTCCCCTCATGCTGTGACCCCTCCAGCCCTCAAAACAGCCCTGGGAGGGGGAGGGGCGGCCTAACCTGGGAGTCCCTGTCACTCACTACTTAACTGGGGGGCGCCTGTCACTCACTACTTAACTGGGGGGCGCCTGTCACTCACAACCTAACCTGGGGGTCCCTGTTACTCACAATCTAACCTGGGGGTCCCTGTCACTCACAACCTAACCAGGGGGGCGCCTGTCACTCACTACTTAACTGGGGGGCGCCTGTCACTCACAACCTAACCTGGGGGTCCCTGTTACTCACAATCTAACCTGGGGGTCCCTGTCACTCACAACCTAACCAGGGGGGCGCCTGTCACTCACTACTTAACTGGGGGGCGCCTGTCACTCACAACCTAACCTGGGGGGCCCTGTCACTCACAACCTAACCTGGGGGGGCGCCTGTCACTCACTACTTAACTGGGGGGCGCCTGTCAATCACAACCTAACCTGGGGGTCCCTGTCACTCACAACCTAACCTGGGGGGTGCCTGTAACTCACTACTTAACTGGGGGGCGCCTGTCACTCACAACCTAACCTAGCGGAATTTATGATCTTCCCACCCCGGCCATCCACGAACCTCCCAGATGTGCATGTCACTGTTAACCACACTACCATTCGCCCTACCTCTCAAGCCCGCTGTCTGGGTGTCACCCTGGACTCCGCACTCTCCTTCACTTCCTACATCCAAAACCTTACAAAGTCCTGCAACTTCCACCTTCGTAACATCTGTAAGATTCGCCCTTTCCTGACCTCTGCCACCACCAAACTCCTCATCCATGCCCTCATAATTTCCTGCCTTGACTACTGCAATGCCCTGCTGTCTGGTCTCCCTATGACCCGAACAGCCCCACTGCAGTCCATCATGAATGCGGCAGCCAGAATTATCCACTGCTCCCATTGCTCCACCACGGCAGATCCCCTCCTAGAATCCCTCCACTGGCTTCCTATCCAGTCCAGAATCAGATTCAAGATACTGTGTCTGACCTACAAATCTGTCCACAAAACCTGTCCAACCTACATTTCCGATCTTACTCAGAGGTACACACCTAGCCGCTCACTCCGCTCTTCCAATGAACTTCGCCTAACCGCCCCCCCCCCCCCCCCCCCGCATCACCCAGTCCCATGCACGCCTCCAGGACTTCTCAAGAGTTGCTCCAACACTATGGAACTCCCTACCTCCACCCATTAGGGCAGCCCCCTCCTTCAACATCTTCAAGAAAGCCCTCAAAACTCACCTTTTCACTCTGGCCTACTACCCCTCACAAGTGCTCTAATCCTACAGCTGAACTCTGGTCCCCAACCTATCGTGTCCATACCTCTCCCTCTAGATTGTAAGCCTTTGGGCAGGGTCCTCCTCCTTTTGTGTCCTACCTGATCATGTGCCTCCATTACTGTGAACCCATGCTATGCATCTGAGTGAACCTAACTTGCCTAATCTCCATGCTCCATCCAGTGACTGACTAAGCATTACCTGGTAGTCATACTATGGTGTGTGATCTGGTTTTCTTGTATTCCCGTATTGTCATATTGCTGTATGTCATCCCTAAATATTGTCTGTAACCTAAATTAATGTTCAGCGCTGCGTAATATGTTGGCGCTTCATAAATACAATAAATAAATAATAAATAGGGGTCCCTGTCACTCGCAACCTAACCTGGGGGCGCCTGTCACTCGCAACCTAACCTGGGGGCGCCTGTCACTCACAACCTAACCTGGAGGCGCCTGTCACTCACTACTTAACTGGGGGGCGCCTGTCACTCACAACCTAACCTGGAGGTCCCTGTCACTCACAACCTAACCTGGAGGTCCCTGTCAGTCACTTCCTAACTGGGGGTCACCTGTCACTACTTACACTGGGGGTCACCTGTCACTACTTACACTGGGGGGCTCCTGTCACTACCTAAACTTGGGGACTCCTGGAGCTACCTTAACTAGGGGGCACCTGTCACTACCTAAACTATCCAGGCCAGCCAGCCTAGCATCACCACCAGCCAACCAGCCCAGAATCACTGTCAAAAAGGCCACAGCATCACCACCAGTCAGGCCAGCATTTACTTCAACCAGCCAAGCACAGCCCAGCATCACTGCCAGCCAACACAGCCACAGCATCACCCCCAACCCAGCCACAGCATCACCGCCAGCCAGGCCACAGCATCACTGCCAGGCCTTTCAGCCCACACATCATCCCCAATCCAGCCAAAAACAGCACAGCAGCCAGTACAGGAGAATTCAGATGCCAGGTGAGAGGTGTCTACCATATTAAGGGGGCATTCTGCCTATTTATGTGAAATGCTGTCTATTTATGTGCCTCATGACTGCTGAATTTGTCTTGTTGAGGGCCTCATGATTGCTGAATTTGTCTTGTTGGGGGCCTCACGATTGATGAATTTGTCACGTTGGGGGCCTCATGATTGCTGAATTTGTCTTGTTGGGGGTCACATGATTGCTGAATTTGTCTTGTTGGGGGCCTCATGATTGCCGAATTTGTCTTGTTGGGGGTCACATGATTGCTAACTGTGAGACTATGGGAAAAGCTGAATCATCATCATATGAGACAATAGCATTAAACCTACTTTTTTAGCTTTTTAAAATAGAAAATAAAACTGGGAGGTTGTACAAAATGAATTTATTTTTCAGGAGTAGGATGGATGAAATTGTTTATCTTCACAGTTTATTTTCAACTTGGATTTTCCATAATGTTCATGTATGAGTTAATACGTTTGTACAGTATTTAGGTTAAATTGCTGTTGCCACAAGGGGGCCCAGTGATTTTCTAGATACGCCCCTGACTACTAACTAAACTGGGGACACCTATAGACCTGGCTACTTATACTGTACTTAGAGGGGTGTGGGAATGTTGGAGTGGAGGTTCCTGGAGGAATGTTTGGGTGGGAGGTCCGAGGTCCGTGGGATTAGAAGGTCGTGGGGGGGGGGGGGGGGGCATAAAATTTTTTTGCTATGGAGCCCAGTCATTTCTAGCTACGCCCCTGGGCCTTAGTGTCTGAGAAGGAATCAGACATTAGAACTCTTACATCTGATTTTCGGATGCTAGGGGGAGAATCGCCAGCTACAGAGGATCTCTCCAGACTTGGAAAGTATATGGAGGAGATGAGTAGTTCCTCCCGCTGTGCTACTGTGCTGGGAAGGAGGGGTTTGGGGAACAGTGAGGACACACACAACGATGCATGCTCACAATGGAGGCTCCTCAGCTTCCAGCATGTCACTACAACACCCGGCATGCCCCATAGAGGCACCACACCAGTATGCCTTATGTATTAATGGAGGGGGGGGGAGCCAGACCTATTTAGACCACTGTTGAGTTCACGTAAATTTGGCTCGACCCGTGACCACACTCACATTATAGTGCATGTCCACACCCATTTTTGGCTGGAGTGCTCAAAAGTGCCCCACTTTGGTGTAACTCTAATCTCACTGAATTCTCAGTTATGCAAGATATTAGCTTTTGGGTCTCTAAATGCATTAGATATGTCAATCAGCTTTTTCATAATAATAGCCTCAAAACGTGGTCCCATCTGGCCTTAGAGTTTAATCTTCCACGTTGTGCTCGCTTTCGGTATTTTCAGATTCGCCATGCTGCTCTGTGTCAATTTGGCAGCTCCGAAGTATGTCTTTCCCCAGGTACTGTTGAAAAATGGCTCCTGTTTAATGATCCCTCTAAACTTATTTCTAGATACTACTCCAATCTTACTGAATCTAAATACTCTCACAGAATAAATAAAGCTAGGGATAAGTGGGCAGATTGGGGAGAGGCGATCTCCTCTGATGATTGGGCCGATTTTGAAGAAAATTATGTCAAAACGGTTATTCCCTCTAGAGATAAGCTGATCCAACTGAGATGGTTTCACCAGATATACTTCACTCCTATCAGATTGAGTAAATTTTCACCTAACATTTCCAACGCCTGCTGGCGGTGTGGCCACACCCCTGGTTCTTTTAAGCATATGTGCTGGGACTGCCCGTCTATTCAGGCCTTTTGGTCCAAAACCCTCTCTTTCATGCAAGAAAAATTGAGTCTCCCCTGTATTCTATCTTATAAGGTATGCATCTTGGGTGTATTGTGGGATCTTCCTCTAAATAAACACAAGACGCTCCTAATGAGGTATCTCCTTTTTTTATGGGAAAAAAACTATTGCTATAGAGTGGAAAAGCAATTTGGAACCCTCCCTCCAAACTTGGATCCGCTTAATTAATCAAGCCCTTCCTCTATACAAACTTACCTGGGAGAGACGTGGTGCCGGCTCTAAATTCTCTAAGATTTGGAAGCCTTGGCTTGACTCTGAGGAATCAGTTTCTGCTAACCTGGATATCACTCCTCAAGTTATAGATATGTTATAATATTTCCCTAAGTTTTATGTATCTCAATGCCTGTCTTTGGTGATTCTGCTGTGTTCCCCCCCTCCTACTGTTGTGAATATTCACTTGTATTCACCTTGCTGCAAACATTCAAGTAATTATGTACGAATGAACTGTACTGGAGGACTGTATATTCTTACATCTTTGATGCTGTCATGATCTACAATTTTTATTTTCTGTGTTTTTGTGTTATTGTTTATATGTTCTTTAACACAATAAAAAAGAATTTGAAAAAAAAAATTAGCACAAATCTCAAGTAAACGGTTTTCATGTTGTCATTATGGGGTGTTGTGTATAGGATTCTGGGGGAAAAATGAATTTAATCCATTTTGGAATAAGGCTGCCTATAACACAACAAAATGTGGAGAAAAATGATGTGAATACTTTCCGGATGCACTGCACATCAGTGAGATACATGTCACTGGCACTTTAATCCACTGCTGCCCGGAATCGAGCATGAAATAAATGGCAGTACAATCGAAATCTGGAAAAATGTGCAGTGCGGCGGTGTGTCTAAAACAATTACAGCTTAATTAGCACATTAATAGCACCTGCCATATCATTGTAGCAACTAAGACCTCCTTTGTCCTGCTAATTAGCTGTGTCCATTTAGCTGTGAAAACACCATCAGTTACTTTCTCCATGGAACAAGCAGTTCTGTAGAAGAATTCCATAAAGTGCTGTTTGTTAAATCTAGCTCTGTGGTGCCCTCATCTGTTACCCAACCCTGGTTTGCCTGTGCCTAAAAAAAAACAACCCATGACTATGGGACCAGGGTTGTTTTTAGGCATAGGCAAGCCAGGCAGTGGCCTGGGGTGACAACTGCAGTGGAGAGCACCCCGAAGCTATTCTTAGCATAATGCACTTGATGGAATTCTAAAATAGTGCTGCTAGTTCCAGCAATAAAGTGAAGTGCTATGGAATTCTATGAGCAGCCAAGAAGGCATAAAGCCCACAATAAAAGCCATTAGCCCACAAGACTGTGGCACAGGGTGGATTCTCTTGTGAGATTCCCCATTTCTAGCATGAGTATCAATCTTCCTCTGACTTGTTGGCCTCTACTTCAGCAATCCAATGAATTAGCTTGTTCTGTCAGGACCACTAGTGTCATGCAATTGTACAATGCAATTGCACTGGGGCATCTCCCACCTTCCTGTTCTCTCCACCTTCCCATAGAATTGAAGAGATTGTCCAGCAGTGTGTCTGTACAACAATCAATCCTAAAATGGCTCCCTAAATAATCACTAGTGATCTTTTCTGGCAGCAGTTATTGCAAATGTGTATGTATCTCCCTGGAAAGAGATGTATCATTAAAGACTCCAAGCACCTCTCATGCACCTCTCATGGGTATGCCTTTAAGCCAGCAGGGCCGGTGCTACCAAGGAGGGAAATTGGGCAATTGCCCCAGAGCCTGTAGGGGCCCCCAAGATGTCCCCCTCCAACTTAAATGTTGTTCCTGTGGGTCCCTGCAGAGTCTTCAGCAGAGTAGCATCTCACCTGGCCTGGCTCAGGGGCCCTGGGGGGAAATTTGGCTGCAACAAAGGACCTCTACTGTGGCTTTTTGGTTGGGGGTGTCTATTGAGGGCCCCCTGGGTTAATTTTGCCTGGGGGCCCCATTGGTACTAAAACCGGCCCTGTAAGCCAGACGACTTCCAACAAAGTCGTGCTATGACCCCTCTGGTGGAGCCTCTTGCAATAGCCATGCGTGTCACTTCCTCTTCCTGCTTCATTCAGTGATGCACTTCTCTAACAGAGAACACAGGGGTGACCTGGAAGTTATAACACAACCAAGATGGCAGCCACGATTTTTAAATTAAAATTAAACGAAAACTATTTGGTGTAGAATGGTGATGCAGGCATCAAATGAAAGAGGAGAGCGCAAGCTACAGAAAGGTATGCATCTTTAAGTACTTTGCAGCACTGGACAGTCTCTTTAAAGGCATACCCATGAGAGGTGCTCGGAGTCCGTTTAACAGATACCTGGCCAGACACATTTGACATCACTGGCAACTGGAGAAGTGATGCTGCAAACCTCTAAATCGTTATGCAATGTAATAGTAACAGCATCCAAACAATTCCCCTCCAGCAACATGGCAGTAATGAGGGAGTGGCCTCTACAGTACAGTCAATGAGATGCTAATCATTCTCTTAGATGCTGATTTTAGGAATATGTATGCAACTTGGAAATGGACCAATTATATTCAACAGAGGCATACGGGTGGCCCATCTCCAAGCTACATAAACATGCATTAAATTTGCATCAACTTGGAATTAGGGTTGATCAATGATATGCAAATTTTTCAGAGTTTTTGCAAATTTCTGAACATTTTTATGAAGATATGCAACTTGAAAATGGACCAATTAAGTCCCACCCAGGTTTCAATTGATTGGTCCATTTTCAAGCTGTATATATATATTTTCATAAAAAATTACATACATTTGCATAAAGTCGGAAACATTTGCATATCATTAATGATCCCTACTTGGAATCCTTGTTATTATTGACCATCCTTATCCTGGATCTTACCCTAAAAGAAGCGTGACTCAACATTTCAGAGTGATTCATGTAATGGGTTAAGGATTGTGTCGGCATTCTTTTAGTGTAAGGGTTAAGGTAAGGGTCAGAGTTAGTTTAGATTGAAGGTTAAATTGAGGTCAGCGCCACTGACTGGGAGAGCCGTGGCTGGAAACACAGCGGACTGCAGACTTATCATTTATAGCTATTCCCCTGACTTTTCCGCCAAGGATTTAGTGGTGGGTCATTCGGTCGAATGCTCGGAGTGGTTTTCTGCTACCAGACACTTATGCCTCATGGATACTGGTATAAAATATAATATGCAGGGCAGTGCAGTTTCTACCCATAGGCGTGGATGCTCCTGTGCTGTCTGTATGCCTCAGTGAGTGAGTCAATGTTCTGCCTATTAGTCTTGTTGTTACACACACAGCAATCCAATCCATTTTCAAAACAATTCTTGCACAAAATGTCCCTGTAAATTCTGGATCCTCGGTGTCTGCGAAGGTCATCCGTTGCTCCAGTTTTCTGAAGCGAATCCCTCCAGCTGGCGTTCAGTTCAGGCCTCTGGGCTGCTACACAATATAATCAGTGTAACACAATGCAGCTTCTCTGGAATGGCTTTCAGATAATCATAGAGGCTGATACTCGGAATCACCTTCCTTAAAGTGGAGCAGAACTCTTGCACAGGACAGAAAGAGTTTAGCCTGTCTAATTTTCCCTCATGTGTGACTAATCAGAAGTTGTAATTTGATATCTCACCCATGTCAGCTGACTGCCACGGCAGATAAGCTATTTGGTAAACAGAGTATGTTAACAATATGCCTGCTTCCACAAAAGCAGGAAGTAGACGCTGCAGATTTATTGCAGGATTTGTATACGCTGTAACAAAGAAATGTTTTTCTTTAAAGGTTATTATGCTGTTGCTTATCTTTTAGAGCAGAGGAAGTTCTGAGATCAGGTCCACTTTAAAAAAAAAATAATACAGATGAGATTGTGTATGTACAGTGCCAAGCATATGAGTAACTAGACTGTGTTCCTTATTTTCTTACACTGACTAAAAGTGTATTCAGGTATGCAAGTGACGGTCTCTCTCCAGTCAGAACACAGGTGGGTGGAGGCGCCCAAAATATGTTAATTTATACACTAAGGTACAAAGAAGAGGTAATCGTACCTCTCCAGGTGAATAACACCAATAAATTGGAAAATATTTTATTCAAGCACAATTGTTTAGCATGACAACACGTTTCGCGGGACAATCGCTCGCTTCTTCAGGTCAATTGCAAAGACAAGTGCCTTGGTTATGGCTGTATGGAGCGTGGGTGCCTAAATATAGACAATGTAGGAACCCATGCGCCGCACAGCCATAACCAAGGCACTTCTGCGTCCTGCCTGAGGAAGAAACTTTCTTTTGAAAGCTTGCAAGAAAACAATGTACAGCTAGTCTGTAAAGTGTACTGGAGTCAAAGCTTGGTACAAAATCTTATACTTACCTATAGTAAGGTAAGCCTCTGGATCCTAATGAGACTTCCCACAGCTTCCTCTGGTCCCTCGTTGCCACTTACGGTCCCTCCATAGATTAGTGACAAGGGCTTGTTGGTAATCTGATCAAAGCTATGCTCCTCTTCTAGCATGAGCGCAGGCGCAGTACGGTTGTTCCTGCGCAGTAAGCCAGAGCTGCTACTGCACAGGAGCGCCCATGCTCTTATCTACTCATGCGCCTCTTCTAGCACGAGTGCAGGCGCAGTATGGTTGTTCCTGCGCAGTAAGCCGGAGCTGCTCCTGCACAGGAGCCCCCATGCTCGCACCTACTCATGCGCCTCTTCTAGCACGAGTGCAGGCGCAGTATGGTTGTTCCTGCGCAGTAAGCTGCAGCTGCTCCTGCACAGGAGCCCCCATGCTCACACCTACTCATGCGCCTCTTCTAGCACGAGTGCAGGCGCAGTATGGTTGTTCCTGCGCAGTAAGCTGCAGCTGCTCCTGCACAGGAGCTCCCATGCTCTCATCTACTCATGCGCCTCTTCTAGCACAAGTGCAGGCGCAGTATGGTTGTTCCTGTGCAGTAAGCCGGAGCTGCTCCTGCACAGGACCGCCCATGCTCTCACCTACTAATGCTCCTCTTCTAGCACGAGTGCAGGCGCAGTATGGATGTTCCTGCGCAGTAAGCCAGAGCTGCTCCTGCACAGGAGTGCCCATGCTCTCACCTACTCATGCTCCTCTTCTAGCACGAGTGCAGGCGCAGTATGGATGTTCCTGCGCAGTAAGTCAGAGCTGCTCCTGCACAGGAGTGCCCATGCTCTCACCTTCTCATGCGACTCTTCTAGCACGAGTGCAGGCGCAGTATGGTTGTTCCTGCGCAGTAAGCCGGAGCTGCTCCTGCACAGGAGTGCCCATGCTCACACCTACTCAAGGTTAGTGATTGAGGGGCTGGATTTTATTTAGGGTGTGTCCTGAGGTACTGTTACTGTATGGGGGATGGAGGAAGCCAAATGGCAAATCTTGAAACCTGGTATCAAAGAAAATGCCTGTGCTATGTAAAAAATGTTAGGCTGTCCCCCTGCCTCTCTTCAGATGCCATCCCTCGGTAAGCCTCCTAGCATTATTGCACTTTCCTATATGCACTTTATTGCTTGCACTGCATTCCTATTCCTTCTTGGTCTTCCTCTATGCGATTTTGTCTAATATTTTTTACATAGCACAGGGCACTTTCTTTGATACCAGGTTGCGAGATTTGCTATTTTTGTGACTTTGTATGATTTTTTTCACCACTGTTTTACCTAGGTATTTTTGAATAGGGTTTGTTATTTGTCACCAGTGGCTTACCCGTGAATCCATTTACATTGATTCCATGCTTATTTATTACATATACAGGCATCTATGAGACTGCTGACTGTACTCAGCTTTAGGGGAGATTTTAATGTTTTTAATTTTTGCTGGATAAGTCCATTAATAAATGATTGATTTCTTTCACTTAAGATGAACTATTGAATTGTTTTGGTCATTTATCCAGAGTAGGACTTTCCTTTTCTCAGTGATTAGGTTTTGTTTAATTAGTTCTATTTTGGGATATGAACAGTAGTATATATTGTATATGCTCTACAAGTTGTGCTGTTGCTTTATTCATTCCATGCTTCACTTCGACCTGGACACATCCAATCCAAGTTGAGGCAACACCTTAACATGTTAAAAACCGTGCACTCCCCTCCCCCACTTGGGCCACAGTTTGAGTGTTCACCATATGTGCCATTTTCCCTATATACCCTGTCTTTGGGCATCAGAGGTGAATGGGGGAGGGGCCCAGCTAAACTGAAAAAATGACTTATTAGTTCAGCAGCCTGTATTAATGGAGTACTGATGGCTAATGATATGCTAATGACTTCTAGTTTATGCAAATAGCTTGCGTTATGTAGGCATGTCGGTTTTACTGGTGGTTGGTGAATCAACCCCTTTTTACAAAAGAGGCGATAAGTGCAGGCTAAAGTGGCTGTATCCCCTGAACATTGGTGCGCATTCCGGGTAAGCCTCATTCTCACACTGCCATAAGAAGTGGGTGTACCCACAACGTTCACCAGGCGCTCTAAGGGCTACCTCTGGCCGTCCACATCTACAGGTAACCTCCGTTCCACTCTTTCACTATTCTGCCATCCAGGTGCTGCTGCACAGTGACTCCCTTACCCTTTGGGTTTATCTAGCTGAACTTTGTTGCTTTGCAATTTGTATCCTGCAGCCAGTTTTGCACTACCCACTGGGTCGTTGACATGTGGAACAACTATACCCTCCCCATTTTTTTCCTGCAACACTATATGCAGGAGGATGTTTAGTTACACTTTTACTTTCAAACTTCTTTTTTTTCTTTTTTATCACCAAACCATTTCTGGGTTATTTTTTGGGTGGGTATCGTTTGGCACCTTGACCATTCAGTTACCATTCGGGTTTGCATATGCTTTTGGGTACAGTGGGATGCGACAGTTTGGGCAACCTTGTTAATTGTCATGATTTTCTTGTATAAATCATTGGTTGTTATGATACAACATGTCAGTTAAATATTTAATATAGGAGACATATAGAGTGTTATTTGAGAAGTGAAATGAAGTTTATTGGATTTACAGAAAGTATGCAATAATTGTTTAAATAAAATTAGGCAGATGCATAAATTTGGGCAATGTTGTCACTTTATTGATTCCAAAACCTTTAGAACTAATTATTGGAACTCAAATTGGCTTGGTAAGCTCAGCGTTTCCCTCCTCTTTTAATTTTCTCTGAAGAGTAGCAACATGGAAGTTTTAACCTCTTGCCGACCGCGTCACGCCGGGAGGCGTGCCCGCGGCGGCAGCCCCAGGACCGCCTAACGCCAATTGGCGTAAAGTCCTGGGGCTCTGTTTTGCAGGAGATCGCGCGCAGGCTGCGCGCGCATCTCCTGCTTGGGGGGCGGAGCTCCGCCCCGCCTTCTCGGGAGACTGTTAGACGGCGTGATCGCCGTCTATTTACTAGGTGCAGCGCTGCACTGGGGACAGCCGTGTGACACGGCTGTCCCCCTGGGGGACAAGAGAGCGATCGGCTCTCATTGGCAAAAGCCTATGACAGCCGATCGCCGTAATTGGCCGGCTGTGGGGAGGGAGGGAGCGAGGGAGGGAAGGGATTTAAAGGAAGAGGGTTTTTTTTTTAAAAAGCGGCAACACAAATATTTATTTAAAAAAAATAAACATGGGGGGAGCGATCAGACCCCACCAACAGAGAGCTCTGTTGGTGGGGAGAAAAGGGGGGGGGGGGAAATCACTCGTGTGCTGTGTTGTGCGGCCCTGCAGCTTGGCCTTAAAGCTGCAGTGGCCTTTTAAACTAAAAATTGCCTGGTCACTAGGGGGGTTTAGCCCTGCAGTCCTCAAGAGGTTAAAACAACTCTCAAATGACCTGAAGACAAAGATTGTTCGCCATCATGGTTTAAGGGAAGGATACAAAAAGCTGTCTCAAGAGATTTCAGCTGTCTGTTTCCACAGTTAGGAACATATTGAGGAAATGGAAGGCCACAGGCTCAGTTAGTGACAGACCAAGAAAAATCTCAGATAAACAGAAGCGCCGAATGGTGAGAACAGTCAGTCAACCCACAGACCATCACTAAAGACCTACATTATCTTGCTGCAGATGGAATCACTGTGCATCGTTCAACACATTCGACACACTTTACTCAAGGAGATGCTGTATGGGAGAGTGATGCAGTGGAAGCCTTTTCTCCACCCACAGCACAAACAGAGCCGCTTGAGATATGCTAAAGCACATTTGGACAAGCCAGCTTTATTTTGGAATAAGGTGCTGTGGACTGATGAAACTAAAATTGAGTTATTTTGGCATAACAAGGGACGTTATGCATGGAGTAAAAACAACACAGCATTCCAAGAAAAATAACTGCTACCTACAGTAAAATATGGTGGTGACTCCATCATGCTGTGGGGCCGTGTGGCCAGTGCAGGGACTGGGAATCTTGTCAAAGTTGAGGGACGCATGGCTTCCACTCAGTATCAGCAGATTCTGGAGACCAATGTCCAGGAATCGGTGACCAAGCTGAAGCTGCGCCGGGGCTGGATCTTTCAACGAGACAACGACCCTAAACACTGCTCAAAATCCACTAAGGCATTTATGCAGAGGAACAAGTACAGCGTTCTGGAATGGTCATCTCAGGCCCCAGACCTGAATATAATTGAGAGAATCTGTGGTGTGAGTTAAACAGAGCTCTACATCAAATCTGAATGAACTAGAAATGTTTTGTAAAGAGGAATGATCCAAAATACCTTCAACCAGAATCCAGACTCCCATTGGTACCTACAGGAAGCATTTAGAGGCTGTAATTTCTGCAAAAGGAGGATCTACTAAATATTGATTTCATTTCTTTTTTTATTCATTTATGCACCTGCCTAATTTTGTTTAAACAATTATTGTGCAGTTTCTGTAAATCCAATAAACTTTATTTCACTTCTCAAATATCACTGTGTGTGTCTCCTATATGATATATTTAATTGACATTTTTTATCTTAACAACCAACGATTTATACAGGACAATCATGACGATTACCAAGGTTGCCCAAACTTTCGCATCCCACTGTATATTCAAACATTGTACACATTTTGTTAGTGTGTTTACTATTTGTATACTGTATATTACAGATACCTATTGTAATTTGTGGATGGTACATGGATCTGTAATTCCATGTTATAATTAATCCTGTACCGTTACTGTTTTGATGGCCAGAATGTACAGTACCTACCCCTTCCCCCAGTTACCACCTCATGGTGGATGTTTTGTTTTTATTATCTATCTGGAATTGTTCAATAAAGCTTACTTTTGATACTTTTTGCATAAATACTGGTTCGGTGCTGTTTTTTTTAGCTGCTTTTAGGGCGGATCCACACTATGGGCTTGTTCACACTAAGAGCGTTTTCTGGATTTTTTAAGTGCCGGTGATTTTCAAAATTGCCCTGAAAGCGCTTGTGCAATGATTCCCTATAAGAGTGTTCACATCTGAGCAGTTCTATTACGATCCGCTCACCAAAGCGCTGCCTGTACCATTTTTGGGGCGATTTGTCTCAATGCAAAGTATAGGGAAATCGTGAAGCACTTGAAAAAGATCTTTGTATAGCGATTTCCCCAGTGCTTTTATGAATAAATACATTGTATTTATTCTTTTCCGGGTCAAAGAGTTCACTTCCTGACTTGCGTCAGGAAGTAAAAAAACAAACCGCTCTGCAAAAGCGCTTAAAAAAAGCGCTTTACAAAAAAATCACAACGCGCAGGAAAGCTCCGGGAGGTGCTAAAAATAATCGCGCACAAGATCGTAAAACGCTGGATTGCTTTATCAGATGTGAACAAGGCCTATAAGCGCTTTTGTGAGCGCTTGTTTTTGATTAGCGCTTGTTAAAAAATCGCTCCCATTCACTTTCATTAGCATTGTGGTAAAAATCGTTGCAATCGCGTACGGTTTTTCGCGAACGCGGCAATTGCAGTGATTTTTACCGCAATTTTAATGAAAGTGAATGGGACCGATTTTTTTTTTTAACAGGCGCTCAGCAAGCGCTAATCAAACGCAAGCACTCACAAAAGCGCTTATAGAGTGGATCTTGTCGCCTGCTTTAGCTTTTAGCACATCCCAGTCTTTCATATTATACAGTTTTTTGAATATGGTGCTGGTTCGCTAAGATGATAGTGATAGTTCTGTAATACAGTTATAAACCTGAAATGCCTGACAATTCACTGAGATTTTTACCTCATGTAGTATTTGATTTGCTATTTTAAGGAATCGTAGTATTTTGTTCAGTATTTGAAGGATAATTGCAGTGCAGGGAAAATGGAGTATACAGTCAAGTGAAGTGCAATCTACATAAAATTAGCATAACATTTGTATCAGCCCAAAACTATTAGTATGTTATGGACCATTTTTAATTTCTAAATAATAATAATATTGCGCAATTAGGGAAATATGTCATTATTAACTTCCTTATTTACCTGAAAAATTTAGTTTTCACCTTTTCACTTCTATGTTTTCTCCCTTCTATAACTTTCGGAATGGCTGCTTGTTAGTTACTGACAGCTTCGGGCTTCAGTACCGAACAACGCACTTGTTTTATCAGGAAGGAAAGAGCAAATTTGGCACTATTTGAACGTTTATTGCCATCAAATGTTTATATGCATAAACAGATCCAACTTGTTAGTGATACAAATGCAATACCTATAGTGGCATGTGCAGGAATGGGTAAATGGGCGCCAGCGGGTGCACAGACTGACGACCGTTTCAATGTAATCAGAAGAAGCTCTGATTACAGTGAAACTATCGTCAGGCTGTCACCCCCCCCCCCCCCCCCCCACACACACACACTACCTCAATCCTGCACATGCCACGATAAGTATTGCATATGTATCATTCATAAGTTGCATCTGTTTATGCATGTGAACATTTGATGGCAATAAAAGTTTAAACCATGCCAAGCTTGTTTGCCAAATGCCAAATACACTGTGTCCACTCCTGGTGGAGGGGAATGCTACCCCCATTCTTGTTTCTATTTCTACAGAGAGCGACTTCTTAGCCCTGAGTGAGGACCGGCCTAATCTCCTCACCTGCCTTTATAGTGGTTACCTGAACGGTAACCCACGTTTGTGAGTATAATTTCTCTCACTTCACCATTAATTCAAATATCTCAACATACTACACTATATTGGGCTCTCGTTTTTTTCTCTTTCACCTTCCTTCCGGTTACAATGCATACCTAACTGCTTTCATGCTTTGAGCACAATTGAGCAATCAAGACTTAAAGGGGAACTGAAGAGAGAGCTACATGGAGGCTGTCATGTTTATTTCTTTTTAATCAATACCAGTTGCCTGGCAGCCCTGCTGGTCTATTTCTCTGCAGTAGTATCTGAATAAAAACCAGAAACAAGCATGCAGCTAGTCTTATCAGATCTGACTTTAAAGTCTGAACCACTGAAACACCTGATCTGCTGAATGCTTGTTCAGGGGCTATGGTTAATAGTATTAGAGGCAGAGGATCAGCAGGGCTGCCAGGCAACTGGTATTGCTTAAAAGGAAATAAACATGACAGCCTCCATATACCTCACTCTTCAGTTCCCCTTTAAAGAGAAACTGTGACCAAGAATTGAACTTCACCTCAATCAGTAGCTGATACCCCCTTTTACATGAGAAATCTATTCCTTTTCACAAACAGACCATCAGGGGGCACTGTATGGCTGATATTGTGGTGACACCCCTCCCTCAGGAAACTGTGAGGACCATGGTCCTGCATGTTTCCTGTCTGTGAACCTCGTTGTATTGTGGGAAATAGCTGTGTACAGCTGTTTCGAATTGCCAAAAACGCAAGCAGCGGCTACTTCCAGTGACATCACCTACCAACAGTAAAAATGTCACCATGTGATAAATGTCAGAATGTAAATCAGGGAGAGGAAAGATTTTACAATGGGCAAACACTGACTAAATCATTTATACATAATTATTGTAAAAATTAAGCACTTTTTTATTACATTATTTTCACTGGAGTTCCTCTTTAACTACCTGACAGCTTATCAAGCTCCTTGCTGCAGCATCCATGCGTGTGTGCCTGCCCTTTCCGTCTTGCTATCACTTGGTTTCCCGCATGTGAAATTCTTAGTAAATTGACATTCATGAGGTATTTACCTCACAAGTCTATCATTTACATCTCAAGTCGGTAATTTACCTCACTAGTCAGTAATTTCAGTTTTCCATGCGGAAACAGCCTTTGAATTGACATTTCACAAAATTTTCTGTAAATTCAGTTGTTTTCTGCTCTATCGCATGCAGTAATGCTTAGTGAGTTGAACCCGTGTCTTGCTATAAAGGGTGTCCTTGATGCTTCCCTTTACTTTTTGCCTTTGTAAAACAATCCTCAATCTCTGGCTGGACTTGGCGTAACAGGAAGCTATCTTTTGTTCTGCGCTCCCTGCATTGCTGTGCATCTGCCAGGCCTGGCTACCCTGGATGCTGAGACCTCTGCTCATGAAGGCCAGGTTGATGGATCTGCTTCCTCTGTGAGCACAAGCTGCTCCGTGTTTCATCTCATTTTTCACCATTGATATATTGCAAACCTGGCCGGCGTCCAACATCTTCTATCCCGCTGTACATTCTCTCCTTGGCGGAGCTGCCAGAAGCATCACGTAGATATGTCTGGTATAAACAATAAAGTCCAATCTACAGCTCTTTACTGCTGTCACCCCAAAGGGAAAAGGAAAGGACGAGACGGGAGACGGTTGTCCCATGCACTGTCAAACTTTATTTCTTTCATGCCAAAAATACAAAATGGAATGCATTCAATCCCTCTCTTCCTCCCCATATATACTGTATAATCCTAATAACATGCCCTTGTGTTTGGCAAGTGGGAGTCAGAGTGGAAAGTGTGCATGCTATTGTTGGTAATCTGAATTGAGTAAGAACCTCGGGAGGGACATCGCTGCCCTGAGGGAAAGTCGGCTGCATATGCTACAGTAGGTTTGCGGGGATATTTATTGGCCATGCCACTGCTTAGCAAGGGTTGGACCACAGCCATGCAGAGCTCTGTATCATGGCACTCTGCCCTGCCTGCATTGCACCTCATTTTGGCATTGCTACATTCCTGTGCCTGCACTGTGTCTCCTCTGAGAGGTGAAGTCCTCATAAACAACGTATATAACAGCATCAGAGGAGATGGTGGATCTCCTAGACTGGTGATCACTGTAGAACAGTTGTAATTCTGGTAATGCAGCAAGGATTTATTACAAATTGTCTGCTCTGAGGTGGTAATAGTTTGATACCCCTGCCTGGATCCTAATAGACCATAGTGTGGATCCTTGAAACCTTAGGGCCGGTTCATATGGACGTCTACATGGCATCAAACGATGGCCGCATCGCTCTTTTAAGTATTGTCCACTCAAATGAATGGATAGCTGTGGGTACGATTGTTTATCGTTGTTCACATAAAACACTAAGCTCAATCCTGTCGTCTCATTTCATACTTGGCTGACCCTGGTGCTTCTGTGTCCCTCTGCAGAGGTCAAAATGCGACTCATTCGACGAACGACGGGAAGCACTGCTGAAGGTCGCCAAATGGTTTTCTGCTCGCTAGCAGAAAAGCATTTGATGGAGACACGAGGCTGCTGGTTCACACGTCCATCTATAGTGATGGTCTTGTCAAGGAGAACTTATGGAGAAGCATGTGATCAGCTGACAAATTTGCAAAGCTCTGATTTGCTGTGATCATATCCCGCTTTAGCACATAACTAGCGATAATCAGAGACTTACATATCTATCACCTGACCAAACTGATCACATGCTTCTCCATGAGTTCTCCTAGACATGACCATCACAACCTGTCTGAACCAGTCCTTAGGAACCGAGGTGTTTGTGAGTTTCCTCTCACCAACAGCAAGGAACTCTTCCACAAATCCAGGAGAAGCTTTGTGTCAGAGTTCCCCAACCCTGTCCTCAAGGCCCACCAACAGTACAGGTTTTGTAGAAAACCACAAACCTGCACCGGTCAGGTAATTAGTGTCTCAGCAGAGCTGATTAACTGCCTGCGTGGATTTCCACAAAACGTGCACTGTTGGTGGGCCTTGAGGATAGGGTTGGGGAACACTGTTGTACATCATCCAAGCAGGGGCTGCAGACTCATGCCATTTACTTTCAGTTTATAAGAAATCTCCATTAGACCAGGATGTTCTATGTGGATTTACAGCCCAGAACCAAATCAGGCGGACTGGTGTACTCTATTATTCACTGGTGAGATTTACAGTTGTCATTCTTAATTCTGAGACATTCACCTAAATTTCTCATCACGATTCAGAGGAACATTTCACATAAAACAAAAGAAAATAAAACAAAGTACCACTGATTTTTAGCAAAACATTTCCTCTGTCCTGATATTATAATGGGAGGCTTTGGTTACCCTGAAGATGTAGTTTAGCACTGGAAGGTTAAACACTTGTATATTCATTACAACATTCAGACATTGAACAAGAGCTTTTCCCGCCTTCAGGTTCAGTGCAGCTATCAGTTCAGCAGTGTAAAGATCAGTGATTGTGTTTAAAGAACATTAACTCATAGCCACCAATCAAATGTCAGTTTATTGAAGCAAGGCAGTGAAAGATTAAATTCTAATTGGATAAGATACGGTACTGCATTTTGCTCCTTTTTTTCTTCAAGCTGCATTGAACATGCAATAATTGCTTACCACGAGCTGAATTTTATTATCAAGATTATAACTGCACTCTAGAACTGTGATTTGAACGTATCCAAAACAGTCAAGACTTCACTGCTCATAATCTCGTATATCTATCAGAAGACCTATGGATGAGTGCAGTGTGATGTAAGGATAATGTGAGAGCGTATAGATGCTATCCTATTCTAACCTGCGAGACAAGAAAAAACAACCAAAGCCTGTTGTATCAGTCACAGACCAGCTCAAAACACTACCGTATTTTTCAGAATATAAGACAAACTTTTTCTTCCGCAAAACTGTTAGGAAAAAAATTGGTATGGTAGGTAAGTGGTGCAAAGTGCACAGGGAAGCTATATTACCATATCCTGCGTCCGTGCTCATCTCCCCCTTGCTCCAGTCCAGAAGTGGCCATCGCACTTCTGGACCGGAGTAGATGTAGTGTACCTTAGCGCTTTGAGTCCCAAGGGAGATAAGCGCTATATAAATGTTATTGTTATTAGTGGTTGTTACTGTAACCACCAGCGGCGCACGTGTGGCACAAGTGTGCCGCTGGTGGTTACAGTAACAACCACTTATGTGGAAGTACGATGGCCAGGAGGAATGGAGGATCCGGACCTGTATATCGGCAGGCGGCAGCAGTGTATGCAATATCACCAGCAGCTGCAGAAGAGGAGCTCATGTAGAAGCAGGACCGGAGTGTGGGGGAGGTGAGAGCAGCGTCAGGATCAAGTAATATCTGAAGTACTGATGTGTTAGTGTGGTGCAATGTAGAGTGTAGTGTAGATGTAGTGTACCTTAGCTGGTGGGGCAGCAGGGGTTAGTGTAGTGCAGTGTGTAGTGTACCTTAGTTGGTGGGGCAGCAGGGGTTAGTGTAGTATAGTGTAGAGCAGTGTGTAGTGTACCTTAGTTGGTGGGGCAGCAGGGGTTAGTGTAGTATAGTGTAGTGCAGTGTGTAGTGTACCTTAGTTGGTGGGGCAGCAGGGGGTTAGTGTAGTGCAGTGCAGTGTGTAGTGTAGCTTATCTTTTATTTCATAAATACAGGACAACCAGGCTTTAGTTTCGTTTTGTAAAGTTGTCACTGAGCTCTTGTGTGAGACGCTATCACAGCTGCTAATCTTTCCAAACTGGACTAGATCCTAGTATGACACAGGCCATGGTTGCTGTCTTTTTCTACATAGTAGAAGACAAAGAAACATCCATCCAGAGTTTCCTAGTTTAGTTATGGTTTATCCACTCCTAGGAGATCACTGGAGAGTTAGGCTTGGTTCCCACTTGCACCTGCACCAGATCACATTTGGCCAGTGGGAACACACTGCTCTGATGGTACGGCTGGAGCCAGGGATCAGAAGTGCAACCCGCTTACCCATCGGATCAAATAGATCCGTTGCAGGCTGACAAGTGTGAATGACTCCTATATAAAAAAGGAGCCGTTCACTGTCAGATAAGAACTGTCTTTTCTCAGCTCAAGTGGGAACACAGCCTGTCATGATTTCTGAATCTTCTATACAAAGCCACCCCACTACGTGATTAGATTTGGCTCCTAAGGAGGCAGAAGATGAGACGTTTGCATACACCAGGAGATCTGTGTATTTTCCAGTAATAAAAAAAATAGGTACTTGTAACAATCTGATTCTCCTCTCCATATATTCAGAGTAGTGCAGGTAGCTACTAGGGATAGATAACCTACTAGAGGGATAAATAGAGATAGATAACCTACTAGAGCTAGCCAATCCCCATCAGTGCCGGATAACCGAAACTCTACTGTACATGGATATAAAAAGTGAAGAACTGTAATCTGTCCCGTGCATTGAAAACAAAATTAGTTCCAAAGATATTTCTTATAATTTTCACACATGAACATGATTGCACTGAGAATGTCTTTTTTTTAAATGTTGTGTATACATGGTCCTTAATGCAACGAGCTACATTTCATCTTTGTGTGATAGGATGTGATGTGATAGCAAAAGAATGAAGATTCCTCCAAAGGTGAAAGGAAACTGGTATTTTTTGCTTCATCTGATCTTGATCTTTTTGACACAAGAAAGAAATTTACACTCTGAACTGATAAAATGTACTTTTCAGACTGATTTTCATCTACTAATATTTTCAAAATGGTAGTAGATAGAGAATTTATAATGGCATCCCTGCAGATTACACTGTCTGCTGTAGGCCATTATGGGCCCCTTTCCACTATACGCAGTGCAATGCGGCTACATAGTCACATTGCACCGCGGTCGAACTGAAACAAAAGCACAGCAATGGAACAATTTCCATTGCGTGCTTGTTTTCCGGAACGGGCCACACGCCCGCATTCCGCCCGCACCTGCACCCATCTCCTCCGTTTGGGGATGCGGAAGTAATGCGTAGCCGCATCGCATCCCTTCGGTTCCCATTCGCCAATGGAAAAGGGCCCTATGCTAGGTACACACCATACAACTGTACTTAAAGAGACTCTGTAACTTCAAAAAGATCCCCTGGGGGGTACTCACCCTGGGTGGGGGAAGCCTCCGGATCCTAATGAGGCTTCCCACGCCGTCCTCCGTCCCACGGGGTTCTCGCTGCAGCCCTCTGAACAGCCGGCGACAGGCCCGACTGTAATTTCAATATTTCCCCTTGCTGGCTCCAGCGGGGGCGCTGTGGCTGCTTTCGGCTCGGAAATAGACGGAAATACCTGATCTCCGTCGGGTCAGCTCTACTGCGCAGGCGCCGGAGACTTGCGCCTGCGCAGTACAGCGAACCCGACGGCGATCGGGTATTTCCGCCTACTTCGGAGCCGACAGCCGTCAGAGTGCCTGCGCAGGAGCCAGGAAGGTAAATATTACGTCACGGCTGTACGGAGGGCTGCCGCGAGACCCCCGAGGGACGGAGGACGGCGTGGGAAGCCTCATTAGGATCCTGAGGCTTCCCCCACCCGAGGTGAGTACCCCCCAGGGGACGTTTTGCCGTTACAGTTCCTCTTTAATATGCAAAATCGACGGCTGTATCCATCGAAACCTGATCGAACATGTTGGAAATAATCGAATCGATCCAATCGATCCCGCGGATTGAGTGGGAAATCGCAACGTGTGTACCCAGCATTAGTTAGATGGTTCGATAGATAATTTACGACATGTCCGATTTTATTTTCAATCGTTTTTCTGATCAATTTCTCATAGAAGTGAATGGAAATATATAAGAAAAGATAACGGAATTGAATTGGAAATCGATCGTAAATCTATCAGATGGAAAATCGACCGAAAAAACGCATCGTGTGTACCCAGCATTAGGGATCATGTGGTATAAGAAAATGTCACATGATTGTCAGTACCTAGAGATTGGGGAATCCCATAGGTAAACAAGAAAGACAATGGCTCCACTCACTCAGTCTTCCAGAGCTACAAAGCGTCTCCACATGGTGCGTGCATTAACCACCTGAGCGGTCTGGACGAGCTGAGCTCGTCCAACACCGCCGGAGGTCGCCGCTCAGGCCCTGCTGGGCCGATTTTAATCAAATAAAAAGCAGCACACGCAGCCGGCACTTTGCCAGCCGCGTGTGCTGCCTGATCGCCGCCGCTCTGCGGCGATTCGCCGCGAGCAGCGGCGAAAGAGGGTCCCCCCAGCCGCCTGAGCCCAGCGTAGCCGGAACAAAAAGTTCCGGCCAGCGCTAAGGGCTGGATCGGAGGCGGCTGACGTCAGGACGTCGGCTGACGTCGATGACGTCACTCCGCTCGTCGCTATGGCGACGATATAAGCAAAACAAGGAAGGCCGCTTATTGCGGCCTTCCTTGTTTATTCTGGGCGCCGGAGGCGATCGGAAGATCGCCTCCGGAGCGCCCTCTAGTGGGCTTTCATGCAGCCAACTTTCAGTTGGCTGCATGAAATAGTTTTTTTTTTATTCAAAAAAAACCCTCCCGCAGCCACCCTGGCGATATAATCAGAACGCCAGGGTGGTTAAAGGCCACCAGCCTTAGGTCATCCAAAAACCAAGAAGATCCACACTCAAAGGTTATGCTGGCTCAGAGATTTATTCAATAAATCAACAGTATGCATATAAAGTATCAGAGTAACCCACGCTACGTCAGAGTGAGCTTTCCTGCATCTGCTCCTTTATGAGCATACTATTTATTTATTGAATAAATCAGTCAGTCAGCATATCCCTCGAGGGTGGATCTTCTTCTTGGTTCTTGGGGAATCCTCAAACCCGTCTTTATAAATAGTTGACGATGATGATAAAAGGACAGAGGTGATTGTTCTACATACAATTACAAGCTCGGATCCAAAGGGAAGAACAGTGCAAGTGGCGAGAGTGCATCGGAATTATATTTTTCATATCAATGTGGTCTGAGAGGTGACTGACATTTTGAAAGTGAAGGCAAATAGGGAAGGGAAGTTGACAGGAGAGGAGAGAGCTTAGTGAGTAGCTTAAGGGGACTAAAAACTCACTTAGGTTTTCTTGAATTTGAATGGGATTTGCCAATTTAATCTGATTTGTGTCCAAGTCTATTCAAAATGTTACGCTCAGCACCAGTTGTTTATCATATTATAATAACTACATTTAAGGACTGTGAAAAATCACTGTAAACATGTTTCTGTCATATCCCCACGTTTCTTCCTCAATAAAACCCGTAGCATAATCACAGATGTATTGACACCACCCCCCTGCTGTCTGAAACTTCAAAAAAACAAAGAAATAAAAAAAAAAGGCATTCAGTCATGAGAGATTACAAAAACATAAAGTTACTTAAAGTTTACCTGTCGGGGGGAAAAAAGTGCCCCTACGGGGGTACTCACCTTGGGAGGAGGAAGCTTCTAGATCCTTCCCTCGTCTTCGTCTTCCTCCACCGGACCATTCTAGAGCTGGAACTCCCAAAAAATGCTTGTCAGTGGCTCGCTCATGAGAACAAGCACGGGCCTACTCTGGTTCCCGCAGAAAAAGCTTAGCTCGATCAGGCCTGTGCTACTGTGCATGCATGAGCCGTGTGCGTAGTGGCACAGACCCAATGGGGGTCGGCTTTTTCTGCCTGAGCAGGTCTGTGTTCCTGCATAGGGGCAGTGCGGCAGTTCTTCGGGGGTCCCAGCCCTGGATTGAGCCACTGGAGGATGACGAGGAAGCCTCTCCAGAATCCAGAGGCTTCTCCCTCCCGAGGTAAGTATCCATTTGCTGACTTTGCAATAAAGTCCGAACCAGCTAGAAAGCATCTCTTGTCCATAAAATGTGCACAACCCCCATGATAAAGTGGTTCATCACAACATACTAAATTCAGAAGTGTTGAAGTCATTTTATGAGTGCCTTTTGTTAATGAATTTGAAGACCACAAACCTAGCAGAGTATAAATGGTTACTACAACATCCAGTATCTACAGCTAATACCTGGGACATAGCTAATAAGTGCTCGGTGTTCTGTTGGCACACCCATCAGTCACGGCCTGACCTGCATGAATAGGATATAACAGCGCTGGCCGGATGCAAGCAAAGGAGTAGAGGTGCTCATAGCAGCAAGGAGCAGCATCCATGCAAGATTCTCATACAGGGGTTCTTTTGGCTCCTATGTTTTGTTTTCAATTACTCATCAAAAATACTAAAAAAGAGGTTAAAAGTCCTGTTCGGTTTTGTCAGCGAGTAAGCAGCATCATCCAAAACAGGGGGAAGTCACGTGACATGGCACCACGCGAGTTTTTTTTTTTTTTTCTTAACTGCGACCCTATATGTGGCAGTTTCCAGCTTTATTATTGAATACAGACAATAGCTTTCATTCCTTTGATACAAAATATGGAAATAAAAAAAGGATTTTGTGCCATCACCTGAATGCCAGTCCCCACATGCCTCTCCATACATTGTCCCTCTATGGGTGTTTCTGTTAGGAGGGCAACCTCAAGGCATCACTCTGGTTCCCATATCTGCAAGTCCCTCTCAGCGTGTGCTGAACTGCTGCACCTCATTCTTCTTTCTCTCAATTCCCAAGGGCGTGTAAAGTGCTGCATGCAATCCCTTGGACCTTGGGAAAAGCCGGGCCTGCGCCTCCCTCCAGCCAGCCTCCAAAATGGAAGATTCTCTCGCAAGTCAGTAGGTAACAAAGTGTGAAGGAAAGGCAGGCTGCTCCCAGAACTCCCTCCAAGCCCGGAATCTTCAGCAGACTTTAATTGAAAACTGGAAGGGAGAGAAATACAGTCATTAGGTCGCAGTTTTACAAGTGGCATATTATAGCAAATCATAAGTAACAGGCACTTTAAAGAGAACCTGACCTGAGTAAAATAATTTAAAATAAACATGATGTACCCGCACATGAATATTGTGTATTTACCTCACCCTAAGTTTCTCTCTTCTAATGATTCAGTCCATTTCTGACAAGATATTTTCTGAACTGAAAGCTTTAGGGCCCTTTTACACAATATCAGTCACTGTCAATTATAACAGAAAGGTTAACTGATGTGCAAGCTAATGCAAGGTCATGTCCAAGTTTCCCTATGGCTCAAGAGGGCAATATTACTGGTTAACGGATTGCTGATCCAGAACTGGTAACAGGGTCATCACCATTTTTAAAATGGAGGACTGAGAATTCCATTGATCACACTAGGCAAACAGGACATGGGAGAGGAGAAAGAGACTGACAAGTACACTACACGGGAGGTAAGTATGACGAGTACACTACACGGGAGGTAAGTATGACGAGTACACTACACGGGAGGTAAGTATGACGAGTATGTTTATTTTGACTTTTATTTTTCAGTTCAGGTTTGCTTTAACCTTCCTGGCGGTAAGCCCGATGACGTCATCCCGCCTGTCGCCATGGCGACGGGGGAAGCCCTAATGGAAATCCCATTCAGAACGGGATTTCCGGACGGGAGGATGCCGCTGCACAGCGGCTGTCATGTAGCTAGCGCTAGGCTAGCTACAAGATTTAAAATAAATAAATAAAAATAGTGCTGCGCCGCCCCCTGGTGGTTTTAATTAACCGCCAGGAGGGTTAAAGCACACCTGAAGTGCGAGGAATATGGAGGCTGCCATATATATTTCCTTTCAAACAATGCATATTGCCTGGCTGTCCTGCTGATCCTCTGCCTCTTAATACTTCTAGCCACAGACACTAATCAAGCATGCAGATCAGATTAGCCTCATGCTTGTTACAGGCATGTGATTCTGACACTACTGCAGCCCAAGAGATCAGCAGGACTGCCAGGAAACTGGTATTGTTTATTTATTTGTTGTATTTAGAAAGTGCAAACATATTACGCAGCGCTGGACATTAGTTTAGGTTACAGACAATATTTAGGGGTGACATACAGCAAAATGACAATACAGGAATACAAGAAAGACCAGATCACACAGCACAGTATGAGTACCAGGTAATGCTTAGTCAGTCACTGGAGGGGAGCAAGGAGATTAGGCATGTTGAGTTCACTGAAATGCATAGCATGAGTGCACAGTAATGTAGATGCATGATCAGGTAGGACACAAAAGGAGGAGGACCCTGCCCAAAGGCTTACAATCTAGAGGGAGAGGTAGGGACATGAAAGGTAGGGGACCAGAGTGCAGCTGTGGGTTTAGAGCAATTGTGAGGGGTGGTAGGCCAGAGTGAAATGGTGAGTTTTGAGGGCCTTCTTGAAAATGTTGAAGGAGAGGGCTGCTCTAATGGGTGGAGGTAGCGAGTTCCATAGTGTTGGAGCCGTTCGTTGAAACGGAAATGAATATGGCAGCATGTGCTTCTCACTTCAGGTGTACTTTAAAGAGAAACTCTGACCAAGAATTGAACTTTATCCCAATCAGTAGCTGATACCCCCTTTTACATGAGAAATCTATTCCTTTTCACAGACCATCAGGGGGCTCTGTATGGCTGATATTGTGGTGAAATCCCTCCCACAAATAAATTCTGAGTACGTACTCTTGGCAGTTTCCTGTCTGTGAACCTTGCTGCATTTGTGGGAAATAGCTGTTTACAGCTGTTTCCAACTGCCAAAAAAGCATGCAGCAGCTACATCACCTGCCCTGTCACCATGTAATAAATGTAAGAATGTAAATCAGGGATTTAAAAGATTTTACAATGGGCAAACACTGACTAAATCATTTATACATAATTAATGTAAAAATTAAGCACTTTTTTTATTACATTATTTTCACTGGAGTTCCTCTTTAAAACCCATGTCAGGTTTAACACAGGGATGGCTCAGGGTAAGACAGTATTCTGTGCAGCCTTACCACCCTTTCTGAATTACTTTTTGCTATTCTGGTATGGGAGCAATCTTACATAGTTAGGTGGCCGGGCACAGGCGTACATTGAAAAGAGGCGCTGCGCAAAAATGGCACGGGGTGATGCCGATAATGGCATCTTGCTACTAAAGTTTTTTTTTCAAAAGTATTTTATTGATGCACTCAATGAGGAAAAAATTACAAACAATATCCAATTATCATCATATTATTTTGTTGGTTATCTTATTACAGTACAGATACATTGGCAAGTAATACCATGATAGTCCAGTGTATAAAGTCTTTTCTTCAAATTTTGATAGATAAATGAAGTATAACAATATGGTATTGTAATATAATCTACATAGTTGGCTTGTGCGATGTTTTCTAATAAAAAGCCATGCCTTTAATGCTGTAAGCATCATTAAAGGGGAACTGAAGTGAGAGGTATAGGGAGGCTGCCATATTTATTTCCTTTTAATCAATACCAGTTACTGGCAGCCCTGCTGGTCTATTTCTCTGCAGTAGTATCTGAATAACACCAGAAACAAGCATGCAGCTAATCTTGTCAGATCTGACTTTAAAGTCTGAAACACCTGATCTGCTGCATGCTTTTTCAGGGGCTATGGCTAATAGTATTAGAGGCAGAGGATCTGCAGGGCTGCCTGGCAACTGGTATTGCTTAAAAGGAAATAAACATGGCAGCCTCCATATACCTCTCTCTTCAGTTCCCCTTTAAAGAGACACTGAAGCGAAAAAAAAAACTATGATATTATGATTTGTATGTGTAGTACAGCTAAGAAATAAAACATTAAGATCAGATACATCAGTCTAATTGTTTCCAGTACAGGAAGGGTTAAGAAACTCCAGTTGTTATCTCTATGCAAACAAGCCATTAACTCTCCGACTAAGTTTAGTCTTGGAGAGAACTGTTATCTGACTTTTATTATCTCAACTGTTTTCTTTTTCTCTGCTAGAGGAGAGGTCATTAGTGCACAGACTGCTCTGAAAGACTCATTTTGAATGCTGAGTGTTGTGTAATCTGCACATAATATAGAATGATGCAATGTTAGAAAAAACACTATATACCTGAAAATAAAAATATGAGAATATTTTCTTTGCTGCTAATCTTCTAGTAATTATTCATAGTACACAACCAATTCACTATATCATATTTTTTTTTTCGCTTCAGTGTCTCTTTAAGTATCATACAATCTGATTTGGAAAATATTTAAACATGTATTAACCAATTAACAACCTAACAATTATAACTCACCCTTCCCCTACCATTAAGTGCCCCCCCCCCCCCCCCCCGTCCTTCCTCCATGTCGTACTATTTCTACCAGATAGAATTTCAGGATATCAAATTTCCAAGACACCCAGATTACCCCCAATTTTGTTAAGAAGATACCAAGTTGTATTTTAAAATGATTTCATGAGATGAAAGATTTGGCTAGGAGAGAATAATATTTTTACATATCTCCTCCATGTTTTAAAACATTTCTTGACCCATGTCTTATTATTACTTTCAAGGTTTCATTTTTCCATTTGAAGAAGATAGTCTACCAGTTCCATGACTAATGACTCTGGTTGAGGTTCAGGCTTAATCCAATGTTTCATCACTGCTTTTTGAGTAACCAGTTTGCTACTAAAGTTATTTAACGTTTCAGAAATGTCCTGAAACGTTAAATAACTTTAGCAATAAGATGTCATTAGCGGCATCTGTGATACATTACCTGATCCCGGTGATCCTGTCTCCTCTCCACTTACTGTTCAGTTTGCAAGAGTCCTGCAGCCAGCCAATCACCATGCAGGGACTGAAGCCGCATGGTGATTGATTGGCTGCCGGACTCATTCAAACTAAGTAGGAAGTGGAGAGGAGACGCAATCATCAGGTACCAGGTAATGTATACAAACCCCTCTGCCTTCTCTCACACTGCCTCAAACTCCCCTGCCTCTTTCACACTAAACCCTACCTCTGCCTAAAGCCAAATGGTGATTGACTGGCTGCCGGAATCATTCAAACTAAGTAGGGAGTGGAGAGGAGACGCGATCATCAGGTACCAGGTAATATATACAAACTTCTCTCACACTGCCTCAAACTCCCCTGCCTCTTTGACACTAAACCTCTGCCTAAACTACCCTGACCAGATGTCCCGTTTTACCTGGGACACGTCCCAGGTTCAGGGTGCCCTGTCCCAGGCTGCAATGTGTCCCAGGTTATGTCCCACCTCTGGCCGCTTGGTGTCCCAGCCGTGGGACCCTGTGGTCGCATAAGGTAATGTTTGCCTCATTTACCATTTGCGGAGTCAAAGTAATTGTTTTCTGATGCATTTTATGTGTCTGAGGTAACGATTGTTGCATTTCATTTGTCGGAGGTAATGGTTATTGCAAAATCATGTGTCAGAGGTAACAGTTGCTGCAGTTATTATTTGATGGTCATAGAGACTGCATTTGCTACTTTGGGGTTATTGTTGCAGCATTTGGCATTTTGGGAACTCATGATTATTAAATGGTATGCTAATACTGTAGTATCAGCAGTTTCTGAAGATTTTGCACAATCTAATCCCACCATAGTCATAGTCTAATGTCCTACTATATTATTATGTATTTATATAGCACTGGCATCTTAAGGCAGCACTTTACAGAAAATGTAGTCATGTCCTTGGCTGAGCTCACAATCTAATCCCGGCCATAGTCAGTCTAATGTCCCGCCATATCATTATTATGTATTTTTGTAGCACTTGCATCTTCTGCATTTCACTACATCATTGTGGGAACACTGCTTTCTTATGCATTTCGGGAACATTGCCTAATTACCTTTAGGGTCACTTTGCCTATTGTTGTTCTGGGAGAAAACTCTGGCCCACTGCCTCAGAGTTACATTAAAGTTCGCTCTGCCCACACCATGTCATGGACATGCTCATTTTTCTGCCGTGGTCATGGATGCGCCTATTTTTGGGTGCAGTGCGCTAGTCCCCTACCACCTCCCCCCCCCCCCCAGGTTGAGCCAAGACAACTCTGATCACTGTACCTAAACTCAGACTACACTCCCCAGCTGCCTAACACTAACCCCCCTGCCTCCATAGGCAATAGTATGAGCCGCGAAATTATGCTGCCCGATAAACAGTTATGCTGCCCGATAAACAGCGGGCACTAGACGCCTGCTATTTATCGCGTGTCACAATTTAACCTTCTTTCTACTAATTATGGCTTGTACTATTGCGGAGCCATTTATCCTACGCCGTTTTTATCTGCTTCGGGGCACGGAACATGGCATATGCCCCACAGAGCTACTCGTCCAGTATCTGAGGCGGAGTTCCAGAGCAGCTGAGCAACATTGGAGAACACACAATGCAGATGTGGATTTCCAGTTATACATTGGCGCTTGTGAAACAGTCTATATTTGTATATGTGAACTAAAGCATTATCTGATTTTCCAAGAAGTCCTAAAAGCAGATGTAGAAATAGGGGTAAAAAACAAAAATATCTCCTCATTACCCCTCACCCCCCATTCAAATTGTTGGAATGACATAACTATGCAGAACTGGCTGGTCGCCTCTTTATTAACTCCCTGCTTTATAATCTTCAGTCTAGTTTTTGCCCTAATCACTCCACTGAAACAACTCTCATAAACGTTACTAATGATCTCATAACAGCTAAATCCATAGACCTCTATTCTATACTCAGAGTGCCTGCCACGAGCATTAGTTTACAGGAAGATGCCTGTCAGCCCATCCCTATCGATTTAAATAGCGCCAGAGCCTTCCGTGGCGCTGTACAACAGCATACAGCTTGTCACTTTACACTTAAAGTGAGAAGCCTGTAAGGCCATGAGACGCAAGTTACAATTCTCAAAGTAAAAAAAAAAACTGCCATTTTTCATTCTTCTGTCATAACAGGTCCACTTTACCCCTCTAATTCTGCTTTACTGTGGCTAAAAGCACTGCAGGATAGACTTGCATCTGTAAAAGTCGATGGTTCCTCTGAGGCATTTTGAGAACTATAGCGATGACATGAGAAATGAAGACAGAACAAGGCTTCTGAATCATAAATGACTAAATTATTCCTGAATTACTTTTCTGCTAGAATTGATTGATGCTCCCATATAAAGGACTAACTTTTCTTCCATGACACTGAACCAGAACTGCAGTCCGAGTCACCTTCAGTGTCTCTGCAATCAGGCAAGCTCTCAAAGCCACATTTTAGGCATAGTTTCTTATATGCATTTACATAATAATGTTATACATAAACTATGCATAATAAGAGTTTTATAAAAACCCTTCAGATTTCTGCAAAATAAAGTAAGGAAAATACTGACTGCATCAACTTACAGCGTCTCATTTCCTACTGCCTCCTCCCTCCCAGTTAGCCTGAAGCCATGAAAGGCTGCCAGTGACCAGAGAGATGTGTGTTATCACTAATCCTGATACCAATCAATAGCTTAGGCTCTCCTCTTGCTAAGAGTCTTTACCAGAGCACTCCACAAGGGATGTTTGGTAGCCAGTCCTAGTGGGTGACAGACTACTTTGCAGCCTCTATACATTTCCCTAGTGGCCCCCCATAGATTTCCCTGGAGTAAAGTGATTTACTTCCCTGGTGTCTAGTGGCATGCGCCCGCCCTATAAATTTCGCTGGTGTCTAATGACAGTGGCTCTCCCCACCCCTATAGGTTTCCCTGGTGTCTAACATCAGTTGCCCCACTTCCTCTTATGTAGATTTCCCTGGGGTCTAGCCACACTTGTCCCCCTCCCTCTCCTATAAATTTCTCTTGTGCCAGTGACTCCCCTATAGATTTCCCGGGTGTCTAGCGGGGTTAGCCCCTCTCCCTCCTCTATAGATTTCCCTAGTGGCAGTGGCTCCCCTATAGATTTCCCTGGTGTCTAATGGCAGTAGCCCCCTCCCTCCCCTATAGACTTCCCTAGTGACAGTGGCTCCTCTATAGTTTTCCCTGGTGTCTAGTGGCACTAGCCCCCACCTCTCCCCTATTGATTTCCCTAGTCGCGGTGGCTCCCCTTTAGATTTCCCTGGTGTCTAGTGGCACTAGCCCCCCCCCCCCCCCCCCACTCCATAGATTTCCCTAGGGGCAGTGGCTTCCCTATAGATTTCCCTGGTGTCTAGCCACACTTGTCCCCCTCCCTCCCCTATAGATTTCCCTTGTGCCAGTGACTCCCCTATAGATTTCCCGGATGTCTAGCGGGGTTGGCCCCCTCCCTCCTCTATAGATTTCCCTAGTGGCAGTGGCGCCCCTATTGATTTCCCTGGTGTCTAGCGGCAGTAGCCCCCCTCCCTCCCCTATAGATTTCCCTAGTGGCAGTGGCTCTCCTATAAATTTCCTGGGTGTCTATTGGGTGTCTTCCTCCTCTATAGATTTCCCTAGTGGCAGTGGCTCCCCTATAGATTTCCCTGGTGTCTAGCGGCAATATCCGCCCTCTCTCCTCTATAGATTTCCCTAGTGGCAGTGGCTCCCCTATTGATTTCCCTGGTGTCTAGCGGCAGTAGCCCCCCTCCCTCCCCTATAGATTTCCCTAGTGGCAGTGGCTCTCATATACATTTCCTGGGTGTCTAGCGGCAATATCCGGCCTCCCTCCACTATAGATTTCCATAGTGGCAGTGGCTCCCCTATAGATTTCCCGGTTGTCTAGCGACAATATCCGCCCTCCCTCCTCTATAGATTTCCCTAGTGGCAGTGGCTCCCCTATAGTTTTCCCTGGTGTCTAGCAGCAATATCCGCCCTCTCTCCTCTATAGATTTCCCTAGTGGCAGTGGCTCCCCTATTGATTTCTCTGGTGTCTAGCGGCAGTAGCGCCCCTCCCTCCCCTATAGATTTCCCTAGTGGCAGTGGCTCCCCTATAGATTTCCCGGTTGTCTAGCGGCAATATCTGCCCTCCCTCCTCTATAGATTTCCCTAGTGGCAGTGGCTCCCTTATAGATTTTCATGGTGTCTAGCGGCAGTAGCCGCCTCCCTCCCCTATATCTTCCCTAGTGGCAGTGGCTCCCCTATAGATTTCCCTGGTGTCTAGCAGCAGCAGCCCCCTCCCTCCCCTATAGACTTCCCTAGTGACAGTGGCTCCCCTGTAGATTTCCCTGGTGTCTAGTGGCACTAGTCCCCACCTCTCCCCTATTGATTTCCCTAGTGGCAGTGGCTCCCCTATAGATTTCCCTGGTGTCTAGTGGCACTAGCCCCCCCCCCCCCCATACATTTCCCTAAGGGCAGTGGCTTCCCTATAGATTTCTGTGGTGTTTAGTGGCACTAGCCCCCATAGATTTCCCTAGGGGAAGTGGCTTCCCTATAGATTTCCCTGGTGTTTATTGACACCCCATTCTGTCACTGTGCTTCCCCATCCGCAGAGTTACGGCAGTCGGCAGGTAAAGACAGACAGGAATTACAGCTCACCTCCGGGCTCCAGGTGTCAAAAACCTGAGCGGTTCTTGCCTTTTTCATGATTGCTAACTCAGTAAAGCAGTGTACCCCAACTCTGTCCTCAAGGCCCACAAACAGTGCATGTTTTGTGGAAATCCACAGAGGTAGTTAATTAGCTCTGATGAGACACTAATTACCTCACCTGTGAATGTCTGTGCTTTTCTGCAAAACATGTACTGTTGGTGGGCCTTGAGGGCAAGGTTGGTGAACTCTGCTTAACCAGCTGAGCGGTCTGGACGAGCTCAGCTCGTCCAACACCGCCAGCGGCTGCCGCTCAGGCCCTGCTGGGCCGATTTTAATGAAATAAAAAGCAGCACACGCAGCCGGCACTTTGCCAGCCGCGTGTGCTGCCTGATCGCCGCTGCAGCGCGGCGATCCGCCGCGTGCAGCGGCGAAAGAGGGTCCCCCCAGCCGCCCGAGCCCAGCGTAGCCGGAACAAACAGTTCCGGCCAGCGCTAAGGGCTGGATCGGAGGCGGCTGACGTCAGGACGTCGGCTGACGTCCATGACGTCACTCCGCTCGTCGCTATGGCGACGATATAAGCAAAACAAGGAAGGCCGCTCATTGCGGCCTTCCTTGTTTATTATGGGCGCCGGAGGCGATCGGAAGAACGCCTCCGGAGCGCCCTCTAGTGGGCTTTCATGCAGCCAACTTTCAGTTGGCTGCATGAAATAGTTTTTTTTTTATTTAAAAAAAACCCTCCCGCAACCACCCTGGCGATTTAATCAGAACGCCAGGGTGGTTAAAGGACCAGCCTTTAAAGCGTTGCTATCATATAAAATCCGGCATAGCGGGGTCTGAACCCTCTATAACAGTAATTATAGATTGACGGTCTACCTTGAAATGAATCAGAGCACTCAGTATATGATTTTATATAAAAAATTGTATTTGCTTATCATACAGCATATATACAAAATATGAACAGTTCCAAGTAGTGTTTCCTTTTGACAGTATTCCATCTCATCAAGGCTTTAGTGCCAAGCAATATTCAATCTTCTAAACATATTCAAAAAAGAATATAACAGTTGTGTTATGTAGAATAAGATCAAAAGTAGTCTCATCTGTATCAATAGCTATAACACTTGTAGTAATCTTCTTAAAGAAATAGCATAAAAAATAGCTTCTAAAAAAACTTTTTTGCTAACATCTTAACAGAACTTAATGCTGAAAAATTAATAAATTAAATCACCAGAATATTAAGCATATTACCCCTTCTCTGTCATCTCTTCAGCATATAGAACCACATGTGGGAAGGTAGCTTCTGCCTTGTGTGTCTTCTCAGGAGATTGGAAGGCTAGTGCAAACTATGAGCTTTCAGCTCCTACTTTTATAATGATTGGATGCAATATGGCTGCCTAATCTGCAATTTCCCTGAATCCCAGGTTCTGATTGGTTGAAACTTTTGTACGCCAATGCTTTATCATGTTTTGAATACCTAAGTCATAATATTATTGTTTATAAATTCCTTATTTACCTTATCTTGTGAGAATTAATGTCATTTGGAGTGTTTACAAGTTCTGACATTTGATATCAGGTCATATTTGACGTCTTTAAAGGATACCACAACCGAAGGGTTGTGGTAAAAATGATTGCAGCACTGTGTAGGTAGTAATCAGCACATACCTGCTGTTCCTCCTGCCCCCCTCCGTCTGCCGCCGTTCTCACTCTATACATGCCGGTGTGCGGCGACTTTACTGAACTTTGCCCCGGACATACTGCACCCTGTGTGCGCAGTATGTCCTTCCCCCTTCATTTCTGGCCAGCGCATAGTGCGAGGCTCAGAAGCACGCTGACTCCTCTGTGCTGCGTGTGCGCTCCATTACACTGAGCGTCACATGCTAATCATGTGACGCTTGGTGTAATGGAGCGCACACGCAGCACATAGGAGTCAGTGTGCTTTTGAGCCTCGCACTATGCGCCGGCCAGAAGTGAAGGGGGAAGGACATACTGCGCACACAGGGCGCAGTATGTCCGGGGCAAAGTTCAGTAAAGTCACCACACACCGGCATGTATAGACTGAGAACGGCGGCAGACAGAGGGAGGAACAGCAGGTATGTGCTGATTACTACCTACACAGTGCTGCAATCATTTTTATCACAACCCTTTGGTTGTGGTATCCTTTAATTAAAAGTGGACGTCACCAGCCATCTTGTCTGCTGGTTTACTTATTTGCCCCAGACATTGGGACTTTCAAACATTAAACAATGTCATTCATGACGCATTTCTATTAATGTGACCTTCTGCTAATTAGTTTGGAATGTGTCTGTCCTTTTCCAAACATAAGATTAGTCAGGTTGACACTAATACAGACCTGTAAGAGTCTTCTGCAATTTAAGGCTTATTGAAACATACAGGGCTTCTAATATACTTATTTAAATATAAAACTTATTATATTATTCTTCTTAAAACAATTAATCATAGAATATATAATTGTATATTAAAACTTAATAATGTTCTATTATGAACAAATGTAATTTCAACCGGCAGATGTCACCATTAAATCATGTAAATAACAAGCTGTATTAATAATATTAATTTTATAAGACTATGAAACCGCCAGGTGGCATAATTTTCCTAAATACGGGACAATAGAAAAAAACCTTGTAAAGTTTTATTGACATTCCAGAATTTTTTATAACACCTCCTAACCCAAACATCCATGTGGAACACATCTAAAGTGTTTTGAAACTTTTACTGGCAGAATCCAGCATTTACATGTATTTCAAAGTATTAAATTATATTATATGTAATTATAGTGTTTAACAATAATTATTTATTTCTTTAGAAGGACTGTATTGATTATTAATTTTTAGATTAATATTATGTATATGTAATAATTGAGAAAATGTATATATATGACTACTGCAGTAATGTGACTTTTAAACTTGTTTCTTTTCTTCACATACTGCGCTGTCTAACCTTGACATTTGAAAGATGGTTGTAACATAAACAAAAAATGTTTTAGCTTCTGTAACTAAAATAATCTTTTAAGTTTCACAGCCTGGAATATGCTGAGATGTCCCAGAGCAATATTTTAAAAATTACCCCAACTTTACCGTTTACCATAAAAGTTTGCATAGAACATTAAAACCTAAAACAGCTTAAAACAGCTGCCAGCTTTTCCTGCATAAATAAACGGTTAGAATTCTGACACAGGCACTGGAGGTCCAGGTCCCTTTTGTCTTCTCTACAGCACTCATTCTACTTCCTGATTCTCACATCTGGAGCTACAGCATGAGCGCATTGCAGAGAAGACAGGAGGGACCTGGACCTCCAGCGGCTGAAGCTCAGAGATGCCCCTGCACCACAGCGTCTACAACACCTGCAGCTAGTTCCAGTAAATCACGTCAAATAATATTTCTTTAGGTTTCATTCTCTCTTGTAATGTGTGCACAAACATGTTTTCTGATGCACACTGTGCACGGTAACTTGCAGTATAACGCGGATGGCGAGCCACAATACAACACAATAAGAGATTGTGTGCGTCATTTGCAAAACTGTTCCCAGACACGTTATAGCTCAATGCGTGTGAAAGCACATTGTACTAAATAACATGGACTTCATATTACCATGCAGATTACACACCATGTACAGTGTGTCAAAACTGACAGCATCGCTCATAGTGAGAATGAGCCCTTATTTTAGAAGAAGGAGCAGAGTCCGCAGAATAAGCATAACAACCAAATGGCAAAGTAAACCTTATGACTGTAGAGATTCAACTATCTAATATCCTTCCAAACCATTTTACATTGAATTTTCCATTTAAAGGGACCTTGAAGTGACATGTAACATGGAGCCATATTCACTAAATATCTGTAAAGTTGCCATGCGCAGGGTGCACACAGCAATTTTACTGTTACTCACACTAGCTATACTACACAAGTTGCACAATCAGCGTGACCCACATTACTTAAGTAACGCCTTATGCTTACAGTAAGGATAACGGTAAAATTGTTGTGAACTCCCTGCGCATGGCAATTTTACTGATGTTTAGTGAATACATCCTATGATGAGATAAACGTTTGTGCACAGTCCCAATACTACACAGAACTGGCCTTTGTTCCTTTTTTCTCACTGTAAGGGTTAAGAATCCAGGGCTCTAAGAGACAGCTGTCAAAAAGCAGTGTGTGTGTGAGAACAGGGCAGAAACAAACAGTAAATCATTCCTCTGTGAATAGTGACAGAGAAGTGAAACCTATCTACATAGTACAGCTCTGCCCACCCTCCCCCCATCGCCGACACAGTTGTTACAACAGTTTATAAACAAAGCCTGTTTTTTTCACGCAGGCTGTGCTGAGAGACCTCTGAAAAGCTTTCTAGTGTTCCTGGCTAAAAGCTCTATAGGTATGTGGGGTTTACCGAAGGACAGTTTCTTTGATAGTTGTTCTTTAAGATTTGTCTGTATAGTAAATCGCATGACTATGGGACTCAAGTAAAGCCATACTTAGGGCAAAAATGATAATTGTTTATTTCATCGGTTTACTTTCGTTTTAAGTTTATGGCAAACTCCATATTTATGAGAGAACAAAGACTTTGCTGCAGAACAACGATATACATTACAAGAATGTTAGCCAACCTTCCTGCAGTAGTTTGCCTTTTTTTCTTTGGCTCTCTATCTTCATTTCTAAGACTGTTGCCAGCTTCTTAGAGGAGGTTTTAAGCTGGGAGATTTTGCACATGATTAGTCAAGGACTGTAAAACAACAATCTGGCAGTCTGCTATCCCTTAGCTAGGCATTCTCCCTACCACATAAAGGGAACACTCACTGCAAAAAGAAAAAAAACTCCTAAGGCTTTGGCTGGGGATATTACACATTTACTTCTTGGTTCCTGAGCCAATCAAACGAGGCGAAAAGTATTTAGAGATGTGTCCAACAAAGAATAAACTGTTGTCGTGTTTGCAAGGAAGCTAATGTGAATCATTGCCTGAATGATGGCAGCTGTCCGCAGAAAAAGCAATATTTATACCGCAAAATTATATTTATACATTATACTACAAAATGGCTAGTGTATAAGTGTTATAATAAAAAAAAATAGAAATGGAGATATACTGTACTTGAAGTCTGGGGCGGGTTTTTGGAAAGGCCACAGAGGCCTAGGCCTTGGGTGGTTGCAGTTCAAGTGGGTGACAGACATGGAAGAGAGGCTGCAGCATAGGAAAAAGGGAGGCTGCAGAAGGGGAGGCTACTGTCCAAGGATGCTGTACGTGTAAGAGCTGTACATGAATGTTACACAATGGAGGAGGTGTCTGCACACTGAATGAGGAGGGGGGGAGGAGTACTGCACAAGGTGGCTGCACACTGAATGGGGGGGGGGGGGGGGTACTGCACAAGGTGGCTGCACACTGAATGGGGGGGTACTGCACAAGGTGGCTGCACACTGATTGGGGGGGGGCACTGCACAAGGTAGCTGCACACTGAATGAAGGGGTACTGCACAAGGTGGCTGCACACTGAATGAAGGGGTACTGCACAAGGTGGCTGCACACTGAAAGGGGGGGGGGGCACTGCACAAGGTGGCTGCACACTGAATGGGGGGGGGGGGCACTGCACAAGGTGGCTGCACACTGAAGGGGGGGCACTGCACAAGGTGGCTGCACACTGAATGGGGGGGGGCACTGCACAAGGTGGCTGCACACTGAATGGGGGGGTACTGCACAAGGTGGCCGCACACTGAATGGGGGGGGGGCACTGCACAAGGTGGCTGCACAATGAATGGGGGGGGGGGGGGCACTGCACAAGGTGGCTGCACACTGAATGGGGGGGGGGGGGGCACTGCACAAGGTGGCTGCACACTGAATGGGGGGGCACTGCACAAGGTGGCTGCACACTGAATGGGGGGGTACTGCACAAGGTGCACACTGAACGGGGGGGGGGGGGGCACTGCACAAGGTGGCTGCACACTGACACTGAATGGGGGGGGGGGGGGCACTGCACATGGAGGGGAATCTACAAGAAAGTTGGTCTAGGGGTAGGTAAATATACGTTTGGCCCTGCATGAAGTTCATTTTTCCCCTATATGAATTTTAAAAGAATCTGTGCTGAAAATAACATAATGAATAATTTTGCTTTTGTATTTTTTTACAATGTTCACTTAAAAATGATTTAGTCAGTGTTCACCCATTGTAAAATCTTTCCTCACTCTGATTTACATTCTGACATTTATCAAAGACGGCGACATCTTTACTGTTGCCAGGTGCATGCAGAATGTTTACTCTGTGTTCCAAATGACAGAATAAATAATACCTGGTCTCCCAGATGCTCGTGTGAGGGGGATAATTCTGCATAGCTAAACAGCCTAGGCTAAGCATCACTGGAAAGGCGGGGTTACGTATCAATATACAGCAATATATAGATCGGTGATGGCTAACCTTGGCACTCCAGCTGTGATAAAACTACAAATCCCATCATGCCCCTGCCCCCCAGAGTTATGCTTAGAGCTGTCAGAGTATTGCAATGCCTCATGGGACTTGTAGTTCCAGCACAGCTGGAGTGCCAAGGTTAGCCATCACTGAATAGATATAGGAAGTGTTTTGGATGCTGAAACCAGGATAAATAATTAATGTAAAAGTGGGTATTGTGAATAATTTGTTACATTTTACTCTGTCACTACAGTGCCTTTTTAATAGAATTGACTGATGCATGTACGTGATGCTTACATTATTAGATGGCACTGAGCAGGACCTGTCGGTGACATTTACTATTAAGCATTGATTATCTAATTATTAAGCCTTCAGCAAACTACTTAAGGGCCCGTTTTCACTCATTGCAAATTTGTATCGTGATTTTCTGTATTGCCTCTGCAACCAATGCATGTCAATGGAATAATTTCCATTGAATGCAGCTGTGCCATTGCGGTGCGATACGGCGTGCTGTGGGGAAAATAGGGATTGCACGCTGCAGATGTCTGCAGCACGCATCCGATTCCCCCTAGCAAAGAGTGACAGCCGCATCTGGACTTCCGGAAGACACTCTCAGATGTCTGTGATACAGAAAGCCAGATACAGAAAGCATCCGGCTAGTGGAAACCGGCCCTAAATCAAAACTGTATTCACCTAGCTTAGCAAAACTATCACAAGTAGTGCTAAATAAAAGTTAGCATCATGTAATAATAAATAATAAACTCCCTCTTGGAACTTGCTAGACATTACTGAGTAAAGTAAGTGTCAATGCTATTTACTCTTCCTGTTGAAGTGACAGCCATCTTGGATGCGACAACCTCCTTTTCTGGTGCCTCCTTCCTTCCCACCTATCAATGGTGATGCTGAGCTTGTCCCTGAGAGAAACTTGAGTGACAGAGCATGTCACCAACATAGTCCCTGCTGTATTTCTGACATTTTAGGGAATGGCAGAAAAATAGCACAAATGAAGCACTATGTGAATACTATTTACAAAGTGCGGACTTGATCCCCTTGGGCAACCTCGCTGGGCTGAGCTGCACAGACTTTGCTATGCTGGGGGACCGGAGAGACTATGGAGCGAGGCAAGCATGATGTCACACAGCGGGAGGACAGCGTTCATAATGCCATCGGCGGTCGCTGGGGTTGGGTGTCATGAGCCTCTGTACACACGCCTGAATATCGGCTGAGGCAGTCGCTATTGGCTGCTTCAGATGACTTTAGTTAAGCATGTGCACAGAGGCTTAAAGAGACTCTGTAACATCAAAAACATCCCCTGGGGGGTACTCACCTCGGGTGGGGGAGGCCTCCGGATCCTAATGAGGCTTCCCACGCCGTCCTCTGTCCCACGGGGGTCTCGCTGCAGCCCTTCCGAACAGCCGGCGACAGACCGGACTGTAAATTCAATATTTACCTTTGCTGGCTCCAGCAGGGGCGCTGTGGCTGCTTTCGGCTCCGAAGTAGACGGAAATACCCGATCTCAGTCGGGTCCGCTCTACTGCGCAGGCGCCGGAAACTTGCGCCTGCGCAGTAGAGCAGACTCGACGGTGATCCGGTATTTCCGCCTAGTTCGGAGCCGACAGCCGTCAGAGCGCCTGCGCAGGAGCCGGGAAGGTAAATATTGACGTCATCTTGCACGGAGGGCTGCAGCGAGACCCCTGAGGGACGGAGGACGGCGTGGGAAGCCTCATTAAGATCCGGAGGCTTCCCTGACTCGAGGTGAGTACCCCCCAGGGGACGTTTTGACGTTACAGATCTTAAGACTACAGCAAGGAGATCCATCACAGGAGTTCTAATCTGAACTGATTTGTTAAAATTCAGCTGTTCTACAAAAAAACAAAAAACAAAAAAAACAACAGGTGACATTCTCATGAACAGGTTTACTGTATTGTGTACAAGTGACAAATAGACTATAAGAGATGTATTTAGCTCACCACCAGTGAGACTGAGAACACAAAGGATAATTATGACAATTCCCAGGAAGATTGATACCACGCTGAGGAGTCTGGCCAGGCGTCCTAATCTTCGGGCTCCATCGACATCCCCCTGTTGCAAGCTGATCCGTGACTACATAGAGACCAAACAAACAAAAAATAAATACATTTGTATTAATAACTGTAACTTTTGCTTGAGAAAAGAAAATGTTGATCATTTTCATATATTTTGGATATATAAGGCTTTATTCACTAAACATTAGTAAAATGACCACATGAACACCGTGGAGGTCAGTTTTACTGGTATTCAAAGGGGTTTTGTAGCGTTTTTGAAAATTAAAGTGTTGCTTACCTGGGGCTTCTAACGCCCCCTGCAAATATCCTGTCCTGCTCCGTCACTAACTAGACGAATGTCACTGTGGCTACAAAGTTTTCTCGTACTGTGCTGTAAGCTCCCGGAGAGGGAGGATGTGCGGCCATGCAGCCGCAGTGACATTCATCTAGTTAGACAAATAATTGGACAGTGACCAGCGGGGTGGAACAGAGGATTCTTCAGGGACGGCGCGGGACAGGTTATCTGCAGGGGGCCGTTAGAAGCCCCAGGTAAGTGACACTTTTTGATTTAAAAAAAAAAAAAAAACGCTACAGAACCCCTTTCATGGACATCCGAGGTGAAAATAAACTGATGAGAAAAACAATCGTACCTATCCTCCTTCTAAAAATGACTTTTTTTTTTAGATCTTCCACAGTTTTATTTTATAGTTAAATCTAGTTTTTACTGTTTCATTATCTCTGCCCAATGACACCTTCATTGAAGTGTGCTAGAGCTCAAATCAATGAACTATTGACCCTTTTTATCTCTTTCCTGCTCTCAGAAGCCATTTACTAACAGAAAAGTGTTTTATGGCTGTAACTACTTATCAGTGAGTGTGACGCTATAGTCTGACCCGGTCCCGGCCCAGACAGAACCTGTCACTTGTATACCTGATGTTTAACTCTTTCAGGCAGAGAAAGAAAAAAAAGGAACACAGCATAGTTATTTGTGTGCTAGGCACTGTACATACACATCCGTCTCATAATGTCACTTGTCACCCCAGTTGTCTTTTAAGCAAGTGACATTATAAAGATAATGTGTGCATTGCTTGTGTAACATGTGTTATGCTACTTGCGCTATAGAAGCAAGATGCACATTACCTACATAATGTGAGTTGTGCACTGGGTGCAACGTCATTTCTGTAAATACCAGTAAACTTGCTGGGTGCTATGTGCACACAGTATCGCTACTGGCGTTCAATGAATACAAAGAGTGCAGAATTATTAGGCAAATGAGTATTTTGACCACATCATCCTCTTTATGCATGTTGTCTTACTCCAAGCTGTATAGGCTCGAAAGCCTAGTACCAATTAAGCATATTAGGTGATGTGCATCTCTGTAATGAGAAGGGGTGTGGTCTAATGACATCAACACCCTATATCAGGTGTGCATAATTATTAGGCAACTTCCTTTCTTTTGGCAAAATGGGTCAAAAGAAGGACTTGACGGGCTCAGAAAAGTAAAAAATAGTGAGATATCTTGCAGAGGGATGCAGCACTCTTAAAATTGCAAAGCTTCTGAAGCGTCATCATCGAACAATCAAGCGTTTCATTCAAAATAGTCAACAGGGTCGCAAGAAGCGTGTGGAAAAACCAAGGCGCAAAATAACTGCCCATGAACTGAGAAAAGTCAAGCGTGCAGCTGCCAAGATGCCACTTGCCACCAGTTTGGCCATATTTCAGAGCTGCAACATCACTGGAGTGCCCAAAAGCACAAGGTGTGCAATACTTAGAGACATGGCCAAGGTAAGAAAGGCTGAAAGACGACCACCACTGAACAAGACACACAAGCTGAAACGTCAAGACTGGGCCAAGAAATATCTCAAGACTGATTTTTGTAAGGTTTTATGGACTGATGATATGAGAGTTAGTCTTGATGGGCCAGATGGATGGGCCCGTGGCTGGATTGGTAAAGGGCAGAGAGCTCCAATCCAACTCAGACGCCAGCAAGGTGGAGGTGGAGTACTGGTTTGCGCTGGTATCATCAAAGATGAGCTTGTGGGGCCTTTTCTGGTTGAGGATGGAGTCAAGCTCAACTCCCAGTCCTACTGCCAGTTTCTGGAAGACACCTTCTTCAAGCAGTGGTACAGGAAGAAGTCTGCATCCTTCAAGAAAAACATGATTTTCATGCAGGACAGTGCTCCATCACACGCGTCCAAGTACTCCACAGCGTGGCTGGCAAGAAAGGATATAAAAGAAGAAAAACTAATGACATGGCCTCCTTGTTCACCAGATCTGAACCCCATTGAGAACCTGTGGTCCATCATAAAATGTGAGCTTTACAAGGAGGGAAAACAGTACACCTCTCTGAACAGTGTCTGGGAGACTGTGGTTGCTGCTGCACGCAATGTTGATGGTGAACAGATCAAAACACTGACAGAATCCATGGATGGCAGGCTTTTGAGTGTCCTTGCAAAGAAAGGTGGCTATATTGGTCACTGATTTGTTTTTGTTTTGTTTTTGAATGTCAGAAATGTATATTTGTGAATGTTGAGATGTTATATTGGTTTCACTGGTAAAAATAAATAATTGAAATGGGTATATATTTGTTTTTTGTTAAGTTGCCTAATAATTATGCAACAGTAATAGTCACCTGCACACACAGATATCCCCCTAAAATAGCTAAAACTAAAAACAAACTAAAACTACTTTCAAAAATATTCAGCTTTGATATTAATGAGTTTTTTGGGTTCATTGAGAACATGGTTGTTGTTCAATAATAAAATTATTCCTCAAAAATACAACTTGCCTAATAATTCTGCACTCCCTGTATAGCTCATATTAACTTACATAGAAAATATATTATTCTCGTCAATGGTGTAACTAGAAGTCATAAGGGGCCCCAAAACAAAATTCCCATTGGTCCCTCAGACCTGGGCACACTAGAGCAATGATGTTTTTCTCTACCCCGTGGCAACATACATTCACACGCAATGTACTGTATAACGCGCATGGACACAGAGATGGAAGTCACAAGATGATGGAGGTCAATTAAAACGGTAAAAAACACATTAAGGACTACTTTTTTTTAGATATCCCATTGGATTTATTTTATATTTAAACATTTACAAAGTAGATTGAATGTTTTTATGTTTCTGCTCAATGGCAGCCTATTAAGTGTCCCTGAGATCAAATACATAACTTATTGACCTTTCTTATCTCTCCCCTGCCTTCAGACGTTGCATTCTGCCAGGAAATCGTTTATGGCTGTAATCAGTAATGTTTACTATATTCCAAGACAGAAGCTGTTACTTGCATGCCTGAAAATTAACTTTTTCAGGCAGTAAAATAAAAAAAGATAAGTAGCCTGGTTAATAATATGTTTTGCACTGTACATAGGTAAACAGGGTGCAGAGAGGCACTATTGTCCCAATAGTGGTTATGGGTGCATGACCAGGGATGCTAAGCAACATCCGGAGCAATATCTCAAAAGTAAGACGGTTGGTCAGCTCACCAGCTTCTCAAATCAGTGAAGTTTAATCGATCACATGTCAACACGCAAGTTAACAATTGTTTCGGGGCCACAAGGGGTCCCCTTCATCAGAACAGTGCAGACAAACAATGTGATAAACATTTTGCACCAAGTATATACACCTAGTGATAAAACAGTACCACCCCCAATCATGAGATACATCCCTCCCTCATCTCTATGTAAACATTGCATTTCTGTTCCTCAGTTCAAAGATCAAAATTCCAATAAGTACATGTATGCAATAATCATAGCATAGGAAAATGAGTTACATAATATATGCATAGATATATAGGCAAGGTTACTGTAAATACCCCAATCCATATAGCACCATCACCTGTCAATAATCCATGATTTCAAATCCATTGGCTCCGTAAATCGCGCCAAACCGCCGCCTCCCGTTGTCCCAGCCGTTGTCTCGACCGGGTCTGCCTCCATAGATGGTTGCCATCGCAACCTGTTACCCAGAGCGCTTAGCGCTGTAGGCAAACCAATCCGCATTGAGCGGCCAGGAGGCCCCCCCGCCCCCTGCACGCGTCACAGATGACGCGCACCGCTCCTGCGCACTACGTCCAGCGTCCGCATTACTATGGAGACGTTGCTGTACGGGTTACGATAGCAACCCGTACACTTAATCCTAATGATCCGCGGCCGTCGGCTCCGTATGGCCACTGCACACTGAGGATTCCCCTCGCTGCTGGAAGCAGCAGAGAATACCCCTAAGTGACACATCTGTGAGGAGCAGCAATAAATTGCTGTCTTCCTCACATCAAGGCTGGACACATTCAGAATATATATGGGCCACATCCTATTATGGCACACCATATATATAATAAATGATAATAATTACCTATAGGTCCAATGGACTCACCCAAGGGGGGCAAAGCCACCCCTGTACAGTAATTATTTAAAGGAGCCAAAAGGTATGAAAAAATGTATCAAGAAATACCTGTGGAGAAAAATAATGATTTGCAATTAAGTAAACATAAGAGGGAGGGGGGGGAAGGGATAGGGACAAGGGAAAATGATGGGGAAAGGGATAAGGAAAAACAGGATCATGATCAATAATACACAACCAAACGTGCAAAAGTAAATGCATGTGTTATAAAAAACTCAACAGTGGAACCTATATCATAGTAATGGAGAAGGCACGAGTATCATGCTCCACTGGTCGATTATGTCCTGATAGTTGATCACCTGTCATCAAGATAACAGGCAAACGAATTGTACTGATTTAATCCTCTAGGGGCGACAGTGTCCAATGTATGTATCCAAAACGTCTCCTTGCGGAGCAATAATTTGTCTCGATTTCCACCTCTCCTGGGTTTTTTGACATGGTCAATGACCAGACCCCTCAGTTCGCTCACCCGGTGACCCAGCTGCACAAAATGTACCGCTACTGGTTTAGATAGATCTAATGGTTTACTTTCTCGTTCTGCTTCAATCGCTAATCGCACATCACTCCTGTGTTTTTGGAATCTAACTTTAAAAGCTCCAGTGGTCTTCCCTACATAGCCCCACCCACACGGGCATTTGAGTAGGTAAACACAATATTCAGTATTGCAGTTGTAATAGTCTTTGATGAAAAATCTCTTACCAGTACTCGGGTGCGTGAAGTGGGTACCTGTAATCAAAGAATTGCAAATATTACAATTGTAGCATCTGTAGCAACCCTTTCTATCAGAGAAAACAAATGGTTGTTTAATATATTTATCATATGGATCAGCTTGTACCAAAGTATCTCTGAGACACCTACTCGATCTGTATGAGAATAGTGGTTTCTCTTTAAGCATTGGATTCAAATTTCTGTCAGATTGTAGTATGGATATGTTTTTTTCAACTGATTTTTTAATGGTTGTAGACATGCAACTGAAATCTTGGACAAAAGGGATTGCATGCTTATCTTTTTTAGATGTTTTTCCTTCAAAGATGGCATATGCTCTCATGATTGCTTCATGTAATATCTTGTCCGGGTACCCTCTCTCTTTAAATCTCTCAGACATGATCTTAATCTCCATTCCCGCATCACCAGAGTCACTGCAAATTCTTAGCACTCTAAAAAATTGTGATATGGGTAATCCATTCATCAGATGATTAGGGTGGGCGCTATCATACAGGAGTAAGGTGTTCCTATCTGTAGGCTTTCTGTAAAGTGTAGTACTAAGTCCTACATCAGTTTTCTTCACCATCACATCGAGAAAAGGCACCGAGTGATCAGAGATCTCTGCATTAAAAATAATGCCCTCAAAAAGTGTGTTGAGATATTCAACAAATTTTGTCAATGTGTCTCTGTCGCCCCTCCATATCAAAAATACATCGTCAATGAACCTTGTCCACATACTGACGTGTTCAAGGAACATTGACGACCTAAACACACACTCCTCCTCCAGGTATCCGACAAATAAATTTGCATACGCAGGAGCAGCCGAGCTGCCCATGGCCGTTCCCCTGCATTGTCTGTACCATTTCTGTTCAAATCTAAAACAGTTACATGTCAGTATCAGTTCCATGCCTGCTATAATAAATTCTGATGGTAAAAGTTCACTGTGTTGTTTTAACAGAAAGTGTCTTACCGCTCTTAGGCCATCATCATTTGGAATGGATGTATATAGGGATCCTATATCCATGGTGCACAGAAGCATCTCACCTTCTTCCATGGTAAATCCCTTCAGTTTGGATAGAAAATGTTGTGTATCCTTTAGGTAGGCTGGTAGTGATTGAACAATTGGTTGGAGGTGGAAATCGATATATTGAGCAATGGGCTGGGTCACCGAGTCAGTACCCGAAATAATCGGGCGATACTTAAGTGGTGTGGTCCCCTTGTGCATCTTCGGCAATCCATACAGGACTGGTCTCTGAGGATGATCCGGTAGTAGAAAGTCAAATTCCTTCTCTGTGATCCACCTGAACCAACATCCCCAATCGTGAATTTAAGCCAACATACCTTGAATAAACACGAAATGGCGGTGTTATCAAAAGGATTATCGTTTTGTCCGTCACCCAGATTTGACCCCTTTGGATTTGAAGTTGACTTGTTCAAATATGAAAGATCACTGAAATTGAAACAATTTTTCTCCACCAAACCATCTACCGAGACGACAACCCACACCTCCGCATTCAAATTGAAGAGCTCATTTATTCCACCAGGAACATTCCCCAGCATTGATAGCTACATTAAAACAGTCCGTCATGATGTCCTCAAAGAGGGAGAGAATAAATCGATGAAATACAATCTCACCCGCAATGAGAGGACGGCAATAACATCATTACGGAATAACAAGAATATCATCATTAAGCCGGCGGACAAAGGGGGAGCAATTGTGGTCTTGGACTACTCCGAATATAGTAGAGGAATACGAGATATGCTGGGTGACCAGACTAGCTACAGTGAGACTCTCGGTGATCCCACATTGTCTATCCTTGGTAAACTTAAGGGACTTCTGCAATTAGCTTTATCTAACAGGTGGATCACAGAGAAGGAATTTGACTTTCTACTACCGGATCATCCTCAGAGACCAGTCCTGTATGGATTGCCGAAGATGCACAAGGGGACCACACCACTTAAGTATCGCCCGATTATTTCGGGTACTGACTCGGTGACCCAGCCCATTGCTCAATATATCGATTTCCACCTCCAACCAATTGTTCAATCACTACCAGCCTACCTAAAGGATACACAGCATTTTCTATCCAAACTGAAGGGATTTACCATGGAAGAAGGTGAGATGCTTCTGTGCACCATGGATATAGGATCCCTATATACATCCATTCCAAATGATGATGGCCTAAGAGCGGTAAGACACTTTCTGTTAAAACAACACAGTGAACTTTTACCATCAGAATTTATTATAGCAGGCATGGAACTGATACTGACATGTAACTGTTTTAGATTTGAACAGAAATGGTACAGACAATGCAGGGGAACGGCCATGGGCAGCTCGGCTGCTCCTGCGTATGCAAATTTATTTGTCGGATACCTGGAGGAGGAGTGTGTGTTTAGGTCGTCAATGTTCCTTGAACACGTCAGTATGTGGACAAGGTTCATTGACGATGTATTTTTGATATGGAGGGGCGACAGAGACACATTGACAAAATTTGTTGAATATCTCAACACACTTTTTGAGGGCATTATTTTTAATGCAGAGATCTCTGATCACTCGGTGCCTTTTCTCGATGTGATGGTGAAGAAAACTGATGTAGGACTTAGTACTACACTTTACAGAAAGCCTACAGATAGGAACACCTTACTCCTGTATGATAGCGCCCACCCTAATCATCTGATGAATGGATTACCCATATCACAATTTTTTAGAGTGCTAAGAATTTGCAGTGACTCTGGTGATGCGGGAATGGAGATTAAGATCATGTCTGAGAGATTTAAAGAGAGAGGGTACCCGGACAAGATATTACATGAAGCAATCATGAGAGCATATGCCATCTTTGAAGGAAAAACATCTAAAAAAGATAAGCATGCAATCCCTTTTGTCCAAGATTTCAGTTGCATGTCTACAACCATTAAAAAATCAGTTGAAAAAAACATATCCATACTACAATCTGACAGAAATTTGAATCCAATGCTTAAAGAGAAACCACTATTCTCATACAGATCGAGTAGGTGTCTCAGAGATACTTTGGTACAAGCTGATCCATATGATAAATATATTAAACAACCATTTGTTTTCTCTGATAGAAAGGGTTGCTACAGATGCTACAATTGTAATATTTGCAATTCTTTGATTACAGGTACCCACTTCACGCACCCGAGTACTGGTAAGAGATTTTTCATCAAAGACTATTACAACTGCAATACTGAATATTGTGTTTACCTACTCAAATGCCCGTGTGGGTGGGGCTATGTAGGGAAGACCACTGGAGCTTTTAAAGTTAGATTCCAAAAACACAGGAGTGATGTGCGATTAGCGATTGAAGCAGAACGAGAAAGTAAACCATTAGATCTATCTAAACCAGTAGCGGTACATTTTGTGCAGCTGGGTCACCGGGTGAGCGAACTGAGGGGTCTGGTCATTGACCATGTCAAAAAACCCAGGAGAGGTGGAAATCGAGACAAATTATTGCTCCGCAAGGAGACGTTTTGGATACATACATTGGACACTGTCGCCCCTAGAGGATTAAATCAGTACAATTCGTTTGCCTGTTATCTTGATGACAGGTGATCAACTATCAGGACATAATCGACCAGTGGAGCATGATACTCGTGCCTTCTCCATTACTATGATATAGGTTCCACTGTTGAGTTTTTTATAACACATGCATTTACTTTTGCACGTTTGGTTGTGTATTATTGATCATGATCCTGTTTTTCCTTATCCCTTTCCCCATCATTTTCCCTTGTCCCTATCCCTTCCCCCCCTCCCTCTTATGTTTACTTAATTGCAAATCATTATTTTTCTCCACAGGTATTTCTTGATACATTTTTTCATACCTTTTGGCTCCTTTAAATAATTACTGTACAGGGGTGGCTTTGCCCCCCTTGGGTGAGTCCATTGGACCTATAGGTAATTATTATCATTTATTATATATATGGTGTGCCATAATAGGATGTGGCCCATATATATTCTGAATGTGTCCAGCCTTGATGTGAGGAAGACAGCAATTTATTGCTGCTCCTCACAGATGTGTCACTTAGGGGTATTCTCTGCTGCTTCCAGCAGCGAGGGGAATCCTCAGTGCGCAGTGGCCATACGGAGCCGACGGCCGCGGATCATTAGGATTAAGTGTACGGGTTGCTATCGTAACCCGTACAGCAACGTCTCCATAGTAATGCGGACGCTGGACGTAGTGCGCAGGAGCGGTGCGCGTCATCTGTGACGCGTGCAGGGGGCGGGGGGGCCTCCTGGCCGCTCAATGCGGATTGGTTTGCCTACAGCGCTAAGCGCTCTGGGTAACAGGTTGCGATGGCAACCATCTATGGAGGCAGACCCGGTCGAGACAACGGCTGGGACAACGGGAGGCGGCGGTTTGGCGCGATTTACGGAGCCAATGGATTTGAAATCATGGATTATTGACAGGTGATGGTGCTATATGGATTGGGGTATTTACAGTAACCTTGCCTATATATCTATGCATATATTATGTAACTCATTTTCCTATGCTATGATTATTGCATACATGTACTTATTGGAATTTTGATCTTTGAACTGAGGAACAGAAATGCAATGTTTACATAGAGATGAGGGAGGGATGTATCTCATGATTGGGGGTGGTACTGTTTTATCACTAGGTGTATATACTTGGTGCAAAATGTTTATCACATTGTTTGTCTGCACTGTTCTGATGAAGGGGACCCCTTGTGGCCCCGAAACAATTGTTAACTTGCGTGTTGACATGTGATCGATTAAACTTCACTGATTTGAGAAGCTGGTGTGCTGACCAACCGTCTTACTTTTGAGATATTGCACTGTACATACTCATATTTATGTCATCATGCCACCTCGGGTACACTTTAAGTGTTTTATTTATTGTACTTGCTACCCACTAGATTGTAAGCTCTTCTGTAAAGGTTTTTATATCTTGAATACCCTGATACAGTATTGTTATCAGTACATGTATACATGTATTTGCTAGCATAAGAAGCTGTGAGAGAAGCTATCCATCAAAGAAAAATGGGTGGATGACAGGAAGTAGAGAGGAGAGGTATTTGCACATGCTCACTGCTTAGCTGGTAGGAGCTACGGCCCATGGAGTGCAGAGGTGTGACCACATTTGGGCCTTTTTTTTAACCAGTGGGCCAACCTAAAGCTAAGTACTCATGTGAAGACTGATCTGATGAACGAAGTTTAGACAATCTTTATACTAAAGATCTTTACCGATGGGATGTTGAGAACAGCAATAGACTGCAAGAAGATTACCAATGTAATGGGATCGTTAAACGAAGAAGGGTGCAGGTGGAAAGATTGTTTAAAGATCTGTACAGAAGGTAATGTTCAACGAACTGATCCGTCATGGTGGCCCTTAAAAATGTACAAGCACACCAAATACCTCCCATAATAGGTAAATTAAAAAACGTAACGAAGTTAATGGTGGCTCGGCAACCCCCACACCTACACCCCTTCCCCCTTACCCTCACACTAACACTTCTCTCTACTCCCCCTCCCTGTCTTCACCACATCTTCTCTCCCGCCTAATGGTCTCTACTCCACCAGGCCCATAATGTGGAATATAGTAAAAACTTACATATACGCAGTTTTACCTACAGTGCAGCCCATGGAATCTCCTACAATGTTGATACTCAATAGAACACAATCCCAGGGCCGCTTAGAACAATAATAAGTTACACCAGGTCAAGATCGTTAAGCCGCCAACCCTTCATGGCGGCTTCTTTCCCTTATTAGAATTTCCCTAAGTCCAATCCTTTGAAGTTGACTCGTTCAGATGTCAGTACATGATGCCTAGCGCTACTGACATCAAATAGTTCTTTTTGAATGCAATGTATTTTATCTAAGCGTTTTAATGTACCCTAAGTACAATTGCACTGAACTGTTGTGTTTGTAATATGTCTTAATATTACATTGTTCTCTTGTTACTTTATTTGAAAATTAATACAAATTTTGGAGAAAAAAAATAATGTACAAGCATTGGCTGTCTGAATCCGTTGTTTACTGCTTGCTTTTTTTTTTCTTAAAGATATGTACTTGATGTCGGTTGGAACGATCGTTCATTTTGACAGATGGAATCTTGCCATGGGTATTCTAATTATTATTATTTATTTATAAAGCGCCAACATATTCCGTGGCGCTGTACAATGTAAGAAAACAAACAAGGGATACATAATGATACAGACAATGATATACATCAAATATGAACACTGATACAAGATACAGCACTGCTGATTACAATTTGATTTAACATGATGCCTAAAATGTATAAATGTCTAACAGTGTGCAAGCAATTAAATTAATAACATTCCATGACACAAAAGGGTGAGAGCTCTGCCCTTGCGAGCTTACAATCTAAAGGAATGGGGTGGAAACAAAAGGTGGGGGAAGTATACAGTATATGTACAGGCAGTGCGTAATTAGGTTATTTAGTGGGTGCATGGCCTAAGCTAGAGAATATGCTTGTCGGAAAAGGTGGGTTTTGAGGGAGCGTTTAAAGATTTCAAAGGTGGGAGAGTGGCGGATGTGTTGTGAAAGGGCATTCCAGAGGAGGGGTGAGGCACGTGGGTATGGACCTTTAGGTCTATCTTCAGTCATTACCCTTCATTAGTGTTACTGCATATTGAAATGATTATCTCAGTCTGTGTTTTGTATAATGGTAGTCCTATCCTCCTGCTTACACCTCTCTCTTACACCTTTTGGAAGGCAGGCCTGGATTCACCTCACAGTAGTTTTTAGGCACAGATGTTCAGGCACTTTAAGACTTCTCCCTCCATGAACCTACAATACCCCTCCAAACTGCACTGCAGGTGTGCCGGCTGTCCCAGCTGCCACTTCTCCCTTACTTCCCTTGCCTGTCACAGGTAGCTACAGGTGCCCCTCAGTATTAGGTAGCCAGAAGTACCCTCAATTATTATTGGATTTGGATTGGATTTATAAAGCGCCAACATATTACGCAGCGCTGCACAATAGATACATGGGTTAATATACAAGGAAGGACATACGGGAAACTCCCAACAAAACAAGATCATGCAAATGATTTGATAACAGTACAGTGTCATCGGTCAAAATAGAGACTGTTCTAGTCCACAAGAGGGGTGATTGCATAATCAAGCTGGAAACACTAGGGAGGAGGGCCCTGCCAGATGCTTACAATCTACAGGGTGGGAGTGGAGACAATAGGTGCATCTGTTGAGAGGGTGTCCAACAGATGTATTATTGTGCTGGTCTAGGGGGGGTACGTGAGCATGAAAAGGTGAGTTTGAGGGCTTGTTTGAAGGTATTAAAGGTGGGGGTGAGTCTGATGGCTGGTTGTGGCTGGTTGGAGCAAGTTCCAGAGAGTAGGGGCAGCCCTAGCGAAGTCCTGCAGTCATGCATGGGACTGAGATATGCATGGTGCGACAAGGCGCAGGTCATTGGAGGATCGGAGGGGGCGGGCTGGTATGTGTCTGTGGACAAGATCGGAGATGTAGGTCGGGCAGGTCCTGTGCACTGATTTGTAGGCCAAGCACAGGATTTTGAAATTGATTCTAAAGCTGATACAGAGGGGAGTCGTAGAGGTGCTGCGATGAGAAGAGTTTATCAGTCTGGCTCCCGCATTCATTACCGATTGAAGTGGGGCAATACGGTTAGAGGGGAGGCCAGACAGAAGAGAATTACAATAGTCTAGGCGGGAGATTCAACCTCTTCAGCCTCTCTGCACATCTAGAGCAAGTGAATGCCAAGGGGTCTGCACACTCCGTAAACATAATCGTAATTTATGTACATAACACACCAGATGTCCATTCCAGTCACCAACGACTGTTTTGGGGCTATGGAGGGTCCCCTTTGTCAAGATATATAACAAACTATATAATGGTTGTCATTCTTTTATATTCCTTGGCAAAGGGGACCCTCTGTGGCCCTAAAATGGTCTTTGGTGACTAGAATGGACATCTGGTGTGTTATGTAAATAAACTACACCTATGTTTACGGAGTCTGTGGAAACGTTGGATTTTTTGCTTTCAGGACGTTCTGTCCAGCACCTTGAATTTCTTTTTGGCAAGGAAAAAGGTCCAGGTCAGCACACCTTTTCAAATTGCAGATTGTCTCAATGTATTGCTTCATAAGCACGTGAAAAAAATGACAATTGTTTCGGGGCCACGGCGGGTCCCCTTCTTCAGATAGTGCAAACAAACTATGTTGTTTCCATCTAATTTGGCTGTCTGTTTTTGCACACACTGTAAAATTTCCTTCCTCTAAAACTGGACTTCGTAGTTCAGATGGGTCTTCAAAGTGATTTATGCAGCAGAATACAGATGTCTTTTATTTCCTTTCTTTACGCAAAATCATATATATGTGGCAATTATCAAACCAGATAGACAATCACTGACACTACAAACTGCTGAACTCTATAGTGGCCTCTCAAAAACCGCTGTGAATATTTGCTTGTCACAAAGGTATACAGCAGCTAATAAAGAGCATACATGGGTTAAAGTCTTTATGGTAGATTGGAAGGAGCTGTGCCTTCTTGTTCTGCATAAAATATGTACAATTTGCAAGTGTGTGCATGTAATTTACAAAGCCCATGTAATTGAGATCGTAAATTATGCAGACTTTTACAACAGATCTAAATATGCCCCTAGGCAAATTGTTTTTTCCTTTATTGTGCTGAAATTAATTAAAACAAAATAATGAATCAATTACAGCCATGATTGTAACTTACACACCAACATGAAGCAAAAGTGAAGAGCGAAAGCGAAATTCCATCTCTGTAAAACTTTGCAAGGATTTTAGCAAACATAATAGGAGATTCTTGAGATTAAATATGAACTTCCAGGCAATTTTACAAAATCATAACCAACCGCACATTTAAAAGGAACCTGAGGTGTGAGACCTATGGAGGCTGCCATATTTATTTCTTTTTAAACAATACCAGTTGCCTAGCATTTAGGGTTGCCGCAGTATACCGGTATAGTGCTGCATGTACTAGGTGCTGTAACAGTGAGTTGGAACGCAGGGATGGGCTGCACCTTAATGGGGAGGGTGCAGCTGCATTGGGGGAGAAGATGGCTAAACGGTTGGAGGAGATTTTAAACTAGGATCTGGGGGGAGGCGGGAGCATAAAGTCTCAATATGTAGACAAGATAAGGTAAAAAGACAGTGGGAGCCTAACATAATGGGGGGTGGAGAGGGGGGTGGGGACAGTGTAAAGATTAAAGGGATACTGTAGGGGGGTCAGGGGAAAATGAGTTGAAGTTACCCGGGGCTTCTAATGGTCCCCCGCAGACATCCTGTGCCCGCGCAGCCACTCACCGATGCTCCGGCCCCGCCTCCGGTTCACTTCTGGAATTTCTGACTTTAAAGTCAGAAAACCACTGCGCCTGCGTTGCTATGTCCTCGCTTCCCCTGATGTCACCAGGAGCGCACGGCGCAGGCACAGACCATACTGGGCCTGGGCAGTACGCTCCTGGTGCCATCAGTGGGAGAGAGGACACGGCAACGTAGGCGCAGTGGTTTTCAGACTTTAAAGTCAGAAATTCCAGAAGTGAACTGGAGGCGGGGCCGGAGCATCGGTGAGTGGCTGCGCAGGCACAGGATGTCTGCGGGGGACCATTAGAAGCCCCGGGTAACTTCAACTCATTTTCCCCCGACCCCCCCCTACAGTATCCCTTTAAGGAGGTTGGTAAAACTTCAAGTAGCCTATTTCATGTAAACAAAATTGGTAAATGTGGTGGTAAAAATATAAAGTGCATGGTAACCAATGCTCGGAGCCTTGCAAATAAAATAGACGAACTAGAGAAAAGCAAAGTTCAATCAAATTAGGCAGGCACTAAGTTTGGTGAACTGGGATAATGTACTACAAGGAGATGACACTAAAGGGAAATGGCAAGCTTTTAAACTTATTCTCAATCAATATTGTAGTATGTATATCCCATGTGGAAACAAAATGTCTAGGAATAAAAAAAAGGCCTCTATGGATGAATAGAAAGGTTAGGGATAAAATGAAGAAGAAAAAGAATGCCTATAAGGTCCTAAAACAGGAGGGGACCGAGGCTGCACTAAGCAATTATAAGGAGTGCAATAAAAATTGTAAAAAAGAAATTAGGCTGGCAAAAAATCGAAGCTGAAAATCAAATAGCTAGGGATATCAAATCTAACCCAAAAAAGTTTTAGAAGTACATCAACTCTAAAAAAAGAAAGGTTTACTGTATAGGACTCCTAAAGGATGAGGGTGGGAACTCAATGGTGGATGACCAAGGTAAGGCAGAGTTATTAAATGCTTTCTTTGCTTCTGTCTTCACAAAGGAAACAGCACTGTTGCAAATTACAGAGGCAGAAGAGTCTCAATCTTCTAACTGTAATATTAAATACATAACGCAGGAAGAAGTGAAGGCAAGACTAAATAAATTAAAACTAGACAAGGCACCTGGCCCGGATGGCATGCATCCTCGGGTCCTAAGGGAATTAAGTTCAGTTATAGATAAACCCCTTTATCTTATCTTTTGTGACTCTCTTTCAACTGGCAGAGTCCCAGTGGATTGGCGTACAGCCCACGTTTTCCCATTATTTAAGAAGGGCAAAAAATCAGATCCAGGAAATTATAGACCTGTAAGCTTAACATCAGTTGTATGCAAACTATTTGAGGGGTTACTAAGAGATACTATACATGACTTCATAGTAGAAAATAATCTTATTTCTCAGCATCAACATGGGTTTACTAAAGACAGGTCCTGTTTGACTAACATGCTCAGCTTTTATGAGGTAGTGAATGCTAATATGGATATTGGGAATGCTGTAGATGTGATATACTTGGACTTTGCAAAGGCCTTTGACACTGTTCCCCACAAAAGTCTGGTGCAAAAGGTGAGGATTGCAAGGACTGGGGAAGAGTCTGTGTGCATGGATAGGGAACTGGCTAATGGACAGAAAACAAAGAGTTGTGGTCAATGGATCGTACTCAAAATGGGAGACTGTTAGCAGTGGGGTCCCACAGGGGTCTGTACTGGGTCCAGTGCTCTTCAATTTATTTATTAATGACCTAGTAGATGCAGTAGTGAGCAATGTTGCTAATTTTGCAGATGATACAAAATTGTGCAGAATCATCAACTCTCAGGAAGATAGTGTCATATTGCAACAGGATCTGGATAGGATGGCTATATGGGCACATAAATGGCAGATGAAATTTTGGTCGTACCAATGGTCTAGCACCATACAAAATAAATGGGATACAGTTGGGGACTTCAAACTTGGAGAAGGACTTAGGAGTACTCATCAACAACAAGTTAAATAATCATACTCAATGCCAAGCCGCTGCAGCTAAAGCTAACACAATTTTGGGATGCATTAAAAGGGAAATAAAATCTCGAGATGCTAGCATAATATTGCCCCTGTTTAACTCTATAGTAAGGCCACATCTGGAATATGGAATTCAGTTCTGGGCACCACATTACAAAAAAGATATTGCAGTTTTAGAGCAGGTGCAGAGACGAGCAACCAAATTGATATGTGGGATGGAGGGTCTCGCTTACCAAGAAAGGTTAGATAAACTGGGTTTATTTAGTCTAGAGAAAAGACGCCTTAGAGGAGATCTAATTAACATGTATAAATACATCAGAGGGCAATATAATAGCTTGGCAGATGAGCTTTTTGTCCCTAGGCCTTCTCAAAGGACTAGAGGACATGATCTGCGCATGGAGGAAAAACGTTTTAGCCATTTATTTAGGAAAGGGTTCTTTACAGTAAGAGTGATTAAGATGTGGAATGCATTGCCACAGGAAGTCGTTATGGCAAACTCTATACCTGCATTTAAAGGGGGCTTAGATGCTTTCCTTGCATTGAAAGACATCCATGGCTACAATTACTAGGTAATGCCTAATGGTGTTGATCCAGGGATTTTATCTGATTGCCATCTGGAGTCGGGAAGGAATTTTTCCCTTTTGGGGCTAATTGGACCATGCCTTGTAAGGGTTTTTTCGCCTTCCTCTGGATCAACAGGGATATGTGAGGGAGCAGGCTGGAGTTGTACTTTGTACTGGTTGAACTCGATGGACGTATGTCTTTTTTCAACCAAAATAACTATGTAACTATGTAACAGGAAAAAGTAAGTATTACATGTGGCGATGGATCTTGGCAATGTATCTGATTACCCCTGCTGCTGTTCCTGCTCCCGCTGTTGTGTCCCACCCCCGCTGCTCCTCGTGCACCCGCCGCAGTGTCATCCCTCCCCTCCACCTGGCTATCTATACTGGGGGCACCTATTCCTGGCTACCTATGCTGGCTGCACCTACTCCTGGCTACCTATACTTGGGGCACCTACTCCTGGCTTCCTATACTGGGGCACCTATTCTTGGCTACCTATGCTGGCTGCATCTACTCCTGGCTACCTATACTGGCTGCACCTACTCTTGGCTACCTATACTAGGGGCTCTTATTACTGGCGGTACCTATTCCTGGCTACCCATACTGGGGCACCTATTCATAGTTACCTATACTGGGTCACCTATGCCTGGCTACCAACACTGAAGGCACATATTCCTGGCTTACTGTACTGTGGCACCTATTCCTGGCTACCTATACTGGGGACACCTATACCTAACTAGCTATACTGGTGGAACCTACACCTGGCTACGATACGGGGTGGAGGGGGGGGGGGGTGAGGAAGTGCTGTAAAAACAGTGATGGAGATTTGGCCGCCATAGGCCGTAATAGGAATTATGGCTATATCTGCGTTCAGTGAGTAATTTGGGTGGCGTCAAAAAACGGAGCACAAATTACTATAAAAAAACTGTAATTTGGCCGCCAGAAATAGCTAGAAGCCGAATTATATCATTCCCCACTATCCACAACGACCTGGAGAGGGAATAGTATTTAACGCTGCCAGGACTTTTGCAGTAGCAGGGTGAGCCATAAAAGGGCTTTACCCTGTGCCCAAATCTCCCGGCGGCTTAAGAGGCGCTAGGCTGAGTAATAGACACTTGTTGCTGTATGCTCCACCTCCTATTGCCTGATGAAGCGGGGCCACACCTGCAAAACGCATTGCTTTGACCCCTTGGAGTGTATATATAAATACATTTTTGTGTCTGCTTGGAGGAGGTAAGTCCACTACTACCTTCCCAGGTTTTTTTTTTTAAGTTTTAGCTACTTTTATCCTTTTGGTGCCTTTGTTCATTTCCACATTAATGATATGTATGCTGAGGGAGAGGGGCACATCTGGTTACCATACTGGGGTGGGGGCACATTATTTAATGTAAGGTGGAGGCCCGGGTTGTGTTATACCGTAATACCGTCATACCACGGTATATTTTGAGAAGGTTATCATACAGTGAGAACATACAGGTTATCATACAGTCAGAAACCGTGGTAAAAAAATGGGGAAGGTCCAGGAATGACACCTACCGATGGGCTGCTGCATTGTTACCCTTTTGTTTTGGGCACTCTGATCCATCTCCTAAACAGCCTCCTCCTTTTCCATCATCTGCCCCCCCCCCCCCCACACACACACACACACACACACACACTCTGGAGCACACCTCATCTTCCCAGGTCCAGATTCTGGAAAGGCTGTTAGAGCCCAGGCACATGAGTACTTTTGAAGCCTTCACAAGGACTCCCAAAGGTGTGATTGAGCAGCTTGTCCAACTTTCACAGGGGGACAGTAGTGGTCCGAGGGCCTGGAGAGAGGACTAGAAAGGCTCTATGGCAGTCTTCTCCAACCCTGTCCTCAAGGGCCAGCAACAGTGCATGTTTTGTGGAAATCCACACATGTAGGTAATCAGCTTTACTGAGACACTAATTACCTCACCTGTGAATGCTTGGGTTTCCTGCAAAACGTACTGATGGTGGGCCTTGAGGACAGGGTTGGGGAACTCTGCTCTATGAGATCCAGAGCCTTCCCTGCAGATAGGCGAGTATCTAGATTTTTTCATGTTCATTTTATTATCACTTTAAACTTAGGAAACATGGTAATAAAACTATAGAAATGTTACAGCTAGCATAGCATATGGTCATGGAATGATTAGCTGTGCTGCTGTATTTCAGTGGTGGGAGGGCTAGACAACCTGCAAATGAATTGCACAGCAGATTGAGGAGACCATCTCCAGCAGCTATAGATGTCAACCTTACTAAGGCTAATGAACTGTTGCAAGATGGCTGAAGTCTCATTTCATACAAACGTTCAGCTTCACCTGCCATCTGGAACTGAAAAGGCACTGTGTGCGCCAACTGGGTACCTAGAATTAGGACATGTAGTCAAAACAACAGCAGAGTGTGTAAAAAACAGCCAGGTTTGCCACTGCCCTCTTCAGATAAAGTCATGCTTCTGCTGTTTTTTGTTGTGCACTTTCTCCATCCTTTAAAATGGACCTGAACTCTTGGACAGGGCAGAAGAAAAATAGAGAGAAATGCACCTTGTATGTATTTAGTGTGTTCAGCCTGTATAATTCCCCCTCACCTGCTAATTACAACTGTAATTTGATCTCTTAGCTGTTTCCGCTGGCTGCCTTGGCAGAGCAGCTAATTTGTAAACACAGGATGTTAACCCTATGTCTGCTTCCATGAAGAGGAAGTAGACAAACTGCAGATCTATTGCAGGATTTGTATCAGCTGTAACACAGAATTTTTTTTAAAGGTTAATATGCTGTTGCTTATCTTTTAGAGCAGAGAGGAAGTTCTGAGTTAAGGTCTGCTTAAGAAATTGGCTCCCTGTGGACCAACAGGGTGACTGCTATTCAGGCGTTCTTATCACAAGACTGAGAACTCAACCACGCTGAAGGAAGCTTTAGTCAAGTGAAAAATGCAATGTTATACATAAATGTGAGGTTGCAATTTCCCACTGGTCTCCCCAGTACTGGTGTTTCATTGATTATGGAAGCTATTAAAGATGGTCCTATAAAACATCACATTGGACATATACAGGTCCTTCTCAAAAAATTAGCATATTGTGATAAAGTTCATTATTTTCTGTAATGTACTGATAAACATTAGACTTTCATATATTTTAGATTCATTACACACAACTGAAGTAGTTCAAGCCTTTTATTATTTTAATATTGATGATTTTGGCATACAGCTCATGAAAACCCAAAATTCCTATCTCAAAAAATTAGCATATTTCATCCAACCAATTAAAAAAAAGTGTTTTTAAAACAAAAAAAGTCAACCTTCAAATAATTATGTTCAGTTATGCACTCAATACTTGGTCGGGAATCCTTTTGCAGAAATGGCTGCTTTAATGTGGCGTGGCATGGAGGCAATCAGCCTGTGGCACTGCTCAGGTGTTATGGAGGCCCAGGATGCTTCGATAGCGGCCTTAAGCTCATCCAGAGTGTTGGGTCTTGCGTCTCTCTACTTTCTCCTCACAATATCCCACAGATTCTCTATGGGGTTCAGGTCAGGAGAGTTGGCAGGCCAATTGAGCACAGTAATACCATGGTCAGTAAACCATTTACCAGTGGTTTTGGCACTGTGAGCAGGTGCCAGGTCGTGCTGAAAAATGAAATCTTCATCTCCATAAAGCTTTTCAGCAGATGGAAGCATGAAGTACACCAAAATCTCCTGATAGCTAGCTGCATTGACCCTGCCCTTGATAAAACATAGTGGACAAACACCAGCAGCTGACATTGCACCCCAGACCATCACTGACTGTGGGTACTTGACACTGGACTTCAGGCATTTTGGCATTTCCCTCTCCCTAGTCTTCCTCCAGACTCTGGCACCTTGATTTCCGAATGACATGCAAAAGTTGCTTTCATCCGAAAAAAGTACTTTGGACCACTGAGCAACAGTCCAGTGCTGCTTCTCTGTAGCCCAGGTCAGGCACTTCTGCCGCTGTTTCTGGTTCAAAAGTGGCTTGACCTGGGGAATGCGGCACCTGTAGCCCATTTCCTGCACACGCCTGTACACGGTGGCTCTGGATGTTTCTACTCCAGACTCAGTCCACTGCTTCCGCAGGTCCCCCAAGGTCTGGAATTGGTCCTTTTCCACAATCTTCTTCAGGGTCCGGTCACCTATTCTCGTTGTGCAGCGTTTTCTGCCACACTTTTTCCTTCCCACAGACTTCCCACTGAGGTGCCTTGATACAGCACTCTGGGAACAGCCTATTCATTCAGAAATGTCTTTCTGTGTCTTACCCTCTTGCTTGAGGGTGTCAATGATGGCCTTCTGGACAGCAGTCAGGTCGGCAGTCTTACCCATGATTGCGGTTTTGAGCAATGAACCAGGCTGGGAGTTTTTTTTAAAGCTTTAGGAATCTTTTGCAGGTGTTTAGAGTTAATTAGTTGATTCAGATGATTAGGTTAATAGCTTGTTTAGAGAACCTTTTCATGATATGCTAATTTTTTGAGATAGGAATTTTGGGTTTTCATGAGCTGTATGCCAAAATCATCAATATTAAAACAATAAAAGGCTTGAACTACTTCAGTTGTGTGTAATGAATCTAAAATATATGAAAGTCTAATGTTTATCAGTACATTACAGAAAATAATGAACTTTATCACAATATGCTAATTTTTGAGAAGGACCTGTATATTGTATACGTCTGGAATACCATACGGCTCCAATAGTTGACAGTTCTCTGTCCAAATGGACTCAATTTGGAGTTCAATTAAATGAGGAGGAGTGGGATGACTGCCTTTCTACCCGACTCCCCCCACCGATCTCCCGTTGTGTTGGGGAAAGACTCACCCAGGTTTACACACTACATCAAAGCTATCTTACTCCATCCTGCCTAGTTAAATTCTCTCCCTCGACCTTGGCCTCATGTCCTAAATGCTTTGTAAATAGTCCCTCTTTCATTTCCCTCATGTGGCAATGCCCGCCTATTGCTAATTTTTGGAAGCAAGGTACGGACTGTCTACATGACGTGATGGGCTCTCCTGTTGCACTAGACATTAAAACCTGCATGCTGAATCTTCTGCATGCAGATTTTCCTAAATTTGACAAAGTCCTCCTCGTCGAATCCCTTTTCGCTGCTAAACAGTGTATGACGTTCAGGTGGCTGTCCCCGGTCCTTCCTGCATTAGAGGTCTGGAAGACCATAATTTGAAAACACTTGCCCTACAAAAATCTGGTTTATTCACACAGAAGATGCCCTATGAAATTTAACCAAGTTTGGGATAGGTGGCTCCATCATTCCTAATGATAACAGTGGATCCCCTGGCATTCTCTCTGATTGTGTACTGCATACTGCTAACGCTCTGAGATTTCTAGTCACTTTCTCTTTTTATATATATCTATATAGCCCATTAGTCGCTCCTGTTATTCTTTGTCTGTATTTGCATATATGATTGTACCTTGACTGTGTATCAGCCTATGCATTTGGCTTTGTACTGTCAAATTCCTTACTAAACACTTCTGGTTTAATGAAAACGTGAGTTTGAAAAAAAACTGTTTGTTTTTTTGTCTTGTAAACACTTCTGAAACATTGTAATGGTTTTTTTTTAACATGAGGGAGCTTCCATGAAAAAGAAAAATGTTCTGAATCATGAATGTGTGTAGTTATTCAATTCTGAATAACAAAAAATAAAAAGTCAGTCTCATTACTTTTCAATCAGTCATTACTCAAAGCAGAAGAAAGCATAATTTGTAAGGGAAATGGGAGAATTATTTGGACACTGGGTTGGGGCAATATGCCAAGTTATAAAAGGTGCCTGCCAAACATGATTTCCAAAGTCCCCCACTTGTTCCTAGTTGCTGATTGGCTGCTGCTAGTAGCCCAGGGCATTATGGGATAGTACAGTAAATCCAAATATTTGTGTAGAGTACTAGAGGGGCTGAGGATGTTGCTTGTGGTATAGTCACACCCCTCTAGCAATTCCTACAGTTAAATCTATATAAATGCTATATGGATATGACCCGAGACATTTTAGTTTTCAGCTTGTGCCTTCATAGGTCACGTAACCAAACCTAATGTGAGGCTCTAGTCCAGTTGGGTACATACAGAGGGGTTAATTCACTATACAGTAGTAATATTGCCAGGAACAGACAGCACACAGTAATTTTACTGGTATTTACACAAGAAGCGTAGTGTGCATAGCTAGTATTAAGCACATAACACAAATAAGCATAATGCAGGGTATAAAAGCTATACACTCATTGTGTACATCCTAGGTTCTCAACACATGGTACGGATACGCCTGGCATAGGCAAATGCAGTGAGGGATTACAGCTGCCCAGAATCCCCCTCCGGGGCTGATGCAGTGTCTGGGTACAGAGCCAAGTTGAGACACCAGAATATCTGCAGGTATCCTGCTGCTGACAGCACTGCCCCCTTTCTTTCCCTACTAAAATTGACTTTGGAGTTTGGATCTAGCAGCAGCATGTGTAAATAGCATGGAGCAGCAGCGTGTGTACAGAGCATGGAGCAGCTCTGGTAAACTTAACAGAGTCAGGAATAGGCACAGCCCTGTGCCGTGCTGTGTGAATGCTTCATTTTCCCCTTCATTAGCAATGTTGGCTGTCCTCATTATTATCTGTATCCAAACTGCTCCTGATCGATCCCTTTGTCGATCGGGAGCAGATCAGACACTTAGGAAATAATTGTCAGGTCCTGTCAGTCAGACAGGAAATTGCATTATGTATACCCAGCATGATGTCCTACCATAATATTATACTGTATTGTGCGTGGCTGAGGGAGACATTTCAGGAATCCCCTCCCCCCCCCCCTTAAAAAAAACCTAGGGTTGCCTCTGCCTGGGGGTACTCGAGAAAGGGGGTAACTAAACTTGTAGTAAGTCTATTGCAATGAGTTTGAGGTTTAAAAAAAGGAAAAAGATAAATCATATATAAATAAGGCTGAATAAGTATTTAAAGCTAATGCACTGTAGGGACATTTAGTGGAATGCAGTAAATGATTCATGATACCCACTTTTATGTTTAATATCCTGGTTTCTGCATCAGAAACAGTTCCTATATCTATATATTGCTATTAATTGGTATGTAACCCCGCCCTTCCAGTGATGCTTAGTCTAGGCTAATGAGATAGGTGGAATTAAGCCCCTCCCCCCAGCATTTTGGGAACCAAGGGCTCGATTCAGTAAACGGTGCTAACCCAGTTAGCACGCCTAAAGGCTTTTGGCGTGTTAACTAGGGTGCTAAGTAGTTAGCACATACAAACTACTTAGCACCGTAGTTAGCACATGCAAACTACTACTTAGTACCGTGCTAACTAGGGTGCTAAGCTCCATGGTTAGATACCCCTGGTCTTGCTAATTATGATCTTGTAAAAGATAGAATATTTGGAAATTTTAATTCAATCTGAGCTCTATATTTTATGTGATGATCATTATATTATTGTTAACAATACCTCTCATCTTCCACAGTGATAATAGATGCTGAAGCTACTGTTGGAAAAGTTAGGAGGCGCACTGCTACACTGCATATTCTGTCACATGTTCCTTTTCTTTGTTGAATAAACACCGATTTTTTTTAAAAAAAACTAGGGTGCTAAGTAGTTTACATGTGCTAACTATGGTGCTAAGTAGTTTACATGTGCTAACTACGGTGTTAAGTAGTTTGCATGTGCTAACTACTTAGCACATGCAAAGCATGTTAGCACATGCAAAGTGGCTTTTCACTGGCGTGCTAACACTTAGCACCCTTTTCTGAATCAAGCCCCAAGTATATTTTCTACTGACATTAGAACTCAATTCACTTGTAAACAAACATTCCGCAGAAATCACCTGGCAGGACTAAAGATGTTGCCACCTGTGATAAATTGCAGAATGTAAGTCAGGGTAAGAAGGGATTTTACAATGGGCAAACACTGACTAAATCATTTATAACTGAACATTGGAAAAAAAAAAAGTTCCTCTTTAGTTAAAAATACAAGGGTATGTTTGAAAAGCATTTCTACACAACTATAGGGTATGCCTATATAGGCGTGTCAAGGGGTACTTGAGATAAGTACATCTCATTTTGGTGCCGGACAATTCAGCGCAGGGCAAGCCGAGTGACGGCTCTCCCTGCTGCCGCTAAACTCCCCGGTAGTGTTAAATACTATTCCCTCTCACAGCTGTCGCAACTCTGAGGGAGATGTAATTTGGGGTCTGGCAACCGTTACATGGGGCATGCAGCATAGCATTGCTGCTATGACAGCACCCTGCTTCGGTGCTCGCCACCGCGTGCCGACATGATCTGCTTCGCTTGAGACAACGTTATTTCCAACAAAGGGTATTCAGCAAAAACATACAGAATATCACAAAGGAGTATGTGCAGTAATGATATTGAGAAACACTGGTGAACATAACGTGTTAGCGTTACGTGCATAATGTGTGCTGCAACACTTGCGTAAATACTGGTAAAATTGTAGTGCACTCTCTGCGAATGGCAATTACCACAGCACAGTGAACTGAGCCCATACTCTCCTAAAGAGATGTCATTATACGAGGCAGTATATCATGTATATAGCTGAAGAAGAGGTCATGTGCTGACCAGAACAGGAGCGCTTTGGTGCAGCTGCTATGCAATTTTATTGCATGAGGTCTGTGAGCTAATCCTTGTTTTTCAGCTATAGCAGCTGCTATAAAGAATTCTTATTTGTACACTGTAACACTGAGGTACTTGTGGTGTGCAGAGAGTTAACTGTAAGTGTGTTGGGTGATGCTTTTAACTCAATGAGGCATTTCCCACAGGTTATGGAGGGAATGTATTATTCTCATGCAGGTACTGCATAAACTTCCACCCATATTTATGACACACAATAAACAACTGAACCCAATAAAAATACAGAGCTTGAACCTTCAGCCTTCAACCGTCCGAAAAAAACCCTTTTGTTGCGGCCTTGCGACAGAAGAAGAATTATTGCCATGCTGCAAGTAGTGTAATGACTGCTACAGTAATATGTGATGCTAAAAGATAACTGCAAAGTCACAGGATTGGCCATTGCAGTGTCCTAGAAAACGAAATGATGGCCGTGGGTGAGATTCTAGTGTGAATGCAGTGTGTGTATGAGAGTCCTCAGCATCCCTTAAAGAGTACCTCCAGTGTAATTTGTGATCCAAATAAAAACAATTCATGTTCTGCTTATAATCCCCTAATGTAGGTCCGGCGAATTAAAATGAACGGCAATAGCTATTTGCTGGGAAAACCCAAAGGGCTTGATTCACAAAACGGTGCTAACTGTTAGCACGTTGTGAAAAGTGCTTTGTGCGAAATTGCACGTGCTAACTGTTATTGCGCGCAAAAATTCACGCTCGTGCATTTCGCGCGATAAATTCGCATTATTGCGCAAAACAATTGCGTTAACGTGGATTTTTGGCCGCGATAACCATTTTTAAAATGCACGCAAAGCCGTGCTAACAGCCATGCTCACAGTTAACACCGTTTTGTGAATCAAGCCCAAAGACGTAATTGAAGTTCAGAGCTCTGTGACCGTCCCGACTGTATTGGCACAGATCTCCCCAAGGTCGAAGGTCACTTGTCAGGCTGCGGTTGCCAAGCTGGGGGCGGGATAATGCAACACAGTGGGGTGGCCACAAAGCTCCGAAGGGGTGTGAGGGGTGTTTACCAATTATGGTAATTTCCCGGCGAATAGCTGATTCATATTGCTGTTCATTCCCTAGACCTATATAAGGGAAGTTTAGTTGCACTTAAAGTGAAGCTGAAGAGAAAAGAATATGGAGGCTGCCATATTTATTTCCTTTTAAACAATATAGGTTGCCTGGCAGCCCTGCTGGTCTATTTGGCTGCAGTAGTTTCTGAATAACACCAGAAACAAGCATGCAGCTAATCTTGTCAGATCTGACAATAATGTCAGAATTACCTGATCTGCTGCATGCTTGTTCAGGGTCTATAGCTAGAAGTATTAGAGGCAGAAGATCAGCAGGATAACCAGGCAACTGGTATTTTTTTAAAAAGGAAATAAATATGGCAGCCTCCATATCCCTCTTGTTTCATTTCCCTTTAACCACCCTGGCGTGCGCAGCGGGGTTTTTTTGTATTTTTTTTTTAAATCATGTAGCTAGCCTAGAGCTAGCTACATGATTCCCCCCTCCCTGCGGCGTCCCTCCCACCCCTCCGATCGCCGCCGGCACGTATGCCCATAAGGGAATCCCGTTGTGAAGGGATTTCCTTTATGGCTTCCCCTGTCACCATGGCGATGATCGCGATGACGTCGTCGACGTCGTGACGTCACAGGGAGTCCCGATCCACCCCTCAGCGCTGCCTGGCACTGATTGGCCAGGCAGCGCACGGGGTCTCGGGGGAGCCCTGTTACGCGGCGGGTAGCGGCGTATCGGCGGCGGCGATCGACCCCCTCATGCAGCTAGCAAGGTGCTAGCTGCGTGTTTAAAAAAAAATTTTTTCAGAAAATCGGCGAACCAGGGCCTGAGCGGCGCTCTCCGGCGGTAATGGACGAGCTCAGCTTGTCATTACCGCCAAGGAGGTTACATTTACACTGGAGGTGCTCAATAAAGAACCAGCATGACTGATCTTTAGTGATGTTAGTGAAACCCTGAGCGCATTGTTCTCCTCAATCCACCTGCGGGAAGCTGCTCAGTTGTGCGCCTTGGGTCTCCCCTCCCTCTCCCTCCATAGTGACAGACTACAGGCTAGCAGCGCGTCTGTACAGACTTGGCCTTCAAGTGTAGCCAAGGCGGCGCATGTTCCCTGCTGCATGATATGCCTCTGCGTCCCTTTTGCACAGATCTCTGCCCCCTCGCCACTAACCCCCCCCCCCTCCCCGATTCAGCTTGTCGCCAATCACAGAGCAGCGCTTCCAGCATCGTGACCCCAGGAGTCACAAAAATTAAATGTCAAGATTGCCCGGGGATTGCGGCTACCTGATTCGGCCAGCCCTCCCGGATAAGGTAGCGTGTTCTTTTTTAGATGCATTTGACGCCTCGGGTTCATTTTAAACTGTAGTCCTGATCCCTGCTGGGCAGCAGGCCTTGCATGTGTCTGCTAGGCTTTACTCCACGCTTGTTCCTGTTATGTAACTCAGAATGTAGCAGTGAGTGAAGATCACATTGAAAAGCAAGAACCTGCATTTCTTACACAAGACTGGTAATGTCTTCTCTGTATTTCAACTGCTTTATAGGGAACCTGAAGAGAGAGGCAAATGGAGGCAGCCATCTTCATTCTCTTATAAATAATACCAGTTGACTGATTTCTGTGCTGTTGCTCTGCCCCTTTTATCTGTTTGCCTTGTCAACCATAACTGAAGCTGAGAAAAATAAAATATTATAATAGATACTGAAATTAATATCCCACCTGGAAAGTCATTGCAACCTGATATATTAGTGATTATAGCGATACAGCTGTTCCCAGCGCAAATTTGACCGAAAGATCAACATTTTAATCTTGTAAATGTTGGCATCAGCCACTTCCATGGAACAATATTGACATTTTGCTGTCCACAAACAAAATCACAATTAGTTGTGGAGCTCGCAGATCAGCTGACTTGTAAATCTGGATGTACTGCTGCCAGCTAGTTGTAGACACAAGACTCTGCCAGGAGACAGCTGCACTTTCTACTGCATTAATTTGCAAAGATCACAAGCTGACTTTACCCAAAGTGTTAACTGCTGCAATGCCTTAAAGAGGAACTGTCACGAAAATCTTAAAATTAAAAACACATACAAATAAGAAGTACATTTCTCCCAGAGTAAAATGATCCATAAATTACTTCTCACCTATGTTGCTGTCACTTACAGTAAGTAGTAGAAATCTGACATTACCGACAGATTTTGGGCTAGCCCATCTTGTCATAGGGGGCAATTGTAGTAGGGGTGGCTCGGCACCCTGTAGAAAACGGCACAGGAGACAAAAGACGGGAGTCCAGTAGTGCAATATGTCAATAAACGCAATGGAGGTAGGTAAATAAATAAAAGCACTACTCACAAAGGGAGGTTGCAGGGGGCAACCAACCACAGAAAGCAGGTGGAGATAATAAACCCGACTCCACTCGGGGTGGTCCTATCCAGAACCGGCAGGATGGTTGCTCTCTTTTGGAAAAATGGCGGATTAAGCCCACTGTGGGGACTCCACTAGTGGTCTATCACCACCCTTTGGACAAGGTATGTTCGGGGGTATACTTAGCAACAACAAGGGAAAGAGGCGCCCTGATATGATAAAAGCATATAGAATCAGCTTAAAAACGATATAAAATATGAGGTGGCTATAATAAAAGATTTTTATTATAAGCACAGGCAACGCATTTCACGGGTCTCAGCCCGCTTCATCAGGCCAATAGCAGTTCTAAATAGAAGAAATCATTCAGCATAGGGAGCCTCTCCTCATCCTTAAAGTGAACCTAAAGTCACTTAAAAAAAACGAGATTAACTCACCTGGGGCTTCCCTCAGCCCCCTGCAGACGATCGGTGCCCTCGCAGCTCCGCTCCGATGTCCCAGGACCCGCCGGCGAGCACTTCCGGTTTGGCCGTCACCGGCCGACAGGGATGGGAACGCGAGTGATTGTTCGCGTTCCCAGCCTGTATATCGCCCCCTATGCTGCTATTGCGACCTCCTGGCCGCAATAGCAGAATAGGGGGCGATATACAGGCTGGGAACGCGAACAATCACTCGCGTTCCCATCCCTGTCGGCCGGTGACGGCCAAACCGGAAGTGCTCGCCGGCGGGTCCTGGGACATCGGAGCGGAGCTGCGAGGGCACCGATCGTCTGCAGTGGGCTGAGGGAAGCCCCAGGTGAGTTAATCTCGTTTTTTTTAAGTGACTTTAGGTTCACTTTAAGGTAAGCCATCTCATATTTTCTATCATTTTTAAGCTGATTTTAGATGCTTTTATCATATCAGGGCGCCTCTTTCCCTTGTTGTTGTCATAGGGGGGTTCTCAGGGTTTTCTTTATTTTTAAAAGCACTTCATGAATGGCAGTTGCTCCGTCCAACTGCCAAAATAGTGTGCAGCGAGAGGGAGGCTGGCCAGCATCTTTGTATTAATCATTTTCAGTGAATGTCTTTATATAAAGAATACAGGCCATGCTGAGAATCCCCTATGGAGAGATGGACTAGCCCAAAACCTGTTGGTAATGTCAGATTTCTACTACCGACTGTAAATGACAGCAGCATAGGAGAGAAGTAATTTTATGGCTCATTTTACTCTGGGAGAAATGTACTTATTTGTATGAGTTTTAAATGTTAAGATTTTCGTGACAGTTCCTCTTTAAAGACATTATACTCTTAGGGCTCAGCCACACTATAAGCGCTTTTATAAGCGCTTGCGATTGATTACTGCTTTCTGAGCTCTTTTTTTTTTTTTTTTTTAAATCGCTCCCATTCACGTTCACTAAACTTGTGGTAAAAATCGCCACGAACGCATACTTTTTGTGCATACGCCATCGCGTTGATTGTTACTGCGATTTTACTGAAAGTGAATGGGAGTGATTATTAAAAAGCACTCAGAAAGCAGTAATCAATCGCAAACGCTTAGAAAAGCCCTTATAATGTGGCTGAGCCTTAAAGTGTACTTGTAGGTTTTTACATTAGAATATTGTAGTAAGGAATGTGCAAGGCTGGCTTAAAGAGACTCTGTAACAAATTTTCAGCCTTAGTTCTTCTATCCTATAAGTTCCTATGCCTGTTCTAATGTGCTCTGGCTTACTGCAGCCTTTCCTAATTGCACTGTCTCTGTAATAAATCTTATTTCATTTCCTCTGTCGTGTCTGTCGGGCTAAGGCTTGAATGTGTGGAATGTGCAGGGCTGCTTGTGATTGGATAGAAGCGATACACACCCTCTGCAAGCCCCCTGCACACTCTGTATGACTCACACACTCTGTTTATGTGAGCCTATTACAAGCTGGTTAGTTTGTTTGTAAACACTGCCTAAAACTGTTAATTACAAACCAGTAGTGCAGCAGAGAGTGGCAGAAACAGCACAGAGAGGCACAGGAGAAAATAAGGAATAGAATGGTATGCTTTTTAGTGTAAGAATATTAGAGTACAGATTCTCTTTAAAGCATACCCAAAGAAGGAGGGATATGGGAGGCGAAACAGGTAAAAATGGCGTGAGACGCACCAGTTAATTTGAGCACCGCTATAGGCCGCTATGTAATTAGCAGCTATCTCTGTGCACGCAGGTCTGGGAGAGGCAAGGGAACGAGAACCGGGAGCAGCAACACAGCCCTGGAAGCTGCAGTTGGGAGCCAAAACTCAGAGCTGCAGCTGTTTGGACTCGGGAGTTGGTAGCCACTGGCAAAGCTCTTTGCTGATCACCAGCAAGCACTGCCAAAGTGCAGCTAGTGGGTCTGCTGCCGGCCAAGACCCTCTTCATCTGCATACCTATAAAATAGCTGCCGGGAGACTTGGGCGCAGGATACAGCCAATATACGACTTACCCTGCTCCTGCACAAGTCCCGGCGGAGTTAATTACTATTCCCCCTCCAGGTCGACGTGGATGGTGGGGAATGGTGCAAATTACAGTGTTTTAAAAGTAACTTGAGCTCAGTCTTCTGAAGGTGCCCAAGTTACTGACTGTGGCGCCGCTATAGCTGTAATTCCTATTATGGCCTATGGTGGCACCGGCTGCGCCCAAATCTCCTGCGCTATTTTAACAGCGCTCCACTTCATCCTTGTGGCTGCACTCCCCTCCATGTGCAAGCACAGCTGCACTGCACAGGGCCAGACACAGTAGCATGAAGCAGGTCATGCACGGAGGAAAAAGGCGTGAGTGGCTCGGTGCAGCTGAGCAGGTATGGGACATACTTAGAGCTTGTGCAGCATGGCCACACTTGTACATTACATGCTATATACTGTAAAAAGGGTCTCAGCGCAGGAAGAGAGGGGGATAGGAAGACCAGGGAAGCCTTTTGCGATTTTCGTGTTTTGTGCACAATTTTTTTTTTGCGCCTCCAGGCACTTGGCTGCGCACTGTGTTTTTTTTAAAGTGCTTTTCTAAAGCTCTTTTCCAGAGCAATTTTTTTTAATTCACTCCCTGACGCAAGTCAGGAAGTTAACTCTTTGACCCGAAAAAGAATAAATACAATATATTTATTCTTAAAATTGTGAACACAATTGCCGCACAAAGCGATTTTGTGAGCATTTAGAGCTCTTCCTATACCTTCCATTAGACCACAATTGCCCCAAAAATGGTACAGGCACCGATTTGCGCTCCGAAACACACTGATATGAACCTTCTCATAGAGATTCATTGCACAAGCATTTTGTGGGCGATTGTCAAAATCGCCTGCGCTTGAAAAAAAGGCCGAAAACGCCTTAGATGTGAACAAGCCCTTACTGAGCTAAGAATCCATCTTTTTTTTTTTTTTCTTCCTGGCTTCAGTTACCCTTTAAGTTACATAAGAGATGGGGTCAGCACTACATTGAATAAACACTGGCCATGTGCTGCACTACTGTGTCCTGGCTGCATGTTTGCTGTGTGTGTTTGTGTGGCTCACAAATGACTGAAAACAAAAAAAGTAACAAGCAGGCAACTGGCATAAGTAAAGGGCAATAACTATTAGCAACACCTTTACGCTCATAAACTTATCTAATAACCAATAATGCGACAGGAACCCAATGCATGTAATCATGTGGATACAGGTCAAGAACTTCAGTTTATGCCCACATAAAACCCCAGAGTGAAGAAAATGTGATCTCAGTGATTCTGACAGTGGCATAATTGCTGGTGCCAGACAGAATGGTTTGTGCATTTGCGTAACTGCCGATCTCCCGGGATTCTCACAAACCAAGGCCTCCAGAGTTTACTCAGAATGGTGTGAAAAACAATGCAACATTCCCAGCGAGCAGCAATTTTGCAGACGGAATCCTGTGGTTGATGGGAGAGTCGACTGGCCAGACTGTTTCAGGCTCACAGCAAGATTAGAGAAATTAAGATAGAAACTTTGTACAACACCAGTGAGTAGAAAAGCTTCTCTGAACAAAATTTTGGGTTCCACTCCTATCAGCCAAGAAAAGTTGTACCGATCTTTGCATGCAGAACGTTGAAGTGATTGCACAGGATCAGAAGATCACTTTGTAGGAAATACTGAGGTCCAGATAATACACATGGTGCACCACAGATCCCAGAATGACAATCCTATCGACTACAAATGTACAGTATACAAGGCAAATGTACAAGCGCAGATTCACATATATTCAGCACAAATTCACATGGATACAGTGCTGCCCATAATTATTAATACCCCTGGCAAATATCAATTTAACGTTACTTTTATTTAACCAGCAAATAATTTTTTTGATGGGAAATGACAAAGGTGTCTCCCAAAAGATAATAAGACGATGTACAGCTGAAGCGAGAGGGATATGGAGGCTGCCATATTCACTTCCTTTTAAGCAATACCAGTTGCCTAGCATGCCGATCCTCTGCCTCTAATACTTTATACCCTGAACAAGCATACAGCAGGTTGGGGGTTTCTGACATTATTGTCAGATCTGACAAGATTAGCTGCATGCTTATTTCTGGTGATTCAGACACTACTGCAGCCTAATAGATCAGCAGGGCTGCCAGGCAATTGTATTGTTTAAAGGAAACATCCAGGCAAAAAATAAAATCAAAATCAACTTACCTGGGGCTTCCTCCAGCCCCTGGCAGCCGTTCTGTGCCCTCGCCGCAGTTCCGGTTGCTCCCGGTGTCCTTCGCTGCAGAAGCCGACCTCGCCATGTCGGCTTCAGGGTTGGCTTCTTGTGCGCTCCACGGCGCGAGTCACGTGGTCCCGCCGACGTCATCAGGTCTGTACTGCGCAGGCGCAGTCGTTTTGGAGCTGCGGCGAGGGCACAGGACGGCTGCCAGGGGCTGGAGGAAGCCCCGGGTAAGTGGATTTTGATTTTATTTTTTACTTGGACCATTCCTTTAAAAGGAAATCAATATGACAGCCTCCATATTCTGTGAAAACTAGGAAGGGTGAAAAATGAAAACATTTTTGTATTCTGCATTCACTCCTAATTTTTCCCTATAAATTGACTATAAAACAAAATAGTTTCGGAAAAAAAATATTACCCAAAAAAGCCTAGATTGTACTGAAAAAAACAAGACGTATCACTAATATGGCATAGATAATTACAAAGTTACTGCTGTATCAAAACGACACAGCTAAAGTGTCAAAAATGTCAGGAACTTTAAGGTGTAAAAACCGTGGAACGAGAACCAGTTAAGTTACATTAGTTATGTTAATTAAAATAGATAGGTAATATAATCTCTTACCCACCGTTTTAAAAGAACAGGCAAATGTTTTCATTGGAGAGGCCATCTTTTTCATGGGGACAGCCATCTTTTTGGTTAAAAAGTGGTGACAGGGAGCATGAGACACAGTTCCAATTGTCCTGTGTCCTTATCACCCCTCCCCGCTGCACGCTGGGCTTCAGATCTCATATTAAAAAAAAATTGTACCAAAAAAGCAGAACGAGAACAACAACATCAGAAATCCCATCATGCTTTGCACAGCATCAGGGGAAAAATGCCCAGGCAGTTTTCTCATGTGCAGCTAAAAAATGAGGCTTGGGTAAGAAAAACAAAGTTCTGATGCTGTGCTGCAACTGTTAAAGAAACACCAAGCCTTTTCAGTGCTGTTGAGTAGATTTTTAGTCTGGAGATTCACTTTAAATAGACTGTCCAATGGTCATGTGACCATTCACAACATTTAGAGAGTTCCACCTGCTGGTTGGCTGAAGAACTGCATAGTTCTAAAAGTGAATGGGGAACATCTGCTGGTGGACAGTTGAAGTCCATACAAACGTCCATAAGTGCTGCCACCAGCAGGAAGCCTGAAGGTACAGTTCATAACAGGATCTCGCCTGTAGCATGTCCTGTTGGTTGAGGGAAAAGGAATATCTGCACTCTCCGACGGGTGGCATCCAAATGATTTTATTGAGCAACCACAAGACAGAAGTAAAAGGTTGACATGTTTCGGACAACAATGTCCTTACTCATGACCCAAATATACAAACATTTCCACACACCTTTATAGCTAGAGACACACCCACAACAGGTATGTCCCTCACAGACCTTACATTGTTTTAAAGAGACTTCTCAAAATTGTATCAAAATTGTACAAAAAGTGAATAGATCCTGAGCACTAAAACAAAATTTATTACACCGCAATTATTAAAAGGAATTCAATGTGTAGTACTAAAAGAGCAAAAGTCAGTAGATCAATAGATCAAATTTAAATCCCACCTAGCATTTAAATTATCTGGTATGCAGGTTTCTAGCGGCATAATCCAGTATGCTTCCCTCAGAGGCGCTCCTAGAGACCAGCTGACCAGCTAATTGCCTAGAGCGCCAGATTTATTGCAGGGCGGCTTTGAGGGGAAAAAAAGTTGATTTTTCCTGTCCTTAGAGGCTGAAAACTCAGGGAACGGAGATAAAAAGTTCTAATGAAAGCCTCTACTGCTCAGCCTCAAATAAGGAATCTACAAACCTTTTGTCTACAACACTTTGTATGGCATTCCCTAATGTGTTATCTCGGGATCTAGAGTGTGTCTGTGTGACTGCTGGAGGCTCCCGCCCCTCCCTGTGCCAAAGAGGAAAAGTAAAAACAGCAGAAGAGCATGTCTGTTGGAGCCTTGGAGGAGGTAATAACAAGCCATGCAAGACATGCCAGGAGTGCAGAGCTCCAGCTAGAGAAAATCAATCCCCAGACAGTTACGTTACTGGGCACTGACCATCTCCCCAGCCATACTGTTTGTCCTTTGCAGCACTAGGGACATTTGTATTTCCTCACCAGACCCCATCACCTGAATGTGATGGCTTCCACACTGATAAGGTGCTGTGTGAATAGCAGGTCAACTAGCTAAATGAAAAGCTTTAGTCACTGATTGAGCACACAAAAGGTTAAATTCTGGCTGCAGCTCAGGGAGGGGGAAGCACAGTGGGAGACCAGGTCATCAGGATGTGAATATAGTTACTTGCTGTATAAGGTGCTGCTCAGACAGGCTGCCTATTCCTTGACCAAATCATAGACTGCAGTGCACACTGGGGAACTACAGGTACCAGCATGTCCTACTGTGATTATGTATGTGTCATGTATGGAATTATAGTTCATCTTCAAGAAATGCGGGTAATTGTAGATCTCACAGTGGTTTATAAGGATCTTACAAAGGTATAATAATGGATAATTGTTCATATACAAGTAATAATTTTTTTTATAGCACTGACATCTCCTGCAGCACATTACAGAGTACAGAGTCATGTCACTGACTGTCCCCAGAGGAGCTCACAATCTAATCCTACCATAGCCATAGTCTAATGTCCTACCATATTATTATTATGTATTTATATAACACTGACATCTTCTGCAGCACATTACAGAGTACATAATCATGTCACTGACTGCCCTCAGAGGAGCTCACAATATAATCCAACCATAGTCATAGTGTAATGTCCTACCATATTATTATTCTATATTTATATAGCCCTGACATCTTCTGCAGCACTGTACAGAGTACATAGTCATGTCACTGACTGTCCTCAGAGGAGCTCACACTCTAATCCTACCATAGTCATAGTCTAATGTCCTACCATATTATTATTATGCATTTATATAGCCCTGACATCTTCAGCAGCACATTACAGAGTACATAGTCATGTCACGGACTGTCCTCAGAGGAGCTCATAATCTAATCCTACCATAGTCCTAGTGTAATGTCCTACTATATTATTATAATGTATTTATATAGCACTGACATCTCCTGCAGCACATTACAGAGTACATAGCCATGTCACTGACTGTCCTCAGAAGAGCTCACAATCTAATCCTACCATAGCCATAGTCTAATGTCCTACCATATTATTATTATGTATTTATATAGCACTGACATCTTCTGCAGCACATTACAGAGTACATAGTCATGTCACTGACTGTCCTCAGAGGAGCTCATAATCTAATCCTACCATAGTCCTAGTGTAAAGTCCTACCATATTATTATTGTGTGTTTATATAGCACTGACATCTCCTGCAGCACATTACAGAGTACATAGTCATGTCACTGACTGTCCTCAGGGGATCTCACAATCTTATCCTACCATAGCCATAGTCTGATGTCCCACCATATTATTATTATACTGTATATTTATATACCAGTGACATATTCTGCAGCACTTTACAGAGTACATAGTCATGTCACTGACTGTCCTCAGAGGAGCTCACACTCTAATCCTACCACAGTCATAGTCTAATGTCCTACCATATTATTATTATGTATTTATATAGCACTGACATCTCCTGCAGCACATTACAGAGTACATAGTCATGTCACTGACTGTCCTCAGAGGAGCTCACACTCTAATCCTACCATAGCCACAGTCTAATGTCCTACTATATTATTATTATGTATTTATATAGCACTGACATCTTCTGCAGCCCATTACACAGTACATAGTCATGTCACTGACTGTCCTCAGAGGAGCTCACAATCTAATCCCACCATAGTTAAAGTCTAATATTTTCAATATAGGATTGTTTTGGGGGAAACCAGTTGACTTATTAGTGTGTTTTAGGGATGTTGGGGAATATGAAGTGCCTAAATTAATTCCTGGGGAAGATAGTAACTCCATGCAGATTTTGCCCTAACCAATGTTCAAACCTAGGACTCAGCCCGCGGGGTCTGTGGCATGCAGAGCAGGGTGGCAACTGAAATACGATTATTTTCCAGTGAAACGCAGCCGCATCACGATTATTTTCATAGGGAGGCACCACAAGGGGGAGGATGGGGGAGCGTGTCAGGGCACAATGGGGGGGGGGGGGGGGGGGGGGCACCACAGGTTTTCTCGCCTGGAGTGCCAAGATGGCTAGAAGCGCCCCTGGCTTCCCTGACTAGTGATCTAGTATATGTCGCCCCCTCTGTATGAGCGTGCAACTTCTTCAATACCCTGGTAGGCAAAACTGCACGTCACCGAAGTGTTTTGTGATGCTTGAAATGTTAGCAGTGGTCCAAGAAGTGGTCCACCTCTATGGTGTTCTGAGATCCTTTATCTAAGATGCCGAGTGGTACAACCAACATATTGTACATTACAGAGTGTACACGTGATCACATAAACAACCAAACGTGTACCACAATTGATATATTGTCGCAGGGGGAAGGACTTGCCATTATGTGTCGAGACGACTCTGTGTGCTGGACGGTGACAGGTGCAGTAATTACAAGCGGGAAAACTACATCTAAAAGAGCCATGTGGGGCGTGTAGAATCCTGGGAGTGGAACAGGCTGGGGAATAATGAGGTAGTGAGAGTAGGTGCTCGTCGATATGAAAAATCGCAACCTGTTTGTAAGATCTTCTGCAGCTTCTAGTCGGAGTAGAGAATAGGCATGCATCTTTTAATAATTTCTATCATTTTGTTGTATTGTTGACTATATGTAATAATAAAGTACACAGCACCCCATTACTGGATTATGCAGCTAGAAACCAGCAAATATTGGCTCTTATGGTGTGTACACACTGGAAAGATTAATGAAAGATCACAGACCAATTTTACCCCCTTCCATGTAGTATGAGAGCCATACTCTACACAGTCTATTCTATGGAGCTGAACTCCCCATCAGATAGAAATATTTGCAAGATGCTGCACACAAAGATGCTGTACACATTCAAAAGATCAGTATCTGCAAAAGATATGTTACTGCAAAAGATCCGTTCCTGCAAAATGCATTCATAGTCTATGATATCTGCAGATCTCATACACCCCTTGTTTAACAGACAATCATCTGCAGATCTGAAGATCCATCCTGGTGGATCTGATCTGCAGATGTATGTCTGTTAAACAAGGTGTGTATGAGATCTGCAGATAAGCAGTGGCGGCTCCAGGAAATTTTTTTAGGGGGTGCTATGCAGGTGCTGGACCAATTTCCAGGGGAGCTGACGACCTGCGGCGCGCGAAGCGCGCTGCGCCAAAAATGGGCGTGGCTACAACCTGCGGCGCGCGAAGCGCGCCGCGGCGAAAAAATGGGCGTGGTCATGACTGGATGAGGGCGGGGCTAACTGTAATTTAAAGTGAACCCAGGGTGAGAGTGATATGGTGGCTGCCATATTTATTTCCTTTTAAACAATACTAGTTGCCTGGCAGCCCTGCTGATCTATTTGGCTGTAGTAGTGAACTGAATTACACCAGAAACAAGCCATGCAGCTAATCTTGTCAGTTCTGACAATATTGTCAGAAACCCCTGACCTGCTGCATGCTTGTTCAGGGTCTATGGTTGAAAGAATAAGAGGCAGAGGACCAGCACGGCAGCCAGGCAACTGGTATTGCTTAAAGGGAGATAAATATGGCAGCCTCAATATTATTCTCACCTCGGGTTCCCTTTAAAAGTGCAACGCAAAGACAGAGGGCCCAAGTTTTGGTGACCCTTTTCCCAGAAAATTCACATAATTGTGCAGGTTTTCTCAAGAAAATACACATAATTGTGCAGGTTTTCTCAAGAAAATACACGTAATGTGAGCAGATTTTAACAAAAAACACGTCCAATGACCCCAATATGCACAATCGTTATCAGATATGGCCCCAATATGCACAATCGTTATCAGATATGGCCCCAATATGCACAATCGTTATCAGATATGGCCCCAATATGCACAATCGTTATCAGATATGGCCCCAATATGCACAATCGTTATCAGATATGGCCCCAATATGCACAATCGTTATCAGATATGGCCCCAATATGCACAATCGTTATCAGATATGGCCCCAATATGCACAATCGTTATCAGATATGGCCCCAATATGCACAATCGTTATCAGATATGGCCCCAATATGCACAATCGTTATCAGATATGGCCCCAATATGCACAATCGTTATCAGATATGGCCCCAATATGCACAATCGTTATCAGATATGGCCCCAATATGCACAATCGTTATCAGATATGGCCCCAATATGCACAATCGTTATCAGATATGGCCCCAATATGCACAATCGTTATCAGATATGGCCCCAATATGCACAATCGTTATCAGATATGGCCCCAATATGCACAATCGTTATCAGATATGGCCCCAATATGCACAATCGTTATCAGATATGGCCCCAATATGCACAATCGTTATCAGATATGGCCCCAATATGCACAATCGTTATCAGATATGGCCCCAATATGCACAATCGTTATCAGATATGGCCCCAATATGCACAATCGTTATCAGATATGGCCCCAATATGCACAATCGTTATCAGATATGGTCCCAATATGCACAATCGGTAGCAGATATGGTCCCAATATGCACAATCGGTAGCAGATATGGTCCCAATATGCACAATCGGTAGCAGATATGGTCCCAATATGCACAATCGGTAGCAGATATGGTCCCAATATGCACAATCGGTAGCAGATATGGTCCCAATATGCACAATCGGTAGCAGATATGGTCCCAATATGCACAATCGGTGGCAGATATGGTCCCAATATGCACAATCGGTGGCAGATATGGTCCCAATATGCACAATCGGTAGCAGATATGGCCCCAATATGCACAATCGGTAGCAGATATGACCCCAATATGCACAATCCGTAGCAGAAATGACCCCAATATGCACAATCGGTAGCAGATATGACCCCAATATGCACAATCGGTAGCAGATATGACCCCAATATGCACAATCGGTAGCAGATATGACCCCAATATGCACAATCGGTAGCAGATATGACCCCAATATGCACAATCGGTAGCAGAAATGACCCCAATATGCACAATCGGTAGCAGAAATGACCCCAATATGCACAATCGGTAGCAGAAATGACCCCAATATGCACAATCGGTAGCAGAAATGACCCCAATATGCACAATCGGTAGCAGATATCGCCCCAATATGCACAATCCGTAGCAGATATGACCCCAATATGCACAATCCGTAGCAGATATGACCCCAATATGCACAATCCGTAGCAGATATGACCCCAATATGCACAATCCGCATCACCTGAAAAAGAAAAGAAAAACCCATTTACTCACCTACAGCCAGAAGACCTTCTTTCCCGACCTCCTGTCCCGAGTCCCGACCTCATTGTGGCGCGCAGCGCCCGCGCGCCCACGATCCTCTTCCTTCCCGACGTCACCACGAGACTTCCTGCCTGCATGCAGAGAGCAGGGCTACGGGAAAATGGCCGCCCGAAGTCTGCAGAACAGGGCTCCGGGCGGCCATCTTACCGTAGCCCTGCCTGCTGCTCCGTGCTGCCGGTGTGTGAACTGACTTGGCGTCTTTTAGACGCCTGAAGTCAGTTCACTCCAGGGGGTGCTTTGGGGGTGCTTGGACAATTCTAGGGGGTGCTCGAGCACCCCCAAGCACCCCCCTGGCGCCGCCCCTGCAGATAAGACACAAACACTCTCAGCCAATCATTAACTTTGTACTTTATTTCATGTGCTCTTAAGGTGGGTAAACACGTCAGATAAAGGTCTTTGGAAAATGAAAGATCTTAGACCAATGTTACCCCCTTCCATGTAGTATAGACTAACCAGCAAGCTCATGGTGACCCAGAACTCATTGGAGTGTGTAAGGGACTACAATGGTCCTAAAAGCCCCCTTACTAAGATGTTAAGAAAAACAAAAGTTTGCTTTCTTAACCTCCTGGGGGATACAATTATATCGCCCAGGAGGTGGCGCAGCACTATTTTTTAAATTTTTTTATTTTTTAAATCATGTAGCGAGCCAAGGGCTCGCTACATGATAGCCGCTGTGCAGCGGCATCCCCCCACCCCCTCCGATCGCCTCCGGCAATCAAAGCAAACAGGAAATCCCGTTCAGAACGGGATTTCCTGTTTGGCTTCCCCCGTCGCCATGGCGACGATCGGGATGACGTCATCGACGTCAACGACGTCGTGACGTCAGAGGGAGTCCCGATCCACCCCTCAGCGCTGCCTGGCACTGATTGGCCAGGCTGCGCACGGGGTCTTGGGGGGGGGGGGGGAGCGGCGCGGCACGGCGGATAGCGGCAAATCAGCGCGGAGCGGCGGCGATCGGTATATACACGCAGCTAGCAAAGTGCTAGCTGCGTGCAACAAAAAAAAAATTATGCAAATCGGCCCACCAGGGCCTGAGAAATCCTTTGTGGCGGCTTACCCCGAGCTCAGCTCGGGATTATCCCCCAGAGGGTTAAAACAGAAAGAATTTGCGATAATTCAGGTTGGAGTGAGCTTGAGATGTCTCCCAGTGCATCACTGCTGAATATATGCAAATGAACCATTGTACCCTTAGCAGTGTTTAGCTGCTAAAGGCTCATACACACATCAGACTATAGTCTTTGAAAAATGAAAGATCACAGACTAATCTTACCACCCTTTATGTAGTATGAGAGCCATACTGTACACAGTCTTTTCTATGGAGCTGAACTCCACATCAGAAAAAAATCTTTGCAAGATGCTGCACACACAGATGCTGTACAGACACAAAAGATCAGTATCTGCAAAAGATCTGTTCCTGCCAAAAATCCATTCCTGCAAATTGCAATGATAGTCTATGAGATCTGCAGATCATCATACACACATGATTTAACTGACATTCATCTGCAGATCAAGCAATCATCCGCAGATCTGAAAATCCATCCTGGTGGATCTGATCTGCAGATGAATGTCAGTTAAATCATGTGTGTATGATGATCTGCAGATCTCATAGACTATCATTGCAATTTGCAGGAATGGATTTTTGGCAGGAACATCTTTTGCAGATACTGATCTTTTGTGTCTGTACAGCATCTGTGTGTGCAGCATCTTGCAAAGATTTTTTTCTGATGTGGAGTTCAGCTCCATAGAAAAGACTGTGTAGGTATGGCTCTCATACTACATGAAGGGTGGTAAGATTAGTCTGTGATCCTTCATTTTCCAAAGACTATAGTCTGATGTGTGTATGCACCTTAAAGAGAATCTGTATTGTTAAAATCGCACAAAAGTAAACATACCAGTGCGTTAGGGGACATCTCCTATTACCCTCTGTCACAATTGCGCCGCTCCTCGCCGCATTAAAAGTGGTTAAAAACAGTTTTAAAAGGTTTGTTTATAAACAAACAAAATGGCCACCAAAACAGGAAGTAGGTTGATGTACAGTATGTCCACACATAGAAAATACATCCATACACAAGCAGGCTGTATACAGCCTTCCTTTTGTATCTCAAGAGATCATTATACACAGGCAGTGTGCATAGAGGGGCCAGGAAAGGGGAGATGCATCACAGAACCACAACACTGAAGAACTTGGCAGCCTTCCAGACACAGGCTGACAAGTCTGACAAGAGAGAGATAAGTTGATTTATTACAGAGACTGTGATAGTGGAAAGTGCTGCAGTAAGCCAGAACACATTAGAATAGCTTTTGGAACTTGTAGGATGATAAAAAACAGGATGTAATTTTTGTTACGGAGTCTCTTTAAGGGTACAATGGTTAATTTGCATATATTCAGTAGTGATGCACTGGGAGACATCTCAAGCTCACTCCAACCTGAATTATCGCAAATTATTTCCATGTAGTATGAGAGCCATACCTACACAGTCTATTCTATGGAGCTGAACTCCCCATCAGATTAAAATCTTTGCAAGATCCTGCACACAAAGGTGGTGTACACATTCAACAGATCAGTATCTGCTAAAGATCAGTTCCTGCAAAAGATCCGTTCCTGCAAAATGCATTCAAAGTCTATGATATCTGCAGATCTCATACACACCTTGTTTAACGGACAATCCACCAGGTTGGATCTTCAGATCTGCAGATAATTGTCTGATCTGCAGATGATGGTCCGTTAAACAAGGTGTGTATGAGATCTGCAGATATCATAGACTTTGAATGCATTTTGCAGGAACGGATCATTTGCAGGAACTGATCTTTTGCAGATAATGATGTGTTGCATGTGTACAGAATCTTTGTGTGCAGGATCTTGCAAAGATTTTTATCTGATGGGGAGTTCAGCTCCATAGAATAAACTGTGTAGAGTATGGCTCTCATACTACAAGGAAGGGGGTAAAATTGGTCTGGGATCTTTCATTTTCCAAAGACTTTTATCTGACGTGTGTACCCACCTTTAGGGCTTGTTCACACTATGAGTGTTTGAAGGTTTGTGTAAGCGCTGGCGATTTCAGAAATCGCCTAAAAAGCGCCTGCGCAATGATTCCCTATGAGAGAATTCACATATGAGCGTTTGGATTGATTTCCACTTGCAAAAGCGCTACATGTAGCATTATCTGAGCGCTTTGGCTCAATGGAAGGTATAGGGAAATCGCAAAGCGGTTGAAAAAGCACTTTGTATAGCGATTTCCCAAGCACTTTTAAGAATAAATACATTGTATTTTTTCATTTCCGGGTGAAAGAGTTCCCCTCCTGACTGACGTCAAGAAGTGAAAAAATCATTGCTGAGCAAAAGCGCTTATAAAAGTGCTTTTCTACGTGAAAAGCGATGGGAAAAGAGCTTTTAAAAAAGCACAATAAATCGCTCAGCACTTGCGATAGTGTGAACAAGGCCTTAGGGCTCTTACACAGTAAGACGTTGCGTTTGATGCGACGTTAAGGTTGCACAATGTGCCCCTAATGCAACACATTGAAAGACTATGACTTGGACGTTATTTAGCCCTGCTGCAGCTATTTTTCCAGACCACTGAGCACAATTGAACAGAAACGGAAGCTGAAGCACTGCATTGGGGGGCAATGAGAAAACGGAACGTTTCTTCACACTAGTGAAGAAACGGACCATTCTAGCTAGCAAAATCCATTTTGGTGATGGAGGTCGGAGGGGGGTATGGGAAACGGAACAGAAGCAGCTGAGCGGCAACTGAGTAAAAATGGATCTGATCGACCGGTAATCAGATCCATTTTAACGGATCCGTTTGCCACTTAACACCAGTAATAACTAGGCCTTAGGGCTGGTTCAGACAGACAACGCCAAAAATTGGGATCAAAACATGATGGTTGTGCAAATATTTTTTTATATAGAGAAAACTCGTCGCCCCACGAGGAAAAGACTAGTAGAAGAATGCGACCCTACCCAGTTGAAGATGGTTGGACTGTATTCAGTGATGACCCCCCGGAAAAGAGGGGATAGGGAGAGAATCCTTTCTCAAAGAGAATCGACCTGGATCTCAAGGACTAATGCTATGGGCCCATTAGGGTTCAATGACCGGAATGAACTAAGTGTGAGAATCCGCTCAGCTGCCTGCGCAGGCAGGCAGCCTTTTGACCATTGTTTAGGTTTGCTTGCTGCAGGACTCTGGAAAGGAGACCTTCTGTCAGTTGTGCAGCTTGTGTTGCTGAGGGATTTGCATACATTAGTCATGCAAATCCGTTACCTGCCTCCTGTGATGACTGGCACTATAAAAGCATTCTGCTCCCAGAATGCTTTGCTGGACATTTCCCTTCCATGGTCTGTTCCTGATGGACACTGCTGGAGTGTCAGCCATTCTCGTTTGTTGAAGTTATCTTAGTGTAATTCGTGGGGATGCACTAGGCAGTTCCCTAGTGCAGTTAGGATTGCATTATCTGTTTTGCCTGTTCCGTCTGTCTTGTGTTTGGATCGCACAAGCCCTAGCGTTAGCGGCTGTGGATCCTTCTGATTGAGTCTGGAGTGTAGGTTGGAACAGCGGTTGTTTCTGCCTACCTCATCTGTTCTGTCTGCCGTGTGTTTGGATCCTTCTGTTCTGTCTCCTGGGATCGCGCTAGCCACTTTTCGCTAGCGCTGGGGATCCTTCTGTTCTGTCTCCTGGGATCGCACTAGCTACTTTTCGCTAGCGCTGGGGATCCTTCTGTTCTGTCTCCTGGGATCGCGCTAGCTACTTTTCGCTAGCGCTGGGGATCCTTCTGTTCTGTCTTCTGGGATCGCGCTAGCTACTTTTCGCTAGCGCTGGGGATCCTTCTGTTCTGTCTTCTGGGATCGCGCTAGCCACTTTTCGCTAGCGCTGGGGATCCTTCTGTTCTGCTACTCTGTACCTGGATCGCGCTAGCCACTTTTCGCTAGTGCTGTGGATCCTATCTCTCGCTTGTCCCTGTTTTCGTGTGTCTGTCTTGTCTGATTCGAAACGCTTGCTGTAGGCTCGGTGAGGTAACCGTTAAGCAAGCGCTCGCGTTCTCTGTTTCGTGTTTGTCTGTCTTTGGTTAGTTAGGCGTGCTTGTCTCTGTTGTGCGTAACACGCGGAGACCGCGCACGAACGCGTGCACTGTTGCGAATGAGTGCGGTGTTCGCGTTCAGCTAGCATTTGTTATTTTCTTTATCTTTCTCTTTGTATGATTTGCTGTGCCTTTGCTACCCTTGTACTCTGTCCTGCTCAGTCTTGTGTCGCTATTGGCAATCGCCATTCTTGCGATTGCGTTTCCTACTTCGTTTCCGCCGTTGTGTGTTCGCCGTCGCTGGGTGGCGACTAATTTGGTGGGCACACATTGGTTCTGTCCTTTTGCTCTGTTCCCTGTGGGCTATCCAGCCCTGCCTGATTGTACCTTGTCCCGGATCTGTACAATTCCCATTTGGCATCTGTGGCTGTGCAGCGGCTGTGTTCGCCTGCACTCCACAGCGCCATCTGCCGGTGGGAATTGCCCTCTGCGGGTGCATAGCACCTAGCCTGGGTGTCCGCAATAATACGCTTGTGGAGGAAATCCGCCGCGTCAGCGCACATCTGGTGCGCTGACCACGGAGACGATTCCACAATCGTTACACTAAGTGTTTTCTTGCAAAAGAACTGAACATCGTTATTATATAGTGATGGCTGGCTTTTTTCTCCTTTCCTCTCTTCTGGTGTTGGGGTGCCACTTTTTGGTGTATCTTTCTAGTCCTTTATGACAATGGATTACCTGTAATTAACTGACTACCCTTTCTTGGTACCTGGTTCCTTTCTTAAGTGATGCAATAATGTCTGAACATTGAAGGTTCCCCCTGGTCAGCTTGCTCCATGCGGTCTGGAATACCTCCTCCGCCCGTGCGAGTCCCATTGCATGGAGCGTTATACTCCCTCTAATGCAGGACGGCTAAGGGGTCGTCTTCCGGGGTGGATGGAGCGCAACCAGGCGTTTGGTTGGTTACCATGACAGCGACGCTCTATGAGCGTCGCTGTGAGTGGTGTACGCAGCTGTGATTTGCTGACAGTGGTGGGCTGTGCTCCGTAGTGACGCACGTCTACGCTGGAGGACGTGGGGTCGGCATTGGCGGAGGAGGTAGTAGTGGACGTATCCCATACAGGGAATTTAAGACGCACACTTAGCCCGCGGCGGTTGGGCCTTATCCCCGCCGCAGAGAGCAGCGGTCCACGAGGAAGCTACTTCAGTGAAACAATTGCCGACTGGATGGGTCTCTGTGCGTGGTTACACCGGGATGGTGATGACTTGCGATTGGATACAAACAGCTGTACTTACAAGTTTTTCACCTTGCATGCTTTGCTATTAAATATGCAGTTTAAACCAGTTGGTGCCCATGTGGAAATGATGTTTGTGGGCGAGTGCTTGTGCAAATGACGGTAAACACTAGTAAGCGATTGTACCAACGGCTGTCCATTCATCTGAATGGCCAGTTGTAGACAATGAGCGCCGAGGCTGCCTTTTACGGTTGCAGAACTGTACATGTGAACCAGCCCTTAATTCTCCAGTGTGGCCAAGTGTGCTTTTACTGGCTGCAGCACTGAGTCAGACAGGAGTAAAATCCTATGCGAGTTATAACACTCAAAACAAGTATGCAGATCAGGTGTGCCCTGGCTGTACCTGTGCTGCTTGTCCCAGGTCAGTGAGAATAATGAAGCTGCAGACAGGCGATCTTTTTAGACGCAGGCTGGCAGAGCTACCCTAAGTGTAGTTTACTTTGATATCCTCAGCACTGCTCTTGTCTGCAGGTTGCTGCAGCTCTGCCGGGAACCTGATGCATTCCAGCATGGAGTGCTGCCAACATCCAGACAAACAGCAATGGAATGACATTGCAGACCAGAATCTCCTGCGGCTGAGGATAACTCTGCTACAGAGAGGTCTGCATGGCGCTCACCAGCTGTCAGATGGGGGCTGGGGGGCAGCTAACCCAGGGAGAAGGAATGCAAATTGGAGAAATTTGGAAGGCAAATCAGTATTCAAATATTGTGGTTTATGGACACAGCGAAGGATTACCTTGCAGCTCTCCTTGAGGCTTTGAAATAGAGAAGCAAAAACGATCAATATTTTCACTACAGAAGTCTTTAGCATTAGAAGACTGAGGCCAGTATTTCCCTTCATCATCCACTGAAGATGAAGTACCTATTTTTCATAAATTAGGTGTTTTAAGTGTCCCGTGATTAAAATAACATTAAAGAGACTCTGTAACATTAAAAAAAAACCCTCTGGGGGATACTTACCTCGGGAGGGGGAAGCCTTTAGGGTCCCAATGAGGCTTCCCCCTCCCTTGTAGGTTGAGGGAATCCAGCGCTGGCTCCCCCTAACCCTCCCCCAACAAGGCTTGATAAGGTTAGATATCTTTACCTCTCCGGGATCCAGCGCTGGTGCAGTAGTGGCTCTTCGCTTGGGCTAAGGGGAAATAGCCTAACCCAATTGTATCTGGTCTACTGCACAGGCGGAAAAGGACTTGTGCCTACGCAGTAGGGCAGATCGATCGGGTTCGGCTACTTCTGCCTTAACCTGAATGAAGAGCAGCTAGTGTGCCTGTGCAGGATTGTGGGGGTAAATATTTACCTCGCCGTGATTCAGGGAGGTCCCGACAAAGCGACTCAGGAGGACGGGGGAAGCCTTGATAGGATCCAGAAGCTTCTCCCTCCCAAGGTAAGTACCCCCCAGGCGCCCTTTTTTTCCTTACAGATTTTATTTAAAGGCAACTTAAAGTGAGAGGAATATGGAGCCTGACCTTTACTGCCTTCTAAACAATGCACATTGCCTGGCTGTCCTGCTGATCTTCTACCTCTAATACTTTTCGCCATAGACCCTGAACAAGCATACCAAGACAACCCTAGCTCAGCTGAGTTGGAGCTAGCGTGTATCCATGGCTTCAGTGCACTAAAACCCATTTATTCAGCTAACAAAATCAGCTCCAAGAAAAATGTATTTTCATTTTGCGGACATCAGTTAGAACATCTTTTATGTTTTTACTGCTGTCAGTGTTCCCTTTGTGTAGCTTCTGCAAATATGTTTTTTTTGTTACTGTATTGTTTAAATGGAAACACATATGTCAGCCTCCATATCACTTTCACCTCAGGTTCACTTTAAAGAAGGCAGCTTTCATAATTCTCTCAGGGCTCGTTTTCACTAGTGCGGCATGCGTCTCGCAGACGCACGCCGGCACTGAGCGGGTGGGCGGGATCGCAGGCGAATCCCATGAGCCGTGCCATGCACGGCTATGGGATTCGCAGCCTCCGCCGCGAATACTGCGGGGGGTTCCGGCCGAATCGCTCCCGCAAGCGATTCGGTCGCGGCACCGTTATCCCCTATGGCAGAGTTTCCCCGTGTGATTCATGTGCGGGGAAACTCTGCGGAATCGCGGCGGAAATCGCGATAGTGGAAACGGGCCCTCACTGCAGGTTTTCTTTCATGCAGTGCTGTTCTGTAGGATGATTTATAAATCAATCTGCTAGGACATAATAAAGCTGCCACTCTGCTCCTGTTCTGCATTTATAGCTATGGAGCAGAGATAATAAATGTCTCCCTTAATGAGCCCTTGAGGTGGCTGTGACCAGAGTCACACAGGAAAGTCACATATTCTGGTGCAATCAGGCTGAATCCTCATTCCCCGCTGACATTTATCCCCAGATCTAATGTCCCCACAGCCTAATATCTGATGTGAACTCCAGGCAAGCCTGGGAAATACTATCTCATACAGCTATGCATTCCCTAAAAGTCATTTCATGTATTTTTATATACAGCTACAGTGGAAACTCATTTTACATGGGTTTAAATTACATAAATCTGACATAACACAACCTGCCAGATGAGCTATATTATCTGAATCACATGAACTTCATAGAATAACGTTAGGTTTACACTGGCTGTTGCGCTCCCCGTAACAGAAGTAAGCCAACGCAATGGATTGGGAAAGCGGCACCACACGTTATCCGCTCGTTTACAGTGAAGCATACAGTCAATGAAAAAATGTTTCACTTTCAGGCCCCTTGCACACTGTGCCGCACCACATAACTCTTCCCCGTCACAACGCTGTGCAAGTCTAACTTCATGCGATGCGAAGTCAAGGGGCAACACAATAAGTGTGAACGCCAGGAGAGCAGTGCGACACGGCACACATGCGGGGACAAACGGGAATACCAGTGACATATTTCCTGCCCAGCAGGCAGTACATCACTAGCTGGTGGGCGGGACTATGCAAATGACCCCGTCACCACACCGAGGCCCAGGATCATATGAGGAAATTCTGTTAAAAACAAAGAAAACCCTGAGAATCCCCCATGAAGAGATGGACTGTTGGTTCTGTCAAATTTTAACTGCCTACTTTTTTCGTGATAGTGGTCCCTTAACATCGGTCTGTGAACTGTCTAACTCCTCCCCCCTCCAATCATCCTCCACAGGAGGCAGGTGGTCTTTCACTGTGAACACAACGTGATGAGATTGGTGATGGCTTTCATAAGCACACTGGGGAGGATGTGGGAAAGGGTTAAGAGCTTTATTAGCCGTCCCTAAATGTAAAGAATGGGAAAGTGTTTTGCCATGCAAATTGCAACTGAACTCAGGGTAAAATACTGTTTCCAGGAATCTGAGTTGATTCCATAAAGTAATAACTTAAGCCTGAACATGGATTTGTGCATTTAAAAGATCAGTAAACTTGTCAAGTCTAAACAGGTTTATGTTTATGTTATGAGCAGATTTTGCAGCTGCTCCCTCTAGTGGCTCTCTACGCCAGTGCAGGGTCTTCCCCTACAATCTTGCCGCAGTCACGACACATTGACAAACTATCTTGCAACTCTTTCTTCGTGTCACCAGCACACCTGCACTATGGCAGCCCCAGTCTGCAGTACTATGACAGTCTGTAGGACAATACTCATGTTCCAAATTCATGCTTGCATGAAGTCACTGTGCAGCAGAAGTTATTATATGTGAGAAAAGAGAATTACTATTGTTACTAGTAGACCTAAGCCCATTTAAAAACGGGCTCTAGGTCTGTGTTTCTAAACGTGCCCGCCACCCGCAAGCCCGCCGACGCGACCGCCAGTGCTCCAACACTTTATCCTACACGTCGAACTAACCTACATCCCATAGACTTTTACTATCCCTTCCCCTCCCCCAACCCTAACCCTAATCCTCCTGGTATACGTTTGACAGTGGATGTAGGCAAATTCGACGTGTAGGTTATCACGTCGGAACACCTGCTCACACGCAGCCCGCTCGGCTCCCTGGCCCCGTCCTCCTGTCTCTGGGTCCATGCTGTGCACATGCTCAGTAGCAAAATGCACGGATAACACTACACAGAGACAGGAGGCACACACAGGGTTTTATTATAGAGGATTATTACTGATGGTTTATATAGCACCATCATCTTCTCTGGCACTACAGAGAGGAGGAAACAAACATGGGTACATAATATTCAAGCTTAAGTATACCTTATGTGATAATACTTACAAACAATAGTGCAAAAAACAGAATTTAACAGTAACATATTTTCTAGTAAAGCTGCCCATAAATGTATAGATTGCCACTCAATGTAGCAAACAGGTCAATCCCTCTCTGCTCTGAATCTGATCAGAGAGGGGTTGAATTTTACCCCCCCTTCCCCCCCCCCCCCCAACTCCACAGAGACATTCAATAAGAAATCTATTAAAAATCTATTAAAGCGCAGCGTCGCACTGTTTGATACATTGCAAAACTATGGGCCATTGGTTTATTGCCACATCCAATAGACTGAAAGTTTCCCTACGATCATTGTTTAATCGAGATTTGCCACAAAATAATCATTATTATAATCCATGCTGCTCTTTGTGCTATAGTTTTCTGGCTGATTCTATCAGATTGATCAAATTTTCAAGGAAAAATTAATGCGTGTGTAGCCTGCTTTATAGTCACCAATGTACAGTGATTAACAAAATACTAAGGTATAAAAAGGTAGAGAGCCCTGCCCTTTGGAGCTTACAATCCCAGTTCATAAGCCTCAGTTTACACTTACCATATTTTCTGTCGCATAAGACACTCTAGAATATAAGAAGGACCTAGGTTTAGAGGGAAAAAAACATGGCATTCAGTCTGGCTTTGCTATAATGACTCAGCTATAATGATTCCTGAGCAAAGCCAGACTGAATGCTCAGTCGGGAATTTTATCAGGACTAATAACAAGCAGGCTGAGCAGTGAAGAATGAAACTGAGAGCAGGGTAGGTGTTTTCTCTAATGTTCCCACTGATATACAGTATATGGTAAAATACATGAGGGTGCTTCGTCTCTGGTTCACTTTAATGCTTACTGCCAAATATTTTTTTCTAGTACGTGGTCTTCAAATGGCGCATGCCATATTTAGTTGGTGAGTAACACCCTGCAACACCATTCGTATTCACTGTCACATGGTCATAAATGGAGATTGGAGATTTCACACAAGAGCGTTTAACTGTACACCAATAGTGTAATGGTTAAGGGCTCTGCCTCTGACACAGGAGACCAGGGCTTGAATCTTGGCTCTTCCTGTTTAGTAAGCCAGCATCTATTCAGTAGGAGACCTGGGGCAAGACTCCCTAACACTGCTACCGCCTATAGAGTGCGCCCTAGTGGCTGCAGTTCTGGCGCTTTGAGTCCGCCAGGAGAAAAGCACAATATAAATGTTACTTGTCTTTGTCTCGTCTTTGTCACTAGTGCTGATCTTATCATGTTTGCTTTGCAACTGCTGTGATGAAATGGTGAAATCAGTTACAATATAATCCACTGAGAGAGTGTACTCGGCCCATGCTTTCATTAGGGCCTGAGCCCACTGATGCAGTTGTATCCGCTTCTGTCCGCTTTTCAGCATCTTAACATTGATGTTTAACTGAAAAGCGGACACAACTGTGTCAGTGGGCTCAGGCCCTTAGTCTTCATCAGTCATCCCCCGATTCATTTCAGGAATTGCTCACCCCCTTTACCGAGCATGCCCGCCAGCCGCAGAACTGCAGCACACATGCCCCTCCTTTCTTCTTCACTGTGGCGAGTGGGCAGCAGCTTGTGCTTTGCACGGCATGGACGCCGCTGCTGTGTCCCCACTCATCTTCGGCGTTCCCGCTCCACGTGTGGCGTTGCACCAACAACAACATGGGGCGCAAATCCGGAAGAGGAGTGCGGACACCGGACAGGTTGAGTACTAATGCAGGGGTACAGCACAAAAATCTATCTGACTCTTGGGTGCATGCAAAATATTAATGCAGGGGCACTGTGGGGAAGGGGGTACATTTACATTTGGGCGGATGCGGCCGAGGGTTTTCGTAGCGTTCATGGTTATCTCATGCTGTGACCGCCACACACCAGATCGAGCACGTCGGCCAGAGATTTTCCAGTATGTCTGGCCGGCCCGAAATTAGTTGTATCGTCAATCGGGCATTCTTTTGTCAGCTCCGATTTTCATCATTAACCACTTAAGGACCGGCTGATTATTATGTGATCTGTGCTGCGTGGGCTCTTCAGCCCGCACCACAGATCAGGTTTGAGGCAGGGCGACCAGACTTCCCCCCCCCTTTTTTTCCCACTAGAGGGATGTCCTGTCGGGGGGGTCTGATCGCCGCCGCTGCCTACTGCCGAGCGGGGGCTCCTTAAAGCCCCCCTCTGCAGCGCTATTCCCCCCTCCCTCTCCTTACTAAGGGCAGTACAGGACAGCGATCCGTCCTGTACCGCCTCTGAAAGGCTTCAGCCTATCAGATGCCGGCGATCCCCGACCAATTAGGGGCCGGGGATCGCCGATCTCCTTTACGGTGCTGCTGCAACAGCAGCGCCGTGCGACGTAAACACCGGGGATTTCTTCCCCGCGTGTTTACATTTCGTCTGCGAGCCGCGATCGGAGGCTCGCAAGCTGTTCACGGAGACTCCCTCCGTGAACTGACATGGAACATGGAAATACAGGAAAGACCAGCTGCCGCGGCTGGTCGTTCAATGATTAACAATGATCAAAACAGATGGGCGCTCGGCCGCCAAATCTACAGATGTATGGCCACATTTAGTCTTGATCACTAACAGCATCTATCAAATCAGGGAGTACCTGCATTCACACTAGATTTCAGAACAATCTTTCCACAAAAGGTCATTACACCTGCCGACGAAAGTCTAGTGTGTTTACATTCCGTAACTTTACATGGAAGTAAGAAAAGTAGAGTTTTTCAGCATTATCCCTGTATCTAGCCTATAATGGAAGCCATAATTATTAAGTACAGTGTTAGTGTTATGAGTAACAGTATCTCAGTTACCCTTTACCACATATGCATTTGTAACTGTACATCCCCTTATTAAGTAAACTTAACCCAAATAATATTTATTTAGATGTGTTTATACTGTATATCATTTATCATTTCTCAAAACCCGTTTATAATGACCTGTGTGTGATGAACACAACTGTCCCCTGAGTCCATTAGATGTATCCCTTCGGGGGTACACACACCACATACTAGGCCCTATGGAGTACAGCATAATCGCAGCTGCCTTGTTTGCATTGCCGGAACAGAAGATGTGAGAATCCCTCTACTGATCACTTGTAAATTCATGAAATAAAAAAAATAAACAAACAACGCATTCCCTATAATGGATGTTATACTTTCAATGCTGGATAATGAGCCTGAACCTCAACCAAGAAACGCCTTTCATCTTCAGCTCCGATCAGCTTCCCGGAGAGGTGAGCTGCAGCTATTAGTAGCGAGAGCTGTAATTATGCAGATTCATGCAGAAACAAACCATCTAAGAACAAAGCAGGCTGGTGATTTGGGCAGTGATGTCAGGCCATAAGAAACTGAGTGCTTTGTGGTATCTTCTGCAGTAACTTAATTAGCGTCTACGCTGCGTGCCAACTTTAGCAGGGCTGCGATTAGCAGACGCCCGGGCCAGCAGGGCTCATTGCAGCTCTTTTTAGTGTTCGCATAGTTTAGCGCAGAAGCATTAACCCAGCTAGTCTAGGTGTGCTGAAATGCTGCTTAATTATTTATGATTCCCTTCAATAGTGAATCAGTGACCTAGTCTGAGAGGTGCATCAGAACTAATAGTGAGATAAGCTTCCTGGAATCAGGACCATGGACAGCTCCACCCGAGTTCTGCTGTACTAATAGTCTCATCTCTCTGCATCTGCCATGCCCTGTGTGTCTGAGTGTCTGTTTATCAGGCATTATCCTCTTGTATTCTTCCATTACTACATCTATTTACTATTCCTGGTCAGAGCCTGGTGAATAATTATATATTACACAATGTATATTACGCAGTTACAGGGAAATTTTGTCAAACCAGGCTAGGCTTTCTGCTAAAGCACACTGCATCCCACGTAGTGATGGTCATGTCTAGGAGAACTCGTGGAGAAGCATGTGATCAGTTTGGATCATACCAAACATCCCACAAATTATAAGGAAGCTAACATATTTTTTGGACCATAAGATGCACTTTTTTCCCCTTAAAAGTAGAGGCAAAAATCACTGTGTCTCATGGGTCAGAATACAGGGAGTCTCCGACTTACGAATGGCCACTGAAATGAACGGCCGCCGACTCATTGTGATGTCGGGGGCTCCATGTGCTGTACTCATCTGTGCGGAGTGCAAAGTAACCCACAACCGTAGCGGCCGCTCACCTGCTCCGGGGCAGCGTTGTCTCTTTTCCCTCTCAGCTACCTCTAGTGCTGGCTTTTATTGATTGTATCATTACACAACCAGCACTAGGGGGAGCCAGCCATGAGAGCGAGAAGACATCGCTGCATGCGCCCATGGAGTAGGTGAGCTGCCACATCTGCTGTAAACTACTCTGCATGGGGGAGCACAAGGGGCACGGAGTAGGACACAAGGGGCATGGAGCTAGACACAAGTGGATGGAGCAGAACACAAGGGGACACTGAAGGAGAGGAGGTCACAAGGGGGACATGGGAGAACACAACAGGCATGGAGGAAGACACAAGAACGACAGAGGAGGACACAAGAAGGACAGAGGAGGACACAAGGGGCATGGAGGAGGACACAAGTGGAATGGAGGAGGACACAAGGGGACACTAGAGGAGAGGGGGTCACAAGGAGGATACAAGAGGACACAATAGACATGGAGGATACAAGGGGGACAGAGGAGGACACAGGTACACAAGGGACATGGAGGAAACAAGGGGGACATAGGAGGACATGGGTACACAAGGGGCACAAAGGAGGAAACAAAGGGGGCACAGGCTGACACAAGGAGAATGGAGGAGGACACAAGGGGGAAAGATTAGGACACAAGGGGGACCGGTAGTCCACAAAGGAGACAGAGGAGGACACAAGGGGGCACAGTCAGACACAAGGGGGATGGAGGAGGACACAAGAGGGAAAGATTAAGACACAAGGGGGACGGGGAGTCCACAAAGAAGACAGAGGAGGACACAAAGGGGACAGAGGGGGACACAAAAGGTACAACAGGGACACAAGGAATACAAAAAGGTACAAGAGGGACATAATAATGGGGGGGGGGGGGGGAGGGATAAGATCCACAAGACACCCCTGCACCACGAATGCACCAGGTTTTACATTTTCCTTGTTTTTTGTCCTCTAAATCTAGATGTGTCTTATGGTCAGGAGTGACTTATGGTCTGAAAAATAGAAAAATACAGTATGTACAAAGAAGTGTCAATCTGCTGTCAGATTAGCGCTTCTTTGCTTGTCTTTTTTTTAAAGCAGATTACCCCTTATTGCCAACATATTAAAAAGCAGTATTTTACAGAGGATACTGGTGCTTTGATTACTTTTAAAGAGGCAATCATTAGGTTAAAGCCTCAGATCACAAATGGCGATGGCTGTTCTGTAAAAACCAAAGAGGCCTACATTGACTCTAGTGCCCACTAATGATACAATCTTGATTGTATAATCTTATCTTTTATAGAAAGATGAACTGAGTTCATATAATTTGAATGGATACTTTAGGAAGCCATTCATATTACATAGGAGTGGTAAGATTGTACTATCAAGTGGCAGACAGGCCTTCAGCTGCCTCTTTCGCTCTGTTACCACATATTAGCAGTGCAGTAAGCAAAATATTTAATCTGTCTTTATGCTGCACGGAATTACATCCAGGGCTGTAAGGAGTAACCACAAGCTGATCTTATGAAGCGTGCCGACTTCTTTGCACCTCATCAAAATAATATACAGTGCAGTAGTTTAGTTAACTATTTTTGGACCATGTAGAATTTACTTTCTTTAATTGAAAAGAAAAACAAAAGTTTGCTTTCTTAAAACAGAAATAATTTGCAATAATTCAGGTTGGAGTGAGCTTGAGATGTCTCCCAGTGCATCACTGCTGAATATATGCAAATTAACCATTCTACCCTTAGAAGCTAAACACACCTCCAGAACCGCTGGAATGCAATGATGTGTCAGCTGTGTTTAGCTTCTAAGGTACAATGGTTAATTTGCATATATTCAGCAGTGATGCACTGGGAGACATCTCAAGCTCACTCCAACCTGAATTATTGCAAATTCTTTCTGTTTTAAGAAAGCAAACTTTTGTTTTTCTTAACATCTTAGTAAGGGGGCTTTTAGGACCATTGTAGTCCCTTACACACTCCAATGAGTTCTGCGTCACCATGAGCTTGCTGGTTAGTCTATACTAATTGAAAAGAAGCAATACTATTTTTAAAACAAACAAGAGCATCAGTTATTCTCCCATTTGTTACAAGAGGCTCTAAGGAGAGTTGTACAACTTAAATTGAAACAGTTGATCTGAGGAAGTGGCTTAAAGAGTAACTGTCGGGCATAAAATCAAAAATCAATTCTTTATTTTTATCTGGTAAACAATGTAATGAGGATGCTAATCAGGCAATCCAAAAGTTAAAAATCACTATTACTATTCTTGCTGATCAATTATCATTCCCCAGTTTACCTGACTCTTATTTTGTACTCAGAAAATTTGGTATACAAAAGAGAAGTTGCAGGGCATGCTGGGTTGGATGTCTTTTCCCCTCAGACTTGAAGGAAACCAGAGACTTCACGGACTTCCAGGGGGCGCGGCCAGCCTACGCAAGTGAAGTGCGCTCCTTGCGTATCTCTCCAGCAGCCGCTGAAGAGGTACGCAAGGAGCGCACTTCAGCTACGCCTTGACTGGCCAGTCGGCTGAAGTCACGGGAGCCGGTGCGGAGAACGGGGAAGGCTGAGGACCGCGGCGTGGGAGCGATCAGGGTTTCTGAAGCTGCGGAAAGCCCCAGGTATGTATAACTAACTTTTAATTCTTTATCTCTGGTTCTCTTTAACTAATGCAGCCTGATTGGCTGAAGCCTCTTTCCCTCCTGTTTTCCCCTCCCACACCTCTGTTCCTCTCTGATTGGCCAACATTTCTCAGGCTGAAACAATGCACTTTCTATAGTGAAGGTCGGGCATATCAGGCAGAGGAGACTAAAGCTGGCCATTCACTTGGCCGATTCCCCGCTGGGATCGAATCTGCTGTCAAAACGTTAACGCTAAATTTCGATCTATTTTGTCCCGAAATAGATCGGTCCCGTCGATCGCTCTGTGCGGGAAATTACCGTTGTTCGCCGGCGGGTAGGGAGCGCGTCGCTAACGGCGCTCGAGTGCCCGACGACCGACGCAATACAGCTGCAAGCCGGCGCGACTCCCCAGGTCTCCGCTGTCTTCTTCTCCGCTCTGGTCTGATCTCCGGCAGGCTTCACTGAACTTCCTTGAACTTCCTGTCCCGGCAGGAAGTTTAAACAGTAGAGGGCGCTCTACTGTTTAAACTTCCCCCAGACAGGAAAAAGTGAAGCCTGCCGGACCCGGAGACCAGACCAGAGCGGAGATGAAGACAGCAGAGACTGGGGGAGTCGTGCCGGCGGAGCAGGTAATGTATGCACGGGGATGGGGGGGGGGAGCGGCGGCAGCACCACCACCACAGATTGTGAACGGTTTCAGACTGAAATCGGTTCACAATCTGTTTGCAGTAAAGGCAGCCATACGATCCCTCTCTGATCAGATTCGATCAGAGAGGGCGCTCTACTGTTTAAACTTCCCCCAGACAGGAAGAAGTGAAGCATGCCGGACCCGGAGACCAGACTAGAGCGGAGAAGACAGCGGAGACCTGGGGAGTCGCGCCAGCGGAGCAGGTAATGTATGCGGGGGGGGGGGGGGGCGGCAGCACCACCATATGACAGATTGTGAACGGTTTCATGCTGAAATCGATTCACAATCTGTTTGCAGTAAAGGCAGCCATAGGATCCCTCTCTGATCAGATTCGATCAGAGAGGGATCTATCTGTTGGTCGAATCTGATGGCTAATCGACTAGTGTATGGCTACCTTAACTCAGTCTATGAAGTACCTCTGTCTATTCTCAAGTAGCATGCTGAAGTCAATTCTGTTAATCCCCAGATGTTAGATAGTCATCCTCCAAAATCAATGCTTCATTCTTGGGATATAGCGACTTACTGATAAGCTGTGCCTGAGCATGTTGCTCATTAATAGACTTATCCTCCCTTATCTGTTTGTTTTTAACTGCTCTTATTTGTTTACCCAAACAGACATGATAAGGGAAAGCAGAGAAAAAAAGAAAACATTTATTTATATTAAAGGGAACCAGAGAGGAAAAAGATTTTATACATACCTGGCGCACTTGAAACAAAAAGAAAAACCGAGAGCCCAATATAGTGCAGTAAGTCTAACAATTGTTGGCGAAATAATTAACAGATGTGGATATACTCACAAACACGGGTTACCACATAGGCAACCACTTGAAATGCAGGTGGGGAGTATTAGAACCTGACCCCACTCAGGTTTAAGAAGTCGCTCTCTGTAGATAGAGAGAAGGGGACAGTCCCCTCCACCCAAGGTGGACTATATACTGTGCAAATTTGGACAGAGGCGCCAGGCAGGTTAAAATGATCTAAAAACAACTAAAAAGGAGGAGTACAGGTGGACTTACCTCCTGAAATGATGGACAATCGAGATTGTTCAAATCGCAAATAACAATTTATTTTGGCACTCCGCAACGCGTTTCGCAGGTATAACCCGCTTCATCGGGCAAGGAGTGCAAGCTCAAAAAGGTCCAATAGTGGCAATGCGCTCTCTTCTTCCAGCCCCATAAGCCTGAATCGCTCCCACGCCGCCGTCCTCAGCTTCCTGGATCCGCCGGTACCAGGCCCGTCACTTCCGGCGGACGCGGCCAATTGTCCGCATCACAGGGGCTCCCTCCATACATGTACGCATGCGGCTGCGCAGTAAGCAGCCACATGCGTATCTGTATGGGGAGAGCACCCTGTGATGCGGAGAATTGGCCGCGTCCGCCGGCCGACTTGCCGACTCGCGGCAATAACGGGACCCGGTGGCGGCGGATCTAGGCAGCGGAGGACGGCGGCGTGGGAGCGATCCGTGCGTATGGGGCTGGAGGAAGCCCCAGGTATGTATATTGCATCCTCTCTGGTTCCCTTTAAGCCTGATGAGATCTGTTCTAAGCTGAACCTTTGACTGGGTAGAGCAGAGAGGTTTTGTTTAAAAAAAATGCATTTACTTCATTGTGTATTAAGTGAAAGCTTTCTCGGATGGAATCTGATTGGAGAGAGATCTGTTGCCTGTCCATATACCAGCAGACCAATACTTTTGGGAATCTGCATTGGGGTGCCACATCCGCTGCCTCACCGTCTCCGTCGATGCCCTCCTAATGTAAATGTGCCCATGCATTTAATACTCCATCTTTCCGCTGTCTCCCGCATTGCGAGGGCTTCTGAAGTTAAGTACTTGCCCTGTGTGCTTTACGGAAGTCCAGTGGCAATGTGAATGATGCATGGGGACCACAGGGGAACAGGGGACAGGAAGAAGTATTAAATGCCCTTGCGGGGGCCACATTCACATGAGGCGAAACAGCGATGGGGGTTCTGTTGTGTTCATTGCTCGCCCCGATATTGCACATGGTTACCATCGTGCACCCAATCCTCCACGTCGGCCTGACACCTTGCAGCAAGTCCGATTGATACATTTGACCAATTTAGGGATGAAATTGGTTGAAATGTCAATCAGGCATGCTTGTGGCGGTACCAATTTGTATCCGATAATAATTTTTGACTCGGATGCTCGATCGGCCACCAAGTCGAGTAATGTATGGACACCTTTACTTTAACCACTAAGTGACTGCTCCATGCCGATTGGCGTGAGCACCGCGGCAGCCCCATTACTGCTCCACGCCAATTGGCGTGAATGGCTGCGGGCGGGGATTGCAGGAGATCGCGCGCGCACATCTCCGCATGAATGAAGGAACTCCACTCCGTCATCAGTCTTCCAGCGACGATCGCCGCTCGGAGACTGTTAGACGGCTGTATTTACTATGTACAGTACTGCAATCTACATCAGCGCTGTACTGGGGACAGCCGTGTGACACTGAAGCCTATGACAGACGATCACGCTGATTGGCTGGCTGGGGGAGGGAGGGAGGCAGGGATAAAAAAAAAAATAAGGATATTTATTTAGAATATAATTAAATAAATATTCATTAAAAAAATAAATAAACACTGAGGGAGCAATCAAAGCCCACCAACAGAGAGCTCTGTTGGTGGGCATAAAAGGGGGGAGGGGAATCACTTGTGTGCTGAGTTGTATGGCCCTGCAGCGAGGCCTTACCACTGCAGTGGCCTATATTGTAAAAAAATGGCCTGGTCACAAGGGGGATTTAAGACCGCGGTCCTCAAGTGTTCTCAATGTGCCCCCTAGAAGTAATTTCTTTCCATGTTTTTGCTCAACTGGGAATAGCAATAAAAGCCACCCCCAAAGTGGTGATGTTAAAATGCAGTATTTTAGCCGCACTGTAATACATCACAGGTCTATAATCAGCAGATTAGTAACAATAGCAGCTGTAATGCGACTTTGTCTTTACAATAAAGTCTGTCACCGCAGCTGTATAACTTCTGTGGGGTGGGAGGCGGGAACTTACACTGCCTGTCACTGGCTGCGGAGCCAGGTTACTGGGATTCTCCACCCCAACAAGCAAGTTCCAAGGGAGGTCAGTGAGGTTAGAGTTGAGGGAAAAGGTCACTACTAGGCTATAGGTTAGTTTAGGGACAGGTAGGTTTAGGTTAGTGTTATCAGTTAAGATTAGACGTTATCAGGAAAAGTTAGTTTAGTGTTAATGGTCAATTTACTGTAGGTTAGGTTTAGCATTAAAGGGGAGCTTTCACCCAGGATTGAACTTCATCCCAATAAATAGCTGCTACCCCATTTCCCATGAGAAATTACCTTTTCTCAGCTAGAGATCATCAGGAGGTCTGTGTGGCGGATATTGTGGTGAAGCCCCTCCCACAGTGTGATGTCAGCTCTATGGTCCTGACAGCTGTCTCCAACTACCAAGCAAGCAGTATATCTGTGCATAGAGCTCTCAGTAGCAAACGTTCTGTACAGATCACCTGGCAGAACTAAAGATGTCATCACCTGTGATAAATGTCTGAATGTAAATCGGGGACAGGAAAGATTTTACAATGGGCAATCACTGACTAAATAATCTATAAATGAATATTGTAATAAATGATCAATTTCATTCATTATGTCATTTTTACTACAGTTACCCTTTGAGCAAAATATGAGGTTAGGCTAAAACAGGCCATACACTCATCGATTTCTCCAGTTGATATACAGACGATTCGATTGCTCTGAGTTGGAGAAAAATCGGTGCAGCATTTGGCCTTATCAATCGACTGATCAAACTGTTTCCGTCTGAAATCGCTCGATTGGGCTGATCGGCCCAGATTAAAAGTTTTAGTCAATTAGTAGCAGATCGTGTGTGCATCGCTAGCGGAGTTTGATTTGGCGATAGACGGAGATATTCTCACCTGTCCGCCGCGCAGCCCAGCGTGTTCTTCACGTCCGTGTATTACTGTGATGTAATATATAGACGCTAGAGACCCCCTAGTGCCTGTCCCCTGTATTACATCATACATGCTCCCGGAGACACCGAAGTGAAGAAGACGGAGCAGTCGGCGGGAGAAACACAGACCATGACCACGCGGCGGAAAGAACCATGTGGCCCGGGGGGACAGTGATCCGGCAGGAATGCACAGACTTTCAAAGATTTCATCCTAAAATCGATTGAAAATCTGTGTGCAGTGAGTAGAGGGAATCAAGCAGATAGCTCCCTCTCTGGTCAGATAATGATCGGAGAGGGATCTATCTACTGGTCTTATCGACCAGTGTATGGCCACCTTTAGGCTCCCTGCACACTGCAAATCTGATTTACGATTACGCTTTTCAAAATCTGATTTCGATTTTCCCTGAATGTTTTCAACAGAAAGATGCAGAAAAAACGCAGCATGCAGTAACGATTAAAAATCAGAATTGGATGTAAAAAAACGATTACAAATCGGAATCGCATGAACTGTGCAGGGAGCCTAAGACATGGACAAAAGTCAAGATGTTGTTAGATAAGGGTATTAGTTGGATTTAGGAGTGCCCTCCTCTAGTCCAACAATCACTAGCACAGATGTAAATGCAAAACTAAACAAATATAAGTCACTTTTTAGACCCTGGTTGTCCACAGATGAAAATGGAACAACTTTGCTAACAGATAAATATACATAAAGGGGGTGTAATGTAGGGAAATCTAATCTGACAGCCTTTCACCAAAAATCCATGCAATTTGGCAGAGGTTCCTCCAAAATACAGATAATATGGCAGTCGTTCCCCCAAAATAGACGTTATCTGGCAGCAGCGGTTCCCCCAAATACACATCATTTGGCAGCGGCTCCCCAAAATATGCGTAATCCGATCCGTTCCGAAATCCGAACATTTGTATAGCGCTTTTCTCCTGTCGGACTCAAAGCGCTCAAGAGCTGCAGCCACTGGGGCGCGCTCAAGAGGCCACCCTGCAGTGTTTGGGAGTATTGCCTTGAACTCCTTACTGAATAGGTACTTGACCTGGCCAGGATTTGAACCCTGGTCTCCCATGTCAAAGGCAGCGGATCACCAAAAATACATATAGCAGCAGTGGTTCCCCCAAAATACACAGTGGTTCCCCCAAAATACACAGAATCTGGAAGCAGCGGTTCCCCCATTATACACAATCTGGTAGCGGTTCCCCAAAAATACACATAATCTGCCAGCTGTTTCCCAAAATACACTTAATCTGGCAGCAGCAGTTCCACAAAAATAGTTAATCTGGCAGCAGTTCCCCCAAAATAGGTGCCCCCAGTATAGGTAACCAGGTCAAAAGGTATCCCCAGTGGAAGTAAACAGGTCTATAGGTTTTCCCAGTGCAGGTATCCAGGTCTATAGGTGTCCCCAGTATAAGTAGCCAGGTCTATAGGTGTCCCCAGAATAGATAACCAGGTCTATAGATGTCCCCAGTTAAGATATCCAGGTTTATAGGTGTCCCCAGAATAGGTAGCCAGGTCTATGGGTGTCCCCAGTATAGGTAGCCAGGTCTACAGTTGTCTCCAGACTAGATAGCCAGGCCTATAGGTGTCCCCAGTACAGATAGCCAGGTCTATAGGTGTCTCCTGCATAGATAGCCAGGTCTTTAAGTGTCCCCAGTATATGTAACCAGGTGTATAGGTGTTCCCAATATAGCCAGGTCTATAGGTGTCCCCAGTATATGTAGCCAGGTGGATAGGAGTCTCCAATATATGTAGCCAGGTCTATAAGTGTCCTCAGTATATTATCCAGCTGTATAGGGGTTCCCAGTATATGTAGCCAGGTCCATAGGTGTCCCCAGTATATGTAGCCAGGTGGATAGGTGTCCCCAATATATGTAGCCAGGTCTATAGGTGTCCACAGTATATGCAGCCAGGTGTATAGGTGTCCCCAGTATAGCCAGGTCTATAGGTGTCCCCAGTATATGCAGCCAGGTGTATATGTGTCCCCAGTATAGCCAGGTCTATAGGTGCCCTCAGTATATGTAGCTAGGTCTATAAGTGCCCCCAGTATATGTAGTTAGGTCTATAGGTGTCCCCAGGAGGGGAGGCAGCCAGTGAAAGAGGGCGATGGGCATAGCAGCGGAGAAGGGGGGAAGACTCCCCCCTTCCCTCACCTTGGGGCCCCCCTTCCTGGCTCTCCCCTCCGGAATGTGTAAGTGTCGCACAGCGGCTAGGGACTTACCGATGTTACAGCCACTGGAGGGAGCGCTGATCTGTGTGCCGCTAGTCTGGTCTACTCAAGACTATCAGCGCCTCCTCCTGGTCTACTCAAGACAGATCAGCGCCTCCTCCAGTGGCTGTAACAGTGGTAAGTCCCCGCCCGCTGTCAGCCGCTGTGCGTGCGTTACACATTCCGGAGGGGAGAGCCAGGAAGGGGGGGCCCCAAGGTGAGGGAAGGGGGGGAGACTTCCCCCCTTCTCCGCTGCTGTGCCCATCGCCCCCTTTCACTGGCTGCCTCCCCTCCTGCTCAGAGTTCTCTGGCGCCCCTGACCACAGGCCCTCGGTCCGTGCCCGAGTGCCTGAATGGTCAGTCCGCCCCTGCCTGTGCAACAACATGCTGTGTAAACTGTGTACAGCACACATCTCCACCAGTGCCAGCACTCAAGTGTCAAACAATAGTCTCCCATCAGATGGTTGCTGACCAACTCACAGTCCAGCAAATATCGCTCATATGCAGGCAATATAACCACAGGGGCGTCTGCCTCATCAACTTGTGTCATCAAGTGTACCAGAGATGGGCCATAAAATATACATACCTGGGGCTTCCTCCAGCCCCCTCCAGCCTGATTGTTCCCACTGTTGCTGGGGTTGAGTAGATCCGTCCGGCCGATCGCGGGCTGGGCATCGTTGGGTGCCATAAAAGGCTTCAGGCATCCTACCCCAACTTAAAGCAGGTCCCCTTACCCAGCCTACACTCTCCTACTGCTGATAGTGTTGTCCGGATCATGAACGATTCGGATCTTTGATCCGAATCTCTTTTGTGAGTCGAATCATCCGAATCATCAAAATGAGTGATTCGGATTGCAAAAGGGGCGGGGCCAGGAGCGACACGCCCCCCCTCTCAGCGGGCAGCGGGGTCCTGGAAGCAGAGCAGAGATGGATCGCTCTGTTGGAGGGGAGCCAGGGACAGGTAGATGAGAGAGAGGGGACATGGGTGCCACTGCCAGATATGTGTAGAGCACACATACTGGCTATAAATAACGTGCTGCTGATTATAGGCTGTCTGTTCCGTAGTTGTGCACAGTGAACAAATTGGAAGCTTTTGGCTCAGCTCAGCACAGCTCAGTAACTTTGCAGGCACTGTGATTGCTGTGCAATATGATCCTCCTGCACTCGGCACTAAACAGCTGCACTTCACTTCTGGGAATGCTTTGGGGAATGCTTTCTTTCACTGTGCGGCGTTTGCATTCAAAGTATACAGATTAACATATAGGTGAAATATATGTGAAGCATAATGATTGCAGCATGTGGGTATTGTGTGCAAACAAACATTTATGCTCTCTGCTCGTCCCTCCTCCCTTCTCTGTCCACTCCCTGCCCTCTGTCCATCTTCTCCCCTTCTCTGTGTGTCCACCCCCCTCCCCTTCTCCTGTCCTGCTAGTCATTTCAGCGTGAGACACAGTTCCAACCGTCCTGTGTCCTGATCACCCCTCCCAGCTGCCTGCTCTAGGCTTCAAATCTCAAATTCAAAATAAAAAAAAACAAATTTGGCCAACACAGCAGAAGGAGAAAAACAACATCAGAAATCCTATCATACTTTTCACTGCATCAGGGGAAAATGCCCGGGCAGTGTTCTCCTGTGCAGATAAAAATAAGGCTTGGGTAAGTTCTGATGCTGTGAAACTAAAGAAACACCAAGCCTTCTCAGTGCTGCTGAGTAGCTTTTTAGTCTGGAGGTTCACTTTAATATTTAAAAAGCTTGCAATAAACCGTGTACGTTTAGTGCGAGGAGAGGGCCAGCGCATGCCACAAAGGCTGCATCTGAAATGACAACCAGCTCATGTGTGCAGCACCTCTAATAGGCTTTCTGCACACTAAAGGCAGCCATACACTGGTCGATGTGCCATCAGATCGACCAGCTGACAGATCCCTATCTGATCGAATCTGATCAGATAGGGATCGTATGGCTGCCTTTACTGCAAACAGATTGTGAATCGATTTCAGCCTGAAACCGATCACAATCTGTTCAGCTGCTCCTGCCGCCTGTCCTCCCCCCGCGCATACATTACCTGACGCTGGCTCCCGGGCATCTTCTCCACGCTGCACCGCTCTGTTCTTGCTCCATCTCGGCGCTTTCTGTGTCACTCCGTGACCAGGAAGTTCAAATAGAGCGCCCTCTATTTGAACTTCCTGGGTCACTGCAGTGACACAGGAAGCGCCGGGATGGAGCGGGTGCAGCGCTGAGAAGATGCGGAGAAGACGCCCGGGAGCCCGCATCAGGTAATGTATTTTTCATCGGATCGGCCGCCGGTAGCGACGCGCACTTTACCCGCGGGCGATCGAGGGTAATTTCCCGCCCGGCGCGATCGACGGACCGATCCGATTTCGGGAGGAAATCGGATCGTCGGCGGCGTTTACCGCGAACGATTGGCAGCAGATTCGATCCCAGGATCGAATCTGCTGTCGAAACGGCCGGGAATCGGGCCAGTGTATGGCCACCTTTAGGGCCTGATTCACAAAGCGGTGCTAACAGTTAGCACGCTGGTGAAAAGCCCTTTATCATGCCTAAACTCAGTTTAGGCATGATAAGTTTACTTTATACTTCAATTCAGATTTGGCTGAATATGTAGATCGTCACACAACACAGTTGTCTGTGCAAAGGTTGTACAATTAGACCGTAAAGGTGCCCAATGCTTGATTTTCCTGCTCAATCAACCATTTGATTTGGTAATTTTCTTGGGTCTGGGGAGAATTCATTATGTTCTTTTCTGCTCGATCGATGGAAATTGGCAATGTGGTTGAATCAACCAATTTGCTCGACAAGGCAGGATGAAGAATCATGAAGGAATCGGATACTCATGATATGATTTCGATCAAGACAGAATTGATTTTTGGTTTCAGAGCATGGAGACACTACATCGTTCAGATCAATAGCGAAAGAGAATTGGATAAAATCTCACTTGCCGTATTTGACCCGCTAGTCGATCGGCTTTTGATCAACCATACTGTTGTCGATCATCCAATACAGGTGATGGCTTAATGGAAAATCAAATAATGTATGACCACCTTAACCTTCCTGGCGGTAACCCCGAACGTAGTTCGGGGTAAGCCGCGCAGGAGGTTTTCTCCGGCCCTGCTCGGCAGATTTTCTTAATTTTTTTTTTGCTGGACGCAGCTAGCACTTTGATAGCTGCGCCAGCACACCGATCGCCGCCGCCCCGCGCCCAATCGCCGCGATCCGCCCCCAGACCCCGAGTGCTGCCTGGCCAATCAGTGCCAGGCAGTGCCGAGGGGTGGATCGGGACTCCCAATGACGTCACGACGTCGCTGACGTCGGTGACGTCATCCCGCCCCGTCGCCATGGAAGCCCTCCAGGAAATCCCGTTCTTTGAACAGGATTTCCTGATCGAAGCGGGCGGGGGGATGCCGCTGAGCAGCGGCTATCGCTACATGATTTAACAAAAGAAAAAACTGCCGCGCTGCCTCCTGGCGGAATTTTTCATACCGCCAGGAGGGTTAAAGGACAACTTAAGAATGAGGGATATGGAGGCTGCTATATTTATTTACTTTTAAACTATACCAGTTGCCTGACTATCCTGCTGATCCTCTGCCTCTAATACTTTTATCCACAGACCATGAACCAGGGCTATGGAGTTGGAGTCGGAGTCGAAGAGTTGGAGCAATTTTGGGTACCCGGAGTCTGAGTTGGAGTCGGTGTTTTCATAAATGGAGGAGTCGGGAGTCGGATGATTTTTGTACATAATTCACTGTCCTGGTGAGTATTACACCAAGGAGTCGGAGTCGAGGAGTCGGAGTCATTTTGGGTACCTGGAGTCAGAGTCGGTGGTTTCATAAACTGAGGAGTCAGAGTTGGAGTCGGATGATGTTTGTACCGACTCCACGGCCCTGCCCTGAACAAGCATGCAGCAGATAAGATGTATCTCCCATTATTGTCAAGTCTGACAAGATTAGCTGCAAGCTTGTTTCTGATGTGATTCAGACACTACTGCAGCCAAATAGATCAGCAGGACAGCCAGGCAACTGGTATTGCGTCAAAGGAAATAAATTCGACAGCCTTCATATACCTCTCACTTTAGTTGCCCTTTAATGCTTGTGGCCAGAGACTTCCTCCATTGAGTACATAATCACTGCAGTTTGCACTTATGTTACAGAATAAATTTGTACATGTTGTACGATCTTCTGTTGAATGGCCAATTCGATTCTGCGTTCTACTGGACAAAAAAATCAGGCCAGCGTAAGCTGACGAGCACCCTGCCTCTTCTCTCTTGTTATATAAAATGGGATATAATGAATGTTTTATGGCACTGAGGATACGCACAACGTGCCACAAACATTGCTAATGTCTTCAGTGAAAATCCAAAAGGCAGCTTAGACTTTGCAGCTGATGCAATATATATAGAGTGATAGTTCACCTATCCAGATGGGCTCTGTATACCGTAGATACATTTTTTTTTTCATACCAGTGGTAGAAGTGAATGGATGTGGAAATGCAGCTGAAGTCTAGAGCCCTGATGTGAATCCCAGAGCCGTGTATTGATCCACATCTATCTGGCAATCAATAGCAGTGTTTTACGAGGGCATTAAAGGCCGTTTCCCCCCTCCAGGTGCAGGAAGGGACCTCTGTGCTGCTTAACCAGTCACAGCCATGTGACCTCTCCATATATTACACAAAATGCCATTCTGTACTGTTACCGGGGTGTTCCCCTCTACACATAATTCCTAGACCAAGCTTAGCTTCTGAATAGTAAATAAACGTATATATACCCACTTACTGTAGGCATCACTTTGCAACTGCTGTCACTTCTGCAGAATATTACTGTATAATTAATGTTTGTCTTGGAGGGGCAGGAATCGCTGTGTACTTATCATCAAATGATTTCAGTGGACCCCCTTTGCAGAGCAGCGTGCATTTGAAATTGTACTTGATGCTGATAGAGGAACAGACAGACAGGCAAGTGTAGCTGAGATACACAGACAGGCAAGTGTAGCCTAGACACACAGACAGGCTAGTGTATCTAAGACACTCAGACAGGCAAGTGTAGCCTAGACACACAGACAGGCTAGTGTATCTAAGACACACAGGCAGGCAAGTGTAGCTGAGACACACAGGCAGGCAAGTGTAGCTGAGACTCACAGGCAGGCAAGTGTAGCTGCGGCACACAGACAGGCAAGTGTAGCTGCGACACACAGACAGGCAAGTGTAGCTGAGACGCACAGACAGGCGAGCGTAGCTGAGACACTCAGACAGGCAAGTGTAGCCTAGACACACAGACAGGCTAGTGTATCTAAGACACACAGGCAGGCAAGTGTAGCTGAGACACACAGGCAGGCAAGTGTAGCTGCGGCACACAGACAGGCAAGTGTAGCTGCGACACACAGACAGGCAAGTGTAGCTGAGACGCACAGACAGGCGAGCGTAGCTGAGACACACAGATAGGCGAGCGTAGCTGAGACGCACAGACAGGCAAGTGTAGCTTAGACACAAAGACAGGCAGGTGTAGCTGAGATGCACAGACAGGCTAGTGTAGCTAAGACACAAAGACAGGCAGGTGTAGCTGAGACGCACAGACAGGCAAGTGTAGCTAAGACACAAAGACAGGCAGGTGTAGCTGAGACGCACAGACAGGCTAGTGTAGCTGAGACACACAGACAGGTAGTGTAGCTGAGACGCACAGACAGGCTAGTGTAGCTGAGACACACAGACAGGTAGTGTAGCTGAGACGCACAGACAGGCGAGTGTAGCTGAGACGCACAGAACGGCGAGTGTAGCTGAGACGCACAGGCCGGCAGGCGTAGCTGAGACGCACAGGCCGGCAGGCGTAGCTGAGACGCACAGACAGGCAGGCGTAGCTGTGACGCACAGACAGGCAGGCGTAGCTGTGACGCACAGACAGGCAGGCGTAGCTGAGACGCACAGACAGGCGAGCGTAGCTGAGACGCACAGACAGGCGAGCGTAGCTGAGACGCACATACAGGCGAGCGTAGCTGAGACGCACAGACAGGCGAGCGTAGCTGAGACGCACAGACAGGCGAGCGTAGCTGAGACGCACAGACAGGCGAGCGTAGCTGAGACGCACAGACAGGCGAGCGTAGCTGAGACACTCAGACAGGCAGGTGTAGCTGAGACGCACAGACAGGCTAGTGTAGCTGAGACGCACAGACAGGCTAGTGTAGCTGAGACGCACAGACAGGCGAGTGTAGCTGAGACGCCGACACACACACAGGCGAGTGTAGTTAGGACGCACAGCCAGGCGAGTGTAGCTGAGATGCGCAGACAGGCGAGTGTAGCTGAGACGCACAGGCAGGTGTAGCTGAGACGCACAGACAGGCAGGTGTAGCTGTGACGTACAGACAGGCAGGTGTAGCTGTGACGCACAGACAGGCAGGTGTAGCTGTGACGCACAGACAGGCAGGTGTAGCTGAGACACACAGACAGGAAAGTGTAGCTGAGATGCACACAGACAGGCAGGTGTAGCTGAGAGACACAGACAGGCAAGTGTAGCTGAGACACACAGACAGGCAAGAGTAGCTGAGACACACAGACAGGCGAGTGTAGCTGAGACACACAGACTGGCAGGTGTAGCTGAGACACACAGACAGGCAAGAGTAGCTGAGAAACACAGACAGGCGGGCGTAGCTGAGACACACAGACAGGCGGGCGTAGCTGAGACACACAGACAGGCGGGCGTAGCTGAGACACACAGACAGGCGAGCGTAGCTGAGACGCACAGACAGGCGAGTGTAGCTGAGACGCACAGACAGGCGAGCGTAGCTGAGATGCACAGACAGGCGATCGTAGCTGAGACGCTCAGACAGGCAGGTGTAGCTGAGACGCACAGACAGGCTAGTGTAGCTGAGACGCACAGACAGGCTAGTGTAGCTGAGACGCACAGACAGGCTAGTGTAGCTAAGACGCACAGACAGGCGAGTGTAGCTGAGACGCCGACACACACACAGGCGAGTGTAGCTAGGACGCACAGCCAGACGAGTGTAGCTGAAACGCACAGACAGGCGAGTGTAGCTGAGACGCACAGGCAGGTGTAGCTGAGACGCACAGACAGGCAGGTGTAGCTGTGACGTACAGACAGGCAGGTGTAGCTGAGACACACAGACAGGCAGGTGTAGCTAAGACGCACAGACAGGCAGGTGTAGCTGAGACACACAGACAGGAAAGTGTAGCTGAGATGCACACAGACAGGCAGGTGTAGCTGAGACACACAGACAGGCATGTGTAGCTGAGGCACACAGACAGGCAAGTGAGCTGAGGCACACAGACAGGCAAGTGAGCTGAGGCACACAGACAGGCAGGTGTAGCTGAGACACACAGACAGGCATGTGTAGCTGAGACACACAGACAGGCATGTGTAGCTGAGGCACACAGACAGGCAAGTGTAGCTGAGACACACAGACAGGCATGTGTAGCTGAGACACACAGACAGGCATGTGTAGCTGAGACACACAGACAGGCAAGTGAGCTGAGGCACACAGACAGGCAAGTGTAGCTGAGACACACAGACAGGCATGTGTAGCTGAGACACACAGACAGGCATGTGTAGCTGAGACACACAGAAATGCATGTGTAGCTGAGACACACAGACAGGCAACTGAGACACACAGACAGGCATGGCGCGTACGTACAAAAAGGGCGCCTGGACAAAAAGGGCGCGGGGTGTAAACTCTAAATAATAATTAATCATTAATAGGGTTTATAAATATAGTGTGCTATATTTCGTTTACAAATAATGTTTAACAAAATTATTAATCATTAAATAATGTTTATGAAATCGGAAATTGTGAAAACGTTAATCTTCCCTGTTTCAAAAGTTAAACTTATAATTACGTTTATAAAAAAACCAATAATATATGTTTAATTGTTATAATTGTATATTATTGTGAATAACCGTCATTTATGGTTTGTTGTTATAATAAAATTTGAAAATATTGTTTATAAAGATGATATAAATATAACTACGTTCGTAATAAATGTTGTAATACATTAGTAATTATTACTAAAATTTTACTAAAACTATACCTAAGCCTACTCTTACACAGAACCCTACCTGTACCTATCCCTAACCCCTAGACTCCCCTGTTGGTGCCTAAACCTAAGACCCCCCTGTTGGTGCCTAAACCTAAGACCCCCCTGTTGGTGCCTAAACCTAAGACCCCCCTGTTGGTGCCTAAACCTAAGACCCCCCTGTTGGTGCCTAAACCTAAGACCCCCCTGTTGGTGCCTAAACCTAAGACCCCCCTGTTGGTGCCTAAACCTAAGACCCCCCTGTTGGTGCCTAAACCTAAGACCCCCCTGTTGGTGCCTAAGTAACCCTCCCTGTACCTACCCCTAACCCCTAGACCCCCCTCTTGGTGCCTAAACCTAAGACCCCCCTGTTAATGCCTAAACCTAAGACCCCCCCTGTTAATGCCTAAACCTAAGACCCCCCTGTTGGTGCCTAAACCTAAGACCCCCCTGTTAATGCCTAAACCTAAGACCCCCCTGTTGGTGCCTAAACCTAAGACCCCCCTGTTGGTGCCTAAACCTAAGACCCCCCTTTATTATGTGGATAATTATGTTTTACTAATTGTGGATTAAAAAAATATTTTGCAATTTACGTTACGTACTGATCGCTTTATTTTGTGAATAATAATGTTTTACAAACAGTAAGGGATAAAACTTTAAATAATGTTTTAATTATTTAAATAAGATAAATATGTTTAGTATTTTCATAAACGTTATTCGGCACGGGTGCATTTTATAAACGTAAATCACCACAAGTTCAGTTATAAATCATTAAACAGCTCCGGGCGCCGTTTGTAAACTTTATTTAGCTCCTGGCGCCGTTTATAAACTTTATTTAGCTCCGGCGCCCTTTTTTCCTACCCGGCGCCCATTAAACGCTATTTATTATGGGAGTGAATGGCGGCGCCCTTTTTGTCCACTAGCGGCATGCGCCCTTTTTTCCCAGCTCCGGCATGGCTGTATACAGGGGAAACCTTAGGATTAATTGTGCCCTTTCCAAAACATTTATCACGCTACCCCCATCTGGAATAACATTAGTTTCCTCCCATAATACTACGTTTTATTTAAACTAAAGCTAAGAATACTTAAAGGGTTACTTAACCACTTAAGGACCAGGGGTGGTTTGCCTGATCTGTGCTGCGTGGACTCTCCAGCCTGCAGCACAGATCAGGAAAGTGCCAGGGCGATCAGACTTACCCCCTTTTTTCCCCACTAGGGGGATGTTCTCCGGGGGGGTCTGATCGCCGCCGGCTTGCTGCGCTTTGCGGGGGCTCTTCAAAGCCCCCCTCCGCAGCGTTTTCGGCGCTCCCTGACTTCCCGTCCCTCCCTCTCCCTCCATGGGCTGCGCAGGACGGATATCCGTCCATTGAAGGATAGGCCTATCAAATGACGGCGATCCCCGGCCAATCAGAGGCCGGGGATCGCCAATCTTCCCTACGGCGCTGCTGCGCAGCAGCGCCGTATAATGTAAACAGCGGGGATTTATTCCCCGCGTGTTTACATTTTGCCGGCGAGCCGCGATCGGCGGCTCTCCGGCTGTTCACGGAGACGCCCTCCGTGAACTGACATGGAAAGGCCGTTTCCATGGTAACCCACTTAAGACCTGCTGACGCTTATGGGCGTTAGCTGGTCCAAAAATGAGTTTAACTTAACCTGGGGCTCTTTGCAGCCCCCTGGAGTCATCCTGTGCCCACCAAGTCCGTCTGAGTCCCTCTGGCTAGCAGCAGCGACCACAGCAAAGCTGTCTGGTTGCCACCAGTCGGCAGCTACTACACATGCTCGGCAACCTGATCGTGTGATTTTCGCGTACTGCGCATGCACAGAATGCTCCCGGACGCCCAGAGCACGATGAGGAGGCGCGAGACCAGCCAACATTGCGGGGGTCGGCATCATGGGTGGGAGTCATGAAAGCGTTTAGCTGTTCTCTTTATTGACTGAATGCATAGTTCCTGCTGCAGCTGCACAGGTCCCACATATGAAAGGGTGGCCCTGGTCTTGCCTTTGTATTTGAGGACTCTGCCCAGCTCTGTATAAAGATTCGGTATTAGTTTAGCTGCGGAAAGCATTATCACTAAGTACTGCATGCAGACTCCTGCTGCAGGGGAATACAATAGCTCTCACCCAAGAGAAACTCCATGGCAGTTTCCTTTGGATTAGTATTCCCCCCCCCCCCCCCCCCATACAATAAAATTATCTAATTTTATGGCAGTTCATAAACAAAAGCCGGTTGTACAAACAAAATTGAGAGTTTGTTTTTTTAATCCATTCAAGAAATCCGATCTACGGTACTTTCTGTGGTGGACTGGTGTATTTTTTCTGATCAGTTTGAATGAAAATTGAACCGTGTAGAGTAGATTGTACATTTTTTGAATAGTTTTCATTCATTTTTTTCATAAATGGGGAAATTTTAACTCTGGTGAGTGATCCATTGATCATAATTTTGGACCGTTACAAATAATCAGAAAAATCGATTGTAATTCTTCAATTGAAAATAAATGTAAAATAATTGTATGGTGTGTAATGCGCATACAAGAGATTTAAACTTGTATTTAAAGGACAACTGAAGTGAGAGGGATAAGGAGGCTGCCACATACACTCACCTAAAGGATTATTAGGAACACTTGTTCAATTTCTCATTAATGCAATTATCTAATCAACCAATCACATGGCAGTTGCTTCAATGCATTTAGGGGTGTGGTCCTGGTCAAGACAATCTCCTGAACGCCAAACTGAATGTCAGAATGGGAAAGAAAGGTGATTTAAGCAATTTAGAGTGTGGCATGGTTGTTGGTGCCACATGGGCCGGTCTGAGTATTTCACAATCTACTCAGTTACTGGGATTTTCACACACAACTATTTCTAGGGTTTACAAAGAATAGTGTGAAAAGGGAAAAACATCCAGTATGCGGCAGTCCTGTGTGCAAAAATGGACCGACTGATTCAAGCTGATAGAAGAGCAACGTTGACTGAAATAACCACTCGTTACAACCGAGGTATGCAGCAAAGCATTTGTGAAGCCACGACACGCACAACCTTGAGGCCAATGGGCTACAACAGCAGAAGACCCCACCGGGTACCACTCATCTCCACTACAAATAGGAAAAAGAGGTTACAATTTGCACCAGGTCACCAAAATTGGACAGTTGAAGACTGGAAAAAATGTTGCCTGGTCTGATGAGTCTCAATAAAGTCATAATTTGGTGTAAACAGAATGAAAACATGGATCCATCATGCCTTGTTGGTGGTGGTGGTGGTTGTGTAATGGTGTGGGAGATGTTTTCTTGGCACACTTTAGGCCCCTTAGTGCCAATTGGGCATCATTTAAATGCCACGGGCTACCTGAGCATTGTTTCTGACCATGTTCATCCCTTCATGACCACCATGTACCCATCCTCTGATGGCTACTTCCAGCAGGATAATGCACCATGTCACAAAGCTTGAATCATTTCAAATTGGTTTCTTGAACATGACAATGAGTTCACTGTACTAAAATGGCCCCCACAGTCTCCAGATCTCAAACCAATAGAGCATCTTTGGGATGTGATGGAACGGGAGCTTCGTGCCCTGGATGTGCATCCTACAAATCTCCATCAACTGCAAGATGCTATACTATCAATATGGGCCAACATTTCTAAAGAATGCTTTGGGCACCATGTTGAATCAATGCCACGTAGAATTAAGGCAGTTATGAAGGCGAAAGGGGGTCAAACACTGTATTAGTATGGTGTTCCTAATAATCCTTTAGGCGAGTGTATATTTCCTTTTAGGCAATAGCAGTTCCCTGGCTATCCTGCTGATCCTCTGCCACTAATACTTTTATCCATCGACCCTGAATAAGCATGTAGTTGATCAGGTGTTTCTGACATTATTGTCAGATCTGACAAGATTAGCTGCATGCTTTTTTTCCTGATATGATTCAGACACTACTGCAGCCAAATAGATCAGCAGGGCTGCAAGGCAACTGATATTGTTTAAATTGAAATAAATATGGCAGCTTTTATATTCTTCTCACTTCAGTTGTCCTTTAAAGTTTTTTTTTTAATACACTTCTACAATCCATTGCAATAGTAAGGCTGTTTCTGCGCAGAATGGATTAAGCTATCATGTCACGACTCCCTGAATTCACCTCAAAGCAAAGCTGTGATTCCCGCACACAACTGCACACTCCGCTGGTGTGAGGGTCTTGCCTATGCAAGCTTACAATCTCTCCACGCTCCGCTGGTGTGAGGGTCTTGCCTATACAAGCTTACAATCTCTCCACGCTCCGCTGGTGTGAGGGTCTTGCCTATACAAGCTTACAATCTCTCCACAGTCCGCTGGTGTGAGGGTCTTGCCTATACAAGCTTACAATCTCTCCACGCTCCGCTGGTGTGAGGGTCTTGCCTATACAAGCTTACAATCTCTCCACGCTCCGCTAGTGTGAGGGTCTTGCCTATGCAAGCTTACAATCTCTGAACACTCCGCTGGTGTGAGGGTCTTGCCTATACAAGCTTACAATCTCTCCACGCTCCGCTAGTGTGAGGGTCTTGCCTATACAAGTTTACAATCTCTCCACGCTCCGCTGGTGTGAGGGTCTTGCCTATATAATATCTGTTCATTCAGCTGAAGCACCAGAGAAAAATCTTCCATGGGACATGCGATAGACTCATTAGTGTCAATCTCCCCGGCGCTACTGTTGTCTTCACTACTCTATATACCCTAGAGTGCATTATAGTGAACTGATACAATCATTACTCTATGGGAAAACAAAGGATGCTGAGAGTGCATTTACTGGACAGAATTAACAGTGTATGTACTGCTGACGTCCCACTAAAGGCTAACACCCTGTTAATGGAAGTTCCTGTTTGTGTGGCTAGAATAAGGGTTAAACTGAGGAAAGTGGCTAACAATGGGACATAAATCTCCCCATGCTTGTCAAAGAACACCTCCCCCCACACACCACTCACACACAGGCTCAATCTTCAAATGCTGAGATGGTGAAAAGAATATTGGATGCGGGAAGCAGAAAGGAGGAGTCTTAGTCGTGCCATATCCCATTAACAGAGGCAGCATTTGTAATATGCTACAGTGAGCAGCACACAATACCAGCCACAGCAGCAGGGGCACAGTGCCAGACCCAACCTATACCAGGAAGGCGCAACTGTTCAATAGATAAGAATGCTACAATAATGGCATATATTCTTGTAGCAGGCAGTATGGTATATATTAACCCCACACAGAGTTCAGTATGAGTGGCCATACACACCCAATCTCTACAAGCAGTGCGTCCAATCTGAATATTAATTGTTAAGATCATGCAAGGTTCTCTAGATCCTTTAATGAAGACATCTAAGCATGACAGCAGCTTGGTATACACATTTATCTACCTGTCGGAAAAGATCTATGGAGTTGTGGTGCATACACACATCCAATTTTGATTGGCCAATCACTGGCCAATTTTACCACCTATATGTAGCATGAGGGCACCAGATTTTGAATAGTATGCACAGATTGTGTAGGTGAGCTCTCATACTACATGGAAGTGGCAAAATTGGCCAATTATTGCCCAATCAAAATTGGATGTGTCTACCAGGCTTATTTGGGTGCAAACTGCCCCATAGTTAAGCCTGGTACACACTTTAAATTATGATTGGCTAATCACTGACCAATGTTACCATCTCCATGTAGTATGAGCGTTTACCTAGACAATCTGATCATAGTATTCAGTATCTGTTGACTCTCATAATACATAGAGGTGATATAATTGGTCAGTGATTGGTTAATCATAATTGAAAGTGTCTGCTAGGCTTAACCGTGAAAAAAAGAATAGCTACTCTGTGCTATGAACATTCGGCCGCCAAGCCAGGCAACGTGTAGCGGGCTTGATGGGTTCAAAGGTGGTCATATATGACCCATTGAGTTCCATGATTTGTCTGTATGTGTATGGTGAGGGTATGAACCACAGCAAACAAAAGACTCCGTATCTGACAATTTGTGTCTATATATGTCCATGTAGTGACAAGTGACTCTAGTGTGACAGATATTAGCACCAGCCTTAAGCAATATGCCACAAAGACATACTGTGGTCCCTCAATCAAGTGCCCTCAAGTGCCATAGCCCTAAGAGTTATAGCAGAGGTGCAAGCATGATCAAGGCATGCAAAGTGCAGTAGTCAATAACAGCCAATCAGATTTCACCCTCCATCACTTTAGAATAGTCAGGATAGGTTTTATATAAGCCATGATGCTTTCAGAGCTAGAACAAAAAAAAAAAAAATAACCATTATCAAAAAGTCATTGTTTAAAATTAAGCAACCCTCTGCTGGGTGTGGCTGCTGTTTCTACTTGGACAGGGGTACGTACCTACGATTTCATGCACAGACAGATATATATATATATATATATACATGCATTTCAGAGTGATGTTTTATTACCCCTATAAGCACCTTACAAGGTGTGTACAGGGAAATCCCCATCTGGGACACCACTTACCATGATGGAGAATACCAATCCCACTATGTTGACTGGCCAGACTGGGCATAAGCAGGCGAAGATGGCCAGCACCAGATAGCCGTTGGGCCTCCCTTGGTCCTGGGCAGTGGTGGTGGCTGTAGAAGATGCCCTGGCCAGGCTGACTCTGGAGGGGGAGAGGGGCGCTGACTCCAGCTGCCCTGCAGACACTGACTTGTATGGCATGCTATGCCCATTCTGGTCCAGGTCTCCTATGGACTTCTCACTGGACATGGTGACCGAGAAAGACTTCTTCATCCCATTCTCTTCTTTAGCCTCAGTGGCAGAGGTGAGGAGTTTCTCAGTCTCATGAGCATCCGCAGGAAGAGGGTTCCCTGACTCCTCCAGTGCCTTCTCATATTGGGCATCTGTGTTAATAGCCATGATGCTGCTAGTCCTCTCCTCACTACTGCCTTAATGCAGTGCTATTAACAGAAAAAGTGTTAAACTTCACATTTACGGCTGCTAAAATCCCATGGAGACAGCTAGAGAAGGAGCTGTGTGGAAATAGTGCTGTGCAGGTCTATTGTCAGACAGGAGCAGAGATGCTGATGGCTGGCACAGAAGCTGAATGGGGAGTTGAGTGGGGTAAGGATCCTGCGCGAAGCTCTGTTTGCTAGATTTGCTGCAGACTGCTGTTGCCCTGCCCCAGTCTCTGCTAAAGGCTTCTCAAGTGGAATCGTCCTCTCAGGACGAACCAAGTCAGATGCTGGTGGCTAGGCTGATGACACAAGCAGATTATTGCAGTTCTCTCACAGAGCAGCATCACAGGATTCTCCTGGGTGTTAACTGAGAAATTCCTCCAACTCTGGTGCTTTCCTCTCTACACGTGTATTTCTGGATATTCTCTGTGAATGTCTGAGAGTTTTCAGCAGTCATTATTTATTACCTTCCTCTGATTCAGAACTAGAGTTGGGCCGAACCTCCGATTTTCGGTTCGCGAACCGGGTTCGCGAACTTTCGCGAAAGGTTCGGTTCGCGTTAAAGTTCGCGAACCGCAATAGACTTCAATGGGGATGCGAACTTTGAAAAAAAAAATTAATTATGCTGGCCACAAAAGTGATGGAAAAGATGTTTCAAGGGGTCTAACACCTGGAGGGGGGGATGGCGGAGTGGGATACATGCCAAAAGTCCCCGGGAAAAATCTGGATTTGACGCAAAGCAGCGTTTTAAGGGCAGAAATCACATTGAATGTTAAATGACAGGCCTAAAGTGCTTTCAAACATCTTGCATGTGTATACATCAATCAGGTAGTGTAATTAAGGTACTGCTTCACACTGACGCACCAAACTCATCGTGTAACGCACCGCAAACAGCTGTTTGTGTAGTGACGGCCGTGCTGGACTGGTGCGCACCATGGCGAGAGTGCAGGTTTTGGTGGCTTTACAGCCCATATGGTCAGTCACCTGGCTGATGTAGCTGAATGACAGAACAGTGACTGTCCAGCTGATCAAATTTGGTCTGACCACAATGAGGCAACGACCTTATTATCGTGGGTGTGCCCCCCGAGACACTCATCTAGGCGCCGGTCATTGCTCCATTGTGATACGCAAGCCCCTTCACCACGGCAAGGTAATGATCACGAAGGGGAATGGGCGCATGTTCATGCCTTTTCTTTTGTTGTTGCAGCTGCCCGCAGTGCAGCCAGAAAAATTAGGCAGTCATGTACACGCACCCGAAAAATTATTACAGCGGCCGCTGCTAGCAGCGGCCTAAAAAATTCAGCAATCCGCCTGGAGTCCCGGACCCTGTTGGTGGTGGCGGAGAAGGTAGTGAAGCGGCCTGCAGGCAGACATGCTGTGTGGAGGGACTGGGAGCGACTTAGTCTTCTTGGGGCAGGCCAGGCAGCCAGTCACACGGCGTGCAGGCAGAGATGCTGTATGTGCGGGGACTGACTTAGTCTTGGGGCGGGCAGCAGCCCTCCGGGATCCATGCCTCATTCATTTTTATAAAGGTGAGGTACTTAACACTTTTGTGACTTAGGCGACTTCTCTTCTCTGTGACAATGCCTCCAGCTGCGCTGAAGGTCCTTTCTGAGAGGACGCTTGCGGCAGGGCAGGAGAGAAGTTGGATGGCAAATTGGGACAGCTCTGGCCACAGGTCAAGCCTGCGCACCCAGTAGTTCAAGGGTTCCTCATCGCTGTTCACAGCAGTGTCTACATCCACACTTAAGGCCAGGTAGTCGGCTACCTGCCGTTCCAGGCGTTGGTGGAGGGTGGATCCGGAAGGGCTACGGCGAGGCGTTGGACTAAAGAACGTCCGCATGTCCGACATCACCATGAGATCGCTGGAGCGTCCTGTCTTTGACTGCGTGGACACGGGAGGAGGATTAGTGGCAGTGGTACCTTGCTGGCGTTGTGCCGTCACATCACCCTTAAAGGCATTGTAAAGCATAGTTGACAGCTGGTTCTGCATGTGCTGCATCCTTTCCACCTTCCGGTGAGTTGGTAACAGGTCCGCCACTTTGTGCCTGTACCGAGGGTCTAGTAGTGTGGCCACCCAGTACAGCTCATTCCCCTTGAGGTTTTTTATACGGGGGTCCCTCAACAGGCAGGACAGCATAAAAGACGACATCTGCACAAAGTCGGATCCAGTACCCTCCATCTCCTCTTGCTCTTCCTCAGTGACGTCAGGTAAGTCAACCTCCTCCCCCCAGCCGCGAACAATACCACGGGAAGGTTGCGCAGCACAAGCCCCCTGCGACGCCTGCTGCGGTTGTTCTCCTGCCGCTGTCCCCTCCTCCTCCTCCTCCTCCCCCAAAGAAACACCTTGCTCATCATCCTCTGAGTCTGACTCATCTTCTGCACATGACCTCTCTTCTTCCTCCTCCTCCCCCCTCTGTGCTGCCGCAGGTGTTGAGGAAACAGCTGGGTCTGATGAAAATTGGTCCCATGCCTGTTCCTGCCGTAACGGTTCCTGGTCACGCTCATTCGCAGCTTCATCCGCCACTCTACGCACAGCACGCTCCAAGAAGTACGCGTAGGGAATTAAGTCGCTGATGGTGCCCTCACTGCAGCTCACCAGGTTGGTCACCTCCTCAAACGGCCGCATGAGCCTGCATGCATTTTTCATCATTGTCCAGTTGTCGGGCCAGAACATCCCCATCTTCCCAGACTGTTTCGTTCTACTCCAGTTGTAGAGGTACTGGGTGACGGCTTTCTTCTGTTCTAGCAGGCGGGAGAACATGAGGAGGGTCGAGTTCCAGCGAGTGGGGCTATCGCAAATGAGGCGTCTCACCGGCATGTTGTTTTTACGCTGAATTTCTGCAAATCGTGCCATGGCTGTGTAAGAGCGCCTCAAATGCCCACAGAACTTCCTGGCCTGCTTCAGGACATCCGCTAAGCCAGGGTACTTTGCCACAAATCTTTGAACCACCAGATTCATGACATGTGCCATGCAGGGTATGTGTGTCAGCTTCCCCATATGCAAAGCGGCAAGCAGATTGCTGCCGTTGTCGCACACCACGTTGCCTATCTCCAGGTGGTGCGGGGTCAGCCACTCATCCACCTGTTTCTTAAGAGCAGCCAGGAGAGCTGCTCCAGTGTGACTCTCCGCTTTGAGACAAGCCATGTCTAAGATGGCGTGACACCGTCGTACCTGGCATGCAGCATAGGCCCTGCGGAGCTGGGGCTGTGTAGCTGGAGAGGAGAACTGCCACTCAGCCAAGGAGGAGGAGGAGGACAGCGAAGAGCATGTAGCAGGAGGAGAGGAGGTGGCAGGAGGCCTGCCTGCAAGCCGTGGAGGTGTCACAATTTGGTCCGCCGCTTTCTGCTTGCCATCGTTCACCACCAGGTTCACCCAATGGGCTGTGTAGGTAATGTAGCGGCCCTGCCCGTGCTTGGCAGACCAGGCATCCGTGGTCAGGTGTACCCTTGACCCAACGCTCTTCGCAAGAGATGACACCACTTGCCTCTCAACTTCACGGTGCAGTTGGGGTATGGCCTTTCTGGAAAAATAAGTGCGGCCTGGCATCTTCCACTGCGGTGTTCCGATGGCCACAAATTTACGGAAGGCCTCAGAGTCCACCAGCCGGTATGGTAACAGCTGGCGAGCTAACAGTTCCGCCACGCCAGCTGTCAGACGCCGGGCAAGGGGGTGACTGGCCAAAAGTGGCTTCTTCCGCTCAAACATTTCCTTCACGGACACCTGACTGCTGCTGTGGGCAGAGGAGCAGGAACCGCTCAAGGGCAGAGGCGGAGTGGAGGAGGGTGCCTGTGAAGGTGCAAGGGAGAGAGCGGCATAAGCAGATGATGCACCTGAAGGAGGAAGAGGAGAAGGAGGGTGACTTTGCTTTTGTGTGCTGCTGCTGCTTTTGCTCAGGTGGCCATCCCATTGCTGTTTGTGCCTTTTCTGCAGGTGCCTTCGTAAGGCACTTGTCCCTACGTAAGTGTTGGCCTTTCCACGGCTCAATTTTTGTTGGCAGAGCGAACAGATGGCTTTGGTCCGATCTGAGGCACACACATTAAAAAATTTCCACACCGCTGAGCCACCCTGGGATGTGGGCACCTCAGCAGCTGATGCTGAAGGGCAAGTTGGCTGGCTGTACATAGGTGGCGAATCTGGCGATACATGGTGCCGGACTCTGCCACCAGCTGTTTCTGACGAAGAGCTGCCCCAGCTTCTTTCAGCAACTTCTATCCTCCTACTACTCTCTGACTCCCCCTCTGAACTGTCCCCCTCTTCATCTCCTCTATTGGGAACATACAGAGGATCCCTATCATCGTCATCATCGTAATCATCCTGCCCAGCTTCGCTTGCCTCAGAAAAATCCAAATGTGTAGGTCCTTCATCCTCCTTACACGTTACATCCATAGTGTTGTCGCGTAACGCAGACATATGAGCTGGTGAAAATTCATCTGGCTGTAACAATGGCTGTGCATCAGTGATTTCACCACCACTAAATAATTCTTGCGAAGTGTCAAATGCAGCGGAAGTGGTGCTAGTAGTAGCGCTGGTGGCTGAGCAAGATGAGGTGTTCTGTGTCGCTAAATACTCAACCACGTCCTGACAATCTTGGGAGGTGATGGGACGTGCCTTCTTCCGAGCACTGTACTGTGGGCCAGGTCCACACGAAATTACATTTACACGACCTCGCGCAGACCTGCCGGGTGGCCTTCCTCTGCCTCTGCCACTACCTCTTCCTCTTCCTCTACCTGTTTTGTCCATATCGGGTATGCACGGAGTGGTATATCACACTGCGTGCACTCACGTAGGTAGGTGGGTTCACTTAACTGCACAGGTATGCGCACTGATGCGGTGGGTTCACTGAACAGTACAGGTATACAGTGGCGGGTTCACTGAACACAACAGGTATGCAGTGGCGTGTTCACTAAACAGGTATACAGTGGCAGGTCCACTGAACAGAACAGGTATACAGTGGCAGGTCCACTGAACAGAACAGGTATACAGTGGCGGGTCCACTGAACAGAACAGGTATACAGTGGCGGGTTCACAGAACAGGTATGCAGTGGCAGGTTCACTGAACACAACAGGTATGCAGTGGCGTGTTCACTAAACAGGTATACAGTGGCAGGTCCACTGAACAGAACAGGTATACAGTGGCGGGTTCACAGAACAGGTATACAGTGGCGGGTCCACTGAACAGAACAGGTATACAGTGGCGGGTTCACAGAACAGGTATGCAGTGGCAGGTTCACTGAACACAACAGGTATGCAGTGGCGTGTTCACTAAACAGGTATACAGTGGCAGGTCCACTGAACAGAACAGGTATACAGTGGCGGGTTCACAGAACAGGTATACAGTGGCGGGTCCACTGAACAGAACAGGTATACAGTGGCGGGTTCACAGAACAGGTATACAGTGGCGGGTCCACTGAACAGAACAGGTATACAGTGGCGGGTTCACAGAACAGGTATACAGTGGCGGGTCCACTGAACAGAACAGGTATACAGTGGCGGGTTCACAGAACAGGTATACAGTGGCAGGATCACTGAACAGGTATGCAGTGGCAGGATCACAGTACAGGTATGCAGTGGGCTGAGGGCTCACTGAACAGAACAGGTATGCTGTGGCAGGATCACTGAACAGCTATGCAGTGGCAGGATCACAGTACAGGTATGCAGTGGGCTGAGGGCTCACTGAACAGAACAGGTATGCTGTGGCAGGATCACTGAACAGCTATGCAGTGGCAGGATCACAGTACAGGTATGCAGTGGGCTGAGGGCTCACTGAACAGAACAGGTATGCTGTGGCAGGATCACTGAACAGCTATGCAGTGGCAGGATCACAGTACAGGTATGCAGTGGGCTGAGGGCTCACTGAACAGAACAGGTATGCTGTGGCAGGATCACTGAACAGGTATGCAGTGGCAGGATCACAGTACAGGTATGCAGTGGGCTGAGGGCTCACTGAACAGAACAGGTATGCAGCCAGGAAGAAGTTAAGCCTAACTAATCTTTCCCTGAGAGACAGTCTGCAGCAGCTCGCCCTACTCTGACTAATGCAGGCACACGAGTGGCCGTAATGGCCGCCGCTGCCTGCCTTATATAAGGGGGGGTGGGGCTCCAGGGGCTAGTGTAGCCTAATTGGCTACACTGGGCCTGCTGACTGTGATGTAGAGGGTCAAAGTTGACCCTCAGGTGCATTATGGGGCGAACCGAACTTCTTCCGCAAAAGGTTCGCGTGCGGTACCCGCACGCGAACCACCTAAGTTCGCGCGAACCCCGTTCGCCGGCGAACCGTTCGGCCCAACTCTATTCAGAACCACTCCTGTCCTTTCTCCTCTTTAATGGACAGAGATGCCTAATCTTTGTGCTGCCACAAGAACAAGTCATGTGCTTGATACACACCATAAACATCACTTTTATTGTATCGAAAGATAAGACAACCAGATTCCCGAAATACCCCTGGCTCATTAAAATCCCCCCAAATCCCCGCACTGTATTGCACTCAGGAGCGCTCCCTGATAGCCCTGCACATTCATACACCACACTCACTCAATCAAGATCAGCCGATCTGTAGCAAAGATGAGATAGTGCTTGATGCCTGGTTCACACTAGCTAATGAATTGATACTAAAACTAATTCAGTTCTTAATAGCACCCACAATTGAACTTTGCTACTTATTGCCGCCAATCATGGGTGCTATTAAGAACTGAATTAGTTCTAGTATCAGTTCATTAGCTAGTGTGAACCAGGCATCAAGCACTATCTCATCTTTGTTACAGATCAACCGATCTTGATTGCATGAGTGTGGTGTATGAATGTGCTGGGCTATCGGAGCGCTCCTGAGTGCGATTCAGTGCGCGGATTTGGAGGGAGGGAGCGGTTTAATGAGCCGAGGGTATTAAGGGAATCTGGTTGTCTTATTTTTTTTATACGATAAAAGTGATGTTTTATAGTTCTTGTTTAAGGAGGTATACTAATAAAAAATATTTAAGGACCTGTTCACCGGAGTAATAACATATTGCAACTTTGACACACACCATGCAATTTTCCGTCAGATGGGTCGAAGACGATTATTTCTGACAGGTCTGATCTGATTTTCAATCATTTTTGTGATTGATGTTGTAAAGAAATGATCAGAAAATCAAGTTGAAATCAGATTGGACCTGTCACAAATAATCGATTCAACCGGTCTTGCAAATGAGAAAATGCATTGTGTGTAGGCATTCGCACTAAAATTGTGACCGAATTGCAAATTTGCAAAAAAACAGGATCACTACACATACATTGAGGCCCCTTTTACATTCACTGCATCGCGGAACTCTCCCCCGCAGCTCATCACAGTGACCATTAAAGTCTATGATACATGACACAGTGCTTGCAGTGCAATACAATGGAAGTGCTCTGGAGGGCACAGAAGTAATGCAAAAGCTGCAGTGCGTTACCCTACGACTCCAGGAAGTCACATTTTTCTTTATAACGCACGCTGTGGCCTTTCTGCTGTAGTGTGGTGCGATTGTTTCAATTCACACCGCAACCACAAAGTAGCAAGAAAGTCAACAGCGATTTACATTTCTGCTTAAAGGATACCCGAAGTGACGTGTGACATGATGAGATAGACATGGGTATGTACAGCGCCCAGCACACAAATAACTATGCTGTGTTTCTTTTTTTCTTTCTCTGCCTGAAAGAACGAGTTAAATATCAGGTATGTAAGTGGCTGACTGAGTCCTGACTCAGACAGGAAGTGACTGCAGTGTCTATCCAAGATGAGATAAGCGTGGCGAGTGCACACCTTAGTACTGCTGCAAAACTTCACACATCCTTATTGGTGGTGCAACATCCAGAAAAAACAGTCCATAATTCATAATAAATGCAAGAAAAAAAGTATCCAGGAGCAGCTCACCATAGCATAAAACAACAGCTTTTAATGATCCTCATTAAAATGCAATCCATGCAGCAATAAAATTTGTAGACAAAAAAAATTACGTATCAGACACACGACTGGAAGGAGGTGCAGAGGATGGTCGACGGCCGTTTCGCCCCCTAATGAGGGCTTTCTCGAGACCGAATATGATTAATAAAATATATTTTTTTCTTGCATTTATGAATTAGTGACTTCAGTGTTACCCTCACTGATAAGAAATTCCCCTTTTTACCTCTCAAAAGCCATTTTCTGCTAGGAAAGTGTTTTATAGTTGGAATTTCTTATCAGTGAGGGTTACACTGTAGTCACTTCCTGTCTGAGTCAGCCACTTACACACCTGATATTTAACTCTTTCAAGCAGAGAAAGAAAAAAAGGAACACAACATAGTTATTTGTGTGCTTGGCAATGTACATACACACGTCTTTCTCATCATGTCACACGTCACTTCGGGTATCTTTTAAAAACTGCAATTTTTTTTGTTTGTATTTTCTTATGTGAAGGGCTGTGGAGTCAAAGTCGAGAAATTTTGGTTACCTGGACTCAGAGTTGCATTCAGAGTCAGTGGATTCATAAACTGAGGAGTTGGAGTCAGAGTCAAATGATTTTTGTACCAAATCCACATTCCTGGTAAGTATTAGACTAAGGAGTCTGAGTCAAGGAGTCTGAGCCATTTTGGTTACGAGGAGTCGGAGTTGGAGTCGGTGGTTTCATAAACTGAGGAGTCGGAGTTGGAGTCGGATGATTTTTGTAACGACACCACAGCTCTGCTTATTTGGGGAAAAAACGTACATTTTGCAGCATAAATTTGCCCACTGAATGTGTTTTATCAATGACAATCATACAGGCTCATTCACGCTGTGGCAGGGGTTCCCACACTTTTTTGTCTCGCGGGCTACATTGAAATTTGCCACGATCAAGAGATCTACCAGTACAGGTAGCTAAGTATGGGTGCCCAGCATAGGTAGCTGAGTGTAGGTGCCCAGCATAGGTAGATAAGTGTAGGTGCTCAGCATAGATAGATAAGTATAGGTGCGCAGCATAGGTAGCTAAGTGTAGGTGCCCAGCACAGGTAGATATGTAAAGGTGCGCAGCATAGGTAGCTAAGTGTAGGTGCCCTGTATAGGTAGCTAAGTGTAGGCGCTCAGCATAGGTAGCTAAGTGTAGGTGTGCATCATTGGTAGCCAGGTGTAGGTGCCCTGTATAGGTAGATATGTGTAGGTGTCAAGCACAGGTAGATAAGTGTAGGTGCCCAGCATAGGTAGATAAGTGTATGTGCTCAGCATAGATAGATAAGTATAGGTGCGCAGCATAGGTAGCTAAGTGTAGGTGCCCAGCACAGGTAGCTATGTAAAGGTGCGCAGCATAGGTAGCTAAGTGTAGGTGCCCTGTATAGGTAGCTAAGTGTAGGCGCTCAGCATAGGTAGCTAAGTGTAGGTATGCATCATTGGTAGCCAGGTGTAGGTGCCCTGTATAGGTAGATAAGTGTAGGTGTCAAGCACAGGTAGATAAGTGTAGGTGCCCAGCATAGGTAGATAAGTGTAGGTGCCCAGCATAGGTAGATAAGTGTAGGTGCCCAGCACAGGTAGCTAAGTGTAGGTGCCCTGTATTGGTAGATAAGTGTAGGTGCCCAGCATAGGTAGATAAGTGTAGGTACCCAGCACAGGTAGCTAAGTGTAGGTGTCCTGTATAGGTAGATAAGTATACGTGCCAAGGACAGGTAGATAAGTGTTGGTGATAGTAGTATTTCTAGAGGTGCCCCGCAATGCCAGCCGTAAACTCCCTTGGGGGTCACTCTGCAGCTACTTCCAGGATGTATCTGGTGGTACTAGTTCCAAATACTTGCGGTCAGTATACAGTAATGCCCGATCTTGTCCCGACTAGTTTCGGCCTCACGCCGTCAGAGCTGGCATTGCTGTATACTGACCGCAAGTATTTGGAACTAGTACCACATTGCGAGGGAAGTGTACTAGCCTGGAGGGTCCCTACTGGAGTAGGACCCTCTGAATGTGAGTGTATTTTGCTTTACTTGTGGGAACGTCTTTTACTCAAATAAACCTGTCTTTGGAATATTCCACTGAGAGATTCCCTCTTTTCGCTTATATCGTGCACTGAGGTGCACCTAGGTATGTAAGGACCTTGTACAGAATCTCTGGAGGTGGAAGAATTGAATTGCCAGGATCTTGAGGTGGATCACTGAAGCGCTGCTGCGTTTGTTAACAAGATAAGTGTAGGGGCCCAGCATAGGTAGCTATGTATAGGTGCGCAGTAATCACATACCTCCCCCAGCTCCAGCGGTGGTATCTACTGCTCCTTCAGACTGGCTGCCAAGAGAGCGGGCGTTCAGTCTGGTGGGCGATGTGGCTGGCAAGCGTCCACTCACATTATGCTGCCGGAACTGCTCTCAGCCAATCAAGAAAGGGATGGGGAGGGGAGATGCGCTGCTGAAGCTTCACATCTCCCCTTCCTATCCCTTCCCTGATTTACCGAAAGCAGCACTGGCAGCGGAATGTGATGTGACGCGACCACAGGGGCGCAATCATACAGCTGCTGGTAGCAACATTTGCTGGGACGCAGAAAGACGGCTGCGATCTACCCAGCAGTCAGTTGCAATCTACCAGTAGATCATGATCGGCCTATTGGGCACCCCTGCGCTATGGCGTATATGTACTTAACTGTTTTAAGAAGAATAATGCGCGTAAAAGGCTTACCGCACAATGAGTAGAGCAGAATGCAATACATTACAGGCAGTGATACATTACAGGCAATGAGTTACATTCTACTTATAATGCGAGTATAAGCACATTGTTCTCTTTGCAGTCGAACAGAGAGGAAGAAGAGGACGCTGTGGGAGCGTTCAAGCCGGAGGAACTGGAGGAAGCCCCAGGTATGTATAATTTATTGGGAATCGCCCGTCTCAGGTTCCCTTGAAGGCTAGGGGCCTAAAATGGTTAAATATCATTTTGTATTTTATTCATATAGCTCCAACATCTTCCATAGGGCTCTACATAGTACAAAGCAAATATTGGGTTACATAAATACTTGAGGAGTTCAAAACGCTGTACAATCAGGGCATTCAGCAAGTACAAAACAGTGCATTGGGAAAGTATTCACAGTGTATCACTTTTTCCACATTTTGTTATTTCAAAATGGATTAAATACATTTTTATCTCAGAATCCTACACACCCCATAATGACAACATGAAAAAAATTACACTTGAGATTTTTGCAAATGTATTAACAAACCATGAGAAAGCACATATTCATAAGTTTGCACAGCCTTTGCCATGAAGCTCAAGATTGAGCTCAGGTGCATCCTGTTTCCATGTGAGAATCTGCTCAGCTGCCTGTGCAGACAGGCAGCGTTTTGACCACTGTTCACGTCTGCATTCTGCAGGTCTCTTTAAGAGAGACCTTCTGTCAGTTCTGCAGCTTGTGTTGCTGAGGAATTTGCATACATTAGTCATGCAAATCCCTTACCTGCCTTCTATTGATGACTGGCACTATAAAAGCATTCTGCTCCCAGAATGCTTTGCTGGACATTTCCCTTTCATGGTCTGTTCCTGATGGACACTCCTGGAGTGTCAGCCATTCCTGTTTGTTAAGGTTATCTTAGTGTAATTCGTGGGAATGCACTAGGCAATTTCCCTAGTGCAGTTAGGATTGCATTATCTGTTTTGCCTGTTCCGTCTGTCTTGTGTTTGGATCGCACAAGCCCTAGCGTTAGCGGCTGTGGATCCTTCTGAATGAGTCTGGAGTGTAGGTTGGAACAGCGGTTGTTTCTGCCTACCTCATCTGTTCTGTCTCCTGGGATCGCGCTAGCCACTTTTCGCTAGCGCTGGGGATCCTTCTGTTCTGTTACTCTGTCTCCTGGGATCGCGCTAGCTACTTTTCGCTAGCGCTGGGGATCCTTCTGTTCTGTCTTCTGGGATCGCGCTAGCCACTTTTCGCTAGCGCTGGGGATCCTTCTGTCGCTTGTCCCTGTTTTCGTGTGTCTGTCTTGTCTGCTACGCTTGCTGGAGGCTCGGTGAGGTAACCGTTAAGCAAGCGCTCGCGTCCTCTGTTTCATGTTTGTCTGTTAATGGTTGGTTAGGCGTGCTTGTCTCTATTGTGCTTATCACGTGGAGACCGCGCATAACCGCGTGCACTGTTGCGAATGAGTGCGGTGTTCGCGGTTAGCTAGCGTTTGTTATTTTCCGTATCTCCTTATTGTATTATTTGCTGTGCCTTTGCTACTCTCGTGCTCCGCCTTGCTGTACCTTGTGTCACGTCTGGCGATCGCACCTCTCGCGATCGCGTTCCTGCTTCTTATCTGCTGTGGTGTGTGCTCAGTCGCGGGTTGGCGACTAATTTTATGCACACACACACAATCTGTCTCTGTGCTCACTCTCAATCGCTTCTCTTGCGATTGCGTTTCTTCCCTTCGTACAATTCCTGTCTGGCGTGTGTGGTAGGGCAGAGGAGCTGTTCCTCTGCACTCCACAGCTCCACCTGCCGACAGGAATTTCCCTCTGCAGGTGCATAGCACCTAGCCTGGGTGTCCTCAATTATACGCTTGTGGAGGAAATCCGCCGCGTCAGCGCACGTCTGGTGCGCTGACCACGGAGACGATTCCGCAATCGTTACAGAATGTCCAGCCAAACCAAAATTCCCAGGGCAGAGGGAACCTTCGATTTGTTTCAGATGTCATTGCCTGAGGCAAAGGCATATGTGGATCCTATTATAGGTAGGATCGCACACTACATTAAAGCAGTTAAAAAGTTCCTGACCCCAACCCATATGGAGATTACCTAGATACTGGATTGTTTGAACCGCCATTTGCCTCATGGGAGATTGGGGCCTTGTTGGAAGAGTTTGATTTCGATTGGAAAGACTTTTGCGATTTTTATATCGCAAAGAGCGCGCATGACCTGAATGATTGTCTCGACTCTATGTACCTTTTGATCGATTCTGATGAATGTGATGAGTGTGATGTGGATCTGGTGATTTATGTGTGGCAGACTATTTTGGACGAATTGCACACACACCAACCAATTATTTCCAATAAAGAGACACCATTGTCACATGATTATTCCTGTCTTTCTGGGGTAAAGCAAGTGAGTTTGGGCACTGTGCGACCTGAAATGAATGGGTGTGCCTCGACTGTGGACACCTGCGTGAATTCTGATGGAGTTTCTCCCGTTTGTTTAGAGGTTAAATCTGTGCGATCTGATGCCTGTTTCTCAGATGTTCCTGCCGATTGTGATCGGCGTGAGTGTGTCAGTTTTGTCAATGATTTGTGGGATCCCTTGTCATGTAAAAACAGATCTTCTTCTCTCAGTACTACTTTAAGATCCTCCATCTATGATCTTGCTATGGGGAAAAGTCCCAAACTGTGCAGTTTCAAGAGTAAAATTAATATGATTCCTCATGTTGTTGCCACAACTTCCCCTAACATTGTTCAGTATGAATGCTCAGACCTAGTCAGGTGTGAATGGGAGCCCCCGTTCCAGAAAAAACAGCTCGAAGCGTTGTCGTATGAATTGGAGAACGATTCAGAGTCGCTTTGTGAGTACTACATTGCCAGAAGTGAATCTGTCTTGAGAGCATGTATAAGTTATGCTTCCGCCTTAAAGTGACTCTGTAACAAAAATTACAACGTTTTTTCTACCATCCTACAAGTTCCTAAACCTATTCTAATCTGTTCTGGCTCACTGCAGCACTTTGTACTATCACGGTCTCTGTAATAAATCAATGTATCTTTCCCCTGTCAGACTTGTCGGCCTGTGTCTGGAAGGCTGCCAACTCTTCCGTGCTGGTCTGTTCCTCTATGCACACTCCAGTGTGTGTTTTATTTACATAAGCCAGCAGCTTCTCTGCTATCTTATCAGTGATAGAAGAGTGCTGGATAAAAATCCTTCTCTGTTAGGCTGTGAAAGTAGCTGGCTGACACATACTGAGGAATTACAAACACAGGCACAGGCAGAGCTGTCTGCAGGAAGCCTGTAATGTTCAGTGCATGAGAGAAGAAGGGGACAGAAGGTAAACACACAAATGATCTTTTGAGATTCAAAAGGAAAGCTGTATACAGCCTGCTTGTATATGGATGTATTTTCTATGTGTGGACATATTGTACATCAATCTACTTCCTGTTTTGGTGGCCATTTTGTTTGTTTATAAACAAACTTTTAAAACTGTTTTTGACTACTTTTAATGCGGCGGGGAGCGGCGAAATTGTGACAGAGGGTAATAGGAGATGTCCCCTAACACACTGGTATGTTTACTTTTGTGCGATTTTAACAATACAGATTCTCTTTAAGAGAAAAAGAGGGGTGTGAATTTTACTTTGTGAGTCCGCTGATTTGTATGTGGAAAATGATTCTGAATGAGTTACGTGTACGTCATTCAGGTGACGTTTGTAAAGGTACATTGTCAGCTGGCGTTTCTGAGATCCAGCAATCCAGCCTGGAGACCTCAGAATCCCTGTCTTTGGAGTGTTCGGTTTCGCAACCTAAAGCAATTGTGGATTCGCAAATTTTGCGTTCTGTCTCCTCGGATTCGACATCGTTAGCCGAGTCTAAGAATGAGACAGCACTTTGGTTTTGTGAACCTGATACTGAAGCACCTTTGCTCTGTCCAGAGAGGATGTCTCTGAGCCTGCCCTGTATCATGAATAAAGACATTATGTCCACTCGTATTGACATTTGCGAGTCTGATTCTGAAGTAAGTACTGACTCTCCACCCAGTAATCTGGATGAGTCAATACTACCTTGTTTAAAATCTCCTGCAGTGTCCCTAGAGGCTCGTCTAGGTATTGCAACCATTGTTACCTGTTTCTCTGCTATTTTTGAATTGCAGTCGGGTTTGACTGCTATGGAGGAATTTCCCTGCAGTGAAACGAAACTCAGAAGGCCAGAGTTAGTTTCACTAGATATTTCTGTGTATCCCTGTCCTGATGATGAAATTCAGTCTCAGTTTATGGTGGAACCTTCCCTGGGACATCTGCCCGGTTCACAAAATAAAGTTCAAGCTTTGCCCTGTAACATGGATAGTTTAGAATCCTTCTTAGGAGACTTGAAAAAGGATGTTCCTGAGGTCCTGTCTGACCTCCTGGAGATCTCCGAGTCCCTCCCAAGGGGTGCAGAACTTGTAGGAGACGTCTCCTGCCCCCCAAGTCCTTCTGAGGTGTTGCCCACTTCAGTAGGCATTGCTGCCTTGCTGGCTACCTTTTCAGCTCTGATGGAGCTTCACGCCTGTGTAGTCAATGATGATATTGCAGTCACAGAAATTTCTGAATTTGAGTCAGTCTTCTTTTGAAAGACCAGTGCCTGTGGCCCCTACTCGTGATGAACTTATGCCCGGTCCTGGTTTTTGTTTTCTCGTATCGGACTCTGAGGTTGGCAGTTCCCCAACATGTCCTGAGGTTTCTCCTGTGCTGGTGTACCCCAGTGTGCTCTGTGACCCAGAAAGCCCAAGTGTGCCTCGGTTACCAGCGTACTCAGATGCTTCCTCGGTGGAGACATGTTCTGATTTAGCCTGCCTGCTTGCATGCCCAGAAGTGGTCCCTGAAAGTCCTGATCTTGATGGGTGTCCTGCTAATTCTGAATCTGGAACTGTCATAGGTTCCATGGGGGTGCTTGGTAGCTCTCCATGTGAGCCTGGTGAGCATTCTGGCTTCTTGGAATCTCTGCGGAGCTTCAAGGCGTTCTGGGAGATTCCGAGAGAAGTTTTGCTTGGTACTCTGAATACGATCAACAGCGGCTTTTGTTTTGAAAGAGACACTTCGAACAGGTTTTGTGGCAGATTTGATATTTTCGGACGCTCCTTGGAAGGTGGTGGGTATTGTCTGGAGGGTGTCGATGGCTTCTTCTCTGGCGTTCACAGTCCTGATGGGTGTTATACTGAGACTGGTAGTACTGATGGGCATGTTTCGGTGGCTTCTGTTTCCGATGAGGTCGGTTTCGGGTGGACTGACTCTGGAATTGGACCTTGTCGGGCTGCCCCAACCTTCATGAGTCTTCTGTTAGAATGGTTTGGAGATATCAGTTTTGAGGGTCGTCTGGAATTCGACCCTAGAAGGGGGGGTACTGTGAGAATCTGCTCAGCTGCCTGTGCAGACAGGCAGTGTTTTGACCACTGTTCACGTCTGCATTCTGCAGGTCTCTTTAAGAGAGACCTTCTGTCAGTTCTGCAGCTTGTGTTGCTGAGGAATTTGCATACATTAGTCATGCAAATCCCTTACCTGCCTTCTTTTGATGACTGGCACTATAAAAGCATTCTGCTCCCAGAATGCTTTGCTGGACATTTCCCTTTCATGGTCTGTTCCTGATGGACACTCCTGGAGTGTCAGACATTCCCGTTTGTTAAGGTTATCTTAGTGTAATTCGTGGGAATGCACTAGGCAATTTCCCTAGTGCAGTTAGGATTGCATTATCTGTTTTGCCTGTTCCGTCTGTCTTGTGTTTGGATCGCACAAGCCCTAGCGTTAGCGGCTGTGGATCCTTCTGATTGAGTCTGGAGTGTAGGTTGGAACAGCGGTTGTTTCTGCCTACCTCATCTGTTCTGTCTCCTGGGATCGCGCTAGCCACTTTTCGCTAGCGCTGGGGATCCCTCTGTTCTGTTACTCTGTCTCCTGGGATCGCGCTAGCTACTTTTCGCTAGCGCTGGGGATCCTTCTGTTCTGTCTTCTGGGATCGCGCTAGCCACTTTTCGCTGACGCTGTGGATCCTTCTGTTCTGTCTCCTGGGATCGCGCTAGCTACTTTTCGCTAGCGCTGGGGATCCTTCTGTTCTGTCTTCTGGGATCGCGCTAGCCACTTTTCGCTAGCGCTGGGGATCCTTCTGTCGCTTGTCCCTGTTTTCGTGTGTCTGTCTTGTCTGCTGCGCTTGCTGGAGGCTCGGTGAGGTAACCGTTAAGCAAGCGCTCGCGTCCTCTGTTTCATGTTTGTCTGTTAATGGTTAGTTAGGCGTGCTTGTCTCTATTGTGCTTATCACGTGGAGACCGCGCATAACCGCGTGCACTGTTGCGAATGAGTGCGGTGTTCGTGGTTAGCTAGCGTTTGTTATTTTCCGTATCTCCTTATTGTATTATTTGCTGTGCCTTTGCTACTCTCGTGCTCCGCCTTGCTGTACCTTGTGTCACGTCTGGCGATCGCACCTCTCGCGATCGCGTTCCTGCTTCTTATCTGCTGTGGTGTGTGCTCAGTCGCGGGTTGGCGACTAATTTTATGCACACACACACAATCTGTCTCTGTGCTCACTCTCAATCGCTTCTCTTGCGATTGCGTTTCTTCCCTTCGTACAATTCCTGTCTGGCGTGTGTGGCTGTTCCTCTGCACTCCACAGCTCCACCTGCCGACAGGAATTTCCCTCTGCAGGTGCATAGCACCTAGCCTGGGTGTCCTCAATTATACGCTTGTGGAGGAAATCCGCCGCGTCAGCGCACGTCTGGTGCACTGACCACGGAGACGATTCCGCAATCGTTACATTCCACTGATCATTTTTTAGATGTTTCTGCAGCTTACTTGGAGTCTACCTGAGGCAAATTCAGTTGATTGGGCATGATTTGGAAAGACAGGCTCGAAGCTGGGAGAGAACATTCCAAAGAAAAGGTGAAGCTCATGAAAAGTCTTGGATGTGGGAGGGAGAGGAGGTGACCAAGGTGGGATGGTATCTGAAGATTAATTAGGAAAAGTATGGAGGTGACAAATTATATAGAGCTTTGTGTGATAGGGTGAGGTGTTTAAACTGAATCATTTGGGTAATTGGTAGCCAAAGGAGAGATTGGCAGAAAGGGGCTGCATCAGAGTTGGATTAAATGGGCAGCAGAGATTAGTTGGGACTAGTGAGGTGCCAGTCTGCTTTTTGGTTTGGTAAGAACTATGGAAATGTTTTTGAGATGGAAGTAACAAGAGGCAGTTCATTTGTTAAAATGTGGTTTAAATGAGAGTTCAGAGTTACCCACTGAAGGCTTTAGGAGTTTAGGTTATTGGGGTGTTTTCTACATTGATGGTAACTATGGGTAGTGGAACAGAGAAAAAGAAGGTGGAAATATCACAGTATCACAATCTCCATTTTGTTCATGTTAGCAAGTCTAGATCTCCACACTTTCACATAAATATAGGAGATGATCTGAGGGTGAAAACTGTCTCATAAGATTGGAAAAACTATAAATCCTCCTGTTGCTGTGTTTGATAAAATGTTCATGTACCTAAGTGCAACTATACAGTGTCCTGGCCTTTAACAGCCATTAGTGCAAATGCTGTCTCAGTTTTTTCTAACCACCAGGCACAGAAATACACCACTCATTAAGCATTCCATTAAATTCCATTTTCTTCTAAAACTAGACTTAAAAGGATGGACGTTTTCATCCAACTGTTGGGCTCCCAATAGCTTTCTAAAACTACTGACCAGACCTGACCTGATGCGGTCACACAATGGAATGGGATCACATCCTGCCTGTTGAGTGATGCAGCCTCAAAGAACCGCTACATTCCAGACAAAATGAACAGGGATTAGCGCACACGCACACATGCACACTACCCTATCCATCACCGGACCACGCAATAGATCTTCAGTATGGCTCTCAGAAAATGTGTTTAAAAAGAGTGCTACTTACCCCATTTCTATAAGTTACTCAAGGTAGTTTGCTTGACGTTTATATACTTGGTGTAGGGGGAGAACCTGGGGAGCTGGTCTGAGCATCTTGATAGGAGGCGGGCCCCTGGGTTGCCTCCTCCTTGGACTTTGGGGTTGGATATTCCTCATTTCTGGATTGACTGGACTTACGGGGTGCTCATAAGATGGTGGATGTTTCCAACTGTTCAATATTGTTTTTGGTATCTCTTACATTTGACTCCCACCTGTTTACCTTGCACTGTTAATGATATAATGTTACGTATGCGCAGTGTGAATTATTTGAATTGCTCTGTGGCATACACTGCGCATAGGTAACAATATATCATTAACAGCTGTTACTTTTCACTCACATTTGCTACATCAATAAAAAGATGTTTTTTTTTAAAAAAAGGTGCTACAATTATGCCGTGGGAAGACTGCAAATGGACTTACAAAAAGGAAAAAAACAAGGTGTGGCTGTGTAACATTAGATTAAATATGGAACTACAGTTAATGTTTCTCCTCTGCTCAGTTAGATTTACCCCATTACTCAGATTTCTAAGAACAAACTTAAAAGGAAAAAGCTTACCGTAATGACGCTGGCAAAATAAAAGTAAAAAAGATCCGCTACAACCATCACACACTCCACCATACAATCGGGAGCAGAAACGATGTGCCACAAAAGTCTTTTATTCCAAAAGTATTCCGCTGCACCGATAGTCGGTTAAAAGTCCAATCTTTATTGCGACATCAATGGACATACAGATAAAAGCTCACACGTATCAGAGCAGACATGGCTCCTTAAACACAGCTTAATTGTGCTGACTGTAATGGTATTCTTACTGCAAAGCTTCTTGATGGAACTGGATATTACAATGGATATTACATATTATTATGCAAGACGTCAGCTTCCAATGCTCACTGACGCTAAATGTGGCTGGGAGAAGAATGGCCTTATTTCAATAGATACTGGTAAAATGATCATGCACAAACAGTGCACACCAATTTTACTGGTACATATTTTTTATTTGGAAATAAAGATTTAGAAGTAGGTAGGTAGGATAGCTATTTGGGAAATGATGATATGTAAGTGGGTAGGTAGCACCGATATTTGGGAAATTATGATTTGGAATTAGGTAGGTAGGATAGCTATTTGGGAAATGATGAGTTGGAAGTAAGTAGGTAGGATAGTTATTTGGGAAATAATGATTTGGAGGTAGGTAAGATAGCTATTTGGGAAATGATGATTAGGAAATAGGTAGGTAGGCTAGCTATTTGAAAAATGATGATTTGGAGGTAGGTAGGATAGCTATTTCAGAAATGTTAATTTGGAAGTAGGTAGGTAGGATAGCTATGAGGGAAATAATGATTTGAAAGTGGGAAGGTAGAATAGTTACTTGGGAAATTGTGATCTAGAAGTAGGTAGGTAGGATAGATATTTTGGAAATTATAATTTGGAAGTAGGTTGGAAGGATAGCTATTTGGAAAAAGATGATTTGGAAGTACATCGGTAGGATAGCTATTTGGAAAAAGATGATTTGGAAGTACATCGGTAGGATAGCTATTTGGAAAAAGATGATTTGGAAGTACATCGGTAGGATAGCTATTTGGGAAATGATGATTTGGAAGTACGTCAGTAGGTTATCTATTTGGGAAATGATGATTTGGAGGTAGGTAGGTAGGATAGTTATTTTGGAAATTGTGATTTGGAAGTAGGTCGGCAGGATAGATATTTGGAAATTATGATTTGGAAGTAGGTAGGTAGGTAGGTAGGTAGGATAGCTATTTGGGAAATGATGATTTGGAAGTAGGTAGGTAGGATAGTTATTTGGGAAATGATGATTTTGAAGTAGGTAGGCTAGCTATTTCAAAAATGATGATTTGGAAGTAGGTAGGTAGGATAGCTATGAGAGAAATAATGATTTATAAGTGGGAAGTTAGAATAGCTACTTGGGAAATTGTGATCTAGAAGTAGGTAGGTAGGATAGATATTTTGGAAAGGATAATTTGGAAGTAAGTTGGAAGGATAGCTATTTGGAAAACGATCATTTAGAAGTAGGTCAGTCGGATAGCTATTTGGGAAATGATGATTTGAAAGTAGGTAGGTAGGATAGTTCTTTGGGAAATTATGATTTGGAAGTAGGTAGGTAGGATAGCTATTTGGAAAATGATGATTTGGAAGTAGGTAGGTAGGATATTTATTTGGGAAATTATGATTTGGAAGTAGGTAGGTAGGATAGCTATTTGGGAAAATATGATTTTGAAGTAGGAAGTTAGGATAATTTTGTGGGAAATGATGATTTGAAAGTAGGTAGGTAGGATATGAATATATAAAGTCAGCGCAGGTCTATAGTAATACAGCTTTCGTCATTTTCTGGTATACAGGATCTTCGAACAAAAAGGTAAAGAAGCAAGGCTTACCAGATTCCAACAACCCACATTATAAGGTTGTAAACGAGTTTGATAGATGGTCCGCAGAACTTTCAAATGGTGTCGTTTCACCAGCGATGTTGCACACCACAGATTCCTCCGGAATATATTAGATATCCTGAGGTCGCAGAGACTCGCCAAAGAGGAGTCCAGTAGGATAGTGACATGAAAGAGATGTACGGCACATCTAAGTGTAAACCGTCTTTATTACATAACAAGTAAAACAATTTAAAAACAAGGATAAAAGAAACTCACATACGGGGCCCGTGCACTGGGAACCCCGAAAAAGTAGCGCGCATAAAATGGTCAATAGAAGACCTCAAATAAAATGGTGCCGCCTGTCGCCTTCCCGACCGGTTTCGCAATCTTGCGTCATCAGGGGAGAAAGGCGACCAGGCAGCCAGCACCAACTTTATAACATTTTTGAATTAAAAAGTGGGAGTGGTCAGACTCCACCTTATTCAGACTACACTAGTCAAAGGCAGAAAGCATCAAACACAAAATAAAACATTGTGACAAATTGCATTGTGTCAGAGGGAAAGTAGCAAAAGATCTCTCAGATAGTGTGAATAAGAAGAGGTGGATGCAATATTACCTGCATATCCAATTCGTAGTAGGCTAATTAGGGCTAAATTAAAAGCTAGATTGATTACTCTGCCCTAGGGCATGTCTTTCCTATGAAAAACTTTTCTCTAGCTGAAAAGCAGGCACTTCCTGTACCAGAAGTAGTCACTGGAACTCAGGAAGTAGCCTTGCACTCCACCAGGGTCAAGTGGAGCACAAGTTCTTCCTGTGTGGAAAAAAAGAAAAAAAAATGTAATGCGTATGCAATGACACATACGATCATAAAAGCTTTTATGATCATATGTGTCATTGCATACGCATTGCATTTTTTTTTCTTTTTTGGCGAGTCTCTGCGACCTCAGGATATCTAATATATTCCGGAGGAATCTGTGGTGTGCAACATCGCTGGTGAAAAAACACCATTTGAAAGTTCTGCGGACCATCTATCAAACTCGTTTACAACCTTATAATGTGGGTTGTTGGAATCTGGTAAGCCTTGCTTCTTTACCTTTTTGTTCGAAGATCCTGTATACCAGAAAATGACGAAAGCTGTATTACTATAGACCTGCGCTGACTTTATATATTCATTGCTTGTGTGGACTTTTGGACATTGTCCTTCTCGGCTGCGGTCGCCTTCTGCCTTGGCGCTGACACTTGTTGTTTATTTTAGGTAGGTAGGATAGCTATTTTAGAAATGAGGATTTGGAAGTAGGTAGGTAGGATAGCTATTTCAGAAATGTTAATTTGGAAGTAGGTAGGTAGGATAGCTATGAGGGAAATAATGATTTATAAGTGGGAAGGTAGAATAGCTACTTGGGAAATTGTGATCTAGAAGTAGGTAGGTAGGGTTGATATTTCGGAAATTATAATTTGGAAGTAGGTTGGAAAGATAGCTATTTGGAAAAAAGATCCTTTGGAAGTTGGTCGGTAGGATCAGGGGTGTAGCAATAGTGGGTGCAGAGGTTGCAACCACATTGGGGCCCTTGGGCCAAAGGGGCCCTCCCTCAACCACAGTATTAGCTCCCTAATGGTCCTGTGCTGGTAATAATCACTTCTATGGATACTTTGAATAGTAGTAATCATTAACAAACTGTTCCCCAACCCCTTCTTGCACCTCTGACACTGTAGTTGCCATTGGCAGGTTTTAGTGCGCCATAAAAATTGTTATGTATAGAGTGCTTGGGGGGCCCCAATGTAAAACTTGCATTGGGGCCCACGGCTCATTAGCTACGCCACTGGGTAGGATAGCTATTTCAGAAATTATGATTATGGAATTAGGTAGGTTGGTAGGATAGCAATATGGGAAATTATGATTTGGATGTATGTAGGTAGGATAGTTATTTTGGAAATTTTGATTTGGATGTAGGTAGGTAGGATAGTTATTTTAGAAATGATCATTTGGGAGTAGGTAGGTAGGATAGCTGTTTGGGAAATTATGATTTGGAAGTAGGTAGGTAGAATAGATATTTGGGAAAGGATGATTTGGAAGTAGATAGGTAGGTACGACAGCTATTTGGGAAATGATGATTTGGAAGTAGTTAGGTAGGATAGCTGTTTGAGAAAATGTGATTTGGAAGTAGGTAGGTAGAACATATATTTGGGAAATTATGATTTTGTAGTAGGTAGGTAGGATATCTATTTGGGAAATTATGATTTGGAAGTAGGTAGGTAGGATAATTAGTTGGGAAATAATGATTTGGTAGTAGGTAGGTAGAATAGATATTTGGGAAATTATGATTTTGAAGTAGGTTGGTAGAATAGATATTTGGGAAATCATCATTTGGAAGTAGGTCAGTAGGGAAGCTATTTGGGAAATTATGATTTGGATGTAGGTAGGTAGGATAGCTATTTGGGAAAATATGATTTTGAAGTAGGTAGGTAGAATAGATATTTGAGAAAGGAGGATTTGGAAGTAGGTAGGTAGGATAGCTATTTGGGAAATTATGATTGGGAAGGAGGTAGGTAGATAGAATAGATATTTGGGAAGTTATGATTTGGAAGTAGGTCGGTGGGATAGCTATTTGGGAAATGGTGATTTGGAAGTAGGTAGGTAGGCTAGCTATTTCAGACATTATGATTTGAAATTAGGTAGGTACGATAGCAATATGGGAAATGATGATTTGTATGTAGGTAGATAGGATAGCTATTTTGGAAATATTGATTTGGATGTAGGTAGGTAGGGTAGCTATTTCAGACTTTATGATTTAGAAGTAGGTAACTAAGTAGGGTAGCTATTTAGGAAAGGATGATTTGGAAGTAGGTAGGTAGGATAGCTATTTCGGAAACAATTACTTGGAAGTAGGTAGATAAGATAGTTATTTGGGAAATTATGATTTGGAAGTAGGTAGGTAGGATAGCTATTTGGGAAATTATGATTTGGAAGTTGGTAGGTAGGACAGCTATTTGGGAAATTATTATTTGGAAGTAGGTAGGTAGGATAGCTGCTTGGGAAATGAAGTTTTGGAAGTAGGTAGGTAGGATAGCGATTTGGGAAATTATTATTTGAAAATATGTAGGTAGAATAGATATTTGGGAAGTGATGATTTGGAAGTAGGTCAACAGGATAGATATTTGGGAAATGGTGATTTGGATGTAGGTTAGAAATATTGATTTGGAAGTAGGTAGGTAGGATAGCTCTTTGGGAAATGCTCATTTGGATGTAGGTAAGTAGGATAGCTATTTTGGAAATTATGATTTGGAAGTAGGTAGGTAGGATAGCTATTTTAGACATTATGATTTAGAAATAGGTAGGTAGGATAGCTATTTGGAAATTATTATTTGGAATTAGGTAGGTAGGATAGTAATATGGGAAATGATGATTTGTAAGTAGGTAGGTAGGATATCTATTTGGAAAATTATGTTTTGAAAGTAGATAGGTAGGATAGCTATTTGGGAAATTATGATTTGGAATTAGGTAGATACGATAGCTATTTGGGAAATTATGATTTGGAAGTAGATAGGTAGGGTAGCTATTTGGGAAATGATGATTTGGAAGTAGGTAAGTAGGATCATCATTTGGGAAATTATGATTTGGATGTAGGTAGGTAGGAGAATCATTTGGGAAATTATGATTTGGATGTAGGTAGGTAGGATCATCATTTGGGAAATTATGATTTGGATGTAGGTAGGTAGGATCATCATTTGGGAAATTATGATTTGGATGTAGGTAGGTAGGATAGCTATTAGGAAATGATGATTTGAAAATAGGTTGGTAGCATAGATATTTAGGAAATTATGATTTGGAAGTAGGTAGGTAGCAGGTGTATAACAATGGACCCTGCAAGGGATGCAGCTGCAGGGGGGTCAGGAAGCCGCAGGGGGCTCCATGGTGGAAGAAGTTTATTTTCCCTCTCCTGAAAGCCTGGCAACAAAAGGCACGGAGAGAAAAAGCTTTCTGCTCTCTGCACAATTTTTCGAATGACTGCATCCGCTCAGCCACCGATAAGGAATCATGCAAAGTTTTGCAGACAAGGATTTGTAGACAGTCCCTATTCTGCAGGGTCTTGTGTACATTGCCCCCAACTTCTCTACTCCTCTCCAAGTGCTGTGTAGTGTAGTGTTGCTGGAGGAGTCTGCAGAGCCAGTTCTGCTCCATCAGAGATGGACAGAGTGAGCGTAATAAGCTGAGGCTGGGAGCACATGCGTCTGTCAGTTTTCTGCACATGTGAGAACATGCACATTTTATCACAGAAGCAATTGTAATTGATAGAGAAAATGTGTGCAGTGCTTTACTGCTGTCAGTTTTTACCTGTATGAAGAAAACACATTCAAGTGTACACTAGCCAATTGAATAACATTGGGTCTCAGTTTAGCTGCGCAGAAAGAAGGGGGGGGGGGGGTACTCAAAGTTTTGCAGGGGGCCCAGTAATTTCTAGTTACGCCCCTGGTAGGTAGCATTGCTATTTCAGAAATATGATTTGGCTGACACATTTTTAATAGTTTGATATGACTGTAAATCTGTTTTAACCCCTAAACCAACCATGCAAGTTGAGTGCCAGGAGAAAAATGCCAGAAAGTATTCAGGATCCTCCTTCTGAGCCTTTTTTTATCTCTGGTTTCAGTACTGATATCTTTCTCTCACTTCAGACATGAACAGAGTGTATTTTATTAGTACTGGTGAAAAAAAATGTATGTATTTTTTGATAGAACATTTTGGTCAAAGTTTTTGAAGGTGAGGTCACAATTTAACCGCAGACAAATTAGCAAATTGGAAAATGTAATGAAAAAGGTAATGGCATTGCGTTTAAATGTTTCCAAGTGACAGTAATGCAAGAGAAAATGAATTTGTGGTTTTCTGAAACGTCAAAGAATTGAATTTCAATGACTATTGTTGTGTTCGTATTGGGTGATGTTCCAGAGCATAAACAACAACATCAAAAACAACAGTGTATTGGGTGGTGCCTTGTACACTTCCATTTCCCATACCTTTCTTCTTTCTTCTTAAAGCGGACCTGAAATTAGAACTTCCTCTCTGCTCTAAAAGATACGCGACAGCATAAAAACGTTGAAAGAAAAAACATTTGTTACAGCTGATACAAATCCTAAAATAAATCTGCAGTGTGTATACTTCCTGCTTGCATGGAAGCAGACATAGGGTACAGACATACACTACACAATATAGAGATATGGGCCTCGATTCATAAACAGCAGTGTGATAAACAAAATCTTGTCGGGAAAATACCGCACTCGGTATTTTCCCGGTCTGTGTGCTAATTCATAAAGATTTCCCCAGCTGCCCTTGGAGGTCGGTAAATTACCGCAGCCCATTGAGCGGTAGAGTAGAGCAGTGTCCTGATTCCCTCTTTGCCCTGCAGAAATGACTCACACAGACGGCTCTCTCTGGCTCTCCCACTGATGACTCAGACAGATGAGTCACACAGTCTTTCCCTGCCTGCTGAAATGATTCACACAGAGGGCTCTCTGGCTCTCTCCACAGATGAATCAAACAGACCACGGATCTCTGCACTTTGCATTAATCAGAGCTGTCAGAGCTGTTGGTAACTTGTTAAGACCTCACCAGAGGTGTCGGTAACTACCGCCAGGCTTACCGCTTGTTGAAGGCTTTATGAATTGACATTTGCTGACAATTTACTGACATGTGTTGTCGGTAACTGCAGCCAAGTCGGTAATTTATCTCCCTGGTCGGTAATGTCAGCTTTACATGCGGTAACAGCCTTTATGAATTGACATATTAATAAGTGGTCGGTAAAGTCTGCTGTTTTCAGCATTACCGCATGAGGTAATGCTTTATGAATCGAGGCCATGGTAGGGATTAGATTTTAACCCCCTCTGAGGGACAGTGAAGTGACAAACCAATATACTCTGTGCAGTGCTGTGGAAGATGTCAGCACTATATAACTGCTAAATTATAATAATTAATATGCAATCTTCAGATCATAGGGAGGCGATTGGCACATCACTGGTTATTTCTAATTGCTTCATATGAAGAAAAGGAAACACAAATGGGCTTTCAGACATCATACAAATAGTGACAATGTGTTAGAGATGGCAGACATTATAAAGACCACGAATACTAGGCGTCAAACAATCGATGTTAAGTACAGTAGAGAAAGTCTGGGTAAGACATCTGTGGTTTTCACTTCAAAGGGATAGTGAAAATGATACAGGGATTTTACTGACAGGATCCAGAAGCCTGGAGCTTTGGGGCCACGGCCAGCCCTACTTATTTATGATGCTGAATGTTCCTGGCGGCTGTCAAGACCAATCCAGTCACAACAGGGCTATATAACAAAACTGCTGACAGGTAGAAGAATTCCTGGATCAATAATCAGACTGAATGGGGGCTGGAATTCTGAGCACATTACAGATTAGGTCCATTGCAACCCACAATAAGAAAAGAACAAAACACATGGATCTGATTTCTCTCATGGAGATGGAGGAAACCCAGAGAGACATCACAAGTGAAATGGAGAAATGGCCAAACCAGCACATTCTTACAATGTCATAATAGCTCTGATAAATATTCAGGAGGGACAGCGGGTTTCATTTATATAACAGGTACCGTAATAATGTCTATCTTAAAGTGAACCAAAGAGTAATATGGAGGCTATTTTGCTTTCCTCATCGACTTCAGTGCATTTTTGGCATATACTGTAGAGTATTTTTCACGAAATGTAATAGAATTTCACAAATAATTTGGCAACGTAAATTTTAACCAGTTCAAACATACCTGGAGAGCACTGCTATGCAGTCACCTTTCCCCTTAAATATGTTATCAAAGTAGAGAAGCTGCTGGAAAAAGTTTGTATCAGAATATCAGAAAGCTCTGTACGATTGACGGATTTATCTCCCTATGCCCCCCGGACCATCTGCCAGAACACCCAATGATGGGCATCCTGCTAACCTGGCCGACAATAGAGTGACATGAATTCCCAGGCATCCTGCTGTCAGAAGTTTAGCGTCTGAGCTGACATTTCAGAACTGTTCCCCTGATGCAGCTGTGAACATTTTAAAGGTACGGCTTATAAGTGTCAAAATGTTTTCTAAAAATCCTGTCCTGAATAATAGTTATGTAAGCTTAGCGTACAAGTGAAATGGGAGGAGCACAGAGCCTTCAACCTCAAATAATAAATCCGAAAAGGGGATTCAATGATAAAACTGGGGGTCACGAAAGCACATACCTTTGTGTGACCTGACAGGGATCAGGGCTCGATCCTTCGGGTGACGAGAGCCATACAAACTTGTCACCAGCCTGCAGGCTAACAATGCGCTCATTGCTAAGGAGGGGAGCAATGAACGGCGCATGATGGAGCAGCTTCCTGCAGGTAGGGGGTAGTGGGGAGAACAACGCACTTGGCGGTAGCTTGGGAATTGCTATAGATCCGGCATGGCAGATCTTTAAAAGACAACATGCGTACAGATTGTCTCAGATTGGTTGATCCACATCAGTGCATGGCATCCTATCTAATATCATTCCTGTGTCCCTGCGTCATCCTGTCCCTGTGTCGGTGTTTTGCGCTACTGCGCAGGTGCAGGACGGACAGCCGTTGCGGCAGGAGGATGGGGCCAGGGAGCCAGGTGGACGGTTGCGCGCGGTGGACGGGTGCGCGCCCATGGCAGACGGGTGCACGTGTGGCGGATGTGTGCGCACATGCGTACTGACTGGTCAACTAGTGGATTAATATGTCGCTATGGGGTATAATAGAGCCATAAGAATCCATGCCATGCACTGATAAGGATCAACCAATTTGAAACAGGCTGTATGTATGTTGGATTAGTTTGGCTCTGTATATTAACCACTTAAGCCCAACTGGACGAGATTTCTCGTCCAGTTGGGCTGCGCGCACTCCCGCGGGTCGCGCGCGCGCCCACGGGCCCCCCCGTGCGCAACCCCGCTGCTGGCCGCCAGCCCACCGATCAGTGAAAGGGATTATAAATCCCTTTCGCTGATCGGACCCCCCCCGGAGAAAAGCCGACAGCGTCTCTTCAGACGCTGCGGCTTTTCTGAGCTCTGGTCTCCTTTCTTCTGCCTGGGAGCGAGATCGATCGCTCCCAGGACTTTTTGATTCTGGCCATCTTGTGGCCAAATAGCAAATTACACCTAAAAATAAAAAGTTTTAAGAATAAACCTATAAATATATTAAAAAAAAACCCTGTTTACCTCCCACACCAAAAAATACCCACATACAAGTTTAAATAAAAAAAAAAAAAAAATTACAATAATAATAAAAAAAAAAAAACATAAATAGTTACCTAAGGGTCTGAACTTTTTAAATATTCATGTCAACGGAGTATATCAATATGATTTAAAGGGACTCCGAGCAGTACAGAAACTATGGAAAGATGCATATCATTTTAAAGCTTTCTTTCTCCTCTTTCCAATGATATATAAACCACCATCCTACGTCTTTTAGTTTTCGCTATTTTCGCGATTGAAATTGCCGCAGCCGCGATTTCGATCGCGAAAATAGAGAAAACTAAAATGTGTAGGGCAACGATTTAGGTGTCGTCAGAAAGAGGAGAAAGAGAGCTTTAAAATGATATCCATCAAGCCATAGTTATATTGTATTACACAGGACGACACTTTCCCCAGTGTCAGCAGCTCCATTCAGCAGCATCCATTTTCGCGATCGAAATCGCGGCCGCGGCAATTTCAATCGCGAAAATAGCGAAAACTAAAAGGCGTAGGGTGGCGGTTTATATATCATTGGAAAGAGGAGAAAGAGAGCTTTAAAATGATGTGCATCTTTCCATAGTTTCTGCACTGCTCGGAGTCCCTTTAATAAATTATGGGCTTCTAAACAGTGATGGACGCAAAACGGAAAAAATGCACCTTTATTTCCAAATAAAATATTGTCGCCATACATTGTGATAGGGACATAATTTTAACGGTGAAATACCCGGGGCATATGGGCAAATACAATACGTGAGTTTTAATTATGGAGGCATGTATTATTTTAAAACTATAATGGCTGAAAACTGAGAAATAATGAATTTTTTCCATTTTTTTCTTATTCTTCCTGTTAAAATGCATTTACAGTAAAGTGGCTCTTAGCAAAATATACCACCCACAGAAAGCCTAATTGGTGGCGGAAAAAACAAGATATAGATCAATTAATTGTGATGAGTAGTGATAAAGTTATTGGCAAATGAATGGGGGGTGAAAGTTGCTCGGATGTAAAAAAATTTCAACCCTTCGGGCTTAAGCTGACATATCACTGCATTCCATTCTGGAGGTGTGTTTAGCTGTCAGGGACAACAAAGGGATGATTTAAGTATTCAGCAGTGATACATTGTGGAAAACCTCAAATGCTCACTCCAACCTAAATAATCGCAAATACCTTCTGTTTTATGAAGGAAAACTTCTGTTTTACACAGCATTTTAGTAAGGAGGATTTGTGGTCTCTTTCAGCCCCTTAAACAAGCCTAGGAGTTCTGGTTCACCATGAGCTTGCTGGGCAATCTGTAACAATTTGTTGCTGTCAGTGAAACTCTGCTGACTCTCATCTCTGAGTTGTGTAGACAAAAAAACAAAACAAAGAAAAATAATAAAAAAATCAGAAATTCAGACAAAAGTGTGCTTATGTGTCAACAAACATACGAACATATTTATGTACATACTTTGTGTGTGTTGCGCATGTGTGCTCACATGTTCTGCCCCTCATTCCATGTACCCCCATTATAGTTCCCGTAATATAGTGCTTGAATTTCTCCTCCATATTAGTGTAGTGGATTTTTCTGACTCTTTTTGACCATATGACCTTAAACACGTCAGATGTGTCAATCACGGCTTCTTTCAGCTGTTGCATAGGTATGTTCATGGCTTCACATGTGCTGTCTATCCATTTTAGCCTCTGTCCTCCTTTTCTTCTTTTACCCTCAATTTTTCCAAGCATCAAGGATTTCTTCAAAGAATCCAGTCTGCTCAGTATATCAGTTTTAATAGCATACCTCCCAAATTTTTGAGATGAGAAAAAGGGACACTTAGGCCACATCCCAGGCCAGCCCCCCCCACCCCCCACACCACCACCACGCCTCTATTCATAAATACCATAAAAATTTCATAAGAAAAATATGTTGTTTTATAATTCATACCACACTGGTCCTTTCTATCGTGGTTAATTTTCCTTCGTAGTAACATTTTAAAATTAGTAATATATCAATTTAAAGGATGGGAATAAAGAGTCAAACACATTTTTAGTATAGAAATATATATATTTATATAGAAAGGTGGACAAAGTCCTGAAAGAGGGACAAATGAGGGTGAAAGAGGGACAGAGGGACAGGGCTCCCAAAAAGGGACTGTCCATCCAAAAAAGGGACAGTTGGGACTGAGCTATGTAATAGTAGTATCAGCCCTTCTAGTGAACAGTATTGACTAATTACTTACAGTGTTTCGGCAGATCAGGAAACTCTTAGTAGTTTTCCCCACACCAGCAGTACAAAAGCATCAATTTTTGTAAGCATGACCTTATTTATAATCCAATTTTCACAGCCATACTTTACTACTGGGAACTTGGGAAGACCATAGCTTTAACTATCCTGATCTTTGTTGGTAAAATAACATCTCTATCCTTACCTTAAATTCCCTATAAACTAAACAAGCCTCGCCCGCAGCTCCTTTTGTGCCTTGGCACTGTAGCAAGGGCTTATGGGAGCTCAGTCTGGGCAGGACGAGAAGGAGGTTACTAGCCAGAGATTTCAGAGGCAGAGGGGAGGAGGAGAGAAGGGGGGTTCACAGGTTGAGGGCTGGAGATACAGATCAGCTTACCTGAGTGTAATGTGACAAACAGAACATGGCCGCTCTCATGAATAAATAATCATAAAATGTTGAAGCTGTTTGCAGCTAGATTTGCTGTGTAAACTATCTAAATTTTAGATAAGATAAATAGACAAGTTACTTGTTATAGTTAGTTTTTCATCTCGGATCCGCTTTAAGTATCTTGTTCAAACTTGCCATAGCTTTCATTCCAAGCAACAAGCATTTCATGGCTGCAGTCACCATCTGCAGAGATCATCGATCCCAGGAAGATGACTTCTACTTTTTCCACATCTATTTGAAGATGGTTCATTTAAAATAGCAGGCAGGAATATTAACAATGTGATATATGGTGATGATCCCATTTTGATGGCTTTAACTGAGGAATAATTAAAGAGCCTAGTTATGAATGTCAAATAAGAAAGTGCCAAAGCTGGTCTACTGCTTAACATCAAAAAAAACTAAAAACAAAAAGTCATCTGTTCCAATGAACCATCTGATAATAGATGAGGAAAAAGTGCCTGCATTACATTGCCCCAATTATACCAGTTATATTGCTCCATAAAAATGCCCCCATCTTCATACTCTCAGTAATAGCAGCCGCATTATCATAGCCTTTGTTGTAATTCTACCATCGCACTGGGATGGCAGCCCATCAGGGAAATGTTATTGTTAGGTGCAGGGAAAGTTAGTGGGAGAATAGGTAAAATTACAGATATTCTATTAACGGCAATTTTCAAATACTTTTTATTAATCCAGATCTTTGAAATGTATGCCTTTCAGCAAGCACAGACATCTTGGATCGGTGGTGCTGTACAATAAATATATTACAAACATTTGTTTACTTTAATTAACAGACATACATAGTACATGGCAATGTGGGTAATATAGCAATGCAACTGATTTATACATACATGGAAATCAGTGGCGGACACAGCCAGCAGTGGGCCCCTGTGCAAAATCTCAATTGTGGGCCCCCCTGACCTGCGCGCCACGGCAAAAAATGGGCGTGGCTATAACCTGCGGCGCAAAGAATGGGTGTGGATAGAACCTGCGGCGCGTAGCTCCGCGGCAAAAATGGGCGTGGCAATGACCGGATAAGGGCGGAGCTAACTGTAATTTAAAGTGATCCCGGGGTGAGAGTGATATGGAGGCTGCCATATTTATTTCCTTTTAAACAATACTAGTTGCCTGGCGGCCCTACTGATCTATTTGGCTGCAGTAATAAACTGAATTACACCAGCAACAAGCATGCAGCTTAATCTTCTCAGTTCTGACAATATTGGCAGAAACCCCTGACCTGCTGCATGCTTGTTCAGGGTCTATGGTTGAAAGAATAAGAGGCAGAGGATCAGCACGGCAACCAGGCAACTGGTATTGCTTAAAAGGAGAGAAATATGGCAGCCTCAATATTATTCTCACCTCAGGTTCCCTTGAAAAGTGCAACGCAAAGACAGTGGGCCCAAGTTTTGGTGACCCTTTCCCCAGAAAATTCACATAATTGTGCAGGTTTTCTCAAGAAAATACACATAATGTGAGCATATTTGCCCAGAAAATACATTCAATCATGTCGGCAGATATGCCCAGAAAATACATTCAATCTTGTCGGCAGATATGCCCAGAAAATACGTGCAATCATGTCGGCAGATATGCCCAGAAAATACATTCAATCATGTCGGCAGATATGCCCAGAAAATACGTGCAATCATGTCGGCAGATATGCCCAGAAAATACGTGCAATCATGTCGGCAGATATGCCCAGAAAATACATGCAATCATGTCGGCAGATATGCCCAGAAAATACGTGCAATGATGTCGGCAGATATGCCCAGAAAATACGTGCAATCATGTCGGCAGATATGCCCAGAAAATACGTGCAATCATGTCGGCAGATATGCCCAGAAAATACGTGCAATCATGTCGGCAGATATGCCCAGAAAATACGTGCAATCATGTTGGCAGATTTGCCCAGAAAACACATGCAATCATGTAGCAAATTTGCCCAGAACATACATGCAATCATGTGGCAGACCTGCCCAGAACATACACGCAATCATGTGGCAGACCTGCCCAGAACATACACCTGCTAATATAAATAATAAAAAAAAACATGTACTCACCTGCAGCAGCAGACCTCCTGTCCCAGCCTCCATCCGGCGCGCAGCTCCCATGGGTGGTTGGGTGGATAGGTAGCCTGGTGGGTGAGTGGGTAGGTAGGTAGCCTGGTGGGTAGGTAGCCTGGTGGGTATGTAGGTAGGCAGCCTGGTGGGTGGGTAGGTAGGCAGCCCTTAGCCGGGTGGGTAGGTAGCCTGGTGGGTGGCTGGGTAGCCGGGTGGGTAGGTAGCCTGGTGGGTGGCTGGGTAGCCGGGTGGGTAGGTAGCCTGGTGGGTGGCTGGGTAGGTAGCCGGGTGGGTGGGTAGGTAGGTAGTCTGGTGGGTCTTTAGGTAGGTAGCCTGGTGGGTTGGTAGGTAGCCTGGGTGGGTAGGTAGCCTGGTGGGTGGGTAGGTAGCCGGGTGGGTGGTTAGGTAGCCGGGTGGGTGTGTAGGTAGCCGGGTGGGTGGTAAGGTAGCCGGGTAGGTAGCCGGGTGGGTAGGTAGCCGGCAGGGTGGTTAGGTAGCCAGGTAGGTAGCCGGGTGGGTAGGTAGCCTGGTGGGTGGGTAGGTGCCGGGTGGGTGTGTAGGTAGCCGGGTGGGTGGTTAGGTAGCCGGGTGGGTGTGTAGGTAGCCGGGTGGGTGGTTAGGTAGCTGGGTAGGTAGCCGGGTGGGTAGGTAGCCGGCAGGGTGGTTAGGTAGCCGGGTAGGTAGCCGGGTGGGTAGGTAGCCGGGTGGGTGGTTAGGTAGCTGGGTAGGTAGGTAGCCGGGTGGGTGGTTAGGTAGCCGGGTAGGTGGTTAGGTAGCCGGGTGGGTAGGTAGCCGGGTGGGTGGTTAGGTAGCCGGGTAGGTAGCCGGGTGGGTGTGTAGGTAGCCGGGTGGGTAGGTAGCTGGGTGGGTGGTTAGGTAGCTGGGTAGGTAGGTAGCCGGGTGGGTGGTTAGGTAGCCGGGTAGGTAGCCGGGTGGGTGGGTAGCCGGGTGGGTGGTTAGGTAGCCGGGTGGGTAGGTAGCCGGGTGGGTGGTTAGGTAGCCGGGTAGGTAGCCGGGTGGGTGTGTAGGTAGCCGGGTGGGTAGGTAGCCGGGTGGGTGGTTAGGTAGCCGGGTAGATAGGTAGCCAGCAGGGTGGTTAGGTAGCCGGGTAGGTAGCCGGGTGGGTAGGTAGCCGGGTGGGTGGTTAGGTAGCTGGGTAGGTAGGTAGCCGGGTCGGTGGTTAGGTAGCCGGGTAGGTAGCCGGGTGGGTGGTTAGGTAGCTGGGTAGGTAGCCGGGTGGGTGTGTAGGTAGCCGGGTGGGTAGGTAGCCGGGTGGGTGGTTAGGTAGCCGGGTAGGTAGCCGGGTGGGTGTGTAGGTAGCCGGGTGGGTAGGTAGCCGGGTAGGTGGTTAGGTAGCCGGGTAGGTATGTAGCCGGGTGGGTAGGTAGCCGGCAGGGTGGTTAGGTAGCCGGGTGGGTAGGTAGCTGGGTGGGTGGTTAGGTAGCCGGGTAGGTAGCCGGGTGGGTAGGTAGGTAGGTAGGTAGGTAGCCGGGTGGGTGGGTAGCTATCCAGGTGGGGGGCCCGACTCCTATCCTCCCTCCCTCCCTCACCTCGGGGGGCCCCCCTCCCGGTATGCGCGGCAGGAGAGCGGAAAATAAAAAAAATTCCGCTCTCCCGCCGCATGAGGGGGGGCCCCGAGGCATGAGGGGGGGCCCCGAGGTGAGGGGGGAGGAGTCGGGGCCCCCCAGGTAAAAAAAAAAAAGTACAATAAAAAAAACAAAAAACCCCAGCAATACTTAATGGGCCCCTGAAGCAACGGAACTTCAGGGGCCCTCGTGCGGCGGCACGGCCTGCACGGCCGTATGTCCGCCACTGATGGAAATTAGAAGGCAGTAAGTGTAAGTTCTCCACTGTATTTGAAGGTTACTTTGCGCAGCTCCTTTGACTGAAGGCATTAGCTTGTATGCAGCAGACAGATTTGCAGAACTGTAGTGTATCCCGTATTATTATGCCATCTAGTGGATATATGTCAGCACTGACATTCAATCATTGATGAAAGCATTACTTCTTTGATAGTACACAAAAAGTGCCTGCAATGGAACTCAAGGCAAATACTGTATATATTACCATTTAAATGTGACTGTCACCTTTACTGTAAAAAACAATAATCTTACAAGGGTCACTGACTGCAGAATGCTCAGCACCTTTTAGTCAGCATGGAGACTGCTGTTTATATAGGCTGTTTCGTGCATCAAGTCATGTATCAGACAACTTTAAAGAGGAACTCCAGTGAACATTTTAGCGTTGGCAAGTGATCTAGCTGCTGCATGGTTTTTGGCCGTTGGAAACAGCTGTAACAGCTATTTTCCACAATGCAACAAGGTTCACAGACAGGAAACTGCCAAAAAAAGTACGTACTTTTCTTGTGGGAGGGGTTTCACCACAATATCAGTCATACAGTGCCCCCTGATGGTCTGTTTGTGAAAAGAAATAGATTTCTCATGTAAAAGGGGGTATCAGCTACTGATTGGGATAAAGTTCAATTTTTGGTTGAAGTTTCTCTTTAAACTGTACCTGAGCTGACATGAGACATGACGATATAGACATCTCTATGTACAGTGTCAAGCATACAAATGTTGTATTCCTTTTTTTTCTTTTTCTGTCTAAAGAATTAACATTTAGGAAGGCGAGTGACAGTTCCTTTATAGTCAGGACCCAGTCGAGCTATCGTGTAATACTCACTGAGGAATTACAGCCATAAAACTCTTGCCTGGCAGAGAACAGCTTCTGAGTTATATTTTAACTCTGGGGCACTTGAAAAACTGTGTTGTTGAGCAGAGACAAAAAAAACCCCAAACATTAAATCTACTTTTAAAGTTTTAAAACATAAAATAAAATTGAGGGATATATACAAAAAATTTCATTTTTTGGTAGGATAGATACAATTATTTTCACCCCAGGTTCAGTTTAATAATATTGTGAATATAAGCAGTGTGCACTGAAATCACTACGTTACACCTTGCTTAGACCTGCTGGAATGGTTCTTATGTAGAGGCACAACATCATTTTATTGAATTTTGAATCACTAAAAAATTTGATTTTTAACATTTTAAATACAGATTGTTTAAAAAGGGATGTATATCAAAGCACAGTAACCTGCAAACATTGTTTGTCAAGGTTAGGCAAAAGCAAAAAAATTAGGTTGAAAAAAAATGAATGATATAAAAATGTGACATGCTGGCTTGATATAATTCACCTCTACATTTTGTTTGTTGTGCACATTTTAGTGTTTTGTGTATTATGTTGGCCAAAGTGTGAGCTCTTTTTATGCAGTAGATGGTATAATTTAAATGTTGGTGATGTTATTAATTTTGGTTTTGTTTCGATTACAATTTTAATCCTTAGGACTACAAAGTAATTAACCAGTCTACAGCGGAGATTGATTTTGCATTGCATACACAAGTTTGATTAATCAATTACATCATTTTATGATTATTTTACTTCATATTATTGATTGGGTGAGTCATGGTCACAATGCAAACTGCTCCCCCCATTCTCCTCCTGCCCTTCCACTCTCACCCAAAAGCCCCCCTCAGCCTCTTCCGGGTCTGCCGGGTTGGGCAGTAGTACGCAGGTACTGACCTGGCTTCGCACATCCTTGATCGCATGCTCACAAGCGCTCTGTGTGTGACCTAACAATTGATGTGCGCTGAGCGCTCCCGCTGCGTCAGCGCCTGCACACTACTGCTGACCTGGCCAACCTGAAAGAGGCTGAGGGAGGCTTTTAGGTGAGAGTGGAGGGAGGCAGATGAGAACAGGGGGAGCGGTGGGCGTGAGGACTGCTTCCTATACATGCCTGCTCCTCCTGTATTTAAAGTTTGTGGCAGCTCTGATATCCTTTAATATCTGTGAAGGTGAACTAGAGTTTTAAGTTAAATGGCGAAGTCATTGTAGTAGCCACCAGCTCCGGGCACTAATACCAGCTCTGCGCATATGGGTTGCTAAACTAACATTAGAATGTGAAGTTTATGAATGTGATGGTTTATCTATATATTCTAGCTGACTTACTATCAAATACTGTTATATAAACTTAAGCAGATATCCAGCCTATAATACAAATGTACAGGATCTTCTTCTCATGTAAATTATTAATTTTTTTATTTAGCATTAGAGATGGCCCAAACGGTTTGAGCGTGAACTTATTTGTGCGAAGTTCGGTGGTTCGCGTTCGCTGTGAACCGCAAACTATATGCGAGTTCGACCCGCCCCCTATACTACAGTCTTTTCACTCATTTGTGTGGCTGCAGTAATTAGAGAAGGGAGAGAACCAGCTTAGTTAGGCTCTTGTGGCTTATTAGGTTGCTCCTTCTTGCTGATACTTATTGCTAAAAAGCACTCCTCATCCTCAACAGCTCTTTTGAGAGCTAATGTTGTTCTTGTGATCTATTTTTTTTTTGTGTGTGTCCCACAGACACTTTTTGTTGCATATACAGCCCTGTCAGTCAGTCGCAGCTGTTGGACCATGACTCCTTGGTAATTCCTACTGTGCCTCTGCCAGGCCCAGTACATTCTGTGACTACAGGCAGAGGCAGAGCCAGAGGCAGGCCACCCGACAGGTCTGTTCGAGGTCGTGGTGAGGTGATTTTGTGCAGTCCTGGCCCAAAGTAGAGTGCTCAGAAGAAGGCACGTCCCATCAACTCCCAAGATTGTCAGGACGTGGTTGACTATTTAACACAGGACACTTCATCTTCCACAGCCACCAGCGCTACTACAAGCACTCTGCTGCATTTGACACTTCGCAGGAGTTATTTGGTGGGGAATTTCCTGATTCACATATCATTGTTACAATAAGATGGAGGCGCTAAGCAAGTTACACCACCTCATATGTGTGAGTTAGGCGACACTATGGACATAAGGTGCGAGGAGAAGGATGATGCAGTACCTGCTGTTGGTGCAGTTTATGAGGTGTCTGAGGCAAGCGAAGCTGGGGAGGATGATTATGATGATACAAATGCCACGTGGGATCCTAATAGACAAGATGACCAAGGGGACAGTTCAGAGGGGGACAGTTCAGAGAGGAGTAGGAGGAGACGAGTTCCCGAAAGAAGCAGGGGGAGCTCGTCGTCAGAAACAGCTGGTGGCAGTGTCCGGTGCCATGTATCACCACCTAAGTACAGTCAGCCAACATGCCCTTCAACGTCAGCTGCTGATGCCACCATACTGCCCACACCCCTGGGCTCAGCAGTGTTGAAATTTTTCGTGTGTCTGCCTCAGATCAGAACATTGCCATCTGTTCTCTCTGATTGAGCCGTGGAAAAGCCGCGTAGGGACAAGTGCCTTACGAAGGCACATGGAGAAAAGGCACAAACTGCAATGGGGAGACCACCTGAGGAAAAGCAGCACACAAAAGACAAGCCATCCTCCTTCTCCTCTTCCTCCTTCAGGTGCATCACATTCAGCCGCTTTCTCCCTTACACCTTCACAATCTCAGCCACCCTCCTCCACTCCGCCTCTCAACTTGAGTGGTTCCTGCTCCTCTGCACACAGCAGCAGCCAGGTGTCCGTGAGGGCAATATTTGAGCAGAAGAAGCCAATGTCTGCCAGTCACCCCCTTGCCCGGCGTCTGACAGCTGGCTTGGCGGAACTGTTAGCTCGCCAGCTGTTACCATACCGGCTGGTGGACTCTGAGGCCTTCTGAAAATTTGTGGCCATTGGGACACCGCAGTGGAAGATATCAGGCTGCAATTATTTCTCCAAAAAGGCAATACCCAAACTGTACCGTGAAGTTGAAAGGCAAGTGGTGTCATCTCTGGCACACAGCGTTGGGTCAAGGGTCCATCTGACCACGGATGCTTGGTCTGCCAAGCACGGTCAGAGCAGGTACATTACTTACACAGCCCATTGGGTCAACCTGGTGACTGCTGGCAAGCAGGGAGTACGTGGCTGTGCAGCGGACCTAGTTGTGACACCTCCACGGCTTGCAGGCAGACCTGCTGCCACCTCCTCTCCTCCTGCTACATCCTCTTCGCTGTCGTCGTCCTCCTCCTTGGCTGAGTGGCAGTTCAACTCTACTGGTGCTGCGATTTCTTCTCCAGCTACACAGCCCCAGCTCCCCAGGGCCTATGCTGCATGCCAGGTATGATGGTGTCATGCCATCTTAGACATGTCTTGCCTCAAAGCGGAGAGTCACACTGGAGCAGCTCTCCTGGCCAGTGATGCTCATCTGAGATACTCGGATATCCGAAATACTCGGATATCCTAGCTCTTTTTTAACTATTCGAGCTTGAATACCGAGCTCGAATAGTATTAGCTATCCGGGCTGTGCTATCCGAGCGCACTCTGATAGCAATCAGCTATCCGGAGATATCCTAGCTATCCGAGCTCGGATAGCGTCATCCGCTCGGATAGCGTCACGTCAGACGTCACCTCGAGTCCTCACAAGACTGCAGCCAATCACAGAGGGGGAGCCTGGCCAAGCCCCCCTCTATAAATAGCGGGCGCCATGTTGCCTCACTCGTCCTGCTTGCGACTTACTGACTGACTGTACTGAGAGATTGCTCCAGTGTTTTTTGTCTGTGCAAGTGCATTTATTGTTCAATACACCTAGCGTTTTTACACTCCAACACTTGATATTCACCTGTATTGCTTTGTATTGTAGATAGATTGTATTTTAGGCAGTTTAGTTTGTGTGATTAGGGACTAGGGAGGGAGACTGTCACTGGTGCTGCTGCAGCTGCAGCCAGCAGCTAGGCCCTGTGCCTAGGCAAGGCAGCCTGCTCTGCTCTGTGCTCTAGTCTCTAGTTACCTGTGCTCTAACCTGTCCTACTCTACTGTACTACTTCTGTGTTAGATAGATTATTGTACTATTTTGTAGTTAGCAGGCCCAGCTTTACTGCTATACCCAGTGGTGTAGCTAAAGAGCTGTGGGCCCCGATGCAAGTTTTACAATGGGGCCCCCCAAGTACTCTATACATAACAATTGATATGGCGCACCAAAAGCTGCCAATGGCAACTACAGCGTCAGAGGTGCAAGAAGGGGATGGGCAACAACTTGTTAATGATTACCACTATTTAAAGTATCTATAGAAGTGATTATTATGAGCACAGGACCAATAGAGAGCTAATATTGTAGTTGAGTGAAGGCCCTACGGGGCCCCTCTGGCCCAAGGGCCCCGGTGCGGTTGCAACCTCTGCAACCCCTATTGCTACGCCCCTGGCTATACCTGTCCTGTATCTGCTCTCTGTAATCTAGTCACACCTGTTCTATTGTTTAGCGAGATTCTTCTATTGTTTAGTTAGTACTGTAGTACTGCCGTCAGTGCTAGAAGTTGTTAGAATAGTAGTACTACTGTGTTAGATTTCTACAGAACTGCTGTGCTGTGAGCAGTGCCATTGTGACAGTTAGTGTGCACTAGTGTCTTCTCCTCTGCTGTCTGACTGGCACTTGGCACGTGCCACATCCGGCATGCCCTGCTCCTGCTGCCTGTGCAGCTCCCACCGCCAGGGTGCCACAGGCCACTGATACCACCTATATTTAACCCAAAACACAATTGCTGCGTAATCTTTTGGAGGTGTCTGGGGTGAAAACTGTCATGTCCCAGTTGTGCGGTTGGACTTTGGACACAATGTGGGCTGCACGACTGCTGTCTGGAACCTAGGCCTGATGTTAATTTACAGCTATTTTTTTTGGGGGGGGGGGGGGGGGGTTTAAGTCCCCAAATCATCAATTAGTGTTCCCCTTTACAAAATAATGATGCTACATGCCTCATATACCCTAAAAACGTTTTTAAAGCAATTTAAAGGCCACTTCCGTTTTTTCTATCCGGATATCCGAATTTGCCCGGATAGCCCGGATACTGTGGTCGGATATCCGATTTGCATTTGGATCGGAAAATTTTGAACTCGGATATCCGACCCGGATCGGATATCGGCGTATCCGGATCCGAATCGGATCCGGATTTTGAAAAGGGGTATCTGAGCATCACTACTCCTGGCTGCTCTGAACAAACAGGTGGATCAGTGGCTGACCCCGCACCAACTGGAGATCGGCAACGTGGTGTGTGATAACGGCAGCAATCTCATTTCGGCTTTGAATTTCGGAGAGTTGACACATGTACCCTGCATGGCACATGTGCTGAATCTCATAATTCAGAGATTTGTGTCTAAGTACCCAGGCTTACAGGACATCCTGAAGCAGTCCAGGAAGGTGTGTGGGCATTTCAGGCGGTCTTACACGGCCATGGCACGCTTTGCCGATATTTAGCGGAGAAACAAATTGCCGGTGAGACGATTGATTTGCAATAGCCTGACTCGCTGGAATTCAATGCTCCTGATGTTCAACCGCCTGCTACAACAGGAGAAAGCCGTCAAACAGTATCGCTACAACTACAGTCAAAGGACATGCTCTGGGGAGATGGGGATGTTCTGGCCGAAGAACTGGACACTCATGCGACATGCCTGCAGGCTTATGCGGCCGTTTGAGAAGGTGACAAACCTGGTGAGTCGCAGTGAAGGCGCCATCAGCGACTTGATCCCATATGCTTTCTTCCTGGAGCTGTGCAAGAGCGTGAACAGGAACAGGAACATGAGGAAGAGTTGTGGGATCAATTCTCAGCAGAAGCAGCTTGTGGTGATATATTGGGATGCTGATGATGTTAAGGATAATACAGGAACATATTTTTCATTTTTCATTGTGTGTCACATGTGTATGGTTGAAGGAGGCTGCTACCTTGAGTCTGTATTCAGTCCTCTGGAAGTGGGATGTTGCTAATTGGATCTCCTGTAGTACATTTGCATCTGAGGGTGAACAATAGCAGTCAGGTCTTCACTTTTGATCTGCTGTCTCAGATGTGATTGTCTGTGTCTGGGTACAGGTAATTACATAACAACATTGCTTGGAGCTCTGTGTACATGTAAACAGCTACCTGTGGGCCAAAATACAATCTGACTAATTGAGTCTGCCTAGTTCAAAATGGACAGGAAAAGCCTTGGAATTTACATATGACAGGAGGAAACCTCACTTCACAATCTTTTGATGTATGGACTAGACTATAGTTTTACCTGTGGAAATTGGGTTTATGGAAGTGTTCTGAAATCTCTGAAAAGATCAAACACTAACACAGGAACGCTTTGAAGTTGCACACGTTAAACAGGAAATTGGATTATTCCTGGACCTTGGACATTGGGGTGGCTCCGGGGCACACATTTTGCTATAAAACAGCAGCTAGGACAGTCAAAGATCATCTTCTCCCGAGAGTAGCTCATCGCTAGAGATGATCCCGAGGAAATCGGAAAATTCGTGTCTCTCCACGGTTGGACATTTGCGCTGGTAAAAGTTCAATTAACGTATATCCCATTTTATTATTATGCAAACTTATCTTTGTGCTTGTATCCTTGTAAACTTTTATTTTGTAACTTTTTACTTTATTTTTGTAAATCTTTTGTATATATTATTTTCTGCATTGTTCCACTTTTTTCCTGGAATATTAAATCGTTATTTAATAAGTATGACTTCTGCTGTACTAAACTAACACACATAGCCTAGAAGAGATTGAAGTGTAACTGTGTATAAGTCCATGCCTAATTGTATGATTGAGCAACACTACCGTATAAGATTGTTAATTGCATTGTGTGTATGGGGCACTTCTGTGCTCGATGGCAGAGTGGGAAGTCTCGGAGTGGCTAACAGTATCAAAGTTAAGAAAAGGTGGGGGGAAAGGCTGCGCGTCCCTAAACATATGTTGAAATTGAATGGTTAATCGCATAGGCATACACCACCTCTGTTGGACTGAAAAATGCATGCCCTGCATCCAAGACAAATGCTAACATTTATTAAACTAGGAGGAACTTTAGCTTCCAATATGGTTTTCATGCAAAGTATATTATACTAGACACTTGCCCCACGGTGAGGCAAACCTCCGGGCAAGTGACCTAACCTAAATTTAAAACCTTGGGAGCAGCTAAGCAAAAAAAAAATGTGTAACTTACATTTGGTTGAACAGTGAAGAGAACGCCAGCGCATACCACTAAGGCTGCATCTGAAATGACCACCAGCTCAGTGTGCAGCACCTAAATAGATTTTCTGCACACTTTGCATTCAATTCAGATGCAAATCATATGCAAAACTGCTATTTATTTATTTATTGTATTTATAAAGCGCCAACATATTACGCAACTGCTACTAATTATGCAAACAGGAAACTCAGGAGGAGGGGCTGAGAGCAGCTAACCTGACAGTTACATAGTTACAAAGTTAAGAAAAGGTGGGGGGAAAGGCTGCGCGTCCCTAAACATATGTTGCAATTGAATGGTTAATCGCATAGGACTGAAAAATGCATGCCCTGCATCCAAGACAAATGCTAACATTTATTAAACTAGGAGGAACTTTAGCTTCCAATATGGTTTTAATGCAAAGTATATTATACTAGACACTTGCGCCACGGTGAGGCAAACCTCCGGGCAAGTGACCTAACCTAAAATTGTAACTATGTAACTGTCAGGTTAGCTGCTCCCAGCCCCTCCTCCTGAGTTTCCTGTTTGCATAATAAGTAGTAGCAGATTTGCATATGATTTGCATCTGAATTGAATGCAAAGCGTGCAGAAAATCTATTTAGGTGCTGCACACTGAGCTGGTGGTCATTTCAGATGCAGCCTTAGTGGTAAGCGCTGGCGTTCTCCTCGCTGTTCAACCAAATGTAAGTTACACAATTTTTTTTGCTTAGCTGCTCCCAAGGTTTTAAATTTAGGTTAGGTCACTTGCCCGGAGGTTTGCCTCACCGTGGCGCAAGTGTCTATTATAATATACTTTGCATGCAAACCATATTGGAAGCTAAAGTTCCTCCTAGTTTAATAAATGTTAGCATTTGTCTTGGATGCAGGGCATGCATTTTTCAGTCCAACAGAGGCGGTGTATGCCTATGCGATTAACCATTCAATTACAACCATTCAATTACAACATATGTTTAGGGACGCACAGCCTTTCCCCCCACCCTTTCTTAACTTTGTAACTATGTAACTGTCAGGTTAGCTGCTCCCAGCCCCTCCTCCTGAGTTTCCTGTTTGCATAATAAGTAGTAGCAGATTTGCATATGATTTGCATCTGAATTGAATGCAAAGTGTGCAGAAAATCTATTTAGGTGCTGCACACTGAGCTGGTGGTCATTTCAGATGCAGCCTTAGTGGTATGCGCTGGCGTTCTCCTCGCTGGCTAACAGTATCGTTCGGAATTACTGTTAGTGGTTTTGCTTCACCACAGTGTACGATTGCAACTGTGTGTGTGTGTGTGTGCGTGGCGTTCCCGTATTCGGCCTAAAGCGCAAAGCTGACCGGAATACGAAAACGCGGATTGCGTGCTGAGCACTCAACAGCAGAGTGGACGTATCTAGCAACAGCTAGTGGTGGTAGTGAGAAGTGTTTAAGGGGTCACAGCCTTGTGGTAGCTTGACTAAGGCTGCTTCCCCTCTCGATCGGGTCAAACCCGCAGTCAGGAACCGTATACGCAGGCGTGCCGTGGGTCGGTTCCTGACACAGCTGATTCCTCAACACCTGCGGCAGCACAGAGGGGGGAGGAGGAGGAAGAGTCATGTGGGGAAGAGGAGTCAGATGATGAGGAAGGTGGGGGTTTTTTTGGAGGAGGAGGTGGAAGAACAACCGCAGCAGGTGTCGCAGGGGGCTTGTGCTGCTCAACTTTCCTGTGGTATTGTTCGTGGCTGGGGGGAGGAGGAGAACTTAGCTGACATCATTGAGGAAGAGCAAGAGGAGATGGATAGTACGTCTGCATCCAACTTTGTGCAGATGGCGTCTTTCATGCTGTCCAGCCTGTTGAGGGACCCCCGTATGAAAAAACTCAAGGGGAATGAGCTGTACTGGGTGGCCACGCTACTAGTCCCTCGGTGTAGGCACAAAGTGGCAGAGATGTTTATAAATCACCAGAAAACAGAAAGAATGCAGCACTTGCAGAACAAGCTGGCAACTATGCTTTACAGTGCGTTTAAGGGTGATGTCACAGCACAACGGAATAAAGGTACCACTGCCAGTAATCCTTTACCCATGTCCACACAGGCAAGGACAGGACGCTCCAACGATCTCATGGTGATGTCGGACATGCGGACATTCTTTAGTCCAACGTCTCGCCTTAGTCCTTCCGAATCCACCCTCCACCAACGCCTGGACCGGCAGATAGCCGACTACCTGGCCTTAAGTGTGGATGTAAACACTGTGAGCAGCAATGAATCCCTGGACTACTGGGTGTGAAGGCTTGACCTGTGGCCAGAGCTGTCACAATTTGCCATCCAACTTCTGTCTTGCCCTGCCTCAAGCGTCCTGTCAGAAAGGACATTATCACTGAGAAGAGAAGTCGCCTAGGTCACAAAAAAGTGTTCAGTACCTCACCTTTATCAAAATGAATGAGGCATGGATCCCGGAGGGCTACTGCCCGCCCGAAGACTAAGTCAGTCCCAACACACAGCATCTCTGCCTGCACGCCGTGTGACTGCCTGCCCCATGATTAAGTCGCTCCCCTCACAGCACCTCTGCCCGCAGGCCACTTGACTGCCTTCTCCGCCACCACCAACAGGGTCCAGGACTCCAGGCGGATTCCTGAATTTGCTATAATAATTTTTCTGGTGCGTGTAGATGCCTGCCTAATTATTCTGTTTGCACTGCAGCTGCAACAACAAAACAAAAGGCATGTACATGTGTCAATTTCCCTTCGTGATCGTTACCTTGCCGCGGTGAAGGGGCTTGCGTATCACAATGAAGCAATGACCGGCTATATGAGTGTGTTGGGGGGCACATCCAAGATATTAAGGTCGTTGCTTCATGACAGACCAAATTCGATCAGCTGGACAGTCACTGTTCTGTCATTGAGCTACCTCAGCCCAGCAACCATATGGGCTGGAAAGCCGACATCACCTGCACTCTCATCATGGTGCACACCAGTCCAGCATGGCCGTCACTACACAAACAGCTGTGTGCGGTGCGTTACACTGTGAGTTTGGTCTGTCAGTGTGAAGCAGTACACTAATTACACTACCTGATTGATGTATACACATGCAAGATGTTTTAAAGCCCCCTTGAAACATCTTTTCCATCACTTTGGTGGCCAGCATAAATGTTTCTAGTTTTTTGAAGTTCGCCTCCCCATTGAAGTCTATTGCGGTTCGCAAAGTTTGCGCGAACCAAACTTTTTGCGGAGGTTCACGTTCAAAGTTTGCAAATCGAAAAACAGAGGTTTGAGCCATCTCTATTTAGCACTGATATGATCCGTAGAGCTGTACAGAGTGTATATAGTCATGTCACTTATGGTAACTGTCCCTCAGAGAGGCTCACAATCTAATCTCTACCACAGTCATGTGTCCTTAATAGTCTAGGGCCAATTTAGGCAGGAAGCCAATTAACTTATCTGTATTTTTTTGGGATGTGGGATGAAAATGGAGTGCCCAGAGGAAACCCACGTAGACACGGGGAGAACATTCAAATTCTTTGCAGATAGTGTCCAAGCTGGGATTAAAACCAGGGACCCAGCGCTGCAAAATGAGTGCTGCCCACATGCCCGGTGCTGCCCTGTAAAGATATAATTATCTGCCTATCCTTTTTTTTTAAATTAGTCCCGGTGTCCGTGTCGTGCAACGTTCGGCAGGTAGCACCAGCACCCACCCTCAAAAAAAAGCCTTTTATTGTTTCTATCTTGAGTAGTGAAAAAAATAGCGTCTTTCGTGTGTGTGGGGGGGTGGGGGGGGGGGGCTACTCATTGGAAGTTGCCAGACATGGACCCCCGGAGCTGTTTTTCAAGAAGATAAATTCAGGTAATTGTAACTTTACACAGTAGCATAGCTTAGATGCTCTGGGCCCCAGTGCGAGTTTTACAGTGGGTCCCCCTCAAGTGCTCTATACACAACAACTAGATATGGAGCACCAAAACCTGCCAAGGACAGCTGCAGTATTACAGAGGGGTAGGCTGGGGAGGAGAACATTCTATTAATGGTTAGAATTAATCAAACCACACCACTGACTTTACAGAAGAACATGATCCTGAAAATTTGTATTATAGGCCGGATATCGACTTTAAATATTTTAAATATAAGTCTTTACTTTCAAGTTAATGAGCTTTACTGAGATTAGGCCACAGCAAAAAAAACATACATACCTGGGTCTTCCTCCAGCTGGAGCAGCTAATTATAGCGCTAAAAGATTTGGGCATGGGCGTACCTAGAAATCCCCGGGCCCCCCTGCAAAAAAAAAAAAACGGGCCCCCCCACCTCCCTAGGGTCCGCTCAGGGACATTTGTGGGGCAGGAGGGGTCGCAGCATAAGAGGCGAGTGTGGCCGCAGATCGGTGGGGAGGGGGGACATTCCCCCCCCCTCACCTCGGGCTCTCCTCTCAGTGCTTTATTTCCTGCAATCATTGGTGGCAGCGGGCAGCGGCAGGCAGGCTGAACACATACCTCCTTCTCGCTGGAGGTCCGATCTCTAAGTGCTTCATGTAACTTCCTGTGTAAACAGGAAGTAGCATGAAGCTCTTTAGAGGTCGGAAGACCTCCGGCGAGAAGGAGGTAATGTATTCAGCCTGCCGCCGCCGCCGCCCGCTGCCACCAATGATTGCAGGAGGGGAGCGCTGAGAGGAGAGCCCGAGGTGAGGGAGGGGGGAATGTTCCCCCTCCCCACCAATCTGCAGCCACGCTCTCCTCTTATGCTGCGACCCCTCCTGCCCCACAAAAGTCCCTGAGCGGGATTATATCCATTCTGTGATATTGTGTATGTTTATTACGATATTTCACTAATATATTGATATATGTGGATTATATCGCTATATGTGACATTACGATAAAAAATATTTGTAATGATGTAATTATGATAATAGGTCATTATATGTAATGTCACAAATATATTGATATATGTGGATGATATCGATATATGTGATGATAAATATGTGTAATGATATAATTACGATAATTACGGTCATTATATGTAATGATTTATTTACGATAATATGTGTTATTACAATATTATCCTTACTATGTGTAAAAGGGTGTTCATTAAGGGAAAGTGGTTAGGGCTAGGCACCACCGGGGTGGGGGGGGGTGGGGGGTTAGGGTTAGGCACCACCAGGGGGGTGGTTAGGGTTAACCTGCCTGGCGTTCTATTAAGATCGCCAGGCAGGCTGCGGAAGGGTTTTTTTTTAATAAAAAAAAAACTATTTCATGCAGCCAACTGAAAGTTGGCTGCATGAAAGCCCACTAGAGGGCGCTCTGGAGGCGTTCTTCCGATCGCCTCCGGTGCCCAGAATAAACAAGGAAGGCCGCAATGAGCGGCCTTCCTTGTTTTGCTTACATCGTCGCCATAGCGATGAGCGGAGTGACGTCATCGACGTCAGCCGACGTCCTGACGTCAGCCGCCTCCGATCCAGCCCTTAGCGCTGGCCGGAACTTTTTGTTCCGGCTACGCTGGGCTTAGGCGGCTGGGGGGACCCTCTTTCGCCGCTGCTCGCGGCGGATCGCCGCAGAGCGGCGGCGATCAGGCAGCACACGCGGCTGGCAAAGTGCCGGCTGCGTGTGCTGCTTTTTATTTGAGCCAAATCGGCCCAGCAGGGCCTGAGCGGCAGGCTCCGGCGGTACTGGACGAGCTGAGCTCGTCCAGACCGCCCAGCAGGTTAAGCACCACCAGAGGAGTTTTAGGGTTAGGCACCACCTGGGTGGTGGTTAGGGTTAGGCACCACCAGGGGGGTGGTTAGGGTTAGGCCCCAGGGTAGTGGTTAGGGTTAGGCACCACCAGGGGAGTTTTAGGGTTAGGCACCACCAGGGGGTGGTTAGGCTTAGGCACCACCAGGGGGTGGTTGGGGTTAGGCACCATCAGGGGGCTGGTAAGGGTTAGGCACCACCAGGGGGTGGTTAGGCTTAGGCACCACCAGGGGGTGGTTATGGTTAGGCACCTATGTACGTATAATTATGTACCATCCTTTATAAAGTGAAGGATCAAAAACACAGAGTCCTTTAAAAGGCAATCCACCTTGCCCACAAGACTTCGATTACTTTATGGAAAAGGACTTAGGTTCAAAACAAGGAGCTACAGTGCAATTTTATCAAAACTTTGTAGAAAAACTTTATTGGTACAAAATGACAAAAAACGATAAAAAAGGTTTCTTCAATTCCACATGATTGATCTTCATTCAATCAATTGTATGTCAAAAAACATGAATAATTAAAGCGGATCAGTGAATATTGTATTCTGGCTTGATTTGACTGCAACTTTAGATAGGTGTTATGAAGGGCATGTGTATTGTATAAAGAGCCCGAAACGAACATGTGTCGTTGCCTTTAAAATACAACACCTATCTAAAGTTGCAGTCAAATCAAGCCAGAATACAATACTCACCAATCAGCTTTCATTATTCATGTTTTTTGACATACAATTGATTATATGAAGATCAATCATGTGGAATTGAAGAAACCTTTAACGATTTTTGTCATTTTGTACCAATATGGTTAGGCACCACCAGAGGACTTTTAGGGTTAGGCACCACTAGGGGACTTTTAGGGTTGAGCACCACCAGGGGGGTCAAAGGGTTAGGGATAGGTACAGGGAGGGTTCTGTGTCAGAGTAGGATTAGGTATACTTAGGGTTAGGCACCACCAGGGGGGTGGTTAGGGTTAGGCACCAACAAGGGAGTGTTCTGTGTGAGAGTAGGGTTGGGTTAAGCTGTATTGTTGAATTACAATATTTAATGTTATTATATTTTCGCTTTCAACTCCCATCTGTTTTAAAACGGTAATAATAATAATCTGAATTAACGATTTTACATTACAAATACCGTTATTTATCGATAATTCTAAATTACCGATATATTTTTATTTTGCCGATAAATCACGCCCAAATTTGACCGCGACCTTTTTAAATGTACGCTCTTCCAGCCCCCTCAGGCCTGATTGTTCCCATGCCGTCCTCTTCTGACTCCCCGTTCGCCAGTATTTGGCCCCGGAAAGTCCTCCGGTCTGGGGCACACTACACATTTGCGGCAGGGCCGCACGCCCGCTCCCGCCATGTTCATGTCGCTGGAAGCGCTCTGCACAGTACTACTGTGCAGGTGCAGAATGATGGGAGCAGGTCTGGCCAGACTGCGCCTGTGCCGACTGGCACTCATTGGAGGATTTTCCAGGACCAGCTGCAGGCGAACGGGAAGTCAGAAGAGGACGCTGTGGGAGCAATCAGGCCAGAGGGGGCTGGAGGAAGCCCCAGGTATGTATATCTTTTTGCTGTGGCCCAATCTCAGGTACACTTTAAGGCCTGTTTTCACTAGGGCTGTTTGTGTCTGAATTAATGCACACAAATACGGGTTCGGAATCGCTTCCAAATTCATGAAAAATTCTGAAGCACTGCTTTACAATTCTGGACAGCCAGTCGGAATCCCCATAGCCATGTATGGAACGGCTAAATGTTTGCATATTCAAAATGTGTAATCAGCATGCACAAGTGCTGGCATCCGTCCTAAAGACGGATGGCCAGCGCTAGTGGAAATCCGCCCTTACTTTTATTTTTCTATGTTAAACTCTATGGTAGAGGGAGAGTTAGGAGGAAATTAGGTGGCCATACATTTGTAGATTTGGCGGCCAATCTACCATCAGATTCGATAATTACTATCAAATCTGATGAAAATTGGTGCTGCCAAGAGCATGCCTGATTGACAATTTGATTAGTTTTGGGACAAAATCGGTCGCATATATCGATCAGACATGTTGGAAAATCTCAGGCTGACATGCTTGATTGGGTGAGCTGCTGTAACTGAGAGTGATAACTGCAAAAGATGAACCCAAGGGAAACCCCCGTGCGCGTCCCCCCAAAAATGTAGCAATTCCCCCCCCCCCCCGGATTGTGCATCTATATTTTACCTGTCTTGTGTCCGCCGCTGTCTCCGCACTCTTATTACTCATTCGCGCCCCACATGGCTGCTGGCATATTGCACGTGACGCCACACACATGCCCGATGTGCAATAGGCTGACAACCACTTGAGGCGTGAACGAGGAAGAAGAGTGCGGAGACAGGGGTTGACACCATAAAGGGAAAATAATAAAGCCAGGGGCATTGTTAGGATCCCAAAAGATCCAGGGCACCAAGGACAGAGAATGTGGTGTGCAAAGCAAAAAATGGGCGTGATGGGCCAAGATGTTGTCACTGGAAAAATGGGCGCGAATATGACGTGGGCGTAGCCAACCTAAATGTAACAGTGTAACTCAAAAAGGGCCTTGAGTTTTTTCCCAAAACAGAGTTAAGCAAAGTGACCTCAGGGCCCGTTGCCACTAGAGCGAATCTGCATGCGTTTTCTGCATGCGTTTTCTGCATGCAGATTCGCATAGCCAATAATAGTCAATGGGCCTGTTTCCACTTGTCAGGAAATCTGCACAGCAGAGCCATCAAAATTCGCACACCGCAAGGCTAGTGTGCGATTTGCATGTAATGTATTTAATAGGAAATTTGTAAGCATTTTCGCTATGCAAATTTTCCATGTGATTTCGCATACGTTTTTCGTGTAAAATCAATGTAAACGCACACTGGCACTTACATGGTTAATATCGCATACTTACAAACGTGTTTAACGTGTTTTAACTTGTGGGCCAATTCGCATGCAATTTCATTTATGCGTTTTCTGCAGAGAAATCGCACCGCACTAGTGGAAATGGGCCCTAAAGCTAATTAGACAATTTCCCCCCCAAAAAGCTACATATAATAAGGCAGTATTTCCCGCCCCACAAAAACACACATAATAATACTGTACAGCGTTTCCCCCGTGATGTGGTGGTCTCACATCACGGATGTACAGATGATAATTCTGCAGAAACTCTGTGATGCTATCATGTCAATATGACCAAAATCTGTGAAATTCCATGAAGAACGAAAGCAGTTCTGAAAGAAAAATGAGGTCTAACTCAGTCCTAGCAAGACGTAACTAATAAAACAAACACTACACTACGCTGCTGAAATAACATGTTGCAGATCACCCTATTTATGAATGGCTGCAGTGATCAGCCCGAATGTTGTTTAGAGATCATCACTTACTGTATGTAGGATTGCTGCTTTTATTTGTGGACAAAATTGCTGATTGCTGTGTACAAAAGGCTATTGGCTCTACCAGCTTCAGTGTAAGCAAGTGAACAAGGTTGTGTCGCCGTCCCTCCATTTCAGCCCCATACCCCCTCTGCTATTTGCCAGAGCACTCTAAAGCAAACTAATGAGAAAAACAATTGTATCTATAGCCCTATGCCTGAATAGGGCCTTCTTAGAATTCTATAATCTTATTTTGTGTTTAAAAGCTAAAATTATAAAACAAATTTTAATTGTTTCCGGTGAATGACAGATTTTACAACACCAATCAGCTATGGACCTTTTTATCTGTTTCCTGGAATCAGAAGTGTTTGGCTGCTATGCAGGAGTTTTATGACCCATAATTAGCTATCAGTGAAAGTTAAGATCAACATCACAAGATCAAGAGACAGATATCTCTCTGATAGAATCTGATTGGCCGATTCCCTATTGATTTCAGCATGAAATCTCTCAAGAACTGGCCTTGTGACTCCGCATCCGCTGCCTGGCGAATGTTCCCCACAAATGTTAATGTGCAGTCTCACCCGTGCCTGTGCATTCAAATGTCACCTGCTCCAGCTGCTGTGACTGACCTGCTGCTCCCAGTCTCCTCTGCTTTCTCCCCTGAGCACCGCCATCACATGCAGCCACCACCTGGTGGCACTCAGGGGAGTCAGCAAACAAGACTAGGAGTCACCACAGCTCGAGCAGGTGAGATTTTAAGGTCTTCAAGCAGGGGTGTTTCTAGCCTTTTTGTCACTCCAGGCAAGAAAGTCCCGTGTCACACCGTCCCCCCACAAATGCAACTTCGGCAGGTGCCTAGGGCCCGGAGAGACTCTAGGGCCCAGTTAATGCTAACCCCAAACACATCTTGCAAAAAAGCTAGGTGGCCATCAACTGTGAGCCCAAAGTCGTTGCTTGCCTAGGGCACCATTTCACTTTAATCCAACTCTGGACACACAGGGGGGCAGAGGTGGCAGAGGGGGACTGAAGAAGGCATAAGGAGACAGAAAGCGACACAAAGGGAGACAGAAGGAGGCACGGGGGACAGAGGGACACACAGGGGGCAGAGGTGGCACAGGGGGACTAAAGGTGGCTCAAGGTGACTAAAGGAGGCACAAGGGGACAATTCAGGGGCAGGGCTTAATCAGGGGCATGGTGCCCCCAGGACCAATGGCACCCCAGGCAGTGGCCTGTACTGCCTATGCCTAAAAACGCCCCTGTCTACAAGCTAATCTTAAACAGAATTCTCCATTTTATGTATGGCCTCATTATTTACTTAGAGATTGTATGTTCTCCCCAGGTCTGTGCAGGCTTTCTCTACATCCCACTTCTCTAAAACAGACTGGTAGGATAATGGTTTCCCTACAATTCAGACAAACACAATGGTAGGAATTTTAATTAGTAAGCAACTCGGAGGTAAAGTTAGTGATCAATGTACTCAGTAAAGTGCTGAAGAGAATGTCTGCTCTATGTAAATGCATAATAATAATAATCTGAGGAATAGATGGAAGTAAACATAATACACATTGCCATAGTTACCTCCTCAAGATCTATTGATCATGCACTTATGCTTTAATGATGTAGCTGTAATAAGGTAACCACATTTTTACATGAAAGTCGCAGTCACACTAATGGATTTTCTAGCCTACGAAGAGGAAAATGCCGCACTCAGTGAGAACGCTTGGCTGGAAGCCATAGACAGCTCCAAATTATCAACCTGCTTATTGTTTAAAGTGTTGCTCTGGACATAATTCTCTCTTTTACTTTTGGGTAAAGGGAAAGGGTTAAAGTCCAACTGTAGTGGTGTTATATATCCCTTGATCCTGTCTTCCATCTAACGCAGGGGTGTGAAACTCAAGTACAAAAAGTGGGCCGAAATTAAACATTGGGACTAAGATGCGGGCCAACCTCAATTTCTAGTGGCCACTTTCCTCCCTTATAGAGTTCCCTGATGTGTAATGGCCCCCTCCCACCCCTATATGTATAGGGTAGGAAAGGGGCCACTAAACACCAGGGACCTCCCTGGTGTCTAGTGGCCCCCTTCCCTACCCTATACAATTCCCTGGTGTCTAGTCACCCCACTTCCTCCCATATACAGTTCCCTGATGTCTGCTTTCATCCCTCACTCCCCCATATGGCTTCCCTAGTGACCTAGGGCTTTACTCCCAGTATAGCTTTCCTGGTGGTCTAGAGTGGGCCAAACATAATGCAAAGTGGGGAAACCACTTGAGGGCCAACTTAGATGACAAAAAATAAAAAGCCATTGTACATATCCACATATGGAACCTAGGTGGGTCCTAGCAAAGGTCAAACATATACTACAAAACACAAACACACTACCAGTATATGCTGTTCAACCACCTGTTCTTTATTTTTGTAATATGAAAATCAGTTTAAAAGGTCATATACGAAATTCGAAAATTGTTACATATGCAAATATGCACAACAAGTACAATTCTTAATTCGAAAGGGCCAATCTGCCCAGAATTGTCTCAAAGCTTATTACCCCTCAAGATGGCCACACATAAATTGGCAATATTCAATAACAAATGTGTAAATATCAATATCGATCATTGCATGCAGGGCAAAAGAGCCAAGAAGCATCATAAAGTAATCAACCATAATGGGGTAGTGTAAAACGTGCTCCTGTATTGTCTTGTGTGGAAGTGGTCATAACAACTTGCTGTCTAGTGACAGCATTCTCCCCTATGCCCTATGCTCCCCCGCAATCACAACACCATGCCCTAAAGGATAAAATACACCACAAAATCAGGGGTCGTCACCCCAAAATGCAAAAAAACAGTTCAAGAAGGGTGGCACCTGATCAGTTCCAAATAGAAGCCAACTTAGATGAGTCTGCAGGCCAGATTTGGCCCATGGGCAAGAGTTTAACATGCATGGTCTAACAAAAAGTAAGAAGGGCCCCCCAACCCCAAATACTACCTCATTCTCATCTTTAGGGGTCCTCAGCTTCAGCATCCACTGGGTCCTACCTCCCTTCATAGTACTGCTCCATGCTACACCCTCAGCCCCACATCCCATTTGTGTCCCATACCAAAATACTGCTTCCCAGCTGTGTCACACTTGTGCTATTGCCACTCCCACTCCATGGAAAGTAATGGGAAAGAGAGACAGTGGCTGTAAAAACCACACCTTCAGTTAAGGGACTAGGATAGAAGATGGTGTAACATTTTACTGCTAGAGTGAAAAAGTAATGAAAAGTCAAGATTTTGTAAGTATGTTGGGTTTTCTTTTTGGTAGGACTTTTAATGGCAAGGAAGATCTTGGTGGCATACCAAGCAACTCTTCTTTTTGATTGACCCCTTTCCAACCTGCATACTACTTCTTGCAGTAAATTTCCATGCAAGCCAGAATAATTTGAAGGTATTTATCTTCTTTACTGCTTAGTGGACAGGGGAGACTATCTATGGCTGGAAACACAGAGGAAGTGCTAGGTGACATTCTCACCCGGGGCTTCCTCCAGCCCCATGAGCACGGATGCGCCCCTTACCGCCCTCCCTGGTGCCTTCATTCAGCCGCAATCAGTCTCGGTAATCCTGCTCAGTCGCACCAGTCAGCTCTTCTGCGCACTCAGACGGCAAGGGGCGCATCCGTGGCTGGAGGAAGCCCCGGGGGAGTATAAAATCTTTATATTGGGACATCTCAGGTACACTTTAAAGTATAAATGAAGTGAGAGGGATATGGAGCTGGTGTATTTATTTCCTTTTAAGCAAATCCAGTTGCCTGGCTGTCCTGCTGATCCTCTACCTCTAATACCGTTAGCCACAGACCCTGAACAAACATATGCAGATCAGATGTTTCTGACATTATTGTCAAATCTGACTGGATTAGCTGCAATAGCTGGTGTTATTCAGACACTACTGCAGCCAAATAGATCAGCAGGGCTGCCAGGCAACTGGTATTGTTTAAAAGGAAATAAATATGGCAGTCTCCATATTCTTTTCGCTTCAGTTGGCCTTTAAAAACCCAAGAGGCAGGAAGACTCTGGATCCTGTAGAGGCTTCCCATGGTGTCCTCCGGCCCCCCTGTTGTTGCTCACGGACCCCCCAAAGATTACCGACAAGGGCTTGTAGGTAATCTGATTGGGGCTGCACTCTTCTTCAAGCACAATCGCGGCTGTACTGCGCCTGCATGAGTTCAGGTGCGCCTGGGCAGTAAGCCAAAGCCGCTTGCGAGCATTTGGGTGCTTTTTTAATTTTTTGGGATGAGGGAGGTTAGGGTTAGATGCTGCGGGATTACAGGGACATTGGGAAAAATTACAAAAGTATGTTAAATTATTCCAGTTATGTAGTGTGCTTTGTGCAATTAGCACACCCTTCATTAGCTTATATGCAAGAAATTGTTGATTTTTCTCCTATGTGGCTGTCGCTTACAGTAGTCAGTAAAAATCTGACAGATCTGACAGGTCTTGAACTAGTCCATCTCCTCATGGGGGATTCTCAATATTTTCATTATTCTCTACAAAAGCACTTCCTGAAAAGGATTTATAAATAGATGCCAGCCTGCATTCCCACTCTCTGCAGTTTATTTTGAGAGTTGGACTGGGCAACTGACATTTAATAAGTGGTTTTGAAAATAAAGAAAACCCTGAGAATTCCCCATGAGGAGATCGACTAGTCTAAAACCTGTTAGATCTGTCAAATTTTTACTGCCTACTGTAAGCAACAGCAATATAGGAGAAAAGTAATTGTAGTGCAAGTAATGCTTCATACACACTTGCGATAACTATCGTTTGCAAAGAACGATAGTTACCAGACGAACGATATTGGAAAGATTGGTATGCAACAATGGGATGCAGCGATCATCATACACATTTTAATGATAGTTCTCGCAAAAAAGAACGATCAGAAGTAAATGTTGCGTACATATTTATATAAAAAAAAAAAAAAAACACTGACATGGAGTTACAATAGATACAAATATATGATTGTTAACTTGAAAACAAAGTTTAAATGAAATGAGCAATGTAACAATCTTTACGGCCGCTCTACAAAGGAAGTACTGAAGCTGGGCAGAATTCAACGCAGGCGCATTGGCCCTTGTAACGATCGTTCTCGGCCGATGTCTGTACACACTATAGTTTTGTAACGATTGTCGGTAGATATGATCCGTCAGGTTGGATATTTTCATCTTCCCGATGTCGTTCTTTTGTCATTCGTGTTAATGATCGTTGGGTAAAGTTCTTTCCCCGATTGTCGGCGGAACGATCGTTAATGAGCTGTTTCAAACGACCATAGTCGCCAGTGTGTACGCGGCATTACTCTGGAACAAGTCTATGAAATAAAATGGACCTTTGCAAAAAGAAAAAAAATAAAAGTTCCTCTACACTTCCTGTTGTAACGTGTACTTGGATCTCCATTCATAAATAGAGAGATCTAGCCTACAATAAAAAAAAGTAAAACTGTTTCTATTTTGGCATTTTAAAAGACATGCACATTAAACAGCCTGAATGATTTTACAGTAACCGCTTTGCCAAGCTACACATGTGATGATACAGGAGCAGCACTTAGTATCAGAGCCCCAAATATCACTTATTTCAGAGCTTTCTTTGACCAGAGCAGAGGGATCAATATGGCAGGCTGCACTCATGCAATGCAGTGATCTATAGCCTAGTCGGGTGTTTTCCCAGAAAGTCCCCAGATCTATCATAAATGGGCCACTCAACTTTGTTCAATAGTTTTCTCTCCCCCTCTCTCTGCAGCTTCAGCAGTTTTGGAAAGTACAGCAATTGAATGATTCAGCAGCTAAAGGAGAAAAATACGTATTTGTGAAATTTGTCTGAACGTGCATTATTCACTGTGATTGAATGCAGGCCTAATGCTTCTGACATTTGCATTAATAAACGTATACGTAGGCCGTGGCTGTAATGAAGTCATTTGATGGCCAAGAAAAAAAAATCTTATATAATTTTACAAACTCTTGTCATGCATTAAGAACTGACATTCTTAAACTACACCTTCAACTAAAAAAAAAAAAAAAAAAAGTTCACAATAAGATAGAATACTTGAAGTGAGATTATACTCAAAATTAAATATTTGCCCAAATGCATTAAACACAGTAAAAATAAAACACTGCTCTGATGCCATTTCAACGCATATTTACACATTCACTGAAGCTAACTGATATAATTGCCAGTTACAGGACAAATTAGCAGATTGACTCCTAATAAAGTAATTAATGAGCAAATAAAGGAGAGTTAAAATTGCTGTGAATTCTCCCTGTTTGGTGCATAGCTTTGACATCAGCAAGATATTTGGCTTGCCACTATCATGTATTTCTTCTGCAGTGGAAGGGTAATATGTTACCTCACTTGTCCTTGCACTCTCCCACCAGTTCAATCCTGTACGTGGGTCTATTCATGTATTGCTTCCATGCCATGCCATTCACTTGTCTTGACAGTGATCACATGATCCTGCCAGGTCAAGAACATACAGCATGACTGGGAGATATAAGGAGCCCAGAGCTCAGCATTGGACTAAAGGGAGCAAAAGCTTTACACACACTGCTGTGCTCTGCATTAGTGAGAACTTGGTGGTATACCAGCTGGGCGGGATGGGAACAGATAAGGCACGAGCTTAGTCAGAAGGAGAGAGGGTACTACAGAGGGCAGCATGAGGACACTGCATAGGCAACACAATAGCACTAGGTGTACAGGGACATCAGAGGAGCACTAGAGAAGCCAAGGGGCAAACGGAGGGTACTACAGGGACAAAGCAGATGGCACATCAAGGGCCAGCCGGATGCCAATACACGAGACAGAGGGCAACACAGAAAAGGATTAAGGGCCGGTTCACACGAGTGTCTGCCTGGCTTTCTGTGGCGTCCCGTTTGGTGGCGTTGCAGCGGCTATGCGTTCGGGCTTTCTGCAGCCTTCACGTAGCTTTCATATGTGGTCAGCATTTTTCTTCCCCTAGGGGAACATTAATCGTGGCGGTTAACTGCCCCAGGACGCTACATGTAGCGTGCAGGGTCGCCTTGAATGCCAGGGAAAATCGGGACCCGAACGCCGCGTTCGCGTGAACGCCGGTAAAAGCCTGGTACAAACACTCCCATTCACTTGAATGGGAGCGTTTAACGCCAAGTCCCAAACGCTGGCAGTAAACGCTCCCCAGACGCCTGTCTGAACCAGCCCTAAGATGAAATGGGCGTTTGCTAACCACTGATGATCACCTGGATTTTTCAGTAAGATTTGATGGGGGGTAGTATCCACCAGGCCCCTTGACTCTCTCCAGGCCCTAGGCATCTGCCTAGGTTTGCCTTGTGGATGACATGGCTCTGGGGCAACAAGAGAGCACTACTAGAGGAAGAAAGCAACAGGGGGCACTACATGAAGCTGAGGGCAGGATAACCCTGTAAGGGCAAACTGGGCACTATTTTATTATGTAGGGGGCCAACGTCCAAAGTCTGTGGCTTTTCAGCCTGTAGTTACGTCACTGCGTTACGTCAACCATTCACCTAAGGAAATGAATGACATGCTTCTCCATGAATTCTCTGTGAGGATAATATCTGTAGAATACATAAACTGATCTACTATATGCTTTCTCCTGTTTACCTTTGCCATATAAACAGTAAATTGAGAGTATTAAGACAGTGATGAGTCAAGTGTATTAAAGTGACACTGAAGCGAAAAAAAACGTATGATATAATGAATTATATATGTAGTATTGTTAATGCAGGGCTGGGTAGCAGGGCCGGGCAGAGGCGAGAGAGGCTCCAGCCTCAGTGCGCAGTGTAGGAGGGTGCACATAACTCACTCAGATGTCAATCGCCTATTGTGTTTGAAGCAGAGAGAAATAAGAAAAGGGGATACATGCCAGTGGCTGCAAGCCAGATAACCAGAGATTAAAGAGAACCCGAGGTGTGTTTAACCTCCCCGGCGTTCTATTGAGATCGCCAGGGAGGCTGCAGGAGGGTTTTTTTTCAATTAAAAAAAAACTATTTCATGCAGCCAACTAAAAGTTGGCTGCATGAAAGCCCACTAGAGGGCGCTCCGGAGGCGTTCTTCCGATCGCCTCCGGCGCCCAGAACAAACAAGGAAGGCCGCAATGAGCAGCCTTCCTTGTTTGGCTTTCCTCGTCGCCATGGCGACGAGCGGAGTGACGTCATGGACGTCAGCCGACGTCCTGACGTCAGCCGCCTCCGATCCAGCCCTTAGCGCTGGCCGGAACTGATTGGTCCGGCTGCGCAGGGCTCGGGCGGCTGGGGGGACCCTCTTTCGCCGCTGCTCGCGGCAGATCGCCGCAGAGCGGCGGCGATCAGGCAGCACACGCGGCTGGCAAAGTGCCGGCTGCGTGTGCTGCTTTTTATTTGAAGCAAATCGGCCCAGCAGGGCCTGAGCGGCAGCCTCCGGCGGTGATGGACGAGCTGAGCTCGTCCATACCGCTCAGGAGGTTAAAGAATGTTATCTGCATACAGAGGCTGGATCTGCCTATACAGCCCAGCCTCTGTTGCTATCCCAAACCCCACTAAGGTCCCCCTGCACTCTGCAATCCCTCATAAATCACAGCCGTGCTGTGAGGCTGTGTTTACATCTGTAGTGTCAGTCTCAGCTGCTCCCCCGCCTCCTGCATAGCTCCGGTCCCTGCCCCTGTCCCTTCCCTCCAATCAGCAGGGAGGGAAGGGATGCAGGCGGGAACTGGAGTTCTGCAGGAGGCGGGGAGAGCTTCTCCACAATCAAGCCAGCACCATCTGTATATAATAGCTCTTTTATTGTAGCATGACAGACGTATTCACAGCGACAGCAGCGCTGTTTCGATCCACTGATCTTTTTCAAGCTGTACAAAGTAATGTCACACCCAAATGGCAAGACACCTGCCCTTAAATACCCCCCCAAAATCACTTTCACCAATCAGAGTCAGGTATCAGGAACCTATCAGGACACAGAGGCAGCAAAGCGGACCACAGTGAAAACCACAGGCTCTAACATTCAAAATACACATCCCATAATAGTACCTGCTGGGTCCTCACCTGTTCATATCACCTAAACGGACCTACTGGGAAACTGCTAATAAATATGCAAATAATATGCGCAACTGCGCATATCACCTCACACGGCTAACTCACCACGTATGTGTTCGTAAGACCCACATCAGCCTCCTCCTCCTCTGACAGCGCCAACGTGACGTATAGTCACATGACCAACAGCGTCAGAGGGCGTCTCCAACGCCCATCTCCCCGCAGTCAGCGTCACCTCAGACGCTGTCATCACAACACCCTGTCACGTGACTCTCGCCGTCAGGGGGCGTATACCACGCACCTCTCTCCGTTGCCAGGGGGTGTGCATCACACACTTGTCATAGTAACCGAAGGACTATGACCCCGCATGTACAGCAGGAGTCACTCCCTATGTCACCCACAGATGGATCTGCAAAATTGTCCATCTAGATAGCGCTATGCTGCGCACTCTGACGGAGAACCAGACCCATATGGTATATAAACGATCTAACTAAACACTAGGGGAGTGTATACAACACCCCTGACAACCCAGCACAGCGCGTCCCTAGCAACAAGGCCAGCGTCACGCAGCTGCCATAAGAGGAAAGAACCAATGTCAACTCACCAACACCTTTACCCCATGTAGATCTGAAGACCAAATAAAGCTGCCTCTATGTCCCCAGGTCACAGATATCCCAACACCTGAAAAAATGAAAAAGTGAAAAACAATTAAAATCAAACATTAGTACTACAGCACAATACTACACATAGAAATCCTTCATTTCTCAGAGAGCAAACACCAATGATGATTACCTCCCTCATGTCTACAAACATGGCAACAAGTTATACTCTCTATTCAAGCCCCCCCTCCCCAACGTTCCCAGCCTGTGAATCCACTCCGCCTCCCTCATGAGTAACATCCTCTGTCGATCTCCCCTCCTAGGGTTTAAAGGAACATGATCTATTACTTGTACCCTCAATTTGGGCCACCGAGTGACCACATTGTTTAAAGTGACAGGAGACCGCTTGATCCTCATCCCCCTTCCTTATAGCACTCTTATGGGATGAAATTCGATCCCGAAGGGGTTGTGTCGTCTGCCCTACGTACCCCAAACCACAGGGGCATTTCAAGAAATAGACAACAAAAGAAGACTCGCAGGTAAAAAAACCATTAATGAAAAATTTCTTGCCACTAGAAGGATGAGTAAAGCAGTCCCCTTTACTAACTGACCCACACATGTGGCAATGTAAACACGGATAAGTGCCCTTCCTCATACTGACCTCTTTAGGCTGTTCAAAAGTGCTCATAACCTTATCCCTGATAGTAGGTGGCCGTCTGTAAGATAGCAAAGGTGGATATCTGAACTCTTCGATGTGTGGGAAGGCTTCCTGTAATATTCTCCAATGTTTCTTAACGGCCATCCCAATACGATCACTCCAGCTGCTATATGTAGTCACCAAAGGAATCCTAGAACCCACCGGGCCCCTACATCTAGACTGCCTTGACCTCATAAGTACCTCCCTTGGATAGCCCCTCCTCTCAAATTTAGCCTGCATCTGTCTAACCCTCTCTATACGTTTTTGGGGGTCCGCTACTAATCTTTCAACCCGAGCTATCTGACCGGCAGGTATATTATCTTTAATATGCCTAGGATGGAAGCTATCATACTCAAGTAAGGAGTTACGATCAGTCGGTTTGGTGTACAGGTCAGTGAGTAACTGATCACCAGACCTGTACACCAAAGTATCCAGAAAGGACACCTCATCCGTAGCCACATGTGAGGTCAGAGAAATACATGGACATTTGTCCTTCAATTCATTAATAAAATCGATCAGGATCGAATGCGGCCCCGCCCACACGCAAAACACATCATCTATATACCTCCACCAACATTTTGCATGTTGGCGGAACAGGGCACTATTGTAAACAAAAGCTTCTTCAAATTGGGTGTGACATTACTTTGTACAGCTTTAAAAAGATCAGTGGATCGAAACAGCGCTGCTGTCGCTGTGAATACGTCTGTCATGCTACAATAAAAGAGCTATTATATACAGATGGTGCTGGCTTGATTGTGGAGAAGTTGTCGGGACGTCTGAGGTGCAGAGACGTTGCAAGCCTGAGCACATCGATTAATCCCCTCCTTGGGTGCTTGCTTTACACTGATCTTGGAGGCGGGGAGAGCAGCAGACTGACACTATAGAGATAAACACAGCCAGCTCTGACAAGCTGTTTGTCAGCAGCGTGGCTGTGATTTATGAGGGATTGCAGAGTGCAGGGGGACCTTACGGGGGTTTGGGATAGCAACAGAGGCTGGGCTGTATAGGCAGATCCAGGCTCTATATGCAGATAATATTCTTCAAACCCACCTCGGGTTCTCTTTAAGGTGTTGGGGGGTTGGGGGCCTTGGGGCGCCTCTTAGTCTAATAGCAATCAGTGTGTGACAGCTGTGGTGGGAGGGATTAAGGGGCTCACTTTAGTGTCTCAGCCTTGGATGCTGGAGGACCTTGTCTCGGCTCTGACTAATAGAACATTAGTAGCAAAGAAAAGAGTCTTATATTTTTATTTTCAGTTATATTGCATCATTCTGTCATATATGCAATTTAAAACCACACTCTGCAGTTCAAACTATGAGACAGAGCAGAGCTAATCACCCTTTGAACTGTCCCGTTTCACTGTTTCTTTGATGTAGAAGTGCTCCAGAAAACAGCACTGTAGCAGGCCCAAGTTGGGTCAGAGAGATCAGAGAAGCTCTTTTGCATAGATAACAAGTGAAGTTTCTTAACTCTTGTTGTACTGGAAACAATATGAGGTTTGTTTCTTTACAGCTTATGTTCTTTTTCTTAGCTGTACTACACCAACAATTTAATAGGGCTTTAGGGCTCTACAGTATAAGGTAAGGTGGAAACTTTGCATTCTGCCGCCTCTAGAGGGCGCCTTCTGAGGAAAAAGGTGTTTTCTTGCCCTATGAATGATAGGTATGGCTCTGACTAGCAGAAAGACTGAGCAGTTTCTTGTATTCCACCTCCGGTCTGAGCGCCATTCTTTTCATTCCGCAGCTGCTCAGGAACTCTGTCTCCACTGGTGTCTAGTAGGGGAGGGTCCAGCGATGTCTTTTTGCTTAGAGCCAAATAGTGGTTGCAGTTTCTTGGAATGAAAAGCCCTCTGGATATCCAGTCAGCATAATGAAGCACATTACTAGCAGTGAAAGGGTTATCTGAAATGCATCAGACAGCCTTATCTTGTTTATAACCATGAGGCCCCTCAGGTGATGTACTGGAGGCCAGCATGACACACGTTCACCTTCACATCCTAGCCGGGACTTATCTGTGTGAGGTGTGACACAGCGCCATTGTTTCTCACTGTCTATGTCTGATCTCTATGAAGATGGATGAGCCCTGCCTCACACAACTGGTGGCAAATAAATGCTCTATCACCACAGGGATTCCCAGAGGATGCACATCTCCAAATAAATCAAAACCGAAGGCTTGTTTATATAAAATAGATGGCAATTTCTGCAGCCTCAGCAGACATGTGCAGAATGGCTATATAGAGTCATTCCATATTGGTTTAGCTTAATTTAAAGCATAGCACCAGGCAGGGTAAGCTGTAGAGACAGGCAGCAACTCATACAAACAAATCAGCTTTCAATTTACTCCAGGCAGACTGTAATAAAGGAATTTTGATTAGTTGCAGTAGTGGTATAATGAACTTTGCACTACTAATGGGTTTGCATTTAGGCAAAGTGATGAAGCCTTTTACAAATACTAGACTGAACTTGGCTGAAGAGTAACATGGGGTTTACTAGCAGTGCGTGTGTGGAGTACATAGCACAAAGTCCACAAATGCAAAAGTGTGGTCAGTGGTCACATGCCATGTAAGCTTCCCAGGTGCTGGATCAGTAGTATATATCAAAGCAAATCCAAAGTATTTGTACACTGTTGATATAGATCCTTTGACATTTCTTTTGCTTTCCCCATAACTTACAATCCAAAAACCATCAGTGTAGGACTGGATGGAAGATGCTAGGGTCTGTCAGGAGTCCAGAAACTCATTGACCTTTTATACACACCCACTAATTACAAGCGAACAGATCACAGGTGAAGATGGTTAGCTTTAATAGCCATTAAATCTGTTTGTGTCAAGTTGTGCGCATGTTATGAGGCCAATTCACCAGGGTCATTCGGATCGTTTGTGTAGTGATTATGATTTAAACAGAGTTAACACAGTTGTCTGATAATAAATGGCTTCAGTCAACCACTATTCATGAGTGAAAGAAAAGTTGTGTAATCATTCATATTCTATGGAAATGATTAAGAAATCATAAATTCTGCCAGGATATTTGATGATGATGTTATGCATTTAGTCGTATCCGACTCTTGGCGATTCTATGGGTAAGCTCTCTCCATGCTGTCCAATCTTGTACCATTTCCGCCAGTTGCCTTAAGCTCAATCCTGTGTCAGCTTTGATGGTGTCAAGCCAACGCATTCTCTGGCGGCCTGGTCGCCTTTTGCCACTGATCAGTCCTAGCAATAGGGCTTTCTCTAAGGAATTTGATCGCATTACGTGGCCAAAATATGTGAGTCTGAGTCTGGTGATCTTGCCTTCTAGTGACATGTCTGGTCCAGGATATTTAAACTTATGTAATTGAATATTTATTTGGCTTACCATATTTTCTGGCGTATAAGACAACTGGGTGTATAAGACGACCCCCCATCTTTTCCAGTTAAAACATAGAGTTTGGGATATACTCGCCGTATAAGACTACCCTTCTTCCAACGCACAGCAAATAAAAATAAAACATCATATACTGGTGCTATGTCTGAACAAATACTGGTGCTGTACTGTATGTGGTACCCAGTATATAACAGTATACAGGTGATTGACTGGTTGAATTGGTCAACTCTCCCTCTCCCTAAGCGGATTGGTCAGCCCTCCCTGTCTCCAAGTGGATTTGTCAGCTCTCCCTGTCTCCCTATTTATCAGAGCGGTATGGAGGAATAGATTGCGCTTTACCCATAAAACACGCCTTTTTCACCCGACTGGCCTGCCCTTGTATCCTACTTACCTGCTTCTCTGCCTCTCAGATCTCACACATGTGCTCTTGCGCCACTTCACTACAGTCCTCAGCAGCAAGATCTGTGAGGCGGTAACAGGATAAGGCGGGCCGGATGGGTGGAAGAAGCGTGTTTTATGGGCACAGAGTGATGTCTTTCTTCCATACCCTGGGCGTCCCAGAACTTGCAGAGTGAGCGGTGAGCTCCCCCAGCATATGCGGCGACTCACGAATCCCCAGCACCCGGTAATTAAACATCAGCATGTTGCGTACGCACATCGCGTATCAGCATCACGTAAACATCAGCATGTCACATATGAGCATTGCGTATCAGCATCGTGTATCACCCGGCATCAATGGCACCCGGCGTATAAGACGACCTGCGACTTTTTAAAAGATTTTCAAGGGTTAAAAAGTCGGGAGGGTTTGTCCACAGTATTAAGTTAACCCATAGCATACCCCCCAACTTTTTGAGTTAAAAAGGAGGGACATTTAAGCCACACCTCCTAATCATGCCCCCGAAACACTCTAATCACGCATACCATTAAGATTTTGTAAGAAAAATATGTTTTTTTTATAATTCAAACCACACTGGTCCTTTATATTCTGTTTCATTTCCTTCATATTACCATTTGATTATAAATATATCAATGTAACCACTTGAGAACCCTGGGCTTAAAGGGAACCTAAACTGAGAGGGATATGGATGATTCCTTTTAAACAATACCAGTTGCCTGGCAGTCCTGCTGATCTCTATGGCTGCAGAGGTGGCTGAATCACACACCTGAAACAAGGATGCAGCTAATCCAGTCTGACTTCAATCAGAGCACCTGATCTGCATGCTTGTCCAGGGGCTGTGGCTGAAAGCATTAGAGGCAGAGGACCAGCAGGAGAGTCGGGCAAATGTAGTATTATTTTAAAAGGAAAAAATCCATATCCTTCTCAGTTTAGGTTCCCTTTAAACCCCCCTAGTAAGCAGGCCATTTTGTACAAAATAGGCCACTTCAGGTTTAACTGCGAGGCGCTGCAGGGCCGTACCACTCAGCACACAGGTGATTTCCCCCTCCCCCCTTTTCTGCCCACCAACAGAGCTTTTTGTTGGTGGGCTGTGATTGCTCTCAGGATGTTTGTTTATTTTTTAATACATATTTTAATGTTTCTTGTTTTTTTTTAATAAATACATCCTTTTTTAAATTATTTATTTACCCAGCGCTCCCTCCACCCGCCAGCCAATCAGTGCGATCGGCTGTCATAGGCTTCAGCCTATGACAGCGAATTGCTTCCTTGCCGCCCAGGGGGAGTACAGTGCTGCCGCAGATCGAGATACAGTAAATAGACAGCGGTTTTGCCATCTAACAGTCTTCTAGCGGCGATCGCTGCTGGGAGACTGATGACGGAGTGGAGCATCTCCAAGTGGAGATTTCCTGCAAATCCCCGCCCCAGGACTTTACGCTGATCGGCGCTAGGTGGTCCTGGGGCTGCCGCCGTTATCACGCCCATCAGCGTGACGTGGTCTTAAAGGAGTTAAAGGATGGGAATAACGTTTACAGTCAATAAAACACATTTTTCAGTATAAAAATACATATATTTACATAGAGCTGTAAATGAGGAAGAAAGAGGGACAGGGCTCCCAAAGAGGGGCTTTCCCCCTGAAAGAGGGATAGTTGGGAGCTATGCCCATAGTTCTGACCTTTATGTCCCGTTTCCCATAGAAGTTGAGTCACCTCCACCTTACAGGCAGACTGTACGTTGAGCATTATGTGTTACTGCCTGATCCATCCGGATGCTCTTTGCAACATCTATGAGTAATTATGGTGTCTGTACACCAAGTTGGCCTTTCACATGACTGCTTGTACGCCTGTCCTTTTATGATGTGAGAAAATACTTACTTTGAAAACAAAGTGTAAGTGTACAAATCATGTCACACTGATGACACGGGTGATAATTTACAATGTAGCGAAAATATGCGCTGTGGTGGAAATGTTTGCTTATTCTTTTGTTGTGATATTATTCAGCTATTACTCTATGGTACAATTATAGCTGTTAATGTGGCACAGTGTGCATGACTCAGTGTTTCCAGATGGCAACAGCAGCAGATAGGAAGTATAAAGCGTTCTCCTACCGACTGCTGCTGCTGCTTATAGTCGCAGCTCCTTTCACAGATATTTTTGTGCAAATTGGATGTCACAGATCACAGTCAAGTTCTCCTTGAACTACAGTTCTACTGACTGCCCCACAAAGGGCAATTCCCATGAACCCAAACTGTAACATGAAAGTGGAAACAAATTACAGGGAACCTGAAGTGAGCGGGATATGGAGGCTGACATATTTATTTCCTTTTAAACAATGAAAACTGCCAACTGTCCTTCTGATCATATATCTCATATACTTTGAAGCATAGACTCTGAACAAGCATGCAGATCAGATTTTAAAGAGAAACTCCAACCTAGAATTGAACTTTATCCCAATCAGTAGCTGATACCCCCTTTTACATGAGAAATATAATGATTTTCACAAACAGACCATCAGGGGGCGCTGTATGATTGATTTTGTGCTGAAACCCCTCCCACAAGAAGCTCTGAGTACCGCGGTACTCTGGGCAAACTGCCACAATGTAACAATGTTCACAGACAGGAATTAGCTGTTTACAGCTGTCTCTAACAGCCAAACAGCTAGGAGCAGCTACATAATCTGCCCACAGTAACAATGTCACCATGTAATACATGTCAGAATGTGAATCTGGGAGAGGAAAGATTTTACAATGGGCAAACACTGACTAAATCATTTATACATAATTATTGTAAAAATGAAGCACTTTTTTTACTACATTATTTTCACTGGAGTTCCTCTTTAAAGTAAACCTGTTTATACCCCGAAGAGGGAAGCCTCAGGATCTAATTGAGGCTTCCCTCTCTAGTCGGCAGCCCCCCTTGCAGAGCGCCTCCAAACGGGGGCCGTGCAGCTTCCCTTCTGTAACGGCCGCACTGTAGCCTTACGAGACCCCCCCCCCCCCCACACACACACACACTAATGCTCAGCAGCACGGAGCCCGCGACTGTCTTACTGCACATGCACGGGTGGACTTAGTCGGCTATTGTGCTATTTCAATAATCTTCCGGGGGCAGTGCTCAGCAAAGCGGTACATTAAAAGAGAGAGGGGAGTCTCAATAGATTCCCTCTCTGTAGGTAAGTATCTGTTTTTTTGTACCTGAGCTTCGGTTCGGATACACAGGTACTCAACAGCACGAGGTACTCAACGGTGCTTATGGGGCTGGAGGAAGACCCGGGTAAGTACCAAATCTTTCTCCACCGACGTCTCAGGTGTACTTTAGGAGGCACCTACTTTTGGATAAAATGGAGTTAAAAACAGTAAAATCATGGAAAGTGTGGTGGCTTACCTCAGTGATGACAGTCTCGTAAACAAACAAGGTTGATGCAAAATAAACCTTGTTTGTTTGCGAGACTGTCGTCATTGAGGTAAGCCACCACACTTTCCATGTTTTTACTATTTTTAAATCAGTTTTATCCAAACCAAGGCACCTCTTTACCTCTAACCTCCACCCAACAGAGTTTGGAGGGGTTCCCTCTGGTGACACTTAGTGGATACCACTGTGACAAAACAGTTTCTTACCAAGAAAAGTGACCACATCCAGTGCGTCTGGACAGGGCCGGCCTTAGGTTTCACAGCGCCCTGTGCGAAACCTGATTTTTGTGTCCCCCCCCTCATCCCCTTGACGCACGCACACACACAGGCCTATATGTAATTCACCTTTTCTCCTGAGATATCTCCTAGGACAGTGGTTAGCAACCTTTTTGACGTCGTGAAACATCACGCCAAATGCTCAGATCTCTGTGACACGTCACATATGTATAATAGGAAAATATTAATATTACTTTGCACCACGCTTTATAGCTGCAGTGCGCCCCCCCTCAAAAAAATGCCCCCCCAATCTCACTTGTAGGTGCCCTCAATATAGGTTGCCAAGCATAGGTGCCCCCAGTGCAGGAAGTCAGTTGAAGGTCTCCATCGCCCCCATAGGTAGCCAGGCGTAGGAGCCTCCAGTATAGGTAGCCATGTGTTGGTGCCCTCAGTAAAGGTAGCCAGGCGTAGGGGCCTCCAGTATAGGTAGCCAAGTGTTGGTGCCCTCAGTAAAGGTAGCCAGCTATAGGTGCCCCTAGTATAAGAAATCAGGTGTAGGTGCCCTCAGTATAGGTAACCAGCTATTAGGCGCCCCCTTGGAAGCCGGCGCCCTGAGCGATCGCTCCGGTCGCACAGGTCAAAGGCCGGCTATGCGTCTGGATACCCTGAGTGGAGTCAGGTTTGTTGTCTCCAACTGCTTCAAGTGGTTGGTTGGTTCCCCCTATTGCTATCCACCTTTGTGAGTAGATCTTTTTATTATTATTCACATCCTGCTTGATAACTAACATACTATGCTATCTGGGCTCCAGTTGTCTCTGTGTCTTTTTCCTCAGGGTGCCAAGACACCCCACTCTTCAACATGCAGATCAGATGCCTCTGACTGAAGTCTGACTGGATTAGCTACATGCTTGTTGAGGTGTGTGATTCAGACACTATGGATGCCATAAAGGTCAGCAGGACAGCCAGGCAACTGGCATTGTTTAAAAGTAAATAAATATGGCAGCCTCCATATAGCTCTCAGTTTAGGTTCCATTTAGAAACAACATATCAAATTCAGAAGATCTGGTTTTGAACAATCATTTTGATGCAATGATGATAAGCGTAACAGACATATTGATCTGGGTTTACTGTTTAGCTAATATGCCAAACCAGGGCAATGCAGACTGAGGCAAAATACTTTTTCATATATTTTTGGGTATTTTTTCAATTGCAGAGTGCAAAAGTTATTTACAGTAAACACGAGATAATAATAATTATCTCCTAGGAGAAAACTTAGGAGAAAAAGTGGATTGGATCAGGCCCAATGCGTAATGGTCAAATACCATGACATTATGATATGACCAGCACACATAGAGCTTGATTCACTAAACCGTGATAATCTTCATATCACCGCCACGCTAGCGTTTTTGTGCGCATTTTTCTGACTTCGCGCACAATTTATTTTGGAAAAAATGTTTTTATGATGTATTGCCGCTTCCTATTTTCTTCCTAGTGATTTGCATAAACTGCAAAAGAAGAGCACATGAAAAACGAATACAAGAGGGGGGCGGAGCCGAACATGGTGGCGTGAGGACGTCTTCCTTCAGAGCTCCGGGCAAACAGCTTACTTTTTGCTAATAATGGAGGAATCCGGAGAGCTTCCAGCCACCACAGATACCGCTAATACCAAGGGGAACCGCAGGGATACAAAAGCGACCCCAGCAGCTTCGGGCTCTGCCGCTTCATCATCCTCAGTGGCCAAATACTTTACAGGCCCGACCACGAGGCTGCGGACAGACAAGATGGCGGAGGCTTCCTCATCTGCAAGGCCTGCAACTAAACCTAACGAGCCACCTAGCTCTAAAAACCTAGAAGATATCTGGGATTTTCTAAAAGGTCTTCCTACAAAGCATGACATGGCCCTGCAAACGGAACTTTTACAAAACACGACTAAGACTGAGGTTGCTAATCTGCGCGCAGATATCTCAGCTATAACAGACAGAGTATCTGAGGCAGAGAAGGAGCTATCTACCCTACGATCTGAAGTAGATGACCTCAAAGCGGCGCAGAAAAAGCAATCCACACTGCAATCTCTTTTCCGGTCTCAGATAGAGGACTTACAAAATCGCAGCCGGCGAAATAACGTCCGCCTGAGAGGCCTACCAGAAGCCACGCGCTCTGAAGATTTAATTCACACAGCGAGAGCCATCTTTGACCGTCTCCTCAGCCGCCAACACTCAACACCGATTAGGATTGATAGGATCCACAGGGCTCTGCGCGCACTACCCCAAGGTGAAGCCCCACCGCGGGATGTCATTTGCAGGGTTCATCACTTTGAGGTGAAGGACGCCATCATGGCCGCGGCGCGCAGATCGGGCCCCATAGACTTTGACGGAGCCACCATATCGATCTTTCAAGACCTTGCTCCTTTTACATTAGCCCAAAGGAGAGCTATGAGACCTCTACTGAACACACTGCAGGAAAATGGCTTTACCTATAGCTGGGGTTTCCCGTTTCATCTCTTCGCTCGCAACGAACAGAAGTCTGCTGTACTACGCATGCCCTCCGAAATAGCGGAATTCTGCAAGGCCTTGGGGATCCCAGAAGTGCCCCTACCCTTGTGGGACCCGGATCTTCTGCTCATCGCTGGCCCCCAACGTCCAGGGGGGGGAAAAAAGACCAGGAGAAACCCCTCGGGGTCGTGAGTATGTCGGCTGGGGGAATGATCGTTTAGACAATCGTTCCTCTACAAAGATTCTGATTCGTCCCTAATGCACTTGACTTTCTTAGACCTTCTATACACGGGTCAATATCTGATACGGCTATGGCACACATGTCTGGTCAGCCTTCGGCCGGCCTGTTACACACCGATGCACTGCTTGTCTGGCGGGGTTCACTTTTTGACTTGAAAGAGCTGTAAATGCACGTTCTATGCCTTGTCAATATGGGGTTGACTATGCATGTTATGTGGGGATATATGCAAGTATTGAGGCGGTGGTTAGTTGTCTTATAAGCCTGGACTTTGCGCTGGTTTACGCACATTGCTCACCTATGAGTCTCCTAGAGACATTGTGGCGCCTTAACACGAATTTCTGATGCGGATCTTATCATGTATGCCGTCTGACTATTTCTGTCTTTAGCCCACTAAATGTTTGCTCCACCGTGCAGAACCAAAAAAACACCCCTGGTAATTGCCAGCTATGCAAACACTATAGATGTTAAGTTACTCAGGTTAGGATAACTGTATTCTAGACGTTACCCTGTTTTTCCTCCTTAAAAATTCCGGTTATATTATATATAATTGTTATATTTTATCCTCACCTAAAAGATATGTGGCCTATGTATAGATGCCTCCCTAGATAATGCTAACCCTGCTGCTCCCCGGAACTGGCTCACTGGGTTGGATGCTCCCGGGGCCCCCATGTGAATTATCTAGTGGGTGCCCGGAGTCTCTGATGTGGTCGCTGTGTTCCCTCTGTTCCTCCCACATGGACGCCCGTAGGGCGATAAACATGTTGATTCAATTCTTAATGTTGTTCTCGCAATTGTTCAAAAGTTGTCAGTGGTTGGCAAATACTGCCAGCAATTCTTGTTCATTTATCTTTTCACTAACTCCTTATCTGTTCTATCCTGTCTTGTACCTGTGTCTCGTGGCGGGCTTCCCCCTCACAGTTTGTAGCTTCCTATACCACCTAGAAGTTCCTTAAAGTACAGACGATCAATGTAAGGGGCCTAAATACCCCTGAGAAGCGGAGAGCCCTTTTACGCCTATTACATAAACAGAAAGTTCAAGTGGCGTTTTTACAGGAGACCCACTTCAAGGGCTCGGAGCCCCCAAAGCTAACAGATAGATACTTTACAAAAGCGTTTTTTAGCTCATCACCTGACTCCAAAACAAAAGGGGTTGCAATCCTACTAGCAAAAAATGTAGAGCTTTCGCTCCTACAGGAACGCCATGATCCAGCAGGTAGATTCCTTTTTATTAAGGGCACCCTTTTACAGAGAAAGTTTACCTTTGGAACCTTGTATGCCCCTAACAGTGGCCAGGCTACCTTTCTGTCTAGAGCTCTAGAGGCCATGGACTCCTTTGCTGAGGGAAGTGTGATCCTAGGTGGAGACTTCAATATGATCTTAGACCCCTCCATAGATAATTCCTCAGGTCAAAGTTCCTGCACTAACAAGGCTCTCAGACACTGCAGGAACCTATTGTCAAGTAGACAGTTAGTAGATGTATGGAGGGTTCACCACCCTAAAACTAGGGATTACACCTACTTCTCTAGGCTCCACAATCTCTATACTAGGATTGACCTTATGCTGGTCTCGCAAAACCTTCTCTCTGAGCAAATGTCCTCTGATATAGGCCAAGCTATCCTTTCAGACCACTCACCAGTCACTTTAACTCTGGGAGTTAGGCCTAAGTCCCACCTACCTAGGTCCTGGCGCCTTAACACCTCTCTCTTGCAGGAGCCAGAAATTAAACAGCGCATCTCAACTGCACTAGAGCGCTACTTCGCCATTAATGATAATGGCGAGGTGTCTTCCGCCACCCTATGGGAGGCCCATAAATGTGTCATACGGGGAGTATTTATACAAGAAGCAAGCCGTTTAAAGAAGGAAAGAGAAGAAACAATAGCAAATTGTTTGAAGTCCATTAGGGAACTAGAGTCTAGACATAAAAACTCACTCTCGACATCTGAACTTCAGATGCTAGAAACAGAAAGGGAAAAACTCAGGAGCTTATTGCTGTTCAGGGAAAAACAAATCGCTACCAAATGCAAAAGAACGTTTTATGAATACGGCAATAAATGTAGCAAAACACTTGCTAGAGCCCTGAGGGTGCAATATGCCTCTAGTAATATTCCCAGCATACAGGACTCCAGAGGCTGTAAACACATTAAAAATGAAGAGATTGCCGAGGTTTTTCGAAATTACTATCAGTCATTATATAACCTAAAAAACCCACATATTGACAAAAATGACCCTGTACCTAACCAGGATACTATGCAATACTTGCGTAGTTCTGGACTACCGGCACTATCAGACGAGATAGCCCAGGATCTAGAAGAACCAATCTCTGAAATAGAGATTAGACAAGTCCTTAAAGACTCCCCCACGGGCAAAGCCCCGGGTCCGGATGGCCTCTCACTGGACTATTATAAGTCCTTTAAAGATACTCTCTGCCCCTACCTAGCAAAACTATTTAATGATTTAACCCCTGATGAGGGCCCTGCTCTTTCTTTACCCCGAGACATGCTAAGAGCCCATATTACGGTCATCCCTAAACCAGGTAAGGACGCCACCTTGTGCTCAAATTTTCGCCCGATATCCCTGTTAAATGTGGACTTAAAGATTATGGCAAAAGTCCTGGCGAATCGCTTGGCCCCACTTATACCCGACCTAGTCCATCCAGACCAAACGGGATTCATCCCTGGGCGTGAGGCGCGAGACAACACCATTCGCACCTTGGATCTGCTCGATTGGCTATATAAAAAGGGATCCCCAGCCCTCCTGCTCTCCACTGATGCTGAGAAAGCTTTTGACAGGGTGGACTGGGGATTCCTCGAAGGCACACTTAAACACATCGGTCTCAGGCAGAAGATGCTCTCTAGAGTCCTGGCGCTTTATAATAGTCCCTCGGCACAGGTTAGGGCAAATGGTGTTGTCTCTGATGCGTTTATTATTTCTAATGGCACACGGCAGGGCTGTCCCTTGTCTCCTTTAATTTTTGCTCTCACTATTGAACCATTCCTTCGCACAGTTCGTTTGAACACGGATATTAAAGGGATTCGGGTAGACTCTGAGGAGCACAAGGTGGCGGCCTATGCAGACGACCTTCTGTTTTATCTACAAAATCCCATTATCTCTCTCCCAAATCTTCTCATGGAGCTAGACAAATACAAATCTCTCTCTAATTATAAAATTAATCTAGATAAATGCAATGCCCTAAGTATTCTTCTTCCCTCTTCCTTAAGAAATCAACTACAATCTAACTTCGCCTTCAAATGGGGCTCCTCTGCTATTACTTACCTAGGAGTGCAGATTCCAGTCAAATTAGAAGAAATATATAAATTAAACTTCCCTCCCCTTATACGCAAATTATCCCAGGACCTTCAGGAGTGGAACCGCCCCCACTTCTCATGGTTTGGTCGCATAAATATTCTCAAAATGAATATCATGCCTCGCCTCCTATACCTATACCAAGCCCTCCCTATATCTCCACCACCGGCTCATTTTAACTTAATTAAAAGATTATTTTTGAATTTCATCTGGAAGGGTAAACCGGCCAGAATAAAGTATGCCGCTATGATACTCCCCAAGGGTCAGGGAGGACTAGCTGTTCCAGATGCTAGGAAGTACCATGCAGCAGCTAGCCTGGTCAGAGTGGTCGACTGGCATAGACACTTTGCTCAGAAGAGATGGGTTCAGATAGAATCAGCATTAGTAGAACAGGATCTCTCGCTTTTACCTTGGCAGATTAAAACTCCGCCCGATATATCTACATCCGTCCACTCCACCCTCAAAATTTTAGTGAAATATCGCAAATCTCACAACCTCACCCCTTGGCCCTCACCTTTATTGCCTATACTCGATAATACAATGTTCCCCCCAGGTTGCCATGGTAATGCTTACATACCATGGAGAATGGGCTCGGCTCTCAGAGCCAGAGATCTTCTTATTGGCAAAAAATGGCGTACAATTCAGCAACTGCAGGGGTCTCGAAATTGCCCCTTTTTGGACCCCTGGAGCCTGATGCAGTTTATTCATTTTGCTAGCTCACTCGGCTCAAGAGAACAGCTATCTAGACCTTTAACGCCATTTGAACTGTTATGCAACGGACAAGAGCCAATAAGAAAATCACTGACCACAATATATCAACTGATATGTACAGATGAATCCTGGTCACATTCTCTAAGGGAAAAATGGGAAGCCGAGCTACAGACCTCATTTACGGATGAGCAGTGGGATAAAATCATTCTTTTAAATCACAAATCTTCTATATGTTCTAGAGTTCAAGAAACCAACTACAAAGTACTAACCCGCTGGTATCTTACGCCCAGCAGACTGCATAGGATCTATCCCACTGCTGATCCAGAATGCTGGAGATGTAAACAACAGTTGGGGACATTGCTCCATATCTTTTGGGATTGCTCCATCATCAAAAGTTTCTGGACTAAGGTACAGACTTGTATTAAAGAGCTCACGGGTGCTGATCCGATAGCCGATCCTGCTTATTATCTTCTAAATCACACACATACACCTATTAAAAAAGTTAAAAAATCTCTGACAAGGCACTTACTGCAGGCAGCGAGAGTTGCTATAACTCGGCACTGGAAAGACACTAATCCCCCTTCAATTCTGGAATGGATAGCCGAGCTTAAATATATATCTGAGATGGAATCACTTACAGCCTCCATTCATAATACCTCGGAGCAATGCTCACGCACCTGGATGCCATGGTATGAATATCTTGAGTCTGACGGTTATAAGGATCTGCTCTCTACCTCACTCCCGTGAGCCTTGTGATCTTAGCTTGACCCTTGCATTGTCTCTTATAAGATTTTAGGAGAATTAGCATCTTTTTTCTAAAAAACACTAGGGGTGGGGACCCCGCCATGTAGACTCAGACGTCTATTCTTCTTCCTTTCTTCCTTTATGTTCTATCTTCCTTCTATCTATTCGCTAATCTCTCTATTCTCTTCCTTGTTAAGATGGTCCTTATCAAACTGGCTGGAAACATAGATAGCACCGTTAAGTAAAACTCATTTATTCACCAGTATATGCTTAAGTGGAACTTGAGCTTAGAAAATGAGGCATTCCTTACATAGCTAACTTCATGGGTGTCCTGGGATGTATGATCCCCCCTGGGCTCCCGGACACCGATGCTTCTCTCTACTCGCTGTAATGCCCCAGTCGCTTAGTTACAGTAGGTCTCCAATACTATCTCAGTGTTCCACACCTCTGAGGGTTGGGTGGCCAAATATATATATTCCTGTTGATACAGCACTGGTTTGCTGTGAAATCTGTGCATTTTATTATTCTGCATGTATATTTGACCAATCAATGTATTCTTGCCCAGTTGTGACACTGTACCATCTCTTATGTACTTGTGGTAAAGCCTGTTATTCTTTTTGAAAAATTACTAAATAAAGAATTTACAAAAAAAAACGAATACAAAACGAATATGAGTTTTGTATATGCAAACCACAAATGCATTAAAACGCACACAGAAAAGCTTGAAAAATGCATCTGCAGTAAAAAAAAAAAAAAAAAAAAAACGTGAATGCACCAAAAATGCAGCAAAACACACAAAAAATTGCACGCAACATAAAACGCAGCCTTTCATGCAGGGGCGGCGCCAGGGGGGTGCTTGGGGGTGCTCGAGCACCCCCTAGAATTGTCCAAGCACCCCCAAAGCACCCCCTGGAGTGAACTGACTTCAGGCGTCTAAAAGACGCCAAGTCAGTTCACACAGCGGCAGCACGGAGCAGCAGGCAGGGCTACGGTAAGATGGCCGCCCGGAGCCCTGTTCTGCAGACTTCGAGTCTGCAGTGCATGGCTTCGGGCGGCCATTTTCCCGTAGCCCTGCTCTCTGCATGCAGGCAGGAAGTCTCGTCGTGACGTCGGGAAGGAAGAGGATTGTGGGCGCGTGGGCGCGCGGGCGCTGCGCGCCACAAGGAGGTCGGGACAGGAGGTCGGGAAAGAAGGTCTTCTGGCTGTAGGTGAGTAAATGGGTTTTTCTTTTCTTTTTCAGGTGATGCTGATTGTGCATATTGGGGCCATATCTGCTACGGATTGTGCATATTGGGGTCATATCTGCTACGGATTGTGCATATTGGGGTCATATCTGCTACGGATTGTGCATATTGGGGTCATGTCTGCTACGGATTGTGCATATTGGGGTCATGTCTGCTACGGATTGTGCATATTGGGGTCATGTCTGCTACGGATTGTGCATATTGGGGTCATGTCTGCTACGGATTGTGCATATTGGGGTCATGTCTGCTACGGATTGTGCATATTGGGGTCATTTCTGCTACGGATTGTGCATATTGGGGTCATGTCTGCTACCGATTGTGCATATTGGGGTCATTTCTGCTACCGATTGTGCATATTGGGGTCATTTCTGCTACCGATTGTGCATATTGGGGTCATTTCTGCTACCGATTGTGCATATTGGGGTCATTTCTGCTACCGATTGTGCATATTGGGGTCATATCTGCTACCGATTGTGCATATTGGGGTCATATCTGCTATGGATTGTGCATATTGGGGTCATATCTGCTACCGATTGTGCATATTGGGGCCATATCTGCTACCGATTGTGCATATTGGGACCATATCTGCTACCGATTGTGCATATTGGGGCCATATCTGCTACCGATTGTGCATATTGGGGCCATATCTGCTACCGATTGTGCATATTGGGGCCATATCTGCTACCGATTGTGCATATTGGGGCCATATCTGCTACCGATTGTGCATATTGGGGCCATATCTGCTACCGATTGTGCATATTGGGGCCATATCTGCTACCGATTGTGCATATTGGGGCCATATCTGATAACGATTGTGCATATTGGGGCCATATCTGCTAACGATTGTGCATATTGGGGCCATATCTGCTACCGATTGTGCATATTGGGGCCATATCTGCTACCGATTGTGCATATTGGGGCCATATCTGCTACCGATTGTGCATATTGGGGCCATATCTGCTACCGATTGTGCATATTGGGGCCATATCTGCTACCGATTGTGCATATTGGGGCCATATCTGCTACCGATTGTGCATATTGGGGCCATATCTGCTACCGATTGTGCATATTGGGGCCATATCTGCTACCGATTGTGCATATTGGGGCCATATCTGCTACCGATTGTGCATATTGGGGCCATATCTGATAACGATTGTGCATATTGGGGCCATATCTGATAACGATTGTGCATATTGGGGTCATTGGACGTGTTTTTTGTTAAAATCTGCTCACATTACGTGTATTTTCTTGAGAAAACTTGCACAATTATGTGAATTTTCTGGGAAAAGGGTCACCAAAACTTGGGCCCTCTGTCTTTGCGTTGCACATTTAAAGAGTAACTGTCAGGCTGCAGAAGCTAATTTAAACCTCTATTCTCCTGTTTTAAACAGTTTAGAAGGAAGCTCAAAAGCCATTAGTGAAGATAAAAATCTCAGTTACCTTTGATGTGTGCTTATCAGCAAGTCTGTTATAGACCCATAAAGACGCAAGCCGCATACTAAACTGCAAAGCATTCTAGGGCCCTCCCCTCAGCTGCTAATGAGACGTTACAGAAGCTTGTAATCAGTCCAACGTGTAGCACTGATAAATCTCGGGGCAGAGTACTCTGCAGGAGTCAGCTATTGTTCCTAGCCACATGGCTCATTAATATTCACTGCACACTGTGTTGTTCAAGTAGGAGCTTATCTGTGATCAGGAAGCAGGCAGGACATAAGAACACATTTGACAGAAAAACATGGAGCCTGCCATGAGCTGTCAGGAGCATCTATCTCTGCATATACTATATACAAATTCTGTGAAATCCAAACGTGGACAGTGAAATGCATATGTAATGTAAGTACAGCCAATCTTTAGCTACTGATATATGTGTTTATTTTCTCTGAGACCTTATACCTAACAGCTCCTCTTTAAAGGGAACCCGAGGTGAGAATAATATTGAGGCTGCCATATTTATCTCCTTTTAAGTAATACCAGCTGCCTGGCTGCCGTGTTGGTCCTCTGCCTCTAATTCTTTCAACCATAGACCCTGAACAAGCATGCAGCAGGTCAGGGGTTTCTGACAATATTGTCAGAACTGACAAGATTAGCTGCATGCTTGTTTCTGGTGTAATTCAGTTCACTACTACAGCCAAATAGATCAGCAGGGCTGCCAGGCAACTAGAATTGTTTAAAAGGAAATAAATATGGCAGCCACCATATCACTCTCACCCTGGGTTCACTTTAAATTACAGTTAGCCCCGCCCTCATCCGGTCATGACCACGCCCATTTTTTCGCCTCGGCGCAGGTTGTAGCCACACCCATTTTTTGCCGCAGCGCGCTTCGCGCGCCGCAGGTCGTCAGCTCCCCCAGAAATTGGTCCAGCACCTGCATAGCACCCCCTAAAAAAAATTCCTGGAGCCGCCACTGCTTTCATGTTATGTTATGTGAGCACCTACCCTAGGAGCCACTTTTATTTTATCTATAACTTCAGCAGGAATCCACAATCTAAATGTGCAGTCACTATACGTATATAGTGGTGAATGTATAAAGCCTGATTGCCACTTTTCTAGAATGCTAAATAATGGCCTCAATTCACTAAACAGTTTAGACTAATCTACTGTTGGTTTTCAGTCTACTGATGGTTTGGTCAGTTGCATCAAAGGGGAATTCCCTATTACAAAATGTTTTAGACCTGTTTTAGACCTGATCTAAACCATTTGGTAATTAGGTAGGCAAAGCAGGGAAATTATCAAAAGATGCAATTCACAAACAAGTAGCTATGACTGACATCCTTCTCCTCTGATGAGCTCTCCTCTGCATACAATTAAACTCCTGCATAATTAGTTCAAAAGGTTCCATCCTCACATCTAAAATACCTCACAGAATTACTTTACCTACAGAAATCAGCTGGTCTAATCGCTGTCAGAGAAAGTGGGCGTGGTTACTCCTTGTTTGCCTTTGTGAATTGTGTAATTACTGAATGTTAGACCTGGTCAAAACAGGTCTAATGCTGGGCATACACGGCTTGATTTTGCTGCTCGATTCCGCGCCAGATCGTTTTCCACATTCGATTCTGCAGGTGATTCTCTTATCTTCCGCTCATTTTTCTTATCTTTTCCCATTGTCCTCCACGAAGAATCGAGTGCGGGAAACGATCGGGCAGGAAATTGGACATGTGGGAAATTATCTATCGAGCCATCTAAATGGCTCAGAATCGAGCCGTGTATTCCCAGCATAAAACATGACACCAAACCATCAGTAGACTAAAAACCATCTGTAGACTATTCTAAACTGCTTAATGAATTGAGGCCAATCTGTCTCCACTTTCGAAGTGGTGAATGCCGTAGGCTACAATGGAGATCAGCAATGTTTGTTCCCAACACTAGAAATGGCTCGAACCTCCGATTTTTGGTTCACGAACCTCGAACGCGAACTTCCGCAGAACTTTCGCGAACCGCAATAGACTTCAATGAGGAAGCGAACTTTGAAAACTAGGAACATTTATGCTGGCCACAAAAGTGATGGAAAAGATGTTTCAAGGGGTCTAATGCCTGAGTTTTTGCATGGCGGAGTGGGATACACGCCAAAAGTCCCAGGGAAAAATCTGGATTTGACGCACAGTAGCGTTTTAAGGGCAGAAATCACATTGAATGCTAAATTGGAGGCCTAAAGTGCTTTAAAACATCTTGCATGTGTATACATCAATTAGGGAGTGTAATTAGTGTACTGCTTCACACTGACAGACCAAACTCACTGTGTAACGCACCTCAAACAGCTGTTTGTGTAGTGTCGGCCGTGCTGGGCTGGTGCGCACCATAGCTAGAGCGCTGGGGGAAGAGTCTAATGCTGGGAATAGACGGGTCGTTTCTGGCGCTCGATTCTGCGCCCAATTGTTTTGGTGCTCAATTCCCACTCGATTCTCTTATCTTCCACTTGTATTTTTTTTATTCACTTCAATGACAAATCGAGCGGTAAAGTGATCGAACGGTGATCGGACATGTTGGAAATTATCTATCGAACCATCTTATCAGCTCAGAAATGACCCGTGTATTCCCAGCATAAGGCATAGGTTGAAAGAGGGTACCTCAATCAGCAATGCAGACTTAGACTCTGCCTGCAGCCCACCTTCACCTAACACTTTGTTACTGCCGAGTATTGTGAGCGGAAGCAAGCTGTGCCGTTATCTCACATTCTCCACCGCTGGAGTCCACCTATCACCGCTCAGCTCTTCCCCTAGCGCCCGGCATGACTTCCTGCATCACGTGATTACACGCGTGCAGGGAGAGATGCCACCACTAGGGGGTGAGCTGAGCGGTGACAGGAGGTCAGACATCCGCTGGTGGAGCAGGTGATTTAATGGCATGGCTTGCTTCCACTCCCAATACTTTGCATTCGGGCAGCTGCAGGAGTTATCCAGTGTCACGTCCTGACGTGATGACACCCGAAGCGGTCCGATCCTGGGGCCACCCCCTAAGTCCGCCGCTATGTGAATCAACCCCTATGTCCCTATTTGAGAATAAATCTCCCACTCCTGTCCATTGTATAGAAGGTTAAAAAAAAGTTTACATGTAGTGGACTGTAAAGTTTATAGCATGCTCTGACCTTATAATCAACCCAGTTACAAAAAACAAAACAACCCCTGAATACCATTCACATAAAAATAAATACACACAATATATCATATAAATATATACATATGTATTTATGTATCGCATATATCTGGTGCCTCCACACTGGTGGGAATTAGACTTTATTTTCAGCACAGTGCTAATGTTGACCTATTTAGATAACCTATTGCTGCAAAGTATGTTGAATGTGTCTCTTTATGCTTTTCCCCAGGTTGAAAGAAAGACCAATATAACTCATTTGCCAATGTAACAATCCCTCTCTGACCTGGAAAAAACAAATCTATTATGTTAGCCCGCTGGTTCAAGAAATGACAAGATAGATATAAAGAATATAAAATCTTTATTTTTATATAACAAAATAATTTCACGTTGCTGTAACTCTCCTGGATTCCTATCATACATTTTGTTTCTGAGGCAGAGGATGAGAAGCCACAAAACGTTTTATGAGCGCTCTGCTGCAAGAAGCAACAATACAGCCAGGCAGTGGCAGCACATAGACATAACACTGATGATATAATGAATGAATAATAGCATGGCTCTGATGCATGGCCAATGAATGAAAGTATTTTTAAGTAAACCAACAAACAATAAAAGGCAGTGCTGGAGTGATGGACTCCTCTGGTCAGCTCAAACCGGGAAACAAGTCCTTTCAAGCAAACACATTATTGCACATTACGGTTATAGTTACATGACATTGGATATTATTAACTGCGTAGATAATGCGTACTTTCATTTGGTGATTACAGAGGAAAGTAAGTGAAGGGGGTGGGGGGGGGGGGTCACTTGCACCCCCCATTGCCAGAAAGGCTACTTCCGATTGCCATGGTTAGTAAAAAAAAAAAACGGCATCTTGATTTTAAAATTCTATTTTAAAAAAAATAAAAGGACATTAAAAACAGATAGTTCCAGTTTCTGCATTCTTTAAAGTCCAACCAAATCTTAAGGTGGCCATACACTCATCAATTTCTCCCATTGATATACAGCCGATTCAATCTTTCCGATTGAATTGGCTAGAAATCGTTGCAGCAGACGGCCTGATCCATCGATTCCTGGCCGAAATTGGTCAAATAGCAAATAGCTCGATCAGTCCGGATAGAAAATCTAGATCTATAGGCAAATCGACGGCCCACATCGTTGCACTGGATCGAACAGTGCAATGCTGCGTTTTGATAGATTTTTAATAGATTTCATTCTGAAATCTATTGAAAATCTGTTCCTAGTGTGTGGATCTGTCAGGAATCTATCTGATGGTCGAATCTTGTGGAAATCTATAGGCTTAATTCACAAAGCGGTGCTAACAGTTAGCACCCTGGTGAAAAGCCCCTTATCACGCCTAAACTCAGTTTAGGCGTGATAAGTTTAGGCATGATAAGTTTAGGCATGATAAGTTTAGGCGTGATAAGTTTAGGCGTGATAAGTTTAGGCGTGATAAGTTTAGGCATGATAAGTTTAGGCGTGATAAGTTTAGGTGTGATAAGTTTAGGCATGATAAGTTTAGGCATGATAAGTTTAGGCGTGATAAGTTTAGGCGTGATAAGTTTAAGCACAAACTGGGTTAGCACCGCAGTGCACAGCTGATCAAATGTTTTGCGCTAGCAAAGTCTGGTGCACTTCGCATAGAGTTTAATGGCGCTGCTTTGCGCGCGGGACTTTGCACACGATCTAAACTTATCTAAACTTATCACTCCTAAACTTATCACGCCTAAACTGCCTTTTCACCAGCATGGTGCAATGGTTTTCACGGCTACAGTCTTTTACTGGGTTAGCACCGCTTTGTGAATCGAGTCCTATAAGTGTATGGTCACCTTTAGTGGCTAGACTGCATGCACAGAGGCGCTCGGCTGCGTTACAGACTACAGCTAGTTTTTCTCCACTGATTGCCTGATGAGGCGGAACCCTGCCCGCGAAACGCGTTGCATATTGGAGCTACAAATTAATGTTATTTTTTTATAATAAAAATAATGACTCTTGGTCTGTTTTTCCCTTGAGGGAGGTAAGTCCACCAACTTCCCGCTTTTAAACTGTTTTTAGACATTTTTACTCTACATCGGCGCCTCTGTTCAATATCTTTATACTCAGACTGCATGCAAAGATCCCCCTAACCTGTAAACTATTACCTCTAATGCTGTTGCCATCTGCTAAATTATGAACGTCACAGTAAAAATAATATACATATATATGTAATAAGCAGAATTTAACCGGTGAGACCTGCTTTAGTAGTAATATTTTACAAAAGGTGGAGCCTTCTTATTTTAGTTGAACTTTTCTTCTACTTGAGCACAGCCCTGTCAGGTTCTACATTTATTTACGAGTGCACAGTGTCATCTCAGCTCAGTGAGTAATCTGCACTTCCTGTATCAGGTGTTGCCATTTATGGCAGGTCTGATCAGATTTCCGATTGTTTTTCCATTCAATTTTTTGATCACTTCTGTACAAAATCGATCGGGAAACCTGAATGGACACGTCCGGAAGTTTGACAGGAAATTGCATGGTGTGTGCCAGCCATTTGTTCACATGAATATATTGCCCCTTCCCCTAGGAAACTTATCTGCAGACGATGGTCCTGAATACCTGACATAACAGCTAGCAAAAGGAATGTTTGGATATGGCAGAATGCAACCAGTCACAGTCCACTGTGATTGGTTGCCATGGGCTTCACAGTTTTCCTGTGTACCAATGAAAAACATCCTAAAGGACAAGTGTAGAATTGATGACATATATTCACTAACTAGATAAATGCTATTCGCAGGCAACACACATAACTTGTACCAGTGTTTAGGCAAATAGCGTGGCATGCGTTGCGCAGATAACACTTTTCACAGAAATAGCAGTGAGTATTTTGTACATAATGCAGAGAATATTGTGCAATAAATGCATTATGTATGCGGTGCACGCTACGCTACTTGTGTAAACAATGGTAAAATGGCCTGTACATGGTCATTTTACCGCTATTTAGTGAATGTAGACCATAGGGAGTAACAGTAGATAGTATTAAATATCAAATGTATGTGCGGTAATTTCTTACAGTACCAGCAAAGAGTTTGGCTGGTTTTGTCAGTAAACACAGAAAGGGCCCAGTTATCAGTCACCAAATCTGGGGACTTGGCTCTAATAATGTCAGAGTTGTTCACTGCAAATGTAAAGCAAAACCTTCCAGGCGGAGGTGCAATTTAATTTTCCAGTGCGTAATACTATAAATAAAACCAATGCATTAGAATCAGTAATTTGCAATAACGATCAGCAGTTTCAACACTTATTGCAGTTATTCTTGTGAGAAGTTTATATGTGAAATCTTTTAGATTTAGATTTGTTAGTCAGGAGAAACATTGTTAAAGAGAACCTGAAGTGAGAGGAATATAGAGGCTGACATACATTTTTTTTAATGTTAAACAATACCAGTTGCCTGGCAGTCCTGATGATCCTCTGAATACTTTTAGCCATAGACCCTGAACAAGCATGCAAATCAGAGGTTTCTGACAAATATCTGACAAGATTACCTGCATGCTTGTTTCTGGTATGTGATTCAGACAGTACAACACCCAAAAGGATCAGCAGGACTGTCAGGCAATGTGCATTGTTTAAAAGGAAATAAATATGGCAACCTTCATATCCCTCTTGCTTCAGGTTCCATTTTTTTAAATATCTGGCCAATATCTCCTGTGGCATTCTTCTATCAAAGACTTAATAAGAACATACTGTATCTGCACATGTAGAGGTGTTTGAAGGAAGCGCAGACTCAGTTCTCTTCCTTAATAAATTGCTTTCTTTTAAATGTACTGGATTGGGGTTGGTTGAGGGAGCCTTCATGTAACTAAACAGTGAAAATTGAATTAGATCATACAGTCTTCATGGGACCCTAGAAAACAAAGAGGATTATGGTAGTGCTTCCCTTAGCAACCAATCAGATTCCAGGGGAAGCAATCATGTGACTGGTAGGCATCAACAACATCCCCATTTTGCACTTGCAGAATATACCGTAGCTAAATAGCCATAATAATAGGCAAAATACCAATAACTAACCCATAGCAACCACTCAGCAGTCATATTTCATACAGGACTACAGTAAATGGATGTTATAGGTTAGTGCATATCATTATAGCTCCTTCTTTCCTCTTAATGAATCAAATATGGTTAATATTTTTACAGAGCACAGTTTATATGGTCTATTAGTTTTAGCTGGTGGGAAAAAAAGTAAAAAAAGAGAATTCTTCTTGAACCACTTGAGAATCTAAGTTATTCACTTTATACGTTTCATTAAACATCATTGTCCTTCCTTCCCCTAAGTTTGGCTACACTTAGGAGGAAAGTGATATAGAAAGTGATGAATAGTTTTGAGCGTTTGCTGTATCATTAGCAGAAGTCTAAACACATAAACGCTTTTATGGTTTAAATATTAATAGAATATTATCACATACTGCGGCATTCTTACCCCTGAGTTTAAGTAGTTCACAAAATGTTTTCCTTACAATAATAATAATTAAAAAAAATGCAGAGTTGTTGCTAAGTGGTCAGTTTCACTTTGCAGATTTTGGACTGTGAAACTTTAAAGACACACAGTGAGTCCCGGGAAGAAAATGGAGAGGTGTCAGTGCATCGGGAGAGAGTGTTGGAATCCTGACCCTTGAAAGCATCCAAGCTGCCAAGAGAATGAGGTAGGGGGAGGCTCTGTGAGATTGTCCATGTAGTTCTGATAGTAGGTGCCTCTGACACCGATACTGTAGCTCCCATGGCCATAGTAAGGGAAGCCAGGCATGGAACTATCATGTGATGGGCTTCCATAGGGGCACTGCAAATATGGGGTATCAGGCGACTGTGTAGTACGTCTGGTGTAGTAAGGAGATGGACACTGTTGAAGTGGAGTAGGCTCCTCATAGTTGGCATTTGAAGCAACAGTTTGTTGAATTTGTGGAGGCATCATATAAGCCTGCTGGCTGCCATCTTTTATCTCTGCCTGTCTGCACCCATCATGCTGAAGGCGGCACTCTGTGTGGCTACAGCTCCATTTTGCTGGAGGACTGGAATGCAAGAACATGGACAGGGTAGATATCCTGTTGATGGCTCTCTTCAAGGTTGCTATTTTGGACAACCTCTTGCCTCTCAGGTCATGCTTAAGAGCCAGGCGCAGAGCATTGAAAGCCTGGTTGTAATCCAGGATCCTTTTCCGTTCTCTTACATTGGCTGCTATTCGCCTGGCCTTTGACCTCACTGGCCTGGTCCTCTTCTTAGGCTTGGCGTCCTCTATTTCACTCTCACTGGCTCTCCTCTGGGATTCTTCTGCAGACTGGATAGATCTTTCATCTGACCCATCGTCTATGTCTTGCTCATACTCTGAGCAGTCTGACTCAATGAGGCTCATCGCAGCTACAGTCACGCCTCAGTCACAGCCTGAAGATTGGATTGAGTTGAATGTCTCTTCCTGCTTGACTTTTAAAGATTTCATTTTATGTTCTGTCTGTCCACTCCCTCTCAAAGTCACTCCCTGAAAGGGCAGGCTACTGCTTAAACAAAACTTACCATCATTTTTTTATTATACCTCATAAGGACTCAAACAGGTACCTAGTGTCTTCTTTTTATGACCTGCCTGCAGGTAGACGGGCCTTAGTTTGATAGCTTTGTCAAGAAAGATCATAGAAAACATGCAAACGCCTGTAGTATGCACTCTAACATACTGATCTGCCAAATTATACAGCAGCACACGCATTTTCTCCCCTTACAACAAATTACAGGTCTTCCCTCTTAATCTGTCCTGGCCGATCACCTTCAAACTTGTACTGCCAGAGGGTGCAAAACACGCAGCATAGAATGTAATACAGTTCTCACCTCAGTAATATACCTGGTCTAAATCACAGCAGAATAGGCTCCTTGACACAATAGTCAATAATAAATGAGTATGTATTATAATAGCATAGACTCTAAAGAAATGTTAGGGGACTATTTGCAATGGTACAAACAGACCATTTGACAATTTTATTTTGGAAAAGAAAGAAAAAAAAATATTTTGTGTGCCACATAAATAAAAGTGCCAGTAGAGTCTAAAATAGTTTTTTCGTGTGTTATTTCTTAATCCTTTCCAGAACGATGTAGGTGAAATCTTTATCCTGTTTGTGCCTGTCAGTCTCTGACAGGATGTAGATTTCACTTGTTTCCATTGCGCGCTCCTGCAATGATCACTGGTTTTGATGCTTTGTCATCGCTGCCTGCTTGGCTGTCTAATGACAGCTGAGCACCATCCACCAATTAGGAATTTATTTCATTGACTCCTGACCCTGTGATCACTGTGAACCAATCACAGTGATCGCTGCACAAATTCTGAAAAAAAAAGGTTCTAGACCTTGAGCCAATCACAGTGATCACCGCACAAATTTAGAAGAAAAAGTTATTAAAGTAAAACTTAAGTGAAAATAACTGATGAAATAAACAATTGTATCTATCTTCCTACTCCTAAAAAAGAATTTCGGATATCCCACAGTTTTATGTTATGTTTAAAAACTTTAAAAAGAAGATTTTTTGGGGGGGTTTGTCATAGCTTAATGAAACAGTCTGTCCTCTGTCTCAGAGTGCTAAAATAGATGAACTATTGACCTTTTTTTATCTATCTCCCAGAAGCCCAATTCTCTGCCAGGAAAGTATTTTACGGCTGTAATTCCTTCACAGTTAGGGATGCTATAGTCTGGGTTTTCCGACTGGAGAAAAAAACTGTCAGTAGCATAGCTGAATATTAACTCTTTCATGCATAGAAAGAAGAAAAGCAACACAGGATATTTTTTTGTGTGCTTGGCACCTTACATATACGTCACTCTCACATTGGCCCATATGCAATTCACTTTTTCTCCTGAGTTTTCTCCTAGGAGAGAATTATTTGTCTTCTTTTTAAAATAACTTTTCAGCACTTTGCAATTGAACAAGTACCAAAAAGTAGATGAAAATGTACTTTCAAAATTATTTTGAGTCTTTTCTTGCTTTCTGGTGGTTTAAAAGTCATTTTCTTGCCAAATATAAAAAAAAAACACTTAGGAGAAATCTCAGGTGAAAAATTGAATTGCATATGGGCATTATGTCACATGACACTTAAGGGTGCCCTATTTATAAGGGAGGGAAACATCTATTTGCCAGAAAAGGGGACATTTTTTTGATAGTGGTGGACTCCATTTTGAAGAAAGGTAAGGCCCCGTTCACACTGCACGCGTTTCCAGCCACGTTTTGGAAACGCGTGCAGGTGGCCGACACGCACGACATCAGACATTGCATAGAGTGCAATGTCTGATGTTCACACTGCATGCGTTCCAGACCTGTGCGGTCCGGGAACGCATGCTGCACGCATTTTTTGTAAAAACGCATGGCTGTCTTATTCACTTTTCAGTGATGGGATCAGCCACGCAACGCACACAAACGCGGATGGCGTGCGTTCGTACGCGTTGGGGTCCGCACGCGATAACTGAGAACTCCAGTTATCATTCTACTGCTCAGGGCCCTTTCACACCTGAGGACTTTTTCGGCGTTTTAACGCCACAGCCGAAGTTGGCGTTTTCCAAGGTAAAATGAAAGTCCATAGACTTTCATTTTACCTTTCACATCTAACTCGGCGTTTTGGAGCGTTGTGTTTCAACGCTCCCAGGAGCTTTTTCAGGGCTGTTTACAGCCGAATTTGGCTGATGGCGTTTCAATGATAGTCAATGGAAAACGCCAACTTCAGCGTTTTCAAAGCGTTTTCAAAGCGTTTTACAGCTGACTTGTTCACTTATTTTTATAGAAGAAAAAAAAAAGGACGTTTTCATATGAGCTGTAGAACGCTTTGAAAACACCTTGAAAACGCTTTGAAAACGCTATGTATTGGCGTTAAGCAAAAGGCTGAGTTTCAGCCTTTTCTACCGCAGCCTCTAGTGTGAAAGAGCCCTCATGGTCGGGATTTGGCCCGACAAGCCATCTTTTATCTGCCACTGAAGTACTGGAAGAGTGGGACATGCAGCTCTACAATTAGTTACGAGGCCTGACAGACTGATATGCACTGTATCATCCATGGTCTCCGTGTTTTCCCACCAACATGTGTACAAGAAGATTAGGGCTTGGATAAGGAGGCCTTTTTGGTAAGTCTGATGAGTGGTGACTTCTTGCAGACATCACTACAGTAAACACCAATACATGGAGGAAATTGCCTAATTGTTATTTGTGGGATACTCTGCAAAACTGTTATTTGGGCAGCCCTAAATTTGATATGGGGGTACTCCGTATTGTTTTGGTGTAGGGTACTATAAATTATTGCTAGATGGGGAGCACTTTACTTAAACATTATTTGGGGTGCACGCAGTATAAATATTTTAGGGGGCAGATTACTAAAAGAGCACTTTTAACGATTCACAGCTGAACATCCAAAACTATTTAGGATAACTTTTTATGTTAATAATCCTAGTTTCAGTATCAAAACCGGTTCTCAACACTATATATTGCTGTATATTGGTATGTAGTGTTCACCCCTCCAGTGATGTTAAAGGATACCTGAAGTGACATGATGAGATAGACATGGGTATGTACAGTGCCTAGCACACAAATAACTATGCTGTCTTCCTTTTTTTCTATCTCTGCCTAAAAGAGTTAAACATCAGGTATGTACGTGACAGTTCCTGTCTGAGGGGTCTACAGTGTGACCCTCACTGATAAGAAATTACAACTATAAAACCCTTTCCTAGCAGAAAAAGGCTTCTGAGAGCAGGAATGAGATAAAAAGGGTCAACAGTTCATACATTTTAGCTCTGGCATACTTTAATGAATGTGTAATTGAGCAAAAACAATAAAACTGTAAAAACTTAAAAAGTATATCTAAATATAAAATAAAACTATGGAATATCTTAAAAAGTCATTTTTAGGAGTAGGAGGATAGATACAATTGTTTACTTCATTTGTTTATTTTCACCTCGGGTGTCCTTTAAGTCTAGGCTGTGACGTCATGCAACCTTTTCGCCCAGGGCACTCTGGGTGATCAACCAACATTACAGCTCACTACACAGATGGGGGGACATCCTACAGCAATTCACCTTGCCCGACCGGGTGATTTGCATATCTCCGATCCCACTCAGTGATATGCTCCCTGCTGGACAGGAAGTACATCACTAAGCTTTGAATAATTGGCGCAAGCGTACTCCAACTGCATTGAAGTAAATGGCACTGCAACAAAGATTGTTGCAGTGCCATTTACTATAATGCAATTGCAAATCAAATGGTACCACTCATACCACTCGGCAATGCACTACAGACTCTGCATCGCTTCTGCATTGTCGGAAATATTTTCATTTCTCATAGAGACTAATGGCCACTGCGATGGGGGAGCGTCGAAGGAGCAGCGATGGAGAGCAATGAAACGCCCCAGTGTAAAAGGTGCCACGAATCTTGCTACTGTATGGGCAGTGATGGTCGTAGTCAGCCAACTTCGCTACGCTGGAACTACACGTATTTTTACACAAATACGCTTCGCAATCTACGGCTATGTAATCAGAAATTCACTACGTTTGCATTTCGTAGACTACGTGTTAAATTACGCAAGCTTCGTGTAGTGCGAAGCGTAGTTGATGCGACCGCTTATGTCCTTATGCAGAAAAATTTCCGCAATAATCTTCAACCTATTTGCAAATATAAACTAATATAAGCGTACATTCCACCTTCTAATGCGGAATTGTATGCGTCTAAAAGGGCAATAATATTTCTGCGCATGCGCAACGATCCATATAGATGCAGTTACCGCACGCGTAGTTGACTTCGCAATACATACGTCAACTACGCGTAGCGGGCGAAGCTTTGCATAGCGGGACTACAACTACGCAGAAATGCGTACGTGTAGTTCTTAAACGATGCGTAGTTGCGTACTACGACGCGTAGATTCGCGCTGGCGTAGTTTACGAGCAACCCTGTGTATGGGTAACATTTTCATACAACAGTTTTTATCGGAGTGGACACTACTGTACACTTTCCGCTCCCGCTGGGCATACGTGGTCAGGCTGCAAGTGAGAATTTCAGCAACACTTCAATATCAAAATTTCAGTAATGTCTCCCCTTTATAAAAAAGTGTATTTTACAGTCAATAGGAAAAGGGTGCATCTGCAAACTGCATGATCGACACGAGAAGTCCTGAAGGCTGAGTCAGTTTCTGAGATCAGATAGCAGTGGTAGAGTGATTTACACAAATGCTGATGCAGTGATGATGATCTCAGAATAGTAATTATAATCCGCACCGCAGGTCAGACCATGCCCTGATATCACATTGTTCTGTCGCCCTGAGCTTGCTTGTGCTTAGAGCCATCAGACACTATTTCCAGAAACCTACCTGTTTAGAAAAGAAGGAAAATAGATAGATGGAAAATTTGGATCTAACAAAATAGGGGATAATTATGTGAACCTGAACTGACAAAACTTACACTGGCCACGCAAGAAGGGATTGTAATGTAAAGAGGAACTTTAGTGAAAAGGGGGAAAAAAATAAATCAAAACATTGCAAAGTGAGAAGTTAAAAAGTATAAGAGAGATCAAGAAATGATTGATATTCGCCATGTAATATGTTCATATTGTTTGGTCTCACCCCTTAACAATGCGATAGGCTAAAATGTTATTTTTAATAGCTATACATATGCACAGAGGGAGATACTGGTTGCTCAGCAGTGCAATGCAACCTAGGTCCTACGTCCTGACATCACACTGTGGAAGGGGTTTCACCACAATATCAGCCATGCAGAAGTCTCTGATGATCAATTCCAGAAAAGGTAAAGATTTCTAATGGGAAAAGGGGGTATATATCAGCTACTGATTGGGATGAAGTCGGGTCCGCTCTACTGCGCAGGTGCAAGTCTCTGGCGCCTGCGCAGTAGAGCGCACCCGACTGAGATTGGGTATTTCCGTCTACTTCGGAGACGACAGCAGCCACAGCGCCCCCGCTGGAGCCTGCAAAGGTAAATATTGAAGTCACAGTCGGGTCTGTCGCCGGCTGTTCGGAGGGCTGCAGCGAGACCCCCGTGGGACAGAGGACGGCGTGGGAAGCCTCATTAGGATCCCGAGGCTTCCCCCACCCGAGGTGAGTACCCCCGAATGGCGTTTTTTAATGTTACAGAGTCTCTTTAAAACTTTATATATGATCAGCGCAGAGTCCAAAAACAAAAGACGAGCTGAAGAAAAGAAATAGCTGTTTTTACTATAAAAACCTCTATATTAAACAGTTTACACTTAGAGTTGCCGTTTGTCTGTTTTTTATGATGTTTACTGATATCCATTCGTGAGATGAATCATTGCTGAATTGGTGGATCCTGGACAAACTGTTGCTTCCTGATGTCCTACCAAATCATTGATACAACCTTTTAGGGCTCTTTCACATCAGACAACGCGAACAGGAGCCGTTCTCCTGCATGCGTTGTCTGCCTGCGGCGTGTCGTTGGGTATCTGCGGTGCGACGCAATCAGCGGCGGTAGCTGGTAATTAAACCCGCCGGAAAACGCCGGCTCGCGGGTGCGTTGGAGGAAAAACTGCGCCCGGGTGCGTCGGAACCGCAACGCATCGAAACGCAGCGTCGAGTGTGAAAGGTAAAATGAAAGTCTATGGACTTTCATCTTACCTTGGTTAACGCAAACGGCTTCCGTTTGCGTTAACGCACAAAGTCTGCCCTAATGTGAAAGAGCCCTTAATGTGGGTTGTCACCAGCTGGTAAGCCTCTTTCATTTTTTTGGGTATCCATGATTGCAGAGCTGTGCCGTGTCCCTGATATTGTGGTGGAGATTTGCCTGCTCTTATTCTTTGTTGAAGACTCGTCTTTTGTTTTTGGACTCTGCGCTGATAATATATAATTTACCAGTTTGTGAACTCTGGACATTGTTCTTCTCTCAGCAGCGGCCACTTTGTTTCCTTGGCGCTGATACACATATGCAAACTTGTTTGTAACTTTGAGATATCCTCACTATCCCCCTGGCTAAACCATCACCTTCTGCGCACTGTTTTATGCAGAGCTACAAATTCGCCTCTTGGTTTCTCCCTTCATTTCAATCATATTGTTGTTTTTTATGCTGTAGTTACTTTATAATAAATAATGGCTTTGCCAAAGTATGAACACATTTTGATTTACTTCTCTGTATTCCCATAAAAATAATTTGTCATTTTGTAATAACTGCAAATCCCAATAAGGGAATAAGCCAATACGAAGTCCCAGGTATAAAGCCAAGTCACGGGCTGAATTTAATTTATACTCACCATCAGATTGTCTAAAAATGTAGTAACAAACAGGTACAATTAGCGCTTGGACAATTGTCTGTTATAGTGCTTTCCCAGTTCTTTGAAGGGAAACATAATTTCAGTGTCTGACTTGTAACAGCTCAATAAATCAGGGCACTAGAGCCAGAGGGGAGAAAAAGGGCTGAACTTCACATCAAACGCGGCAACCTATCTAGAAAAAGGGGGAAAAAGCCCTTTTTAAAGCATATCTCAGTATAATCACCTGCAATTGTTTCTGCTGTAGATCATTAGGTGCTGATCACTTCTCTTTCCTTCTCTGGGCAGAATGCTGTGTGCCTGGTGGGAGCTGTTTGTCTCCAGCTAACACAGAAGCCATTACCACTGTAATGAACCAGCAAGTATCGTTACCATATGGCTAGCTTGCAGAAAGCAGCAGGCGAATCCCAGTTCTCAATATCAAAGATGCCGTGCATAGTTAAAGAGACCCTGTAGTGAGTTCATGCTTATGAATGCACACTTTTGGACTGTAAGAAAAATGTTAAATGAAAGCCCAGATGCTGTTTCTTACCCTGATTATATATATTGCTACTAATGGTGACCAAACTTAAGATCAGGAAACAGAACTAACCAGCCATACTCAAAGAGTCAGAAGACCACCTATGTGGATAAAGAATCAGAATCAGAATTTATTTCGCCAAGTACAACAGTGGATTGTACCCGGAATTGGTTTTGGCGCATACAGGATCGTTGATGAAAACAAGAAAAAAGCACGATTAAGCATGGGACAAACATAGACATGGGACAAGCATACATAGGACAACATTACAGCTTGTGCGTACAATTGAGTAGAGCGTCATATACAGTTAAGCATGGTACATACGTATACGTATAAACAACAAAAGCAAAATAAAAAGCAAAAACAGAGAACATTACAGCATACACGTACAGTTAACGTAATACAAACAGAGCAAAAACATACACTGATAGCAGGAACAGAAAAGAGTGGGACTGGAGGAGCAGCCTGAGAGCTGATCTGAGCGCTGCCATTTTCGGCACTGGACGCTACACAGCGACACGCTCCCAACAAGACAGGTGCTCCAATTGTCCACGAAAGTAGAGAGGAAACTGAGGGGAGTCATGATAGAGGCGGGCAGCAGAGTGTCCTAGTAAGGAGTGGAGAGAGAAAGAGAGAAGGGATAGCAAAAGAGAAAATGAGGAAAGAAGGAGAGAGAACTAAAGCGAGAGGAGAGAGGCAGAGGCTGCAGATTGAACAGATTAAGACACCCCTGGTACAGTCCGACAATCGGTCACCGTGTGCTTGAGCCACGCTTAAGCAAATCCCTGGCTTGCTGCCCAACCGAGGTGGTCCAGAGTCCATATGTTGGTGGTTGCAGGCAGAGGGGCCCAGTGGTCCTGAGGAAGAGGCAGGGCAAATCAGTGGTGCCTGGGCCTGTGATGGTTGCTCCATGTGGATGCGGCAGCTGCTCAGCTGAACAGGCCGATCAAGGCAGCAGCTAAGTGCCCCCTGGGTTGGTGGTGGTCTCCTGATGGGGAGGCATCCTGAATGCTCCCAGGTGGCTTCCAGGCGGCGGTGGTGAACGGCAGGGCGAAGCTGTGCCTTGCCTGGGCCCATGGTCGCTCCACGTGGGTGGCAGGGGCCGCTTCAGCCGATCGGCCCTGTGGTGTCCTGGCAGTCGCGTGATGCGACTGCGTGCTCAGAGGCAGCAGTTCACCGACGGAGATGCGGCTCTGATGGGCGGCTGCGGGGCTGCAGCAGCTGATGGGTCAATGGAGGGGGACGGCAGCCAATACACTAGCTGTCCTCGCAGTCTGCGGTGCACCCGGAGAGGGGGCACCCCTCATGCGGCGTCCTGGTTTCCTGGCAACCGGTGCGGTGGCCCGACTCATCTGCCTGCCCGGGGTGCTGAAATCGGACCGGTGGAGACAGAGCACGTCCTCCTCACTCGCGGGTCCCGGCGGACGGAGGAATGGTCCACGTGCTAGAGAGCGCACCCCTGGGTCAGTTCCTCGGTGGCCGAGCAGCCGCACAGCCGGTGCCAGCCTGCGGTGCATGTCTGTGACCTCTGCATCTCCCCCAGGCGGATGGAGGATGTCGGTAAGAGCAGGAGGGAAGAAATTAAAGGGAAAAAAAGAAAAAAGACCGGAGCCCTGTGGCCGTGGCGTCCGCACCCGGCGCCATCTTAGCAGTAAAGGACTTTTTGATGGTGTTAAATTGCATAGCATTGCTTTGTATTAAAATTGAATATTAGCATACTTGACATTTGTGTAAAGAAGCTTTTGTAACAAGAAGGGAAAAGTGGTGTTCCTATGTCTGGCCTGTAGATGATACTGTAATACAAGATCACTTAAAACACAATAGTATAGTTCCACCCCAAATGCAATATCAAATACAATTCACAAAGGCTATATGACAGGGTTTTAAATGAACCAGGAGTCTTTTATTCTTCAATTTTCAAATTTCTTCAAGATTGCGGACAAGTACATAGACAACCAATACAGGACTCCACATCATAAAAAAGGACTGCCTGACACGTGTTTCACTGCGTCTAGGATCCCGTCTAGGAGTGCATTTCTATTGACTCTACAGATTGCGTGGTGATATTGTCGTTGAACCGACAGTTGATATGTGTGTACACTGTATGCCTCTGAGGAAGCGGTCTTTGGCCGTGAAACACGTGTCAGGCAGTCCTTTTTTATGATGTGGAGTCCTGTATTGGTTGTCTATGTACTTGTCCGCAATCTTGAAGAAATTTGAAATTGAAGAATAAAAGACTCCTGGTTCATTTAAAACCCCGTCATATAGCCTTTGTGAATTGTATTTGATACTGTAGATGATACTGTGCTACTGATGCAATTCTGATAAGATTATCTGTACAGCTGTGTGTGTTGTTGGTACGGTAGTCATATGGGGCTCGCAGTATAAGTAGCAAGAGGGGCTCACCAGTAAAGGTAGACATAAGTGCCCTGCCAATATAAGTAGTCGCTCGGTAGAGATATTCCCTACAGTGTGTGCATGAAAACTAGGTGCCAGGAAATATGGGTGCCCAGTTTCGACAAGTAGAATATGGTAAATTTATTGATATTCTACTTTTTTAATTGGCAATGACAATAGTAAAATATCGGTATATAAAACATTTTTTGACTCAGGTAAACCTTACCGTATTCTCACACAGAACCCTCCTTCTACCTATACCTAACCTTAACCACCCCTGCCAATACCTAAACCCTAATCTTGCTCACCCTGATGCCTAACCTTAACTGCCCCCACCCCTAGCCTTCAAGACTCCTACTTTCCACCTAACCTTAAGACTCCCCCGCACACACTTAACCTAAACCCCCCACCCCATGCCTAACCTTAAAACCCTCCCCACGGGTGCCTAACCTTAAGTCACGACCGGGTTTACCTCAGAGGAGCCTATAGGCACAGATGTCCTGGCACCATATCTTTGCCCTCTAGGAATCTACAACCCCCGCTGAACCACACCTCAAGTGTGCTGGCTGTCCCAGCTGTCCTTCTCCCTTACTTCCCTTGCCCATCATAGGTAGCTACACAGGTGCACCTTAGTATTAGGTAGCCAGATGTACCCTCAACATTAAGTAGCTAGGGTTTGCCCAAGTATTAAAGGATACCCAAGGTGACATGTGACATGATGAGATAGACATGGGTATGTACAGTGCCTAGCACACAAATAACTATGCTGTGTTCTTTTTTTTCTCTGCCTGAAAGAGTTAAATATCAGGTATGTAAGTGGCTCACTCAGTCCTGACTCAAACAGGAAGTGACTACAGTGTGACCCTCACTGATAAGAAATTCCCCTTTTTATCTCTTTCTTGCTCTCAGAAGCCATTTTCTACTAGGAAAGTGTTTATAGTTGGAATTTTTTATCAGCGGGGGTCACGCTGTAGTCATGTCCGGTTTGAGTCAGGACTAAGTCAGCCACTTACATACCTGATATTTAACTCTTTCAGGTAGAGAAAGAAAAAAAGGAACACAGCATAGTTTTTTGTGTGCTAAGCACTGTACATACACATGTCTATCTCATCATGTCACATGTCACTTCGGGTATCCTTTAAGTAGCTAAAGGAACCTCAATATGAAGTAGCTAGAGGTGTCCCCAAGTATTAGGTAGCTAGAGGTGCCCCTGACTGAAGGGAGATCTCGTCAGTTGAATGCTGAGAGCAGGTTGAGTAATCTCTTACTTACTATCTCATCAGGACTCTGCATAGGGAAGGAGGCAGTCGCGGAGGGGGGCGGGCCGCCTTTCAATCATCAGGTGCCTGTAGGCACATACCTACAGTGCCTTAAGGTGAATTCGGTCTCGCCTTAAGTGCCCCCCCCCCCCCTCCCCAGCCGCGCTGCAGTTCCACCTCTAAAAACGATACATATATTATATTGCATAAAAATAGCAGCAGCGTTGTAACTGTTAAGTGATGGCGGTAGGTTGCTGCTAGAGTGAAGTGACTATACGACCACTAGCTCACTGGGAGCAGTAGTGCACTGGAGTTTAGCTACATTGTAGCCCAACTGTGAGCTGTGGGGGGTGATAAGAAGAACATCTGCAGAACATCGCAAAATCAAGCACCTCATCCCCCCAGAAGATCTACCAACCTTAGTTCATGCCTTCATCACCTCCCGACTGGACTGCTGCAATGCTTTCTACACTGGCCTTCCAAAAAAGGACTTGTGCCGCCTAGAGCTGATACAGAATACTGCTGCCAGACTGCTAACCAACCAACCCCGTCACTGCCACATAACGCCAGTCCTGCACTCCCTTCACTGGCTACCTATAAAATGGAGGGTCCTATTCAAGATCGGCCTACTGACATTTAAATCACTAAATAATCTGGGCCCGGGATACATGAGAGAGCCTAAGCGCTTTGAGAACTATGGGAGAAAAGCGCTATAGAAATGTTATTGTATTGTATTACATAGTTACATAGTTATTTTGGATGAAAAAAGACACACGTCCATCGAGTTGTATTATAAGAGACGAGCAACAAAATTGATACGTGGGATGGAAGGTCTCGCTTACCAAGAAAGGTTAGATAAACTGGGTTTATTTAGTCTAGAGAAAAGACGCCTTAGAGGGGATCTAATTAACGTGTATAAATACATCAGAGGGCAATACAATAGCTTGGCGGATGAGCTTTTTGTCCCTAGGCCTTCTCAAAGGACTAGAGGACATGATCTGCGCATGGAGGAAAAACGTTTTAGCCATTTATTTAGGAAAGGGTTCTTTACAATAAGAGTGATTAAGATGTGGAATGCATTGCCACAGGAAGTCATTATGGCAAACTCTATACCTGCATTTAAAGGGGGCTTAGATGCTTTCCTTGCGTTGAAAGACATCCATGGCTACAATTACTATTGTTGATCCAGGGATTTTATCTGATTGCCATCTGGAGTCGGGAAGGAATTTTTCCCTTTACTGGCTAATTGGACCATGCCTTGTAAGGGTTTTTTCGCCTTCCTCTGGATCAACAGGGGTATGTGAGGGACGGGCTGGAGTTGTACTTTGTACTGGTTGAACTTGATGGACGTATGTCTTTTTTCAACCAAAATAACTATGTAAATATGTAAGTGTAAGGAATAGATGGGGGGATTAGTGTTAGACATAGATAGGGGAGGGTTAGGGAGAAATGGGCTCTAGTGATAGGAGTAAGTGGGGGAAGGTCAGCGTTAGGCATAGATAGGGAAGGAACGTTTGAGGATTAGGGTGCAGAGGGTGGTAGTAGAGTATCAATAAAATTACTGATATTCCACTGCTTTTTGGTGCCCATTTTTCCACATGCCTTTTTTTTTACATGTAAGGGGCCCCAGTATACTAAGGAGGGAGGTTCCGAAACTGAAACTAGTAGATCTAAACACAATCCCCCCCCACACACACACACACCCCCTTTCACTCCTCAAAGGATGCTGCTCGGAAAATTCTGCGGAATTATGAATTCCGTGATTCCGGCCGGAATTAGGTTAATTCCGATTCCGGTAGTCAATCGGAATTCCTATACCTCTCAAACGGAATTCAGCGGAAATTTTATAATTCCGACGGAATTTTCCAGAATAGCACAAATCTCTCTCTTTCTCTCTCTTTCTCTCTCTTTCTTTCTCTCTCTTTCTCTCTCTTTCTCTCTCTTTCTCTCTCTTTCTCTCTCTTTCTCTCTCTTTCTCTCTCTTTCTCTCTCCCTCCTCCTCCTCCATCCATCCAATGCAGTAGGGAATTGCAGATTTTCAAAACAGCTTATATACCATAGCTGGGATTTGAACCCAGGACCTAGTGTGTAGTAGGTATCTGTCTTAACCTCTAGACCATGACCCACACTACATGCTAAAGCTGGCGGTAGCATAAACCATACTTCCATTATGATCAATTCGATAGAAAAAGTAGCATGATTAAGGATTTGTACTTTTTGAAAAGCATGCTTATATACCATAGCTGGGATTTGAACCCAGGACACAGTGTGTAGTAGGTAGCTGTCTTACCCTCTAGACCAGGGGTCCCCAAACGTTTTGGGTTGAGGGCCGGGTCAACATACTTCAGACCGCTGGGGGGCCGGCGTAAACATAAAATGATGTAGAAGTCTTTGCGGACCAGACAGTAAAGCATACCCAGGTGACAATCTGCAAGCCAATTGGACAGCAGTGTCACCTGATGTGGAATTTGATTGGAAACCAGCAAAATTTCTGCTTTCTGGCTTCCATGTGGATGGGGGGTGCTGCACTGCTATTCCATATGTGGACCACCAATATTTAAAGATGTAGCTGACTGCATTTATAAGCAATATATTTTCTGTGTGGGGGGCCGGTAAGAAAGCCTTAGGGGGCCACATTCGGCCCGCGGGCCTTAGTTTGAGGACCACTGCTCTAGACCATCAACCACACTCAGGGCCAGGCTTTAGCATGTAGTGTGGTCAGAGGTGGGACAAGGTCCTTCAGCACCCAAGGCTGAGACAGCAAAGTGCGCCCCCCCATCCCTCCCACCCCAGCTGTCACACACTGATTGCTATTACACTAAGAGGTGCCCCAGGGCCCCCACCCCCTCCACCCCCAACACCTTAATCTCTACTTATCTGGCTTGCAGTCGCTGCCATGTATCACCTTTTCTTATTTCTTTCTGCTTCAAACACAATTGGGAATGACAGCTGAATGAATTGTGCACCCCCTCCTACACTGCGCCCTGAGGCTGCAGCCTCTCCAGCCTCAGCCTTACTAGTGGGTAAGACAGATACCTACTACCATGCAGTGTGGTTCATGGTCTAGAGGGTAAGACAGATACCAACTACACACTGTGTCCTGGGTTCAAATCCCAGCTATGGTATATAAGCATGCTTTTCAAAAAGTACAAATCCTTAATCATGCTACTTTTTCTATCGAATTGATCATAATGGAAGTATGGTTTATGCTACCGCCAGCTTTAGCATGTAGTGTGGGTCATGGTCTAGAGGTTAAGACAGATACATACTACACACTAGGTCCTGAGTTCAAATCCCAGCTATGGTATATAAGCATGCTTTTCAAAAAGTACAAATCCTTAATCATGCTACTTTTTCTATCGAATTGATCATAATGGAAGTATGGTGTATGCTACCGCCAGCTTTAGCATGTAGTGTGGGTCATGGTCTAGAGGTTAAGACAGATACCTACTACACACTAGGTCCTGGGTTCAAATCCCAGCTATGGTATATAAGCTGTTTTGAAAATCTGCAATTCCCTACTGCATTGGATGGATGGAGGAGGAGGAGGAGAGAGAGAGATTTTAAAATTTTTCCGACGGAATTCCGCGGAACTGCCCCGGTATACCGTCGGAATGGAACGGTAACGGAATTTCTATATGACGGAATGCGGAATTGTGCCGGAAACGGAAATGGGCTATTCCGACCATGCCTGCTGGTAGCTATGCCAATGGAGATGGCATTTGTGGGTTTGGACCAATGTGCTTTGGGATCCTGAAATGTGAATTCACCTCTTCCCAGCATGAATAATTAAAATATCAGATCTGGGAGAAGCTGAGATACCTCTGTTAATATGTCTGTATTCCTCTTGTTCTGATTTTACAGTATATCATCAGTATCCAGCAGCATCAATGGGAGGGAAAGAAAAAACTGTTAATCAGGTTCTGCATGTACAAGTATAGCCTATTATGGGCACAATTGAAGAGGTGACCATTTAGGAAATCTGTCTTATTGAAGCACTAATCACATTCCTTTTGTCTGGTAATGTAAAAGCGAGCGTCCTAGATTACACGCCAATAGCTGTGTGTTGTGGTGAATTTTATGAGGCCAGGGCAATGTCCCTCAGGCTTCTACAGGGATTCTTCATCTAAATCAGTACTTGCGCAGCAATAGGTTCAGATTTTTCTTTCCTGGACTCTGTAATTGAACCCTGACTGACAGGTTGTAATTAAGGCCATTTCAGCAGTAAAAGGAAGGTTATAAAGCTTCACATTGTAAAAACCCAGGATTAAAATGTATGGCAGTGACCAGTAGGTGATGCTATATGAGTAAGGACTCTGGGACAGAAGTGAAATCAGTGGAGCGATTTAATGAGGTTGGAGGTCAGTAAAGAAAATTTGACATACAGACAATCTGGACAAGATGTTCTAAAAAGTGTTTACTGTTGTTTATTGTGTTTACTGTAGCAAACGTTTGTCACTCTCAGTTTGGTCATATTTGGGCAGCACAGTGGCGTAGTGATTAGCACTCTCGCCTTGCAGAGCCGGGTCCCAGTTCAAATCCCTGCCTGGACACTATCTGCATAGTGTTTGTATGTTCTCCCCTTGTCTGTGTGGGTTTCCACTGGGCACTCCGGTTTCCTCCCACATCCCAAAATCATACAGATAAGTTAACTGGCTTCCCCCTGAATTGGCCCTAGAGTACAATACATACATTTGACTATGATAGCTATTAAGGATGAGGGACAGATAAGTGACAAGAAGACAATAGACACTGTACAGCGCTGTGGAAGATCGGGCCGGCGCTACCATAGAGGCAAAGGAGGCAATTGCCCCAGGTCCCCAGAGCCTGTAGGGGCCCCCAGTGGCTACAAGAGGAAAAAAACATTTTTTAAAAAAGACCTTACAGTTTTTGAGAAAATCGATTTTAAAGTTTCAAAGGAAAAAAATACACATTTAAAAACCCGCCGACTTTAATGGTTAATAGCAAATAGCAAATCCACCTTAAATGCTAGAAACCCTAAATTTGCAGGATATGTTAAGGAGATCATTGGGAATAAGAGGAATATTTTTTTTTCAAAAAGACCTTATAGTTTTTGAGAAAATCGATTTTAAAGTTTCAAAGGAAAAAAATACACATTTGAAAACCCGCCGACTTTAACGGTTACCGTAATAGCAAATACGCCTTAAATGCTAGAAACCCTAAATTTGCAAGATATGTCAAGGAGATCATTGGGAATAAGAGGAGAAACGTTTTTCAAAAAGACCTTATAGTTTCTGAGAAAATCGATTTTAAAGTTTTGAAGTAAAAAAGTATATTTTTAAATGCAGTAAATATCACTTTTAGTAGCAAACCTAACGGTAGTGTAATTTTACATGTATCAAAAGAAAGAGTAATGAATTTCCTGACGGGGTTTCCAGGGGGTAATCCTGGAAACCCCTCTGCAGCCGCAGCGCTTTGGCCAGGGATCGCTATACAGCCGCAATATGGCTGTATGAAGATCCCTGGCATGTTTTCCTATTTTCCCAATTTTTTTATTTTTTTTTATTTTTTTTTTATGTTTAGAGTGTGGGATTTTTTATTTTTTTTTAAATGATGTGGGGTTCCCCCTACTGAAACTTTTTAACCCCTTGTCCCCCATCCAGGCTGGGGTAGCCAGAATGTGGAGCTCCAACCGATTGGGGCTTCACACCCTGACTATACCAGCTGCAAAAAAGGTCCCTTAAAGGGACACTTAAGTCAAACACAAAAAATGAGTTTTACTCACCTAGGGCTTCCAATAGCCCCCTGCAGCTGTCCGGTACCCTCGCCGTCTCCCTCCGATCCTCCTGGCCCCGCCGGCAGCCACTTCCTGTTTCGGTGACAGGAGCTGACAGGCTGGGGGCGCGAGTGATTCTTCACGTTACTGGCCACAATAGCGCCATCTAAGCTGCTATAGCATATATCATATACCATATAGCAGCATAGAGGGTGCTAATGTGTCTGGGAACGCGAAGAATCACTCGCGTCCCCAGCCTGTCAGCTCCTGTCACCGAAACAGGAAGTGGCTGCCGGCGGGGCCAGGAGGATCGGAGGGAGACGACGAGGGTACCGGACAGCTGCAGGGGGCTATTGGAAGCCCTAGGTGAGTAAAACTAATTTTTTTTGTTTGACTTAAGTGTCCCTTTAATGCCGATTTTTGTTCCGGGGTATCTGTTGGGGCGCCCCCCCAGGTTTATTTTGCCCTGGGGCCCCATTGTTGCTAAAACTGTCCCTGGGAAGATGTTGTCGCTTTATAAATACTAAATATTAATAATCAAAACCAGCCTGCATTGTTATATATACCAACAAGTGTGTCCAGTGTGGTACTGCTCCATCACCCATCCCCCCTCCCCCCTTCCCCATAGCAAAGTATGGCCAGTATAACAGTCCCTTCCTCCCTCTTCCCATAGCAAGGATAGCCAGTGTAGCCCTGACAGTCATCATTTGTTCAAGTCACATGAGAATACCAGTAAGAATGTACATCTGGCTTAGGGTCTCCCCCCTGAGAAAGCATGGCCAGAAGGCCCCCCTCCCCCCCCCCCCCCCCCCACATATAAAAAAGTGTAGCCAGTATAACTATCCCTATATCTCCTCTCTTCCCATAGAAAGCGTTTACAGCGTGGTACTTCTCCCTCACACCTCCATAACCAGTATGGCCCCACCTCCTACAGCAAAATGTGCCTAGCATAGCAATCCCTAACTCCTTTCTCCCCTATAGCAAATGGGTCCAGTATAACCCCTTCCCAGCCCCATTCTCAACAAATGTCAGTAACAAGTAACGTTACAACAACAAAAAAGTAATATTTTCAACGAGAAGACGAGAGAGAACACCGAGAGCCCAATATAGTGCAGTATGTGTTGGATTGATGTAGGCGATTAGAGGCAAGTATGTAAAGTTATACTCACAAACATGGGTTAATTTTTTTTTTTTTAAACGGGGGAGGCAGTAGTGGACTTACCCCCTCCAAGCAGACACAAAAAACAGGTTGATATTATATCAACAAGCAAATGTATTCATATACACACTCCAAAGGGTCATCGCAACGCGTTTCGCAGGTGTGGCCCCGCTTCATCAGGCAATAGGGGATGGAGAAAATAGCAACTAGTGTCTATGTCTCAGCCTAGCGTCTCCTTGGTTGGTTGTCACCGGGAGAATGAGGAGAGGAACAGACAATGCACAGAGGTATGTGGATCTAGCATGAACATTCCTCTGTGCTTAGCTTAGGTAGCTTTTCTTTGGGTCAGTTGCAGAAAAGGATAACGATTAAACGGGGCCCTAGGCAAGATAGCAGTTTTTGCCCACCGCTGATGAACACCTGACTTTTTAATACAATTTGGGGGGGGGGGGGGGGGGTAGCATCAGGGCCGGAGCTACCATAGGAAAAAAATGGGCAATTGCCCCAGGGCCCCAGAACCTGTAGGGGCGCCCAAGGTGTCCCTCCCCCATCTTAACTGTTGCTCCCCTGGGACTCTGCAGAGTCTGTTAAGTTGGTAGGTGATTGGGGGAGGGTCAGCAGCCAGCTTAGGGGCCCAGGAGGGAAATTTGGCTGCAACAAAGGGCCTCTAATGACACGTTTTGGTCGGGGAAGGGGGGGAGGTGTCTGTTGGGGGCCCCCAGGCTAATTTTGCCCTAGGGCCCAATTGCTACTTGAACCGGCCCTGGGTAGCATCCCCCAGGCCCATATAGTCTCTCCAGGCCCTAGGCAACTACCCAGGGTTGCCTTTTGGATGATCTGCCTCTGGTCAGGTGTGCTTAATGCAGATGTCTAGTATTTGAATGTTTGGTGTATTGGTGTTACACATAACTGCAAGATGGCAGTTATTTGTGATACTGTAGATGGGCATGATGTTCTGCATAAGCAGATATACAGTTTAATGTGAAGATAATATTTAAAAATCTCACACAATGACGCAAATCAGCACATCAATAAGACACAGGGTCTTACTGCATTAACAAGCACATTCACAGGTGTCTCCAGATGTCCTGACAAAGCCCTTCATCAGAAGCACCAACCAAAAGGAAACAATCACGACAGTTGGCCAAAGAAACTTACTGCAGTAGATGAAAGTCACATCATACTGACTTCCCTTCACATGCCCAGCGACAACATCAGCTAAGACTGGACAAAACAGTGGTAGAACCAGAATCATCTGTAGTCCAAAGGAGTCTGGTTAGAAGTGTTTTATTAATAGAAGCCATACTTCTGACATGGAAATAAAGAGACTCTGAAGCGCGTCTAAATTCACTTTTTTAACATGCAGTCATGTTAAGAACTATAACCCCTGCTAAACCGCCGCTATCCCACGGCAAAACGAGGGGTTTATAACCCCCAAATCCCCCTCTCCTAACTCCGGGGAGCGCTTCCTGATGAGGCAGAGCTTATGGCTGTAGCTCTGCCTCTTAGCACGTCAATCCCAGCTGATTGCTGCCTCTCCCCGCCCGTTTCAATCTTCCTTCACAGAGAGCGATGGGGGAGAGGCGGAGATCCGCACGGCGATTGACGCGCATGGAGGCAGTGCTGCAGCTCAAAGCTCTGCCTCCATGAGCAGCAAAATCCACGACCAAGAAAGTCGTGGATTTTGCAGGGGGGATTTGGGGGGGGCATAAACCCCTCGATTTGCCGCGGGATAGCGGCGGTTTAGCAGGGGTTATAGTTCTTAACATGACTGCATGTTAAAAAGTGAATTTAGACTCGCTTCAGAGTCTCTATAAGGCCAGGAGATTTGCCTATGCATGAAGTACAAGTACTGGTGTACAAAACAATGTCCAGCAAATGCTCTCTGGACTGACAAGACCAATTGGGAATGATTTGCCAGTAACACCAGACACCTTGTGTAGGAATGGTGAGTGGTACAAGGATCAGTGTCTGCAAGAACAATGAAACATAAGGAAGAGGCTTCATTTCTGAACATGGAGACGGCCCGGGATTTGGTCACAAATATCGATCTCCTTAAGCGTGATCTTTGCTGATTGCTACTCAATGACAAAATTGGTGTTTGTGTTCACAGAATGTCCTGCAAATGCAAAACTGAGAATTTTGCAGCAAAATCATTTCAGGGTAAACTGGCAGCTTATCCCTCAGGTTATGTGAGAGATATGCAGGATTGGAGAGAGAGGTTTGGGGTGCAGGAACACTGCAGGGTGAGGCAAACAATCTTCTTCAGAAGATTTTAGTGCTTGGACATGTCCCAATGGAGTAGTAGGCTGAGGAGATGCAGGCAGACAGTGACTGATAACATTCCATCTGGCTGTTAGTAGCCAGAGCACTGACCCTACATAATGGAGATTGGGGACAAGATCAGTAATTAAAGTTATTTGCTTTATTGTCCAGGGATTATTTTCTAGTTTTGTAAATGCTACCTTCTGCTTTCTTCCTGTCCATTGGACTGCCTCTTCGTCCATCACTAAGACACACCACTTGAAAGGAAGATAATAAGGATAATGGGAGGAAGGACTTTCTAAGTTTTGAGAGCTGAATCTCCAAGTGTCAACCTCAATGCTCACCTGAAGATGGATTGGGGAACCTCACAGCAACACCTCCCGACGAACGAGGTTCTCCGATACATTTTGCTACCCGCGGGAACACGCAACGTCATGCGACGGCACACAACAGGCCACGAACAGTAATTCAAGCGATCACGCACTTTGCATGGGAATCATCTGGGATCTTAAAGAGAACCAGAGGCGAAGCACCCTCATGTATTTTACCATATATATCAGTGGGAACGGTAAAAGGAAAAAAGGGCGCCGGCAGCTAGTGGACAAATAGGGCGCCGCCATTCATTCCATAATAAATATCGTTTAATGGGCGCCGAACAGGAAAAAAGGGCGCCAGAGATTATTAACATTTTACAAACGGTGCCCGGAGATTTTTAATGTTTTATAACTGCGCTTGTGATGATTTAAGTTTAGAAAATGCGCCCGTGATGAATAACGTTTATAAAAATACTAAACATATTTATCGTATTTAACGAAAACATTATTTAAAATTTTATCACTTACTGTTTGTAAAACATTATTATTCACAAACTAAAGCGATCAGTACGTAACGTAAATTGCAACATATTTTTTACAGTATCTATTTGTAAAACATTATTATCCACAAAATAAAATTATTTAAAATTTGTATTCCTTAATGTTTGTAAAACATTATTATTCACAAAATAAAGTGATTAGTACGTAACGTAAATTGCAATATATTTTTTACAGTCACTATTTGTAAAAAATGATTATCCACATAATAAAGCGATCAGTATGGGGGGTGGTTAGGGTTAGGCACCACCAGGGGGGTGGTTAGGGTTAGGCACCACCAGGGGGGTCTTAGGGTTAGGCACCACCAGGGGGTTGGTTAGAGTTAGGCACCACCAGGGAGGTGGTTATGGTTAGGCACCACAAGGGAGGTGGTTATGGTTAGGCACCACCAGGGGGGTCTTAGGGTTAGGCACCAAAAGGGGGGTCTTAGGGTTAGGCACCACCAGGGGGGTCTTAGGGTTAGGCACCACCAGGGGGGTCTTAGGGTTAGGCACCACCAGGGGGGTCTAGGGGTTAGGGATAGGTACAGGGAGGGTTCTGTGTGAGAGTAGGGTTAGGTATAGTTACAGTACAATATACACCACCAGGGGGGTGGTTAGGGTTAGGCACCACCAGGGGGTCTTAGGGTTAGGCACCACCAGGGGGCTCTTAGGGTTAGGCACCACCAGGGGGGTCTAGGGGTTAGGGATAGGTACAGGGAGGGTTCTGTGTGAGAGTAGGGTTAGGTATAGTTACAGTACAATATACACCACCAGGGGGGTGGTTAGGGTTAGGCACCACCAGGGGGGTCTTAGGGTTAGGCACCACCAGGGGGGGGGGGGGGTCTAGGGGTTAGGGATAGGTACAGGGAGGGTTCTGTGTGAGAGTAGGGTTAGGTATAGTTTTAGTGACATTTTTGTAATACTTACTAATGTTTTACACTTATTACGAACATACTTATATTTATATTATCGTTATACACTATATTTTTAGATTTTACTATAAGAAGAAACGATAAATGAAGGTTATTCACAATAATATACAATTATAACGATTAAACATATATTATCATTTTTTTAACAAACATAATTATAAGTTTCACTTTTGAAACAGGGAAGATTAACGTTTTCACAATTCCCTATTTCATACACATTATTGAATGATTTCTACATTTGTAAAACATTATTTGTAAACAAAATACAACACAATATTTTAAATGGTATTACTGCTTATCGTTTACACCCCGCACCCTTTTTTCCCTACGCCCTTTTTTGATGTACGCAGTGGGAACATAGCAGTAAACACCTACTCTGCTCTTTGTTTCATTTTTCACTACTCAGTCTTCTTGTTATCAGCTCTGACAAAGTCTCCAACTGAGCACTCAGCCTAGCTTTGCCCTGTACTGATTATAGCTGAGTCAGTCTTATGCGATGTCTTTTTAAATCCAAGCCTGCCCCCTTGTGGCTCTGCTTTCCTGCTATGTATTCTCGTGCATATCTATCTGAGATAACTCTCACAATATACAATATATTCCCCTACAAACCACAATTAATTTCTATGCCGTTTTTATTCTGGCCTAGCAGATGAGTAACAGCCGTATAATTACACGTATCTAGCGAGTGTAATAAATGATTTCTCCTCTCTAATGATACATTTGCTAAGCTGAGACACTGCTTAACCTCCAAGCTAATGATAAATGCTTAACTATTTGCAATACTATTCTTGAACGCCCTCCGCCGTGATTTATCGCGGAACCCAGGGTGCCTGTAATTTCTGTCAGGCACATGGCCTTTAATTGATTCCGGTGAGAAGGCAGCATTAGGAACCAAAACGATAAATCATGGTGCGTGGTGCAGCATGGCGGGCAATATCCGGCAAGGGGGCCTCTCATCGCCGGCACAAAAGACAGAGAACAGGCAGGGGGAAGACAGGTGCATCATAGCAAGCTGGGAGCACACAGGAGCAGGTGGGAGTTCCATCCATCCATCCATCACTCAGTCCGGATAGGGGGAGGTCACACTTTTAAAAAGGGTGGATTGCTGTTTGATAATAAAGAATGACTCAGGGCATGTCAAATAGTGCAGGACAAATGCTAATCATTGAAAATGCCAGTGAAAGTCCTTCTCAAGCCGTATGCCTTTAGGTGGCCATACATCGAGTGATTTGGCTGTACGACTGACCACTGGATTTGATCATTTAGTAGAATCGAGAGAGAATCGAGTGTTTTCCAGTATGCCCAATCGATGAAAAGTGGCTAATATCATGTTGAAATGACCAGCTTAATCGATCAAGCAGGATGCAAGATATTGGTCGATCGCACAGGAATCGGCTACTGTTCATATGTTATTCAATCGACTCTGAATCCATTTTTGCATTCAGAGCATGGAGACACAACATCAGTCAGATCGATTAGTTAAGGTGAATCGCATAAGATATCGCCTGTAGTGTGTGGGCCACTAGTCGATCGACTTTCAATCAACCATACTGAAGTTGATTCCTTACTAAAATCGATTGCTTTGTTGATTGCATCAGAATCGCTAGATGGATGGCTACCTTTAGGCCTTGTTCACATATAAAATCGAAATCCATGACTTCAGCGATTTTCAATTTTTTGCGCGTTTTTATTTTTCCCTCCCGGCGCTCCACTGCACGGTACGATTTTGTGCAATGCGCTTTTGTAAGCACTTTTGCAGAGCGATTTTTTAATCCACTCCCTGATGCAATTCAGGAAGTGAACTCTTTGACCTGGAAAATAATAAATACAATGGGCTAGATTCACAAAACGGTGCTAACTGTTAGCGCGTTTTCGCGTGAAAAAAAACGGGTTTCTTGTTAAAAACCGGTTATCGCGCGTAAAGATTCACGTTAAGGTGAATTTTTTGCGCATTATCGGACGCACGATAATGCAAATTTATTGGGCCAAAAAATTGTGTTAATGCGCGTACGCGAATTTTTGCACGCGATAACTGTTATCACATGAAATTTTGCGCAAAGCACTTTTCACAGCGTGATAACAGTTAGCACCATTTTGGGAAACGAGCCCAATGTATTTATTCTTAAAATCGCAAACGCAATAGCGGCACAAAGCAATTTTGCTAGTGTTTATCGCTCTTTCTATACCTTCCATCAGACTGAAATCGCCCCAAAAATGGTACAGGCCCCGCTTTGCGGAGCGCAAATCAGACGAAACGCACAGAAATGAACCTTCTCATTGAGAATCATTGCACAAGAGTTTTGTGGGCGATTTTGAAAAAAAGCCTGCACTTTAAAAAAGTCCAAAAACACCCCTAGATGTGAACGAGCCCTAACAGTAGGTGGGACAATGGTGTGTGTCTCATCAGATATCACAATCAATCCTTTACTGGCAATCTGCTTTGTAAGATTACTAAATACAACAATCTCTGTTGCTGTAAACATTGCATATCAATGAGTGAGTTTAAATAAACTTTCAGAAGATGTTTTTACACCTCCAGCTGTGTTAATAATGCCAAGCTGGATCCGGGAAGCCTCTGGATAATTGACAGATGTCCATCTACTGCGGTATGTATTCTTACATAAATGTAAAAAGGGCCCGCTGTAAAAAGGAAGCTGGAAATAGCAACTAGTAGAATATCGGTAAAATTACTGATACTGTCCTAGTTAATTCCGATAGTAAAATATTGGTAATCTTTACTATGACCTAACCTCACCCTAACACGAGCCATCACTCTTGATGCCAAACACTAACCGATCCCCCCTGACAATGCCTAACCCTAAGGACCCCCCTGGCGCAGCCAATCCCTAAGATACCCCCAGGCGATGCATAACCCTAAGGACACCCACTTGGCACTGCCTAACCATAGACCCCACTGGTGGTGGCTTAACTTAAAATACCCCCATGATGCCTAACATCGGGGACCCCTGCTGGCACCTAACCTATGTAGCAAATTTGGTTATGATAGCATATATGGGGACTTTGCTATTAACCGCAGAAGTCAGTACCACTGATTTCAATGTAAAGAGAAATTTAGTCCAAAATTGGCAGGCAATTTAGTGAAAAAGTTTGGAAAGTGAACTTTGCTGGATTCGCCACGAGACTGAATTTCAGCAACAACTCGCTCACTCATCCCTATTGCTGATGCGCATAAAGCTGGAAAAGATCAAATGACCATGATCAAAAGTCAGACAGAATTGTGTATAAAATGGAAGATATAATTCAAGATGATTGTTACCTAACCCAGAAGTGGCCGCCCATCAAAAATCATGAATCCATATAATAGCATATCGTAGTCTGAGAACAGGCATATAGTAGTCTGAGAAACTGCATCTCAGGGTAACTCCTACCGGATCTCAGGGTAACTACTACCGGTAAGCAACTGAAGGCCTGCCTCTGATTGGAAAATGTTGATGTTCCCGAGTCCACCAGCAGGAGAACACCATACAGCAATGATGTGTATGGCAGGGTACCAAAGAGAAAGCCACTGCTCACCCACAAAAGTACTGCTGACAGTTTTCAGTTTACAGATCATGGGCTTCTATTCATAAAGCATTACCGCATGTGGTAATGCAGATAAAAGCTGATTTTACCAATCATTCAGTAAAATGTCAATTCATATTAATGGTATAGGACACCAGAGAGACTGCACAAGTGGTTCCCAGCTATCTCCCCATTATGTTGGAGGGAGTGCGGCCAGTCTGGCTCACTATTCCATATTTTCTGGGATTGTCCCTATATCAAAAGATTTTGGTTGGATGTTCTTAAACTTATCTTTCAACATACTAACCTAGTAGTCCCTAATGACCCATGGTATTGTATACTGGCAAAACCCATACCAAAAATTAAATCACATACCCAACGATTGCTTAATCACTATTTAACAGCTGCTAGATGTTTAATTGCCAAACATTGGAGAGATCCTAAAATCCCAACCAGGGCTGAGGTCCTGGCTAAGTTATCCCATGTCTATAGAATGGAATTGCTTACCGCCAGATTGTCAGATAAACACTTATTGTTTGATAAGTATGGGGTGCCTCTACTTTCCATGCATTTAAGTGAGAGTTCCGCTTGGATGGACCCTGGGGGTAACCTCACCTATCAGAAACCGGAATAGGGTGCTTGGCTCAAAAATACCCCCCAACTCATCTCCCCTTTCTTCCTTTTCTCGTCCTACATGGAGACTGGTTCCCCTCATTCTCTTATATTTCTTTTTTTTTTTCCTTTTCTTCTTCATACTCTATCCTTTCCTTTTCTTCTTATCTGATCTTTTCTTTATCCCTTTTCCTAGTTAGGTTTTATCAGGTCTTCTATAGTTAGTTGGGGTCACTTGGGGCGACGGAAGGGAGGATTGCTGGATTGAATGTGCGGTACGTTCCCGCACCCAGCGATCCCACAATCATTTGCAAATTATTATCCTACTTATGCCCCGAGCAACTTATCAGTTATGCTTAGTATACTTTGAATAAGTGTATACGTTTCTTCTGTTATTATTGTGTGCACTATTTACTGATTTGGACCAATAGTTTGTACGTTTATGCTCTCTTTCTACTTTAAAAAAAACAAAAAAAAGTAAATTCATAAAGGTTGATACCGTTGATACAAGGTATGTAAGCTGGCTTTAAAAAAGCCTACAAATCTTTAAGCAAGCTCATTTTTCTCTAGGATAGATCATAATGATACATGCTAGGCTGCCTTCAGCATGTAGTGCTGGTGGTGGTATAGCGGTTAAGAGAGCTGACTACCAAGCACTTAGACCTGGGTTCAATTCCCGGCCAAGACCTGGGTTCAATTCCCGGCCAAGGTATGTAAGCTGGCTTTTAAAAGCCTACAAATCTTTAAGCAAGCTCATTTTTCTCTAGGATACATCATAATGGTACATACTAGGCTGCCTTCAGCATGTTGTGCTGATGGTGGTATAGCGGTTAAGAGAGCTGACTACCAAGCACTCAGACCTGAGTTCAATTCCCAGCCAAGGTATGTAAGCTGGCTTTTAAAAGCCTACAAATCTTTAAGCAAGCTCATTTTTCTCTAGGATATATCATAATGGTACATGCTAGGCTGCTTTCAGCATGTAGTGCTGGTGGTGGTATAGCGGTTAAGAGAGCTGACTACCAAGCACTCAGACCTGGGTTCAATTCCTGGCCAAGACTTGGGTTCAATTCCCGGGCCAAGGTATATAAGCTGGCTTTTGAAATTCTACAATTCCCTGGAAGATGAGACCCTCCTCCCTCCAGGAAGAGGGAGTGAGGGATACACTGCCTGATTGAACATTGAATGAGATTTGTGACCTTAAAATAGGGGTTTATGTGAAATTTAGATTTTTTCCTGGGACTTTTGATGTGTATTTCAGTCAATTATGTCTTCCTCCAGGTATTAGATCCCTTGAAACATGTTTTCTATCATTTTTCCAGCCGGTAGAAATATTTCTACATTTTGAAGGTCATCTCCCCATTGAAGTCTATTGCGGTTCGCGAACTTTTCCGCGAACCGAACCTTTCGCAGAAGTTCGCGAACAGTGTTCGCGAACCGAAAATCGGAGGTTCGCGACATCACTACCCCCTAACAGCTTCCTGGTCAGCACACTGTTAAACTGAAATCTCACCCACTTGAGCCGTAGGGAAACATGGACATTACCTTGCACATTCAGTTGTAACTGATAGCTGCTGATCTATAACTGACAGCAACTGGTATATTTCAGTTCTGACAAAATATTGTCAGAACTGGAAGGGATCACTGTAAGAAGTTCTGAGTGGAACTGACGGTGAAGTTAGTATGTAATATTCATTTTCAGCTACATCGTGTGTTTATTTTATATAATTTTACCCGCTTCAGGTTCCTTTTAAAGATGCCGAAGAGCAACTAGTGAATTCATCCAAGAATGATGTCTCTTATGTTTCTTGGAAGTTCATCTAAACTCTAAATGTTACAGGACTTCCGAGGCCAAATAGACAAAAACATTTTTTACCTTTATTATTTTTAAATCCAAGCCGGAGACCCTCCGTGCCCTCCGCTCCATTCTGCAGCCAATGTATCTATTTCAATGCCCCCAGGTTGGGTACCCACCCCACCGCACGGGTCGTGTGCTATTCCACCTCTAAGATGGCCGCCGAGAGGAGCCGCGGCTGCACAGTACGCATGGACGCAAGTGCGGCTGCGCAGCCTGAGCGTACATCGGGCGCAGTGATGTGAGCGCGCCCGACGTACGCTCAGGAGGATGCCGGGACCCAGTACGCGGCTGGAGGAGGGCTAAAGGCTGCGCAGCCGCACTAGCATCCATGCATACTGCGCAGCCGCGGCTCCTCTCGGCGGCCATGATACAGGTAAAAACATTTTTTTGTCTATTTGGCCTCGGAAGTCCTTTAAGACAAATAGATTCAAAGGGGCTAAAACGAAGATGTATGTCTTAAGGGATGCTGGGGATGCCTTTTACTATTGTAACACCTCACTGCACAGAAGTGGGAGAACATTACAGTAACAGAACAGAGACCTACTCCATGCTGTTCTACTGTTACCACACAGGTCTTTGTGAATTGAAGCCATGCTTTTCGGTAAATTACCAAACTTCTTCTGCACCTGTGAAAATCTTTATGCATTAGCAAACAAATTATAAAATACCTGATTTTTAGCAGCTTTTTATGAATTGAAGCCCATGTGGACAAACCAGAATGAAACTGGAGAAGGTTATGTGGACAGTTAAATAGTGTCGGACTGGAAGCTGGAAAAAGTTAAGGAAATCCAATTGCTGGCCAAGGAGCAGTAATCAGGTGTTGCTGTTCACATTGAAGACTTGCTTCAGGTTTCTATTGGGAGTGATAACACAGGGTTACTGCTGCTTGGCCAGCAGGTGGATTTCCTCAGTTTTTCCACCACCCAGTCCGACACTGCAGATGAAACCAAAATAGATCGATTTGGCTTAAAGGGATTCCAAGCTCAGCCAAAAAATGAAAGTTGTACTCACCTGGGGCTTTCTCCAGCCCAGTGCTGGTCGGGAGGTCCCACGACGGCGTCCTGGCTCCTCTCCATGTCCCGCTCCGGAATGGCTGACCGGCCGCAGCCCGGGCGACACTCGGCCGAGTGTCGGGCTGCTCCTTCCGCGTATGACGCGGCTGACGTCACACGCCGGCCACCTCGCGTCATCACGGCGGCCGGCGTGGCAGTACTGCGCATGCGCATTTAAAGCACGCATGCGCCATACTGCCACGCCGGCCGCCGTGATGACGCGAGGCGGCCGGCGAGTGACGTCAGCCGCGTCATACGCGGAAGGAGCAGCCCGACACTCGGCCGAGTGTCGCCCGGGCTGCGGCCGGCCAGCCATTCTGGAGCGGGGACATGGAGAGGAGCCAGGACGCCGTCGTGGGACCTCCCGACCAGCACTGGGATGGAGAAAGCCCCAGGTGAGTACAACTTTCATTTTTTGGCTGAGCTCGGAGTCCCTTTAAATGAGGAGCGTTACATTTGGAAAGAAAAACAAAACACTGCATTCCAGCATAAGAGCCCTTACCCCATCTGTGAAACATGGTGGTAAGAATGCCACATGGTCTGGGCCTGGTTTGCTGGATCTGGGCCTGGAAGGCTTGCCGTAATTGAAGGAACAATACATTCTAAACATACAGATCTAATGCAAATGATGTGCAGCTTTGAATTTTGTTAAAATTGGCAGGAAGTGCTGTTGTTTTTACCAGAGGCGGGTGTTAGTGATCATAACTGTAACCTTACCAATATACAGAAGCAAAAATAATAATAATAATAATAATATATATGTGTAGGACATCATCAAATCCACTAAAGTTCTGATAGACATCACTGATAGATGTCGCTTCATTCTTCAAATGTAACTCTGTATGTCCACAAATCTCAGAAGTAAACACAGAACATTGTAATTGTTCAGTATCTTCAGTATAAATTGCACCATCACTACCTTGTGGTCAAAAGCACTCGTGGGCTGTATTGTAAACCAGCATCACCATCATAGCATGCAATGCACTCACCGGATTTGAATACTGCTCAATTACAAACAGCACAATTCGCTTGCTGAAATCCCCTTGGTATGCCTACCAGCAGTATCCAGCCTCAGATTCAGCTCACTGGATGGCCCTTTATAGATACGCCTTAAAAACGAAGCAAACGCTCCCATAGCGTAACAGAGCTTTATTAAACTGGGTAAAGCAAGTATCACACTCACATGTTCAGAAGATAAAATGTGTATATAAAACATAGACCAGCATACTAGGACATCACAGCATGCTCCCTCTGTGTGCGCCACAGGCTCCACCCAATGTGTTTTGCCACTAGGACTCATTAAGATGTGTATTTGACTGGCCCAATTACAAACAGCATCAAATCTGCATTCTGGCTGGAATTACGAATATATTATTGACCAGCTCTACTGAGCTCTGGTCAGTGCCAACATTCAGCTGCACTTTGTGGCCTTGAAGCCTTGCCACACCTCCTTCCACCTCATAACATGTTCCAGCCATGCCCCTCCTGTCCTGAGCAGATCCTCCAAATCATCCACCTCCCAATCCCCTTGTAATGTCATCACCTAGCCTGGGTGAGGCGGAAGGGAGTTAGTAGTAAAGTACTAGTCAGAATTTCATCTAACTACTGTATGAAGATTGTCCGGGGCTTAGTAGAGGCTCCCTTTTTAAAGAGGAACTCCAGTGAACATTTTACTGTTGGCAGGTGATGTAGCTGCTGCATGGTTTTTGGCAGTTGGAAACAGCTGTAAATAGTTATTTCCCACATTGCAACAAGGTTCACAGACAGGAAACTGACAAAAGTTTGAACTCTTCTTGTGGGAGGGGATACTTGTGGGAGGGGTTTCACCACAATATCAGTCATACAGCGCCCCCTGATGATCTGTTTGTGAAAAGGAAAAGATTTCTCATGTAAAAGGGGGTATCAGCTACTGATTGGGATAAAGTTAAATTTTTGGTCGGAGTTTCTCTTTAACAGCCAGGGCTGCTGAGGTAGAAACATTGCATATTGAGCAGCTTTTACTGGCATGCATAAGTACAACAATACGTAAAGGTAAGTAAATTATTTGAGGAAACCAAGAGGCTTTTTTTTTGAAGATGAGCATAATATTTTAATGTATCAAAAATGTAAAATAAGTCACAATTCTTCAAAAATTTCTTTAATAAGAAAAATCGTGCAATGATCATATACAGATGATCAATGGTTTGTGTACAGGCGACAACGTCGACTTGTTTCAGGTAGACCCTTCTTCAGGCCTTCACAAACAGTAATAAATATCTAAAATACAATATATCGTATAGATTATCCTTATAATGGGATGTCTTTTCAATACATTTTTGAAGAATTGTGAACTTTTTTTTTACAATTTTGATACACTAAAATATTATGCTCATCTTCTAAAAAAACCTTTTGGTTTCCTCGAATAATTTACCTATCTTTACTTATCCTTGTACTTATGCATGTGATTTGTTGATGAAGCCGCACACCATTGAGGATATCATTTGGGTCTCCCAAATGAATACAGCTTTTACTGGCAGATAGGTATAAAAAGATCAATTTAAAAACTCTTTAGGTTTAGCGTTGAATTGTGATTTGTACTTTATAATGCATACGTTCAAACTAATTTAGTCACGTCAATTTGGTATTTCCGGAACCAATTAAGACCAAACCGAAACCAACAGAACTATTGAGATTGCATGGTGTTCACAACGTGGACAGGACATCATTATCTCTCTTATAAAGCAAGGAGTATGCTTCACTGATATTTATGTAAGCTTTCATAGGCATTTATAAAACTCTAAAAAGGGAAAATCTATAAAATGATTAAGGGGACTGATGCATTCAGTGAACTGATTTTATAGAAAAGAACAGATGTGATAAAGCAGTCAGGGTAAGACTTATAACTCTGTGGTCATGACGACTTTTGAAAAGCTCACACTTGCCTATTTCAGATACTAGACTATCGCGTTTTTCACACCATAAAGTGCACCTAGGTTTGGAGGAAAACAACAGGGAAAAAATATACTAAACTTGGTGCAACCATGTTGCAGGGGTATCTTGTGGAGCTTCTAACACCCCCCCCCCCCCAAGTCTGTCTCTAAGCTGTACTTCCCAGCTAAAGTAGCCCCCACTTCTCCCCAGCACATCAGTCCACAGATGGAAGCAGATCTCACCAACCTGGGGCCTCCATCAAACAGGTAGCCATATGAGGATCCATGACAGCCAGGATCAGCAGCCACAAAGCCAGCGGCAGTTGATAGGTAGGGAAACCAGATGAGGGAGGAGAGATCCACTAAATGTGTAAAACTCGAGTCCCAGTAAATAACCCAAAACAGCAGGATTACCTGGGCATAGAATAGGGCTGTAGGCAGGTCAGCCACGAGTGCTAGTGGAGATCAAAAATGCTGGCAGAGGTTGCAGGAAAGGTGAGCAGTGGCGGCAGATGTGCATCAATGCATGCAATTGTCACCAGTGGCAGATAGGCAGAGCTAATAAGCTTCAGAAGACAGAGCTCTCTGCGACTTTGAAAGTCGTGGAGCTCAGTGATGCTCTTTTGCTTAGATAACAACTGGAGTTTCTTAACGCTTCCTGTACTGGAAACAATATTAGACTTTTGTCTCTGATCCTAATGTTTTATTTCTTAGATGTACTACACATACAAATCATTATATCATAAGTTTATTTTCACTTCAGATTCCCTTTAATGCACACGTTTTTGTGTTAACACACTACATGCAGTGCATTGAGTTGCTGCACACTATTAAACCGCATGGGCTGCACTGTGAATTTCGCATAGGTGGAGCATTGCAGAGAGATGATCTGCGTTACAATGCAGCTGTTACACCACAACCCAACACACCATCGTGAATGGAACAAGCAAGTATATATTTTACAATTGTTGATGTATGTATGTGTAAGCAGAGTAGTAGTACAGTAATAGATTGTGGAAAGATTAGTAAATCTGTTGTTAAATATATTCTGAAACATTGTCCCAACTTAATGATCGAGATTTGGCCAGGCACCACTAGCTGCAGGCTTGTTGCTAAAGTTAATGGATTACCATGACAGCCACACAATTGGCAATGCTTTTCCGTTTGTTCCCATCATAGCCATAGTATCAATGTGCATTCATCAGTTCACATTAACGTTTTATTACTGCATGTTTCTCATTGAGCTTTTACTCCCAGGAGACAAATATTTTATATTGTTTGGATATGTTCTGTCAACCTAGCCTGAATCAGCATGATCAGATCTGGGAATGTCAAATTATCGGCAAATGAGAAGAAAGCGGAGTTCAGCGCGGTTCCTGGCAGGGCCTGCTTCATGGCTTGTCCTCTTCATTTAGACAAATGATTTACAGTGGCCTGACAGATTGATGAGCTGAGGCTAGGAGCATGAAATGTGTTGCTGGGGCACTCCCTAAGCCTTCTTCCTCACTGATGACGGTGAGCAGTAATTATCAGTCGCCAGCACTAAATCACTGCACTGTCTAAGTTCCCCCTGTGGCACTGATATGTCTTTAAAGCATTACATTTCTATCAGCAGAGCTACATTCTGTGCAGCAGAGTCACACCATGGATCACACAGCTACGTAAGCTTTGGTGGACAAGGACAGCTATGTGATATTCTAAGGCTAAGTTTATGTGGATGGTAAATACGAGCATTTTACCACTCTCTTACCCACACACCATAAAAACAAATGAAGAACTGCATCATCCATATGCCAGCAGTCGGAGGGTGGCATGGTTGCATGTGGTTGAAAACAGGCTGGGTCTGGGCCAGTGATGGATAACCTTGGCACTCCAGCTGTGGTGGAACTACAAGTCCTATGAGGCACTACAATACTCTGACAGCTCTAAGCATAACTCGGGGAGGCATCATGGGATTTGTAGTTTTGTTACAGCTGGAATGCCAAGGTTAGACATCACTGGTCTGGGCAGTGCACAGGCCACATCAGATTTCCACACTGACCCATAGAGTTCAGTGCTGGGGTGTGGTCAGGGCCACAAAGGCCCAGGCCTTGGGGAGCAACAGTCCAAGGATGCACCTGGAAACTGAATATGGTTTACTGCATATGGAAGAGAAGCCTGCAAAAATGGGAGCTATACAGGGAAGAGAAGGGCTGCAGCACATGGATGTGGCTGGATAGAGTACTGGTTAAGGGCTCTGCCTTTGATATGGGAGACCAGGGTTCGAATCCTGGCTAGGTCAAGTACCTATTCAGTAAGGAGTTCAAGGCAAGACTCCCTAACACTGCAGGGTGGCCTCCTGAGCGCGTCCCAGTGGCTGCAGCTCTTGAGCGCTTTGAGTCCGACAGGAGAAAAGCGCTATACAAATGTTCAGATTATTATTATTATTATGTTATACATGGAAGAGGGGGCTACAAGTGAAATGGGAGGGGTGCTGCTGCACTTGGAAGGGGAGCCCCAACATACTTGGCCTAGGGGTGGAAAACATGTAAATATGGCCTTTGGTGTGGTGAGAGTACAGCTTGATGCCTGTTTTTTCTGCCTCATAACCATCGACAGCTGGGAGACAGCGCACAGCAATTCCACCATTACTTATGCCGGCAGAGTAGAGGGCGTTGTGCAGTTACCACAACCCACAGTACCGGTGTGATGGAAGCGTTGCTACGGTGACGCACATTGCGCTACTAGTGTAACACGCATTACGGCAGAAATGCTCATGTTACCCTGGTACACAGTTGTGCTCATTGAACAACACGTTACTCTGCTATCGTAAGTCCTGGTAAAACTGCAGTGCACTGTGTGGGCACGGCAATTTTACCGATTTTTAGTGAATCAACCCCACTGCATAGCAATCAACCCCAACAGGTACAGCAAATAAACTCTGCCTTGATGATCTTATAATCTAATGAATAGAGAGGAAACAAGAACTTGGGCAAAAAACTTTAAGTGTGTATCCATACATGGTGAATTTTTAAATCATATTCTGAAAGGAGCAAAGCTTAGCCAGAGGCTGAAGGAGAAAGTTCTAGCTCAGATTGTATGCTTATGTCTGATAAGGTGAGTTTTAAGGGTGTGCTTAAAGCAAACCTGGGAGGTTTGCAATGCCCAAATGGACACTCACCTTGGGAGAGGGAAGCTTCTGGATCTTCAAGAGGCCTCCTCGGTTCTCTTCCATTGTTTCGATCCGATTAGCCATACACAACGGCCATACACAGTTTTTTTCCACCGGAGCCCGAGCAGGTCCATGCTAGTGCACATACGCTAGCTGTCAACAAGCAATTTTTTTTCAGGGGTCCAAACACTTGAATGGGCCAGTGGAGGAGGATGGGGAAAGCCTCTTGAGGATACAGAGGCTTCCCCCTCCCAAGGAGAGTACCTAGTAGAGCCACTTTTTACTCTATAGGTGCAAGTTTTCAAGGATTCGAGAATGACAGATGTGTTTTAGAAGGAAACCCCAGAGGAGGGGAGAGGTTTGTGAGAAGTCTTGTATCTGTGGCTAAGAGGAGGGGATTCTAGAAGAGGACAGAAGAAGGTTGTGTGTAGAATGAAGGTTGGGTTAGGGTAGTCATTTGAAACTCTAGTAGTGAGGAGATGTATGAGAAAAAACGTGGAAAGCTTATGTCAGGCTTGTCTGGTCACCTGCTGTGAGTCAGGCTGTATGGCCATATGACTGACTTATAACCCAGCCTGCGAAAGTTCCTGCCTAATACAACTCCAATACCCTGCAGGCAGATGTAGCATAAAAACTGGCAGACAGCAATCACCAAACACAGCAAAGGTAGTGTACTACACAGTATACTGAATAGTCACCTAAGGCCTATAAACTGAGGCAATCCAGATGAAGACAAGGTGGCAGGTAATGACTGAAGTATAATCACTAGAAAGATGCGTGGTCAATCAAGTCAGAGTCAGTCCAGGCAGCGTTCATGTGAATCCTTTAACAAGCCGTGTCGGTAACAAGGTATCCAATACAGAAGTGTGGTCAGGTTCAAGCCAGGTCGGTAACAGGTAATTCAATCTAGAAGGAGCTTAGTCAAGAGACAGAAACAAGTCGGCAGCAACACAAACACTTGGTGTGAGCGCAATCTCAGCAACAAGCCCAGCATAGGCTATCATGGGCGCTAACTGAGGGCGCTCACTTTACTCTTATACAAGGACTAACCAATCAGAAAGTAAAGGAATCCAAAGTAACCAATCAAAAGAGAGCGTGTCAGGAGATAGCCTGACACGTTATGCACTCATGTGGTTAATGTTTACAGCAGCGGAGCGCGTACTGAGAACGTGTCCGCCACTTATCCAATGGGAGCTGAGCGCCATGCGCTCCAGTGACGTCAGAGACAGGCCGAGACCCAGAGGCTTGCGCCTCAGCGTTGGTCTCGGCGTTCCGCCGCCATGAGCGGCTGATGTGTCTTACAGCTTAATTCTGGTTTCAGAATTACAAGACTATTTTCTGGGTTTCAATTTTGATTTGGGCTTTTAAAACTGAAGTTAACCTCCTTGGTGGTAATCCCGAGCTGAGCTCGGGGTATGCCGCCGGAGGTCGCCGCTCAGGCCCTGCTGGGCCGATTTGCATTCTGCAAAAAGCAGCACACGCAGCCGGCACTTTGCCAGCCGCGTGTGCTGCCCGATCGCCGCCGCTCCGCGGCGTTTCGCCGCGTGCAGCGGCGAAAGAGGGTCCCCCCAGCCGCCCGAGCCCAGCGCAGCCGGAACAAACAGTTCCGGCCGGCGCTAGGGGCTGGATCGGGCGGCTCTGACGTCAGGACGTCGACTGACGTCCATGACGTCACTCCGCCTCGTCGCCGCTCGTCGCTCATTGCGGCCTATCTTGTTACTTTCGATTGCCGGAGGCGATCGAAAGTACGCTTCCGGAGCGCCCTCTAGTGGGCTTTCATGCAGCCAACTTTCAGTTGGCTGCATGAAATATTTTTTTTTTTATTTAAAAAAAACCCCATTTCAGCCTCCCTGGCAAAATAAATAAACCGCCAGGGAGGTTTTAATGGTGCCAACTTTATTAATTTCACTAGTTGGAACATGTAGAATAAAAATGTTTTTTGGAAAGAAATTGTAGTTTTTGAGAAAATCGATTTGAAAATGTTGGCGGGGAAAAGTGCTTTTTATTCCGGCTGCAATGTCAGATTGTGTCAGTCTTGGTCTCATTAGTTTCCCCATGCTTCAATCTATAAAAAAAAATTTCTCCAGGGAATTTGGGAAACTTTTAAGGGTGACAATCAAATCACACCAGTGGTCACTATATATATATTTATTATTATTATTATTTAGTATTTATATAGCGCCGAACATATTCCGCAGCGCTGTACAGAGTATATATTGTCTTGTCACAAACTGTCCCTCTGAGGGCTCACAATCTAATCCCTACTATAGTACTATGTCTATGTATGTATTGTGTAGTGCATGTATCGTAGTCTAGGGCCAATTTTTAGGGGGAAGCCAATTAACTTATCTGTATGTTTTTGGGATGTGGGAGGAAACCGGAGTACCCAGAGGAAACCCACGCAGACACAGGGAGAACATACAAACTCCTTGCAGATGTTGACCTGGCTGGGATTCAAACTTGGGACCCAGCATTGCAAGGTGAGAGCGCTAACCACTACGCCACCATGCTGCATACATACATGTTCAGCGTGAAATAACCCTTATACAGTTTATCTCAATCCTTTCACATCCTGACTTTACTTCAAATTCCTTAACTAGCTGGCATCTATTCTGGAACTCTCACAATGTCTCCTGTCTTTCCGATCAATTCCTGTATTTACAGAGATGGTGGGAAGAATAGCAGACATTAATTATTGACTCTCTGAGTAAGTTAACCAATTAATGGTATCACCTGGATTCAATGCTTTCTGATAGGATTATTGTTGCGATAGTATGCAGGGCTGGATAACTGGAAAGGCTACAAAGGCCCAGGCCTTAGGTGGCCGATGCCCGAGGAAGCAGCTGGACATGGAAACAGGATTGCTGGCATATAGAGTCTCTTCTTGCACTCTCCCAAATGGGGAAGGGAGACTGCAAATGGGGGGAGAAACACATGGAAGAGGGGTGCTGCACATGAAAGAAAGGGGTCGTTTTACATGGATATTACACATGAAAGAGTACATTGGTCTATAGTGGTACAAACATTATAAATCCAGCATTGATTAGGAGAGCAGGCTGTATAGTTGGGCAGCAGTGGAGGTCAGGCAAAGCCAACTGGGTTCTGTGTGCTAGTGGCCTTTTAGCCATTGTATACTTACAATGACAGCAGCTGCCCTGTTGAAAATAGCATGTTGTATTATTAATGCTTTCTGCAGAAAACCTTGCAAATAAAGTTGCCCTTTGAGCTGGTCTCTTTCACACGTCTACATATAAAGATATTGAAAACAATAAATCTGCCCAGATCGAATGTACACCCAATATTAGGGTGAAGGATTGGAAGCCTTGGCTCAGTTAAAGTGGACCTGAACTCTTGCACTGGACAGAGGGAAAATGTATAGAAATGCACCCTGTATGTATTTAGAGAGTTTAGCCTGTCTAATTCCCCCTCATCTGTGACTAAGCCCAAATTGTAATTTAATCCCTTAGCTGTGTCAGCTGACTGCCACGGCAGAGACCTTATTTGTAAACACAGGATGTTAACAATATGTCTGCTTCCATGAAAGCAGGACGTAGACAAACTGCAGATTTATGGCAGGATTGTATCAGCAGTAACAAATCAATTATTTTTCTTTAAATATTATTATTATTATTATTTATTTATATTGCGCCAACATATTCCGCAGCGCTTTACAAAGCACAATAAGATGACAAGGGGAACATAGATACAACCACAAAATGTACAGCAGAGTCTCAAGCAGCACAAATATTGCAGTAAACATTAGGAGGAGGACCCTGCCCTTGCGAGCTTACAATCTAAAGGGTAGTGGGGGACACACTAGGTGAGGGGGTGGAGGATGGATGAGGCAGTGTCCCTTTGCCTCTGATCACATTGTGAACAGATAAGTAAATAGGGGCTATAAAATGTTATAAGCTTGTCTGAAAAGGTGTGTTTTAAGAGTGCGTTTGAAGATGTCCAGGTTTGGAGCACGACGTACAGGCTGTGGAAGAGAGTTCCAAATGAGGGATGATGCTCGTGTAAAGTCTGCTGTTGCTTATCTTTTAGAGCTGAGATGAAGTTCTGAGTTCAGGTCTGCTTTGAACATTCCTATCATTGTAGGTGAAGGGGAAAGAGTGAGTGCTGACACCACTGGCATATAAGGGGGGGGGGTGGGGGTAACAATAGTGCAATGTATTCCCACCTCTGCACAGTGTTTGATTTTCCTCTCCCCAGGAGCACATGAGATCATCTCAGCCGCAGGTGCCTTTAGCACTCATCATACATTATACACAACCCTGAATACAGGCAGCAACACTCCCTCCAAAATACTTTCCAGACACACACAGTTACGTCACATTGTTCTGCACATTTTTATGACACATAATTTCAAACCAGTCGCTATTACGAGTATGTGTCTGACATTCTACAACGTCTACAGACTGTCAGCAACACCAGCAACCAAATGCTATCTTTACATTATAATACAGTATGCTGAAAACACGGTTATGTGTATAACGTTTCTAAAAGCTTTATTTTAACTGTACATGATCCATCATGTACATGATGCATTTACAGAGCACAGCATCCATGAAAAGATCATACGATGGTACGGTAAAACAAGATATGTAGTAGTAAAGACTGCAAGGCTGGAATTCTGGAAATGCCACAAAGGCCCTGGCCTTAGGCGGCTGCAGCTTAAAGAACAACTGTTAGCCACGCAATGCATTAATAAAAAAAACACATAAGCAAGTAGATAATTACTTTCTCTACTTACTTAACAGATGTATTGCGCTGTCCACTGTTTTATTCAGATTTTACAACGTTTGTAAAATCCAGTGACTTCTGGTTCTAGTGGTGGCCATCTTGGATCCCATATGCTTAAGTATTCCCCCTGGCATCCCCTCTCCTTCCTGCACTATTACAGAGCAGAGCAGGGAGTGAAAAAGGCAGCGCAGACTGACTCACCTACTAATAGTTCCAAGCACTGAAGTTCCCGTGCTTACCACCGGAGGCAGTGCAGAGAGTATAGCGCGTGGAACCATAAGGAGCTGAGTCTGTGTGTGCTGGCTTTATCCCTCCCCGCTCTGCTCTGTAATAGTGCAGGGTGGAGAAGGGATGCCGAGGGGGCATGCAGGGGGAGAAAGATGCGTCTGGAGCACGGACATGGCACACTGCAGGAGGGGGGCCGAGGACAGTGTCAGGGGACAGCTTCTGCCCCCCCCCCCCTTCCTGCGCCCTAGCAGCTGGCAGTGACGAGAGTGACATAGACTTCAGCCAATCAAGGCTGAATTTGCATGTGACGTCACTTCTCTTTTGCGGCTGCTACTCTGCGTACCACATTAGAGCCAGGGGGCATGAGGAATAAAACATCAATCAGGAAAAAGGTGAGATTGATTTTAGACTTTTATATTGCCTCTTTAGCATCCATTTTACTTGTAGAACAGCTACTTATAGAGAATTGATTTTAGATTTTATGCCTAACAGTTACTCTTTAAGGGGGCACCTGGACATGAGAGTGGTTGCTACATATGAAAGGGGAGCTAAATATGGGGAGCAACACATAAAAAAGGGAAATTGATGCCCAAGGGAGCTGTTTATGAAAGAGGGGCTACAATTCATGGATGATACACATGGAAGAGAAAGATACGCGTGGAATGGGAGGGGCTCTGCTGCACAAAAAAGGGGAGCCACAACTTACTTGGCCTAGGAGCACAAAATGTATAAATCTAGCCTTGTAAGACTGGAAACATATTTATTTTATGAAGCGAGTTCTGAATCAATTCTATAATATGTGTTCGAATCTGGGATATTGAATTCCGAACTCCCAAAGTCACCTGAACAGAGGTGTAGCTACAGGGGTGCAGACAGGCCCGTTTTTTACCTCACAGGACCCTACAGGCACAGATGTCCTGGCACCTTAGACTTTGTCCTACATGAACTTACAAACCCCACCAAACCACACCGCAAGTGTGCTGTCTGTCCCAGATGTCACTTTTCCCTTACTTCCTTGCCTGTCATAGGTAGCTACAGGTTTCCCTTATTATTAAGTAGACAGAAGTACCCTCAATATTAATCAGCTAGAGGTGTCCCCTAGTATTAGGTAGCTAGAGGAACCTCAGTATTAACCACTTCAGCCTTCAGTTGTTTTTCACCTTATGCATCCGAGCAATTTTAACCTCCCATTCATTCACCAATAACTTTATCACTACTTATCACAATTAATTGATCTATATCTTGTTTTTCCACCACCAATTAGGCTTTCTTTGGGTGGTACATTTTGCTAAGAATTATTTTTACTAAATGCATTTTAACAGGAATATTAAATTCATTATTGCTCAGGTTTCAACCATTATAGATTTAAAATAATACATGCTACCATAATTAAAACCCACACATTTTATTTGCTCATTTGTCCCGGTTATTACACCATTCAAATTATGTCCCTATCACAATGTATAATATTTTATTTGGAAATAAAGGTGCATTTTTTCAGTTTTGCGTTATCACTATTTACAAGCTTATAATTTAAAAAATATTAGATTAGTAATGTACCCTCTTGACATGCATATTTAAAAAGTTAAGACCCTTAGGTAACTATTTATGTTTTTTCTGTGTTATTGTATTTTTTTAATTATTTTTTTTTAGTTAAACATTTTATTTGGGTATTTTTTGGGTGTGGTAAACAGTTAATTTTAAATGTAATTTATTATGCTAAGTGTGAAAAAAAATGTATGTGCATGTAGTTTTACTATTTGGCCAGAAGATGGCCACAGTGATTTTGTTTACTTCCCATCCTGTAAGTGAGAGTGCTCGCTTACAGGAAGCACAAGGAGGATTTTTTTTTTATCAGAAAGACCGCGGCCTCTGAAAAGAAGCCTTCGGTTTTTCTACCGGGGACTTAGATCAATGTTCCCATTCATTGATCTCCGGGCTACCGGGTGGTGGTGGCATGGGAGCACGCAGACACGTGCAGCAGACTTTTGGACATGAAAGCCATGTCCAAAAGGCGAAAATGGTTAATTAGCTAGAGGTGCCCCTGACCTGACTGAAGGGAGATCTCACCAGTGGAACACAGAGAGCAGGGTGAGTAACCTGTCATTTATTATTATTATTTTTATTTTATTATTATTATTATTTATTATTATTATTTAGTATTTATATAGCGCCGACATATTACGCAGCGCTGTACATTGTATATATATATATATAGATCTGGTCACTAACTGTCCCTCAAAGGAGCTCAAAATCTAATCCCTACCATTGACATATGTCTATATTATGTAGTGTAAGTACTGTAGTCTAGGGCCAATTTTAGGGGGAGCCAATTAACTTATCCGTATGTTTTTGGAGTGTGGGAGGAAACCGGAGTGCCCGGAGGAAACCCACACAGACACGGAGAGAACATACAAACTCTTTGCAGATAGTGCCCTGGCTGGGATTCGAACCAGGGACCCAGCGCTGCAAGGCGAGAGCGCTAACCACTACGCCACCGTGCTGCCCCACCATTTACACTCACATCAGGACTCTGCATTGGGAAGGAGGGAGAGAGGAACTTGGGGAGGTGAGTGAGCTGTCTTTCCATCATCAGGCTCCTGTAGGCACGGGCCTACAGTGCCTAATGGTAAATCTGGCCCTGGGTGCAGGTATGGCATTAGCCATGGGTGCCACTTACTGGGGGCACTGCTCCGTAGCATCCCTGCTGTTCTCCATACAGAATCCAGTTTTTATCTGGATGACATTCTGCTGCCTGGTTACATCTTTTCGGGAGACAAGCTGCCTAAGGCCTCTTGCACACTGCACGCGATTCCGATTCAGATTCCGCTTTTTAATCAGTTTTTACATCAGATTCAGATTTGCAGTGTGCATGGAGCAAACTGCAAATCAGAATCTGAATCGGATGTAAAAACGGATTAAAAAGCGGAATCTGAATCTGAATCGCGTGCAGTGTGCAAGAGGCCTAACTGTTATTTGGGGGATATGTATAGGCTGTTTCGATGCTCCATTCTTACAGGCCATGCTTTACCTTGAACACAACCAATGTTACTGAGACTGAATATTTGGAGGGAACATCTCCTTCCCCGGGGGTGGACTTCAGTATTTGCCATAGGCGATATTTTCCCTAGACATGCCTCTGCTCCCAATCACCACACTTACGCACTTTCAGTACCAAGCAAGCGGACAGCATCAGGGAGAGTTCACTTAGTGCGCCTCATGGTGGATAAATGTCACCAGGCCCAGTCCACCCATGACGCCAAGTGAGTCAACTTCCTCAGGCGGCAGAAGTCTGGGGGCAGCACCAGGCAGAAACAGGAAGTGAAGAGAGTGCCTGGCCAACCTATACTGGGGGAAACAGTACTTGGATAACATATACTGGGAAAAGAAAGCCTGACTAACATATACTGGGGGCAACCGTACTTAGCTACTAACACTGGGGGCACTAACTGGCTATCTACCTATACTGAGAGTGTTTTTGGGGGGGCTCAGAGCGGCCATAACGGTGATCCCTCCAATGCTTCTGATGCTTCCTCTTTACAGTTTTGGAAGGTGGAATCAATGGCGTCACGTGTAACGTGAAGCGCACGTAAGTGAACTCCCCCTGTCCCTGTTTGCTTGTTTGGTATTGAAAGTGCAGAACTTGATGTTTGGGAGAATTTGGGCGTTCAGAATTCAATATCCCAAATTCTGGTTACCGGTCCGCAACCCCTTGCAGGGTGCTCTACTGAAGGCTTGGGGCTCCTTAAGATATGTATATACTATAGATTCTTCAAAGCTGAAACAAACAATAATTAATCTAGAGTGCGTACAGGTGTTCTTCTCTAATGTTCAATAAACCCATTAAATACTGTGGGATATCAACCTAAAAAGTGGTTATACTCTCTGTCTCACCTATTAACTTAGTACAAATTCAACAATCATAAATATAGGGAGCTGAGATATATCAATTAACATATTTATTTATCAATTAGCACATATCAAAAATACATAATTCATATCCACATGATTAAAACCAATTAAAACTCATAACCTATAGAACCAACCTACGCAGGATAATTAATTGAGGGTAGTATATATTCAGGTGCACCTATTTTTACCGGTATATGTATATATATATATATATATCTCTTCAGGCCCCTTTTAAATCCTGTTCGGTTAGACTATAAAACGTCATCCATTAGGGAAAGCAGTATCTTCAATCCACCCTGTATATTCCTTTGAGCAAGCCTCTTATCCATCCATGAGATACACCCCCATTACATGTAGCAATCAGCTACAAAACCTTGCTCGCCTTAGACTACAGCCAGAGCAGCAAATCATAAAAATGACATTTAGCAGGAATTTTCACTAACAGCAGCATAGGATTGCATTAGCTGATTTTTTCAAAGCCGCCTTGCATTGGGTCGGGTCGGCCAGACAAGCCTGGTACTCACGTGCCCTGTCATGTTAGCAGGGACTTGGCCATTGTTGCTGTTTCCAAGTAAGTCCGCGTTCTCCTTGCGGCCGGACGGCAGGTTCAGCCGCGTTACGAGGTGTCCGGGAGTCAGGCTGAGCTAAGGAGGAGGGGCGGAGGCAAAGGGTGGATCGCTGCGGCCAGCGTGGTGGCGGGATGACGTCACAATACGTGACGCGTTTCGCCAATAGGCTTCCTCAGACGTGTATGGGCGGAAGTAAGGGCGCATCCTACTTATAGTCGCTTCAGATGCCGCCCTCTTCCATTACGTATTGCGTAGATATCACTTATGTTGACTCCTGGATCCAGAGCACCATCTAGTGTCTATTTTGAAAATAACAGGCAGAGCAACCACAAATAGGGAAAATAAGTATATTTTTTTATAGGAAGACCTTTAGGTTCATATCGCAGTTCAAGCCATTTGAATTGTGAAACATTTTAAAGTGCATAGCTACAGGGCTTTTTTCATAGTTCGACTTAATATTATTAACATGTTCTTGTATCCTGTCCCTCATAGGCCTATAGGTTTTGCCAATATAGATCTTATTACAGCTACATCTCAGCTGATATATAACCTTATCTGTACCACAATCTATATATTCCTTAATTCTAAAGGTTTCGGAGCCATCATGATTAGGAAAAGCATCTCCCTTTTCCATATATGGGCACATAGGGCAATTACAACAACGAAACATCCCCTTTTTATTTCTTCTCACAATTCCTGGTCGGTTCTTAGGTTTAAACTCGCTACTCACCAGCACATCCGAAAGGTTTCTGCCACGTCTTGCCGCTATATGGGCATAGTGACCCACCAGTTCCTTAAAGGGACTCCGAGCAGTGCGAAAACTGTGGCAAGATGCAGATCATTTTAAAGCTCTCTTTCTCCTCTTTCCAATGATATATAACCCGCCGCCCTACGCCTTTTAGTTTTCGCGATTTTCGCGATTGAAATTGCTGCGGCCGCGATTTCAATCGCGAAAATAAAGAAAACTAAAAGGCGTAGAGCAACGATTTAGGGGTCGCCAGAAAGAGGAGAAAGAGAGCTTTAAAATGATATCCATCTTTCCATAGTTACATTGTATTACACAGGGCGACTTTTTCTGCTGAATGGAGCTGCTGACTTTGAGAAAAAGTCGCCCTGTGTAATACAATGTAACTATGGAAAGATGGATATCATTTTAAAGCTCTCTTTCTCCCCTTTCTGACGACCCCTAAATCGTTGCTCTACGCCTTTTAGTTTTCTTTATTTTCGCGATTCAAATCGCGGCCGCAGCAATTTCAATCGCGAAAATCGCGAAAACTAAGAGGCGTAGGGCGGCGGTTTATATATGATTGGAAAGAGGACAAAGAGAGCTTTAAAATGATATGCATCTTTCTATAGTTTCCGCACTGCTCGGAGTCCCTTTAATGATCGGGTCCCTATTTAGCAAGTGCCAAAGTATATCTCTGACCTCATTATAATGAGATCCATAGGTAGTCACTACCCTAACAATATCTGGATGGTTACTGGCCCCCTTAGTGGTTGGCTTATTCGATAATAATTCAGAACGCCTCTTGGAGAGGGCCTTGTAATAGGCTCTGTTAATAATATGTTTTGGATACCCTCTAGCTAGTAATCTAGTTCTAAGGTCTTCTGCTTCCATTTTAAAATCTTCAATATAACTGCAGTTATCTTTTTGCCCTAGACAGGCTAATTGTGAATTTGAGACGTATAAAGATATTCAACTGTTCTTAAGACGAGTCCTCCTTAAAAGAATTCTGATCCAAGATTTTTAAAGGCAAAAGGAATTTACAAATTAAATATAAGCCCAAGAAGGGGAGACTTTGATCGGCAGCTCCTAAAAAAAGAATCCTTTTGGATCTACAAATGTGGCTCTATGCAACCAAATGGCTTGAACTGCGATATGAACCTAAAGGTCTTCCTATAAAATATATACTTATTTTCCCTATTTGTGGTTGCTCTGCCTGTTATTTTCAAAATAGACACTAGATGGTGCTCTGGATCCAGGCGTCAACATAAGTGATATCTACGCAATACGTAATGGAAGAGGGCGGCATCTGAAGCGACTATAAGTACGATGCGCCCTTACTTCCGCCCATACACGTCTGAGGAAGCCTATTGGCGAAACGCGTCACGTGTTGTGACGTCATCCCGGCACCACGCTGGCCGCAGCGATCCACCCTTTGCCTCCGCCCCTCCTCCTTAGCTCAGCCTGACTCCCGGACACCTCGTAACGCGGCTGAACCTGCCGTCCGGCCGCAAGGAGAATGCGGACTTACTTGGAAACAGCAACAATGGCCAAGTCCCTGCTAACATGACAGGGCACGTGAGTACCAGGCTTGTCTGGCCGACCCGACCCAATGCAAGGCGGCTTTGAAAAAATCAGCTAATGCAATCCTATGCTGCTGTTAGTGAAAATTCCTGCTAAATGTCATTTTTATGATTTGCTGCTCTGGTTGTAGTCTAAGGTAGTGTTGGGCGAACAGTGTTCGCCACTGTTCGGGTTCTGCAGAACATCACCCTGTTCGGGTGATGTTCGCGTTCGGCCGAACACCTGGTGGTGTTCGGCCAAACTGTTCGGGTTCGCCCGAACGGCTCATTGCCTGGCCGAACAGGGCCCCTGTTCGGCACGAACAGGGCCCTGTTCGCCCGAATACTGGCCCCCTATGGGGTCGCAGGCATAAGGGGGGAGCATGCCCCGATCGCGGGGGGGGTCGGAAATTCCCCCCACCCCCTCCGCTAGCGCTCCCCCCTCTGCCCGCTTCCCCATTCAAAAGTTAGGAAGTGAAACTGTACCTGTGCGGCCGGTAGTGGGTGACTGGCAGTGGGCGGCACTATGGAGAGACTGAGGAGGAGGAGGAGTCCGGAGAGTGACGCGTTGAGGGAGGCCGGGCAGTGGGCGGATCAGCAGTAGTACGGTACTACTGCTGATCCGCCCACTGCCCGGCCTCCCTCAACGCGTCACTCTCCGGACTCCTCCTCCTCCTCAGTCTCTCCATAGTGCCGCCCACTGCCAGTCACCCACTACCGGCCGCACAGGTACAGTTTCACTTCCTAACTTTTGAATGGGGAAGCGGGCAGAGGGGGGAGCGCTAGCGGAGGGGGTGGGGGGAATTTCCGACCCCCCCCGCGATCGGGGCATGCTCCCCCCTTATGCCTGCGACCCCGTAGGGCCCCCAAAAGCGGGATGTTCGGGGAGTTCGGGGTTCGGCCCGAACATGCCGAACATTGCGGCCATGTTCGGCGAACTTTCCCGAACCCGAACATCCAGGTGTTCGCCCAACACTAGTCTAAGGCGAGCAAGGTTTTGTAGCTGATTGCTACTAGTAATGGGGGTGTATCTCATGGATGGATAAGAAGCTTGCTCAAAGAAATATACAGGGTGGATTGAAGATACTGCTTTCCCTAATGGATGACGTTCTATAGTCTAACCGAACAGGATTTAAAAGGGGCCTGAAGAGATATATATATACACATATACCGGTAAAAATAGGTGCACCTGAATATATACTACCCTCAATTAATTATCCTGCGTAGGTTGGTTCTATAGGTTATGAGTTTTAATTGGTTTTAATCATGTGGATATGAATTATGTATTTTTGATATGTGCTAATTGATAAATAAATATGTTAATTGATATATCTCAGCTCCCTATATTTATGATTCTTCTCTAATGTTGTTGGCCTCACATCTAACCTTATTCTGTTGCCTTCTGCTAGTCCCCCCTCCTTTCCTCTTTGAATAACAGAAACATGCTCTTTCTCAGAGCACCAAGCAACATTTCTGTGCCTAAATGCCTAAAAACAGTTGCATAGCAATAGGGAATGCAGAGGTAGCGACTGGACCAGGGCCCCTGGACCAGAGAGGCCCATCAAGGGCCCTCTTTCAACTGATGTATTAGCTCTTCATTGTTTCTATGCTGGAAATGATCACCTCTATATGTTCTTTGAATAGTGGTAATCATCAGCAAACTGTTCTCCTCCTCCTGCTTACAACTCTCTGTCACTCACTGCAGTTGTTTTTGGCAGATTGTGGTGTTCCATATCAATTGCTTTAGAGGGGCCCAATGCAGGGGCGTATTTGCAGGGACGGTTCTAATAACAATGGGGCCCCAGGGCAAAATTAGCCTGGGGGCCCCCAACAGACACCACCGACCCAAAAGCGGCATGAAGGGCCTTTTGTTGCAGCCAAAATTCCCCTCTGGGCCCCTGAGCCAGCTGCTGACTCTCCTTCCCAATCACCTTCCAACTTAACTGTGCTCCCTGGGCCCTGCAGAGTCTTTGGCAGTGTAGTGTCTCATCTGCCAGCCAACTCAGGTGATACGCTACTCTGCCAAAGACTCTGCGGAGGCCCTGGGGAGCAACAGTTAAGATGGGGCGACACCTTGGGGGCCCCAACATGCTCTGGGGCCCTGGGGTGATTGCCCCCTTTGCCTCTATGGTAGCGCCGGCCCTGCGTAGCTGTGTAATATAGAGCCTATGGCAAACACTGAAAGTTGGCCCCCCTGGTCAGAGCCTCCTTCCCCTCTAAAAACAGCATGCTTTCTCGAGCATACGTGTCATGGTTGCCTGTGTTTTTTTGAAATATTTCTTCTTATTCCCTCTACATCCTGTTTTCTAACACTAAACCAACTGCACCCTACATATATAACTTAAGTAGCCATGTTCCCCAGATAACAGAATTAATCTGATCTGAGGTCTGAGTGACAGGGTGGTAAGGGAGCAGACATGGCTGCACAGCACAGAGGCAGGCATGGGGGTGCAGCACAGGAGCAGGCATGGCACCCATGGTGCTGTGGCGTCCATGGCTCAAGCCGTGCCTGTACCTCTCTAGATACGCCTCTGGCCCAATGTAAAACTTGTACTGGGGCCTCTAGCTACTTAGCTATTCCACTGGTCAGGAACAATCATTTTAGACAGGAACTCTCTAAATAGTGTACATAACTCCTGACTCCTCACTGTAATAACAGTTGTCCTGTATGGCTGCACATTACCACTCTGGAAGGCTGTGGGGTTTTGGCCGGGGGGTATGGGGGGCTGAATCCCTGATGACCGTTTCACGCTCCTGCGTGTCTTCAAAGGCCCAGCCTTCAAGGATACATGACATCTTACAGTGATACCAGCAAGTGCTCTCTTTTCCTAAAAGCTCACATACTCTAAAAAAGAGTGTGTGTGTGTGTGTGTGTGTGTGTGTGTGTGTGTGCGTGCGTGCGTGCGTGCGTGCGTGCGTGCGTGCGTGCGTTTATTTTCTGAAATTACTTTGAGCTAAGATGTACACAGATTATGTAATATTTATCTCTAAATATACACCTATAGCATGTTTTGACACATAGCGATAACATGGGGCAAACCATAACTTTTGTTATGATTTATATTCTTCCAGTAAATCATTGTTAGGCCTGGGACCCACTAGGGATTGATGCTGCACTTGCAATCATGCAAGCACTTTGTGCAGTGATCAACAGGGAGATTTGGATAGCGTTTGGAAATTACTGCACAGTTTATCTGATTTAAATAAAGTTTAATATACTTACCGGTCTCCAGATGTTTGACTTCTGGCACATAGCCCCCGCCCCTAGAGGTCATAGGCCCTTCTCTATACCCAATTAGTGAAGGGCAGAGGAGCTCTTCTGCTAGGGGGCGGGGCTAAGCACCAAAAGCTGGACATCAGGAAACCCGGTCAGTTTATTAAACTTTATTTATTTAGCCACACAAATCACTGCAAATTTGGTTTTGAAATGACTGCTTTTTGGAATTGCTGACAATTCAAAAACTCTGCCAAAACCACTCAAGTGGGTCCAAGGTCTTATAGTTGATTATTTAGTTTAACTTCTTGGATTGTGTTTGACTAGCTGCAAATGTAACAACTTCCTACAATGGTCATTATTGTAATGACACTGAATATTCCAGTGATCATTCCTCAGGGGCCTTCAGCAGAAAGGAGAGACGCCGATTCTTCTGTGCCCCTCAGACCATATTTAAAAAGATGTACTTCTCACATTCCTTGTTTTACGAGGATCTCAACTCAAGTACAGGGAAGAGAAGAAACTTTTATTATTCATTATCTGCTTGCCCTTAGCAAAACTAAAATAAGCAGGCCCTTTATCCTAAGTGCTAGTTAGCATACCAACACTAGCACACTTCTACAGTGGAGGGTGAGCTGTTGGGTCAAGCTTTCCCTCCACCTCGATCTGTGGGAATATGTGCTGTACCTAAGTACAGACACTAAGCTCTCGTTTGTTGTAGAGGCCTCAGGCAAGAGAGCGGTTTAATCTTTCTGACACCACTCCAGTCACAAGGCCTTGCTGGTCCTCAACTGCAAGTCAATTTCAATGTGAGGTTGAACATGTTAATGCATGGCCCCAGTCATTAAATCTAGACCACTATCCCATAGCTGGAGGCAATATACCAATGGCATTTTTCCTACTGCCCCTGCATTCCCAATAGGAATTAAGGTAGCTATAAGTCCAGCAGGAACAGTATCTACAAAGAGCAAGATGCAATCTGATCATACATTGTTTAAAAGATATGATATGAAGCAGGATGGAGCTAATGCATTGTAGTTCTTGAGTCAGGTTCAAATTCAACCGAGAGCAAGACAAGACAAATACAAGACAAATAACATTTATATCGCGCTTTTCTCCTGGCGGACTCAAAGCGCCAGAGCTGCAGCCACTAGGACGCGCTCTATATGCAGTAGCAGTGTTAGGGAGACTTGCCTAAGGCCTAAAGATCACCTTTAACAATGCCATTTCTGGCAATTTTGTTGTCACAAGCAAAACACCCTTTGATTTGGTTAGGGCTTAGGGTTTTTCTTTGAGCAGTGTGGTTTCCTCAAACATCCCAAAAACATACAGATAAGTTAATTGGTTTCACCCTGAAAAAAAGGCTTTAGAATGATACATACACTACACGATACATACATAGACATATGACTATAGTAGGGACTAGATTGCGAGCTCTTCCCAGGGACAGTTAATGACAAGACAATATATACTCTGTATAGCGCTGCGTAAGATGTTGGCGCTATTTACAGTGGTTTGCAAAAGTATTCTACCTTAAAGTTTTCAACATTTTGTCATATTACTGCCACAAACATGAATCAATTTTATTGGATTTCCACGTGAAAGACCAATACAAAGTGGTGTACACGTGAGAAGTGGAATGAAAATCATACATGATTCCAAACATTTTTTACAAATAAATAACTGAAAGTGGGGTGTGCGTAATTATTCAGCCCCTTTTGGTCTGAGTGCAGTCAGTTGCCCATAGACATTGCCTGATGAGTGCTAATGACTAAATAGAGTGCACCTGTGTGTAATCTAATGTCAGTCTAAATACAGCTGCTCTGTGACGGCCTCAGAGGTTGTCTAAGAGAATATTGGGAGCAACAACAGCATGAAGTCCAAAGAACACACCAGACAGGTCAGGGATAAAGTTATTAATACATTTAAAGCAGGCTTAGGCTACAAAAAGATTTCCAAAGCCTTGAACATCCCACGGAGCACTGTTCAAGCAATCATTCAGAAATGGAAGGAGTATGGCACAACTGTAAACCTACCAAGACAAGGCTGTCCACCTAAACTTACAGGCCGAACAAGGAGAGCACTGATCAGAAATGCAGTCAAGAGGCCCATGGTGACTCTGGACGAGCTGCAGAGATCTACAGCTCAGGTGGGGGAATCTGTCCATAAGACAGCTATTAGTCGTGCTCTGCACAAAGTTGGCCTTTATGGAAGAGTGGCGAGAAGAAAGCCATTGTTAACAGAAAAGCATAAGAAGTCCCATTTTTAGATTGCCACAAGCCATGTGGGGGACACAGCAAACATGTGGAAGAAGGTGCTCTAGTCAGATGAGACTAAAATTTTACAAATTTTCATCTGTGACACCAGTGTTGCCAACCTTTCACGTTATTTTTTACTGCCAAATACCTAAAAATTTACTGGCAAAAGATTTTTTTTACTGACAAAACCCCCTGTGCCGCGCCGAAAAAATGGTGGCCACGCAACAGAATGTGGGCATGGTCATGGGTGGGGCCAAATATACATGATTTTAATATTGCTGTGAAAGGTCTGCCAGGGAAGTTTGAGCTCTGCCATAGTGTTTCCCCCCCCTTTCCCCAAAATACATGTAATCTTACAACATTTCACCAAAAATCCATATAATCTGGCAGAGGTTCTTCCAAAATACAGATAATATGGCAGTGGTTCCCAAAAAATAGATGTAATCTGGCAGCAGCGATTCCCCTAACATACACATAATCTGGCAGCAGTTCCCCAAAATACATTTAATCTGACAGCAGTGGTTCCCCAAAAATAGGTAGCCGCAGGTCTATAGGTGTCCCCAGAATAGGTGGCCAGGGATATAGATGTCCCCAGAACAGGTAGCCAGGGGGAGAGATGTCCCCAGAACAGGTAGCCAGGGGTATAGGTGCCCAGTATATGTAGGCAGGGGTACAGGGCCGGTTCTAGACTGGCACATATGAGGGGGCAGTCAAATGGGTAGGGGGCAACACGTTCGAGGAAATTTGCGGCGACTAAAGTGGGCATGGCAAGTAAATGCACATAATGAGAGACAGCGTTTCACCAGTAAATGCACATAAGAGACAGGCTTTCACCAGTAAATGCACGTAATGACAGACAGCTTTTCACCAGTGAATGCACATAATGAGAGACAGCTTTTCACCAGTAAATGCACGTAATGAGAGACAGCTTTTCACCAGTAAATGCACGTAATGAGAGACAGCTTTTCACCAGTAAATGAACATAAGAGACAGCTTTTCACCAGTAAATGCACATAATAAGAGACAGCTTTTCACCAGTAAATGCACATAATAAGAGACAGCTTTGCACCAGTAAATGCACATAAGAGACAGCATTTCACCAGTAAATGCACATAATAAGAGACAGCTTTTCACCAGTAAATGCACATAATAAGAGACAGCTTTTCACCAGTAAATGCACATAAGAGACAGCTTTTCACCAGTAAATGCACATAAGAGACAGCTTTTCAACAGTAAATGCACATAATGGCAAACAGCCAGTGTCCTCAGTATATGTAGCCAGCAGATATATGTGCCCAGTATATGTAGCCAGAGGTATATGTCCCCAGTATATGTAGGCAGGGGTATATGTGCCCAGTATATGTAGCCAGAGGTATATGTGCCCAGTATGTGTAGGCAGGGGTATATGTGCCCAGTATATGTAGGCAGGGTTATATGTGCCCAGTATATGTAGCCAGGGTTATATGTGCCCAGTAGATGTAGCCAGGGTTATATGTGCCCAGTCGATGTAGCCAGGGTTATATGTGCCCAGTATATGTAGCCAGAGGTATATGCGCCCATGGGTAGCCAGGGTTATATGTCCCCAGTAGATGTAGCCAGGGTTATATGTGCCCAGTAAATGTAGCCAGGGTTATATGTGCCCAGTAGATGTAGCCAGAGGTATATGTGCCCAGTACATGTAGCCAGGGTTATATGTGCCCAGTACATGTAGCCAGGGTTATATGTGCCCAGTAGATGTAGCCAGAGGTATATGTGCCCAGTAGATGTAGCCAGGGTTATATGTGCCCAGTAGATGTAGCCAGAGGTATATGTGCCCAGTAGATGTAGCCAGGGTTATATGTGCCCAGTAGATGTAGCCAGAGGTATATGTGCCCAGTAGATGTAGCCAGAGGTATATGTGCCCAGTAGATGTAGCCAGGGTTACATGTGCCCAGTAGATGTAGCCAGATGTATATGTGCCCAGTAGATGTAGCCAGATGTATATGTGCCCATGGGTAGCCAGGTGACCCCCCAAAGCAGGAGGGGAGCAGCTCGCTCTCCTCTCCTGAACTAAGTGACTGAGTGGCTGGCAGTGGCAGGCGGCAGCGAGCGGAACTTACCTGCGTCTCGTCGCCGGCGCGGGATGATTTGCCGCTACTCTGGTCTGGTCTAGACCAGAGCAGCAGAACTTCCGGCGCAGGAGCGAGACGGAAGGTAAGTCCCGCCCGCTGCCAAACGCCACTGCCAGCCACTCGTCACTTAGATCAGGAGGGGAACAGTCAGCGAGGGAGGGAGAGCACTAAGGTGAGAGAAGGGGGGGGAGATTGCCCCCCTTCTCCACCTGCCCCCCTTCTCCACCGCTGCCCACAGCTCTTCCTCCACTGCGCTGCTGACCTCCTGCAACAGAGCGGGCGGCCAATCGGCCGCCCTTTTACGGACGCTGCTGAATTCCTTACGGAATTCACGGGCAGCTTAATTTGTATCAAAAATTACGGGCTGCCCGTAAATTTACGGGCAGTTGGCAACACTGTGTGACACTGCTGCATGAGGAGCAGCGATAATTGTGTGTGGCCCAATCATGTATGAGACCTAATGAATAAGTAGAAAATATGTGCTACATTAATTCAGTGCTTACAGAATGCAGTGTAGGTTCACATACTTTTAGGTTATTGACACTTTTTGGAACCACCCAATATCTATTATGGTCACTCCCACTCACATGGGACCCCCTGTATATCTTCTGCAAAGGTTGGCTTTGTCCGCCACTGCCCAGCCCCAGAGTCTCATGTGTGGGAGGTATTTGTAACCAGTGGCATACAAATACGGGGTGCAGAGGTTGCGACCCTACCGGGGCAACCGCAATAGTAGCTCTCTATTGGTCCTGTGCTGGTAACATTCACTTCTATTGATTCTTTAAATAGTAGTAATCATTAAATTGTGTCCCATCCCCTTCTTGCATCTCTGACACTGTGGTTGTCCTTGGCAGGTTTTGGTGTGCCGTGTCAGATGTTATGTATAGAGTGCTTGGGGGGGCCCTAGGTAAAACTTGCATTGGGGCCCATAGCTTCTTAGGTATGCCACTGTCTGTAGCTGTTGTCCATAGTAACCAGTTATCTTTCTTGTTTCATATTCAAATCCAGCTGTTGAAAATAATAGGAGGATGCAGGGCCAACTTTTCAGGGGAATTAAAAGTATTTTTACATACCTGGAAGAGGGCAAATACAGAATACAGATGTTCGATACTTTTTTAATGAAACAAATTAAAATTGCGCCTTGTGTATCATCCCACAGGCCAAAGGAAAGGCAGCAAACATTTTGAAAGCCCCAATATCCTTTAGTATATACTTTGGCTCACGTCTGCCATGTCCAATGTGCCCTAGGAGCACTGGCATATTAGTGCACAGTGTCCTTGTACATTGATGGGCAGAGCTAAAGATGTGCTGCCTTGGTGGGGGGAGGGTTGAGCTTCCACTCGAACCCCCTCCCCCCCTGTGGGGGCAGAGCGGAGTGAGGGGAGCCCAGTTACTTTGCCCAGTGTGAGGCCCAAAAATTTCTGATGGCGGCCCAGCTCAGGAGCCTGAGGCATGCAGCATAGAGTGTGTGGCTGTCAGGAAGCATAGAGGGTGTGGCTGTCAGGAAGACCAGAGCAGAAGCGAAGCAGTGCTAGAGCAGGTAAATATTACACTGCTCCACTGCGCTACTCTGCAGAAGGGGGAGGAGCAGGCCCTCATGGTCGCTATAGTTACGCCACTTAGTTTGAGACTGTTCAATAAATGTTAAATTCTGATTTTAAAAAATTGGCTTGTGACTTACGCTAGGTTTTAGATTTTGGCCCCTTACATGATTGAGTTTGACTCTAGTTCACCTCTGCATTCCTCTTTGGTGAGTCCAGCTTACTGCGCAGGCACACCTGTATTTGCACAGGCGCAGTACAGCATTGCTCGAGCATGAAGAGGAGCACGGTTGCAATCACATATCCGACAAGCTCTTGTTGGATATGTTCCAGGGGTCCGTGAGCTGCAACACTCCAGGAGGATGGCCTCTGCAAGATCCAGAGGCTTCCCTCTTCTTAGGTAAGTTTATCATTTTTTTTTCTTTCAATTCACCTTTAAATAAAAAGGATGATGGTTTTAGTGACTTGTAGTATGCTGACATATCAAGGCAGTGAAGGTGAAAGCCATCCATAGCAGAATCTTCTCTCCTCTTTAACTACTTAAAGGGAACCTTAACTGAACGGGGCAAGTAGTAGCAATCATCAGCACACCAAATTTCAACGCACATATATTTATTGTGCCAGTTTCCACACAATCACCAAAAATTGTTTCGGGGCCACACAGGGTCCCCCTTTATCAAGGCATGTGGTTACATAGCACATTAACTCCACCAACTTTTTATACCATATGCACAACACAATCCCCCACCTACAAATGTGTGACCTCACAACATCATGCAATGATTGACAGTAGTAAACATTATGCTTCTCCTTAAACTTACTAAACATCAGATTGATTGATGCATCCAAAAAACATTAAGTGTACACAGTACTACTAAGGTAATGAATCTTACCCCTTCGATCTGATCCCACTGTCCCAGGTGATGCCAGCTGTAAAAATGCCAGTATGATTTAAATTTAGACTCTGCCCCCAAGCCGTTATGTCCATGCTGTCACTGGATATCCTATTCGTTCCCCGAGTGCAGTGCGGGGCTGGAAAGCCGCCTCCGTGCTCCACGCGTCGCATCAACCAATCGGTGAGCTCCGCGTAATCAGGCGGCGGCCGCCCGCCGAGCGTCATGCGCTCCAGGCGGCCAAGCATGCGTGTGACCCGCCGCATGTAAACATGTGTCATGCGTCCCACTCATCCGGCCGCCTCCTAAGACACATGCGCTCCAATGGAGACACACATTGCGTTTCACGCATCCACGCTGTGGCTTCCTGTATACATCGTCACTACCTTCCATGCGTATCAGGCTCTGGAGCCCTGCGCTCCATTCCGCAATCTCCTGACACACCAGGAACGTTGCCATAGCAACCAGTACGCTGGCAACTCGCATTATCAGTGATACTAACAGTATCTCATCAAATGGTCGGTAGGCCAGTCATTATCAGTGTGGATAAAGGGAAATCCCATGTTCACACGGACACAATAGAATCCATAACTGGGAAATAACTGGTCACAAAAATTTAAAGAAAAACTCACCACCTGGTGGCATGGGGACATTCATGAAGGGGCAAGTCAAGCTCCAATGTTCATAACCTATTTATAGGAAGAAGAGAAAAGAGAAGAAAACGTCACAATGACAACATTGCACAAAAACATATAACAGTGTGATTAAAAACAAGTCATATCAACCTGCAAAAAATGTATATATTATACGGATCACATGTCTTAAAATATTTAGAATATCATCTTTCCCTCAAAAAACATGTCAGTGGATTATTGCTGTTGAGGCCCGTGAGAGCTACAGTTCCCATCTCAAAAATCCAAAAGGCCTCAAGCTGCAAAAGTCTCTTCTCCCAGTCTCCTCCCCTTTTCGGTTTCTTAACCTGCTCGATAACCACCCCTCTAAGCTGATGGGCCCTAGGATTGTTCTCTACACAATGGATCGCTACAGGCTTGGTATAGTCCTGTTCCTCATTTTTCTCCTTAGATCTCCACGCCACCCTTATGTCACTCCGATGCCTTTGAAAACGCTTTTTAAATGGATTTGATGTCTGCCCAATGTATGCAAAGCCACACGGGCATTTCAACATGTAGATATTGCGGACCGCAACGCGTACAAAAATACGCGTTGCCGCATTCCGCACGCGTAGATATGGGGCAACGTGTATTTTTGTACACGTTGCGGTCCGCAATAGCGCTAATTGCATTGGTGAATGCGTCCAATAATACGCATGGCGGCCGGCGACTGGTGAGTCGTCAAAAACGAAACTAAGTGACAGCGGGGGACCAGAGGATTCCAGAGCGGCGCCAAGGGCACAGGACTGCTGCAGGGGGCTGGTAATAGCCCCAGGTAAGTAAAACTCTTTACCCCCCGTTCAGTTAAGGTTCCCTTTAAAGCGGACCCACACCAAACAATTTTTTAATTCAAAATATTTGGTTGCACCACTCTGACACATACAAAGATAAATAAACACTCCTTCAAGCCTATGAGCATTTCAGTGCATGCTTTTCACCCTTCTCTTTTCATAACTAGGGTTATACAGGCGGCAGCCATTAGCAATTCCTCCTTTGCCAGACACCACCTCCTCCACCAGTCTGCCGGATTCTGTCCAGGCAATATGAAAGGGAGGGAGGGGTTCCTCCAATAAATCCAGCTGAAAAAAATGCTGCTATTTATTATTATAATTTAGAAAATAGATTTTATTTCTGAAATCTTGTATTTTTAATTTGGGTCCACTTTAAAGAGAACCTGAACTGAGAATGATATGGATTTTTCCTTTTAAACTAATACCAGTTGCCTGACTCTCCTGCTGATCCTGTGTCTTTAATACTTTTAGCCACAGCTCCTGAAAAAGCATGCAGATCAGGATCAGGTGCTCTGACTGAAGTCAGACTGGATTAGCTGCATGCTTGTTTCAGGTGTGTGATTCAGACACTACTGCAGCCAAAGAGATCAGCAGGACAGCCAAGCAACTGGTATTGTTGAAAAGGAAACATCCATATCCCTCTCAGTAAGGGCCCTTTTCCACTAGCGGCGATTGCGATGCTGATTCGCAAAATTGCAAAACGCTAGTGATTTTAAAAACGCTACAGTTTGCGTTATAACATAGGAATCGCAGTAGGAAATTTCCACTACCGCGATTCGTTTTTTACTCAAGCGCAATCGCGCCGTGGAGCGATTTTACAAAATCGCAATCGCCGGGAAATTTTGTACTTTCCTGAATCGCAATCGCTTAACGCGAACGCTAGCGATTGCTAGTGGAAAAGGGCACTTAAGGTTCCATTTATGTACCAGCGGCCTCTGCCCCCTTAAAGAGACACTGAAGCGGAAAAAAAATGATGATATTATGATTTGTATGTGTAGTACAGCTAAGAAATAAAACATTAAGATCAGATACATCAGTCTAATTGTTTACAGTACAGGAAGAGTTAAGAAACTCCAGTTGTTATCTCTATGCAAAAAAGCCAATAAGCGCTACGACTTTCAAGGTCGTGGAGAGGGCTGTTATCTGACTTTTATTATCTCAACTGTTCCTGGACTATTTACTTTTTCTCTGCCAGAGGAGAGGTCATTAGTTCACAGACTGCTCTGAAAGAATCATTTTGAATGCTGAGTGTTGTGTAATCTGCACATATTATAGAATGATGCAATGTTGGAAAAAACACTATATACCTGAAAATAAAAATGAGGATATTTTCTTTGCTGCTAATCTTCTAGTAATTATTCATAGTACACAACCAATTCACTATATCATATATTTTTTTTCGCTTCAGTGTCTCTTTAAGAACCAGAGACCGCTGGTACAATAACAATGGAATCCCGACGAATCGTTGCATATACCCACGCAACCGTCGTCACAGCTGCACGCCGGGATCCTCATGACATCCACTCTGCCATCTCTATGACGGCAGAGTCATGTGAGCTGGTCAGGAGCCACTTTCATTGGCTCCTGACCGTGTATCAATTTAAGCCTATGGGAGTTGCTTTCATTGATAGACACGGCCAGGAGCCAATGAAATCGGCTCCTGACCGCTCACAGGGCTCTGCCGTTATAGAGACAGGCAGAGCAAGTGAGCTGCGGCGAGACACAGCGGGGATTCAGCGGCGAGAGCGACGAAAATGGCAGATGCATGCTGCGGCGGTGATTGAAATCTACACCCTGCCAGCCAGGTAACCACCAAAACGTAGATTTCAATCACCTCTGTCCTTAAGTGGTTAAACATACACACATGACTTAAAGTGTACCAGAGACCATAGAACATAAAAGTTTTATACATACCTGGGGTTTCCTCCAGCCCCATGCGCACGTATCACTCCCATGCCGTCGTCCTCAGCCTTCTCCAGCTCTGGGTCCTGTAACTTCAGCCAGTCGTGGCCGGTCTGTGCAAGAGAAGTGCACTCTCTACTTACCTCTCTGGCAGTCGCCGGCGAGATACATAGAGGGCACACTTCTCTTGCACAGACCGGCCGTGGCTGGAAGGAATTATTGGACCCAGTACCGGAGCTGCAGGCAGCTGAGGACGGCAGCGTGGGAGCGGTCTGTGAGCATGGGGCTGGAGGAAACCCCAGGTATGTATAAAACTTATGTTCTATTGTCTTTGGCTTCCTTTAAGTCAGCATAGGCGGCTGATAACGGCTTCCTCAGCCAATAATCAGGCGTATGTACCTAGGCATTCCCAACCCGCCATGTAAAATCACTCCGTTTGGCAAATCAACTCACCCCCAGCAACAGCAGATTCCTCCTCCTCCCCCCCCCCCCCCCCACACCACATGATGTCACGCATTCACAGCAACAGTACACGTCTTCAGCTACACAGCTGATTCGCATCTGTGTAGCCCATCCCAGCGATGTTACCTAAAGGGGTGGGTCCTGATTCCCAGTGGGTGACATCCATCAAAGATGTGTACACACTTCAACAGCTGAAATCTGATTGGGTGCTCTTGGAAACCTCTCCACATGTACCGCAGGCTCCTTTGCCAATTCAACCCACTACACCAAATGAAACCATTATCTGTTTGTACAGGAAATTCCTGCCCACCAGCTGAAATAATGCACAACGGATGCAGAGTATGGCAAATTTTAACAAACAAGCTCTATAGGAGCACTTACAGGATCTGTTGTATTCAATCACAGAAAGCAGCTGGCCAGAACAAACAGCTCTGTCTCAGTCTGCAACAAGCATGAGTGAATCTGCCACCTATGTTTGCACCCATGACTTTGTGAACTTCCCCCAGTACGAGTCCATTCTTATGTGTTTCTGGGGATCCCCACCTGCATGTATATTCAGGGCCGGATTTAGGCCAAGGCCAAAAAGGCCATGGAATAGGGAACCACAGGATGAAGGGCACCAAAGCAGCAGGCTAAACTGGTGTAGCATTTACAAGCTTGCAAATGTTGCAATGCAGGGAGATCAGGCGAGCGCCTGACCGCGGTACTTTGCTGCTGGCTGCCTGTGCAGGAGCCACCTTGCTCTCTGTGCACATTTGTATTGTGTCTGGCGGCTATGGACTTGGGCAGCATTGGAGACGGAAGGGAAGAGGAAGCTTCTGCACTGGAGACAAGTGGAGAAATAATGACACAGATGGCTGCTGCTGTGTGAAGTCAAGCTAGCTACCTATACAGAAGGAGGAATGTTGGGAAGGAGAGATTAAGGGAGTAATCTGACTACCTATACTGGAGGGAAAGGGGGAAGGGGGTCATTTTGCTACCTATACTATGGGGGGTGGCTGGTGACAGTGGCCTAGGGTGGTAAAGAGTACAAATCCGGCTCTGTGTATATTGTATTAACGTTAAGAGTTCTTGGTGTGTGCAGTTCCAAAAATAAGAAGAACAGTGACAATATTAACGATATACTTGTTCGGTTATAAAACTTTTTTTTTTTTTTTTTTTTTTTTTATCATTCATCCCTGATGGTGGCTTTCTAACCTTCCCCTACCCTATGCTTAAAAAAGGTCTGAGGTAAAAAACAAAAAAAAGATCTACTTACCTGGGGTCTTCCTCCAGCCCCTAGAAGCCTATCTGTCCCTCGCTGCATTTACACTCCCAGCTGGTGTCCCGAGGTCTCCTCCGTTGCAGATGCCGACCTTGGCAGGTCGCATCTTTTGCACCTGCGTGAACGTGCAGCCGTGCCGCTCGCCATCACTCTCATGTAGCCTGGAGAGTTCTGCACAGGTGCAGAAGTGCTGCGTCTGTGCAGAACACTCCTGGCTACGAGAACATGACTGCGAGCAGCACGGACACACACACACACACACACACACACACACACACGTGCAGAGGTGCTGCGTCTGTGCAGAACACTCCTGGCTACGGGAACATGGCCGCGAACAGCACGGCCACGCGCGCACACACAGGTGCAGAAGTGCTGCGTCTGTGCAGAACACTCCCAGCTACGGGAACATGACCGCGAGCAGTACGGCCATGCGCACACACAAATGCAGAAGTGCTGCGTATGTGCAGAACACTCCCGGCTACAGGAATGTGACCGCGAGCAGCATGGCCACCCGCACACACAGGTGCAGAAGTGCTGCGTCTGTGCAAAACACTCCCGGCTACAGGAATGTGACCGCGAGCAGCACGGCCACACACACACACAGGTGCAGAAGTGCTGCGTCTGTGCAGAACACTCCCGGCTACAGGAATGTGACCGCGAGCAGCACGGCCACACACACACACACACAGGTGCAGAAGTGCTGCGTCTGTGCAGAACACTCCCGGCTACAGGAATGTGACCGCGAGCAGTATGGCCAAGTGCATACACAGGTGCAGAAGTACTGCGTCTGTGCAGAACACTCCTGGCTACGGGAACATGGCCGCGAGCAGCACGGCCACACACACACACACAGGTGCAGAGGTGCTGCGTCTGTGCAGAACACTCCTGGCTACGGGAACATGGCCGCGAGCAGCACGGCCACACACAGGTGCAGAGGTGCTGCGTCTGTGCAGAACACTCCCGGCTACGGGAACATGACCGCGAACAGCACGGCCACGTGCACACACAGGTGCAGAAGTGCTGCGTCTGTGCAGAACACTCCCAGCTACGGGAACATGACCGCGAGCAGCACGGCCACGTGCACACACAGGTGCAGAAGTGCTGCATCTGTGCAGAACACTCCCGGCTACAGGAATGTGACCGCGAGCAGTATGGCCAAGCGCACACACAGGTGCAGAAGTACTGCGTCTGTGCAGAACACTCCCGGCTACGGGAACATGACCGCGAGCAGCACGGCCACGCGCGCACACACAGGTGCAGAAGTACTGCGTCTGTGCAAAACACTCCCGGCTACAGGAACATGACCGCGAGCAGCATGGCCAAGCGCACACACAGGTGCAGAAGTGCTGTGTCTGTGCAGAACACTCCCAGCTACGGGAACATGACCGCGAGCAGCACGGCCACGTGCACACACAGGTGCAGAAGTGCTGCATCTGTGCAGAACACTCCCGGCTACAGGAATGTGACCGCGAGCAGTACGGCCATGCGCACACATAGGTGCAGAAGTACTGCGTCTGTGCAGAACACTCCTGGCTACGGGAACATGACCGCGAGCAGCACGGCCACGCATACACACAGGTGCAGAAGTGCTGCGTCTGTGCAGAACACTCCCGGCTACGGGAACATGACCGCGAGCAGCACGGCCACACACACACAGGTGCAGAAGTACTGCGTCTGTGCAGAACACTCCCGGCTACAGGAATGTGACCGCGAGCAGTATGGCCAAGCGCACACACAGGTGCAGAAGTGCTGCGCCTGTGTAGAACACTCAGGGCTACAGGAACGTGACCGCGAGCAGCACGGCCACGCGCACACACAGGTGCAGAAGTACTGCGTCTGTGCAGAACACTCCCGGCTACGGGAATGTGACCGCGAGCAGTATGGCCAAGCGCACACACAGGTGCAGAAGTGCTGCGCCTGTGTAGAACACTCAGGGCTACAGGAACGTGACCGCGAGCAGCACGGCCACGCACACACATAGGTGCAGAAGACCTTTACAATGGAGGGGACCCGGGACACCAGCTGGGAGCAGAGGTGCGGCGAGGGACAGATAGGCTGCCAGGGGCTGGAGGAAGACCCAGGTAAGTAGATCTTTTTTTTTTTTTTTTTAAACCCCAGATGTGTCCTTTAATACAATCCCTTGTACCAATGCACCTAACACTAACTTTCTTGCTGAACTGCTTATTACAAGCCAATACACCTAACACTACCCTACACTAAACACTAGCCCAGAAACGAATCCGTCTCACACTATCCTAATGTTTTGTCCGCCTGCCAATCTTAATGCATCACATGCCAAACTAGCCGCATCTCTCAGGAGGTTTGCCAATTATTCAGCACCAAAAAAAAAAAACCCTGCTTACCGCAGCTTTCCAAACCCACTGAACGACTTGGAACGCTTATCAAAAACCAACACCATAAACAACTCATAGCCACAATTAACATTGCATCTATGGGATTGCCAATAAGCACCAGCTGCCATAGCAACAAAATACCCTGTTTTACCCCCCCCCCCCCCCCCCCCACTCGCAAAAGAAAAACAAAACTAAAAAAAAAACAAAACCTTCCTCAGTGGGCAAACCATTACAGCTAGGGGATCTATCCACACTCGCTGCTGGCAACACAAAGGCTTTTTTTCACTAGTAGGCAACGTTCTGTGATTGAATTCAACCAATCCTGCAAGTACTCTTATAGTGTGTATGATAGCTTTCCACGCGTCTTTCCTTTGCCACTTGCGCTATTAATGGCAGTGAATGGTGGCAGCATGAAAGGACACGTGAATAAATCATGCTAAAGTTGAGGCATAAGTGATGAGCAACTCCAAGGAACCCAGAGAATTTCCTTTTTCTTACAGGAAACCCTCTGATCGTACGGCAGGCCTGTCACTGTACATGATTCACATGATTTACATAGGCTGTATTACCACTTTTAACCTGAAATGAGTCAAAATGCTTCTGAGAATACATAAATCGTCATAATGTACACGGATCTCTGAACAGAACATGTTTTAGGTGTCTTATGGTCCAAAAAATATAGTATTCCCGATGTTAGATTAGGGAGAAAAAAAATAGCATTAACAAAAATTACCAACGACCACACCATTTCCCTGTCAGACAGGATAGCAGGCGATTCCTCACAAATGTATGTTGTCTTTGTTTTAATTCTTTCTTGTTTATTCTGTACAGGAATATTGCACAGTTCCATAAGTGACTAGCATCATTCTGAAGAGCTGCTTTATACCCATCTTTCGATGGCTACAGTTGTTTCCCTATGTGGTCCCTTCAATAAAACATGGGTTCTGCTTCCCTTCTGCCCTTCAGCATTACAACTCATAAGACTTTTTATATACAACTCATTTATTTAAAGTGACTGAACACACAAATAAAAAAATATTTCATAATTACATTTATACAAACTTTTTGCTTCTGACCATCACCATTATATCACCAACAATGTGTCTTCTGCCAAATTCCCATGCAACAGAACAACAAAAATGATTTCACAACTGAATATGGATAGAAAATGAAGAGGATGCCTGCGATTGCAGAACCCGGGAGGCAGCCATCCTGACCTCCTAGGAAAGGCCAGTTTTATTCGCAGAGTCTGGATTACAGGCCCCATGTCTCTGCAGTGACATGTAATGGCAAGTGTACTTTAATCAGCATATCCAGCAAAGACATTCTCTTGACACTCAGCATCAGCTGCACATCATAGAGCAGACAGGCGACTGCATTTGATATTTCAGCACTGGGAGACTGGCATAGTAGGTTTCCGCATGATGATTTGGCAACAATTGTGAGTGAAAAAAGGTAACCAGGCACTGCAGCCAAACCCTAACCCAACAGTCACCCAAAGATTTACACCTAGTACACACGATGAGATTTTAAGGCAGATTTCCTGCCAGATCGATTACTTTCATGTCCGATCTGATTTCGATCAATTTTCCATAGAAGTGAATAGAAAATAGATCAAAATCAGATCAGACATTTTGATAATTGATCTAGCGGGAAATCTGCCTGAAAATCTTATCGTGTGTACGAGGCATAACACTAACCGATCAAAGGAAGTGGCTGTCTGTTTAGCAAAGATTAAAACATGCTGAAAGCAGCACACACTAGTAGTATAAAAAAACACCAGTGGCTCACATATCCAACAGATCTGCAAGAGTACCTGTCCATATATATATATTTAATGGCAGAGATATGAGCTGCAGATGTATGAGAAACCATGGTATGTTCGTAAACCTGTAATCTATGATCTCTACTCAAAATATCCACTAAAGACAAGCATGAAGGTACATCTACCTGCAGGATTCATGAGGACTCCCTTGAATGTGATTATACGGGTATGTTTGCTTGGTGAACTGCTATGCTAAATGCCAGTGCTAATTCTGTCTGCCATTGCAAACTAGTGCTCATCCATACACTGCATCCAACAGGAGACACTGGAAATCCTCCAGGTAAGTCTCAGCTCATACTCCTCTATTATTTACAGCACCACAGGAAATCCATAATGCCTTGCTGGGGTTATACAGCTTCCCAAATATCTACAGACACAAATATTCTGGCAAGACTGCTGGTTGTATTCCACAGGTGCCCATCAATAATACAATCTTGATTGTACAACCTTTCAAATCTATGTAGTAGAAAGGTAAACTGAATTAATGAACTGTAAGGGGATACTTTAGATAGCCCCTCATATCACATAGAAGTAGTAGGATTGTACAATCATGTTCGTCTCATTGATGGGCACCTTAAAGAGTACTTGTGGTAAAACAGACAGAGCTTGGCATGAGAGGCTCTGTCAAAATGATGGAGGCCTATAGGGAGTGGCTTACATGTCGTGGCGTCATCCTTCTAGGCAGGTGATAGCTCCGCCTCTTCTCAGATTTGGGCTTGGGCATTATTTCTTCAAACTGGGTGCCAAGCCTCTTGCCACACCCCCTATTTTACATGGCCACGCCCACACAAGCTGAGGCTTTTCCGAAGAGCTTTGGCAGTCTTCAGAAACATAGCTGTCATCGCGCGGGGGGGGGGGGGGGGGCGCAGCATCACCTGTGACCCCGAAGACATCAGATCAGGTAGGTATTTAATCCTAACACTCATCATCATCATTTAGACCAGAGGTGTCAAACTCAAATAAAAAGTGGGCAGACATTGTTCACCGAGACCTAGTCGTGGGCAAACCTCAATGTCTACTGGCCAACTTACTACCTTATAAAGTTCCCAGATGTCTAATGACCCCCCCCCCCCACAACTCCTATACAATTCCCTGGTGTCTAGTGGTCCTTCTTCCTCTATACAGTTCCATGGTGTTTAGAGCTTTCCCCCCTACCTCCCCCATATGGCTTCTCTTGTGTTTTAGGGCTTCATCTCCAGTATAGCTTCCATGGTGGTCTAGAGTGGGCCAAACATAATGCAAAGTGGGGAAACCACTTGAGGGCCAAATTGAATGGCTCTGAGGGCCAGAGTTTGACATGTATGATTTAGACAGAGACTGTCAAGACAGGTTTAGTCATTGTTTCCCTCAAGTACTCTAACAATCTAAATGAACGATCCCTGCCTAAAACTGACCAAACCCTTAGCCAAACCTAATTTTCACTTGAGCTCCACCACTCACCCAGACCTAGCACTAATCTAACCTTTATTTTAAACCTAAACTACCAATATTAAACAATTTTTGACTTATTTATTGTGGTATACTACTGTACAGCAAGAGAGTGACTGTGCCTATACAAATACACTGCTCTAATATCACTGGCTGCACTTCTAGTGTAACTGTGCAGGTACTGTCTGAAAGAAATGTACAGCTTAGACACCAAACATACCTACACATCTTTCCCACCTCACAGTCCACGTCACTGACTTGTATCAACCAGGGTTGCAAATCTGAATGAAAATTCATTTTATAATGTCAGCATATTTATTATAAATTGGAAACTAAGCATGACAAGACTAGGTAGAATATACAGGTACATAACTTTGAGGCTTCTTTCACACTGCAAATCGCAAATTCAATTTCTGATTTTCACTGGACGCTACACAAGAAGAAAAACACAGCATGCAGGATTTATTTGTAATCACATTCAAAATCAGAATCTCATGTTAAATTGCATCAAAATCAGAATCGCATGTAGTGTAAAAGAGCCCTCACACATATAGAAAAAAAACAAAACACTTGTGCAATGTGACCATAGTTAGAGCACCTTTCCCATAGGGAAATACATTGACAGCTGCCAATAATACCAAAAAGTGCAATTTAAATCTTAACCTCCTTAGCGGTAATACCGAAGCTCACAGTGGTAATCCCTTGCCTGAGTGAGTTATATGCAGGAGCTGCTTCAGATCTGTGGTATGGGTTTTTTTTTCCTTCTTGTTTTTAGGGTCTAAAAGCGTGTGAAAAAATTGCAAGGCTTTTAGACCCTTAGGGCCCCTTCACACTTGTGTTTTTTGCCGGCGTTTTGCAGGAGTGATTTTTCCACGATTTCACACGGAAAAATCACTGAACATTGTGACCATTTTTCCGCGATCGCGTTTAGCGCTTCTATAGCACTGAAACTCGATCGCCGGGAAATCACCTGAAAATGGTGCAGGCTGCGTGTTTGCGTTTCGGGTTTTTGGGAAATTTGCGGCGATTAGTGCAGATCGCCCAAGAACGGGCCCATAGACTTTTATTACACTAGCGCTTAGAGCGTTTTGCCAAAATCACCGGCAAAACGCTCAAGTGTGAATGGTCCCTTAGGGCCCTTTTCCACTAGCAATCGCAATCACAAATCACAAACGCCAGCGATTGCGATTGCGATTTTTCATTAATTCTGTTATGCGATTGCGATTTGTGATTTTCATTTGCATTGCATTATCATTGTAAAAATCGCTCCAGCAAGCGATTGCGATTTGCGATTAGCGATTTCCAAATCGAATCACTGTAGTGGAAAATACTTCTCGTGATTTCTATGATAAAGTAACAACTCTAGCGATTTGAAAATCACTAGCAATTTGCGATTTTGCGATTCAGCAATCACAATCGCTCTAGTGGAAAAGGGCCCTTAGGGCTGGTGCACACCAGAAGAGCTTTTCTGAACGCTTTGTAATTTTAAAAGCTATTACTAATGTTATCCTATGTGTGTGTTCACACTGGAGCGATGTGATTTTGTAAAAAATACACTATAGCATTGCATTGGCAAGAGCTTTTAAAATCTCTAGCGTTTAAAAAGCTCTTGTAGTGTGCACCAGCCCTAAATCTGGAAATAATCATAATTCCAGGGAGGTTAAAGAGCACCTGTATATACCTGCAAAGGAATCGTGACTGTGCAGTAGAGCGGATCCAATTTGATTTAGCTATGTCCGCCTTAGCCCGAATGGAGAGCCGCCAGTGCGCCAGCGCAGGATTGCGGTGGGGAAATATTTACCTTGCCCCGGTTCGGAGGGCTGCAGCAGGAGATTGCCGGGCCATCAGAGGACTGGAGAAGTCTTGTCAGGATCCAGAGGCTTCCCCCTCCTGAGGTAAGTATCCCCAGGGGGGTTTTATTAGTTACAGCTCCTCTTTAAAGGATATGCATGCTTATAGGTCTATAATAGAACTCCTAAAGTGGTCCCTGCTAATTAAGGAGAATATAATGCATTACAGAATTTGCCACCCTAAAGAGATATGAAGAACACTCCCTAAAAGTCTTGTTTATGAACACTTCTCCATACCAGCCTGAATATACTTTGCATTCTATGCAGCTCTAATACCCCTGCACTCTGCCAGGCTCCCCCAACGAGGTATCCATGCAACCCTCCCCGATGCTCAGGTCTTTGTGAAAACTGCACTCACACATCTGTAATCAGGTCTGATCGTTAATCTCTGTATATCAGCTTCTATTCCTGCCTGGGCCAAGGAGGTGAGAAGCACACTTCTAGGAACAGGAAGTATAGCGCAGAGCAATGACTAGAGAGTGCAAGTTAAAGAGGAACTCCAGTGAAAATCATGTAATAAAAAAAGTGCTTAATTTTTACAATAATTATGTATAAATGTGTGTTTGCCCATTGTAAAATCTTTTAAATCCCTGATTTACATTCTGACATTTGTCACATGGTGACATTTTTACTGCTGGCAGGTGATGTAGCTGCTGCTTGCTTTTTTGGCAGTTGGAAACAGCTGTTAACAGCTACCGGTATTTCCCACAATGCAACAAGGTTCACAGACAGGAAGCTGCCAGGACCATGGTCCTCACCGTTTCCTGTGGGAGGGGTTTCACCACAATATCAGCCATACAGAGCCCCCTGATGATCAGTTTGTGAAAAGGAATAGATTTCTCATGTAAAAGGGAGGTATCAGCTACTGATTGGGATGAAATTCAAATACTTGGTCACGTTTTCTCTTTAGGCCGTATACAGACAATAGATAAATATGACCTGAAAGAATTTTCCTGAGCCAGGGGTCCATATATCTCTCCAAAGGAAGCAGCTCATTAAAGGTGGCCACCAGATTCGACCATCAGATAGGTCCCAGTCAGATGAAATCTGATCTGAGAGAGATCTATTACAGCTACACACTAGGCATAGATTAAGCAGATTTCAGCATGAAATCTACTAAAAATCTAACCACAGTGTTACACTGTTCAATGCATTGCAATGCTATGGGCTGTCGATCTGCCACCGCTGCCGACACACTGACGATCGATATCTTCAATCGGGAGCAATGAAATGATTTGATCAATCATGGTTGATCTATTCTAGAAGAATCAGAGTCATCAAATCGGCAAGATATCGATGGGGGGAGGGAATCGGAAAGTATATGGCTACCTTTATAACTGCATTATTCTGAGTTTACAATTAGAGATTGTAAGTACTGTACACTTCTTCGATTTACCAGTCCACTAAAACGTGAAAGAGAGGAGCCATCTGCTGATTTCTTGTATATCTTTATATTATAATCATTGGCAATACAATACAAACAGACTCCCGCAGGGGGAGTGAGACTTAGTTGTTGATGCAGCACACAGTGCAAATATTTCCAAAAAGACATATAAACCCTCCATGTGATTTAGCTTTCAGCACCTTTAAGTAATTCATGAACTATCACTTCAGTATAGGACTAACTTTACAGAGAGATTTTAACAGACTTTAAATTTAACTTTTAACCATTTACCGCCATCCTAACGTATTAAAACGTCATGCTTACCGCTATTAACAGCAACATGACGTTTTAATACGTCGCGCATTCCCGCCGCTGCTACCGCCGTGTGTCCGCCGCTACCGCCGCCATTACCGTCGGGATCCCGTGCTGGGCGATTGGGGAAGAGGACTGAACAGTCCTCTACCCAATCGCAGTGCCTGGAGTGAATGGACGTGACCGCGAACAGCGGCTACGTCCATTCACATAAACAGGAAATGTAACAGTTTAATAAAGTGTGTAAAAAAAAAAAAAAAAAAGTGAACACGTCCTATGAGTGTTCACCAGCGCCATCTTGTGGCAAAAAAGTATATTACACCTACAAAACACATACATTTTCAAGTATATACACATCATTAATAAAATTACACTTCCAACCCCCCCCCCCAAAAAAAACACTTGTAAAAAAAAAAATCAGCTTAAAAAAAATAAATAGTTGCCTTAGGGACTCAGCTTTTTTTTATTCTATATTTTATGGGGGAAAATTAATTTTAATTTATTACATAGGGGCTTGTAATTATGGCCAGAACAAACAGAAAAATAACCACTTATATTTCAAAATAATATACTGTCGCCATACATTGTGGTAGGGACATAATCTAAACGGTTTAATTATCGGGACCACTGGGCAAATAAAACGTGTTTGTTTTATCCACAGGAGAATGTTTAATTTTAAAACTATAAAGGCTGAACACTGAGAAATAATGATTTTTTTTCTTTTTTTTTCTGTTTTTCTCATTAAAATGCATTTAGAATAAAAAAATTCTTAGCAAAATGTACTATCCACAGAAAGCCTAATTGGTGGCGAAAAAAACGAGGTATAGATCATTTTCTTGTGATAAGTAGTAATAAAGTTATTAGGGAATAAAAGGGAGGAGCGCTGACAACTGAAAATTGCTCTGGTCCGTTAGGATAAAAACCCTTGGGGGTGAACTGGTTAAAGGGAATCTGAAGTGAAAATAAACTTATGAGGTAATGAATTGTATGTGTAGTACAGCTAAGAAATAGAACATTAACCACTTTGTCCTCCTTGACGTATTTATACGTCAAGGAGGACAAGCGCGCTCCGGCGGCCGATCGCGCGCGTACACGCGCGCTCCCGGCCGCGAATTCGGTAATCCAGGAATCAGTGAATCGGGCTATGGTGCCCGATCACCGATTACTCTCCCCCGCAGAAAAAGCGACAGCTTCTCTCGGAAGCTTCGCTTTTTCTAATTCCCATGTCCCTCTAAGCGTACATTGTACGCTTAGAGTGACGAGATGTAAACAAACTCAAGGTTGCCATCTTGTGCCCAAAAAGTAAAACTACATCTAAAAGTAAAGAAAAAAAAAATTAAACCAACTAATATATTTCCCTAAATCAAACCCTATTTACATCCCTCCCAAAAATGCCCACATAAAATGTTTAATAAGAAAAAACAAAAAACATTACACTAAAAAAAATTAAAAACACAAATATTTACCTAAGGGTCTAAACTTTTTAACCTCTTGACGACCAGCTAACGCCGATTGGCGTAAACTGGTCGTCTGCGGGTTTCCATGGAAACGGCCGCTCGAACGGCCTTTCCATGTCCGTCCACGGAGGCTGTCTCCGTGAACAGCCGGAGAGCCGCCGATCGCGGCTCGCCGGCAAAATGTAAACACGCGGGGAGGAAATCCCCGCTGTTTACAACATACAGCGCTGCTGCGCAGCAGCGCCGTAAGGCAGATCGGCAATCCCCGGCCTCTGATTGGCCGGGGATCGCCGTCATTTGATAGGCTGAAGCCTATCCTACAATGCGCAGGACGGAAATCCGTCCTGCGCAGCTCAGAGAGGGAGGGAGAGGGAGGGAGGGAGAGGGAGCACCGAAAACGCTGCGGAGGGGGGCTTTGAAGAGCCCCCCCCGCAAAGCGCAGAGAGCCGGCGGCGATCAGACCCCCCCAGCAGGACATCCCCCTAGTGGGGAAAAAAGGGGGTAAGTCTGATCGCCCTGGCTAAAACCTGATCTGTGCTGCAGGCTGTAGAGCCTACGCAGCACAGATCAGACCGAAATCCACTGGTCGGCAAGTGGTTAAATATCTATGTAAAGATGAAATATTTCTATTTCTTTTTTTTTTATAAGCTTGTAAATAGTGATGGATGCAAAACGGAAAAAATGCACCTTTATTTCCAAATAAAATATTGTCGCCATACATTGTGATAGGGACATAATTTAAACGGTGAAATACCCGAGACAAATGGGCAAATACAACACGTGGGTTTTAATTATGGAGGCATGTATTATTTTAAAACTATAATGGCCGAAAACTGAGAAATAATGAATTTTTTCCGTTTTTTTCTTATTCTTCCTGTTAAAATGCATTTACAGTAAAGTGGCTCTTAGCAAAATGTACCCCCTAAAGAAAGCCTAATTGGTGGCGGAAAAAACAAGATATAGATCAGTTAATTGTGATAAGTAGTAATAAAGTTATAGGCTAATGGATGGGAGGTGAACATTGCTCGGATGCATAAAGTGAAAACGACTGAGAGCTTAAGTGGTTAAAGTGAACCTCCGGACTAAAAAATCTACTCAGCAGAACTGAAAAGGCTTGGTGTTTCTTTAACAGTTTCACAGCATCAGAACATTGTTTTTCTTACCAAAGCACCATTTTTAGCTAAGCTCCACCCATCAAAGAAAACTGCCCGGGCTTTTTTCCCCTGATGCTGTGCAAAGCATGATGGGATTTCCTATGTCGTTATTTATGTTGCCTAGCAACTGGGAGGGGTGATCAGCACAGAGGACTCATGCTCCCTGTCACCTCCTTTCAACCAAAAAGATGGCTGCCCTCATGAAATCAAACATTTGCCTGTTCTTTTAAAACAGGGGGGGTAAGAGATTATAGTACCTATCTATTTTAAGTAACATAACTAATGTAACTTAATGACAGTATGTTTGTTTAGGCTGAAGTTCCTCTTTAACAGCACAGAAAAGAGTCTCATATTGTTTCCAGTACAGGAAGAGTTAAGAAACTTCAGTTATCTATGCAAAAGATCTTCTCTAAGCTCTAAGACCCAACTTGGGCTGAAGGCATTGCTGTTTTCTGAAGCACTTATACATCAAATAAATATTGAGAGGCAACTTCAGATAAGGTTTTACTGCAGGGGCCTTTTAAGGTTCATTAGCTTTGCTCTGTTTCATAGTTTCACATACAATTCATTATATCATGAGTTTTTTTTCACTTCAGTGCCATTTTAACATAACTTTGCTACACAACTCTTTCACAGTTTTATTAATAATGAACTTTTCCATTTCAATTTGCAAATAGCCAATAACTGTCCAGGAGCTGCACTCCTTTACATTTCTCCTTTTTGTAGTGTGGACTGTACCATCTCTCTGCATGAGTAATTAGCTGCATAAAGCAGGAGCCCTTGTTACTCATCTTTAATATCTGGACTGATATGGTAAATTGGCAGCACTCTTTGACTGAACTGAAAAAGGGCAGAAAATGCAGGGTAACGCATACGATTCTGTCTGCAATTGCCACTGACATACTTTGATTTCCTTAGGATATCTGCCTTTTCTAATTTTGTATACCTTACATTTTGAAATTGTAGGTTTTTCAGATTAGCTGAGCATTATGCTGAAGAGGGTGACACTGCAGCACACAACCAGGAAGCAGAACCAACCTACAGCAGAGGAGGAATCAGTGAAACATGTTGGCGCTTACAGCACATCGCAGTCTTTCAGGAGTTATCAGGTGCAAAGGGTGTGCCCTGGGAATTTTTGTGGTCCATTCTCAGTTCACCAAATCTTTTTAAGTGCTTCAGAGACAGAATGGTAGTCTTTAAAAATTATGGCAGGGGGAACATTGAGTTACAACATGGATTGGGAGGCAAAAATGGTCGATTTGTGTTTTTTACTGAAAGTGGAATTCCACTTTAAATTCAAACTATCACTAAAATCCTATTATGCATTAATACAATACCAGAGTAGGATCAGCCTGAGGGCTAACATATAGAGTGAGGAATGACATAGCATTCTGTATTAACTGAAGCTTCTGCAATAAATACGGCTTTAAAAAAATGTGGATCACTTGGCCAGAAGCTGTATGAGAACTATTATTATTATTTAGTATTTATATAGCGCCAACATATTACGCAGCACTGTACAGTGTGTATATATATATATATATATATATATATATATATATATATATATATATATATATATATATATATATATATATATATATATATATTTATATATATATATATATATATATATATATTGTCTTGTCACTAACTGTCCCTCAAAGGAGCCCACAATCTAATCCCTACCATTGCCATGTCTATATTATGTAGTGTAAGTACTGTAGTCTAGGGCCAATTTTTAGGGGGAGCCAATTAACTTATCTGTATGTTTTTGGAATGTGGGAGGAAACCGGAGTGCCCGGAAGAAACCCACGCAGACACGGAGAGAACATACAAACTCTTTGCAGATAGTGCCCTGGCTAGAATTTGAACCAGGGACCCAGTGCTGCAAGGCGAGAGAGCTAACCACTACGCCACCGTGCTGTCCGTATGTATGAGAACTATTATTTTTTTTAAGCTTTGAGGGTGTGGCTGCTGCTGCCTGGATTGCATCATCCTTTACTAAGGGTCACATAAACTAACATTAGTAATGGTTTTGGGTGACAATGTGAGGAATAATTGTGGTTTAGTTAATGCTATATAGGCGGTTCAATTCGACTGAGGAGGTGGGGTAAAGGACAAGCAAGAGGTGCCCCATAGTAGGACAACAATAGTCTAAAGCCTGGTACACACATCCAATTTTTATAGTACAATTTTACCACTTCCATATAGCATGAGAGCAGGCCTGGATTTACTTCACAGGAGCCTAAAGACACAGATGTTCTGGCTCCCTAGACTTCACCCTTCAAGAACTTACAGCTGTTCTGGCTGACCTCACACCACTACTTCCCCTGCCCAGCATAGGTGGGCACAAGTGCACCTTAGTATTAGGTAGCGAGAGGTAACCCCAATTATTAGATTGCTTGAGATGCCCCCAGTTGAAGGGAGCTCTTGTCAGTGGAATGCAGAGAGCTGGATGCGCACCCCCTCATTTACTCTGTGCTCGGAACTCTGCACAGGGAAGTAGGGAGGCACAGGGGGAGGGGAGCGTGCCACCTTTCCATCATCGGGCACCTGAAGGCACAAGCCTACAGTGCCTTATGGAAAGTCTGGCCCTGCAGAAGAGGTTACCTACACAATCTGGTCATAGTACAGGCGATCCCCTACTTACAAACAGGTTCTGCTCCAGGAGATTGTTTGCAAGTTGAATTTGTAGGTAGTTAAATATTGTGACATATAGAAAAATGACTTTTGGACAACTCTGGGTTTGAACATATAATATAAACTATCTTTTCAGTTGTTTTCAATGTGCTTTTATAGTGTTTTAAACAATATATAATAGTTTATACACCGGTTTGGACAGGGCCGGCGGGAGCTCGGGATTTCGCCTGGTAGGCCTCCCTTTTAGTGGCCCCCGAGCACTGCAGGAGGGGGCACAGTGCAGGAAGGAGGAGCAGCGGCAGGCACAGAGCTCCCTCACCTGGGGGCCCCCCCTTCCATGCTTCCCCCTCCAGATCAGAGTGGTAGGCAGACCAGAGCGGCAGCGAGTGGAGAACCGATCAACTTACTACTTCCTGATTCCCGCTCTGCGTGCCACTGCTCTGGTCTTCTCTGTTGTGTCCAATCACGCTCTGGGGCCCCCAGGTGGGGACTGCCCCCCCTCCCCGCTGCTCTGTGCCTGCCGCTGCTCCTCCTTCCAGGCTACCTAGTCTGGGGACACCTATAGACCTGGCTAAACTGGGGACACCTATAGACCTGACTAAACTGAGGGCACCTATAGACCTGGCTAAACTGAGGGCACCTATAGAGCTGGCTACCTATACTAGGGACACCTATAGACCTGGCTAAGTACACTGGGGACACCTATACACCTGACTAAACTGGCGACACCTACAGACCTGGCTACCTAAACTGATGACACCTTTATACCTGCCTACCTAAACTGATGACACTTTTATACCTGCCTACCTAAACTGATGACACCTTTATACCTGCCTACCTAAACTGATGACACCTTTATACCTGCCTACCTAAACTGATGACACCTTTATACCTGCCTACCTAAACTGATGACACCTTTATACCTGCCTACCTAAACTGATGACACCTTTATACCTGCCTACCTAAACTGATGACACTTTTATACCTGCCTACCTAAACTGATGACACCTTTATACCTGGCTACCTAAACTGATGACACCTATATACCTGCCTACCTAAATTGGGGATACCTATAGACCTGCCTACCTAAACTGGGGACACCTATAGACCTGCCCGCCAGGCCCTCTTTTTTTGGGAAATCTGCTGCCAATCTGGTTGCATTTTGTGGTGAATCTGCTGCCAATCTGATTGCATTGTATATGGAAACTGCTGCTACATTTTTATTTTTATTTTTTTGGGGGGGAGGGGGGAGGGGGGCTGGGGGGGGGAAGGTCGGCCCTCCACCATGTGGTCTGGGAAAAAAATGGCCCTTCATGCCCGTGAAGTTGGACAGCACTGGACTACTTAATATTTTTATTTTGCGCCATTTGACTGCTTGGTGAATTATGAGGCATGTAACTACTTGATTATTTTATCTAAAATGTATCTGGTCGGACCCAATCTCTGTGAATAACACCGCTACTTATTTTGTGTATTTTTTTTTGTTATTTTGTGTATTTTTAAGTCTGCCCATGACCCATCATGACCACGTCCATGTTCCAGTGCGTGGTGACACCCATTTATTTTTTATCTCCCAGTTGGGGACTGTCCTCAGAAGTGCTCACAATCTATTCCCTACCACAATCTAAATGTCCTAACAAATTATGTATATAGTGTGAAATTTCTACAGTACATGCGTATGTGAGCCCAAAATATGGGGGGGGGGGGGGGGCTGAAGCTTTCCTGGTGGGCCCTTAACCACTTTACCACCACAGTACCGTGTATCTACGCCCCTTTTAACATCCTTTCCCAACCAGGGTCGTAGATACACGCACCACCACCGCTGACCGCGCTCCCGCTCTTGTGCACATCGCCGGCCGCTCGCCTGGAGATCAATGAACGGGAAAACTGTTCCCGTTCGTTTATCAAACTCCCGCAGCAATGCTCGGCATGCTTCCATGAGAAGCTGCGCGATCATTGTGGGGGAAAAAAAAAAAAAATTTCCAGCCTCATAACACTTACAATACAAAAAATTACTGTGGCCATCTTGTGGCCAAGTAGTAAAACTACATCCAAAAACATTTTTCAAATATAAATACATAGTTTTATATTATAAAATAACTCATTACCTCCCACAACCCCCAATTTTTATTTTTTTTTGTAATAAAAAGAAAAAAAATTACAATAAAAAAAATATATATATAGTTACCTTAGGGACTGAACTCTTTAAATATTTGTCAAGAGGGTATTAACACTGTTACTTTATAAACTATGGGTTTGTAATGAGGGATGGAAGCAACTGAAAAAAAAAATGCACCTTTATTTCCAAATAAAATATTGGCGCCAAACATTGTGATAGGGATATAATTTAAACGGTGTAATAACCGGGACAAATGGGCAAATAAATTTCATGGATTTTAATTACAGTAGCATGCATTCTTTAAAAACTATAATGGCCAAAAACTGAAAAATAATGATTTTTTCCCACAAATTTATCCTATTTTCCCATTAAAACACATTTAGAATAAAATAATACTTGGCATAATGTCCCACCTAAAGAAAGCTGAATAGGTGGTGAAAAAAAACCAAGATATAGTTCATTTCATTGCGATAAGTAATGATAAAGTTATAGACGAATGAATGGAAGGAGCGCTGAAAGGTGAAAATTGCTCTGGTGCTCCAGGGGTAAAATCCCTCAGTTGTGAAGTGGTTATGGCCCAGTCCGACCCTGTTTATACAATACTGTAACATTTAACCTCCTTGCCGGTTATCCCGAGCTCAGCTCGGGGTAACCTGCGTAGGAGGATTTCTCAGGCCCCGCTGAGCCGATTCAAAAAAAAAAAAAATTCCCTGCACGCAGCTAGCACTTTGCTAGTTGCGTGCAGTTTCCAATCGCCACCGCTCACCGCCGATTCCCGCCATGGCGACCGGGGAAGCCCAGCAGGAAATCCCGTTCTGAACGAAGGCGATCAGAGTGGATAAGGGGATACCGCTTGTCAGCGGCTATCATGTAGCGAGCCCTGGGCTCGCTACATGATTTAAAAAATTTTTTTAAAGTGTTGCGCTGCCCCCTTGCCGCCAGAATTGCAACGGCAAGGGGGTTAACAAAAAATATGTAATAAAAAACACGTGTATATTTTTTAACATGAAGGCTATGTTGTATCTCTGAAACTTGCGTCATTTGTAATTGTCATTTGTAATCAATTGTCCCTCATACTGCATGGGTGTGGTAAAATTTGTTAATGGTTGGACAATCAAAATTGTATGTGTGTATTGATCCTAGCAAAATAAATAAGCCACAATGAGGAGGAGGCCCCACTCAAATTTTAAGATTTCATTATCAGTTGTGTTTGTCTCAGAAAATATAGTATCTGAACGTAGCTTTAGTATTTAAAGGACAACTGTAACGAGAGGGATATGGAGGCTGCCATATTTATTTCCTTTTAAGCAATACCAGTTGCTTGGCTGTCCTGCTGATCTTCTGCCTCTAATACGTTTAGCCATAGACCCTAAACAAGCATGCAGCAGATCAGGCGTTTGACATTATTGTCAGATCTGACAAGATTAGCTGCATGCTTGTTTCAGGTGTTATTCAGACGCTACTGCAGCCAAATAGACCAGGCAACTGGTATTGTTTAAATGGAAATAAATATGGCAGCCTCCATATCCCTCTCACGTCAGTTGTCCTTTAAAAGCTCAAAAATAATTCATTTATAAGGTAGTTTATTATTTGCAGATTTAAAAAAGGCAACAGGCCTTAGTTTACAGGCAGTGGTCCCACACTCCAACTGCAACTGCCTGGCCTTGTTTCTACCTAGTTAGTGTTCTTTCACAACCAAGGTCATTATCAATCAGGAAAAAAAAATGTTGAATATGTAAGAGCATGAACATGTTACAGGCTGCAGAAAACACTTTGCTGCTCTTTGTACTTCTGTTTACTGCCAACTGGCACAGATCCTGAGGAAGTAGGTACGCTCACAAAATATTACTGGTGATTTACCGCACTCCCCTATTTTTCTATTGACCATTTACTGACTTGTGTCGCAGTGAGTTGCCAGCACATCATTCTTTGATCTCCAAGTGCAGAAGGATGAGATTTATAGCAGGGAGGTTCTGCGAGCAAGCTACATTGACTGTAAGCAGCAGACTGTTATTCAAACTACAAAGCTTTCTTACTGAAGTAGGTATTACATTATTATGCAAGATGAATACTTCCAGGACTAGCTGACTGTAACCAGGGGTAGAATTGCGATATTGCTACAAATAACATTGCTTTAGGTCAAAGACAGGTAGGATAACTAGATCATCAATAAGGATTTGGGAAACCGGTTTTCCATTGCATGTACTAACAGACTGTAATTCTACTGTAGAGAACACATTGGTTGTGTTTCCTATTGTTCACAGTCTTTTCCAGCAGGGAAGAATCAGCAATGCTTCCTAATTGTATTAGTGATCAGGGTACAATTAGGAGTAGGTCTGGTAGATGAATGTTGTAAGTACACTTATACTTTAAGTAAGAGCTTGGATGAGATTAACAGCCTCACAGTTACATTGCACATGGTGCAGAAATGGCAGCCATTTTTTTGTCGCAGGTTCCCTTTAACTGATAAGTCAGCTCAATAGAAGATTTTTTAGCAACACTGAACAAGTCCTACATTCATGACGGTACAATCAATGGAAGATCCTCCTATCAATAGGTAGAGGTAGGGAGCGTACACCATGACACAGACGACAATCAGGTGACATTCCAGGGGAAGCTGTATTGAATCTTGAAAGGCAAGTGTTTAGTTTTCATTACTGGTCTACCTCCAGTTGTGTGTCCACATACTGGAAATGAGCACCATCGCAGAGCACAAACTGGGGGTTTTTCCTCCTCCACATGGTAAAAGAGTCCACATGGCCAGGCCAGTTTGGCAGCCGGATTCGCTTCACACAGCAGAAATCTTCAGCCAGTGCGAGCTGGAAGTCACGTGATGTGGATTGTCCCCAGGGATTGGAAGACAAGGTTTCACCAAGCGTTTCACCTACGTGGAACAGCGTATGCCCTCGGAAGTAAGCCAGGCACTCCAGGGAGAAGCGAGAAGTTTCTGGAAAACAGGAAACACTGAAGTAAAAAGTACAGCTACAGGAACCAACATCATAAATAAAAGAAACCTAAAGTACCTGAAGTGAGAGGGATATGGAGGCTGCCATAATTATTTCCTTCTGAACAATACCAGTTGCCTGGCATCCTACTGATCTTTCTGGAACCAGTAGTGTTCAAATTACACACCTGAAACAAGCAGCTAATCCAGTCAGTCTTCAGAGCCTCATACACACGCTTGACTAAAGTCGGCTGAGGCAGCCCATGACAACTGCCTCATGCAATAATCAGGCGTGTGTTTACAGAGGCTCAAGACCCCTGACCCCCAAGCAACTCATCCTCATCCACCCATCCCCCCCTCCCCCCCCCCCCGACTGCCGATCCCATTTGTGCACGCCGCTCCCCCGTCAGTGTGGGATTTACCTAAGTGTCCTTTGCGATCTACCAGTAGACCACTATCTACCTAATAGGTTCTCCTTTTCTAAAGGAGTTTTGCTTTTGACTCATCAGTCCACAGACCATCATTTGAAACATTTTGGGATAACTAAGCTGGGTTTTTTTCTAAGGAAATGTTGGTCACGGGTTTACGTTCCTCTTCTTCAGCAGTTGTTTTTGTCTTGCACCTCTCCAATGGATACCTTTTGACCAGTGTTTCTAATGGTGGAGTCATAAAGTCAGATAAAAAAAAAATAGAGTGCATGGACCTCATTCCACTTTGGTTCTCACTCACTAGGCGCCCACAACTGGAGAAGGTGCAACTTCAGGCATTGTATTCGACCTGAGGAAGCGACTTACACCGTGAAATGTGTTGTCATTTTTAGTGCTCAATAAATGTCCTTTTATTTTACCAAAGCCTACTGAATAATGAAGGTAGGACCAGGTTTATTTATATTCATTTATTTTAAAGAAATATTGCTAACATCAAGACATACCTAATCTGTCTGGGTGCCGCCTACTACTCTGCTATCTATTTGTTACCCCGCGCTAGGGGAGTCAACCACCTTTAGATGGTCAATTTTAAGGAGCTGCGACCTTCACCCAACAACTTCAAGACCGAGTAGAGACGATACTTCTCCACATGCTGACGTAGAGTGGTTGCCTCTTGTCTGCAACCCTGCTTTGTGAGCATATCTCTAATTACCTAAAGATCTTACTCAGAATAATAGTGATAATATACCAGATGGGCTCCCGGTCTTCTCTTGTTTTTATATAAGCCCGTACTCAGCTGTTTATTACTGTTGCAGTGTGACACAGAACTGATCCAATAGTCTACCCTAAAAATGTGTAGTGGAAACCAGAATGTTAGTTGTGGCCCATGCAGCTAATCAGCTAAACCCATCAAGGTATGTGTCATTGGCAAGAGTATTCCTGAAACAAGACAGAATACTACTCATATGTGACTAAATACTGCCCTCTACTGACCATACATACATGCAGTACTGCAAACAACACAAATCAGAATGTAATAGAATTATTCCCTTTAAGCAAAACTATACTGTAGGCTGTGTAAAGTCTCTAAAATATACATATACAGGGGTTAGACAAAATAATGGAAACGCCTAACATTTTTGCATCATAATCTTTGAACATGTTTTAAGCAATCAAATCTTGACATATGTTAATTTTTTTTGTTTATTATTTAATATGTTTAATTAAAATAATTGTTTTTTTACAGATATTTAAAACAAAAGTTGGTTATAATTTATAAAAATGGCAGATCTCTCAGACTTTCAGAGAGGCCAAATTGTTGGTGCTCGTATGGCAGGTGCTACTGTAACAGAAACTGCCCGAATGCTTGGTATTTCAAGAGGTGCTGTCTCAAAAGTAATGACTGCCTTTGAAAGAGAAGGAAAAACGTCCTCAGCAAAGCACAGTTGTGGCTGAAAGTCAAAGTTTTCTGAGAGAGACTGTCGGACTCTAAATAGAATGGTTAGAAAAGCTTGCAAGACTACGGCTCCTAAAATCACTGCAGAGCTGAATGAACACCTACAGAACCCAGTTTCCACAAAAACGGTTAGTCGGGAGCTGCACAAATCTGGATTCCACAGAACAACTGTAATTAGAAAACCTCTGCTCTCAAAGACAAATGTTTCAAAGCGTTTAGAGTGGTGTAGAAACCACCAGAATTGGTCCCTCAAGCAGTGGAAAAAATTTGATTTTCTCTAACGTATAGTTTACCTTATTTTCGACCTCCAGCCGAGTGTACGTTTGGAGACAGCCAAAAGAAGCATTTTATCCAGACTGCCTTCTCCCAACCGTAAACATGGCGGGGGTTCCGTGATGATCTGGGGTGCTATTTCTTGGAAATCCGACGGGCCAATGATTTCCCTTCATGGAAGAATTAACAGCCGAGACTATTTAGGAATTTTGGGCGACCAAGTTCATCCTATGGTTAAAGAACTGTTTCCGGAGGGGAATGCCATCTTTCAAGATGATAATGCCCCAATCCATACAGCTAGAATTGTTAAAGAATGGCACGAGGAACATTCTAATGAAGTTGAGCATCTCATCTGGCCACCACAATCCCCAGACCTCATTATTATTGAGCATTTATGGTCGTTTTTAGAGATTAAAGTAAGAAGTCGATTTCCGCCGCCATCGCCTCCAAGAACTGGAGAGTGTTGTAAGTGAAGAATGGGCTAAAATTCCCGTGGAAACAATTCACAATTTGTATGAATAAATACCTAAGAGAATTGAGGCTGTAACTGCCGCAAAAGGTGGACCTACACCATATTAAAGTATATTGGGCTTGATTCACAAAGCTGTGCTAACCTACTTAGCACCTTTGGGTGTGATAAGCATGGTGCTAAGTAGGTTAGCACCGTTTTGACAATAAGATTGCACGCAAAGTCCCACGTGCAAAACTTTGCGCGTGCACAGTTTGGTGCGCGCAAAACGTCGCACCGCCATGCGACTTTAATGTCGCATCCCCTGCACCTATAAGGTCGCATGGGGTGCGACTTTAATGTCGCACCCCATGCGACCTTAAAGGTGCATCGGATGCGACGTTAACGTTTTGCGCATGGGACTTTGCACGCAAGTTGATTTTATCACGCCTAAACTGAGTTTAGGCGTGAAGGGGGGCTTTTCACAAACGTGCTAACACTTAGCACTGCTTTGTGAATCAAGCCCATTTTGTTGATTTTCAAGGGGTTTCCATTATTTTGTCCAACCCCTGTATTATGGTTTAAAGAGGAACTTTAACCAAGAATTGAACCTCATCCTAATTAGTAGCAGATTCCCCTTTCCCACAAGTAATCTTTACCTTTTTTCAAATAGATTATGTGTGGATAATAGATAATAGATATGTGTGGCTGATATTATAGTTAAACCCCTATTATAGTCCTGACAGTTTGCGGTCTGTGAACCTCATTGCATTGTGGGGAATAATGGCTTTTTCTAACTGGCAAGCAATTTTTCCCTCTTTGCATAGAACTCTCAGTAAACAAACACTCCGGACAGATCACCTGGCAGGACTATAGATGTTGCCATCTATGATAAATCATAAAAATGTAAATCTAGGAGGAAGATTTTACAATGGGCAAACACAGACTTAACCTTTAACTCAAGTTAAACAGCTAAGTTTACGAGCTGCAGAGGAGGCTGCTCCACAGTGCAGTTTCTAGGCTAAAATACACCCAGGGCGAGGGTGTAAAAATTGCGCCCCCCCTCGCGGAGCCATGTATAGGTGCCCGCAGTATAGGTTAGCCAGGAATAGGTACCCCCAGTATAGGTAGCCAGGAATAGGTACCCCCAGTATAGGTAGCCAGGCATAGGTGAGCCAGTATAGTTGCCCCCAGCATAGGTTAGCCAGGTAGGTGCCTCCAGTATAGGTTAGATAGGGTGCCCCGGGTATAAGTTAGATAGGTAGGTGCCCCTAGTACATGTTAGCTAGGTGGGTGCCTCCAATATAGGTAGCCAGAATAGTTGCCCCCAGCATAAGTTAGATAGGTAGGTGCCCCCAGTATAGGTTAGTTAGGTGCCTCCAATATTGGTAGCCAGTATAGTTGCCACCTGTATAGGCTAGCTAGGCAGGTAGGTTCCCCCAATACAGGTTAGATAAGTAAGTGCCCCCAGTATAGGTTAGATTAGGTAGCTGCCCCCCAGTATAGGTGAGGTAGGTACGTGCTCCCCCCCCCATAATGGAGGGGGGAGCCGCAGCCGCGGGGAGGGCAGCCCTGCATAGATGCGTATACACACGCTGCTTCCTGTTTAACAGGAAGCAGTGTGTGTATACCCGACTCTGTAGAGGAGACCGGCGGTGAGTGATCGGCGATTGGAATCTGGGAGGTAAGTAGCTATTTACAGTGAGCGCTTCCCTGCATTAACTCTGCAGTCTGGAGGGGGGAGCACAGAGAGCGGCCCGGGGAGAGGAAGGGAGGGAGAGGTCGGGCTGCCCTCCCCGCGGCTGCGGCTCCCCCCTCCATTACAGCACCCCCCTCCCAATAGCGTTCAGGGCGCCCGCACGGCCCCTAGAAACGGGTCTGCTGCTCCATTGAAAGCACTGGAGGGCTTTGGGGGAAGCTTTGTGTTCTTGTGATAGCCATAAGTGTCTTCCATAAGTGTCTTTTTTGTAGGTGTAAAGTATAATTTTAACCTAAAGGCTCTGAGTAACCATCAGATTTTGTTTCCTTTAAAGCGGTATTGTCACCATAAAAATCAAATTTCAACAGCAACTGGTCTGAGTGTATTAAGTGCTAAAGATGCTAATCCTGCATTCAAAACTTGCAAAACCGTGCCAAAGAGTTGAATGCTGGGAGTTTTTTTTATCTATAATATATTTCTCCTCTTCCATTTATTTCCCTGCCTAGCTTTCTTATCTGAAACACCTCTGCTCACTTGTGTTTACAAGCAAGGCTGAGGTGACTCAACGATTGGAGGATAAGACAGTGTAGTTCCTAGTATACACCTCAGTGGGAGTGTCTGAAGACTCTGGGAGGAGGGCAGCTAATGAATACACAATGAGCAAGAGAAGGGAGGGGGGAAAACAAGAGTCAGGGAGGATATGATGTCAGCATTAGCTTGGCAAGATGGCCACTGCCTAGAATAGGATTTTCTGCTTTTCCTTTTTAAAATTCACAGGAATCATTACGTGGATAGCACAATACATCTGTTGTGATGTAAGTAGAAGTAGTATTTATCTACTTATATATGTGTTTTTTATTTCTAGGTTAGCATGGGTGTCGTTTGTTCTTTAACCACCCTGGCGTTTAATTTCCCCAGGGTTTCTGTGCAAAAAGTGTTTCAATTAATTTCCAATAATTTTCAACCTTTTTTTTTTGCAATTAATTTTTTTTTTAAATTGAATTCAATAAAGGTTATTGTATTGAATTTAAAAAAGTGTTTTCTGCAAGATGTTGATGACGCTGTTGTCATCAACGCCGATGACCTTGGTGTCATCAGCGCCGATCAACGGGGGACATGTGATCGCCGAGGGAGAAGCAAAATCCGCCAAGGGACATGGAAGAAGACACTGGGGAAGCTATCAGAGGTACGAGACGAGGGATCAGCACGCCAATGGTGAGTATAAGACCCAGATGTATAGGTAGCCAGATGTGCAGCCAGGTATATAGTGAGCCAGGTGTTTAGCCAGATTTATAGGTTGCCAGATGTCTTCCCCCCCCCCCCATCCTAGCACGCTGTGGGTAGTGATCTGTGCTACCCACAGCGTGCAGAACAAGCATCCAGCCACCCTAGGGAATCCCTGGGCAGCCAGCGGGGCAGAGAATGTGCGGGGGTTCCCCCTTGTATGCGGAGGCTATGTGGAGGGGGATCCCTTTCAATGATGGCTATGTGGGCGGGGGGATCCCCCTCTGTGCGGGTGGGGGGATCCCCCTTCAATGATGGCTATGTGGGTGGGGGGGGATCCCCCTCTGTGCGGGTGGGGGGGATCCCCCTTCAATGATGGCTATGTGGGCGGGGAGGGGGGGATCCCCCTCTCTGCGGATGGGGGGGATCCCCCTTCAAATGGTGGCTATTTGGGTGGCCTACCCCCCTCCAAACCCCCTCCCTCCCGATTCCCCCCCCCCCCCCGTCTCAGCCCGTTGAGTAAATGTGTGCACTCACCCGAGGGATTTCTCCAGCGACAACTGCAGCGCACTGTCTCCTCCATTTGAAGGGGGATCCCCCCATCCGCAGAGAGGGGGATCCCCCCCCTCCCCGCCCACATAGCCATCATTGAAGGGGGATCCCCCCACCCGCACAGAGGGGGATCCCCCCCCCCGCCCACATAGCCATCATTGAAGGGGGATCCCCCACCCGCACAGAGGGGGATCCCCCGCCCACATAGCCATCTATGAAAGGGATCCCCCCACCCGCACAGAGGGGGATCCCCCTCCACATAGCCTCCGCATACAAGGGGGAACCCCCGCACATTCTCTGCCCCGCTGGCTGCCCAGGGATTCCCTAGGGTGGCTGGATGCTTGTTCTGCACGCTGTGGGTAGCACAGATCGCTACCCACAGCGTGCAGTCAGGCATCCAGCCATCCTGGGGAATCCCTCTGATGAAAAAAAAAGGCAGCCGGCGGGTTAGAGAAACAGGAAATCTCCCTGTCGGCATGGACGAGCTCAGCTCGTCATTACCACTTTTTGCAAGTTTTTGCTGGACGAACTCAGCTCGTCCATACCGCCAGGGAGGCTACAAAGACATCCGAGGTGAATATAAACCGATGAGAAAAACAATTGCATCTATCCTCCTTCTCCTAACAAAATTACTTTTTTAGATATCCTACAGTTTTATTTTTTATGTAAATCTAGTTTTTTAAGTTTTTACTGTTTCATTGTCTCTGCTCAATGACACCTTTCATTAAAGTATGCCAGAGCTCAAATCTATGAATTATTGACCCTTTTTGTCCCTTTCCTGCTCTCAGAAGCCATTTACTGACAGGAAAGTGTTTTATGGCTGTAATTACCGATCAGTGAGGGTTATGCTATAGTCTGACCCAGTCCCGACCCGGACAGAACCTGTCACTTGCATACCTAATGTTTAACTCTTTCAAGCAGAGAAAAAAAAAAAAAAAAAAAAAGGAGGAACACAGCCCAGTTATTTATGTGCTTGGCACTATACAGACACATCTATCTCATCATGTCACCTCGGTTGTCCTTTAACACATAATTTCAAATCATAATAAAAATGACTGAACATTATTCATGCTTTAGGTTAAATATTTGGTAGCGCAGCCTTTACAAGCAACCAAAACAAGCGCCTCCTACAGTCACAAATTACCTCTCCACTGACAGTCGGGACAAATCTTATATTTTCAAACTGCTTCATTTCCTTTAGATCTGGAGGACAGCTTTATCCAACTATAGTTTTTAAAATGAAATTCACAGAGGCTTAGTGGGATTCAGGTTTGGACTCCAATTTGATTGCTTCCAAAACCCCAGAAAGTGCTGGTAAAGTCTGAAGACTCAGGTCATTGTCCTGCTGGAAGCTCCATGGCCTTGATCAGAAACCCAGCAAAAAAACAAACAAACAAAAAAAAACACTGGGTTCAACAGTGCCTTGGTAATCCTCTGTATACATGGCTAAAAGTGGTAATGTAGATAACTAAAAATTCTGGCTTCCATGCAAATTGCAGTAGCACAAGTGGCATTGTGCTACTGCACAGAAGCGCCCATACTAACACATGGGCAGTATGGCCGCACTCGTACAGGGAGAAGAGTGCAGCCGCGAAAACATACCTGACAAACTCTTGCTTTGTCAGATATGTGCAGAGGGCACCCAGTGCAGAAATGGGGACTTGTGGATGGTTCAAGAAGCCTCTGGACTATCCAGAAGTTTCCCTATACTGAGGTAAGCATCTCACTTTTATTTCTCTTTGGAACAGACTATCATTTATTTAATTTTGTCTGCACAGCTGCTTTACGGATTCTTTCTAGTAGACTACTAAATACAACATAAATATCAGAAGTTATACATCATAGTATACAGTCGCACATACATATACACACACATTTTTTTGGGGGTCTTGTTTACTTTTTTGTTCCCCTTTTTTGTTTTTGCTTTGATCTGCACTACTTCAGGTTATACTGAATTGGATGTCGGTCCATATATAATTGTGATGATCTATAACTTTAGGTTCTAGTAACTGTTTTATAGATAGTATTGCATTTTAGTTTGAATATGAAAGAAACATGCACGGTGAAGGGCATACATATGTACGCATCGCCAGTGAGTTGGGTCCAGGTGAGCAAATTGGCAGCTCTTCCCGTTTCCGCAAAACTCCCCGGTGGCGTTAAATACTATGCCCCCTGAGTTGTCGCAATGCGGAAGGAGGTGCAACTCGCAGGGAAGTTTTGAAAACAAAACAATAACATGAACGCATAAAAAAGGAAGAAGGAAGAAAAAAAAGAAAATGAGAAAAAAAAAAAAAAAAAAAAAAGGTCCCTATTCCCCACCAGCATTACAATTATTCAAAGCATATATAGGAGGTGAACATTGCCAGCACTGCACTGATTAAAAAAAAAACTAATATAGTGGTGGAATGAGGACCAAGGGCCCTGATGCAATTGCAACCTCAGGATCCCAAAAATTTGGGCAAAAGGCAAAGCAGAAAAACGTATCATGCAAACATCCCGATGCCGTTAAAAGGAACACTATCAATTAACATGTTTTTTTCAATTGAGATAGGAAATGTTTGGGAAGTGCTGCTACGTACTGGTGTATACATTTGAATACTTATCTCTGTTTACTGTTAACTAATTCCTTTCACACTTTTCTGACAGCAGTCTACTGTAATCTGATGCCAGAGTGGGCCATGAGGGGAGAAGGGGGGGGATTCTCTCACTGTGCATCTGTGAACTCTGTGTGTGCAGAGAGCTCAGTCAGAGACAGGCAGAGCTCTCTCACACAGAGAGCAGAGGAAATGTATCTTATGGGCAACATGAACATTTGTAATTGGCTTTTGTTTTTATATAACTGCTTCAATATTAAACTGTTTTAGCATGTCAGACTGCAGAGAGTCATACCTCTGCAAAGGAAACATTCCAAACGTAGCCAAAATCTACACACAACGAATGACAGCTTTTGCCTCTGATATTTAACATGAAAAGTAGGAAAATGTTTACATAGCTCCTTAGACATTATTTGTACATTGTCATTTTAGACCACTTGGTTTGATAGTGTTCCTTTAATTTCTATTCCTCCTCCAGGCCGACATGGACTCGAGGTAAGACGCAATTCATCTGGCAGCTATTGCTGGTGGCCGGATTAAAGGGGAACTGAAGTAAGAGGTATACAGAGGCTGCCATATTTATTTCCTTTTAATCAATACCAGTTGCCTGGCAGCCCTGCTGGTCTATTTCTCTGCAGTAGTATCTGAATAACATCAGAAACAAGCATGCAGCTAGTCTTGTCAGATCTGACTTTAAAGTCTGAAACACCAGATCTGCTGCATGCCTGTTCAGGGGCTATGGCTAATAGTATTAGAGGCAGAGGATCAGCAGGGCTGCCAGGCAACTGGTATTGTTTAAAAGGAAATAAACATGGCAGCCTCCATATACCTCTCTCTTCAGTTCCCCTTTGAAGAGAACCTGTACTGAGTAAAAATATTTCAAATAAACACATGAGGTAGCTTCAAATGAACATTGCATAGTTACCTTGCCATCAGTTCCTCTCAGAAGCTCACCATTTTCTTCTGACAATAATCCCTTCCAGTTCTGACAATATTTTGTCAGATCTGAAATACACCAGTTGCTGTCAGTAAAATATCAGTTGCTGTCAGTTATAGCTGAGAGGAAAACTGATGTACCAGGTAATGTCCACGTTTCCCTATGGCTCAAGTGGGCGATGTTACAGTTTAACTGTGTGCGGACCAGAAAGCTGCTATGGGTAATGACCATTTTCAAAATGGAGGACGGAAAATTCCCTTGATCACAGTGAACAAACAGGACGCGGGACAGGAGAAAGACACTGAGGAGTAGACTACATGGAAAGTATGTATGACTTGTGTATGCTTATTTTGACTTAATTTTCAGTTCAGGTTTTCTTTTAGTTTTTTTTGTTTTTATTTTTTTGGTAATTTTGCCTCCGATCATACTTTTCAACTTTCGGATTGATTTTATCCTATAAAGCAATCGACCAAAGAATCATTCACTATTGATTCCCTTCATAAACTGCAAATTTTCTATACAATTCAATCATAAAAAAATCGCATCAAAAGATTGCATTTGGTAAAAAAAAAAAAAAAATTGAATTACCGTTAATGTAGGACACTTAAGAGTAGGAAAAAAAAAAGTTTTACTCACCTGGGGCTTCCAGCAGCCCCCTGCAGCCATCCTGTGCCCACGCAGTGTCACTCGGATCATCCTGTCCCCGCCGGCAGCTACTTCCGTTTTCGGCGACAGGCCTGGGAACAGGAGGGATTTTTCGCTTTCCTGGCCGCAATAGCGCCCTCTATACTGCTATTGTGGCCGTGAAGAATCACTAGCGTTCCCAGGCCTGTCGGCGCCTGTCGCCGAAAAACGGAAATAGCTGCTGGCGGGGACAGAAGGTTCCGAGCAGGACTGCGTGGGAACGGGATGGCTGCAGGGGGCTGCTGGAAGCCCCAGGTGAGTAAAACTCATTTTTTTTTCTATCCTTAAAGAGTAACTGATTTAAATGAAATTTAAATCTCTATTGCAATGTTTTATTTACTTTTTAAGTGAGCCAAAAAGGCAATGCAGAAGTTAAAAATCAATCTAATTTTTTTACTATGTAGCCTTTTCCCCAAGCTCCGGACGCAAAGCCGCATATCAGATACTGCTGAGCATGCAGAGCATGCCTATGTCTGCCCGACCCCCCTCTCCCCCCCCAGGACCAGGTGCCGATATATTCTCACCCCAAACAGCTGACCGCTCAGAGACACGGAGAGAGAGTGGGAGCACTTCCAGCGCCGCCACCGCAGAGCAGCCGCCGCCGTGCATGATGCACGGCGGCGGCTGCTCTGCGGTGGCGGCGCTGGAAGTGCTCCCGCTCTCTCTCCGTGTCAGAGCGGTCAGCTGTTTGGGGTGAGAATATATCGGCACCTGGTCCTGGGGGGGGAGAGGGGGGTCGGGCAGACATAGGCATGCTCTGCATGCTCAGCAGTATCTGATATGCGGCTTTGCGTCCGGAGCTTGGGGAAAAGGCTACATAGTAAAAAAATTAGATTGATTTTTAACTTCTGCATTGCCTTTTTGGCTCACTTAAAAAGTAAATAAAACATTGCAATACAGATTTAAATTTCATTTTTGGGGCTAACAGTTACTCTTTAAGTTACCCTTTAAGATTGATGACAGCGTAAAGGCAACTTACCATCTGCATCTGGCCAGGCAAGGAACAGGGCTCTGTCTGGATAGTTCTCTAGCAGTTCAGGGCCTCCAGTCTAGACATAACAAGTTGTATGTTGAGTAGCTGAACCTGGGTCCTGTAACTGGTGTGACAACAAAAAGAATAATACCAACACACACAGCATGCATCTGCAAGCTATCCAATGAGCAGCTTTTCCTTTATCACTTGTGTTCAGTTAAGATTTAGAAAATAAAACCAATGACATTCATGTATAGCAGGAAAGCAAAAGCAAAGACATTGCCAATAGCACAAAACACAATTGAATCAGTCTCATATAAAACATGCACATTTGCAACCAGGGGTATAACTAGAAATCACTGGAAACTTTGGATGGTGCACCCTCCTGCCAATCCTCAAACCTGCAGAGAATAGAAAGCTTTTTCTCTCCGTGCCCAGACTCCTCCAGCATCACTACAGTACACAGCATTTGGGGAGGGCTAAAAATGCTGGGGGTAGAACAACCCTGTACACAAGACTCTGCTGAAAACTAAATAGGGATTGTCTAAAAATCTTAGTCTGCAAAACTTTGTATGATTCCTTTTCAGTGGCTGAGCAGATGCAGTCATTAGAACAATTGTGCAGAGAGCAGAAAGCTTTTTCTCTCCTTGCCCTTAGTTGTCAGTCTCTCAAAACGGGGCCACCTGTGACTTCTGGGTCCCCCTGCGGCTGCATCCCTTGCAGGGTCTTTCGTTACGCCCCTACTTGCAACCAGTATCCATGTTAGCATGGCCATGTAAATTATTAGCAATAGTCAATGCGGTGCAATTCATTCTGCCTTGCTGCAGATTTGTATGCAAATTCCTGCAACTTGAAAAAAAGAACAGCTGCTCTGAATTATTTGCATCTGATTGAACATGCGCTATAAAGCAATAGTTTATGTAGTATTTACTGCACAGATTTACCTCTCCAAGATGAACAGCATCAGACAGTGGTAGAATCACGCCCTAGGGCCTCTGGGCCCCATTCCTTTATACACATGACTTTTTGTCATGGAGGATGCAGTGTTGCGACTCCTAACTGGCTGTTACCATTTTGAGGGGATTCAGATAATGAGGGTAACCTCCGTGTCCAGTTAATTCATGGGTCAGAGTTAGTGCTTATTTGCAGGGCTAGTGCTAAACTTTTTGCTGCCCGAGGGCCCCTCCCCCCCTTCCCGATTTGGAATGATCACACAGCATCCGACAATTTACTCAGATTCATTTAATTCAAATGAAACACTGCTGCTCTCCTGCCTCCCCCCTCCTGACTCACTGTCAGACTCCTCACACAGAACAACATGCTGCTTTTCCCCAATAATGACCTCTTCGCCTTGCTCACAGTACAAAAATCTCTGCACCTGATGCAAACGTTTCACCTTGCTTCATGCCAGAACTGGCCCTGCTTGTTTAGGAGGTTAAAGAAAGGGAAAAGTTTTATGCCTTAGCTTTGGACCACAGGATAGTGTTAAGCATATCTGGATGGAAATGGTCAGCAGGAAAGGTTTATATTAATCTTGAGAATAGGGTAGTGGGCGTGTTAGGCATTGGTTAACAAGTACGGTTAGGGTTAAAAGACACCTGAACTGAGAGGGATATGTAGGCTGCCATATTTCTCTCCTTTTAAACAATACCAGTTGCCTGGCAGCCCTGATGAGCTATTTGGCTACAGTACTGTCTGAATCACACACACCTGCTTGTTTGGGGTCTAAACAGTTAACCTCTCTGGCGGTAATCCCGAGTGTAGCTCGGGCTAGCCGAGGGAAGCTGGAGCTCAATGCAGACTACAGCGTACACTTTCACTCACCTCCCGGGGGGTCCAGACGTTGGTAATCGTTCTCCTTCCTGTCCTCCTATGCTCTGAATCACTCTGGTGAGATCGCCGTCATCAATCTCACTACAGAGTTACAGCACCACCCAGAAGACGGAGGTAAAATTGCAACGCTGGAGCCCAGGGAGGTGAGTGAGAGCAGGGGCTGCTGCAGAGACTCTGGCGGCATGATTTTTTTTCCTTATTTTAGGGTCTGAAACGTTTTAAAATGACCCTAAAATGACTACTCTCAGCCTGCATCAACCTCTGCCTGGATTTTGACTACTCTCTGCCTGCAACGACCTCTGCCTGGATGTTGGCTACTCTCTGCCCGCCGCCTGCAACGACCTCTGCCTGGATGTTGGCTACTCTCTGCCCGCCGCCTGCACCGACTTCTGCCTGGATTTTGACTACTCTCTGCCTGCCTTATTTATACAGTTTCACTATTTTAAGTTTATTCATACATTTGTGTTCTAGTCTTTTATTTATATGCAGAATGTCTACCAGGCTTTTATTCTGGCATATTTTGGCGAGTTATGACTTAATTGGAGGCCTACAATTCTTGAAAAACAATGTACCGCTCTTGACTCCTAATTCCAGACAGAAATGCACCACCAGGGAGGTTAAAAGGACAAGTGAGTTGTGATCTAAGCAAATGGGCAGGCAATGGAGCAAAACGAGAAAATGGGGCAAGCAAATGCAAAATGGATGGCGGATACACTAACCGTGCCCGTTTTGCATCCGCTTAAATAAGATCCGACCCTCAGCAAAGCTGAAGCCAAACAGCAGCAAGAGGTCTACCTCTGTGTCCTTCTCACTTCAAGTTCTCTATAGAGACTGTGCATCTAGCGGTTTGCATGGACTTCAGGTTTACCTACTGAATGGCCATAACCTCTTGTGGAAACAAGGGAGAAAAAAAAAAAAAAAAAAAGTTGTGCCAGCAAACAGCCAGTTAATTTTCTACACCTGAAATTAAAGAGTTGGATCGTGTGCGTGTGTATAATAAAATTTGAGAAGCTTTCACCACAACCTTGAATGTGAATGTCACTTCTTTAAAGAGAAACTCAGACCAAAAATTGAACTTTATCCCAATCAGTAGCTGATACCCCCTTTTACATGAGAAATCTATTCCTTTTCACAAATAGACCATCAGGGGGCGCTGCAAGACTGATATTGTGGTGAAACCCCTCCCACAAGAAACCCCTCCCACAAGAAAAGTACATACTTTTTTTGGCAGTTTCCTGTCTGTGAACCTTGTTGCATTGTGGAAAATAGCTGTTACAGCTGTTTCCAACTGCCAAAAACCATGCAGCAGCTACATCACCTGCCAACACTAAAATGTTCACTGGAGTTCCTCTTTTAGGAATCAGGGCTGTGGAGTCGGTCCAAAATCCACCGACTCAGACTCCTCAGTTTAGGATTACACCGACTCCTCTAATTTGCATATTACAATTTTGTTGATTAACAGTATGTAACGTGAAATTCGTCTCTTAACTGCCAACGCTTAGGAATTTTACTAGACAACTGCAGTGAGAAGGATATGGAGACTACTATATTTATTCCCTTTAGACTAAAACTAGTCCTTGGTAAGAGTACTTGTAAAAGATACAGACCGGAACAAAGAACATCTATCAGGCCCTAGGCAATGTAACTGTGGGTACATGTAAGAATGATGTGCAGGTACTCTGCAGGGGAATGAGGAGATTCTTCCTCTATTACACATCTGAACATGGATCAGGCCCTAGGCAATGTAACTGTGGGTACATGTAAGAATGATGTGCAGGTACTCTGCAGGGGAATGAGGAGATTCTTCCTCTATTACACATCTGAACATGGATCAGGCCCTAGGCAATGTAACTGTGGGTACATGTAAGAATGATGTGCAGGTACTCTGCAGGGGAATGAGGAGATTCTTCCTCTATTACACATCTGAACATGGATCAGGCCCTAGGCAATGTGACTGTGGGTACATGTAAGAATGAGGTGCAGGTACTCTGCAGGGGAATGATGAGATTCTTCCTCTATTACACATTCTTCATGCACAATCTGAACAAGGTTTATGGGTGATAGACAACACCTCTGTGTTCAATGTGCACAACATTCTCAGTGGATTCCCTGCAGGTCTGTGGGGATAGCATATGTAGAGAATAGTACTACTGTGTAACAAAGTAAACCTGAGACAGATGAAATTAAAGTTTTATACATACCTGGGGCTTCCTCCAGCCCCCTTCAGGCTAATCAGTCCCTCGCTGTCCTCCTCCGCCACCTGGATCTTCTGCTATGAGTCCAGGTACTTGAGTCAGTCTAGTGTAGTGCGCATGCACACACTCCGCCGCCGGGAGCATACTACACCTGCACAGCACTATTGTGCAGGTGCAGAACGCTCCTGGCTGTGGAAGCGGCACGTAGCCAGACTGCTCTGACTGGCTGAATTACCTGGACTCATAGCAGAAGATCCAGGTGGTGGAGGTGGACAGCGAGGGACTGAATGGCCTGAAGGGGGCTGGAGGAAGCCCCAGGTATGTATAAAGCTTTTCTTTTAAATCGCCTCAGGTACCCTTTAATTCATAGTCACCAAACCAAATTTTAACATAATATCAATTTATTTGATTTCATGAGCAAAGAGAGTGCATACATTTGCATAAAGCCATAAACCAGCATCAATATACTTACAGGATAGATAGATAGATAGATAGATAGATAGATAGATAGATAGATAGATATAAAAGATTCCTGTGTACACATCATATATACTGTACAGTCACAATCAGATATGTATATCTGACTTAAAAAATAAGGGGACTGCTTTATTGAAGCAGCACAAGTAACTAATTTTGATTGGTTTATTTATTTTTGTGGACTGAACACAGCTATTACTGTATATATACATTATTTTTAATGACTATTATCTGAGAAATAGAACATTTTATCATATTTTCTATTTTAACCACTTCACCACTGAGGGGGTTTACCCCCTGACCACCAGAGCAATTTTCACCTTTCAGTGCTCCTTCCATTCATTCGTCTATAACTTTATCATTACTTATCACAATTAAACGATCTATATCTTGTTTTTTCCACCACCAATTAGGCTTTCTTTAGGTGGGACATTATGCCAAGAATTATTTTATTCTAAATGTGTTTTAATGGGAAAATAGGAAAAATGTGGGAAAAAAAATTAATTATTTTTCAGTTTTCGGCCATTATAGTTTTTAAATAATGCATGCTACTGTAATTAAAACCCATGAAATGTATTTGCCCTTTTGTCCCGGTTATAAAACCATTTAAATTATGTCCCTATCACAATGTTTGGCGCCAATATTTTATTTGGAAATAAAGGTGCATTTTTTTCAGTTTTGCGTCCATCCCTAATTACAAGCCCATAGTTTATAAAGTAACAGTGTTGTACCCTCCTGACATAAATATTTAAAAAGTTCAGTCCCTAAGGTAACTATTTATGTATTTTTTTTATTGTACATTTTTTAATTTTTTTTTTATTACAAAAAAAAAATAATTGGGAGTGTGGGAGGTAATGAGTTAATTTTTTGTGTAAAAGTAATTTATTTGTATGTGAAAAATGTGTAGGGTGTAGTTTTACTATTTGGCCACAAGACGGCCACAGTAACTTTTTGCTTTAATGCGACCTCCAAGCGTCCTGCCGGAAGCTTGGAGGAAGTACTTGGAGGCTGGGTAAGTTTGTATCGTTTCACAATGATCGCGCTGCCCATCGGAGAGCAGCGGATCATTGCGGGGCTAAGATCAACGAACGGGAATGGATTTTCCCGTTCATTGATCTCCGGGCGGCGGCGTGTTTACTAGCGGCGGGCGGCGTGTTTACGAGTGGGAGCGCGGGCAGCGGCGAGAGTGCGCAAAGTACGGATTTTTCCGTTCCTGGCAGTTAAAGGATGGAAAAAGGGACGGAGAAATCCGTACGGGCGGGGGTATAGTGGTTAATTACAGTTACAAACTCATTAGGAGTCGGAGTCGGTGCATTTTTTCCCCGACTTCGACTCCAGGCACCCAAAATTGCTCCGACTCCGACTCCACGACTCCGACTCCACAGCCCCGGTAGGAATACTGGTACCTTTTCTACCTTAGTCCACTGCTATCCAGCATAAGGGCCAGTACACACCAAAAAGCGCTAGCGTAATCGCAAATGCTCAGCCCTTTTTGAAGTGATTTTTCTAGGCGATTCTAAGCATGTGCCTAGCGATTTTGTAATCGTGCCTAGCGATTTTTGGAGCGTTTTGGAGTAGCGTTTTTTTTATTTTTTGTTACAGTACAGCTGTAATTGAATAGCTTCTGTAACAAAAACGCTTGGAAAATCGCCCTAGCCCTTTTCAGAGCTATTTTCCACTTTCCTATACTTAACATTGAGGCTGAATCGCCTCAGAAGTCAGCAGAAATGCTGCAGGACCCCCGTTTGCGTTTGGAAGAAAATCACATCGCTCTGAAGTGATCTATACCATTCAAATACATTAGCCAAGCCCTTTTCAAAAGTGCTGGAGTTTTTAAAAGTGCTCAGAAGCGCTCTTGGTGTGCACCAGTCCTCAGATACAGCTTGTGTTACTATAGGCGGCTCCAACCTCCACCAAGTTTCACCTGAAATTATTTCTAGATTTAATATACAATTACTCACAAAACTAAAGGTAAAAAAATTTACAGTACTGTGAATATAAAAAAGCCCTGGCAAAGCATGAAGAGTTGCACACAACACCGGGAGGATGAGTGAAGAGGAGGCACTGAGGAGACTGCAGGCGTGCACTCCACCAATCATTACACATGGGGGAAATACTGCAATGCTTGGGATGACGTTCATGCTCATTCCACAATCCTTGTATAGTAGACATCTTACCAGAATCTCTGTATAACGCATCTCAGGTGGAAATATATGGTTCTGGTCAAATGACACCACATCAAGGCCTCGACTCTGCAGCAGGTACTCCCAGTAACCGGTGCCCTGCACAGAGAAAAGACCTGTTGGCTTGTACTGAATGACATAATGAGGTTTTAGTAATAGCAGTCTGTAGAACAAGCAATATGGCACAGTTCAGCTGGGCCCTTGCACTGCATTTTTCCTGCATCTATTTACTTTATTCTTTTTCCCCCCTAACAAACTGGAAACGCAAATTAAATTGTGACATGAAAACGACAGATCCCATGGAAATTGCACCGAAAAAATTGGTGCGACTCCAATCTTCAGTGAAACTTTAGACTAGAACATCAGGAATGATTATTTTGGCCTAGGAAACTCCTGAGGAAGACATTATACTCACCTCCTCAGGCAGTGTTCCTTTGGTACTCAGTCCTCTACACCAATTCAAGCTTCCCTTCTTCCCCAATGGCAATGTCTGCTTATCATAGATCTTCAGGAACTCCAAGATGGCCGCCGTGACCTGCTCCTCCTGAGCACCAGCACTATGGCACTGGAAAACAAACTTCCTTCATTGACAGGATGGCTACCCAATTGTCAGTGAAGTGCACAGAAGTTACAGAGGGAAAAAACACTACACTGGTCAAGGGCAACAGTGGCATTCAAAGAAGGGTCTCAAGCAATAAAGATTGTGACCAGAAACTAGTGGGACTAGACAGTGTACCGGTTAAGGGCAGCTTTTTAGATGTAGAGATCATGATTCAAATCCTAGTTGAAGCCAGAAAGGAGTTGGGCAAAACTTGCTAATGCTCCAAATGCTCAACAGGTCGGCTTACTGAGCAACCCTTGTGCTTAGAACAGGGGTGGACAAACTATGGCCCATGGCCCGTAACCAGACACTTGGCTATTTCATCCAGCGAAGGAGACAGGCGGCACCTTTATACTGTCCTTTATTGCTGACCCATACACGCGTGCAACTTTCTCGGGGTTCCCATTGCATGGGCCCCGTATGTAAGTTTTGTTTTTATGCTATTTTTAAGCTTTTTTTACTATGAAAACTCTATATTAAACGGTTTACACTTAGAGTTGCCGTTTGTTTTTTTATGATGTTTACCGATATCCATTCGTGAGAGGAATCATTGCTGAATTGGTGGATCCTGGACAGACTGTTGCTTCCTGATGTCCTACCAAAGCCTTGATACAACCTTATAATGTGGGTTGTCACCAGCTGGTAAGCCTCTTTCCTTTTTTGGGTATCCATGATTGCAGGGCTGTGCCGTGACCCCAATATTTATTGTGGTGGAGATTTGCCTGCTCTTATTCTTTGTCCAGCCCGCCAATGCAGATCTTGCCTCCCCTGAAGGTAAACTGGTGTTGCAGCATCCAACGGACCCCGCACCAGTTCACCTGTTCCAAGCTGCAGGAGTCAGTGGATTTCGGCACAAGGGCTACGGAAAAATGGCATCTGAAGCCCACCTCTGGAGTCTATTTGCGTTTCCAGTGCTGGGTTTTGGGCACCATTTCCCCGTAGCCCTGCTCTACCTGTCAGCGCAGGAGATTTGCAGCAGTACCTGCTGAAATGACAAAAAAGGAGCGAAGTTGGAGGCCGAGAGTCCAGTGGTGTAGCAATAGGGGATTGCAGAAGTTGCGATCGCGTCGGAGGCCTTGAGCCAGAGGGGCCCACCCTCTGCCACAGTATCAGGGCTGTGGAGTCGGAGTCGGAGTCGAGGCAATTTTGGGCACCCGGAGTCGGAGTTGCAGTCGGAGTCGTGGTTTCAGAAACTGAGGAGTCGGGGGTCGCATGAATTTTGTACAAAATCCACAGCCCTGTTAAGTATTAGACTAAGGAGTCGGAGTCTGAGCAATTTTGGGTACCCGGAGTCGGAGTCGTGGTTTCAGAAACTGGGGAGTCGGAGTCGGAAGATTTTTGTACCGACTCCACAGCCCTGCACAGTATTAGCGCTTTATTGGTCCTATGCTGATAATATTCACTTCTATTGATGTGTTGAATAGTAGTAATCAATAACACACGGTTTCCTTTTCCCCTCTTGCACCTGTGGTTGTCCTTGATTGGTTTTGGTGCGCTGTATCAATTGTTATGTATAGAGTGCTTGGGGGGCCCCAAATGTAAAACTTGCACTGGGGCCCACAGCTTCTTAGCTACGCCACTGCGAGAGTCACCTGTTGGGTGAGTAGACTGTTTCTATTTTCAGATGCAGGGACATTAGGGGACATAAAGAAATAACATTAAAGGGAAACCCTGCCAAATGTGTTTTTTTTTTAAGGGAGGGAATTCTGCTGAATTATGCGTCTTGCCATCTCAGGGGTCTGCCTGCTGTGCCTGGGTTGTTTGCTGCTAAAGAGGTCTGGCTGCTGACATTCGCGGTGTGTGTGTGTGTGGTCTAAGTACCATTAGGGTAATTTTGCCTAACTGTGTTTTGGAAGTAAACTCAGGCCCACTGTCTTTGAGTTACACTGTTACATTACAGTTAGCTCGTTTTGCACGCTGTGCTCACTCCTATTCGGGTCCGGCCCTTCAGTCAAATTTAAGAACCTAATGTGGCCCTCGAGTCAAAAAGTTTGCCCACCAATGACTTAGAGGCAAATATGTTTGCACTCCACAGATTTATTTTATTTTTCTTTGCCAGGAGATGGGCTGTATAGGTCCCAGTGACCCGTCCTTGAGCTATGCATAAATGCCTTTACTGTATTGGCCTTTCTCTGTGTAGAAAATGTGAATAGGTGAAATCGAATTGCCTGTTTATTATTACAGAGCAGCTTATTTTATAGAATAATTATTAGGATCCCAGCTCTGAGAGAATAAAGCACACACACAATAAAAAAGTCTTAATCTTCAGCACATGGTCATCTACATACAATTCCAATCCAAAATTGGCTTACTTCAGTGGATGCTTGCCACACGCAGGTCCCAGCGCATAAAGCTGAAGGTATTCAGGTCACTGCCCCAGAATCAGCATGCATTCAAATCTCAGACACGCTCACCGAAGGAGACAGAAAACTGTGCAGCTTGGCCAAGAGGATGCCACGTATACAGCGCCAACACTGAGCCCACAATGCTGGTATTTGCCAGGAGAGCAGCTGTGCCTGAGAGTAGTCATGAGGTACTGTGGGCTGCTCAGCCTCAAACAGCCATGTTGTAATAAGCTGCCAACACACACTCATCTCCAGACAATCCAGCAGTTGGCGTACAGTAACGTTCTCTAATAGCAGCACATGGAGATTACTGCTAGGATTCTTTGATCGTGTCTTTAAAGCCACTCTGCAGTCACCAATATTTTCCCAGTGCTGTGTAAGCACTCTAAGGCGCCCAGCTTGTTTATATCTAAATCTGAACATAGGCACTCCGCTACAAATGAAGGTTGTGTCTAACCCTACGTACCCACATTAGTTGTCTGCTACTTCAGTTGTCAATGTGGTGGGAGCACTGGTGTCCCAGCATTGCTGGCCTCACCTTCAGTGATGCACCTGGCAGACCACTAATGTAGTTCCCTCAGTGGGGCACCTACCCTCTTCATAGCACAGCTTAGCGATATGGGCTGTCTTTGCAGTATGATGGGAGCCGCAGCCAAATCAGAAACGGCCATGGCTACTAGTGGAGACCGCTTCTAAAGCAGAACAGGCTGCTTGACAGACCAGATGGAACTTAGAGGAGAGAGGACACATGGGGTAACACGAGGATATAGGAGGACACATGGGGGAAGACAGGAGGACACATGGGGGGAAGACAGGACACCATTCGGGGGAGGTCATGTACAAGACGCTCCTGAAATATGGACGCACCAGGTTTAAATTATATTTTTTTCCCTGGTTTTTGCCCTCTAAACCTAGGTGTGTCTTATATTCTGGAGCGTCTCATACGATGAAAAATCATGTAAAAGCAATTATGACCTTTTGAACAAAGCATTTGCAAAGCGCATTAATGATCAACAGTGAGTACCAGGTCTCACAAACATCCTAACTTTCAAAAGTGGGGAAAAAATACTTTTTAAGAAGGCCTTTCAGCACCAAAAACTGTTTTCCAAGAATAGGAGGGCTGCATCAGTGAAGGAAAAGCCCAGCATGCCCAGTACTCCTGCCCCTGCCTTTACACCAAGGAAACGGTGTGTTGAATACGTGGGCACACCGTGATGTCATTGGAGAGCGCCAGGAACACATCCTCAATGCACAACCAAATTACTACACGAATAGTGCGCTCCCGCCTCTGGGAGCTTACTGCGCACGTAGCTCCCGGAGACGTAAGCGAGCAACCGTGTGGCCACGGCCGCGCAGCTGCAGTCTACACAGAGGAATAATTACACTGGGACCAGTGTCGGGGAACGGATGATTGTAAGAGGAAGGCGTGGGACAAAGCAGCTACGGGGGGGGGGGGGGGGGTCATAAGGCCATCCATGCCACCCCACCCCCCCAATCTACTTACCCATGGGTTTCTCCAGCTCCTTCCCGGCGACATGTCCCACAATGCAGCTCCGCTCGCAGCCCGGTGTTCCCGCCGGTACTGTGGCCGATCTCATACTGCGCAAGCACCGCTGTGAATCACAAGCACGTTGTCCACAGTGTACTGCGCAGGCGCAGTACACCGCAAACAACGTGGCCATGATTGACAGTGGCGCTTGCACAGGCGCAGTACGAGCCCGACCCTGTGGTCGGCCTCAGTACCGGCAGGGACGCCGAGCCGCGGGCTGCAAGTGAAGCTGCGTCGTGGGACATGTAGCCGGGAAGGAGTTGGTGGAAGCCACGGGTAAGTATGGAAAGCCTTATGATTTATTTAAAGGGGTTCTGCGGATGGTGAAAAACAACCCCAAAACTGAAACTTACCTGGGGCTTATATCGCCCCCTGTAGCTGCCGTGTCCCATGCCTTCCTCCTACGATCATCCGTTACCCGAAGCCAGTCCCGGTTTAATTATTCCTCTATGTAGACTGCGGCTGCGCGCCCATGGTCACGCGGGTGCTCGCTCACGTCTCCGGGAGCTTACTGCACAGTAAGCTCCCGGAGGAGCGAGCAGGAGCGCACTATTCGTCTAGTACTTCGGTTGCGCATTGCTTACCACTATGCAATGCGCAGATAAAGGTGTTCATTACCAGCATAGCACTAATGAAAACCTAATAAGATGGATGAAGGGTTCCCCTAATGGGCCCCTCTAGCCCAGGGGCCCCAGTGCGGTCACAACCTCTGCATCCCATATTGCTACACCACTGATTTCCAGTCCTCTCTCCATCGTTTCCCTGCTGTCCCCGCATTCACAATAGCCACCTCCGCAGGCTTAGGAAGCACTCGCATCCCCAAAGTGCCTTCAAAGATGGGTTCAGTACAGATCCATTAGTCTTCTGGAGTATGCATGTCCCCTTGTACATCCACAGTCTGCCCAAGGAGGGCTAAAGACGTATTCAATCTGCGGGTCGAACAATTTCACCAGACGGACAGCAGGGGAACAAGGACACGGAAAGAGGACTGGGAAGGCTCTATGGGATTCCCTCTAAACTGGTGGGTTTTAAACTTTTTGGGTGCTCACGTCAGGGTCACTTTAAGTGTTCTGCTGTCAGCCATTCATGTGAAAGTACTCAAAAGAAACTGCCTAGTTGAATTCACATCCCTACAATAGAAGTTCCAAGGGCAGGAAGTAAGGATTAACTCCCCCTTATATGGACACAAGTCACCCTTTCCCACACTACACAAAACTAAAATCCATTTATTTCCTGGAGCTCGCTCTACAGGTGTGCCTGAAGAAGACATACTATAAATAGTTAGACTATAAATACACCGTCTTTGCCTCCAGACATGAGAAGCCTTGTGAGGATGATTTCTAGATGAAGGAGCCTGCAGAGGGGGACAGTAGGGGGATCAGACAGGTGGGTGAGTGGCCAGGGGTACTCACAGCTCCTGCAGACACCAGCGGGAAGTGCAGGGCACACAGCAGGTCCAGCACCTGAGGACTAGGCACAGAGAAGGAGAAGAGGATCTGCAGGCGCTGGCAGCTGGATTCCTCCTCCAGGCTCCGCAGCAGGTGCAGCAGTTCCTTCCTGCGGGGGGCTGACAGCAGCGGATCGCAGAACCTGTGCACGTCTGGGGGCAGCTGCAGCAGCTTCCAGCGGAACAGGTCATAGTACAGGTTCTGTCCCTTGTGCTTCCTCTGCTCCATAGTTTCCCAGCGCAGCACGGAGGACAGAGCTGAGGCCATCCTGCTACCGGCCCCGTCACCCCCCTTCCAACAAGCTGCTCGACAAACCGGAAAATTGTATACTTACCTTCCGTAATTTTCCTTTCCTGGATCAGATAATGGCGGCATACTCCTGGGTTCAACTCCACCCCCTGAACCCGATTGGACAGATCTTTATTATAAATTAAAGGAATCCAGGCCCCCCTGCCATTCTCGTGAAAATCAGTCCTCGAATGGACAAGAGGGAGGGATTCGTATGCCGCCATTATCTGATCCAGGAAAGGAAAATTACGGAAGGTAAGTATACAATTTTCCGGTTTCCTGGACAGAAATGGCGGCATACTCCTGGGACATAACAAATCAGGAGACGAGGGAGGGAAATGCAAAAATTTATTTATAAGAAGCAGATAGAACAGCTTTTCCAAACTCCAATGAAGTCAAACATGCAGGGTTGACATGATAATGGGCTAAGAATGTGTGAGGTGACGACCAGCTAGCTGCTTTACAAATTGTTTCGACAGAAACTTTTGAGAATGATGCCCATGATGCTGCCATACCTCGAGTTGAGTGGGCTCTGACCTCTCTTGGTATCTCTAGCCCTTTCATCTTATAGCTTAGCTGTATCAATTTTACTAACCAGCTTGCAATAGTTCTTGTAGCAAGAGGCTGGCCTTTCCTTGCTCCCTGAACATTGATAAAGAGATGTTCTGACTGTCTGAATGAGGCTGTTTTTTCCAGGTAAGCTTTAATACTGTTGCCTACATCAAGCGGATGACAACCATTTTCTGCAGAAAAAGTGGGTAAGGTTAGTTCCTGGTTAATATGGAAGGATGATGCAACCTTTGGAATATGTGATAATACAGGCCTGATTACCACTCTATCGGGAAAAAACTGTAACAAATGTTCTGTACAACCTAGCGCTTGTAAGTCTGACACTCTTTTTGCGGATGAAATAGCGGTTAAGAACAGGGTTTTTAAAGCTGTATTCCATATTGAAGATGTTTCTATCGGATGAAAAGGAGCATTGGACAGTACTTCTAATATAACACATAAATCCCATTGGGGAAAAAATGGTTTCCTCGGCGGTCTTAATTTCTGCACCGCTTGTATAAACTGAATTATCAGCGGATGAAGAGCCCATTTTTCATTAGTGAGGGCTGATAAAGCTGATACTTGTACTTTTATTGCCGATAGGCTTAGTCCCTTGTCTACTCCAGTCTGTAAGAAACCTAAAACATCTTGAACTTGAGGTAAAAGTGGTTCAATTCCTCTGCTTGCTGCGTAGGTTATAAATCTTTCCCAGACTCTATGATATGTCGAGTTGGTTGACATCTTCCTTGACTTTAGCATAGTAGAGACCACTTCTTCTGAACACCCTAATGCTATCAGCTTCCTCCTTTCAATTTCCAGGCCATTAAATTCAGTTTGTCGACCTCCGGGTGTAATAATTTCCCTTGATGTAACAGATCCGGAATCGTTGGAAGTACTAGTGGATCCTCGACACTCATCTCTTTCACCAGAGTGAACCATGGTCTTCTCGGCCAGTAAGGCAGTATAAGGATGATCGTGCACGATTCTCTCAACAGTCTGCGTAGCAAATTCGTGATTAATGGGAATGGGGGAAATGCATAACCGAGATTGAACTTCCACTTCTGCAACAGACAATCCGTCCCCTCTGACAATGGATGTGGGTACCTCGTGAAGAATCTGCGTACCTTCGTGTTCGATTGTGATGCACATAGATCTATCTGTGGAATTCCCCATTTGTGGACTATTTCTTGAAAGACTTTGTCGTTCAATGACCATTCGTGTGGGTCCGCAAATGTTCTGCTTAGGTGATCTGCTAATATATTTCGGACTCCCGGCAGGTACACTGCTGTCAGATTCTGCAGATTTTCCTGAGCCCAGGACATCATTTGCGATGTTTCTCTGAGCAATGACCGACTCCTGGTCCCACCCTGTTTCTTTACATAAGATACTGCTGTGGTGTTGTCTATCTGTAAGCTGACTGATTTCTGGACTACAAGGTGCTTGAAGCCCCTTAGAGCTAGATAGGCTGCTCTTAATTCTAGAATGTTCGAGGATACCCCTGTCTGAGGAAGCCTCCACTTTTCCTGGATCCAGGTGTTCTGACAGTGTGCTCCCCAACCAGTTAGGCTGGCATCGGTTGTCACTTGTATCGGCTCCTCCTGTTGTAACTGATGACAGTTCTGCAAATGGTCTCTCCTGAGCCACCATTGTAAGGAGATCTTCACATCTATTGGTAACACCAATTTCTGGAACATGTTCCTCTTGTTCCAATGAGAAAGAAAGAATGCTTGCAACTTCCTCAGATTCCAGTGGGCCCACTTGACCAGAGGGATTGTAGATGAAAAGGTCCCTAGCAAGCTCAAGATTTGTTTGACCGAAAGCGTCCTTTGTGATAAAGCTGTCTTTACTTTCTTTTGAATTAATGCTAACTTCTCGTCTGGTAGGCAGACTTTGTTCTGGTAAGTGATAAACCGAGCCCCCAGGAAGATCATGTCTTGTGACGGTATTAATTGACTTTTCTGATAATTGATTATCCATCCTAGCTTCTGTAATTCGTTTAACAGTATTTCTAGATGATGTTGTAGCGTTGATTGATTTTGGCTTACCAACAGAATATCGTCTAGATAATGGTATGTTCTTAAACCTTTCTCTCTCAGATGAGCTATTACAGGCAATAGTATTTTCGAAAAAGTCCGAGGAGCTGTAGATATTCCGAACGGGAGACTTCGGAACTGAAAGTGTTGATTGTTGAATGCAAACCTCAGGAATTTCTGGAAAGACTTCTTTATTGGGATGTGTAAGTAGGCGTCTGTTAGATCTACTGTTGTCATCCAATCTCCCACTCTTACCATCTTTATGATTGTTTGCAACGATTCCATCTTGAAATGACGTATTATTATGAACTTGTTCAGAAATTTCAGGTCCAACACTGGTCTCCAACCGCCTGACATTTTTGGAACTAAGAATAATGGAGAATAAATTCCCATTCCTCTTTGATTCAATGGCACTGGAACCACTGCATTCATTTCCACTAAAGAATCTATGTATTGCTGTAGGATTTGACATTTTTGAAGATCCTGTGGAGGACGAGTTTCTCTGAATCTTGACAATGGGGGGGATTTTCTGAATTTCCAAGCATGTCCTTTTTTTATTGTTTTTATCACCCATGGATCTTGTACTGTCTCCACCCAGACATTCCAGAAGGCCTGTAGTCTCGACCCCACTTGTATTGTCTGAGTGGACGCACCCTCAAAAAGGCCTGGACTTCTGCTGTGCTCCTCCTGTAGCCTTTGACTTATTGTTCTTGAGAAAGGAGGACTGTGTTCCCCTCCAATTTTTATTGAATTGCCTTCCCGGCTTGTATGATCTAGCCTGTTGAAATCTATTCGGGAACGATTTCTTTACCGTTTGCTGATTGGATGATCGTGTCTTCCTGTCTTGGGGAAGCAGACCTGATTTCCCTCCAGTCACCTTAGCAATGGCTCCATCCATTTTGCTTCCGAAGAGATGGACCCCATCGTATGGAATACGGCACCAGTTATTTCTAGAGGATTGGTCAGCTGACCAAGGTTTCAACCATAATGCTCTTTTTGCCGTTATATTATGTAACATGGACCTTGCTGATGCCCTAATCGTGTCAATGGCTGCCTCTCCAATAAAATCTCCGGCCAATTTGAGCTCATCCAGTGCCTTTATAATTTCTGACTTGTCTGTATTGGCGTTAATAGCGGTTTCTATATTTTCAACCCAGACCTTAATAGCCTGGGCTAATGATGTAAGGGCCACTGCCGGCTTGCATGCTGCACCAGACGACAAAAAGGCTTTCCTCATATCCGCATCTATTTTTCTGTCTAAAGGATCCGCAAATAATACACCATCATCCATGGGTAACGTCACATGTCGGGCCAATCTCATTATTGAAGCATCCACTATAGGAGCTGATTCCATCAATTTTGAATCTTCTGTACTTAACGGATACATTTTTGAGAAACGATTAGATAGTGAAGGCTTTTGATCCACCTTGGCCCACTCCTTGATGAAGATATCCTTAATAATATTCATTAATGGGAAGTTATTAGGTTGCCTGTTTAGGTGAGGGTAATATTTATCAGGTTGCTGCTCTGATTCTTCACCCTCCTCCCAACCTATTGCTTCTTTAATTGCCGAGACAAATGCTGGTACTAAGGCAAAATCAAAACCTAGAGCTGTAGCCCCTCCATGTTCCCCAGATTCCTCTGCGATTGTTAGCTGAGCCGATAAGGTAGGTTGTGTGGAGGCCATTTTAGAAAAAGTTTCTTGAACTGCCTGCTGTATATATGACATAACCTGCTGATTATCCACTTCCTTATCTCTGCCTAGTTCTCCTAGGAGATCTACTCCTATGAGGGTTATAATCATCATAATGTCTTTCATGAGATCTTTCTCTCCTGTGCGGGGAACGGCGCCTGGAAGACTGTCTCTCAGGAGACTTCTTCTTCCCTTTGCCTGATGATTTCTTATGTTTCTTTGGTGAATCTCTCCTAGATGATCTTGCATCCTGAGAGGAAGTATTAGCCTTGGATCTTGATTTAGATCTTGAGTGATGCTCTGCTGAGGATGTATGTCCTTTAGACATATCACTCTCCTCTCGTCTCTCTTGCGGACTGTGGAGACATAAAGAAAAAAATAGATATGTTCCACAAAGAACATCCGCATCTTCCAAGAGAGATGGCACTCTTTTTAACTAGAAAGACCTGACACCAGTGATCAGTCAGCTTTAAATTACACACCCATAGTGTAATAGGTAAATAATGGTGTCCTTTAGACCCCAGTTACCTGTCCACCTCCTCCACACTGCCTTCCCCTTGCCTAGAGTCATCCATCCTGTAATACATATGTATACATTAGGTCTGCCTCTACTATGTTTAAGCACGTAATGAATATACATCCAGTATATCGGATAGCATCCCACACATACCTGCTCCTGCAGTCTTAGGGTTTATGTTCCCTCTTGCTGAGCCTGACGCTTACTGCCGCTGAATCCAGAGCGGTCCCAACAGCTGAAACGCTGTCACCACGCTCCTTGCCGCTTGCCACTGAACGCTCTTCCGTGTTTGGTATATCCGTGTTGGGCGGAAATGACGTCAGCCGCCCTCTCCGCCAATCCAACTAGTCTCCCGACGTCCCGCGAGATTTTGGCCGGCGAAGGGGGATGAATGAGATGGAGGAAGCCGCTCCGAGTCCTAAGGAGGCATAAAGGCAGAGGAGTGGTGGTAAGATGCATTTTTAGCCACTATTTAAGCAGCGCAATGCATTATAAGCGGGAGAGGCTGAACCCGCGGATAAAAAATAAAAACGGGCGCCAAGTACCTTCCAAACAAAAAACGGACACCCAAAACCATGAGAAAAAGTTAAAGACCTTGTCCATCGAGGACAGAAAAAAAGAGAATGGCAGGGGGGCCTGGATTCCTTTAATTTATAATAAAGATCTGTCCAATCGGGTTCAGGGGGTGGAGTTGAACCCAGGAGTATGCCGCCATTTCTGTCCAGGAAATTCAAAGCAGCGCCTCTCTACTGACAGCGGGAGGAAATGAGGGACAAGGAAGTAAATTGCAGCGGACGCTTTATGCGGTGCTTTGCTTCCACCTGCTGGGCATTACCAGTACTGCATTAGACAAAATCCGTACAGTATATTTGAACGTGACTGCTGCAGGACTCTTAAAGCGGACCCAAACCAAACATTTTTTTTAATTAAAAATATTTGGTTGCACCATTCTGACACATACAAAGATAAATAAACACTCCTTCAAACCTATGATCATTTCAGTGCATGCTTTTCACCCTTCTCTTTTCATAGCTAGGATTATACTGGGGGCAGCCATTAGCAATTCCTCCATTGCCAGACACCATGTACTCCACCAGTTTGCCAGAAAAATTCCGGCAATTTGAAAGAAAGGGAGGGGTTCCTCCAATAAATGTAAAATATTTTATATTTGTCATGCAGCTGAAACAAGGCTGCTATTTATTATTATAATTTAGAAAATAGATTTTATTTCTGAAATCTTGTATTTTTAATTTGGGTCCACTCCTCTAAGGACAACTAAAGGCATGTACACACGCTCAATTAATCTCGCCTGATGGGGATCTGCAACTGATCCATTGGGCAACATTGCATGGCCAAGGCTGTGCAGATGTGTCAAAATGTATTCTGTTATATGCAGGGTACTGAGCGGCGCAGTAGTGACAATGGGCTCTATTCATAAAAAATGTGTGGTGAAAAAACCCGTGGAGGGAAAATACTGCATCGGTATTTTAGACTTCTGGATGGTAATTCATAAAATGTTGGCAGCTGCGATAGCAGTGCGGAGATTTCCCGCTGTAGGCTGGCGGAAGGCTTGCGGAAACACAGAAGCTGCCTGAGTCCCTCCGTGCACTGCTCTCTCTGCTGCTTCTTGGGAGGTCTGTCCCACTCACTTGCATGTATTCCGCACGGTATTTCCCACCCGCATACCGCTTCCTCTAATATTTATGAATTGACATTGTGTTAGTTTTTCTAGATAAATCTAGAAAAACACAGCACAAGGTGGAAAGTTATCGCTCTGCTGGGGAATTGTAGCTTTTCATGCGGAAACAGCTTTTCTCAATGCACACTTTGCTAAGGCTGCTTACACACTAAGACGTTACAGGCACACGTTAGTGCAGCCTGTAACGCTCCCCCAACGCACAGCAATGTAACACAAGTGGGCTGTTCACACAGCCCACGTTGTGTTACATGTAAAGCTGCATGTTCTGCCGAAAGTGCAGCATGCTACGGCGTTACAGCGGCTTAAGCCGCGTTAGACTGTTTGCACATGCACAGTCATGTTGGGGAGGAGCGGAGAGCGGCCAGGCACATAGCTAATTAATATTCACTGCACGTTGTGACGTACAGTGTTTACTTCCTGGTGCGGCCGCTCTGTGCGGCGACTGGCCGGCGGGACCACGTGATGCCGCATGCGTCCAAGAGTACGCATCACGGCATCACGGACGTCAGAGTGAGCTGCACAACGCGGCTCACTCTGACGTCCACATAGAAGAGCACCAGGCCTTGCGTTAGGTGCACGTTATGCGACCTTAACGTACTACCTAACGCAACGTCTTGGTGTGTAACTAGCCTAAATGGTCGGGAAAGTCAGCTGTTTTGAGCGGTAAACTGGCGGAAAAGTTTTATAAAAAGAGGCCAATGCAGGGCTAAGTGTGAAAGAACAATACTATCGGCTGTTTCTCAGCTGAAGTGATCTGCCAAGAAGGGGGACATCGGGGGCTGCTATACACACAATGGATTCTCAGCAGAGATGGATGTTATCGGCTGCCTCAGTAGAGTTTCATCTTGCATTTGTGCGGGCCTTGGGCAGAGCCGGATTTACCATAAGGCACTGTAGGCACGTGCCTACAGGCGCCTGATGATGGAAAGGCGGATCACTCCCCTTCCTGAGCACCTCCCTCCCTCCTTCCCTATGCAGAGTCCTGATGAGAGTGTAAGTGAGAGGTTACTCACCCACCTCTTTCCACTGACGAAATCTCCCTTCAGTCAGGGGCACCTCTACTTAATACCGAGTTTCTTCTAACTACCTAATACTTGCGTTCACCTCTAGCTATTGTTGAGGGTACTTCTGGCCGCCTAATACTTCGGGTCATCTGTAGCGACCTATGACAGGCAAGGGAAATAAGGGAGAAGTGACAGCTGGGAAAGCCAGCACACTTGCTGTGTGTTTCGGCAGGGGTTTGTAGCTTAATGGAGGGTGAAGTCTAGGGTGCTAGGACATCTGTGCCTATAGGCTCCTGTACAGTAAATTCGGGCCTGGCCTTAGGGGTAGGTTCACACGGGCTTTTGCTGGCAGTAGCTCGTTTCGCCGTTGCTAAACGCTTTTCTGCAACTGCACAGAAAAGTGTTTGGCAAAGGTTCTCATCGGTTCCCAACATTTCGTCTTGGACACTAAATGGAATGTTCAAGACAAAAAGACAGGATCTAGTGGGGCGTTTACACTAATAGGCCTTGCAGGTCGGACATTTATTGCAAGTGTGTGATGGGACAATAAATGCACATTGACCTGGTAAGCCTGTGTGCGGACTCCTCTTTTTGAAGCGTTTACACAAATGACGCCAAAAGCTGTCACCGTCATTTAAAAACAGCTTCCATCCATTTGATGCTTTCACGGTTCACCAAAAAAAGATGTTTACTGCCCTGTGAACCTTATGGATGTTTCCTATCAATGTCCAACAGATATGATCACTCTGATCACATCTGCTAGAAATGGTGCAAACCATCCCTGATGAACCAATTTCCAGCCAAAATCAGTTGAATTGGTCGAACGGCGGGATGGAAGACATCAGTCAATTGGTGGCATGTCTGGAGCATGGTGGTAGCGTAGTTCGATTACGGGACAACCAACGCACAGTTTTGACACCAGAGCTTACACTCACCTATCCACCTATCTTCTCTCCATCCCCACTGGGCGCTCCTCAATGTTTCTTCTCTCCCGGGGTGCCTGCGTCACATGACAAAAGTCCACTGGGGAATTGCACACCACCTTAGAGGTGCTGGATTAATATATTCATGCAAAGAAGATCCAGAAAATCTGCCCACTCTTAATGAACCAAGTTCAATGTTTTAATTCCAAAAAAAGTGACACATGCCATTCCATAGACCAATGATTCGTTTCGGGGCCCTGTGGGGTCCCCTTTGTCAAGGTAACAAAACACAGAATAGTCACCAGCAAGCAAGGTGAAACATTTGCATCAGGTGCAGAGATTACAGGAGCAGCATTTTTGTACTGTGAGCGAGGTGAAGAGGTCATCATTGGGGAAAGCAGCTTGTTGCGCTGTGTGAGGAGTCTGACAGTGAGTGATAAGTCGGGAGGCAGGAGAGCAGCAGTGTTTCATTTGAATTAAATGAACTAGAGTAAATTGTCGGATGCTGTTCGATCGTTCCAAAACGGGAAGGGGGGCGGGCCGGGCGCATCCTCACAAGTTTGCCTCAGGCAGCAAAAAGTCTAGGACCAGCCCTGATCATATGTGTAAATGGCCTAAAATTCGGCCCAGTGCTCACAAAGACCCGGTTTACACAGGTGTCCTGCGTGTGCAGAAGTGTGCAGAAAAGCATTTGACAGCTTTCGGAAGGTTCCAGCCTTACTTCCTGGCGTGTGTTGTTTTTAAACCCTGCCGTGGGTCATGGAGGTTCTGCACTTAGTAATCCTAGAAGCTGCATGTAGTTTCCAGGATCATCTGAAATAATGGCAAAAGAATTGAGATCCGAAAGCGGTGCTTGAGCAACAGTGGCGTAGCTAAGAAGCTGTGGGCCCCGGTGCAAGTTTTACTTTGGGGCCCCCCAAGCACTCTATACAGAACAATTGATATGGCGCACCAAAACCAATCAAGGACAACCACAGTGTCAGAGGTGAAAAAAGGGGATGGGGAACAGTTTGTTAATGATAACTACTATTCAAACTATACATGGAAGTGAATATTATCAGCACAGGACCAAAAAAGAGTGAATAATGTGGTTGAGGGAGGACCCCTCGGGGCCCCTCTGGCCCAAGGGCCCCGATGCGGTCGCAACCTCTGCAACCCCTATTGCTACGCCTCTGTTGAGCAAATGGGGGTTAGCAATCATACTGGTGCTGTCCATTCACTGCACTCAGTGAGTGCAGTGACTGACCCAATAACAGAGCCATGGTCCTGTCCATGAGATCATCAGCTCCAACAGAAACATAAGCTTCCGTACTTCTCCCCCATAGGCTGAAGCTGTGCTAGGGACACAGTGTCAGCGCGGCATGGAGCTGGGGTACATCAGAGGTCATGGGGACAGCGCAGCAAAGAGGCGAATATGGGGTGCACATGGGGACAGCAAAAGCCACATGGGACACATGGTGGAGAGTGGAGGAAACAGGGGACACGTGGGGGACAGTAGAAGACACAGGAACAGTGGAAGACATGGGGGACAGCGGAAAACATGGTGGACATAGGGGGACACAAAACATAGGAGGACAGGGGATAGAGGAAGACACAGGGAAAGAGAGGGACACCATGAGGACACTGGGACAGAGGAGGACAGGTGGATCCAGCAGAAGAAGAGGCAGCACAGTGTGAAAAGCATAAGGAATATAAGACAACTCCTGAAAGTAAGCCCTAGCACATTTTTTGGAGCAAAAATTAATATAAGACACTGTTTTATTTTTGGACAAACATAGTATTTCAAATAAAGTAGAAAGATGGCAGTGAACCAAAACTTTGTACTAAACACCTTTTAGACGTCTGTGACACAGGAATATGGGGACACAAAAATGGCTATAGATGTCCGATGCTGGCGGAAGCTGTTTTGTATTATAGAGCTTTAGACGTCCGTGGCACATGGATGAGAAAACACAGAACTTGAGTATGGCTTGGGTGAAGCTGAGGTGGTGGCATGAACAAGTGGAAGCGGAGCCGATTGTTTGCTACATTTAGGTCTTTCTGCATCACGTCTCTCCGCGGTTGTCTTCTTGGACAACGCAGAAGTCCGTATACGGTTATATACTACACTGTCACTGGCGCACCAAAGGGGGTGTTCCGGGTGTCTGGAACCCCCCCTGCACCGAGACCGGAGGTGGGGCTGCCGTCAGGTAGATATATCCGCAGAGGCCGGGGAGGCTATCTGATCCTGTTTGCAGTGGCTCTATCATATTTTCCTCTCCATGCACGCTCTACTTCCTTCCTCTTCCAGCAGGTCTGGTTGGCTCTCCGTCCCTCCCCTTGGCATCATGGTAAAATGGAGCTGCATAGAGCCAGACCAGCAGACCTGCTGAAGGAGGAAGCAAATAGTGCCTGCACAGAGAGGTAATGTGAAAGAGCCGCTGCCAGCTCTGCACAGGGGGGAGGAAGTATGGGCTGGGGTGGTAATTGATACCGTGTGCCATCTTTCGTGCCTGCAACTCTGCAACTGTATCACCCTCTGTGCATTTAAAAAAATACAATTGACACAGCATACCATGCGCTATAATCAAACACATGTACGGGCCTCATAAGATGTGTAAGTTTGGGGGGGGGGGGGGGCTGGTGATAGCTGGCCTTGGGTGTTAAAAAGTAGAAATATGGCCCTGATCTCTGCTATATGTATAGTATGTAGGATATCCTTTTTTATTAGGAGAGGGGGATTCATATAAAGTTTCCTGTTGATGTCCACTGTCAGTGAATTTCTAACTGCTGCTAAGTTCATAAACATTTGGCCCTGCTCTTAACCCGTCATTACCGCGCCCACTTCCAGTGCACGGACAAGCCAATTTTTTGCCGCGCAGGTCAGCTACCCCTGTGGTGGATCTAACGCTTGCATGGCACCTGCAAAAAAAACATCTTGGAAGCTACCCCTGTTTACAATCCACTGTCCTGTCTTCTCACTGCACCTCCTGCCTCCTAGCTCACTCACCCTCTGTGCTAGGTTCCAGCCAGGTGGTCTAGATTGCACACATGCGCAGTAGTGAGCGGCTTTCTGAAAGAGACCTTTCGTGGAATCCCCCCTTCAAAATCCTGGGTTTGCCCCTGACTGTGGGGGAATCGTATGCATGCTGCAGAAATCAGCATGCAATCCATATTTCTCCCTGCAGCAGAACTAATCGTTCCACAGTGGCGCAACTGCATTTAATGCAGATTACTCCATTAATATGCATAAGTTGCAAAAACCATTGTGGAAAATCATGATATGAATTTGTGTCTAGTGGAAATGGACCCACCTGCCACCGTCACATTCGGGTCCCCAGCTGCTGCTGAGTCCACTGCAGTGGAGGAGCCCCAGTATACAAATCCAAGCCCATCAGAAGCATCAGGGTCCCACTGGATTGCAACAGATCTATGAGAATACTCCCTGGCTCGAGGATTCCCATTGGTCTGTTGTAATCCTGTGGACAACCTCAATGCTCATGATGGGGCTCCAGACCATATAGCAGAGCTTCTTCAATGGAGTAGACCTCAGCAGCAGCAGCAAAGGAACATGATTTTGTCAGGTATACAAAGTGGGTGGCGACGCAAAACAGAACTAAAACAACAGATGACAAACTGATACCAAAGTAACAAACTGATCCATTTGAAAATGAAAATGGATCAGTTTTTACAAAATCAGTTTTTCATCCTGTACAGTATAATGTGAACCCAGGATTTTTGGAAACCGAAAACTCTAGTACTGGCTGGATAGTGTTCTTAAAGGACAGCCGAGGTGACATGTGACATGATGAGATAGACATGTATATGTATAGTGGCAAGCACACAAATAACTAGGCTGTGTTCTTTTTCTCTTTCTCTACCTGAAAGAGTTAAACACCAGGTATGCAAGTGACAGTTTCTGTCCGGGTCGGGACCGGGTCGGACTGGTTCAGACTATAGCATAACCCTCACTGATTAGCAATTACAGCCATAAAACACTTTCCTGTCAGTAAATGGCTTCTGAGAGCAGGAAAGAGATTAAAAGGGTAGATAATTCAAAGATTTGAGCTCTAGCATACTTCACTGCATGTGTCATTGAGCAGAGACAATGAAACAGTAAAAACTAGATTTAAATATTAATAGAACTGTGGGATATCTAAAAAAAAGTAAATTTTAGGAGAAGGAGGATAGATGCAATTGGTTTTCTCATCTGTTCAGATGCCCTCACCTCGGATGTCCTTAAAGGGCTCTGCCTCTGACATAGGTGATCTGGGTTCAAATCTTGGCTCTTCCTGTTCAGTAAGCTGGCACCTATTCAGTAAGGATTCCTTGGGCAAGACTCACTGCCACTGTCTACTGAGAGTGCCCTAGTGGATGTATGTCGAGTGCTTTGAGTCCGCTTGGAGAAAAGCATAATATAAATGTTATTTGTCTCATCTTGTGTGTCTGTAATTACTATATTGATGCAGTGGCCAGAGCATGACACTGGGGGCAGTAAAGCATGCATTTACTTCCTTTACCCAGACATGCCAGAAACAATGAGGTACCAAAACAGATGAAAAGATTACAAAAAAGACACCAGCCATAGGGTGGCAGTGATGCAGCATTCTTGTATGTCTCACACGATTAGGGTCAGGTCGAAATCTGCATAATAAACCTGAAATTACCGAATTTGCCTTTTGGTCTTGTTACATATTAACCAACAGCCCCAGTAAACATGAAGTGCTTTTACTAGTTATTTCACTGAACAAGTTTTAGTGGCAGCATTTGTTGTAATACTACACCTAAAAATACTTAACACATGAGGTCACTACTTAACAAATGTAGCAATATTGATAGTGATGTGTTTACATAAGCCTGAAATATATACACTGTATGAAGGAGCACAAACCTGTAGTTGTGCAAAAATCACATGCAATTGTCTGTGCAGCAAAATATACAAGCTTAGGTTAACTGGCAACTGATGTGAGAAGAATATGGAGGCTGCCATATTTATTTCCTCTTAAAAAATACCAGTTGCCTGGCAGCCCTGCTGATCTATTTGGCTGCAGTAGTGTCTGAATCACACCAGAAAGAAGCATGTAGCTAATCTTGTCAGATCTGGCAATAATGTCAGAAACACCTGATCTTCTGCATGCTTGTTCAGGGTCTATGGCTAAAAGTATTAGAGGCAGAGGATCAGCAGGGCGCCAAGCAGCTGGTATTGCTTAAAAGGAAATAAATATGGCAGTCTCCACATACCTCTCACTACAGTTGGGTACCTGAGATGAAAACAGGTTTTATACTTTCCTAAGCCCCCTTGAGGCTGTTTGGTCTCTCGCCGTCTCCCTAGATCGCTCCTGTCCACAACTAGACAGCCTGGTAGACTAGCCGAGTCGCGCTTTGTCACGCATGAGCGGGCCCAGCCTCGCATGCCCATGTTGCGCTCCCTTGGCTGGGAGTATTCTACCAGGCTACTGGTCCATCCAGCGGAGGACAGGAGAGACTCGGGGAGAGGGTGAGAGACCAAGCGGCCCCAGGTAAGTATGGAACCCAAGACTTCTTTAGTTTCAGGTTCCCTTTAAAGCAGAATCTCATGGGGACTGTGAATGTTGCCCTATGTACCTGGGACTCGGATTAACTAACATGAGGGATTGCACGTCTTAGGACTGGTTCACATGGGCGATTGCGGGCTGATTTGCCCTGGCCGCAGCACCCGTCGGTTAAGTGCTGCCCATTCAATTGAATGGCTGAGGTTGTTCCGCACTTTTACCATGGTTTGCGCGAATACTGTGTTACGATCCTGATTTTTTCCTGCCTTGTAAGCCGACCCTGGAAGCAACAGGGTCGCTTAGTACCGCCGCATCTCCACATCCCCCTGTAGGAGGTGGTAAATTGGTCAGTGCTTGGCCAATCCTAATTAAAAGTGTATGCCAGGCTACAGGCCACAGGAACACCTCAGCACTAAATTTGCAAAACTCTGAAATTAAAGTAATTTGACTGAAATAGGACACTGGATTCCCGTACACCTGCAGTTGACATTCTTTGACTAATTGGAGAAATGAAAAAAAAATAGTTGAACATTTCCTGCTAAACTGCTTAGAAAGGAAAGAATCATAACAATCTCACAATTCAGCTTTTAACTTCCTGAATTACCGACCTGACCTGACTTATTGATGCATGAATGAGATGTGTTCAGGGCTGGATTTCTGGAGAGGCCCCAAAGGCCCGGGCCTTGGGTGGCAGCAGCAGCCTAAAGGGGCACCTGAACATGAAAGAGGGGTTGCTACATTTGAAAGAGGAGCTGAAAATGGGGAGGAACACATGAAATAGGGAAACTCATGCCCAAGGGAGCTGTGCATGAAAGAAAGGGGCTACAGTACATGGATGATACACATGGAAGAGGGGGCTGCAAATGGAATGGGAGGGGTGCTGCTGTTCATGGATGATACACATGGAAGAGGGGGCTGCAACTGGAGTGGGAGGGGTGCTGCTGTTCATGGATGATACACATGGAAGAGGGGGCTGCACATGGAATGGGAGGGGTGCTGCTGTACATGGATGATACAAATGGAAGAGGGGGCTGCGCATGGAATGGGTGGCGTGCTGCTGTACATGGATGATACATATGGAAGAGAGAGCTGCGCATGGAATGGGTGGGGTGCTGCTGTACATGGATGATACATATGGAAGAGGGGGCTGCACATGGAGTGGGAGGGGGCTTCTTTTCATGGATGATACACATGGAAGAGGGCGCTGCACATGGAATGGGGGGGGGGGCACTGCTGCACATGAAAGGGAAGCAACAACACTTGACCTAGGGGCACAGAAAGTATAAATCTGGCCTTGGACGTGTTAGGCTGCCGATTCCTTTTTTGGGGAGCAGTGCATACATCACTTTAATAAATGCTCTATATACCAAACAAGGAAGTTGCTTCACTAAAGAACATTAATCTTAAAGAGACACCGAAGCGAGAATAATTCTCGCTTTAGAGCTCATAGTTAGCAGGGGCACGCGTGCCCCTGCTAAAACGCCGCTATCCCGCGGCTAAACGGGGGTCCCTTCACCCCCCAAACCCCCCCCCCCCTGCAAAATCAACGACCAAATTGGTAGTAAATTTTGCTCTTCCTGGAGGCAGGGCTAACGGCTGCAGCCCTGCCTCTAGTCTCGTCTATCAGACGCGCATCGCCGCCTCTCCCCCGCCCCTCTCAGTGAAGGAAGACTGAGAGGGGCGGGGGAGAGGCGGAGGTACGCGTCTGATAGACGCGCGGGAGGCAGCGCTGCGGCGGTTAGCCCTGACCCAATGCTGAAGAGATTCCACGATGTACGGAGGGGATTTGGGGGTGAAGGGACCCCCGTTAAGCCGCGGTATGGTGGCATTTTAGCAGGGGCACACATGCCCCTGTTAACTATGAGGTCTGAAGCGAGATTTATTCTCGCTTCAGACTCTCTTTAACACCTGAGATTGTGCACTTCCGTCATCCACACGTTAGGTTGCATACAGTGGAGCATACAGTCAATGAAAATTATGCTTCACTGTCACTGTTATCGTGTGCCCCACCCTTTTGAACTCATTGACCTGTGCTAGGCCCAATGGGCACATATTTGCTGGTAATTAAATAAGAATGTAAAACAGTGTGTGTATTGTACCTGTATAGTTCAAAAATGCTTCCTGGTTCGCTGTTTTCTGATAATCAGTAGAAATGCTTGGCTTGTAACCTCCTCTCAGGGGTGCAGCAATAGGGGTTGCAGAGGTTGCGACCACATCGGGGCCCTTGGGCCAGAGGGGCTCCGAAGGGCCCTCCCCCAACTACAGTATTAGCTCTCTATTGGTCCTGTGCTCATAAAAATCACTTCTATAGATACTTTGAATAGTGGTAATCATTAACAAAGTGCTCCCCATTCCCTTCTTGCACCTCTGACACTGGTTGTTCTTGGCAGGTATTTGTGTGCCATATCAATTGTTATGTATAGAGTGCTTGGGGGGGCCCCATGTAAAACTTGCATCGGGGCCCACAGCTCCTTAGCTACGCCACTGCCTCCTCTGCCACTTCTGCTGCTCTTCTACATTCTGTGCACCATGTCCTTGTAGGTAGCCAATGCCTATGAAAATATACAGGAGATTACAACAATTACCATTGGACGCCACAGATGCTGGAATGCTTCAGGAATGATGGAGGAAGCAGAAGCCTAGGGCTACAAAGGAGATTGTTGATCTTACCGATTGAGAGACAGAATTGCTGAGAGGTACAACAGGATCATCCATATGGCAACCAAGGCAGGTGCCCGGGGCCTAGTGGATGTCAAGGGGCCCACCTGCAATCTCTTTTTGGCTCTTTTACAACTCAGCTTGCTTAAAGGACCGTAAGGGGGTGCCAAAGCTACTGCCTAGCCTAGAGCCCCACTTAATTTTAACCGCTAGCCGCATTTGCGACAGTATATCTACGCCCTGCGGGAAGACTGTTCCCATTCCAGGGACGTAGATATTCGTTTTCTAATGTTTTTGTGCGGCGCGCACTGAACACAGTTTCGAGTCATTGATGTAAGTGCATGTGATCAATGGCCACCAGCATCAATGAGATGCCGTGGCCATTGATAAAGCGACACACACACTAGTGTTGTCCGGATCAGGAACGATTCGGATCTTTGATCCGAATCTATTTTGTGAGTCGAATCATCCGAATCATCAAAATGAGTGATTCGGATCGCAAAAGGGGCGGGGCCAGGAGCGACACGCCCCCTCTCAGCGGGCAGCGGGGTCCTGGAAGAAGTGAGCAGAGATGGATCGCTCTGTTGAAGGGGAGGCAGCCTTGCACAGCCACAGGTAGATGAGAGAGAGGGGACATCGGTGCCACTGCCAGATATGTGTAGAGCACACATACTGGCTACAACGTGCTGCTGATTATAGGCTGTCTGTTCCGTAGTTGTGCACAGTGAACACATTGGAAGCTTTTGGCTCAGCTCAGCACAGCTCAGTAACTTTGCAGTCACTGTGATTGCAGGGCAATATGATCCTCCTGCACTGCTCTAAACAGCTGCACTTCACTTCTGGGAATGCTTTGGGGAATGCTTTCTTTCACTGTGCGACGTTTGCATTCATAGTATACAGATGAGCATATAGGTGAAATACATGTAAAGCATATGATTGCAGCATGTGGGTATTGTGTGCAAGCAAACATTTCTGCTCTCTGCTCGTCCCTCCTCCCATCTCTGTCCACTCCCTGCCCTCTGTCCATCTTCTCCCCTTCTCTGTGTGTCCACCCCCCTCCCCTTCTCCTGTCCTGCTAGTCATTTCACCCCCGAATGCTTCTCTTGTAAAATGATCCGAGATTCGGATCAAAGATCCAGATCTTTTCAATGATCCGATTCAAATCATCCGGATCATTGAAAAGATCCGAACTTCCCATCTCTAACACACACGCATTACTTCCTGTTAGCATACTAACAGTATGCACAGGAAGATAACATGGGTGACATCTTGTGGCCCAATAGTAAAATTACACCTATATACACTTAAGTGAAAATACAAGCATATACCATTAAAATTAATCCCTTACCACCCCACTTTCCCATACTTACCAAAATAAAACATTTGCTTATTAAAAAAATTACATTTTAAAAAATACATATGGTAAATGGTTACCTTAGAGACTAAACTCTTAATATACAGGATCTTCTCAAAAAATTAGCATATTGTGATAAAGTTCATTATTTTCTGTAATGTACTGATAAACATTAGACTTTCATATATTTTAGATTCAAATACACACAGCTGAAGTAGTTCAAGCCTTTTATTGTTTTAATATTGATGATTTTGGCATGCAGCTCATGTAAACCCAAAATTCCTATCTCAAAAAAATTAGCATATTTCATCCGACCAATAAAAGAAAAGGGTTTTTAAAACAAAAAAAAAGTCAACCTTCAAATAATTACGTTCAGTTATGCACTCAATACTTAGTCGGGAATCCTTTTGCAGAAATGACTGCTTCAATGCGGCGTGGCATGGAGGCAATCAGCCTGTGGCACTGCTCAGGTGTTATGGAGGCCCAGGATGCTTCGATAGCGGCCTTAAGCTCATCCAGAGTGTTGGGTCTTGCGTCTCTCAACTTTCTCTTCACAATATCCCACAGATTCTCTATGGGGTTCAGGTCAGGAGAGTTGGCAAGCCAATTGAGCACAGTAATACCATGGTCAGTAAACCATTTACCAGTGGTTTTGGCACTGTGAGCAGGTGCCAGGTCATGCTGAAAAATGAAATCATCTCCATAAAGCTTTTCAGCAGATGGAAGCATGGCAGCACGGTGGCGTAGTGGTTAGCTCTCTCGCCTTGCAGCGCTGGGTCCCTGGTTCGAATCCCAGCCAGGGCACTATCTGCAAAGAGTTTGTATGTTCTCTCCGTGTCTGCGTGGGTTTCCTCCGGGCACTCCGGTTTCCTCCCACATTCCAAAAACATACGGATAAGTTAATTGGCTCCCCCTAAAATTGGCCCTAGACTACAGTACTTACACTACATAATATAGACATATGGCAATGGTAGGGATTAGATTGTGAGCTCCTTTGAGGGACAGTTAGTGACAAGATAAAAATATATATATATATATATATACACTGTACAGCGCTGCGTAATATGTCGGCGCTATATAAATACTAAATAATAATAATAATAATAATAATAATAATAATGAAGTGCTCCAAAATCTCCTGATAGCTAGCTGCATTGACCCTGCCCTTGATAAAACACAGTGGACCAACACCAGCAGCTGACATGGCACCTCAGACCATCACTGACTGTGGGTACTTGACACTGGACTTCAGGCATTTTGGCATTTCCCTCTCCCCACTCTTCCTCCAGACTCTGGCACCTTGATTTCAGAATGACATGTAAAAGTTGCTTTCATCCGAAAAAAGTACTTTGGACCACTGAGCAACAGTCCAGTGCTGCTTCTCTGTAGAAACAACACCAATCTGGAGCACAGATCAATCACTTATTTAGTAAAACCTCACAGCTGTGGGGGAAGGCAGGACCAACCTCTTCTGAACATCACATGCACTAATGGACCGCCACTCACTTACTATATAAATCTTTATTATATCAAAGGTGATTTTACACAACAATAATTCCCTTCAAGCCCCCACCCCTTAAAAATCCCATCCCTACGCTGGATTAACAGGAGCGCTCCGGGTCACACCATACACATCCAACCTTCATTCATCAACCATAGAATATTCCAATCCCTAATGGCTAATCAAATGGAGGTGATTGCATGACAACAATTCCGCCAAGGCAAGTCCGCCTATCTGTATTCACTCCGGAATATACAAATGTAATAATTCCTCATGCAGCACTTTGTCACAGTTCAGAGAATATCTTCAGCAACTGCGCCCAACCTCTGCAAATCACATATCTTTCAATGCTTCCTTATGGAGTTAATCACAGGCTTCCCTCGACACACCATACCATCATGAGCCCTCTGGCTCTCCACACGGCTGTATGGCCTCCAGGGTGTTTCCCTCAGCATAAAGGTGTTACCTTCTCGCTGCCTCAGTTGATGGTCGTCAAGGCTTCTGACTGCGGCGTCCCGCAGTATACAGGTACTGGGACTATCTTTCTCTCCAGTCTGTGGAGGAGACCCCTTCGATACATACAAGGATTTCCAGTTTTTTCTGAGAAATGTTTTGTTTAAAAAGATGTTTGCCAAAAAAAAAAAATTGTCCCCTTTACCTGAAGAAACCCTAGACAATGCACCAACTATCAGATCCCTGGAGGAGAGGTCAATACTAAGAGATCTGGAGGGTTTGATAGATGAAGGGGTCCCCCCGCCCACCCCCTCACACGAAATCATGGATGATGCTGTGATCTACTCGGATCTTAAAAAACGGTCAAGATACATGCCTCCACTCTCCATGGATAAAAATATTAAGGTCTTTTCTGATTTGGTCAGTCGAGACCTGGAATTTATACACTGGGGACCAAGGTATGATAAGCTATCCCCTTTGGAGAGACAGGCAGTTCTTGAATTGAAGGAGGCGGATGACATCATTATCCGTGGAAGTGACAAGGGGGGCAACATTGTCCTGTGGATTAAAGAGTCATATTTCAAAGAAATGGAGAGACAGCTCAATTGTCAGGACACATATATGAAATTACGAGACAATCCATTCCCTAAGATAGTTAAGAAAAGGGACAGCATTTTGGAACAAGCTTTAACGGAAGGTTCGATCTCAGCAGCTGAGTATAATTTTATGAAGTTACAACATTACAAAATCCCGGTATTATATTTAATACCTAAAATCCATAAAGATAGGGATAATCCCCCGGGAAGACCCATAGTAGCTGCAATAGATGGACCATTAGAAAAGGTATGAATTTTCATAGATGAGAACCTAAAGGGCCTGGTAGAGGAATTGCCATCCTTCATCAAAGATACCACTGAACTTTTGAACTTAATTAAGGATTTTCAGATTGAAGATGATGACCTGTTAGTAAGTGTAGACATAGAGTCCCTATATACTTCAGTCCCTCATGAGGTAGGTATTGAGGCGGCTAGGTATTTCCTAGCACAATACAGAGGATGGATGTCCAATAGGAATAATACAGTGATTGAACTGTTGGAGTTGGTATTGCAAAATAACTGTTTTATGGCGGACAGGTCAATGTACCGACAGACGAGGGGGACGTCGATGGGGGCGGCGTGTGCGCCGGCCTATGCATGCCTGCATTTGGGGGCATGGGAGAGGGGTGATGTGTACGCCCACCCCCTGTTTGGTGCACACGCCGCCCTCTGGCTTCGTTACATAGACAACGTCTTCCTCGTCTGGAGGGGACCACGAAACAATTTGGTGACATTTTTGGAGGATTTAAATCTTAACTCCAGAAACCTGAGGGTAACATACAGTATAGAAAATGATAAGTTGTCCTTTTTGGACGTGATGATAATGAAAAGAAGAGGTAGACTTGAGACAACCATTTTCAGGAAAGAGACAGCAGGAAACACATATCTTCATGCCTCAAGCTTTCACCCAAAGAGTCAGAAATGGGGTATACCTTATGGACAGCTCGTGAGAATACGTCGGAACTGTTCGGAAGAGGAAGAATTCGGGATAGAAGTAGAGAAAATGTGTGAACGTTTCAAAAAACGCGGGTATCCTGAACAAGTACTAGACGATGCCAGAGAGCGGGTCGGTACAATCGATCGTGACGGCGTTCTGAGAAAGAAAAACAAAACAAAGAATCCAGGGCAAGGGAAGGTGAGATTCATAACTACGTATGGGTCTCACTGGCCCCAACTCAGGAAGGTGTTGGAAAAACACTGGCATATCCTGAGTTTGGATCCTGATCTTTCTAAAATCGTAGGCCCTTATCCGCTTATGACCCCAAGAAGGGCCCCAAATCTTAAAGACGCTTTGGTGAAGGCTGAGGTGCATTCCAAAAATATAGACCCAAACTGGGGGAGAGGGTTTTTGGGCCCCATTCCAGTTGGGATGTTCCCATGTGGGTCTTGTAGGTATTGCAAATTAGTGGATAAAACAAATGAGTTTGAAAATTCGAAAGGAAATAAAAAATATGACATCAGGAGCTTTGTGAACTGTAACTCTGAGGGTGTGATATACATGATTACTTGCCCTTGCGGACTGAAGTATATAGGGAAAACAAAGAGAAAGATTAAGGAAAGAATTGGAGAACATGTAGGAAACATTGCTGCTGCGGATGAAAAAAGCCCGCTGGGTACACATTTCGCGGTATTTCATGATAGCAATCCAGATTGTTTGAGGTACAAATGTATTATTAAACCAAAAAGGAGTACAAGGGGAGGAGATTTTGAAAAATTATTATACCAGATAGAGAATAGATGGATTTACAACTTGGGAACTTTAAAGTGGATCCGAGATGAACTTTTACACATTGCATAATTGTGTTCCTTTCCTATTGTTTATAGGGCATTCCTCAAGCCAAATAGTTTTTTGTTTTTGTTTTAATACTCTAATTCCCTATAAACTAACCAAGCCACGCCCACAGGTTTTCAGAGAGCCAAGGCTCTCTCAGACAGTAGCAAGGGCTCATGGGAGCTCAGTCTGGGCAGGAGGAGGGGGAGGTATTTCTAGCCAGAGGTTTCAGAGGCAGAGGGGAGGAGGGAGTAGGAGGGGGGGGGTTTAGGTTTTTTTGCTCAAGATACAGATAAGCCTGCTTCTGTGTAATGTTTACAAACAACATGTCTGCTGTCATTGCATCACAGGAAGACATGATCATATTCTATTAAAGCTGTTTTCAGCTAGATTTGCTGTGTAAACTATGTAAACTTTAGATAAGATATATAGACAAGTTACTTGTTATAGTTAGTTTTTCATCTCGGATCCACTTTAATCCCACGAGGACTCAATTCTGAGTTGAATTTAGTCCATTTCTTGAAGGAATATGGGTAAATCAGTAGTTTTTGTTAGGAGTATATGCATTTGTTCCCCCTCTATGAATATGTGGGTTTGGATTAGGTGTGACCATTCCCAAGAACTAATCTGGATTGCAGGGATACTGCGAAATGTATTAATATTGGTGCTGAGGATGCTTGAATTGAGAACTAGGAAATAGGTGTCATGGATGGTGTGCAGATTGGTTGTATGTATCCCTGGAATAGGCGTGATGAGAAGATCCCTATGGAAGATGCAGATGAGAATGCATGAAGCTGCCTGCAGAAGTGCAGGCCGCTTGGAGGCTAATGGTGGCAAATGGGACAGTAATGAGGAAAAGGGATAGATATGAGTATAAAAATGCACTACATATTTGACAACTGAAATATCTGCAATCACCATGAAGAAAATAAAAATAATAAAGAGGCGCCAGATTACTAAACTTTATACAGCACGAACTTTGAGACCCTATTGGTTCTATGACATGTAGCCATGTTCCTGGATAGTGCACTATCTATAACATCAGAAGATGGATTTGTGGAGTAAAGTCACAATAAGGATATAGAGCGCAGAATCACAAGTGATCCAGAAGGAGGCGTGGAAGGAAGACAGTTTTGTTTTAAATAGAAGAGGGTGTTCCCGCTATGACCCAGTCACAGCGTCATCACACTGACGAAGCTCACGTTGGTGGGCGTAACGCGTATGTGGGCGTGGCCAATACGCTGGTGGTGGAGAGCTACTCCAGGCGTCTGCACGAAGGGGATGCATGACACGTTACAAGCCGGAAAAATATCACACACACACAGGTACCTGTATACTGCGGGACGCCGCAGTCAGAAGCCTTGACGACCATCAACTGAGGCAGCGAGAAGGTAACACCTTTATGCTGAGGGAAACACCCTGGAGGCCATACAGCCGTGTGGAGAGCCAGAGGGCTCATGATGGTATGGTGTGTCGAGGGAAGCCTGTGATGAACTCCATAAGGAAGCATTGAAAGATATGTGATTTGCAGAGGTTGGGCGCAGTTGCTGAAGATATTCTCTGAACTGTGACAAAGTGCTGCATGAGGAATTATTAAATTTGTATATTCCGGAGTGAATACAGATAGGCGGACTTGCCTTGGCGGAATTGTTGTCATGCAATCACCTCCATTTGATTAGCCATTAGGGATTGGAATATTCTATGGTTGATGAATGAAGGTTGGATGTGTATGGTGTGACCAGGAGCGCTCCTGTTAATCCAGCGTAGGGATGGGATTTTTAAGGGGTGGGGGCTTGAAGGGAATTATTGTTGTGTAAAATCACCTTTGATATAATAAAGATTTATATAGTAAGTGAGTGGCGGTCCATTAGTGCATGTGATGCTGCTTCTCTGTAGCCCAGGGTAGGTGCTTCTGCCTCTGTTTCTGGTTCAAAAGTGGGTTCATGCTTCCATCTGCTGAAAAGCTTTATGGAGATGAAGATTTTATTTTTCAGCACGACCTGGCACCTGCTCACAGTGCCAAAACCACTGGTAAATGGTTTACTGACCATGGTATTACTGTGCTCAATTGGCCTGCCAACTCTCCTGACCTGAACCCCATAGAGAATCTGTGGGATATTGTGAAGAGAAAGTTGAGAGACATAAGACCTGACACTCTGGATGAGCTTAAGGCCGCTATCGAAGCATCCTGGGCCTCCATAACACCTGAGCAGTGCCACAGGCTGATTGCCTCCATGCCATGCCGCATTGAAGCAGTAATTTCTGCAAAAGGATTCCCGACCAAGTATTGAGTGCGTAGCTGAACATAATTATTTGAAGGTTGACTTTTTTTGTTTTAAAAACACTTTTCTTTTATTGTTCGGATGAAATATGCTAATTTTTTGAGATAGGAATTTTGGGTTTTCATGAGCTGTATGCCAAAATCATCAATATTAAAACAATAAAAGGCTTGAACTACTTCAGTTGTGTGTATTTGAATCTAAAACATATGAAAGTCTAATGTTTATCAGTACATTACAGAAAATAATGAACTTTATCACAATATGCTAATTTTTTTAGAAGATCCTACATATGTCATGGGGTTATCTTACTGTTTAGCAAATAGGGGCTTGTAATTAGTGATAGATGCAAAACGGAAAATAAACATTTCCAAATAAAATTTTGTCGCCATACATTGTACTAGGGAAATATTTTAAACGTTGTTATAACGACCAGTGGCGTTCCTACCATAGGGCGGCATGGGGCGCCCCGCACCGGGTGTCGGGCGCCCCAGGGGGTGTCATCAAGGCCCCCCACAGAGGCCTGTGCCGGCCGGACAGGAGGGGGAAAGCAACCCGGAAAGGAGGGGTGGCGGGGAAAGCGGCGGGGAGGGGGGCCGGACCCCCCACCTCCCTCACCTGGGTCCCCTCCTTCTGGCGCTTCACCCTCCTAATTAGCAGCAGCTTGATGAGCGGGCAGGAGCGGGCGGAGAAGACTTACTCACCTACTTCCTGCGTTCCAGGCGATGGCAAATAGCGTCATCGTCACCTGACGCTGGTCTCCACCTTCTCCACCGCCCACTGTGCTTCCTGATTTGCGGAAGCACAGTGAGCGACAGAGAGACCAGCGTCACGTGAGGATGACGTTATGCGCCATCGCCTGGAGCAGGTGAGTAAGTCCTCCCCGCCCGCTTCGCTAAGCTGCTGGCTGCTGCTAATTAGGAGGGGGAAGCGCCGGAAGGAGGGGACCCCGCCACCCCACCTTCCAAGCTTCCCTCATACCGGGGGCCACTATGCTACACTGGGGGCCACTATGCTACACTGGGGGCCACTATGCTACACTGGGGGCACCTATGCTACACTGGGGGCCACTATGCTACACTGGGGGCCACTATGCTACACTGGGGGCCACTATGCTACACTGGGGGCACCTATGCTACACTGGGGGCCACTATGCTACACTGGGGGCACCTATGCTACACTGGGGGCCACTATGCTACACTGGGGGCCCCTATGCTACACTGGGGGCCCCTATGCTACACTGGGGGCCACTATGCTACACTGGGGGCACCTATGCTACACTGGGGGCACCTATGCTACACTGGGGGCACCTATGCTACACTGGGGGCCACTATGCTACACTGGGGGCCACTATGCTACACTGGGGGCACCTATGCTACACTGGCGGCCACTATGCTACACTGGGGGCCACTATGCTACACTGGGGGCCACTATGCTACACTGGGGGCCACTATGCTACACTGGGGGCCACTATGCTACACTGGGGGCACCTATGCTACACTGGGGGCCACTATGCTACACTGGGGGCCACTATGCTACACTGGGGGCCACTATGCTACACTGGGGGCCACTATGCTACACTGGGGGCACCTATGCTACACTGGCGGCCACTATGCTACACTGGGGGCCACTATGCTACACTGGGGGCCACTATGCTACACTGGGGGCCACTATGCTACACTGGGGGCACCTATGCTACACTGGGACCACTATGCTACACTATGCTACACTGGGGCCACTATGCTACACTAAACTATACTGGGGCCACTATGCTATACTGGGGCAACTATACTAGCTATACTGGGGCAGTGGCGGTGCCAGGGGGGTGGTTTGGGTGCTGAAGCACCCCCTAATATTGTCCAAGCACCCCCAGCGTGAACTGATTTTCGGCGTCTAATAGACGCTGTGTCAGTTCACTGACAGCAGCAGCCCGCAGCTCCAACAGCGGCAGAGCAGGGCTACAGTAAAATGGCGTCCGAAGCCCTGCTCTGGAGACTGAGTCTGCAATGCAGGGCTTCGGGCGCCATTTTCCCGTAGCCCTGCTCTCAGCGCGGGAGTTTCAGTTGCTGGCTGCAGAGGATCGTGAGAGCTGCGCGCCGGACGGAGGCCGGGACAGGAGGTCTGCTGCTGCTTCAGGTGAGTAAATTTTTATTTAATTTATATTAGCAGGTGTATCGACTGTTCTGGCCAGGTCTGCTACATGATTGAAGTGTTTTCTGGCCAGGTTGCCACATGATTGCATATATTTTCTGGGCAAATCTGCCGACATGATTGCATATATTTTCTGGGCAAATCTGCCGACATGATTGCATGTATTTTCTGGGCAAATCTGCCGACATGATTGCATGTATTTTCTGGGCAAATCTGCCGACATGATTGCATGTATTTTCTGGGCAAATCTGCCGACATGATTGCATGTATTTTCTGGGCAAATCTGCCGACATGATTGCATGTATTTTCTGGGCAAATCTGCCGACATGATTGCATGTATTTTCTGGGCAAATCTGCCGACATGATTACATGTATTTTCTGGGCAAATCTGCCGACATGATTGAACGTGTTTTTTGGGCAAATCTGCCGACATGATTGAACGTGTTTTTTGGGCAAATCTGCCGACATGATTGCATATATTTTCTGGGCAAATCTGCCGACATGATTGCATGTATTTTCTGGGCAAATCTGCCGACATGATTGCATGTATTTTCTGGGCAAATCTGCCGACATGATTGCATGTATTTTCTGGGCAAATCTGCCGACATGATTGAACGTGTTTTTTGGGCAAATCTGCCGACATGATTGAACGTGTTTTTTGGGCAAATCTGCCGACATGATTGAACTATTTTCTGGTCAAATCTGTTCACATTAC